>NC_088245.1:107177630-108377630 GCF_036013445.1 Caloenas nicobarica
GATCGGACAGAGAGAACAGTGGTGCATGGGTCCCATCTGGAAGGATTTAATAATCTGAACTCCTAATGCTGGACTTGCTTTTTATTTTTCCAACTAATACTTCCCAAACTTTTTGCAGTCACATGCCTCACATGAAACAGCTTTGAGTGGGTCCTGGGCCTGGCTGGGTCCAGTTCTCACCTCGCTTTACCGTTTTCTTCCTTGAGCTGCCCCTAACACAGCTGATGCATTCCTTGTCCTTCAGCTTTGGCTGTGCTGTCTCCCCCACAGCGCTAATAAGCCTGGCTAGATGTTGCTGGTTCTGTGTCTGGAGATGTGTGTTTGTGCTGCAGTCCCCAAGCTAGCACAGGTTTGGCAGATCTTCATTTTTTAGTCCCCTCATTTGTGCCATGCTTGCATCTGACCTCATGTGGGGCACCCTCACTGCTGGGGGGCACCAATGGGTTCAACAAGAGTGGGACATATCACATGGGAAAAGATGGATATGCAGTTGGCGAGTAACTTTCATTTCTTTACAAAAATGCATTGATGGAGAAGCTGCCTAGGGAGTGGAGGAAGGAGTACACCTTGAAATGCATTCAAGGAAAATAAGGCTTGCTAGGTGCTTGGAGGATGAAGGTTCCAGAGAGAAGTTGTTATGCAGGCCCACAGCTAGGATTGGAGGGACGTTTGCTGAAAAACCAACAGTTGGGCCTGTGGTGTTGGAATTTGCTCTGATTTCAGGAGAACACTTCAGCAGAAGTCATACAGAGATAGCTCTTCTGTGGCTACCTGAGATCTCTCTTCCCTCTGAACATAGTCTATGATACCTGCCCTGTGCAGGGAGAAAAATACTTCCTCCGTAAATTAGAGAAGTCTGTTTTCAGTAGACCGCGCACTAGTGCCTCTTTCAGGTGGCGAAGTGGCAAATCAGGCTGCAAAACAGATTATTTTCAAAATCCACCTTCACTCTACTTTCTCTACTCTCAAAAAAATAGCCTTGTGACCCCAGCAAGGAAAAGAGCTGGGGAGCAGGGCAAGCATGCAGCTTGTCTGACTGTGGTCGTAAACAGAGTTTGAGCATGGCAACCTTAGCTGTAATTTCTGACATTCATAGATACATACATGCATGTTAAATATCTATCCATTCATTCTTTCACCCATTCATCCATATATTTAAATTGTAATATCTTCAGTTATTAGATTTATTCATGAATTTCAATTTCTCTTTTGAGATTCTTTGTAACCATTTGTATTTTATTGTATATGGAAAGAAAGGGCAAAACCCGGGCTTTTTCTCATTTGAAAATAAAGGGTACTACTGTGATCCAGTGATTGATTTTCTTGCTTGGCTCACTAACTATGAATTAGTTCACAGCTCTTCAGCACTGAACTACGGTGGGTCAGGGTTGAAACTGTGGGCTATGTTAGAGAATCAGAAGAAGAAACACATTTTTCTGATTTGTTTTTCGTTTTTGATCTAATGCAGGATATTGCATGTGTTGGAACTAAACAGAGTGAGCTTTGTAACCTCTAGTGTATAGCATGAATTTCTTTTGAACATAGGCTTTGATTAACGAAGTATACTTGCTGTTGACATTTGGTCACTGAAAACGGAGATTAAAAAAAAAAGCCTAATAAATATAAATGTCTGATAATACTTCTTTTTAGTTCAGAAACAAAAAAGTTAATGCTTATAATGTAAGTAAGACACTGTCTGGGAGCCCTGGAAGAGCCAACCTGTGTGAGGCAGTGACAGCACACCCTGGATTTGTGCTGCGTAAGGGAACTGTTTACGGTGCAGAACTGCCATATGTAAATAAAGCTGATGGACCTGAGTCATATCCTTCCTATAGAAGCAATTGTTGCCTGCTGGTTTGAGAGTAGCCTCCTCCAAGGTAGTCGAGGAGGTAATTTCTTTCTTTGACTCTTCTAAACAACTTTTTGCAGTCATGATCGCACGGAAAATAGTGTTTGGGAGCAAATGAAAAACATATAGCCATATGGTTTAGGCTTGATGTACTTCCTTTGTCATATCTTTCTAGCAAAAATTTTATCCCTAATTACTGGTTTCTCTGCTTGTGAAGGCATATGAGAAATCAGCCAGTTTTAAGAACAGAAATTTTGTCTCAGAGGTGTTCACTAATACTGAATTCTGGTCCAACACTAGGAGATGGGTTGGTTTTCCTCTGGAGAGTTGTAAAATATTCCTATTCTGTGCGTGTGGATGTTCAGCACAAGGTGGTGGGTGAAGGAGGCTACATCCTGGGTCAGACTTCGCTGCTGTGGCGTCTCTTGCCCGTGCAAAGCCGTGGTGGAATTGGAGGAATTTCTGCTGACAGTTTGAGGCGTCCTAAGGTGAGGAATGGGGCAAAGCACAGCAATTTGGATTAGTCTCTTCTCTAGGCTTTTTGCTCTGGAGGGGCATGACCTCCAATGCATATGGACAATCGTGAACGCACTGAGTGGAAATACAAAATGTCTCAGAGGAAAGAAAAGACTCTTAAATGAAGTGTTCAAAGGCAAATAAGAAAGAGAGGGAGATCAGAATAGACACAAAAGTCTCAGAGAGGGCAGGTGCCTTGTTTTAAACAGAGGATGTATACTTTACAGAGGCAACCTTGGCTGATCTTTTCTTTCAGTCAAATCTTGACACAGTGTTGGTCTTTACACGACACTGCTTAAGGTTTAATTAGGTTCCCATGTTAGCCTCTGGGTCTGAAGGGAAAGGGAAGGGTTATTCAAAACTCCAAAGGATGTGATTAGAAATTGGACTAGTCTGATGAGGGAATAAAATCTGCCTTTCCCTCTTTGTCTCTCTCCGGAGCACAATGGCTGGTGGGGGAAATTTACTTCTCATGATTGAGTGACCTGATTTTGTCTCCCACTTGCACAACACAGCCTCTTGTAAGAAAACAACTAGTCTCAAATTCATACATAATTGCACAGCAGGGAGACGGAGTTTAAAAATGCAGATTTCGGGGTATTGAGCAGTAGCAATCTGTTTTGAACCCTTGAACTTCCTTTGTTGTTTCAATGGACACCTACAGAACCTGTCTGCGGAGAGCTGCGGAAACACAGTAGCTTCTTTTATATGGAAAAAAAGTATCTTCGCTCACCCTTCTCCTCCCCTCCATTCTGACATGAATGTATACTCTACCCTTCTAACAGAGGACAGTAATTATGGAACTTGACTGTCTGTGTCTAGGCTATACAGTAGCAGTAATTGAGGGTATATTCTGCTGATCAGTGCAAGTGAGCTTGGGAACAGTGTTATCTTTCTTTTATTGAGAAACTGGGCTACTTGTTTCATTTTGCGTATTGTCTTATTCAGTCTTATGAGCTCAGTTAGTATGTACCAGCCTCCTCTTATCTGTGTCAAAGGGGCTAATGTTTACATCTTTACCCGCAGATGTTCAAAATCATGTGCTCTTGCTACAGTTTCAATAGCTGAGGAAAACATAGAATATAGGCACCCTAGTGTTGCCATCCTCTATATTAATTATATTAAGTGCTATAAATGTAAATTTGTGCTGTGAATATGGTTTTATAGAGCCTTTGTTTGTATTTTATCATACTTGCCAAAGCCTTAATGTAAAGGGCAATATTTGACAAACGTGCTGTCAGGAACCCATGTGAATATCAGCAAGAAAATTAAAACAGTGTGGGATACTTTATTTCATATAAATGTATTCCTAAACGTTCAGTTTTACAACTTTGCATTTCTCATGTTGAAAACAAAATAAAACAAAACAACTAAGCTCAGACAAATCACCTTAATTGTAAACATGTGGAAAACCAAGTTTTCTGGAATGTTTGATTTGGAGATTAAAATGCTTTAGTCCTCATAGACTTGGCTCAGCATATACCTGTGCTGCAGAATTACTTTCTTTTACCCCACTTAAGCTGAGGTAAAATTAAGAAAAATACTCACATTGGGAAGATTAACTGTTTCACAGTTGTGTTCTTGTCCTCGTGTTGATGCAGTACTGGATAAAGTGGGGTTCTAGCTCTGTTGGGTTTTCCTGAAGTGTGACCTGCCTTTTGAAACGTTTGGGGAGATACTGCAGGGAGAAAGTGTCTGTCCTGACACGGCATGGAGGCAAAAGCAACGTTAGTGACATTAATGTGGCAGCTTACTGTAGTATGCATCTAGGAACTGCTTGTGCAGAGCCGGAATGGCCTGAGCTCCTTGCATGAAACCACGTGTCCCATGGCAGAAGAGCCACCAGCTGGCAGTCAGACACCAGCATGTGTGGATTTCTCATTTTGATGGCAGGAGACGTGGGAGGGCTTTTCAGAAGGAGGGGTTAGCCTTCAAAGAGTAGCTTTGCTTGGGAGATGGTTAGGCTGCAGGCAGCAGTGATGGGGCAGTGAGGATAGTGTCAGCAAATTTTCGTGGCTGAGGAAGGCTGATGGGCAGTTTTGGAATGCGGTAACAAGTAGGGGGAGTGGGGCTGCTTCCTTGTGCAGGCCTAAAGCCAGGCTAGGGCTTGAACTGGGCTTCTCTGGAGTCTGGAAGCTCTGCAGCAACCTTTCAGCACAGGGCTATTTATGTTTGGTGTGGGTTGCCATCATTCTCTGGAAGCTGGCCCCTTTGAATGACATTTCATTTTAAAGACTAGAGAGGGGGTTAACAATACATCTGCCATGGTTTTATTGTCACCCCGCAATCAAACCACGACACGTGGTTATGGGTTTTTTTAATTGGACTGCCGAGAAAATTGGTGCTAACTTTTCTCCTTTGTGTACTGTGTGCACAGCTAAGGTCATCTAGCTTAGGAGTGCAAACACCAAACTAATCGTTTCAGCACTACCTGCCAGTACTGATACCTTGTTATCTCCTCCAGGCTTGGTCAAGAGACCATGTTTATCTTAGTTTTTTTTACCCCAAGAGCAATGCTGCTAGATGTGGAATTCCTAGCTACAAAAGTCTTTGCTTTGGAGAAAGCCTCAATACCCTGGCTTTGGAAATGGTGGCTTGAGAGCGCTGTGTGATTTCTGGCTAGCTTGGAGCTATCTTACCTTGAGCCCCCAAGCTTGACTTCTGTATTTCATACATATTTCAGTAGTATCGTGTGACTGGAAACAGCTGGGTCTGGTGGAAGAGGATTGCTGTGTTGCAGCTGGGGTTACACCACCTCGCAGGTGACTTCTAATAAGAGGCAGGTCTACTCAGTGGTAGGCCAGAGCCAAGGGCTGAGACACCTTTCCCAACAAGGGTCGTAGTCTCTGGGATGCATCCCCTTTTCCATGATGTGACCCAGGGTTTTTCCACTTACTGGGAAGGAAGATGCTTGAGAGATCTGCTGTTGTTGGACAGGCATAGTGAACCAGAATGGCCACTGCACAACTTGTGACACAGTCCAAAATGTCACTGTGTTTATGGTGTAACCTCCCCTTGTGTGTGTGTTTGTTTGTTTGTTTTCTTTTGGAAGCAGAGAAACACTTTTGTGCTCGAAGCACTGAGGCATTAAGAGAGATTGCTTTGCAGGAAAAAAGAAGCATGTAATCCTACTGCTTGCCTCATCTGCATTGAAATTACACTTTGATTGTTTTCTGACCCTTTATCACCTCATGATGTGGGGAAAAAGTGGGTAGCCTTGAAATACAGAAAGATGAGAATGGGCGAAATGTTGACGCCGAGGTTACTTTATAAGGCCTTTTTGTGTTTAAGTGAAAGCCGTGCATGAGAAAGATGCAGTTGTGCGCTGCACACTGTGCTAAGTGTGCAGATGAAGCTAAAGCATTTTGTCCTCATGTTATTTGTGACAGTGTTGTTGTTTCTGGACACAATTAACAGCTATTTTATTAATCTTTTTAGTTTTGTGCTAGCATAGGCTGTACTGTTTGAGAGATGCTGTTAGTAGCTGTTTGGAAAAACACTGATGGAAGAGGACCTTTTAAAATGGTAGATGAACTGTCACCCTTGGTTCATGGCTTGCTAATAGTGTGGGCAGTGTTGCCAACTTCTGTGATTTTATTGACCATCTTAGACTGCCAAAACTGAGAGTCACATGTTCATTTGAGCATCAGCTCTCCCTGTGTGAAAAGAAGCAAGTTACTACCATGTCTGGTTGTAAACATTAGTATTTTGAACTCTAGAGGTTCACAGCCCTGAAGGTAAATGAAAAATCACTAAACTACCATTTAAAAAATAACACACAGCCGTGGTACTTCTGTCTAATTGATATGTATGCAAACTCTGTTTTAGGAGCCAAGGGCATTTGACTACTGATCTTAAATACTCAGACTTGGCAATAACAGACAGAGATTAGCCTATGGTCTCCCTGTTGAGGTGATTTACTTGGAAATGATCTCAGTACCTTAAAATAAATCCAAACCAGAAATAAATGGTGGGTTGTTGGTATAGGACTTCCTGACAGGCATATTGCTGTGTTTTCTGTAAGTGCAATAAAGAGGTGGTTTTCCATCCTACTCAAATGATTTTTGCTACTGCATTCACTGTGTACTTCCATAGTTTTTCTTCACGGTTTTTACAGAGGACATCTTGGTAGATTTTGCTGTTTAATTTGGAAGTGGTAGTGATACCTTGCAGTGACAGTACCTTCTATTTTTTCCAAAGAAGGTGAAAAATTATAAAAGAATAACAGTTAAAATTGGTTGAATTGAGATATTTTTATTTCAAAAATGGCCAATTCATATGACAGTGGTTAGATATTTTTCTCTTTACATTCCTCCTGCTAACTCATTTCTAAATGAGAGAAATCTGGATAAATGCTAAAAGCCACAATATTTTTTTTTCCCAAACACTCCTCTTTAAAGTGTGTAAACTCTTAAGCTACTGAATAGACTTACTTAAAACCACCCTTCATTTTATGATTCAGAGGTTTAATATTTTATGAACCAGCATTTCATATCATGCATACCATCTATTTGGAAATAATGTGATAAAGGAAGTGAGGAATACTGTCTGGTTTTGACAGATATAAATTTACTTCTAGGAAACACAATCTTAATGTTTAGGTCTCCATCTGCATAAATTTTAATAAGGGAGTTCCAGCAACACCACCAGCAATGCCATTGTCCATGTGTAGACTAATGCAATCAATGCCTTAAGGATTAGACCTGTAAACAGATATATTTGGGTATGGCCTTAAATCTGTCTGGTTTTCTAGAAACTATTTCCTTTGATCTAATGAATCTTAAGGCTTGTGAGCTTGGCTTCAGACTTTAAAATACAAAAGTCTTTTAGCACAGTGATTGATAGTAAACAAGCATTGTCGAGTCTGACTGAAGGCCATTAAAAGCAGCAGCAGAAAGCCCGCTGATTTCAAGAAGCACTGGATTGGGATGGCAATGGAAGGAAGAAATGCAAGGAGATGCGAGGAGGGCAAATGGAACTGGTGCAGAGCCAGGAAAATAGTGGTACTCCTAAGTGGTCAGCATGTCTGTTTTGCTTTTCATTCATTTAAGATGATGGATGCCTGGCTGGTCACACCGCACAGGATGTGTGGGTTTATCGGCTGTTAGGTAAGGTCTGCTGCTCTTTCCAATGCCCACTTTTTTCACTTTCACTGCAATGTCCACTTGAAGAGCAGTGAGTGATCTTAAAAATTACCTACTCTTATGTGTCAGGGATTCATTGGAATGTGAGCAGTATTTTCTCAGCACTTATTTTATTTTTTCATGATTGTCACTGTCTTTGGCAAGTTGAAGTTTTTATAGACCCTGTGGCAGCAGGAGAGCCCTTTAGCTGCCAGCCAGGGGGACACTTGAGGTAACACTGAGGTATGACTGCCTTCATCTTGGGTTTGGACTGTGCAGTCCTGGTGCCTGGGCCCTGAGGGTAGCCCCAGCCCTTCCTGTTCCTGCTCAGCCTCCCTGGGCTGTCTCCACCCTGCCCAGGGCGCAGGACCCCATGTCAGACCCCCAGGGGCCGTCAGCCCTCTGCCCCAGCAAGGCAGCAGCAGGGTCGGTCTCCAGCTCTGCACAGCCCTGCCTGGCCATGGGCACCATTGGGCTGGGCCCACCTATGGGACTGTGGCCTGGCCTGGCCTCGACCTGTCCTTGTCCCCAGGGAGGTGCCCAGGGATGGGGCTGCCCCATGCCTATGGTCGCCTGGCTCAGGGGGGTCTCTGTGTTGGCAAAAATTTTCCCTTCCCTTGTGTTCAGGAGCACAGACTTGGCACTATCAAAATTTGGGGTTGGTTTTACCAGACTCTGCAAGCAGAGGAGGCAGTATTTTGGTTCTTACTGAAAAAACAGGGGCTCTGTCTTTTTTTTTTTTTTTTTTTTTTTCCCCAAACTGCTAACTGCTATTGTTTATATTTTACAATATTATTACTCCTGTTATGAGCTGCCTAAGGCAGCCACATCAAAGTACTGCAGAGCGCATGTGGTGCCAGCTCAAATAATAGCAACAAACGCCGGTCTCCCAAACCTTGGTTTGATTTCATTGTTTAAGTAGGAAATGAGTTGGTGTGATCCCTCCGTCTGTGAGAGTCTTTGACTAGAGATCATTGTTCTGGCACTCAAATCCCTGTTTTAATTAGAAAAGAAGGAAATACTTTGAGCTGATGCTTAGATAAAAGCTGCAAAAGATATTTATCACTCTCTTAAGGAGTTTTCTTTTAATTTAAGACCTCACAGCAAAAATTCCCCTTTCGGTTTCATTTTTAATTTTTTTTTTGGCTTCTCCTGCTCTCTCTGAGGCAGCCGAAGTGATGGCACTGCTGTCTCAGCTCCCACCAGGTGCCCCACGTGATGTCCTAGCCTCATGGGACAGGAATTTGGCCACTGATTTTTAGCGGAGATGACATTTTGTCCATTGTCCACACAGAAAGATTTAAGGAACGGTCCCACAAGGGCCGTTATTACCATTGGGTGGCGTGGGCCTCTGATATCCAGCTTGGGATGTGGTGGGGGTAGAGCTGCCCATTGAGGTCATCTTCTCTGTCCCAGGGCTCCTGCAGCCACCACAAGCCTGTGGTGGTGGGGCTGGGAGAAAAGGCTTCAGTACATACTGTCTCAGCTTATGTATCTGAACTGAAGCCATTTGCTTAGTGCTCACAATGGCAGGAAGTACCATATTTAGTTTCTGACAATGTGCAAGCATGCTGATTTTTGAGGTATAGTTTTTGAAGTGAAAAACTGACTTAATTTTGAATGAAGACTGTTTGTGTTTTGGCCTGGTTGCCACTGCTGTCTAAAGTTTGATTAACATGGCGGCCGCAATTTTTTGGCTTTTCATGGGTTTTTTTCAAGATCTCCCTTTTGAGAAGGTGGTATGTATTTTCTTATATCTTAGTGACTGGCAGCAACCTTTAAAACGTACGTAAATGAAAAGGATTAACTTCCACCACGGTCTTTAATACCTTCCTTCCAGAAACCCAGCCAGTTCCTAGCAGGAATCTGACTCAACTCAAGTAGTCCCAAGACAGGACAAATTGAATGTGTGTTGAAATAATTCATTTGATTGTTCATTTCTAGCAACCTGAGTTTCCATGGGGCAAAATGGATAATATTGTGCGAATTAGCCATTTTTGTTACACTGCTAACATGCAAGTCCATCACAACTGACCTTTTTTTCTGAGGTCCTTGTATTTAAGTTTCAGGTATCAGAATTTCAAGCATGGGCCATCTGCAGTCCCCATTACTAATGAACTGTGCTTGCGTGGACCTCCTTGACTGGTTTCATTGTATTTTGCCAACTGTGCCATCTTGCTTTGGAAGTTGTGAAATCTAGATATTCAGTAAGAGTAATCTTGAAAAAATATCATTTTCACAAAGGTAAGAAAGCCCTCAAACCTTAATGTCTATGGATTTTTAGAGCAATCTTTCTGGTCAAATCATTAGAAGTAATCAAGCAGCTGTGCATGAATGTTTTATAAAACTAATTGAAGACAATCTAGCTTCTTGCTAGGAGCTTTAGCTGTGTAGGTAAGAACTGATGTTTTCCACTTGGATTCATACTATCCTTTAAAACAGAATGCTTGGCAAACTTCTTTGTATTATAAAATTTTGTATAACTTCCTTCTTCTTTGTAACATGCATGTGATTGAGCAAGGGAGAGGAGTTTGTTTCAGGGCAGAGGACAGAATGAAAAGACAGGAGATAAGGTATTTTTGCTTTGTTTACAGTGACATAGGCTAGAAGTGGTAATTTCACAAAGAACTGGAAGATATGTAGTAAATGGGGAAAAAGAACTGGACAATTAGAGTGGAAATTTTATTACTGAAAACTCCAAAATTTTTGTGAAATTCTTTAAAACAACCTGAGTTACGAAGGATAGAAAACAGCAAGGTTTAAAGTGTTTGTATCACAATGTAAATGTTCACAATGTTAAAAGTCACAAGTATATGAAAAAATGGATTTTGTCAACAAATTATTAATTTTTGTTATATTTTCTTGCAACATAATACTAAAAAAAGAAAAACAGATTTAAGGAGGGAATGTTGAAATTAAAGTAACGTAAAATTTACACTATTAAGCAGCTGACCGGAACTCTGCTTTACTGTACTTTGTTGCTAAGGAAACCAGAAGAGTTGGGTACAGTAAAGAGATTTTGGGGACATAAATGCAAACTAGCAAGTGATAAGTTCAAAGCTATGCAAGGTGGGTCCTTGAGCAACTGGGGAGCTCTTCACCTCAGCTTTTGGGATACTAAAAAGATACCTGGAATCTAAAGCAACTAGATCCACTAATGGAAGGGGGATTTCCTGAGTGCTGATAAATACAGGGACATCTGCTCTGCCCCAGTAAATCCCAGAGGGGTGCATTGCTGGAAACAGGGTACTCCAGAGAAAAGTCATGTCATGTTCTTGTACATTGCCTTGGTCAACTGCTGTTGCTGTTGCTTGTTTTCTAGGAAGTGCTGCCACATCAGAGGTATGTGGAATAGATGAAGCAAGCTTCTGTGCTGTCTCACAGTCCCATGTAATATCATGTCTTGTAATCTAGAAGCCTAGTAAAGGACTGGAGACAGGGTGCTGAGCTGAACAGACTGTTGGTCTGACCCAGTGTGGATCTTCTTGTATTCTTTGGTTCAGTCAAGCAGTTAACAGGAGGGCAGAAGATGATGTGGCTTGTGCAATGAATCACACTTAATCACTCTGACCTCTAGTTGTTTTTCCATTTCTTTTGAAGTTAAGAAGACCTCGTAGAATATAATTTACCCAAGTATAATTTAGATCCGTTTTACAAGCCTTGCTTCTGAATTTGGCCCAGAACCTATAAACCTCTGTATTCTAGGAGTTAATGAAACCACAAAAAATGAGCAAGTGAATAAAGAATAAATCAGAGCATTGGCTTAGTTCTAATGACTATTAAAATTGCTTGAATAAGGTAAATACAGTGCTCAGACAGCTAAACCTTCTGCCACTGAAGTGCGTTTCACAGCCTTCACTGACTTGTCCCTTAATCTTCAATAAAGCATATGACAGTATTCCTCAAAACTTGCATGGAATTAATTTTAATTTATCTGGCCTTATGCGCCGCCTAGCTGACTCAAAATGCTGGCAGTATTTCCTGACATTGAAGCCTTATTACAGTAAGGAACAGGCAGTTCACATTAAAGCATTCTGGAGCCTACAGCTCTGTGTGTGTGTGTGTGTCCGTGTGTGCAGGGTGGGGACACCCACCCAGAGGTCCAAGCCAGGTTTGCAGCTGAGACGTGCCCATGATCGAGGGAGGAAGGTGACATGGTGTTCTTTCATATCTCTTCTCATCTCTCCTTTCTGAGACTTCTTCACGTTTGTTTCTCTCCAAAGCTAAATAACAAATGTCTGTGTCCTTCCTGGTGAAATGTCTTTTCCATTCTTCTGTTTATTCTTTCTTTACGTCTTATTGAGCATTTCCAGAGTCCGCTTTCAGTGATGGCCTGGGAGTGTGATTAAATCATGATTTACTAAACCCTGCCAAACCTAAAGTAAAATATGTTTAACATTCTCCAGCTGTTCATCATACATAATCCTTGATTTATGTTTATTTTTTAAAAAATATTGAGCTGGTGTCCTGTAAAAACACTCCTGGGAAAGCTGCTCATTTGTTTCTATGCCAGCAAGAGCCTCTTTACTTGCTCAAGAAGCAGCATCATGTGCTTGACACCTTGGTCCTGACGGGTAACAAACACCAGCCGGTAGCTTCCCAAAACATGTAGCACTCCCAGGGTGGAACAGCAAACTCAGTCTTACATAGCAATGCTCACAACACACACAAAATGAGACCTGTAATGTTGTTGTGATGGTGTGCAGGCTTTCTGGCTCCAGGAACAGAGGAAAGGAAAGGTGTTCCTTAATTGCACTGAATATAGGTCATTTTGTCATTCTTTAGAAGTTAGGAAATGCTTTCATTGAGGCAAAACATTGGTTTTCTCCTCTGTTTTTTTCCATGATCCTTTTCTGTATTTTGAGCCTGTGCTATTAGAATTTGAGTTGTTGGGAGCTCCAGGTACATGCTAAAACCCAGGCCTCTCGTTTTCATATTGAATTGTTTACCACATTCCTTAGCTGTGTGTGTCTGCCTGGATGGTTCCCCACATACTGAGTGCCAGGTGACTGCTTCTTTGCTTCCCTCCTAAAAGTAGCTGTGTTCCCATCATGAAGACTGCAGGACAAGCAGGCAAATGTCCACACTTGCAGCATCATCCTGTCAGATCTTGCTTTGGGGGAGGAGCAAGTTGTCACTCTACATACGACATGGTCTTGCAAGGTCTTTGCAGGCTTTGGAGCCAGACCCTTTGGGTACTCAGTGGGAGCAAGTCCTCACTGTGTGATGGAAGATTTTATGGGTTTTCCTCAAGGGAGCCCTTCATGAAGTTTTCTCCGGATTTTCCTCCTGAAGCTGTTGTTAATAATCTTCGAAATCAAACTTGTTTTGGACTCCTCTGGCCTCTTGACTAAGGTAGCACTGAATGATGAGGCAGACAGGCATCAGAGGAGGCTAAACAGGAGGAGGGAGTATCCAAACTTTTTTCAAGGGAGTGTGTCGCTGAAAGGTGTTTCATGGTCTCTGTTCTACCTTACTCATGGTGAAATTCTGATTTTGTTTCTTAATGTGAGTTCCACAGACATCATAGAATCACAGAATTGTAGAACCACAGAATCAGAATAGTTTGGGTTGGAAGTGACTTTCAAAGGTCATCTGGTCCAACCCCCATATTTGCAAACCTTCTTTAAGCCAGCCACACCTAAGAACAACCTCTCAAGAGGCTCTGTCTAGTTATTTGGGGCCTACTTTGAAGAAATGAAGCTCATTTTAAAGTGTATGTGTTAAACTTGGGAAAGGGCCCTATGTCATCCAAGTAAGATTTCCAACTGATCATAAGGTAGCTGCAATCCCATTCACGCCACAGACCGTGTAGCTATGGAGCCTATTTACATATACTCAAGTGCAGTATCTGTCCAAGTGCTGTATAGAGATTTCAGTTTCTTTAATTGCTCATGGTGTGAATGATTAATTTGAGGGAAAAGCTCTGCTGGGGTAAAATAAGGACCTGCTTCTTCTCATTGTGTGCTGTTTTAATGGGAAGTGAAATCTGGGATTTGAATGACTTGACAGCAAGACAGTCTTGCTTTCAACAGCTGAAGAATTTCAAACAGAGAAAAGGAGAAAAGAATACGAACCTGAAGCCTCTTGCCAGTTGATTTTAGGAACACCAATCACCTCATAAACGCAACAGCTTTCCTTAGTGTGAGAGTCAGGGGGTTGGTAGCGCATGTGTTCAATACAGATCATCAGCGCCTGTTTACGTTCAATGGTGAGCTTTTGGTGAGGAGGAACATTTTCATTAGATTCATCTGTACTTAAGCTGTCTCCTAACCAGGTGGCACAGAATTGGAGCATGCCAGTGGAGCTTTGGAGCATGCTGGTGTCTTGGAGCTCGGGCAAGCTGACTTCCTTGGCTGGTGGAGTTGTGGTAGCACCATTGGCTTCAATGGGACAGGTCTGGAAAATAAGTGGCCCCTCACTTGGCTGCTTACCACAGCCATTGTGACTGCTTTTGCTATTAGTGAATAAAAGCGATTTTTTTTTTTTTTTTCCATGGTTACAGTACAGCTAGGCTTTAATGTTCTTGCTGATTACCACTGACCCAAAAAGTCTGCCTAGCATGCCTTTTATATGGAGTATATGTCAGTGAAGCTTAAAGTCTCTTCTCCTCCCCTAGGCTTCACTCTGCAGTCATGTCTTTCAGACAGCTGAAATGCCATACCTCATTCATTGGGCTTTGTAGGGAAATGCTTGATCTAATCATGTCTGAATATTTTAAAAGGTTTTCGATAACGAAAGGCTACAAATGTGCTTTAAAATGGTCTGCATCCCTGAAAAGTGTCTGCATATAATTTAAAACTCTACCTCTGCTCTCTCCCAGATTTATCCCTACCAAAGTATTTCTTGTTTCTCATTGTAGTCATGAAATCCTGCCATAGTGGTCCTTGTGTGTCTAGTGCCCTTTATGGCTTTATTTGTATTTTTAAATGCGAGTTGCAGCATTTGAAATCCATGGTGACAAAGACTGTACCAGTCAATGGAACAAACAGTTCCACCATCACTCCTGCAAATAATTTCCATTAGCTCGTAATACTGTAATAAGGAGCTTGCTCTGTGTATCTGTCACAGTTGAGCTGTTGCTAAATAACAAGTTTGGGGAGTTTTCTCTAGAGGGCAATATATATGGGGCTTCTGAGGTTTCTGTCCCTCTGCACTGAGGGAACTACTGACAGTGAAATGTGGCCTTTGCTGTACTAACCAGATGCTTTCATGTGATCCATTATTGAGCTAGGTTTTCCCAATATAAAGTTCCTTACAGCTGGGTAATTCCTGAAAGTAAACAGGGTAAGAAATCTTACACTCAAACTTATGCCACAACTACAGTGCAAAACAGATCCTGTCCGAGATAAAGGTGGGCCTGAGTTTTTCTTGGTGCTTTTCCACTATTTACATATGGAGTACTTTGGTCTGTGGAAGTCACCTATGTGATGTTATGGCAAAGGGGAAAAAAATCTTGGCAGCAATTAGTGACCATCTACTTCTGTTCAACTGCATGTGCTATAAAATGCAACGAAGCGTTACTGCTATAAATAAAAGCAGTCAGGTATTAATTGAGCCTAGTGTGGCAGGTTAAGATGCTAGCCATGGAGAGGAGGAGGAATGTGGTCAGGAAAGAGTACGAAACCTGGGGTGGTCTCTGAGGGGAAAAAAAGAGGTAAGTCGTGGTGGCATTTCAATGGCACATAAACCTACAGCTGGAGCTGAGCTTTGGCAGAAATTTCATGTGTGCAAGGAAGCTGCTGCCCTTCAGTAGGGTAGGACATCTAGAGGCCTTCTGAAATGTGCTTAGTGAAAATTCATGTCCTTGGCTTTGCTGAGAGCAATGATTACAGGGGTGAAAAGAGGGGACTAGCCACAGTAGACACATCAGTGCCTTGGGGAATGGAGATATTTGCTTTTTTATTGTGTTTTCTTGAGAGAGGGTGGTGTCAGATTTTTATTATCCTCTTGTTACTCTTTAAATCAGCAGTTTACCAGAGGAGTATTCAGGCTTTTCTCAGAATTTATTTTAAGGGGGAGGAAGCCAAACATTTTCTGTCAATAAAAACCTTCATTCAGAGAGAGAACACCTCAAAAACAAAGCTGAATAACTAGATTGATATAGGCTTAAACAAGCTCTCCTCAAATTTCTATACGTACACTTTTTCTATATTTTTGTATCTCTGTTTAAGCAAATAGAACATAGCCATTTTTTATATTTTTTGCTAATTGCAGAACCTCTCTTGGGGAATAATGCCAACCAGCAAGAGGGAGAAAGAAATAGCGAGAGAGTATTTAATACATCTCCAGCTTCTCATACCCAGTGGAGAAGAGCCAGCCTCACTGGGTCAACCTGAATCACCAGCAGTGTTGGTGAAAGCTATTGCAGAGCTCACAGCAATGTGAGAAGATGCCACCATCCCTACTGAGAGGTGGGAGCTACAGATTATGTTCCGTGCCTGGCTAGTATCCTGCTCTGTGGTGGCAAGCAGGCTGGTTTACCTCTTTGTATCTCCGCTTTTCATGGGTGTTTAGTTTATGAAACTTAGGGGACGGATAGTCTCTTCACAAATACTAGCTAATACCTAGGTCAAAGACGCCATGATATTAGTGGGGAGTTTGGGCGCTTAATGCAAATCAAAATAATGAGACAGTGGAGGCCATTTAAGCTGCTTATTGATAAAGGAAGCACTTGTTTGAATCAACGATGCACCAGCTCATCTTGACTTGGCACATTCATGTTTATAGTCAGAAATCAGAGCAGAAGCTGCCAAGGATTTTAAGAAATAATTGATAATTGATAGTGAATACTGGTTGTGGCTGTGCTCTCAAAGGAAAATGAAGATGGAGAGACAATGCTTGCAGACTATTTGAAAGAGAATAGATGAACTTAAGATACAAAATATGATCCTGTCTTTACATTAGTATAGCTAGTACAATACATTTGATGCTCGTTTTCCTCAGTGATGGCTCTCCACAATACCTTCTGCTCAAAATAATAATAATTATAGGGGAAAAAAGGCATCTGATCTGCCAGTTTCTGAGCAATGTCATATATGAGCTTTCTGGCTTGCTGCCTGTGCAGTTCTATATGTTTACCCCTTGAAATAAAAAGAAACACCAAGCTGTGATGTTTGTTTTCCTCCCCTCCTCTTCTTTCCAATGTGGTTATGTGTTAAAATAGCATGTTTTAGGCCTGATCGCAGTGATGGTGGGGATCTATGTATGAATACTCTGCCAGCTCCTCATGAACATGGCTGAATGTTCTTTGGCTGAGGTGTTCAGCTGGTGATGACCTCAAATATATATACATGTTGCATCTCTCCTTTGCATTGGTGGGAGGACCATAATGGAGATTTAGAGCGATCTCTCTGATTATGCGAAACCATCCTTCTGAAATAAAGTTAGCTGTGAAATTAATGTCTGCAGTTAGAAAAAAGGGCAAGGAATGGGTTCACCAGTGCTGAAGGAGGCTTTGACTTTTTTGTCCAGCACAATAATTGATCAAAAGCATCTTTAGAGAACCTGCTAAATATTTCTGTAGAGAATAAAAATGGAATCTGAATCACATTCACCTGCTCAGCCCTTGCTGGTCAGAGCTCAGTAGCCATGGATGTGACATGCTGAGAGAGGGAAACAGAAATGTGTGGGAGGGGAGTCAGAATCATCAAAATGCCCAGAGGGAATCAGAGCATCTCCAGATGACCTAGCCCCCATGAACCTTAATACAGTTGAGCTTTAAACTGCCTTGCAGCTTCTCTCTTGGAAAAAAACCAAAACAAAACCAAAACAACCAACCACAAAAGTTACATGAAATCATTTTGAATGATGGTTTCATTATTCAGCTCCAGTGGATAAACTTCCTCTGGGCTTAATTTGAAGTGCAGACTTCTACTATATGGAAGTCAAAGCCCTGGTTGGTCTCTCCCTTTAGTTGGCCTTAATAATGAATTATCTTTGCTGACTCTCTAGTATGCTCCTCTGAATTACTTCTTTCATTTCTTTCCTTAAGCTCCAGCTTTTGTTGTTGTTGTGTTTGGTTTTGTGGATCTCTTCATGCAGATGGCAAACTCTTCTTCCTCGCATCTGAATGTTGACTTGGCTTCTGTAGACCCTTTGGTACCTGTGCAAGTGCCTTCTCTCCTTTGTGTTCACAGGTCCTTGGCTTCTTTCTCATCTTGTAATCTCACACAGCTGGCCGGGGGAAAGCAAGTAGGGAATGTGTATGGTCAAGAGGGAGAGGAAGAAACACAGCAGAAAGCTGACTGCAGAACATGGCTTGCTGTCCCTGGTCCAGTTTGCCAGCCCCTCTGAAAGTCAGATGAAAGAATGGGAGTCAGTGCAAGATGCTCCAGGGTCTCACCTGTGAATATGACATCTTTTTGATACTTTTTATACCCTGCGACAGAAGAAGATTGTTGGTAATGGTATTTAGGCAGTGGGTGTTTATGCACTCCTTGGCTTTCCATTAAAGGAAGAGGGATTCCTCTTCTGACGAGTGCTTGGAATCCCTCAGTTAATGTGCTGCCATTTAATGAGGGAGCACTGAAAAGCATCATCTGCAGGGATACATCAGAATGCAGTGTGTCCCACAGCTTGCGTGTATGTAACTGTGTCATGCAATATGCAGAAAATTCAAAGTGCCAGACCGATATAACTCAAGAGTTATACTGGAAGGTTTCTCTGCTTTGCACTGAAAGATACATGAATGAACTAATAAATAAGTAAATACATCTGAGAGAGGAGGAAGAGGTGGCGGGGGGAAGTCCAGTCCACTGCTTCATAAACTTCAGTGCCGTGTTAACCAGTTTCGCCCCTGCTGTATAGACCTGCTATGCTATCACAGTGCTTTAATGTTTAATTCACTTTGATTTGCACTACAGAAATATCAAGTGTTTCTGCAGGCAAACCGAGGCATCTAAGGAGCACTGTTGGGAATAAAACTCTAGAAAGACCTTCAGAGAAATTAGAGAAGGGGCACTTTATTGGTTTTTATTCCAGTCGTGCAGTTCTGTTCTGTGGCTCTTGTTTTTTCCCCTTCGTTTAAATGAGTATGCAGGGCAGATTGATTTTAATATTGTGTCCTCATTTCTGTGCGTGACCTGTGGAGGCTGTCTATAGCAAGATTAGAAAAACAAGCAAATGTTTAATTTTGTGAGGGGGAGGGGAAAGGACTCAAAGGCCCTTCTGCTGTCAGACAACATAAGACTGCTGCAAAACAGACGTATTTAAATCTGCTCATCAGGAAAAAGAGTCTTGATCAGCTCCCGTGTTCCTGCTATAGACAACCAGGTCACGTGCATTTCATAAGGAATCATCAGGAAAGATTACCAACCATTAACTCTTATATTAATGCCTTGTCAAACAGGTGGTCAAATATGAATGAATTGTGCCACAGAGACACTGCAGACTCTCTCCAGCCATTGCTTCAGGGAGGCTACTGATGGGTCTAATCCTTTCTGCATTGCTGTGATGGTGTGAAGGGCTTGAGTGTTGCCAGACAGAGATGACAGGGAGCTCAGCACAATTAGATGTGCCACCTGGGCCCTTTGCACGGCACAAATGCTCCCTCCTCTTCTGAGGGCACAGTGTGATTGGAGGGGTGAGAGCCAAAGCTGCCTAAAGGCTATGGTAGGTTTTCCGAGCGCTCTATGCAGGATTGAAAAGCACAAACGCATATGCCGAAAAGACTGGTTTGCAACAGTCATTTAGCCCAAGATATGAAGTTTTGCAGAGTATGTGTCTGAGAGCTTTGTTTTGTGCTTTACCAAACCTGTTCAGCCTACACCTAGCTTTTGGGCCACCACAACGCTGGGAAACAGTAGAACATTGAAAGCAGAGGGTGAGGACCACCAGCCCTCTGTGAGTGGGTGCGCCAGAGTGGGGGTGAGCCAGCTGGTCTTCACATCTGGAAGAGGGGCGGCAGTGCCCCTTAGAGCCGACTGTGGGGAGAGAAGGCCTGTGCCCACTGCCTCAGCTGGGACCTCTCCCTGCTCATGTCGCCTGAGGGGTGCAGCAATGGCACCTCTCGGGACCTTCGGCCCCAGGAACAGCTCCAGGTCTCACATGCGTCATGGGACATGATCACCTGAAAATCCTTGTGCCACGGGAATGGAACCAGAAAATCCTAATGTGTAGGAAGGGAAATAAAGACCCAATAATGGTCCGCAGAATTACTATAATTCACCCTAGGTTTTTTTCCAGGCTCTCTCCACAGTTACCATGGTGGTGCCGGCAGACTGCAGAAGTACATGTGCAAATAGCTACGTTGTAATTTGCAAGTGCAATTAGCTGGTTTTGTGAGTGCAATCACAGTAATTGCAGGAGCCTAACTTATGTGCTTCACTGTTTTTCATCTTCAGAGCAAAGACTAATTAAACATTAATAATAACATTAACAGCAAAATTAACATATATATATTTGAGACCATGAATTATTTGCTTTACTGCAAGTAGCATGAGTGTGAGGGAGGCAAAATTCATGTTGAACAAAAAGAAGCTTGCTGCATTTTTTTTTGGACTCCCATCCACACAGCTGTTTCATCACCATGCTGGTGTCATAACTGTAGCAGCAGACAGATTTAGGCATGACTGTGTGAGGATTAGGGCTCTTTGTAATGAAATCTAGAGAGTGCGTGGTATACGATGGCATGTAATGCAGAAAGTTGTTCTCACATTCCTGTTGCGTACAACACTGTGTAAATGCATGTAGCACTGTACAAACACTGGAGAAAATACAGCCCTATTCTCCAGGTAGTTTACCAGCGCCAGGACAATGATTTGGCCATGAAATGGTGCAAAGACACTAGGCCCAATCTGGCAGGTGTAGGAAGGCTTCAAGGGGAAAATAGGTTTTGCAGAGATTTAGGGCATTAGGTAAAAAGGAAATTGGAAGCCGTTCCAAGTGTTGTGGGTGGTATGGAAAAAAAGGCACAGAGCTGAGAGTGGGAGAACGCTGCAGCTGTAATAACCCAACTCAAATGTCTATTTTTGTTCACAAGCACAGGAAGTTGCTTTTACATTTCTTGCCATACGATGGGTGCATACAACACAGTATGAGGATGCTGGCTGTTTGTGGACGGCTTTCTGCTCTTTGTTTACCTGCACCGCAGGTGTCAGTCTGTCGTTGCTTTGAACAGCACAAGGGAGGGAACTGTTGGCCACAAATGAGGTCTTGTCTTCAGTCGAGTGAAGGCGAAACTTGACTCACTAATAGTGCTGGTGGTCTGTTAGCTGCTTATCTAAGTTGGGCATAAACCAGCTGTTTATTACAGGCTTCCATCCATGTTTTTAAACCTGAAGATTTATTACAGTTTTCATCTGGCCAGTGGTCACCTTTACAGCCTTCAGGTTCTCTGTCCTCTTTAATTAGCCCTTTCTTTTCATGGTCTGTCATTTACTTAGTTTCTGCAAAACAGCCTAAAGTCAACATCGATTAGGACAAGCTGTACCTGTCACTGTGGATTCCAAGAGGTACAAATGATCCATAGTTTTTATAATGGCTAAAGAAAGAAAAAATAATAAAACTCCGAGCTTGAAATGTAAAACGAAACTGCAGAGGAAAGAGACAGAGGCATAGAAATAGAATTTCTTAGTACCATGCTATCGTGGTTGAAGAAGCCGTCCTGACTGAATCACAGCCTGAGATGGCTGCTTTATCAGGCGTGAACCTCCATTTATCCTCCTTTCTGTGAAAGTATATGAAAAATGACTCTTTGTTACTCCTAGGTGGGCTGGCGTGCTACTGAGATCAAGCACCTCTGACATATGAAAGCGCAGAGGCTGTTCCCTGACTCTGGCTTTTATGAGTTGCTGAAAATACTTGTCCAGATCTCATAGCTGAACAGTTTAGGTCACTGTTGGGCGTGAGGAAAGCAAGGTAGAGTATGGAAAGAGAGGGATAGTGCAATGAGGCAATATTGGGGAAAAGACAATTTAAGAAATCTGCTCTTGCATTTGCGTAACCCCGGCAGAAGACCTGCTTCTAATGAAAGGCTCCTTGTGAGCGCATGTGTCTGGTAGACCTTAGATAAGCCAAACTAGAGAGCAAAGGGAGAGAGATGAAGCACTTTGCAGTATCTGCAGGAGTAGGTAGGGAGGCAAGGCTTGTACCAGAGGAATCACCTTTGAAAGCCTTTCACAATCTGGGATTTTGTACTTCTCTGTATGTAGTTAATTGGCAGGTGCTTGCTCTTTTACTTAAGAGACAGACTACTGGACGTAATGGCCCCCACTAATTGAGCTAAAGGTGTTTTTGTTTTGGGTTTTTTTTTTCTTTTCTTTAAACAACTGGGTGGAGAGGTGAAAAGCAAGAGCACTGTGGCTGTGGGCAAAACTCAGCTGAGACCTCCACATTTTGGACAGCTGGTTTCTCCTGCAATTATAGGCATTCTGATGATGGGTTTACAGTTCCTATGTAAGTAATCCTTATCTCTTGTTTAGCAAATGTTCCAGCTGAGCCGGCAATCTGATATTTGTTGGCAGTTTATGGGAGGCCTAGGGCAAAACAAGAGCAAGGGGGGGAAGCAACCCTCCCACCTTCCCCCCACCGCCAATTCTGAAGACAGCAAAGCTGCTGGAAAGGGTATGGAAGAGAGGAGGCTTGGTTTGGCCTTCCCATATTGCACAACTTGTGGCATTTTGCTGTTGTGCATGAAGATGACATGAAAGAGTGCTTGAAGCTTTTCGTAAAGGGAGAACCCAGAGGGATTGTTAAGAAGCTAGACCTAGGGACATGGGAGAACAGCAAAACAGACCATGAAGCTGCATTTCTCCTTCTTATGTGACTGCACTGACTGTCCCCGAAGTTAGTTATGGCCTTGGCAGCAGCCTTCTGCATCCCCTTTCTCCACTAGTCTCACTGCAAGAGACAGGGCCTGCAAAAGAAAGGCTGAAACAGTTTGGGAGGTAGAGCAGTGACCTTTGTCAGTGCTGCAACTGGCCAGTGGAGGAAGGATGCTGAGGTGAAATGCTTCAGGGAAAATCACTTGAAGTTAAAGCCAAGCTCCTGTTCTTTCACTGAAGTAATCTTTTCACCCACACATACTTCCATTCTCTAGGGTTAAGGCCAACTCTGCATTTCTAAAAGGTTGGTTTTAATAATTGATAACCTGTAGTGCCTACTGATCTAGCAGGTGACATTAATTGGGAAAGCTTTTTTTAGTCACTTCCTTAGGTCAGGCATGTATTTTAATCAGAAAGCCACAAAAACATAAATTAAAGGCATGAGACCTTCCTTGGGGCTTTCTAAAAGTTGTTAGAGCTAAAAAGGGCACACCTTATTCAGAAAACTTTTGTGCATGCTTCAGCAACCTAAGAATACAATTAATTCTTTGAAAACACGGAGGTTTATCTGGTCGGTGCAGTGCCTTTGACACAATAGAGCTGTTTGAGGTCTGTTGTTTTAATATTCCCTCAAGAAGCCATTTGTCTAAAATGTACTGTCCTCCAGAGCAGCAACTGCCTCACAGGTATCAAACATGCCCATTTCAGTAGGATGCAGAAGTCTTTAATAACAATTTAAAAACACAGTAATAGTTTTTGCTCACTTAATTCATTTGAATCTCTTCACTCTTTCCCCTGCGAGCCTAGCTATTCAGGAGCCCTACAATAAAGCTAACTGTATTCAAAACCATTTTTTGTTGTAAGTGCGATGCATTGCTGATGAATGATGGGAAATAATCCTGACTGCTTGGGAGGCACTGTGGATGCCCTGGGACATCTCCTGCTTCTATAATCCTGCGTGCATCATACCATATTTTTGTAACCTCTAAGAACTCTCTTTCAAACTATTTGCTCCCAGATTAAGATTTGTTATGAACTTGGCAAGGAGCTGGCATTTAGCGTTTCACATCTCTGGTGGGGAATACAGCAGCTTCACCTTTTTGCTCCTCATCTTCTCTTCTTACTTACATTAAACAATTACTTTTCTCCAAGCGTCCATTCTTTTTTTCCCTTGGCCCTTTATGCCGCCCGCATTTTGATGGCAGTTGTCTTGACCACTGTCACTACCTGATCCCACAAGAACTTCACCTGTGATGGTAGAGCTGGACCTGACACATTGTCCAGCAGCATCCTCTCCCTTACTGCTCATCACAAGTGTGTTTAAAAAGAAGGTGGCACTTTTGGGAAGAAAACTTGCCTATGCTAGTGTGTCTTGTGATGGAGAAAATTCACTGGGCCCTCCATTTCTTTCTCAATGGAAGAGAAAGACTGTGGTACAGTCCCTGGGATGTTGCAGAGCTGGACTGAACTTAGGAATGAGAGAAGTTTTCAGATTCATTTATTTGTCAGGTTTTTGGGAAGAGGAGGGTAATCCTGTAACTTGGCCAACTTTGAGGGGTTTTACTGCATCGGGCCATCAGTTCATGCTGCTCTTGGCAAATGCTCCCGTGTACTAAATGGAGTTATGATTGCTGGTCACTGGGCTTGAGTATTGTGGCATTTCCTGACAGTCTCCTTGACAGTGGGATGAGTTTCTGGCATATTCACATTCTGAAACATCATTTACCAAGGCCTGTGTGATCCACTCATCTTTTGCTCCTTTATGTCCATGTAAGCAAAATCTGGAGAGAGATTTTAGGAGGAGGCTTCCTTAATCCTCCATCCTTCTCAGGTGTGAGGCTGGGGGAAGGTCAGCTGTGTAGGCAAATGTGACATATCTTTTCTATCAATCTCAGCATAGCAGAGAGGTGGAGATGAAATTAAGGAGAAGTTTTCTGTTGTAGTATAACTGCTGTGAGGAAGAAGAGCATCTGAGCAAAGCAAGTAAGATGTCCACAAGTCATCTGAAAAACAGATTAGGGAAAGGGAGTAGTCACTTTAAGCTTGGTTTTTTGTTGTTAAAATGAATGCTTTGTAGGCCTTTCACCTTGCTACAAGGATGAAACCAGCGAGTAAATATTGTTGCTACAGTTTAAAGAAGAAAACTAGAGGATTCCTCTTTTTTTAAAAAAAAAAATTTTATTAAGAGGAATTATTTGCAAAGGAAATTTCTCCCACAAACTAATTTGGTTTTAGAAGGTATTTCATATTATACGACAGAGTAAAACACCAAATTTCTAAAATGTAAGTAGTTTTAGTTGAATAATCAATTCATGCAATCATGGACAGCTCAGGCTGGAAGGGACCTCAAAGGATCATGCCATCCACCTCCTTGCCCTGAGGCGGATCAACTGTACCAATTTTATTCTCAGAAGACGTTTGTTTAACCTATGTTGAAAAGCCTCTGATATTGAAGACTTCATGACCAGCCTGTTCCAAGGCTTTGCTATTTTTATCATTAGAAAGTGTCTCTAGCTATCCAACTGGAATTCTCTTCTCCGTGGTGTGAGCCTGTTACTTACTGCCCATCATGAACATAGAAAATTGATTTTTCTTATCTCCACAGAAGACTTCATATATTTGAAGACTGTTGTGCCACATACCATCTTTTCTTCAGACTAAGTAATGCCAGTTCTTTCACTTTGTACTCTCAGGTAATTTTTTTAGACATCCCATCTTTCTCATTTCTCTTCTTTGTGCCACTCACAGAAAAATATTTGTTTCAGAGTGGTCCCTTCTCTCAGAGTCTGTAAAGAGGGGGTGGTGGATAGAGCATTGGCTCTTGCTGTTTCCTTTTAATTCAGAAGGTCCAAATACTGAAACTGAAGATTGGTGCAGATTGCTCTGAAATGTCAAGCTGGTAAGAGGTCTAGAGAAACAGATTCATTGTGTTCGACCTTATTTCTCTATTTGAAATGAGTTGCAACAGGCAGATAGTCAAAATCTAGTCTCAAAACACTGATCTTACTTAAAACATATATATATATAAAACATAGTAATGCATTTGGTTTATTTTAAAATGTTCTCGACTTTGAAACTTTTGCTCATCTTTAAGTGCTTCTCCACAATTATAAGGTTTAATTTTTAATTCCCTTTTTTCCTTTCCTCTCAATAAAATGATAATCTTAGCTTTCTCTCCATCACCTAACTGCAGGAGCTTGGGCTGTAAGAAAAATTCACCATATGCAATTAGTAAAGTTACTGCATGTGGGTACTGGATTTTTTTGAAGGGTGACCAGCTTGATTAATAATGTGGTCTCTACCACTGTAAAATTTAAATATATTATTATTTTTTTAATATTACAGATGTATTGAAAAAATAGTTTCTGATAAAAATCTGCTGGATTCTGCTGGGTGCTCATTTCCATGCCAACAGCCAAAAGGCAGGGTGGAGTTACTACTCACTGCCAATATTTGGACGCAGTTTGCTTCAGCTTCTCTTTCTGTCCTTTGTAGAAAAGCTTAGGGGGTAACTATAGCTATAGCTTGAGCAAAGATGTTATTCTCCACCCATGTGTGGAGGGTTGTGTTGCTCTCTGTGTGAAGGAGTATTTTATGACAATGCCTTGAATTGATTTGTTGTTTTAAATATTATCTTCTGCTGAAAACCCCTACATCCCACTGCTGTTTTTTCTGCCCTGCCAGTCCCTTCAGCCTCTACTTTTACTGCTAACATTTTATATTCTTATTGTTGTTGTTGCCTGCTCTAGTTGACCTGATCACTTCTGTAGTTTTGTTGTTGTTTTCCCCTTTCTGCCCTCCCCCTCACTTCTGTCTTCTGGCCATGATATATTACAGTTTCCAGCACAGCAGGACTGGAAAGGAAGATGGAAGGATTAATCAAGAGAATCTAAATTAAAAACTATAAAATCTAAAAGCCAGACTGGATGGCTTAGGATATATAACCTTACTTTCCAAGTCCCTAGTGTCGGCTGCGAAGCCTCCGATGAAATGGATGGGTGGTCTTGTCTGGATAATCAGCAGAAAAATTTGTAATTTGTACGCATTCCCCACAGTCCCATCTGGCAGCTCCTTTCTGGCAGCCGTGGTGGGGATGCCAGGATTGAAACGGCGCATTAGTATCTTCTCACCCTGTTAAAATGCGTCCTCCCGAGCCACTCTCGTGCCTGCTGGTCGGCAGACATATCCAGCACTGCTCTTGACAGAGGGGTTTGCTCTCATTTGCCTGAATGTGTACATGCCCTGCTCACAGCAGCCAGCTTCTCTTTGGTCCAAACAGCATGTGGTCGTGTGTCTCTCCCCAAACAGATTGTCTATTCAAGTGATATTGGGAGCCCAGGAGAAAAGTTTCCTCGCTCTCTGCTCCTTCCTTATTACGTTGCTCATGTTTGCGCTGGGGAGTGGAAAGTGCGCCCGCTTGGCACATGGGAAAGGGGCAAAGGTTGTGTTGAATAAAACCCACCGGGGTTGTGGTCCTGCTGCTTGGGAGGAGGGGGTGGAGGCCATCAGAGCGAGGGCTCCTGCCGGCTGTGCGCGTCTCCACCTTTGCCTTGCCAGCTGTGCGACAGCTGCAGCTGCTCAAGGAAGAGCATTTTAAGAAGCTGCTGAGTTACGCAGGGACTGCAATACAGTCCGTGCAAAGGGCTGAGGCAGACCACATTTGGGCAAGACTGCTTGCAGGGTGTGTTGTTTTTTGGTGTTCTTCCCCCCCCCCACCCCCCGCCCAGTGTTTCATTATGTTGGTTTGAAAGCGATAGTCTTGAAATGGCATCATCTCCTTGGTATGGATGTTCTTGTACTAGTGCGAAGGTGTTTCCACCGCTACAGGTACTCACAGCACAAAGGAGAAAAAAAATTACTGCGCTGTGGAATATTTTATATCAGTGTAACTACATCTATGCTACCGCTTTAATTCTACAGGTATAACATCCCCAGCTGAAGTAGTCAAACCATAATGGAAACTTGGGGTAGAACAAGTCTTAGAGCTACTGAAACCCAGAGGGACTGGCTTAGCTTGAACCACCCAGTTATTTAAATGAACCCAGCTGATTTCTGCCTGAAGCAATTGAGGGAACTGCTTACATTTCAGGATGAAGTAGGGAAGAGGAAGAAGAATGTCTGCTAACTGCAGTAGGGTGACAAGTGGCCAAAGGCAATGGGAGGGGGCCTCTTCCGTAAGCAGATGTATCCATGGGAAGATGGCTGTTCAAGGACTGAGTCATGTCGAAGAGCATTTAAATGTCTACCAAGCAGGTATAGCTTGCCTTTTCTCAAGGAAACTTTTATAGGGTTTGGTGGTGGTATATTGCATTCTCTTGAGTGGAGCACAAGATGTCCCCCTACATCATTTGTGGCCCACTGTACAAAAATGAAGACCTCTCTTCCGAGCATTATGCTACAACCTAAGTGTATAAATTGATAAATAAAACCATTCATGACTTTTTGCTAACACTCAGGAACTCAACACAGTGACTAGTGATTGTAAATTCAAGTTTTAAGCTCAGTACACTATATTTGGATTTTTCTGATGAGTAAGTTTAGAAGGGATGAGATGCAGCTGAGGAGCATGCTTGAAATTTACATTTGCTTTTAGCTCACCCAAAATAAATATGAATAAATCCATCAGCTCTTTACCCTTTTGTACTCCTTTGTGCCTAGTGGCTAATATTGCTGCTCTATTTTTATTGCTGTGGTGCTGTTACAGGGTTAACATCAGTGTTGGTTCACTGATGTGCCGTTTCAGAAGCTTTAGTAACTCTACACTCAGAAACAGAGGGATTGTCCTTGCATTGTTGCAGTTCACCAGATTATCAGTCTGCTTCTAGGCTGAGCTAGCTGTGGAATAGGTCCTACTTCTAAGAGCTTTGGCAAACATTTGACTGGGTTTTTTTTCTCTGTAGTTATTAATATGTTGGCTCAGCTCTGTGAAGCTGAGTTGAATCTCAGCAGCTGGTGTGGCACCTTCCAGCTGCAGAACCTCTTTTCTCTCTCCCCCTTGTACGAGGTTGGACCTGAAGAGGAGGAGATGTGCCCCAGCCCCGTCCTTTCCTCCACATGAGCTGTGTGGATTCTTCAGCTTTTGCTTGGTAGTCTGTGAGTGTGGAGGAAACTCTTAGGGCAAAAAATCACTTCTTGAAACATCAGTTCTCCTGCCTCTTTTTTTCTGGGGAGAGAGGGCTGGTTTTGGACTATGCTGATGTCTGTGAACATCCTTTCTCTGGTGAAAGCTTTGTTATCCTAACAGGCAAGATGTCCTTCTTCTCAGGACAGCTTGTCATCGTGGCATGGCCAATGAGGGGCATATGAATAAAGAATGATATAACTAAAGAAACAGATGAAAACAACAAAGAAATTGTTCTTTGCTCCTAAATAGTACAGAGGTGAGTGACTTGAGACTTCTTTTGCACAAAGGGGCTAAGACCTTTCTGAGAGAATGCTGGCATCATCTTATTTGTCTTTTTCTAAAAGCTGACTCTCCTGAATCTGCACATCCACCTTTCATGTTTTTATGGTCTCCTAGAGTAAGGCATTACTGTTAATGTTTGACTTAGATATGTGGGAACGAATATTTATTTCAGAAAGCAAATCAAAGAAGCCCACTCATGTCTATCCATCCTCCCTCAGCTGTGAAACTAGTAGGCAGTATCCTGAAAGGAAAACAGTTCTTTGGATCTTAAAATCCGCTCCGTGTGACCTTTGAAAGGAAATAGCTAAGAAACTCAAAGCTTTTTAAAAGTGGCAGTTTGTTATTTTTCTAACAAAACTCTTTCGGATCCTGACATGGCTTGGGAAAGTTAATGTTTGGGAGTCTGAGTAACTGAGTGCTAACTGCTTCACCTTCTGACTTGGATGGACGAGGAGGAGGAGGACCACACCACTTGTGGTCTGCAGAGCCTGCTGGGATTATGCTGAAATACAGCCAAGTCTTCAGCTGTGTTGGTATCGATAGCCGTCTGCCTGCCACAACCCCAGTTTTGCAGCCCGCAAAACAACCTGAAAAGTTTGGCCAAATACCTCAGCAGGCAGCTTAACACGAGTACTCTGATACCATGACCAGTCCTATGAGGATGCAAGCCTAGTGAGCATAAATCTTGCTGACACGTACTTGTGACACGGCAGTGACGGTGATGCAGCTGCATCCCCTGGACAGTGCAGGGCCGGCTTCCCTCAAAGGCTGCGGGTGTCAGGATTGGCACCCCTGGGGCAACTCCAGGGGGAACAGCAGCAATGCCAGAAGGTGCAAAACAAATAAGAACCTGTTGGAGGAAATGTGGCAGCCTGTTTCTGGAGGTTGTTACATGTCCAGCTCTGAAACTGAAGTGGCCCTGTTTCCCATGGACTGCCATAGCCTTTATGATTTTTAAGCACTTTGCACGAGTGCAGAGCTAATAGCCGTTTTCATAGAATCATCGAATCATAGAATAGTTTGGATTGGAATAGGACCTTCCAAGGGCCCACCATAAAGGAGTAAAAACACATGAGCTGTATTCATAGAATAGTTTGGGTTGGAAGGGACCTTCAAAGCTCATCCAGTCCAACCCCCTGCAATGAGCAGGGACATCTGCAACTAGATCAGGTTGCTCAGAGCCCCGTCCAGCCTGGCCTGGAATGTCTCCAGGGATGGGGCATCTACCACCTCTCTGGGCAACCTGCAAGGGCAGCCAGAGCATATAGGCATGCAGGCTTACAAATATGGGGAAGGGCACACACACCACATACTGCTCAGTATGTGTGGTCTTTTTGATCCTGTTTTTCCTCTGAGTTTTGCATGCACAGGAGGTGCACTACTTGTGGTCAGTCTGTGAAGGCTCTGTTAGCTTTGCATGTGATCAAACCCGATTGGCTTCACTGGAGCTTGTGTGTACTTATGAATATGAGCTAGCCCGGGAGCTAATCTGTGAATTTTGCACAAAGATAATTCAGTTTAATGAAACACCATCTTAAAACTGCAGGTGGGACGCTGTTTAGCTGTGTCTTGCCTGAGCCAAGACAATTACAGTGCTTGATGGGTTGAGGGCTTGGATTGAGAACATCGCCAGGAGGAAACTTCATTCAGCTACCATTTGGACATACAGAAAATCACATCAGCTGTGGTCAGTGTGGTCAGTGTGGTTCCTTCATGAAAATATTACACTGCAGTGGCCCTTGTGTGGGGGATATTTTAGCCTGGGGGGGTTATTTTCTTATTTCTTTTTATTTTTTTTTTTTAACCTCCACTAAGGCTAAAGTGTCAGTTGCTATCATTTTGGTCTGTGTCTCTGAATATCCTTTTAGTGTTCCCAGTTAGCTAGTGCCACTGAACCAGGACTGTAACAGTCTTGCTCCATTAGCTATTACTGTTTGCTGAGGAGTTAATGTAAATGAGGGCAATGAGGAGGAGAAAAGTAAGGGGAATTTGACTTTTCCTCCTGTTACAGCTCTGCCCGGCACTACATATTTTATTGTAAGTCCAGCACTAAGGGAGATTGGTAATATAAGATGAAAGGTCTCTGTGATCTCATGGCTGGTAATAATGACTGAGGGACCACTTATTGCCTCCCCCTGTGCTCCCAGTCTCAATCCCATTGTGAATGTTCTTCACTTCAGTGCATTGTTTAAAGCCCACAGGTCTGGGCTTCTTTACAAGGCTTTTTTGTGGTGCAGTTTGGTCTGATTGAAACCACATTTTTATATGTGTCAAAACCAGTTCAGCAGTTAAAAAGAAATCATAGTATTGATTGGATCATATTTCCTAAATGGATGTCACCGGCTAATTCTTTTGTTATACCATTTAGCAACACAGGATTAAGCGAGTGTTTACTATTAAGCAGTTACATGTGGGTCCTATTAATTCACACATTCTGGCACTGCTTTTTGACTAATATCTTGTTGAATAGGTTAGGATTTCAAAATGTCTCTAAGTCACTGAACTGCAGGGACCCTTCATTTCCAAAGCAAAAGCTAGTCCACTTAGGGATCCACAGGTTAGAGTAGCGTTGACATCTGAGGGACTTCTGTTTCTTAAAAAAATGGTTTGTAGAACAAAGTACCTTTTTTTCCCCCTCATTATGTTTCCTGCAGTGCAAGAAAATGAATATATATGGTTTGCAAAAAGCGCTAAGGATAAAAAAGATGACTTTTGCATCTGCTGTTGTCTTTTGGCACATATGTCCTGGGGTGAAATGCTCACTTTCTTCCTAGACTTTCTTTCACTCCTTCTGGATCAGGCTCGTTGTCTTTTTGTCATTCTAAATTAATATAATTTCACCTTTGATTGGTATTGGTTTGTTCTCTGCTGTCATGGGCTATGATGACCCTTTGTGCTCATTGCTCTCCTCCCTCCCAACAAGCTCTGGGGCCTATTTGAAAGTGTTCCTGTCCTTTTTGGAGCCAGGGTTATAGGGTGGGGAGAAAAAGAGGAGATGCTATGAGGCCTCAGAGCAGTTTGAGGGACACGTGCCCAGTTCTCTCAGCTCTTACTTTCTACTGGGCTCTTTTCACACAGGTCCTCCAGAGGCCTCTGTTCTTGCAGGTCTTTCTGTAAAGCGGATTAGTATGTGGCATGTATGGCCCTAAAACTGCACTGAGAGTATACTCCTCTTGCTCTGGCCTCTTCTGATTTACTCAGGGTATTTTTTCTTTTTTGAGACCTTTGTGGAGCTGAGGTACAAGTGTGCCTTGCAGAACCAGGATGACATTCATTTTCTCCTCTTGGCTCGTTCTTTAAAGCAGAGTTCACGTTGGCAGAGCTGCACTCCTTTTGCCTCCTGCCCAGCTCTTCTTTGGAAGGGAGCTTTTCTTTTCCCCCTCTTTATGGATTTTTGGTAAACATGCTGTGTTGCAACAATGAAAGTCCAAACTTCCTCTTTTCCAGTCTGCAAACATCTCCTGAAACAACATGCTCAGCTTTGAAATCCTTTCCAAAGAGTATCTTAAGAACTCCCTCCTTCTTTTTATGAATCACTTGATCAGTGCATCATTCCCTTTTTGCTGTTCAAGCCACTTCCAGGCAACCTGGTTAAAGCAATAAGGATTTAGTGTAAGGGAAACCACTGCCAGGTTAGCCATTCTCTTGGGACACACAGCTTGTCACCGGCTCCTGGAGCTTCTTGGGAGTCTCTGGGCTCCAGTCCCAGGTCACAGACTCTCAGAGCAGGAAATTTTTCTTGGACACTGTGTGTTAGTCAGAAGGATAAAGTTCATGGGCACAATATACAAGGCTGCACTTTTTTTTTTTTTTATTGCATACTCCTTCTAAAACAAATAAGTTAGCTATTTGTTCCTTCTGCCCTGCCAGTAATCCATTACATATTAGACCTCACTTAATTGAGTTAAAACTGATGGGGAATTTAAATAATAAGAAGGAAATAAGCTGTCTTCTAAGCTTTCTACCCTCACTTGCTAGGACTGCACAGGGGTTAACCCTGTGATGGTGTCACGCCAATGACGAGGACCACAGGTGAATGAAGTGATTTGAGAGGCTTCTCCTGAGTCACTAAGTGGCAAAACCAGAGCTTGTAGATCTTTGCCCCATGTCTGCATTATTGGGACCCGCCAGTGGCTGTGGCTGGGGCTGTACGGGAGGTGCAGCAAGGTTGGCCTGACTGACCACGTGTTCCATAGCCGTTGGAGATGTGATGCCGCTGCTTCCAGATTGCTGTAATTTCTCTTATCAGGGCCAGAAGAGAGGTCCAAGTTCTCCAAGCTTTTTCCTGAGTCCCGAGCTACCACAGGACATGGGGACAGAGCTAACCTGGAGCTCTGCCAAGTCAGGAGAAAAACCTCAGCCTGTGGTCCTGGTGCTCATTTAGGCTACAGTGTGATTAATATTGTTGTGTAGACCAGAAGCAACCTTATGCTGCTGTTAGGAATACATGCTGACTCTCTGGCTGTAATCAAGGCTGAGGTTTACTGCTAAGGAAATTAGATTTAGTTTAACTTTGCAGGTTTAAGGAGGTGTTGGGTGGAAAAAAAGGAGTTAAAGCACTTCTGAAGCCTTATTCTTCCATTTCCACCCTCAGGAGAAGTACGCATCAGCTAACAGCAGCTTCGCTAAGTTGCCTGTGTCCATGTGTAGTGTTTTATCCCTGAAGTATCACTTTCCATATTTATTCTTACTTGACTTAAGGAGAAACGATGCTCCCTGTTTTTCTCTCCCTTTTCCTTCTCGCGGTCACTTCAACCTGACAGACTGTGCTGCAGAGAGAGACGGGTGTTGGCAGGAGGTGCCTCCGTGGGGGCTCTTCATCTCTGGAATTTATTTCCCTGGTTTGGTCTGAGCCCAGATCTATGGGTTCGGTGCAGAAGACATCTGTTTGAGAGAGCTGTGGCTGTGCTTCCCAGACCAATTAAGGGAGAGAAAGAATTTTTTTTAATTTTTTTTTTTCCCCAAGGTGGTTGGCTGGAAGATTTGCTTTCTAACGATGATTTGAAGGCTCATGGGGTTTGGTTGTATGATTAATTATGTGTTAAGATGCCTAAAGCCTCCAAGAAGCATACAAATATTATTTATTAAAGTCAAAATACCAGTAAATATAATGAAGTGGAGCTTTAAATATGCATGGAAGGAAAAGTGGAGGATATTTTCTGCTGAACACGCATGGTTTTGCATTGGGCTGAGACTGTGTGGAAGAGCGAAACTTGAAAGGAAGCTTACCCACTGGTAACCCAAGGGCCCCAAGTTGCTGCAGATCAAGACACAAGGAGGTGGAAAGAGAGACAGAGGGAGAAGAGGTCTTCCTGTGGCTGACGCAGAGCACGAGCCTGACTTCAGGAGCCCCCGTTCCCCCTAGGCAAATGCTAGTCCTTGTGAAGATCCCTCCCGCATACTTTTCTTGTTTCTGGTCCAGCAGAGTGGAACACCTCTGACACCCAACAACCTGTGCAGCACTGCAGTACTCCCAGGCACCTTCCAAAGGTCGGCAGGTGGAAGAGCACAATGGAAAGGAAGGTGCTTTGTTGTTATTCTGGGGAGCTTTACTATGAACTTCAGCCTTGGCGGTTAAAAAAACCCATCAACAATTCATCTCCTGTTTTCAGTCTCTTCTTCTTTCCATGCATGATAATTGGAATCACTCCCTCATTTTCACAGAAATAACGTAAGGGGTGTGACTGAATAGCAGCTTTGAGAAAGTAATAACACTTTGTTCTGCTTGGTGAGCCATCTGATATGGACTTTGCCCTCTACAAGTGTGGCTGGAGTCTGTTCTAAGAGCGATAGAGTCTGAGAAGGTTTGAATGTGAAAACAAACACTTGAGTGCAGGAGAGGCAGCCTGGTTGTTAGAAATGGCTTTGCCTGCCAAAAACTGGTAATAGCATGTTGGCCAGGCATCTTTGCTTTCCTAATTGGAACCACAGGCTTTTGATTATAAACCTTAAGAACAACACTACCTCCTCTAATTTAAACCTTTCTTCTAACTTCCATGGTGTGATTTCTTGCAGGACTGCTTGCCAGTGCAGGCTGCCTGCATCTGCCTCCCCTTTTCATCCCCAGGCCCTCTTCTTTTATACTTCAAACCATTGTATCCTCTCATCAGCCCAGTTACTCCCCACACCCGAGTTCTGCATGGACATTTAGTGAGAATCTGAGATTGATGTGAGAGGTTTGTACAACTTTGTGGAAAGATGTAATTCACTGAAAAGAGAAATGGGTAAGTAACTAGGCCAGGATCACTGCTGTTTGGCATCTGATAGCATATTGAGTTCATATGGTGCTTTTTTTTTTCTTTTTTTAGTTTTCAAATGTTGACAGTGTTTTTGTAATCAGGGATGCATCAATATTGCAATGTTTCAGCATTTTTGACCAGATTAAGGAGCTGTGTCATAAGTACAAAAGATTGGCGTTAGTTCTCTGGACATAAATGTCTTTAAAATGCTGGTATTTTGAAGTTGGCATTGGTTCACTGAGAAATATGTGCAGTGGCCCAGGCTTTGCAGATATCCTGCCCCAGGACACAGTGGACTCGGGGAAAGTCCTTCATCGTTTTCTATTCAGACATGTTGGTTGGGCATATTCTGATACAGCATTTTTTCCATCAGCCAATGCCAACTTGAAATCAGAGTCTGTGTAACTGAGTTGGTTATTACGCAATTTTAACAGACACCAGGCAGCTTCTCAAGAAAATTTTCTCCGCAGTGCAGGATCTGAAACCTGCCTTGTTCGCTGCCAGCTCCCCACGTAGCTGGCAGGCACATGGGAACCAGGTCCAGGGGAGTCTCAGGTCTGCGGCCTTGGTGGCCCATTCTTGCAGGCACCCAAGCTGTGGCTGTGATAAGACCTAGGCGGTAGGATGCTCTGAAACCAGCCTCACTCCTCGGAAGCTCTGCAGATCCCACCTCCTTGAGCACCCCCGCCCCTGTCTGCCAGGGCTCCAAGGACCTGCAGGAAAATTTTCAAGAAAAACTGACATGAAATATGGGTATTTCACACCTATGACAAGCGCTGACTATGCCGACCCATTCTTGTGACTGAATATGGCAAGTTATTTGCCTTGAACCTGCAAGTCTCCATCAATGTTTTTCCAGTAGATTCAAAGATAGCTCTTCAAATAGATTAAAAATCAATGGTCTCTTCTTCACCTGTGGGCAGTGTGGTACCAGTGTGTGCCACACTCGCTGTCTTTCTTTGCAAGTGCTGTGAAAAAAAATCAATAGTATTTCCAGTTATCAGTACCAGCCTCTATTTCCTAAATATCTTCAGAGTCAGCACATATGAGATTAATTCCATCTATGCTAGCAATGGTTAACTCATGCCCCGCCCCGCCACATACCCACCCCACAAAAAAGAGCTGGCACGGTAGCTAAGACAGTACCTCTTTCGGAAAACATAGATATTTCTGCCTTCCGCTGGCGTGGCTTTTAGCTTTACCAGTCATTTTCCCAGGCTGTTTCATATCGGAGGCTCTACTTCTTCAAGGCAGTAAATTTTAAATGGGCAAAATGAGAAGAGCAGTAAAAAAATCAGATCGCAAGGGCCTTTATCTTTTCACGGTGCTCTCTGGAAATCTGCGGTATCCTGACTTTAGGATGTGGAAGCCACATTGCACTGCTTCATTGAGCCAACACATAGTTAACTAGTTGTAAATTCAGTTTCTCAATGAATAGGAGTCCATCAGCTAGATTTATGTCCAAGTCATCCATCTGTGCTAACTTAAGTCGATCTCTGTTCCTCTGCCTTCGTTTATTTTATCATGTGTGTTTGTCAGCAGAGCCAAAAGTGGAATGTCTCTGCCTCAACTAAACCAAGGGGAAGGAATAAAACTTCTCTTTGTTTCTCCCGAGGCTTCCTTTCCCTGGGGTCTCCCTAAATGGTACCGATCAACAGCTTTGAAATGCTGGCAAAGCAGCTGGGAGAGATGACATGCCGATGTGGGACTTGACACACTACCACCTTTTCTGCTGTCAGAGCTAAAAATCTTATTTTTAACACTTTGGAACAAATAATATGTTTAAATAGCCATTAATTTGTAGCTGACATCTTCTCTCAGTGCTTCTGACAGCCTGCGTATTTCCTTTGCGGAGTATCATGCTGCTTCTGTTTCAAAGCTAATAATACAATTTTCATAGTTATTACACAGGCTGTTTGGCTCTGAGGTTTCCTAACAGTCTAAGCAGTGCCAGAATTTCTTACTTGAAGCTTTGGCAAGCTTTAAGTGAATGACATTCATTGGTCACTGGACCAATGAGGGTTGAGATAAGGAAGTGGGCAAGATACTTACAGAAGGGCTTGATCTTCAATTAGGTTTTGAAATCTGAATGACTCAAGGTTTAGTTACAATGAAGCCCTCTCGCTGCAAATATTTGCAGGACCAGTTAATGGTGCACAGTGTGTCATTTCGTTCCATTTGAATCCAAAAGGATTTTTCATATTATGATAAGTTATGAGCCTTTTTCTACTGATGACACCTTGCCAAAGGAACAGGAAGGAGGGTTACTTGGAGAGTGATTGGCCATGGTTAATGTTTATGACGTCTCTTGTCTGGCTGATGTAGCAGTTCTACTTAAATTTGAGACTGCTCTGAGTCTCAAGAGCAATAAAAACCAGTGTAGATGCAAGGAAAGAAAATCTGTTCTGGTAAAGTTTACATCCCTATCTGATGTAGGCTATTGCCCGTCAGGTTTGGGAGAACTTGAATGCCACCCTTGCTCATGTTCAGGCTTAGAGACTTAAGCCTTAACTGCTCTTTCAGCTGCTACTAGAAAAAAAAAAACCACGAGTAAGGTTGCAGGGGCACATGCTCAAAAGTTGGGAAATGCCCTTGTGTCTCTGCATTATAGCAAGCTTTACTTACCAGAACAGTAGCAATTATGGCATGGAAGATTTCAGCCCGCACACCTAAAAGTTTGAACAGAAAGCCTTAATAAGCAACTGAAAAGCTACACTGGGAAGGGTTGCTTTCTGCCTCTAATGACATGCTATTGGATCCCATGTGCTGTATCAAATCTGAACATATCTTTGGCTCCCTCTCCATGTGCTAATTAACATAAATGTTCCCACTGCCACTCGCTTCGTAGCCTGTTAAGTTTTGGAGGCCATTGTGCAGCTTGGGCTGTGGCAGTGTGTTTGTTCCCCTGAGGGGGAAAGAATGAATTTTTTATATGACTTTTTTAATGTGTTTTTTTATATGATTTTTTTAATATCTGAGACTGGACTTTTACAAAGGGAAAGTCCTTTCCTGATAAAGCGGTAACTGGTCCCTTGGATTGCCTGGCAGGTGACAGCTATTTTACTGCAGAATACATATGCAAGTTTATGTCCTGTTCTTGCTGAAGTTATGATCAAGACTAACCCAGCTAACAAAAACCAAAAAAATCAGCCTAACAGTCCAAACCTGACTCCAAATCCAAACTACATCTGAGAAGGAAGTGAGACAGCAGCTTATCCATGGATTTTTACAAATAGATACGTCTGATGTTTGCAGTATAAAGAACGCTGCCGAGGATGTGCCTTAGAGTACAAAGAATCCACTTGTCCTTGAGGCTGCCTGAGGAGCTGTCTGCGATAATTGTCCACTGCTTTTGCAGGTTTTGAAACTTGCAGGCTAAAAAGTTTCCCACTACCCTTGTGGGACCTGCAGAAAACGAAGGGAACGTGAGCCGGTCCCGCGCCGCGGCAGAGCGGCTGCTGATGAGCGCGCCTTGGCAGTTTTGGCTGCTGCTATTTCAGATTCTGTGGGTGGCGGGGAAACAAACAGGAATTAGGTCAATTTAGCTCTGCTGCTGCTTGGGAAAGCGAAGAGCAGCTGCTGAGACAACCGCAGGAGCTGTTCCCTCCAGAAGAGCAGACGAAGATTGAAGCTGGGGGATGGGTTATGCCAGTGAGCAGTGATGTGAGGAGAAGGGGGATCAGCTGCTGGAGTTGCCTAGGCTGGGAGTGGGGTTTGTCTCAGGTGGATGGGGCATGCGTTGGCTGCACACTCGTGTAAATAGGTCTGGGGATGTAGTAACAGCATCGTCTTGCATCCTGGGAAAGGAAAAGGAGGGAGACGTGTATAGTTTCTCCCCTGCAACTGCCCTGAAAATGTGTCCTCTTCCCTTATCCTCTTCTGTTTGTATCTGCAGTGTTGAGGCAGGCCTAAAATGTGTATTTAAGGAGAAACATGGATACTGTAGTTTGGTATTAGCTGGATCTGTGGTAAATGAGAAGATAAAGAGGAGCTGGATTTCTAGCTAGGGTATATAGGAAGGTACCCCAAGGAGGTGTTCTCTGGAACGCATTACAGGGATCCTGTAGCGCTTATGTGAGACGTGGCTCTTTGGAAAGGAGCAGGTACCCTGAACAAAACACAGCTGTGTGGAGGCAAACAGGCCGCAATTGCTTTCTGCTTAGGATGACTTACTATTTTCTTTTTTCCCCTTCATTCATCCAGATGAGTTCCTTGGTTCGGGCTCGGCGTGCCTGCAGAACCAGCCGTATCAGCAGGATGGGAAGGGTGCTGCAGCAGGTGGGAGCAGGCAGCGGGCAAGGAGGAGAGAACGTGGCAGCACGGGGAGCCTGTGGGGCTTGCCCAGCTCTGCTCTGAAACTACAACCTAAGAGGGAGAGATTGCTTATAATTAATGTGAGATTTCCCTCACTTTGTCTGTTTAGATATAGCATCTGAAAAAAGCTCTTGTCTAGAGCTGTGCAAAAGAGTAAATCCTTACTTTGATTTGCTCTGTGCCAGGTAGCTGGCAAGGCTACAGTCAAGCATCCGACATATGCACATCCCCAAAGGTAGGCTGCAGTGGTTTTGCTAACAGCAGTAACACAAAAGGAAGAAAGAGAATTTGCTTTCCTGTTTTATAATCCATTGACTTTCAGACATAGTAAATTGGTAAAACAAAACACTCACAGAAGGTCTGGCTTTACAGAAGGTGAAAGTCTGCCACCAAGAACGGCAATGTTGTTTTAATTATGCCAAGGCTTGAATGAGGGCTGCAGGCAGGCTCTATGGTCTGCGCTCCAGGGCTTGGTGGGTGCCAGCATTATTCTCTTTGTACGTCTCGCCCCGTCCCACCAGCTGCCAGGCTGCAATAAAGTTACGTTTGAGTCACTGCTTCCCAAAGGGATGACAAGTAGGTTGTGTGTAGCTGAATAGGATGATGCTGGTCCTCCACTGATCCTGCCAGCTTGGGTCTGGACTAGGGCCATAACTGCACGATAAATCCAAGTGAATGCTGTTGGCTGTTTAAGTGAGCTGGGCAGCTGGGGAGGGTGGTGGGGGGAGGAGGGGAGAACAAGGCACGCAGCCGAAAAATGGGCTGGGACACCAACAGGAAAGCTACTGGCCCCATTTCAGCTTTCAGCAAACAGAATGGGTCACTGGAAGGAGACAATGGACCTTGTCTTCAGCCAGGCTGTGCAGGAATGGGGGGATGCCTGTGTTGGAAGCCATGCCAGGCAGGCTAGTAGCTGCTGATGTGCGTCACCGGTCACCGTGTGCTTTGGTCCTATTGACACCCTCTTGTTTAGTCCCTGCTGTCCCAGGGAGCTCAGTGCCACTGTAAATCCCCAAGTTTGTTGTGCAAATAGGGAGAAGAAGGATATTCTTGAGGTTTGGATTGGTTTGTGGTTTTTTTGGTTTTGTTCTTTTTGCTTAGATCAGTAAAACAAACTTCTACCATTATGGGAAAAAATCTAGCATATATGTAGCCAATGGGACAGATACAGGCATCCGCAGAGGTGAACCCGGCCCCAGGACTGCTCCCCCGTAGGGCAGCACTATCCAGGCCGGATTAATTCTTGTGGGGAAATGCATGTGTGGCTGCTCTCCAAAGCCCAGGTGGTGAGCCCAGGAAGCTTCTGCTCAGATGCACAGCTGCTCCTGGTGACTCTGTATCCCATATACAGCAAGGGGATGCCTGTGGTCTGATTGCATATCTTGGCATCTCACATCGCTGTTACGATGGCTTTTTACTGTCTCCTTAGCAGATGATGCACCTCACCCTGCGAAAAGGTCTGGGCTCCACTCTTCCAAGTGAAGCAGATAATGCCCAGTTTGCACATTGCTGAATTTTCTGCCTTCTTGGCCTTTTTTCCACACAGGAGTCATGCTCAGGGCTTAAGCACAGAAATCTTCCTTTCTTGTGCTTAATACTGCTCTGTTTGTTTGCTGATACCACCTAGGCTGTGTGCGCACCAAAGTAAAATAGGAGAAAGTCTCCTGACCTGGTGCTGTATCTTTTTCCTGTGTGCCAGGTTTGCTTGCACAGTCCAAAGACAAGTGACACCTCCAGCTGTGACATGGCTACTTTCTTCCAGCTTGCTTTTGTATTAGACTGCATTCAAATATAATGCAATGATTTGTGGCAAATATTTGCAGAATATTATTTTATACTCAAGTTAGTCGAAGTCTGGAGTAACAGATGAATATCTGATGGAATATTTAATTTAAAAAACAATGCCAGAATTTGCATAAAATATTTGCTACAAATATATTACAAGCTGATTCCTGGCTTGTAGCTCTGCTTTTAATTTGGCAAAGCAAAGATATTTTGGCTTTGCAGGCAAAAGCTATAGAGTTCAGTCCTGGCTGATTATTTGTAACGGTTTGCCTAGGTTATGGGAACTAGATCATTTGTGGAGTGTGATAAAGGAGATGAAAGATAAAGGTCACGCTATCACTAGGATTAGTTGGGTGAACTAAAGAACATGTGGAAACACAGCTACTTAGGGCAAGGGCCACACAAATGCTACCTTCTACTAACATCCCTCAGCACTCTGATGCCTTGAAATACAACTCCTGCACAAAGCAAGCAGGAGAGGTAAAAATGCCATCCATGTCTGACAAGCCACAGGGCTGAGAACCAAAGATCAAAGGGATACACAGGTGTTTGGGGGTATTTGACTTTCAGCTAATTTCAGAATTCTGCACTGCAAGGAACATCTTCACGTCCTCTTTTCCTCACAATTTTTCCTGAAAGCAGTGTCCTTCTCTTGCTGCCTGCAGTTATTAACTCCCGTCAAGTGCAGCTGGCTGTGCAGGAAAAGTAAAGGTACTGCTGCAGTAGGTGCCAAGGTTAATTTATATCCTGCAAAACTGGAACGTCTTTTCAATAGTGACTGACAGGCTTACTAGCTTGAATGAACTGGTTTGCTCCAGCAATGCTGCCAGGCAGAGGCAGCTCATTTGGAGAGCACCAGAGTATTTGCAGTGCCTAAAAGAGTAGGGGTGCTAGAGGTGAGAGGACGACTGAGCAACTGGAGACTTAGGGCGAGGCAGCTGGTACTAATAGAGAAGGTGAAGCCTGTCCTAACCCCTTGCTTCTGCCATCATCACCCAATAAATCTGTGGTCACTCTATCACTTTGGCATTTGCAGTGGTGGTGAAGAGCGAGATACTCACTGACAGCAGCAGTTTTGGCACGCTGTGTGAAAAATCTCTGGAAGTGCCAAGAGAAACATGAATGATATTCACATTTGTAATTTGTCTGTGTTTGACTGGCGTATCCAGGGGAGGCACAGGGTGTGTCCGTTTGGGGCTCAGACGGGCTTTTCCTGGGAAAGCATGCTTCTTATACAGGCTCTACATATACATGGTGTATATAAACGTATGCACTGTATGGAGCAGAGGGAGACATTGGCACATATCTGGCCATGCCAGTATGTAAGTGTATTTATTTTTAATTGACAAAAAACCAAACCAAAATGACGTTTGCTTCAGTATTCTGGCTGCCATCAGGCTCTCCTCATTTACCAGGAGATAACAGCAATAGCAAGGTGCTAAAGCCACATGGAAGCACTGGGGAAACGGATGAGGGCAGTCTGGAAAATCCCAGTTGCTTCTCAGGTGCTAAGGAATGTCTAAGTAAGGAGAAATTACAAGAGACTCCCATGCACAAGGATATGTAAGCCGTAAAATCAGGTTTGGAAGCAGATTTGGTGTAGATGAGTGGATCTGGTAATAATCTTGCAGTAACTTGCTACTACTCTAGTTAGTAGTCTGTTAGTAACTAGAAAGTCAGTGCTTTGTGGTAAGAGAGTTACAACCGGAGAGCTTGAGCCTGGTTTGAAACAGACCCTTGGCAGAATAAGCAGCAGCAGAAGTCAATAATCTTAGAATCTCAAAGTCAAAGAAAACTATAGGTTGGAAGGAGCCTCTGGAGGTCATCTGGTCAAGCCTCCCAGAGACTTAGAGCAGAGCTGATTTCAAAGTACTTAGTTTAATAATTCAAAATATTAACATGAAAAGCAGCGCTGGAAATTATTTCCAGAACATGCCATTTGAAGAGGCTACAACACAACCAAAATGCAGTAGCTACAGAGCAATGTTGCGACCTAAAGTAAATCAGTGCCCTGCCAGTCATATTTTTTTTCTGTGTGGGATATCCACATGATGTGCTCATACTGAGCTTATACTTTCCACAGAATGGAACCTTTCCCTTTCAAAAGTCCCACGTGCAGACTCTTATAAACCCCAGTGTTGCTCCGGCGGTGGGAACACAAGCCCTGCGGGAGCTTCTCTTCCCAAGAAGGAGAGAGCCCGGAACTTCCCCACTACTGAGCCAGAACCGTTCCGGGTATGCACTGGTGCAGCTCTACCGGCTTCTGTGGAGCTGCTGTGGCGTAAAATGAGGATGAATCAGGCCTGCAGGCTTTCTTCTGAACTATGAATGTCAGTACTAGCCTAGAGGAATACAGTTTTCAGGCTGATGTGGTTTGACACCAAATTCTACAGCAGAGACGCTGGGCAGCCCGATGACTGAGTTAGCTCCCGAGGGACAGCGATGAGTGATGGGCGGGCGCTCTTTTCATGCACAGAGGCGTTCTCTGTTCAGGCTCAGTAACATCCAAACCCCATTGATCTTCATAAAGAGTTGCAGTTTGGGCCCTGTGCCACAGAAATCCCTCCCTTTACTCTCTGCATTACTCATCTTCCTGAGGGCCTTTTGCTCTTGGATTTGCTGGTGCTTTTTCTGGAAAGCATTCTGTTGTCAAGCCTATGGAGAGCGCGTACCTTCCATCATGCAATGAAAAAGGCCGGTCACAAATTCTTGTTGTCAAGTCCACAAGCAAAACAGTCTGAAAGCAGAGAAGAATGACACCTCTCCTAGATCCTTATAGCACATTAAATATTTTATTTTTATGAAATAAATGTGCACACTACTCTCAGAAGGAAGTGATATTCTAGTGAAACAAAACCTCCGCTCTCCCCATGGAAAGGTCTGTGGTGGTGGCCCTTCAGGCACCTCACAGTAGGGCTGTTCGTATCCATCTTGGGCTCAAGGAGGAGATTGGGCCCACCTGCAGTGTAACCTATTGTTACCTTGTGCACTGCTAACAAGTGTTGCTGGCTATAAAGAGGGCAGTGGAGACCCTCTGGTCACCGTTTCAAGCTCCGTTTTTCTAAAGCGGTGCTGGGAGAGGGCATTTTCATGTCTCTTGTTTTCCACTCTCAAAACCCAGGAGTGCTGAAGCACATTTTGCCTTGTGGGAGCAGATAAAACAGGTTTCTTTTGATCCGACCTTCCTGCTGGGTGTACCTTGTGTAACATGTTTGTGGCAAGGAGATGTGACACAAGGTCTTGGAAGGTCAAGCAAGACTGTCATCTTGTTTCAGGCAAGATCCTGCTTAGCCTTTAAGTAATAACTTTCAGTGACTAATGGCTATGATTTCTAGTGTATAAGCTGTAATAACATACTGCTCATATTAATGAAGTCCTACTTCCAGTACTCTAAGCTTACTGTAAGTTAACTCTTAAGAGCTCTACTTTGGGCTTAACTATTTGGTAGGTTTGTTATGCTTCAGATTACAAAAAAAAACAACCTCATAATAATAAAAAATAAAACCGAAAATAAAACAGAATAAAATTTAATTATGGATTCTGTAATACTTGGTAAACATTTGTTGGAAAAGCTCATAATTCAACCCTTTTTTAACACAAGTAACAAACTAATTACAGTAATTTTCAAAAGCATCTAGAAACGACGATTGTGAGACTGTCTGAAGCTAAACAACTCCTAATGAGATGCAGTGGTAGCAATAGCAAGACAGACAGAAAATCTATACAGATAATTAAGAAATTATCCATTTGGGGGAAGTTTAACTATCTTTTACCTTCTTGTCTGTGGAAACCAATACACATAACTTGTTCTTCCTTATCAAATCTTCTCCACCTCCAATTATTTAACAATAACATAGGAATTGCTACAGTGTAAAGAGGCATCTGGGAATAAAGCACAGGAGCCTGAGGACTGGTTAACACACTGTCTAGCTGACTCTTCTCTTGGCAGAGCTAGAATCCCAGTACAAAATACTAGCCCCAGGGGTAAACAAACTCAGAAAAAGACTTTAAGAACATTTTTCAGAAAAAAACGCTATGATGCTGTCATAGTTTAACCTCAGCCAGCAACTAAGCTCCATGCAGCTACTCACTCACTCCCCCCCAGCAGGCTGGGGGAGAGAATTGGAAGAGTAACAGTGACAAAAGTCGTGGGTTGCGATAAAGCCAGTTTAATAGGTAAAGCAAAAGCCGCACACACAAGCAAAGCAAAACGAGGGATTCATTCACCACTTCCCATGGGCAGGCAGGTGTTCAGGAAAGCCGGGCTCCATCACATGTCACGGTGACTTGAGAAGACAAACGCCATCACTCTGCCTTCCTTTTTATTGCTGAGCATGATACCATATGGTATGGAATATCCCTTTGGTCAGTTGGGGTCAGCTGTCCCGGCTGTGTCCTCTTCCACCTTCATGTGCACCCACAGCCCACTCGCTGCTGGGGCGGTGTGAGAAGCAGAAAAGGCCTTGAGTCTATGTAAGGGCTGCTCAGCAATACCGAAACATCCCTGTGTTATCAACACTGTTTCCAGCACAAATCCAAAACACAGCCACATACTAGCTACTATGAAGAAAATCAACTCTATCTCAGCTAAAACCAGAACATTCTCCGCCTCTTATTCCATGCCATTTACACCATGCTTAGGTCCCACACTATCTAACATATCCTCATTAACCACCACACCCCTTCCCATCCTTTGATATAATATGCAGATGTCATTTTCTTAGTCTATGGACCACCTCTGTAAAATGTCCACAGAATGTCTGCAAAGCATGCATTGAGTTAATTTAGTCCATGACTTTGGGCTCCATCTGTTATGGTGATGGCTCAGGACAGTAGAGGTGGTGTGTTGGGTGGACTTATTTGGCACCAAAGTCAGCTCAGGTCGGGTCACTGCAGTCTTGTCCTGATTTGGTTTGCACTGTGCCTAGAACTGGTTTTACTCACTCTGTCTTTTGTTCTTTCCTGATAGTATGAAACCCAGTGATTCTGTTATACAAGTTTCACACAGATAAAAAGTAACCAGTAACATCTCAGCTACAGACATCTGTGAAATAGAGGTATCTTTTAATATATGAAAAAAGTCAGAAAGAATTATTAGATGCCCTCCAACTAATGCCACTCTTGGTAAGATGTGTAGTGACCCTAGGAAAATTAGGCGGTATGTACAATGCACACATATGAGAGAGCTTCTGCTATTATGCAGGTTTCACTGGAGGCCCATCATCCTCACCAGAAGTATCTTTGGAACAAAAATAAGCCAAGATAATGAGGCAGTTGAAAACCAGGAGTTGTCTGGGCTGCCAAGTCTAGAGCAGGTTGGGGACTGAAGAGAAAACAAAGGGATTTGTGAGTCTGGGTTGGAAAAGAAAAAGATGCAACAGTGCTGTGGGAGTGCTTGCTATGGTCCTTCTGTCTCCCATGGTGAGACTCCAGCATGTTCGCCTCTGAAGTACATCATTCTGTATCTTCCCTTCAGAGGAAGAAAGATGTGGTTTACCGAAACATGTCATTTAAAGATCAATTTCAACTAATAAGCTCTGCTGCTTCACATGTCTGGATAAAAAGGGAAGACATTTTCTTCTGAAGGAGTGAATCTCATTGTGGTCTCTCTTCTCCTTCATTCTTGTCCTTTTCTTTCCCACCATCTCCCTTCCTCCAGCCCTCCCAAAATAAGGTATCAGGAGCTGAAAGCAGTCAGTTATGTAAAGATAAACTATTGCATCACTGTGTTGGTGTTAGATTCCTTACTCCCAGAACAGCAGGTAGATCAGAGCTGTGCAGTGCAATACATATTGCTGGGATTGCACAATGATCCTAAATTGCCATTCTAATGCAAATAAAAATATGTCAATGATGTCACCCCTGATGAATGTAAAACCGAGCCAAACAAATATGGGAGTGCCAATAAAATGCTAGATGCCTTTTTCTAGCATAATAAAGACTTGCTAATTCGTCTCCATTTTTAGGAAGTAAGAAAAAATCAGTGTAGTGATACAAGCACATTTTATCTAAAGTGGTTCTTTATCATATGTAATTATGCCAAGATATATTCTTATACAACCTAATTTCAGTAGGTTGAAGGCTTTTCATTTATTGTTGAGAAACCAAAGTAAAGAAGACATATGGTAATATGAAGGAATGAATGACTAGGGATCCTCCCTGAGATTTCAGAGTTCAAGTCTTTCTCCTGCTCTCAGATTCATGGCCAAGTTCCTTGTGAGCAGCTCCACAGGATTATTTAGATGCACTAGATAACTTAGATTGGGTATCTCTTAATAATATATTCTTCAAAGCAGTGAGCTTGCCCACCTATCAATGTCCTAGAGATAGTGACGGAACTTCCTGAACAATCTCTTCAAAGTCTTCTTTATACTAAAATGGAATAGTGAAATTTCGCTTATGCTGGCTGTGCACAGCTTTGGTTTTCAGGCCTTTCCCTTGTTGCCTTGCCGTGTGGATCATTTCATCTGGGTGACAAAGGGGAGTAGCAGGATTATATTATGCAAGTTGCATTATAGAAGTAACTAACTTTTTCTGCAGAGTGATGGAAAGTGGTGGGCTCAAGCTGCTGGGAGGATTACGCTTTTTCCTTAATAAGTACACTGTTCAATCTAATGCATCTTTTCCCAGTCTTTTGCTGTAAATTATATGTTTTTAAGAACCAAGGAAAATTCAATCACGTATATGTTGTACGTAAAGGCTGGACCCACAATGTAGTGTGGATGAGAGTGATTTTTGGACTTCTACAGGGCCAGACCTTGCATACCACGTTTGTCGCTGCTGTTTTATTTTGGGCAGGTCCTCGGGTTCCTTGCTGCTGCCTTGCTCATCTGTAATTACCCTTCCCTTAGCCTAGTCTGATTTTCTACTGTAGGGCTGGAAGAAGTCGTTCAGACCAACTCAGTGCCTCCAGGCCATGTCTGCATTCGTCTTGACAGCTGTTTGTCTATCTGCTTCTTAAAATCCTCTGGTGACAAATCCCTAAGTCTCCTTAGGAAATTTATTCCAGTCCTTTCCTGCTCTTACTGCTTTTTTTCTTTTACATCTAATCTAGATGCCTTCTGCTACAACTTAATTATTCCTTAATTGTACCCATTGCTTCTTGTCCTATCCTCTCTGTTAATGGAGCACCGTCTCTTTCTGTTGTGGTAACATTTTACATACTTGTGGTTTAACATTGCAAAAGTTTCATGGAGTATCCTACTCCAGTCCCACTAATCCTTCAGCACTTTGGGGAGTCAGAGAAGAGAGAAACTAGTGGCTTAAGACTTTGGGCAGGATTCTTCCAAAGATGTGGACGCCATCTTTAACCAATAACAGACTCTTCACCTCTTCTCTTAACACCAAAAAGAGAAACATTTTGGACCAGATTCTCATCTTGCTTATGCTGTTTTTCGATGAAAAACTGTTCAGTGGAGTGACTTCTAATAATGAGCGAAAGGATTTAAGGTGGTGATGCCCCTTGTTCTCCACCACCCCAAAGAATGAGATCAGGACTGGGAATTGTTTGCATGCCCAGCATTAAGTAGTAACAGCAACAATGGTATCTCTGACTTCTGCACTGGTGGTAAAATACTCTACCCACTGTCTTGTGGTTTTAAGTATATCTGGAGTTCTGCTTTCCAAAGTTTGGGCTTACATTGTGGCTTTCAAAGAGACAAAGTCCTGAAGTAGAGGAAATGCAGGATCTCAAAATTCGTTTGTCTGGCTCATTGCTGTGCAAACAGGACCCAGTGTTAGGCCAGTCTAAAAATGATGCATGCACGGGGGCTGGGGAGGGGGTGGGAGGATAAGGGAGAAAGGTGGGAGTCTGAGTTTGTGAGAAAATGGGACAATTAAGCATGAACCCACATCTGACACCCTGCCCTGATTAATTTAACAATAATTAAAGACTTTCAGTGGAGATCAGCGTTCTGCTGGTTCCCAGCTGCGCAAAGAAGGATGAGTCGTGCAACGGTAACCAGTCTCCATTCTTCACAGGCAACACACAGAGCAATTACCAGTGCTGCCTATAAAGTGAAGCAGACTTCTGCATTAATTGATTTACTGGGACCTTTTATTCCCTTTCTCTTTTGTTTCCTCCTTTCGTCTCTTATGTTTTCATTTGACGGGCTGGTTCATTTGGCCACAACAGTGCCTGGCCACAGGGGACGTGTCATTGGGATACAGAGTGGAGCTGCCTGGATTTGAGACACTGTGCTCTGTGACACTCCCATCCCTCCCAGTCTGTGTTTCCCAGGGTGCTGCCCATGAGATAGTTTTTCTTCTGAAATCCACTGTAGCAAGCAAAATGGATCAGACATCTGGTCTTTCTACCCGCACCTCTTCTTGCAGTCCTCTGTTTTCAGCAGTGATATCATTTGCCTCTCATTTCACGCTGAATATGAGAGAGAAATCTCATTATTTCTGACTTAGGTATTCACATGTGTCTCTCTACAACATGTCATGCCAGTTGCCAGCTTGTTACAACATCAGAAGAAGAATTCAAAGTGCTGATTTATCTGCTATTGAAAATGTCTCTAGGGTTGAAAGAAGATATGGGAAGGAGGGGGAGAAGGAGAGAAGAACACAGGGGAGGCAGCACAGGGCTGCAGCTTTCCAGGGCAAAAATCTAGCCTTACCTTAGTTTGCTTGCTTATTTGCTGCTGTTCTCCTGGCTGGACAGGCAGAATGATCAATGGGATGTGAAATAACCAATGGTGTAATGGGCAGGAAGGTTTTGTATCTATGGAGGAAAACTATGGGAGAAAGATGCTACAAAGTCTGGCTGGTAGCTGTTGAAGAAAAAGAAGAGGGAAAAAAAAGTTTGATACTTAATCCCAGTTTTTTGTTGGACAACGAGCAGTAGTTATATTTTAGGGCTAAGCATCTTCCAAACACAGAGAATACCCGTCCGCTCCTTGCATGTATATTGGAATCAGATGTCTTGGTTTGGTCCTCCATGTATGCTTTTTCTTTCATGTGTCTGGCTCCCCATAGCATTTGTTGCAGGAGTGGGTAGTTAATGACATCTCTCGCCATGGGCACAACATTTGTAGCTGTACCCACAGAAAAGTAAAAGGCAGTAAAATGCCTTGGTATCCTCAAACATTGGTTTTTATTTTGCATGAGCATGTAGCAGTCCAAATGAGGGATCCCAATGCCATTATGCAAAATACACAGAATAACTGAGGCTGGAGGGCACCTTTGGAGAGCATCCAGTCCAACCTCTGCTCAGGGCAGGGGCCGCTGCTGCAGGTTGCTCAGAGCCATGTCCAGTCGGGTTTTGATTATCTCCAAGGATGGAGACTCTGCAACCTTTCCAGGCAACCTGTGCCAGTGTTTGACCACCCTCACCATAAAATAAATCAACTTTTATTTCCCTGTATTTCACTTGGATCCCAGGGCACATACCTGCCTTCAACAGACATGTGCTCTCCCCACATGAGACAGTGGCATGGCACAGGTAGCATTTGCCTATAGGAGACACGAAGATAAGTAGCTGCTACTCCACTCCCCATCCTGTGGGAAAGAGAACACTAGGAGAAGGCAGGGAGCGGTGCCTTCCATCTCCTTTGTGTTTGTGAGGAAGCAGAAGCTTTCAGTACCCAAAGAGAAGGGCTGGGAAATGCCTCATGGTGTTTCTGCTACAGAAGCATTTCCTGGCTTTCTTCTAAAATGGAAAATAGTTGGCTTCAGTTTCTTTTTTTTTCTCTTTTTTTTGGGAGCGGGGGACAACATTCTTTTCCTAGTCTTTTATATATAGGTTATGTATCAGAATGCACATCTTTTGTGCATAATAAACCATTCTTGAATCTGAGCTAGTACCTAGTGAAATGGTTAAACTATTAATACCTCAACACTTAAAGGGATGCTGTGAAAACAAACTGATATTTATGCAGTGCTTTGAAGGTATAAAGTGTGCATTATTTATTTACTGTTATCATCAGAGAAGTGATTGATAGCTTCTTCTTATGCTGGTATTGGCATGAACCTGTGAATAATATATATCAGGAGAATGTCAGTTTGTTTGCAAATGGAAAAACCAAATGGAGGGGATCCTTTGAAATGATAAAGAAATAAAACAACAAAGCTATACAACAACCTTAAAAACATATTGTAGTGTTAACTTTTCTACTAAATTTGCATTTTGTATTATCAACAGCCTTGCACACTGACTAGTGGGGTCCAAAATGTTCAGATTTCAATACAGGGAGCATTTTTCACTCAGAAAGCAAATAAATTATGCTCCAAAAGTCCCGTTAGTATTTTTAAATTAATGGAAGACTGGTAGTAACTCTCTGTGACATCTACTTAATAAGCTGTTGAAATGATTTAGTGATCAATGAGTGCTGACATTTTGAAAAGGGAAAGGCAAACTTTGGCACTTCTTTTGGCACTGCCCCCACATCTTTTTGCTGCGAGGGGCATCTTTGGGAACCTGAGTCTGCCCGAGATGAGACACCTTCACTGCTGCTTGCAGGAGACTGTGGGAAGAAAGATGCAACAGATCTTTTTCTTTCCTGTTGGAAAAGAAAAAGAATAAATATATATTCTCTTAAATGTTGACTGACCAGAGCATAATCATAGGTATGAAGGATAAAACTACTCCAATGTGGGCATATGTTTAGGTGCCCTGTATACGACTGCCTTATGTATATTCCCTTTTTGCATTCTGAGCACTGTTGCATTGGGATGCTGCAGCATGAGGATGCCTAAAGTTCTGTGTAACTCAGGGGGAGGGAGGCATGCAGGAACTGGCTTTCTCTTCCTCCAGGGAATGGACTTTTGCACATGTGCTGGAAGCCACTGTGACGTGGATGTGAAAGGCACACATCATGGGAAACCGCCATTGTACCCAGACTGCGTTGCTTCTCTTAGGACAGATTTAATGATCGGAAAGATATTCCTCAGGTTGTGCTTGTTGCTTCCCTTTCAAAATAGCTGACAATGCACAAATAAATGTAGTTTGCTGTGTTAGCACAAAGAGTTAGAAGGTGCAAGCAAAACCATACCTGGAGGTATTTAAAAGGTGCATAGATGAGATTCGTAGAGACATGATTTAGTGCTAGTTAGGTTATGGTTAGACTCGATGATCTTGAGGGTTTCTTCCAATCAAAATGATTCTATGATTCTATGATTTGTTGAGGGCAGATCCTTCTTCAGAGCCATGCTTCACCTGGTGTTCAGTGCAAGGTCCTGTGCTTGCACCTAACACCCGTATATTTCGTCTGCTCTCACCAGTCCTTGCTTAGCCCTGCTCTGGAGAGATGTGGAGGCCCATGATGGTGATGGTGGCACGAGGAAAAAGGGTGACCTGGACTCCAGTGGTCCTGGGGCAGGAGGGCCCGTGGGTGTCCCCTGGTGCACCCACTCAGGTGTACGTGCTGCTGCTGCCGAAGTGAGACACATGCCACGGCTTTCCTGCACTTGTTGCCTATGGAAAAAGTCCTGTGAAAGATGATGGGGTGAGACCTGTTAGGCCTCGCTGAAGGAACTCTGAAAATTCAAAGGATTTAGTAGAGAACTGCTCTGTCTGGCAACCTTACTGCAGGATGTGGAAGAGCTGGAAGTGCCTGCTTGACCACTCTGCAACAGTTCACCCTAAAGAAAGGAACGTTTTCTGCCAAGTTTGTAGGTTACCCACCTCAGGCTGGACTTTCCGCAATGTCACTGAGAGACATTTATCCTGGTGCCCGGGGAGGCCAGGCCTGGAAGTCTGGGCTGTGTGAAGACTTCTCTTAGCCCTCTCTCCAGGCATCTGTGCCACAAGTGTCTACATACAAAGATTCAGGCCCATGTATATACCATATATGTGTGTAGTGTGCATGCAAATATATATGTGTATGGTATATGCCATATATATGTGGTACGTCACGTATGTTTTTTTAATCTCTCTATACATATATATACACATACAGCCATACATTTTTGGTTTTGCACATGCTGTGATAAAAGCGTATTTGAAAAATGTATTTTTTCTGCTGCTCCTTTTTCACTGAATTCAACCACAGATGCTTGACAGTGAGGAGGAATATTTTATTAAAATAACTGAGCCTGTTTCCCTGAACTCAGTGAAAGCAGAACCCAAGAACAATGTTAGCATTTAATGGACCAGACCTTCAGTAGGAGTAAGTCATTTGACCAGTATCAGTGAAGCTACACTGATTTCCACTGCTTGAGAACCTGAGCCCAGGTTTTTTGGTTGATTGGTCCGTTTTAGTGTCCTCAAATGAGTCTTACTTTATTCTTAGCTGAAGATACTGTGCTAAGATCTGTGTACAACGCATTCTGCTCTATGTGTTGGCACACAAATGTGGGGCTCAGCAGTGGTGGAGCAGGGATGGGCCACACAGCTCTGAGAGCACAATTTTGCCAGTTGACTGTTTCCTATCCCTTCTGTTACGTTCGTAGGCACAGAGTTAATGAGTAAGGACAGTTCTACTCTGGAGGCACCTTTGTAGATTATTATAAGGATTAATAGTCCCCATCACAATGTATTTGTTGACATACCCTTCAAATGATGATAATTACCTCTACCATAGCTTAATAGCTAGTCCCAGCTCTTCCTTTGTCCACTGCCTTACTTCACTTGTTTTGGGGTCCCCCTCAACATCAAATATAGCACTTGGGTTCCAAAACTGAGGCGAACAGGAAAAAAGGATGTGCTGTAAATTGATATTTGTAGGTCACTTTAGCCAGGGAAGTATTTCAGGAAGCCCATCAAAATGCTTCAAGCATGTAGAGCTACTCTTGGGAGATCAGGTGAGGCTCAAAATGCATTCTGTAGTTGGCTTTCCTTGTCAGGTTTGATAGCAGGAGGTTACAATGGGACTGGATGAGATTTGACTGGGATTTTCAGTCTGCAGACAATGTTATTGGGCAGGTCACTGTGAGCCTCCCCCATTCTGCTGGCCTCCCGTTCGGATGGCTGGAGTGATGTGCTGCGAACTGACAGCTCGGGGACGTGCAAGTGAGATGCTCTCTGGAGTGGAGCTGCTCCGCTGGGCATTGCTAAGGTGAAGCTGGAATCTGCTGAGATGCCACTGGCTCTCTGCGATACGGTGAAGAGGAATTAATGCTTGGATACCAGTGCTGCAGCTCTTGAGAGGCACCCTGGCATAACACTGGCACTGCTAGCTGCTAAAGAAGCTCCATTTCTTCTTTGGCTCTTTCTTCCCTTTCTTCAAACTCTGTGAAGCAAAGGAGAGCCTTTGGTCTGCATTGCAGAAATTGCTGCATGTGCTGCCTTTTTAGGGGATGAAAAGAGAGCATATCTCTTCTTTCCCCTCTGCTGGAATCTTTTCTATGCTTTCCTCTGTCTTACAGACCTTTCCCCATCTCCTACACAGTAACCTTTGTCTTTTGGGGTAAATATGTTCTCTACTTTGCTGTCACCTTTGGGTTAAAACATTAGTCAATGCAAATGTCAGTCTGTTGTATTCTTTAAAACCAGCCTGTATATCACCGGGTTTTGATTTGCATGCATGAATTGAGGGAAAAGAAAACCTTAATCTAAGAAATGTTGCTGTTGAACCTTTGGGAGCCCAGTAGCTGTGTCTCATTTTGCACTGGGCTGTGCCTGAAACCACACGCTGACCTGATGGATGCTCCAGCCAGCAACAAGTGTTGCTTCTTTATCAGGGAATGATAAGCAAGGACACATGCATGCTGAAATTTAACTCTTAAAGCTAGACCTTACCCTATTTGAAGCAATGGTCTGGGGACACTTTTGTGGACTAGTTACAGCAGTGTTTATGTCATGCGAGCATGGTGGAGATGGACCAGTGTGCGAGTAAGTGTTCAGGGCACTCAGGGGCCAGAGAGGATTGCCATACAGGGCACCAGTGGTACCTGGGATAACCTGTAAGCCTCTCCTCTGGTGTCTGAGGATGAGGGGATCGAATCTGCCTTTGCTACATTTTCTTCATGCCGTTGCTAAAGTGTCTTCCTAATATTAGGATTTCTGTCAAGAATAAATACTGTTGATGTTTTCTTCTACTGGCACACATTTATGGTGGCTTAAGATCCTGACTCACTGCTTACTTTCATGCGAAACAGATTAAGTTGGGTGGCTACCAAAACACAGGGTCAAGAGGGAGGTCAGTGAAACCGTTTGTCTTAATAGACAGTCTGTTCTAGCCAGGTCTTTATATTGATCTCTTTTAGAGTTGGGCATTCACTGCACTCTTCTTTATTTGTTTTACTTTTTGAAAACATAATGGCTATGAAATGAAGCAGAGTACCAATATCTGACAAACAAAGAAGATGGATTTGGGGTTTCTTGTCTTCTTTTTTTCTTCCTCCAGCACAAGTAATTACTTGCCTTAAATCTCTTTAGAGGCAAGTCTCACCAGGAGTTCAACCGGTGATGGAATTTGAAGTGGCTTAACCGTAGCAATATTCAAATTATTCACTGTCCTGTTGCACTGCATAAAGCTGCTAAATGCCTGTAGAGCACCTAGTGTCATGAACGTCACCAGAGTTACTCAGAGAGAGGAAGCATGATGTTTAAAAACAAATAAACTGTACAGAATAAAAACAAAACTTGAGAACTGTGCAAGCAAGTGTTCTGTAAAGGAAAATATGTATCGAGATACAGTACAAGATACTCATCTCATGCGCCATGTGTCCCTTCGGCTGTTTGAACAGCACAACAACCCCTGTTACACCAGCCTGCTAATATTCAGTGCCAGCCTGCGGGAGAGTCTCACTCTTCTCCTCCACCTGGAAATTTCTCTATGTGTCACCACTTCTGCCCCATGTCACCCCTCCTTCACAGCCAAGTCAGCTCCTCTCCAACTAAGCTTTGAGCTTTTACATGAGATCTGCTTTTTGCAGTGATCCGATGTGAAGCCTGTCAGGAAGTTTCTATTCTCTCGTTGTGGAAGGATCTGCTGAAAGCCAAGCAGTTCTCTGGTCTTCTCTGCCTCTTCTGGTTTGCTCAGCTCTGGGAGTGGAGTTACCTGTGTATGGGGCAGAAGAAAAATCCATCCATTTACTAGATTCAGGCCCCTGTCTGGCACCTATTATTAAATATCTTATGCATTAAAAAACCAAAACAAAACAAAACAGACTCTGAAAAGCACAAAACTACAAATGTCTTTATTGAAAAAATACAATTAAGGTTGTAAAAAATATGTGTGGAAAGTCCCAGAGCTGAAGTTTTTCGTGCAACCTTATTTTAGCCAAGACATGTACCTTCTGCCTCAGCCTTCGTTCACATGATGAGATGTTGTGCTCTTCAGTGCAGGAGGCTTAATATGAGTAAAGGGCTTTTACAGTGGATAGTTGGGAGGAGTACGCAGGAGTAACATTGACCTACCCAGCACTATTTTAGGCAGACAGTGAAGCAGTCCTCCTGGGCTCCTTGCGTATTCATTGGGAAGAGGTGGGTGTTTCTAGGGGATGTTGTCCCTGTCCCCTCACGGAGTTAAGAAGGCTGTGTTAGGAAGGCTGGATCCTCCCGTCCGCCCTTCTCATTGCTTTTCTCAGTGTAAATAAAAGATCACTTACTGGTTTTCTGTCCTCCTTTCTGACCCCACCTTCTGCTTCTTTTATGCTTTTGTGAAGTAAAGCCTGTAAAGAGCACTGATGTCATGGTCCACTAAGAAGGCAACACCCACTGGTCTTGAAAGCCTCCTGCATCTCTCTCCTTGGAGTGGCACAGATGGATTTTGACTCGCTTCTCACAACCCCCAGCGCAGACAGCACAGCGTGTCTCTCCATCCATTCATCTCCAGCTGCCCTGCTCCCACCTGGCTCATTTCTCTGCAAAGATTTGTGGTGGCTGCTGGGTGCTACAGGCATTGGGGTGAGAGGAGGGGAAGGGCTGTAACTTCTCCCTGTGTTGAAAGGGCCGAGGGAGGAGACCTGCACATTGCAGGCAAAGCCAGCTTTGCAAAAGTCATTAGAAAGCTCTTTTACAAGGAAAGCAAAGGGGTGGGAAAATCCCATCTCTCTTGCTTCTAGAGGTTTGAAATGAAATGCTAAAGCCCTGAGTGCTGGTCCAGGACATGAGCAAAACCTCCACCCAGAATCCTAATGTCTTCCAAATGAGCCCAGGTTTCAAGCACATGTCAGAAGACCTGGACAAGGAAACAAAACACGAACACAGCTCTCTGTTGGCCCTGGAGTGGCTGCCTACCTGAGAGTGTTTCGGGGACCTGCCTCAGCTCTCTGAGGGCACTGCAGTGCCCAGTGCTGCCACTGCCCAGCAGCGTGAAGCATCATCCTGCGGTGCCAGCCTGGAGTTAGGGGCACAGCTGGGCTAGGAGCTGGGATGGGAGATGGCCATAACAAAGAAAGAATGTGCTTTGGGAGGGGAGGGCACTGTCCCATCAAACACTTGCCCTCCCCATGCTCTTTTGCTGCTGGTAGGACAGTCCCGTTGTGGTCAGGGCGTTAGGAGGTGGAGACTGGTATCCTAGGTCTGGCCAAGCTGTGGATTTACCTGTGATTTTGGACAAACTGGTTCACCTCTCTGCACTTTGCTCTGTTGGGGTCTGCCATAACCATTTGTACAATTCCAAACCATTGCCCCTTAAAGGGCTGGGAGAGCTTCTCCCATGGTGTTTGCATAGTGCCTGCCTCAATGAGCATGTGCATCACAGCTGGTGAAACTAGTTGCCACGACTAGACATAATGATCAGGCCTGACACAAGTAGGGGAAGAGGAGGAGGGGGACACTGAGCTTTCCTTGCTCTCTAGACATTGTCATTTTGGCTTGTCAAGCCTCCCTGTGAATTAATCTAATGGCAGCTGAACCTTTGCATGAGCTGTATGAGCTGTAACTTCATTGGGACGCTTGGGTCTCTTTGGGCTGCAGAAGTGGGCTCTTGTTTTCTGGAGTAACCTCCTTCTCAGTCTTTTGGCAGCTTCTGGTCTCCTTTGGAGCAGGGAGAGGTGAAATAACACAACAGCAATATACAAGCAGCAGAGAAACCTAGAAGCAGCTTTGTTGTGAAGGCCTGAATTGTGTCTTACTGCTTCCTAACCGGGTCCTTGATTTTAATGCAATTAGTGTAGTCTGAGGTAACGTGAATTCATTGAGCTTCTTCGCCTTCAGGACTAAATTGGTTTCTCAGGGAGATCCAGAAATCCCTTCCCTATCCCATTACAGTGCAACACAATATGATGTGTGTAAAGGGGAGCACAGCAACTGAACTGAGTATAGGCTCAGCTGCATGAAAATATCTGCATGTCCAGCTCCCTATTAATTGGATGTCTAAGTACATTTGTTTTCTGGGCTGAGGTGATAGCATTTAGAGAGAGGTAATAGGGCAAAGAAAGCTTCCCTTTTTTCGCCCCAAAGGAAGAAAAGCAATTTCCGTCGGGAAAATCAGAACAATTACTTGAGTAACTTCAATTTTTAGCTGAGAACTGAACTGTTTCGATTTTGGATGCCAGAATGTCTTTGGTGGGTTTCTATGAAAATTGAAAAATGTCAGCCAAAAGCAGACAGTTCAGGATAAAACTCTGTTTTCCATTTTAAAAAGCAGCCTGAATAGGAGAACCGTGTGGTCATTTCTTGGCATCACGACATTTGTACAGGAGCACTGGAGTATGCATTCTGTTTATGAATGAAGAAATGTTCATTTTAAAAGGTTCCTTAAGCTATTTCTTTGCACATGTAGGAGAAGGGAACATGCTGGCATTGATCATTCTGTAGAATGCTAATTATGAAGATGGGAAAAGAATACTTATGCTTGCTTTACTGGTCTAGTAAAATTAAATATTCATTTTTTGTTATTCCTGTTAAGAAACATGGGAGGTTTTTTTCATGCACGCTCTTCACGAGGGACACAGGTGCCTATTTGCTGTAACAAAACATTTCCCTTGCAGTTCTTCTATTGACATTGATTATTTATACCACTTATGCCTTAGTTGCCATACAAGGTTTCTGCCTTGACAACCCCAATGGTTCCCTGGGGGCAAGGGGTTGTTACCTACCCCAGGAGACACAGCCCCAGCAGGGCACTGGCAGCTGGAGGCATCCCCAGCCCTCTCGGTCCTGCTCCCCATGCGCCGTGGTGGGTGCGACAGAGAGGGAGGATGTGGTGCCACCAAGCATGGTGTCTCCTCCCTGTCTGATGGCCAGACAGCTCGTGGGGTGGTGGGCTGGAGAGGGCAGGAGGGAATGGCTCTGCCTTGCCTGCTGTCAAGGTTTGATTGCAGGGTGACAATAAACCATGGCAGATGCTTTCTGTTAACCCCCTCTCCCTCCCAGCCCCCTCCTCCCTTCCCACTAAGGAGAGGCGATAGGAGGAAAAGAGAGACAGACTTGCAAGTTGAAAAAAAAGTTAAAAATGTTTTACTAATGCTACTAATAAAATAGAGAAAATAATACAAAATACACAAAACCAATCTTGAATTCCCCGGCAAAGCTCAGAACTGCTCCAGTAACTGTTGGCAGGCACCCGGAAGTCCTGGGATGGACTCTGCAGCAAACCAGAACTGGATTCAAGGATGCAGGGTCTGTCACTAGGCCTCAGATTGCAGGGACGGCAGGCAGGGTCCTCCCCAGATGTTGGCCATAGTTGATGAAAAACGAGACCCTCATGATCGCCCACTTTTATATGGTGTTATGACGTGGATGGGATGGAATACTTGGTTGGTCAGTTTTAGTCACCTGTTCAGTTCGCTCCTCCTTGCTTATGGGACGTGCATTCTTATCAGCGACCTTGCATACCATTGCTATGTCTACCAAAACATGTATCCAACTTGAGAAAAGTGCAGTTACAAAGAAGACTTTAGCTGAAAGGAAAATTCACTAAAGAGAAACTGGTCTTGTTTTTAACAAAACCAGGACACCTGCCCCTGCCCTCGCTGCCTGCTGACTTGCAAGGGAATTGGGTGGCTTCGGCTTTTCTTTTCCTGCACCTTTTCTCCCAGCCCTGCTCAGAGGAGTGGGGCAAATGCATCTCTTGGGACTCCTCTGGGCGGACCGGCAAGACCGTGGCACAGTCAGCCCCAAATAAGCAGTGAAGGAAGTGCGAAAGAACAGGAACTCAGATACTGTGTCACAGCGGGTTCAGTTAAGCATCTATCTTGCGATATGTCTGTTTGTTTGGGTTTTTTGCCTTCTTTTTTTTAACTTTGGTAAGGCTTTTGCTCTCACTGCTGTCCTTGGCCCATCAGCCTGCACATACATCTAAGCAAGAATAGGCACTTTTCTGAGCTTTGTTTTTATTTTCCTTCAAAGAGAAGTCAGACCTTTTTATACACACTTACTGTAGGGAAGCAAAAAGACTTGGTGCAGACAGTTCATTATAACCGTAACTCTCCCCACCTTCTCAGAGGTCTGCTGTACACCGGGGTGATACTAATTCACCCAAGCTCTGTTTCCTTTATAATAAACCTGTAGAAGCTGCTTTGAAGCAGAAAAAAATCCTCATGTAACCTGTTTCACTGTGCTGGGACCAAACAACGTGGAGACTGGTGGGAAAGGCGAGCCCCCAGCTCCATGCTGCCCTGCAGCAGGCTCTGCGCCTGTGCCTTTTTCTGTCGCAATGGGTTGGCTCCACGCGCTCCTGCCATGTGGAGCGGATGATGGGGTTCTCTGCCCGTTGCTGTGCCAATATGGAACAGTAAACTTTGTTCTCCTCCTTTTTTTTCAAAATAGTTTCGTATTTCAGGTCTCTATATATGTGCGTTTATACTTCTACATATTTGGAAACAAGCAGTTGTTCCTGACGAAAATTGCAGTGAGGGTGTTATCTGATTATTTTAGATTCCAGCCTGGGCACCTGTCTCACAGAAGTATTTGTCAAACTGTTTCTAGTTTTCAGATCATCAGGAGTTTGTTAAGAGTAGCCTGGGGTATAATTGATGGTGACCTGCCTATGTGGTTTTAGACTTAATCTTTCTCATCTTGTTTTACAATGTTTCTGTCAGTCCATCTGTCAGCTATATGTCCTTCATTTTGCTCAGTGGCTTAAACTGGGGATCCGCTTCCTGTTTTACTTCCAGAATAACTTCTGGAAAGGCAGAAGGATCACTTCACAGGCTACGCCCAGTTGTGCAAAGCTCAGCATAGTCATCATGGTTATCAAGATAATTTATTGGTGGATAATTGAAACAAGAAAGTTGTAATTAATCTTGCAGTCCTTGCAGTCAAGAGACATATCCTGAACAAACCTTGGACAGGAAGAAAATTTGTCACAAACAATAAATGAATTCAAAATACACATTTTTACTAGAAATTGCTTATTCCAGAGCAACACATTTGAACACAAGAGTGTATGACATAGCCCACCATTTAGTTTCGTTAGGAATTATTTCTTGGCCTGAGTAACACCAGTTGCCTTTTATAGGCAACCAGAGTCATGCATATTTAGTCTGGTCCTCCCAGTAATGTCGCCCAGATGGGAACTCTCTAATGAAACAATGGATGGGTTTGGAAGGGACTTGCCTACAGTTCTAAATAAAGATGGTCTTTGCTGAAGTTTCCATAGTGAGTGCTGGACTATACGTGGAGGAGGCTGGCAGGGTTGACAGCATGCTCCAAAAGCCAAATTCCCACTACCCATAAAGGGTCGAAACTCCATTTATGCCTTCAGGGAATATGGTCTGTCATTGCCCCAAAATAGTGTTAACTATTTTCACACCCTGCCTAATAATATTAACTTTCCCCAGAGGCCTCCATTTGTTATCCGTGTTAGTGATGGTGTGATAACTGGAGCCAGTAAAAGATCTTTTCTGGGAAGCTGGGTGTGATCAGGAAGGTGAAGGAATCCTTTGCTCCAGATTTCCAAACTGGAAGAACTTGGTGGACTTTCACGCTCGATGTGAATTATATAGCAGATCTGCTGGAGAGAAAACTGTGGACACCCCAAGGAAAGCAAGCTGGGAGATACGGCTCTGGTTTGCAGGCAGAAGGAGAACACTGACAGGGCTTTCGAACGAGTGGTGGTTTGGATTCAGCGTTTGCTGAAGGAGGTAAACACACCCATCTGAGGGAAATTTGGAGATAGTATCATTGGCTAAGCTGTGTCCAAAGGAACAATAACACATTTTTTAAAGAGTGCGTATTTGTTACCTTGTGCCTTCTTCTAAATCTTGTTTCTGTTCTTATCATTGTAGGTAGGACAGGATGCTCAGGTTTGACGGGATGGTTTCTTCATCTACTTTATTCTTCCTTTTGTATGCAGTTGCAATTATCATGTTGCTATTTATGCTTTTCTAAACAGCTCTGACATTTGCTTCTTTATAACATATTAAAATGAAATAAATGCTAGGAACCGATGATTGTTGCTTTAGTAAGAAATCAGGGTGTCAGGTAATAGAGGAAATATCAGATGAGAAAGCCCGTTTCAGTCTCAGGATTACATATTTCTGTAACTAACAGCAAACATGAAAATAAAGTGGTGAAAAATATTTCCAATCATGGTGGTGAATTCCGTATTAGAAACGTGTTAACATTTCCAAAGCAGTCACCTAATTTCTGCACACTATATGTCATCCACAAGAAATAGCTTGAAGATAAACTGAGTGGGTGTAAATTTATGAAGCAGGGAGCACCAATTTTTTTTTTCTCTTAACAAAATTGAAGCTAATTCTGAGGTGGCTGTTCTAAAATAAGGATGGCATTTAAACAGGGGGAGTTAAGATCCTTATTTACTCACTTTCAATTAACCTGCTTACCTTGGCATGGCTCTGGTTGAAATTGCATCGCGTAGCTGGTGGTATTGCAGGGAGGTGATGCTGGGCTGCCCAACACAGAGCTGATCAGGTCCTGGCCTTGGAACGGGAGTGGTGATTGTGTATTTTTCTAGAATACCTGTGCCCAGCCCTCCAGATTTTTAAATGAAATTCAGTAAAGAAGACAGATAAATTGGCAGCTGTTGAGGTCCCTGCCGTGGACCTGAATGCTCCTTGCTGTGAGGAGAATTTGGATGCATCTGTGGCAGCCTGTGGCTCTGGCAACTTTGCGGTTGCAGGAAACCTGTCTCTTAAACCTTCTGATCATTTCAGGGCTCGAAAGGCTGAGGACCAGGGAAGTTCTTCCTCAAAAGTGAGCACAGGGTTGTTCCTGGTCGTTCCTTTCCTCCAGCACCTCAGCCGGTGTTTGGGGAGGCCCATGCAGCAAACGCAGCAGCAGTGGCAGGCTTAGCCTCTGCGTGGGGGGTCAGTGCTGGTGGGACTTGGTGACGCTCCTGCAGCTCATTTCTGCCTTTGTTAGAGCCTTGAGCTGTTTGTAGCCTTGAGGTATGTGGGAGAAGAGTTCTTCTGGATTTGAATTATTTGGCCAAAAGAAGCCGCAAGAGGGAAGGTTTGTATGTGGAGATATTTCTCTTAAACGTGACTCCAGGGTGAAGGTGTGGCAGCAACATAGGGAATTTTGCTTTACAGTGCATGACAGTAAGCACAATTTTAGGCACCCTGACTCGGCTCAGTATACCTGCTGAGTGCATCTTAATCCCAAAATTCTGGTTTCCACAAAAATCCCCGAATCTCTCTCTTCTCTTGAAACAAGTCCAGGTGTCTTTTGAGCTCCTTTGTTTCAGCTGCCTCTGCTGGTAACTTGTATCACTTGTTTATTACCCTTCAAGTGAAGCAGTTCTGCCTGACAACTTCCTTGTTTAGTCTCATTTGTTTTATTTGAAATGTTTGCAGCCTGCTTTGACATCCCTTCGCTTCCTTCCACCCCCTGCTCTTCCAGCCTAGCTTGATAGAGCTTACCTTGATCACCCCCTTTAATGATTTGAAATTCCACTACTAGGTCACATCAAAGTTTTCTCTTTTCCAATGAGAATAAACATAACACGCCCTCACTTCACCCATCTAATAAATTAGAGCTCAGTAAGAGCCAAGATCTGGTTTCACTTTTTGTTGCCCTGCTCTTGCACCCTCTGAGGCAATAATATTCTTGCTGTGATATAGTGACTAATACAGAGCATCTGTTAAGGCTCCATCTCCAGAACAAGCCATTGATTTCTAGTTGTTACTGCTGTATCACTACCAACACAAGTTTGTATCACATTTCTCTTTTTTTTTTCCTCTTCTCTGATGTTCTGCCATATATTGGTGGTTTAGTGATGGTTTTTTCCACTACAGCCCTTAAAATCCTTTGCCTCTACAAAGTGTCATGTCGTTATGGCACTTAGCATATACAGCATTGCCTGACTCCTTTCTCAGGGGTTAATTTATTTTGTGCTTTTTGTGCTGAGCTACGTTTGCTGAGTGAACCAAATTCTTCTGCATTGGCTGTACTCAGCCTAGATATATTTCCTAATATGAGAGCTAGAACACTGTGTGAAGATATGCTTTTCAGTGTTTCTGTATTGACATCAGTGTACAAGTACAAACACAGTACTGTCAACCAAAAGCGACTCTAAAGGCTATTGTTCATTGCTGATGTAATTTAAGAGCCCTAATTAAAGGCAGCATAGGTCATGAAGACCTTTTTGTCTGGAAGATGCCAACATGGGAACAGTGTTTGGGGCAAGTGGGATGGGATAACCCTTGTAGATCTGACCCCTCCACTCAGTAACCCTGTTCCCAATATAAAGCTCCTACCCAATATCTGATTTTCTCACTCCACAGCCACTGTTCTGTGCTTTTACTTTGCAATCCATAACTTTCTGTTTGTCTCCATTAGCTGTCTCTGACAGTGGACCTTGCCAAAACTTTGTTTGAAAAATCTAACCTCAGTATACTATACAGCATCTGTCATGTTTTTCTTATCTGCCATGGCAGCATTATCTTCAAAGATATCCAGCAGGTTAGTTAAGCATGACCTCCTGTGTCTAAATGTATGCTGGCTGTCCTTAATCAAACTGTCTTTCCAGGTGTTCTCATTTCACATCCCTTAAAGGTTTCCTGTGCCAGATGTTAATCCTACTGCTCTATAATTTCCTTGTTTGGCTCTTGACCTCTTTTGGGGGTGGAGGAAAGAAGCCAGAGTGCCACTTTCAGCTTCAAAAATTTCTGCAGGACTCAGGGTACTTTCATATAATGTCTCCTTTATCCCCTCTTTTATCACTGTTTTTGCTCAGCCCCATTAATGGGTGCTGACTGCTAATGGGCACTTAGACCGTAGTCACCTTTCTAAACCAGTTGGTATCTCAGAGGCACGACAAGTTTTTATAACTGAGAGGATATGTTGGTGCTTTGCCAAAAAGCCAAAGGCCAAAACCGAGCACTCAAAATGGAGCAATGTGGTAGCTGCCCTTATTTATTAAAGGGGAAAAAGAGTGAAGAAATAGATGAGACCTCTTGCACCAAAGTGCAGTGCCTTGGGTTTACTTCTAAGAGATGTGTTGGTAACTGGCTCATTTCTTTGAATTGTAGCAGTCATGAGGGTAGGAACAGAGCTGGTACCCCTTTTTTGGCCTTGGAGAAGCATTCTCCAGTGCAGAGGCAGTATTTCTTCTGATGAAGAAAGTAAGTTGAGTCTTCCTTCTTCTGTATGCCAGATCAGAGATTTTTTCCCCTACTCTAGAAAGCCATGCCATTTCTTACTCTTCTTATGTGCAAATGATATATAGTCCATGACAGTTTTTTTTTCACACTACCAGTTTAGGCTGGTAGCTTGTATGGAGGAACTGAACCAAAGATCAGCTTCATGGGTCTCCATTCCCCTTTTTCAGGGAGTGAAAGATTCACATTTCTCAGCTTATTGCTGTGTGTGAGATCTCAGCACCAAGAAAGATAATTAGTGTGAGTAGGTGTGGAGGGGCCTTGTTCTTCTTTGTGGCTCCACAGAAACAGAGAAGATAAATGAAAGAATAAAGTTGGAAAATAGATTATCTCATACTGCAATGGAAAATATTGAAAATGTGGATTATAAAACATGGAAGTAAAGACAATTGTCATTCTTCACCCTACTGACTCCCAAATTCATGACTTGTTTTAAAATATTAGATGAAAATGGTCCCATTTTAGCTGCATTAGAAATGAAAGCATACACCTATGTTTCTGTGCTAAACACTATTTTCTTAAAGAGGCCATGATAAATCTAACTAAACTGCTTTCTGGGTTTTTTAAATACCCAGAGCAAAAGCGTAGCGTGCCTTTACAGAATGAGTAACTGGAATTACCTTTATGGAGTGTACTCATTTGCTTTTTTAATTAACCTCCATACCCTTAACATTGTGATAATTAAGGACTATTCTTTATGACCTCAGATCAGCAGAGCACATACTACTGTCAATTCCAGGAGATCTTCTCTGGATAAGGGGATGTGCTGAATCAAGGCCAAATCGCAGATTCTTTCTTTTTGGTCCATGAGTCGGTATGATAAATGGGATGTAACCCTTGCCCACACAGGAGCAAAAGGACATGAATAACTTCAGGTGACAGAAGTTCCACTGTTGATTTCACTGCATGAGCAGGGGCTGATCATAGTGTTTGAAGAAAAGTGGGTACGTAAGGGTTTGAATGACTGGTGCTGTAGGATGAACTTGGCCTTGAATAAACCAGGTCTGGCTCTCCTCCCCTCAGTTCCCATTCACAGCTGCTTCAGTTAGAAAGCTGCTGATATCTCTAATAGTTTGAGGGACTCTGCCTCCAGGTCAGACTCTTCAAAGCCTTAAGCGGGGCTGAAATGCCTAGGAGGTTCCTAAATAACCATTAACATTTTGGTCCCTAATCTCTGGAAAGTAACTGCAGAGTTTTATGTATTTCTCCAGGCATCAGTACTGGTTAGGTGTGGACCTGTTGGAAAGCAGCACTGCAGAGAAGGACTTGGGAGTTATGGTCAACAACAGGTTGACCATGAGCCAACAATGTGCCCTTGTGGCCAAGTAGGCCAATGGTACCCTGGGGTGCATTAAGAAAAGTGTGACCAGCAGGTCGAGAGAGGTTCTCCTCCTCCTCTACTCAGCCCTGGTGAGGCTGCATTTGGAATATTGTGTCCACTTCTGGGCCCCTCAGTTTAAGAAGGACAAGGAATTACTGGAGGGAGTCCAGCGGTGGGCTATGAAGATGATTAGGAGCCTAGAGCATCTTTCTTATGAGGAGAGACTGAGAGAGCTGGGTCTGTTCAGCCTGGAGAAGAGAAGGCTGAGAGGGGATCTCACCAATGCTTATAAATATCTCAAGGGTGAATGTCAAGAGGATGGGACCAGACTCCTTTCAGTGGTACCCAACCATAGGATGAGGAGCAACGGGCACAGACTGAAGCACAGGAGGTTCCATCTGAATATGAGGAGAAACTTCTTCACTTTGAGGGTGCCAGAGCCCTGGAACAGGCTGCCCAGAGAGGTTGTGGAGTCTCCTTCTCTGGAGGCATTCAAAACCCGCCTGGACACATTCCTGTGCGATCTGCTCTGGGTGAACCTGCTTTAGGAGGTGAGTTGGACTAGATGATCTCCAGAGGTCCCTTCCAACCCCAACCATTCTGTGATTCTGTGATTTTCTTATAAAGCCTTTACAGACCTTTTTTCCATCTGATTTTGCATTTCTTGCTTTCATATACTGATTTATTTTAGAGATATGGGGGGGGGGGTGGGGGGGGAAGAAAACAAACATAAAAAAAAGAAGCAGAAGCATGAATATGCAACTGAGAAAACTCTTTCAACAAATATTACTACCACAAACCTGCATACCAGTCTGGTTTCGTTACTATAGCAGCAGCGCTACTGAGGTATGTTCTCAGGCTGCGAGACCATAAATCAAATACAAATGCTTTAGTTAGGTCCAGTATGATCTTGTCCCATTCTTCAGTCTTCCCCTACCTGTACTTACTGTGCAGTTCTGGTTTGGATAGAGGAACATCTGAAGCATAATTTGTAGATGAAATCACTTTCCTCTCCAGCCGCAGGCCAGAAATGCCAAATTTTATGTTTTCATCAGCTGAGAAGACATTTTCTCTTGTGAGTCAACTTCATTCTGGTTGTTTAATAGGTATCAGTATGTGTGGAGGCCTGAAAGCATCCAAGTAATTCTTTGAAAAAATTAGCAGAACAGAAGATTATTTGCAAATTTTGTTTGACAACAATCCAGAAGAATTTGGATTGCCTCATCATTGTTAGGCAGATAACTGGGCGGAGCAGGCTGCATAGTTTTGTTAGGGAAACGAATGTGGAGGGAAATGACTCGCAAGACACACATAATTGGTTTGGCCAGTGGCCTGACTTGACTGGTTGGTCAGTTTATCTGTCTTTGTTTCTTTCTCCAACGAAAATAAATGAGCTTCCCAGTTCATCTTTCGTTTTCAGTAAAACAAGTCTAGCCATTCAGTTTTCTTCCTTGACTGATCAAAAGACCCAGAAACAGAAGTGCAACCAAACCATGTGCAGCATTTGAAGGAAGGCTGTCAAATTATTTTTATTAAATTGATTAATTGCAGGAAATTCCAGTTTCTGACTGACATGCTATACTACAGATGCTCCTTAGAGAAAAGGATTGTTCTTTCAAGAAACCTGCCATGTGTTGGGTTTCTTTGGGCCTTTTTTCCAACAGTTTTGATCTTTGCATCTGCGGTCTTTTTGTTTTGTCTTTCTTTTTAAAGCAGGTGAAAAAATAGGCGAGTAGAAATTTTTGTTAGCATAACTCTTGGATTTCTTTGGCTCACAGTTATTTTAATGTGTTAAAATGCCAGTGGAGCCAAGCTAGTCTGTGCAGACTTTTGCTGATTGGCATGTCACCTATGCTGGCAAGACTTGCACATCTAACTTCCACTGGAAAAATGGAAGGCTAAGCATGACTAGAGATGACAAACCATGAACTTAGTGTGGACAAGAGCATGCCACTCGGAAAATACATAGTATGAGTTTCAGAGTAATGGAGAAAAACCCCCTTTCCCAGAATAAAGGAGAAAAACCTCGTTTCCCAGACCCCTAACTTAATTTGCTTTGATTTTGGGTAACTATCAAGGAGTCAATATATATAAAGGTGTTTTTTTCTGGCTGGCTGCATGTTATTAAAGCCGTTGGTCAAAACAGTTGCTGATGGACAGGGTTTTTTTGCATACAGAGCAGTGTAGCCTTCCCACTAAATACAAGACTGCTCTAGGAGCTTTGGTGACTTAACTCCATAGTGCTCTTGCAATCTCTCTCTTGTTCTCCCCATCCTCATCTCCTCTGTTTTCAAAGCATTGCAAATGAACTCTGCTCTTAATGAGACTCCCTCATTGCGTGTTCCCTTGCCCACATTTGTAGCAGACAGCATTAATCCAAGATCAGTTTGGAGCGGGTAGCAACTGGACAGTGAGAGCTCGGTCTTCAGTGAATGCGAGACCGTCCTTTCTGCAGAAATGGTTCACCTGGTTTCCGTGCATCCAAACAGCTAAAATTTCAGTATGATCTCACACATTGTTTCCCCTGGACAGCTTACAGATGGCTTATCTTTGCATTGGCTTTAATCCCCATACCGGTTTACTTCCACTGCATTGTGTTGTTGGTTCACCTATGTACGCTTAATGTGCCACCTGGGTTTTATTTTCAAGCTGATCTCCTTTGTATCTTGGGCTTTACTGTGGATTCAAATGGACACACCCAAACACATCCTTTTTTCTGTACTCTTCCTTTTTTTTCAGTAATTCTTTATTTATACATATGATAAGATTAGTCTTCTTAGCCATGTAGTTATTATCATCACTTGTGCCGAAAGTTATCTATTACACATGATTTTGTGAGGAGACTAAACATTTGTACTTTTTACTATGTTGTTGTTATTGCCTTTGAGTACAGTTCAAGAATAGTGCAGTGGGATGTACATCTATACATGTGAGATACTTGTATCACACGTGTTTATGATTACCTTGGAGTACATTCCTAGGTTTCTGCACCAGTGGAATAAATTGCATTTAGTTTGCAGTTCTGACCTTCTCACCTGCACTCTGCTCACTATAATCTTACTCTGCAGGAATTGCTTTGAACACCTCAATTCAATAAGACTGTTTTTATACAACACACTATTTTCTAATGAAAATAACCTGCTATAAAAATACTTTTCTGTTTTTCCCCTCTGCCATCTCTTGCAGCCTCCACTGAGTCACAGCAAGGAATGACTATTATACTGATCTAAAACTTAAGCGCTACAGGCTTAGGACTGTATATATTAAGAACAGATTATCTCATGAATCAGCTAGGCTAGAACAGAAGATGTTTCACCAAGGTCCTTGAAAGCTTTCTTTTACAACTGGGAGGAATAATGAAATGTTATCATACCTTAGAAATAAAAGAATTTTGTGGTTCAAGACGGAGGAGAGAAATGATTTATCCTACTAGGGAAAAGGAAACTACGGCAAAGGACAAGGAAACGTAGGAGGCAAGGAGGTGAGCCAGATTGTCTCTCTGCTTTTCTCTTCCATTTGTTCCCTTCAGTGCCATAAGGAGAACGGCAGAATGGCTGCTCAGGGCCCTGTTCAAACCATCTCACTTCTGTGAGCATCACCATGTGAGGCACCTACAGCTTTTATTGTCTAAAACTTTCTGCTTTTTCTCCTAATTATCTGTTAGGGATCCAGTCCAAGAAGTTTGAGTACAATTTAACTGCATCTAGTAAAAGAAAACATGCAATGGTTGCTTCAGAAAACTTCTTCTATTTTTAATCTGCATAGGAAAACATTTGGTTGCAAGCCCATGTTGGAATGGTGTGTGTAGATATTGTCACCCAGACACGAGCAGGAAAATAGTGCGTTGCATCGTCTGTCTATATACACGCTCTACTTTGAACACTCGCCAGTTTTCTATACTTGAGCTAACTACTATGCTGAGCTCAATTAAAGTAATACAATATATGATATTTTTAAATGGTTATCGCTGACATGCACAGCAGATGTTTTGGGAACACGTTTTCAAGCAGAGATAGCAACTGACAGTGACTGGTTTCGTGCAGTGAAATAGTAACCACTGGACAAGAGGTCTCTCATCATGCCTCCTCCTCCTCCCATATTTAGTTTGATGGTGCAGAAATTCAACAGTAAAGTCACAGGTTAGATCACCTGTGTGTCAAGAGGCGGTCTTCTAGTATCTTCATTTTCTTTTATGCACCCAAAAGGGTAAGACAATTTGTTTCCCAAATGTGGAGAGAGGAGTTAGAGCATGGCTTTGCTTGCTGTAGAGCTGGAGGACCGTGGGATGTGCCTAGAGCAGACCTAGTGAGGAAGGAGACAAAGCTAAGAAGGCACCATGTGTTTGTTTACACCCAGTCTAGATGAATTTAGATCTTCCTAACTTGTGGGCCAGCTATGCTGTAAGATCTGAAGTGTCTGATTACCATGACTTTGTAATTAAGCCAAACTTAGTCAGTCTGTCTCTGACTAAGGGTAACTGCATCCAAACTGCGGCAACCGGTCTGTGCACAGGGCTGGTTCCAGGGGACCGATGTGGCTCTGCCGGTTCACGTTTGTTCCAAAAACAGCACTGGGATAACTTTGTACTGGCAGGTTTTATGCGGGATCGAGTGTCGTCCGTCCTCCCACAGCTGGCATAAGGCCAGCATAAACTCCATATCATGTGTTCTAGCTAATTCATCTTAAATGTGATTATGTGCCCTGGGCTGATCCAGATCAAATGTGTACTGAGAGCAAAGAGCCAGGATTAATGATCATGGAGGCGTGACCTGAATTCAGCCATGGAAGAGAAAGCTGTGATACAGCCTGGTTGCTCTGACAGAGCTGCTTGGCACTTCTTTCCGTGGGGAGCAGGGCCGGGAGCAGGAAAGGACCAAGTCACTCATGGGAAAGGTTTTTCATGGTGGTGGTGTAATTTTGTTCCTCTCCAAAGGTGCCTGTGTTTATTCTCCTCCTTTGAACTATGTAACTGCACACGTGGATTGACACAGGAGTTAGGAGATCCCTCTGTAAAATACCAGCTTCTGTTCTGCTGTAGTCTCTCCAGATCTGATGACAAAGTTGGACCTTTCCATTGCTAGGATAGACCCGAGGCTCTCTTAAATTCTTAATTATAAGAGCCTCTTAGTGAACCAAGATACTACAAGTTCCTCTCTTTCCTCGATGTGAGGTGAGGGCTGCTGGATGTGCTCCCAGCACAGCTCCGCACCGGAATGCAGAGGTTTCTTCCTGAACCTCCCACCCACCGACCTGTGGTGACAGTTGTCCCAAAGCCCCAGCAGCGCTGCTCTCCCGTGCCTGGCCATGTGGTTCATGTCTGTCATGGGTGCTAGTGGCGGATAAATCTTTGGATGGGAGACCTGACAGGACATGGCTTTTCCTGGCAGGTCGCTGCCAGGAGGATGAGGATTTGTAGGTCTGATCCCTGTAACCCAGGAGACCTTCTGACTGCAGAGCCATTGCAAGGCATGGGAGTTATCATTAAGCGTTCTTTGAGGGAAAGGAAAAGCTCTGGTGGTTTTGCTAGCATTGCAAGGTCTACAGCAACAGAGAGCGTACAGCAATGATCTCCTGTCACCTTACAATTCAAATACAACTCCCAAATGTCAAAACTGAAGCTCAGATGGTGGCTGAAGAGAGGCCAAACTTGCTTGAGCTTGGTGTGGAAAGCTGGAGTTAGTTTTGCAGTAAGGCCTGCACAAAGGTATGTGGTTTGGAACCATGGGGCTGTACTTCACCATCCTGCTTCTCCACCAACTAGACCTTCGTGCCAAAAGTCCTTGATCACCTTTGTCTCCTCCTGCTCTCATGTTCCAAACCATTTGTAGTAGAAACTTTGGCCAGGCTCCCATCTTCCACCCAGAACTTAACCCACCTCCTTAGAACCTACACCCCTATTCTTCCACAGCAGTGCTTTCATCTCCCTCTCTCTAGCCATATTGCCGCCCACTTTGAATGGTTCTCTCTGTTTCACCCCTTCATGCTCAAGTCCCTTTATCCCCTGACTGGTGTGCTCCTGTGTGCATGCTGCTCTTCCAAGCTGTCTTCTGACTCATTTACTCCACCAGTGCTGCTAACCTTGCCTGCAGATTTTTCTCTTTTTTTACCAGGCATACTTTAAATGTGAAATCTGCAGTTGATCTGTAAGTCTTTTCCTGGCCCTGAAGACACTCCTTAACCTTGTTTTCTACATGGAATTATGCAGCTGAGAGGCACTGGATGAGAGGAGTCAGCACTTCATAATAATACTTCAGATATACAAATTGGAAGCATTTGCTTACATCTTTCTTACCATACCTTTGCATATTACTTTGGCAGACAGTGGTGAAATACTTAGATCACAATTTCCCTCAGGCAGAGAGCAGGCCCTCCTATCTGCTTTTTACCTGGCACTGGTACTGTTATCACATGAGCTTCTCATGATGGTAATTGGACCTGAAAATGGAGGGATTTGTCTCCCTGTGTAAAGATCATGAGGTTTTGATGAAGTATTTTCCCTAACACCTAAATATATTGCTTTTAAAACACTGCCAGGGCACTTTTTGAGTTTTATAGTTAATAGATGCTTCAGGCTTCCACTCTGGTCTTTAGCCTGGTCAAACCAATGGCTCCTCTGTGGTAAGGGGAGACAGCCTGTCCTGGACAGGCACCTAATGTGGGGTTGTGAGGGATGCAGGACATGACCCCAAGGCGAGAGCATGAGCAACACATGGAAATAGTTCCCCATGTTCACTGCAGCAGCATTTAACACCTGTACTCTATGGGATTTAGTGCACTGGAGTTTTTCAATAGAAAACAGAAGTTTAGTAGAAAGTGTTCCTTAAGCAGAAACCCAGTTTTCTGCAGAGTTGTTTTCCAGAGGAAAAATGTCTACCGGTTCTCACAATAATAATAGCTGAACCCCGAGCTGCTGCTATATTTTAAACCTCCAGGATCTTTGGAGCCATGTTGAAGGCTGTACGTCTCTTACTGTACATAGTGGGGATGCAAAGTTATCCTTGGAGATAATAGAATCATAGAATCATTTTGGTTGGAAGAGGCCGTCAAGATCATCAAGTCCAACCGTTAACCTAACACTGGCACCAAACCATGTCCCTAAGAGCCTCATCTACGCATCTTTTAAACCCCCCCAGGGATGGTGACTCCATCACTTCCCTGGGCAGCCTGTTCCAATGCCTGAGAACCCTTTCCAAGAATAATTTTTTCCTAATATCCAATCCAAACCTCCCCTGATGCAACTTGAGGCCATTTTTGAAATAAAAAGGGTCAGAGTATCTAGTAATCTTATGTAATTAAGAACAAAATAATTCCATCGTCATATTTCAAACCTGCTTTTAAAGTGAACTAGGAAACCCCATCTGACAATGTTGGAAGCTGCTGGCATGAACCACCTCTCTTTCCTATCTCAGATGCTGAAGGCTGAGAGATAGTTTTATTTTGGCAAAATTATATTAAAAAAACACTGAAAATGTCTGTGTGTGCATGTGCCAGTGGGCAAATTTAAAGCAGTGGATTGCTCTTCAGTATTAATTATGTTAATTTATGGCTAGATGTGACTCATTTGATTCCTTATGAAAATCAAAGCCAAGTGATTTTCTCAACAGTATTGTAGGAAGAGGATGGTGTATGGGTGGATGGTGTAGAAGTGTATGGGTGCATATGTGCATGTGTGTGCGTGCATTATCAAAAGAGGGAGTTACCTCACCAATCAAATGCCTTTGCTGCCTTTTATCCTTGCAGCCCATGAAACAAGAGTTAATGCAAAATCAATTTTCAGTGCTTTTAATTTTTTTATTATCATTTTTCATTAAGGACTGCCTATCCCAGCAGTTTGCTTTATTTTTTTCCTGGGGTTTTCTAAACTGACAGAACTACAGGAGGTTTCACATTCAGCATTTTAATGTTTCCCATGTTCTGTTCTTTATTTTTGGAATTTATCACAAGAATAGGTTGAAGCAGTTTCACCTGTTTGTACATCTCATAGCACAATGGGGCTCTAATTGAGACACCTCACATTACTGAGCTGATGCCATTATTATTTAAAAGCGAGTAGGTACCTATTAGGAATATTTATTCCTTGTCTTCTATCAAGAAAGCAATTTTCTAAAGAGAGTCATGTTTTTGTCTTATTTAGGGTATTGATTACCTACTGCTTTGAAATAAAAGGAAATTTATATGCTTTGCTGCTAGATAATCTGTGAAAGACTGTTATGGTAAGATTGAGCCCCTAGGCTGGGAGCCAGGGAGAGGATGTTTCGCAGCTTGGCTCTGCCTTTCCCACATGATTCATCGGATGCTATTTAAATCTCTTTGTACCTCTATTCAGTTCTTGATTTCACAAGAAAGTTGTAATCGTTGTAATTGCCGTGATGCTGAGCTCCCTGGCTCTTGAGGCCTGCAGGAACACTTGCCATGATACGGAGACAATGTGCAGACAGCTCTTCCACTCTGCTCTCAGCCCCAGTTATTCAGAAGTCATGCCAAAATCACCTGGGATTTGTTTAACTTTTTTTCATTATCATTTGTTTTTTTAATCTTGAAACATTTTGAAGTGTTTAAAGTATTTTTTATTAATCTACAGTGAGATTAGCTAGAAAAAAAATCTCAGTTTTAAATCAAAACAGGGGCTCTTGCAATCGGGTGATGCCAAGAGCTGAGGCTTTCAGCAGAGTGGCAGATATAGTAGCTAAAATGGTGAAGGGTTGATGAACACTGGTATGTGGTTGTGCAGACGTGGCTTTTCTCAGGAAAAGTGTAGGAGGAGTGGTGAAGGAACCTGCATGTTCTATAGTGTTCTATAGCAGCAGTAGTAGTTTCCTAAAGCTCTCTTGAAGAGGAAACAGGGCCTTTAGTAAAAGGAGACATAGCGGGAATGTGTAGCCAGCAGGAAGAAAAAAAAAACAAAGAAGAGAAAAAAGAGGAGAGGAGAGGAGAGGAAAGAGAAGAGAAGAGAAGAGAAGAGAAGGGGAGAAAAAGAAAAAGAGAAAAAGAGAAAAGAGAAAAGAAGAAGAAAAAAGAGCAGTTTAAAAAAAAGGCAGGGGAGTGAATCTTCGTGCTTTCAGACAGGCGCAGAGTTAAGGGCTTGAGAGGATGCTGAAGAATTTAAATTTCCTCTCTGTGTTTCAGTAGGTGTGTTTTGCACTGCTTCCATTGAGCGAATCTGGAGGAAGCACCGAGTAACATGTTCCTGGTAACAGTATTTGCAGGGATGGAGGTGAAAGAGCACTGTCTCCCAAGCTGTTCTTGAAGTAGTAACACCATACTTCGTGTTGGCGTGAGCAACTCCGAGTGCAGGCTGTACATTCTCCACACCCTCAGAAGTACTGACTCAGTGCTGCTCACAGATCACTACACTGAGAAGACTGGTTCCCCACCTGCTGGCATGTACAGTTGAGATCTGGTCCTACATATATTCGGTTGGTTGCTTATTGTACATGTTGACTTTGACTGAGTGGAAAACGGGAGCAGAGCTTGTAAGAACTGGGTAATTAACAGATCAGTCTCAAAGCAGTTGATGATGTTCGGATTGGACACAAGAGGGAAATTTTTCACTATGAGAACGATCAGCCATTGGAATAATCTAGCCGGGGAAGTGGTTGATTCCCCAACATTGGACACTTTTAACATTCAGCTGGACAGGGTGCTGGGCCATCTTGTCTAGACCAGGCTTTTGCCAAGAACAGTGGGACCAGATGATCCTTGTCGACCCTTGCAACCTGACGGTCTGTGATTCTATGAATATAATGGGCAGCATAAGAAACACAGAGGAGGAGATTTTCTGCTGCTGTGTTTTCATAGCCCCACTGACCTCAGGCGGTCGTTGGCACTCAGCTGGAGCACCAGTATGAGCTTTTTGGGCACCACAACACCAGGGCTGGGCCCCGTCCGATGGGCTTCCCGCTGCCTTGCACACAGCCTGGCTAGCAGCACACTCCTGATCCCTGGGCCAAAAAGCTGAAACCTTCAAAAGATGAAAGCTTCCATGAGCGACCTTTGCTCCAGGCTCCTCCGAATTTCACATTTCCCCTGCACCCAGTGAGATGCCCTGCCCAAACTGCCAGTGCTGGCACGTGAAGAGAGGGCTGCCGCCGCCGAAGCAACCTGCCGAGCATCTGCCCTGCAGCCAGTGCCTGCAAGCTTGAACCCACCATGCGCTAAAAAGCTCTGTTTGGATTACAAATCCCACAGGGAGGCAGAGCCCCAGCAGGAGAGCATCCTGGCTTGTGGCAGCAACCACAGGTACCTTTTCCTCTTTCCCTTCTGGTTGCCTTTTTGGTGTTTTGTTTTGTTTTGGTGTTTGTTTGTGTTTGTTTGTTTGTTTTGTTTTGTTTTGTTTTGTTTTTCTCTCCTCTCTTTGCCCGAACAAGTGTTGCTGTGAGGCAGTGATGGGGTGGGAGGTGGTATGGTAACCCCAACCTTGGTGCTTGCCAGCAGGTCACAGCTGCAAACTGGCGTCCAATGCGTGTTGAATTTTCACTAGGGAAATCATCTATGGGAGATTACTGGGTCAGCACAAACCCAGTCAGAGGTCTGGGAGTGATGTGTATTTAAAATGAGATAAATGAAGATGTCGCTTGAGTTCAGCCTTTTCCAGAGTTGTCAGAGATTAATGATTTATTTCAAATTCCTGACATAGTTCTCAGTCTCAGATTCTGGCAGCATCTGTTAATCCTCTTGGGTGTACAAAAATCTGGAAAATAGGAATCCTGAAGTTTCAGAAGGCAGAACATAAATTAAGATCTCCTCAAGACAGTTTTCCAAACTGGTTTTTTTTTTTTAATTGAGGTTTTAAAATTACCTCTATTCCTGCTTGAAGTGTAAGTCATAGTTTTTGGATTGCCTGGGGCAGACAATGCTGCATAGTCTGTGTGTTTTGAAATTTCCAATCATTTGCTATGTGTATGCATGATTGTATTAATTGGATTATATTCTGAATGTATAGATACTGCACTATATTTGTGGAAAATGAATCTAACAAACACTAATCCTCAGAACACGCCAACAGAGAAAAAAGTGGTACATTATATGCAACTGATAAGACAGATTTAAATTATTTACCCCCAAAGTGGTAGCAGAGATGAGACTTGAACTGTTAGTATTATCGTTCTTCAAAATCTCTTTCCAGTTGGGATTTATCTTTTTTCCTCCATGCCTCTTATTATGATCTGAAACTCTCATTTATTTTAATTTCCTTCTTTTTCCTGTCTTTATACATCTCCTTTTGCAAAAGCTGTCATAATTTGTTGAGTGAAAACTCAATTTTGCATAATAATGCTTAGAGGTGATTGTTCTCACAAGTTTTGTAATGGGTTTCTCCGAACTCCGGGGTCATTCTTGGCTGGGCTGATTAGGTTTCACATTTGCTTTTCTACTCAGTGCAGATGTACACCAGGTTTTGAAATATATTTCACAACTTAGAAGTGGCCCCCAGCCTGCAACAACCTGTCACCCTGTTTGCACCCAATGGAGCTACAGTTTCCACAATTTGTGTCACGCCAACATTTTCTGATTTGCAACAAGCAGTTGCTGCTTAGTTGGGAATGTCTTTGGAGGGGATGGGATGGGGCAGGCTAAGAAAGGAAACCCCATTGCAAACGGCTTAGGCCTTGCAAGCCTGGGCTTTTGCCAGCAGAGCTTTGCTGGTTTAATGGTGTAGGTTTGAACCGTACCTCATCGGATAAGGTCTTTATTTTCTGTGCCTGGCGATGCAAAGAAGAGCTGCTGGCAGAGGGCTGCAGGGTGTCGATCGCTCACGGCAGGAGCAGCATGTTGTACCCCCTTCTGTGAGCGGCCTATGGAGCTCACCTGGCAGAAAATACGAGATGGCCATATTATTCTTTAGGTCGGCTTATATGTTGTCTGTACCAGTGGGGCAACAGGCACTGGGGATTCAGGAGCGCTGGGAAACTCTTATTTGCCACGGGCTTCACCTTTGCTGTGTTTAATTTCTTTTCTGGAAGTGTCAGAGCCTTCAAACAGGGATAAGCCCCACAGGACTAAGCCTTATAGAGATGCTGGAGGTGCTTAATTACTTTAGGTTTGAGCAGGACATGAAACAGGTCAAACTGTGTGCAAAAGTAATTTTTAACTCCAAATTTTACAGCTCTGTTGTTTCCTAAAAGCAGGTCCCGTGCGGTGGAAGTATCTCCTGTGCTGCAATTGCAGCAGCTTGTCTGAGCTCAGTAATTCCTCAAGCCTTGACCCACACCAGTCACAAAAAGAAACTGTCTGAGGACAAAAAATCTTTTCGCCCTTTTTTTTTTTTTCAATATAATTCGAGCTGTGGTTTTGCTTAAAGGACATTTGCCCTTTTTACATCCAGCACATTCATTATACGTTTCCATAGAGCATTTCTATCCTTTCAGTCAGGATGACCTTTATTTTATATTTAAATGCAACAGCAAAACAAGAAGAAAAAAGAAGTAATGTGAATTCTTCCAGCTCCTTCACTGGCTTGCTCTCTGCACATGAATGCAAAATGGCAGCTGCCACTGCAGCACAGTCAAGAGTTCCCATTTAAAAATGCAGTGCTTACAAAAGAAGCCCAAACAGCCATAAGCTACAAAACCCAACATCTGATAAATGGAAAAGGACAAAATCAGGTCATGGAGGCAGCGCATATCTTTTGCCTTTATATTGCATCTTTCATCCGTGGATCTGTAGTCGCCATACAGGCATCATCCTACCTCCCAAATGAAATCGTAGCGTCACAGAATAGTTTGGGTCAGAAGGGAGCTTTAAAGGTCATCTAGTCCAACCTCCTTGCAATGAGCAGGGACATAGAAATGGGAAGGAGCAGAGAGGATTGTGGATCCCAGAGAGATGGGTCAGCCTTGTGTTTGTATAGAGCACCATTTTTAAGAGGGGAGGTAAAGAATTTCAGGCCAGGCTGAAGCTGCAAGTGGCATTTCATTAGGCACAGGTAATTAACAGAACTGGAATTAATGCTCGTGTGTGCAACAGAAAGAGCCCTAGGATTTTAATCAAGGCTGTTAGTCAGTATATTGGTGAAGCGATGCTGAATTCTGCAGCCCCCCTCATGCGACAGTCTCAAAGTTGATTACAAATTCACCGGCAGCCTTCATTTTTCTTCAATGGCACCTCTGAAAGCACCGTTTTTCCAGTTCCCAGGGCCCTCAAGGAGTGCCCTAGCAAACGGGGGTCTCGGCCTGGGGGGAGATGTGGAGGGGCTCCTTCCAGCGTGGGGTGTGGGAGCTGCCTGGGAGGTCAGCCCTGCCTGCCCTCGCCCCCCGGGATGAGGAGCCCCAGGCGAGGAGCAGGGGCAGGCGGGGAGCCGGGCTTTTCATCTTCCTACTGATTTATGTAGTGCAGAGAGGTAAAGTGTGTTTGCATTGATGCAGTGCCACTTTACAAAGAGCCCTCAAGAGTGAGTTCTGGGTTGCCTGAAAACAGACGAGAAGGAGGGCGTCCTTGCTGCCAGCAAAAGCCAATGGCTGCCTTCCCCACTGGCTCCACTCTACGCATTTCAGAGGATTTCTGGGCCATTCCTGCATGACTTCTGATAGCCAGTGAAGTCCCAGCACTGTAACCTGGGTGTTATGGTATTAGGCATATTTTGCATTTCTAAGTTAGTATCAGTGATTGGCAGTTTCTGATTTCGATTATTTTTCTGTTCAGCCTGAAGTGTTAAGGTATTGTCCAAAATTAAATTTGAACACATGCACATGCGTGCATGGAAATGTGTGTACGTGTGCATATACAAGGTGAATTTTGCACCAATTTTCCGTCATGTATCTGAGTCATCAGTGCACACAGGCTCTTTGATTTTTATTGATAGGCAGAGCAGATCTGTGCTAGTTGGGGTCTGGAAAGTTCACACCTGCCAAGGCAGACTGCTCAGTTCAAAATGGAAGTACAGATCAACCCCTAGGTTTATTTTTCAGACTTTGCAGATTTTTCGAGGAACATGCTCTGGCGATGCCAGTTCCCTTTTCATAGTATCTTTTGTGTGCACTTCTAGTCTAAGAAGAACCTCATCTGTGTGACAGGATAGAACAGCACCCACAGGCCATCCAGAGAATGGTATCAGCCCTGGGAAGTCGGGAAACTGACCTGGACTGAATATCATTAAAAGCTTTTGGAGGAAAGTCAGTTAATTCCTTTTGTCTCTGAAACTCCCATTAATCTCTGCTCAGATTCTCTCCGTTCCTGCTGCCACACCTGGCTTTTAAAAGCAAAACACCCTTGGTCTCCACTAAGCATAAAGAAAGCAACATGAAAGAGAAGCTATAATTGCTTGCCTAAGAGTATCTCTTCTCCCCCACCCCCTTTTCCTGCTGTTTGGTCACCTTTATTTTTCTCTTTTTCCCTGAGGTTTGATGTCTTTGCTCATTATTTTAACTGTCAACAGTACACAGCAAGCTCTGTGGAGCCAGGGACCTTGGGCCTGGTTTTGATCTAATTTTCATGGATGTAAAGGGAGTTACTTGAAGTTTCTGGTGGTGTAATTGATAGCAGAATCGAACCCTCCTTTGAGATCTCAGGAACTTGCCATCCACCCCTGGCATGGCATGAATTTTGTTACTTCCATAGCAACCCTGCAGAGATAGCCTGGTACACTTGTGAGTTAACTGCAAACCTTTGTATATGTGTGTTTGTCCATCTTTCTCACTGTTCTGATTCCTGTCTACTCTGTGGCATTTAATTTAGGATTAGCTATCATTTACTTTCACTGTGTTGCAAACTAATTACCAGAAAGTTCATTTTTCTGATTGTCTTTCTTTCCTCCTTCAAGGGTGAAGTTTACTGCAGTGATCTTCCTTGCAGAGGTCACCTTGAATGGCTAGAGGAGCACATAGGGGTCTCAAATGCATCTTATCAGGGCAACTGAATAGTAGCTCCAGGGCATTTTCGGCTGGTATGGAGCCAGCCCAGCTTGGTGCCAGTTCCCCTTGGCTTTCCTGGGTGCAGGAAGCAAGTCAAGGCGAGGGATGGTGCATTCCAGCGGCTGAAGAGCATTGTGCTTGGATCTGCCTTGACAACATGATGGTTCCTGAGAAACCATTGATAGTCAGCACCCCAGTTTGCCCTGGTTTCTGCCAGCAAGGAGTTCAGCCCCGGGTTTGGTGCAAGCAAAACTGTGGCTTAGAGCTGAGCTGGGCACAAGCACGGCAGGACTGCAGAGCGGAGAATGAAGTAGTGCCTCCTGCAATGTTTAATTATGGGTGGGTCTAACTCATCTCTGCTGTAACTCTTTGGTAGCCAGCACGGTTATACCACAAATGAATGCTGTTTCCAATCGGAGGTGCCTGGAGAGGGAGATCAAGGGCTCATACAAGGAGAGAATTTCTTGTGACTGATTTTGGGAAGGCAATGCTCATTTCAATGTTCTTAAAGGCTGTTTACAAATGGCAGAAAGGGAGAAAAACAATGTTAAATTTCCTGCCGCTTTTTGCATTTAGAGCATCAATTTGAATGTGAAGAAATGGGGCCAGCTCTAGTTCTTGACCTATACTTGCAGTGTTTAATTCTCTGTGGCGACTATGATGGATGCAAATGCACCAGAGCTGGCATTAAATCACGGCTAACTGTGTAGCTGCATCAGCACAGAGCTAACTGCTTGAATATTTAACCACCTTGTCAAGCAGGCTGTGCTGCATGTGCTGAGCTCTGTGCTTTCTTGTCTCTACTGCTAGCAAGCATTTGAGCCGCTGAGCTTAAAGTCCCCGTGTGCCTGTAGCCACACGAACTGTTTTTGCTGCTATGATAGCAGCTGCTCTCACAGGTACAGACTCTGACGCTGTCGATCACAGCCAGTTCAAGATGACCCCAGGGGTACTTCTGCGGAGGGAGCTGATTTTGCCCTTCCCACTGCCCTGGCCACGCATTCCTGCCCCTGTGCTGTAATTCATTTTTGCTAGATTAGTTTCAGCCTGGATTAGTTCCTCTGGTCTGGCTCACTGCAGAGCTGAGCAAATGCTTGCGCCAGCACCAGGCAGAGCAGAGGGGGATGGAGGGGGACAAAACAGCATCTTTGAGAAGTAGGGCCAGGGAAAAACAACTGTGAAATTGTGGCCTCTTGCTCTCACTTTCTTCTCCTTTTTTGATGAAGAGATATTGCTGTTGTGTCTCCTTGTTTGCTTTTAATTTCCTTCCTCAGACTGATTATAGAAGTGAAGGAATGGTGATAGGTATTATACCTATAGGCCAAGTCATCTCTGGATGAGCCCAGCACCTTTTAGTCACTGCATTTTGCTTCCAGAGCTTCATATATTAATAATTCACTCTTGAATGGTATCAACAGTGTGCCTGGCGAATTTGGCCGAGCATGTTTCCAGTACTTCCCTTAGGTAGCTGATGCCCATCAGCACCACGTGCCCTCTTGTCACCCCAGCCGAACCCCCGTGCTCAGCCTCCAGCTGGGAGCTGGTGCTGAGCCCCACAGGAGCCAAATAATGTATCGGTGGCCATCTGAGAGTCTCCAAGCTGCCCTGCGTTGCATTTATTTCTCAGCAGCTCTCTTAAACGCACCCGCTGCTGGGTGCTCTTGCCTCTGGAGGGCAGGCAGGTGGCTCGGCACGCTGCTGCACAGGTTTGGATGGTGGAGCGCTTTGTCTGGGGACTCCCAGGAGAGGTCCTGGCCCCTGTCCTGCACTGCAGCACAAACCGAGGATGGGTTTTATTTTTCTGAGCACATCAAGTCTTCTAGCACAGCATGATGTTCTGCATACTGTCAACGACTTGGGGCTGCTTGTCAAGGAGGGGTGCGAAGTAAGCTGAAATGTTGCTCTAATTTTTTGCGTTATCATTCCTGTCTCAAATGTCATTATTTAATTAGGCTCTGCAGTACTTCCAGAGGAAATATTTTGAAGGGAAGGCACGGGTGTTCCCTGTGTCTCAATGCCTTTATTACATCTGTGCTAGCTGGATGCAATGTGCAATAAAAAAGCAGAATCAGTGGCTTGGGTCCAACAAAATAAATGGCTTCAGCAACTTCAGCCTGGTTCTATATTTGGCTGTGGTGTGTTGTTCCTCTCGCTGCAGCCATAGCCATAAAAGGGTAGCTGACCAGTTGGTTTCCAAAAAAAAGTGTGACCACCTTTCCTACAACATATGGACTAATCCCTTCAGAATCCTTACAAAAACAAGTTTAGAGTTTTTAAATTCACTGAGTAAGTGAGAAAGTCTTTGCAGCACTGTGCAGATAGTTGCTGCTCTTCTGCCTTTTTTTTTTTTTCTTTTATAATGGAGCTTTTGGCAGTATTGAGGAAAAGAGATTTAGTTCCACGTTATCCTCAAAAAGTAAGTCATACTTGACTGCTTCTTTTTTCCAGAGGAAAGTCCCAACCACTTATCAGATTGCTGGGGTGTTGTAGAAAGGATTGTCAAATAAATCCCCACATTTTTCCTCTGTTGCTAGTTCATGCACTAACTACTTTCATTTTTTGTCTGGTGGCCTTTTGTATCTATCAGCAACTTCCTTTTCCAGAGCCCCAAAACTGCTCAAGTCTTGCTCTGGTGTTGCAGATAGGAAAACTGAGAATGCTTTGCTGTGTTGACTTTGCAGTAAGGATTTATTTATTTTAACTTTTAGAAGGTGACTCTAAAGTCACTATTATTTAAATAATAGTGTCTGTAGTTGTTGCCCGTTGCTTTTTTTATTGCCAAAGTATTTTTCTTGCACTAAAAGGGCCTGTGCTTGTTGGTAACAAGTATATGAAGTGCTCTGACATGTGAGGTACCTCCTGGAGGAATGACTAGGCTGTTCATACTGTACTGTAGACATATTTTTTTCTAAGTTTGTTGAAGGGAATAGACTGCACAGAGAGAGGTTATAATAAGCAGAGGCCTGTTGTTGTGAAGCTTTATGCAAATAATGTGTAATATTTACGTAAATAAGATTTTAAAATGATGCTCATATTTGGCTAAATCCCAGCAGGCCTGCTCAGGTTATGTGGGATATTCACCTGGAGGACAGCTGGTTGCTTTCAGTGGAGCTGTTGCATTTTCTGCCTTTGCCAAGAATGATCACTCAAATGAGTCTTTGCAGACTTGGACCTGGTGTAGATCTGACCTGACCTGTAATGCTTCCCTGCAGAGCCAGGATAAGAAGGAGGTCACCCTGGGCACCATCGCTGGACTCCCCCTCACACCACCACTGGGACAGAAGCAGAGATTCAGGTCTCTGGTGGACTGCTATGAGATACCTCCAGTAGGCTGTTAAAAATGGATGGGCTGAATCTGCCCCTCATTTCCGAGTTTCCAAAAAATAAGCGTATGCAGCTGCTCTTCACTTATGTAGACAGCGAAATAATTTTCTAAGGCTTGCGAGATGTTACTTGTTCGCAGCCACCTATATAAAAATGTCATAAATTTTTAGTTCTCTAACTCTGCATTTTTCCTAAATAGTAAAGTTATAGCCAGCTATAATTTCTGGAAGGATTATCCGTATCCGATTGTTTTTTTCTGAATCTCATCCTACCTTCACAAATGAGGAGTTTTTCTTTCAAAGGTGCCTCTGCTTGAAGAGAAAGTCTTCATATGAAGAAATTCCCCATCATAAATAACAATTATTTTTATAGAAATAAAAATATGAACTCTCACTAAGCAGACTTTTTTTCCTGATGTAGCCAAACAATAAGCATAAGGAGACATTAAATGGGATCTAGAAGGTTAGTTGGAGACCTCACACCCTCTCACATGTTTGTACCTTTGCAGATTTTCCAGATCTCTTTGTCCATTCTAGAGCATCATGCCTGAGCAGAGTTAAGGTTATTTTTTTGTTCGCCCTTGGCTTTCTTTTCTCCTGTGTTGTAACCAAATTAATTTAACAGTCCACTTAATTTGACTCCTTATCTCTTCCCAAGTTAATTGTCAACCTTTCAGAGAGTCTTGGAGGAATCCACCTCCCTCCTCGGTCGTCGGAGCAGGTAGAGAGCGGGATGCCTGCCGCTCGGCAGGGCAATGCATTGCCAGGACCCACAGCACTTAGCAGTTCGGCAGCTTGCATGGGGGACATCCAACTTGCAAATGCTCCACAAAAGGGAAAGCAAAAGGCACAGCTTGGTGAGAGAGTGAGAGGAGGCAGCAGCTGTTCTTCCAAGGCGTGATACAGCCAAAGCCCGGTGAGTGCTGTAAAATGACAGGGTACTGGTGAATTGTGCTCTGCTGGCTGGGGAAGGGAGAAGAGACTCATTCAAAAGCGGAGCAAGCAGGAGCATTCAAAGTCATAGCAAGAGAGGGGAATGGAAACTGGGGGCAGGGAAGAGCTACCCAAACACTCGAGGTGCTGGAGCGTACCCCCAGAGAGACTGCGTTTTTTCAGGCTGACAAACTGAAGAGCTGCGTTGCAAGAGCCCCTGTTTTTTCTCCCCTCACTGCTCATCCCCTTTATCAGCAGCAATGTGCACATTTGAGAATGACATTAGTCTGGAAAGCCTTGACTCTGGCATCTCTGGCACACGTGTGTGCCAGTGAAAACCTTCTACTCGAGTGTGCAGTAATTGGAGTGATTTCCGCAATGCTCTTGGTAAACACAGGCTGCAGAAGGTCATGGAAAGGACAGCATCCTAAGCATTGGTTGAGACTTTACTTTTATTTCTGAATGTAATGAAAGACTTCTGCCCTTCCTTCTGTCTGCATCTCCAGCCCCTCCTCCCCTTCCCCAGCATCACCCTTTGCCAATGCCTAACACTCTCGGCGGATATAAATGTTAATGTAATGACTTGGTTTTGTTTGTCCTGGCAGCCAGTGAGGAATGCCACGCTTGGTGGCACGTATCTCAGAGACATTTAATAATCTTCAGTGTCTCGTGTTTTCAAGCAGGGTAGTTACGAAATGCAATGGCAGCCTCTGTCCAATGCAGTGCCCCCACGCTGCTGAGCCCGGGAGAGTTTCCCAGCATCTGCGCCTGGGTACGTGCCACAGCTGCGTCCAAAATCCACGTTGGGGCATGACCAGGGCATGCACCGTCCTTTCCCGTTCTCTGCTGTGCCAAGGAGCCAGAGCACACAGGCTGGATGGGAGCCACAGATCGCTCCAGCAGATCTCATGCACGTCCCCCGAGACTTGCTGGGACATGCCCTTCTAGGCAGCCCTGGTACAACCACTATGGCACAAAGAGAAGGTGACAGACAGAGGATTTGTAACGTTATACCCAAGGGAATAGTGCTCTAGTATCAGCTTCATGCTGGGGTGTGGGGATAAACGTGAGAGGAGAAATGAGGTATGCTCCCATGAATGGCAGTTTATATCCGAAAGACAGTGCAGGATCTGGGAGCAGTGTGCCACAGCTCGAGTGAGTAAAGAGTTTGGCTGTCAGATGAAGAGCTGGGTGAGATGCCAACATGCTGGTTCTAACTGATGAAGGTAGGAACAGAACGTTTGGAATGAGGTAGGGCAAAATCCCACAGTTAGATAAAAATGCTGTGCAACAGAGCAGCATAAATCATAATTGCTAGGAAAAGCTCTGTAGGTAAAGGATGTGGACATAGGAAAAAATGCTGTAGCAGCTGAAAAACACCATAAGGAACGACTTTGAAGCCGTGGTTTCCACAAAGACTCAGTAAGCCATGCAGAGTGAATGCTGGGCATGACCAACCAGATGAATCTCAAGTATGATTAGTTAGGAAGATGACTGAGGATTTGAAGAGGGACATATGTACTGTGCTAACTTTATCTGCTGAGGGCATCTCGCAAATGAATTAGGTGGAAAAGACTCGAGAATTTTTTTTTTTCCAAGGGAAAGGTTGGAGGGAAAAAAAGTATATATCATCCTGCCTGTAACATGTTTTTTTCTTGCGGGGTCTGAACTCTTCTTATGGCTTACGGTACCAGTAATATAATTCTACTGTCACATAAAGGGTTTTGAGTGCTAAGACGTTTATTCCTTCTAAGAAGACAATACTAAACATGTAACCTGTGTTTCTGCCACCATTAGCCTGGCAATCTCTCAAAAGTATGTGCATGGTTTCAGTGCATGTCCATATTGTTATTTTCTCGTACAAATCCTTCTGCACGCATAACCATAAACAAATGTAGTTTGATTAATTATTCAGACACCACCGGCAAGTGCTGAGAGCTTAAAAAAAACATCATGGGCACAAGGTCCTTGCTCTACTGATTTTCTGCACAGAAAAGGGGAGGAGGGGAGGAAATGTGAAGGCTAGCTCTGATAATGTAGTCTATAAATTTAGTGTGGGAAGGCTGCATCCTCCCTTCTAATATATTCTGAACTTTAGCATTTTTCAGCTTGTCAAAAGAAAAATGGGATAAATGTTTATCTTCCCAAAATGATCTCTGGTTAGGCTTATCTTGACTATAGATTGAAAATCAAAATATAAATCATGAACCTTTCTTATGCAAATACCTATTGTTTAACATTTGTCAGACACAGAGAGGAAACACTCAAAGTCCTCTCTCATCTTTATGGAGAAACAAAACAAATCACACCAGTAAGTAATACTGAAAGTGCTAATATTCTTTGAAGCCTTTGAGCAGCATTAGAATCCCAAGGAACCTGAAGGTGAACTGTCTATAAAAATATATTAAAAAAATTTTTGGCATACTAATGACCCAAAGCCACCATTTAGGAAGCTTCATATTAGGATGGCAAAAATACCTCAGCAAAAAAAATGACAAACACAATGGCAACTGGAATCGTGGGATTTCATGTTTCTGTTGTAAGGCATGATGATCTCCAAGATAAAAAATAGCAGAAAATGGGAAAGTTTATATTGGCCACATCAGGATGAAGTCAGAGAAAAGCTAAATTTTTTAATTGAGGAAATATTTCAGACTATTTTCTACCCCTGGAGGGCTCTAAGTTTCTTTCTTCAAAGCTGTCATTTTGTCAGTATGAGGTACTTGGAATTCTTGAGTTATTATTGTCACCAGCTTGGAGAGGCTTTTTTGACTGGCGTACTTGGCTGAGAAGGGTTAGTGAGCCCATGAGGGCTTTTGTAGTTTATTTTTTTCTTCTAATTTGGAGAATATTACCTAGCTCTCAATCACAGCTTCATAAATGTAACTGAATAGTATCATCGTGATCTCAATGACTATGGTAAGAGATGATAGGATCTAAGTAAACCAGACCAAACTGTGCATTTATGAACTTGGCAGTCTTGACTCTTGCTAGTTTTGAATGTGTCTAATTTAATGAATCTTCCTTCCTTCCTTCCTTCCTTCCTTCCTTCCTTCCTTCCTTCCTTCCTTCCTTCCTTCCTTCCTTCCTTCCTTCCTTCCTTCATCCCTCCCTCCCTCCCTCCCTCCCTCCCTCCCTCTCTTCCTTCTTTTTTTCTTTCTTCTTTAAAATCCAGGCTGGTGACTACATTTTCACTTAAAGATGCTCAAACTTTCTTACGTTTTTGATGTATTACATGCAAAGTGGATCCCTGGGCTCTTCAAAACTTCATGTATCTCAAGCCTCTGCCATCAGTCTCATACTGGAAAAACATATAGAGAAGCCACTCAGCCACAGCAGGCATTTTGAAATGAGAAGTGAGGCTGTGTCTGCAGGAGAAAGAGGAGCTCAGGTCTTTCACAGTTCCCTCCTCCAGCAGTAGCAGGGCTAGCGGCCTTTGGTGGCAGAGACATCATAGACTTGTTCCTGGGTGATTGTGTCAGTGGTCACAAGAAATCTGTAGACCTGTTGTAGAAATGCAGTTTGAGAGGATTTCAGAGTCCTGAGGCTCCGCGTGGAAGCGATTTTAGTAAATCTGAAAGTTGGGTTAATTGCTAGGTCAACATCTCTAGCTGTAGGTGATCCTCAGGACTTTTCTTCTTTCTGAAACCTGTGAGTGATTCTTGTCTCCTGTGAGCTTAAATGATGCAGTGTGATGTAGCTAAGAGGAAGGCAGCTCAGGTCCTCAGGCTTCTGGCCAGACTTCACCAGCACAGCAAGAAGAAAGGCTTGCATGTGTGCTGGGATCTTGGCCCACTCTGTACATGGTCCAGGTGCTTCCCATGGCCTTTGATGCTGTAGCCTTCAAATATGTTGCTGCACGCAACCAGATGATCAGGTCCTGTCAGCATGGGTTTATGAAAGGCAGGTCCTGCTTGATCAACCTGATCTCCTTCTATGACAAGGTGACCCGCTTAGTGGATGAGAGAAAGGCTGTGGATGGGGTCTACCTAGACTTTAGTAAAGCCTTTGCCACTGTTTCCCACAGCATTCTCCTGGAGAAACTGACAGTTCATGGCTTGGACAAGTGTACTGTTCGCTGGGTAAAGAACTGGCTGGAGGGCCAGGCCCAAAGAGTTGTGGTGAATGGAGCCAAATCCAGTTGGCAGCCAGTCATGAGTGGTGCTCCCCAGGGCTCAGTATTGGGGCCAGTTCTGTTTAATCTCTTTATCAATGATCTGGACAATCTGTGAACTAATGCTTATCTTGTTTTGTCTGGAAATTCTTGTTTCTTACTGTAAAATCCATTCTTTTCTTCCATTTTCAATCCTGTATCAGCAGCAAGATCATCATTATATATTTGTACATGACTGGCACAGTGGGTCCTGTGTAAGTAGGCACCTTACATCACATCACAGGGCAAGTTAACAAATATTCCCAGTCAAGAAAATAGAAAGTCTAAGTAGGCATCTGTAATACAGAAAAAGTCTGTCCTGCATGTTTTTTTCAGTGCTTTTCTCTGCTTGAGTGAAAACCAGATCCCTTTGGACAGTCAAAACTTTTAATGTTTCCTTTCTCTTCATTTTTTCTCTATTTATCCTTTAAAAAAGAACTGCAGTCTGCAAATGAGGCCCTCATCTTCCCTCCCATGCTTCCATATTGATGAGATGAGATGAGATGAGATGAGAGATGAGCACACTGAGGCTGTGTGGCTGTGTTCCAATCTATCGTTGCAGAGAATGCAGGGCTGCTGTTGCAGAGAAATGTCACAGATCCATTATGGATTCTTGTGGCTTAAGAGTGTGCACCTCCATGTGCGGAGTGCGGTGCCTCCTGTCTCTGGTGCACGCGGCTGTAAAGATACTGTGGAATTACTGTGGAAATTTTCCTACCTGGGGATCATCCAGTGCGCTGGGAATGTAACCCCTAGCGTGGTATTAGGGCCTTTCTTTGTTTTTTGAGACAGCCCAGAAGGGCTGGGCAGCTTTTGAGCTCTGCCAGCCTCTTCATGCGTCCCGGCATGGATCAGGAGGGATGTTTAAGCACACACTGGGGTGAGGATGCTCTTTGTTTCAGTGCTTATTTGACATGAGGTCAGCAATGCTGAATGAGTCCCAAAGAGTGTGGCTGGGGGGAAAGTCCAAGTTCAGCTGCCTTTGCTGCAGGGCTGATGTCAGAAGGATTTACCCAGCTTGGGGACTTTTGTTTGGGAAGACTGACCGCTTTTCAAGAGACAATGGCCATGCTGGGGCCAGGGCTGGAAGCAGCGGGAGATGGACGCACGGTCGCTGAATGGGCCCAGCCGCTGCACAGATGGAGGGATCAGCCAGAGGAACAAAAGTAAAGCTGCTGCCAGCACATTGCTGAAAGGAGAGGAGCAGGACAACGCGCCTGGCCCGACGTGGGAGCTGCCTGTGCGGGTGCTGTGGAGCCAGCAGGGCTTAGCGGTGACTTCAGTCCCCTGAGAGAAAGGACACAGCCCTCGTTTTAAATGGGGAGAATGAAAGGAGGCTTGCCTACTGTCTCTCGGCATCAAAAGGGTCAAATCCCAACAGGGGCTGGCATTGCCCTCGTACCTGCCCAGCTGCGTCTGTGGATTTAGTGATGGGCTGAGCAGGTTTTTGCTGGATAACATGGTCCCAGGGAAATTACTAGGATCTCTCCTTCACCATTGCACTGATGCAAACCCTGTGCACCCATGGGCGTGCTTTGTCTTGCGAGGAATTGAGGATTTCTGGTCCTGAGGTCTTCTTGCTCATGAGACATGACTTCACAGAAGAGATTTTGAGATTTTGTTCCGAGAGTAAAATTGTATTTGTGAATGACCAGGGTTGGTTGGAGAAGGCATCTTTGCAGGTTGACTGGTTGGTTTTTGCTGCTCCAAGTGGAGCCACGGCCACTGCAAGTCAAGTGTGAGGTGCACGCAGGGAGCAAACCTGTGCTTCTTGTAGAAAAACTACACAGGTCTGGGGCAGAGGTGTGTGGGCAAGGTGCCACAGCAAGGCCCCCACATGGCTGGTACCAAACACAGCTGAGGGGTGCCATACTCTCTGGCCAGCCCAGACATTCATAGACATGCTTTTTCCTCTTGGAGTAAAATCCTTCTTTCTGAAAACACCGAGATATTTGCTTCTGCTCTGGTGATGGAGTAAGTCATGTGTGTCACTAGAGTTTTGACTCTGCCAGTGGAAGGGTTGGCCATACCCAGCCAGGAGATGACTTTAAGGGAAACAGCAACAACGTAGGAAGTCTTCTGAGTTGCTTGGAATACTTTTTACGACCTCACTACTCTAAACCTTAGGGGGCTTCTAATTTCCAGCCTAAATTAATTTTGACCAGTTTATAACCATTTATTCTTGAGATGGCTTCAATAGCCTGCCTTTGATTTTGGCTGTTATCTCCATTATTATTTTAGAAAAGGCACCTCAGCCTTCATTTTGCAATACTAAAGCTGAAGTCTTCAGCATCTTCTTGTAAGATAGATTCACAAATCCCCAGTTCCTAGTACTTTTTTCTGTTTCAGAGCTTAGCTAAAGGACATTCTTGGAAATCTTACCCCAAAAGGAATGCGGGAAGTTACAGTGCTTTGTCCCTCTAGGTTTTTTCACTTCTACTAGGCTAACTGGGAGAGTGGTGTGTGTTTGTGCAAGTATATATGAATATGTAGAGTCCATGCACATGTGCATATTTCAGATGTGATGTCTGAGAATTGTTATACATATCACATTTTTGTACAGATAAGTACCTATATTCTCTTGAACTACTTGATTTATTTTTCACTCCTTACTGTATCAAAGAACACAAATAACTTTGTAATTTCAGAAAGACCCAAATCAAAATTACATATCAGTTCAGTATAGAAAAGGCACCATATATAGCCTTGGAAATCTCACCAATCTCTGGTTTTCATCTCTTATAGAGAAATACTTGTTGAAGTAATTTCATCCCTGTCAGAGAAGCAAGTGAAAGAAAATGTTTCCAGGGAAGTTGGTATTTCAGAGATACAAGGTTTCAGAGGAATTAAAAAAGGTTACTCTTTTAAAGCAGCTGGTGCTGCCAAGCTGAAAACCAGGCTATTTTGCTGTCTAGTCTTTTTAATTTTGATTACAAAGAGTATTGCCGGCTTGGATGATGGGGCACTTGGGAGTAAGCTTTTTTAAAGAAGTGTTGAAAAATGAGAGCAGATAGAAGAGAAATACGTTCATGAGCAAAGGGTAGCAGCCACTGAAAACACCCCTGCTTTCCAGCCTCGTCTTGCAAGGTGAGCACTGCCAAACCCATCTGCGGTGCCTTGGAGCTACTGCCTGGTGGGAAACCCTTTCATTTTGGTTTCCATGGGCATTAGGCATACCTCTTCTTAATAGTGCCTTCATTTGGAAACCAAATATCATCTCACTGAGCTCCAAAGGCCATTTTCCTCCAAAGCTAGTCTCCAGGGTGACCTAATGTTATTTCGTGTATAAAAATGCTGCATTTTCTATCTTTGTTTTTACAATGGTGTGGTTTAACTGGTGGCAAGTATGCTCTACCCAGCCTGTGGCACACTTTAGTTTCCCAAAGAGATACTGGAAATGCTTGTGCCAGAAGAACCAGATGCTGCTGTCTGCCTGCATTCAAGAGCTGGGCTGGTGATGCTCCCATGGAGCAGAGGCTGACGGTCACTCCTGAGGGCAGGAACAGCTTATAGGGGATCTCAAAACCTGCATCTGGATGTCAGGCTTCAACCATCTTTTCTTTGAAGAGGTAAAACAGGGTATTAGAGTCTTGCAAAACCAACAGTACTAGAGGGTGAGGTTCTCCATTGTGGCTGTGCAATGGTCAGTGGAAAAGTATGTGGGCCAAAAGTGGCCTTTGAGCTCCTGTTGCACACCAAAGCTTAGAACTGACCAAGATCTAGTTCGTCTCTTGCCTCAGGTCTGCTCTGCCATTTGCTGGCTACCCGCAAGTTCAAATGATTGCCATGTCAAGGAGGGGAACTTGGCCAAGTGGAAGGATGCTTTGGCTATGTGCTGTTTCCTCAAATATGTTTATGACAGCTTTGAACTGCTATACTCTTATATCAGTGACTCTAGTCCCAAATCTTCTTTTTATAAACAGAATGATAGTTATTTTGAGATAACTCATCTCAGCAGTAAGTCAAGGGCTACTTTCTAAAGTTGTGCATCATGGATAAGGTCTCTCTGCTTCTATAAAAGAGAAGTAAAGGCCTGTAATATGCCCAAATCATTCCCCTGATTATTATACCAAGCAAGGATCTCTCTTTAGAGCCCTTCCTACTTTCCTGTGATACAATCCCAAGAGCTCTCCAGTGAGCTTCCACCCCTCTCGTGCTGCCAACAATTTAAGAGCCATCAGGTCTGGAAGAAGGAGGGCATCCCAGCTGTTTGATGTCCTGTGCTCATTTCAACAGAATACACGGGGTCTCCAGAGTCAAAGGTGTTGAAGTGACCTTCATGTGGTAGGGTGTTTAATGGTCAAGCAAGGTTGCAGAGTTTGAGCACAGAAACCTCTGCCTGCTTGGGTATATAGCCAACAACTTCCATTAAGGTCTCTGACTTACAAAGACTTCACATTATCACATGGTACTCACTTCAGAATACTACATTGTTACAGATAGAGATGAAAAGGCAAGGGAGCAACTGAAAGCATCTGAAAGGTGTTGTATGCACATTTTGCTTCTGAAGTGCGTTCTGTTTTTCTTCGACTATGGAGGTTTACAAGGAAAATCCGGTTTGAGAACTTGGAATTGGCATTAAATATAGCATTAAAGACCATCTCGTTGGAAGGCAAAGTCACTCAAGATAAACTGGAGTAGTTGCTGCTGCTTTTTTTGGAGAACAGGGTATTCTTGCTTCAAAGATAAAGAGGGAGAAAAAAGGCAAATAGCAATGATAAAAAATGCTACTTCTGTTTCTGTTGCTGAGCACGGGAAGAGGCTGAGCACAGCCTTATCGCTCACTCCAAGACTTGGCAAATTAGGACCAGCATTAAGCTGTTTATGACTGCTTTTAGCTTTTTGGTTATGAGCTCACTACAAAATTGTCAGATAAATACTATTGACAGCTGACTGGGCTTCCTTAGACAGAGGGAGAAAAGAGGGAACTAGGAAGAGGTTGAAAGAGTCCTTCCTCTGGATTTTGCTCAGAGCTGGGACCAGTATTCACTGTGCACATTTTGGTAAGTTGATTTCTGGTCCTTAGGTCTTCTTGCTCATGGGACATGACTTCACAGAGACCCTGGCATTAGTTCAGCTCCTGTGTGGACTTAATCCAGCCTTTATTTTTTACTTTGATTTTTATTTTCATAAATAATTGCAAATAACAGACCAAGGTCACACAGAATCACAGAATGTTAGGGATTGGAAGGGACCTCAAAAGATCATCCAGTCCAATCCCCCTGCTGGAGCAGGAACACCTAGATGAGGTTACACAGGCATGTGTCCAGGTAGGTTTTGAATGTCTCCAGAGAAGGAGAATCCACAACCTCCCTGGGCAGCCTGTTCCAGTGTTCCGTCACCCTCACAGTGAAGAAGTTTCTTCTCAAATTGAAGTGGAACCTCTTGTGTTCCAGTTTGAACCCATTACCCCTTGTCTTACCATTGTTTGTCACTGAGAAGAGCCTGGCTCCATCCTCCTGACACTCACCCTTTACATATTTATAAACATTAATGAGGTCACCCCTCAGTCTCCTTTTCTCCAAGCTAAAGACACCCAGCTCCCTCAGCCTTTCCTCATAAGGGAGATGCTCCACTCCCTTAATCATCTTCGTTGCCCTGCGCTGGACTCTCTCCAGCAGTTCCCTGTCCTTCTTGAACTGAGGGGCCCAGAACTGGACACAATAATCCAGATGCGGTCTCACCAGGGCAGAGTAGAGGGGGAGGAGAACCTCTCTCGACCTACTCACCACCCCCCTTCTAATACACCCCAGGATGCCATTGGCCTTCTTGGCCACAAGGGCACAGTGCTGGCTCATGGTCATCCTGCTGTCCACCAGGGCCCCCAGGTCCCTTTCCCCTACACTGCTCTCCAACAGGTCATTCCCCAACTTATACTGGAACCTGGGGTTGTTCTTGCCCAGATGCAAGACTCTACACTTGCCCTTGTTATATTTCATTACATTTTTGCCCACCCAACTCTCCAGCCTGTCCAGGTCTCACCGGATGGCAGCACAGCCTTCTGGCGTGTCAGCCACTCCTCCCAGCTTGGTGTCATCAGCAAACTTGCTGACAGTGCACTCTATTCCCTCATCAGTCATTGATGAATATATTGAATAACACTTGTCCCAGTACTGACCCTTGAGGCACTCCACTAGATACAGGCCTCCAACCAGACTCTGCTCCATTGACACGACTCTCTGGCTTCTTTCCTTCAGCCAGTTCACAGTCCACCTCCCTACCCGATTGTCCAGACCACACTTCCTCAGTTTAGCAGCAAGGATGCTGTGGGAGACTCTGTCAAATCCATCGGTTTCCATGAAAGTCTGTATGTGTCAGGCGCAGGGAGGGAACAGGACAGAGTACATTTTGTTCTGGCCTAGACATGGAGTGAAACCAGACGGCAGAGAGCATCCTCGTATGTGCAGCCTCTTTGCTGCAGGTGCAAGCTCATTTACTAACAGTCCATCATTGAAACAGGACTCTGGCCTCAACCCAGCATCAAGCCTTAGGGAAAACACTTAGGGGAGCCTGTCTTGTGTTATCGTTGCATGGTCAATAATCCATCCATTTGTTTGTCATAGTTATGGTGCTGGCAAGAGGCCCAGTCTCAGGTACTGAGGCTGAATGAGGTGTGCCCTGTTACTGGAAAAGGTTTTATCTTGACTGGTTCAGTCCCTTCACAGAAACTGTAGCCTGTAGGAGACATGTTGCAACTTTTAACCCATTAAAAAGATGTTCATATTAGAGGATCATTCATTTTGTCCATGTGTTGTTGTATTGATCCAACTTGCAGTTTATAGTTGGTGAACAAGACTTGCCTGCCTGGCCCAGGTTGAAATCGAGTGGATTTTGTGAAGGTGGATGAGAAGGAAGTTTGTTCCATTGAGGGCATTGTGGCAGGTGGCTGCCACGTTGCAAAGGAAACTTTTTTGTAACCATTAGAATATTTTTTGCCTGAGTCCCCCTTCTCCTGCTTTTCTTAATTCTTTACTACTGGGAGGCAAGCACCCAACATCCATTGTACTTATAGCCATGAGAGTTTGACCTCATATGCATTTTAAATTCCTATTCATTGCAAGCTGTTTTCAGGCACTCTTTGGATTTCTTTCTTTTCAGAAACAGGCATTTAGATTGTAATGTGAGAGACGAATGGAGATGAAGATGCACACACACAATTTAATGTGATGGAATCCTAATTTGCCAAACGAAGAATAGATGCGGACATAAACTTTGATTACAGTCTTAAGAAAAATGAAAGAAAATAAAAATTCAAAATCTGTGCCCAGTGGTGCACCACAGTTTCACACCTGCATCATCTCGTGTATCTCTGCATACACTTTTTCAACCATAATATGAATCTCACAGCTTGCGTCTACAAAGACGGTTTGAATTTTAGGTTTCATTTACACAGGATTAAGCGTAAAAATTACGGTCTATCTGTCATATTTCTGTCTTCCTCTGTGCACACACATCAATGATGAAATGGATTGCAGAAATTTATGAGCAAAAATCTAATGAAAAATGGAATGGCTTATGCAATAAACTTAACTACATAAGTAGAAGTTTATTGGTGCTTCATTGCGTCTTTCAACACTGAATTCGAGGTTATGAAACATGAATAAACATTGTAATTGTGAAGTTTCTAAACACAAGCCGTTGGATGCTGATAATTGAGGCTTGAGAAAATGGCTATTTGACTTTCTTATGGGACTGAACAGACTACTCAGAAAAATCTGATGGGATGTATTAATTTAGGAAATATTGATCACTAGAACAAACCAGTATATTCCTCTTTAAAGAGAGATTCCTCAATTTAGTCTGACCACTGGTGTACTGACTATCAGAAGAAGATGGATCCAGTCTCTTCTCATTGGTATCTGGTGATAGGACATACTGAAATCACAGGAAATTCCATCTGGAAGTAAGAAGAGCCTTTGCTGTGGTGTGATCAAACACTGGAGGATGTTGCCTACAGTGGCTGTGTAGTCTCCGTCCATGGAGATAATCAAAACCCGACTGGACATGACCCTGAGCAACTTGCTGCTGTGGCTCCTGCTCTGAGCAGGGGCTGGGTTGGACACTCTCCAGAGGTGCCCTCCAGCCTCAGCTGGTCTGTGAGTCTGATCTAGAGAGTTTCTGTCCGCTGTGGCTGATCAGCACTGTACGGGAAACCTTTTTTCTGAGGGACCTTGTGGCTTCTGGTCTTTTAAAAGTTAGACACCTAAATCTCAACTGGTTATCTCTGCTTCTGTTGTGGTCAGTGGCTGCTTATGGAAGAGCCACCTCTCCTGTGTGCTAGGTGTTTAAGATGGACAAGATATACATTGCCTTACAAAGGTCTCTTATTTCCCTTTCTTTACCAACTCAGACTTAGAGGTCTAGCTTTTAGACCCCCCCCAAGTTGGGTGATTCCTACCATGAGTTTCTCTCAGTGCCTGCCTGCCCATGATATATGCAAAATTATCAAGCACCTGTGAAAATACCAACGGTAAATGCATTGTGCCAGCCGCACTTTCTCCATGTGCAAAGCGGGAATGGTGACAGTGAGCCAGGTTTGCAAAGCAAGTTGAGAGCTGAGAACAGACACTCTCTGGGGAACTCTGGGCTCTGTCTAAACGACAGCAGTGCAGGGCAGCAGGAACAGGGCATGCAAAGAAAACAAAAGTCAGTGCTGAGAACTTGGCCCCATGTTGTGCATTTTGCAGGGGCTCGCCAGACCTAGCCCCACAGACTGAGCACACTTTAGCAGCTGGAACATGGTAGATGTGTTCCTGAAGCATATCTTGCAGTTTGGTTTTATCCGAAAGAAATCCAGTTTGCACACTCCCAAAGCATTCTGTGATGTGAACCAAGGCATGGTGTGTGGGTACAAGAGGGAAATCCACTTCCAAAGTGCATGTGTGAAGAGGACACAAAAATGTGAGTGTACTTCAGGAAAAGTTAGAGAAGATCAAAGTAATTACAAAAACAAACAAACAAAAACAAACAAAACCCCCCACAAAACAAACCAAAACAAAAACCCAAACAAAACCAAACAAAAACCCCAAAACAAACAAACCAAAACCCCACAACAACAACAAAACCCAAACGAACAACCATAAACAAAACACAAAACCACAACCCCCATCCCCAGCAAAATGGACAAAGTGCATTGAGGTAATACTATTAACGGCACTCTCTTAAGAAAGGAGACAATACAGCGAGAGGTGGTTTTGTCAATATAGGGTTCATTCTGCCTAAAATGTAATTTCAGAGGTACTGAAATTGTTCTAGAAAATGGGTTAAATTTGATTAGTATTTTTGACAGAGAAGAGGAGGAAGTGAAGGTTTAACAAAGTCAAAACATTTCATTGCAGCGATTTTCTGAACATGAAAATATGTCATTTTCAGATTTGCTGTATTAAACTTTTCAACCCTTAATTCTGAAACAGTATGTTAATTTAAATATATGATTTGAATTTTGAAAAATCATAGAAGGCAGCTTTAAACTGTGCTGTGTATATCAAAACAGAAACAAGGATTTTGTTTTAGTCTAATACAATAGAGTCTACATCCTTTTGTGATATATGAAGTCTTCTTTTTTGGGGTGGAGGAAGGTAAAAAGAAAGAAAATTGGATGAATGACAGGTTCATGCAAGTGTTTAGGTTGGGCGTTGAGTGTATTTCTTGTCCATTCCACTTGACAATTGTGTGTGGCATTTATTATATTCTGCAAAAAGCAACTGTGAGTTTCATAGGCAAGAACACACTTCAAGTAAATTTTATCGATCATTTTCTATCTTCATTTCTGGAAAAAGAAAAGTAAAAATCAGAGGATATGATACGGGAAATTCTGCTTAGCTTTGTAGCATGGATTTTGACCACAGGCTTATATAGATAATTGTGACTTCTCTGCTCCTGTACAGCAGGGGTTTCCAGGAATGTCGCTGCATTGAGTTGTGCCCTGTGTGTATTCTCATACTATGGTTTTCACAGTTGCTACTGGCTGCTGTTTTTTGGGGGAGTTTTGGGCTTTTTTTGTTGGTGGTTGTTTGTTTGTTTGTTTTTCTCAAAGTATGAGCTACACTGGCCACAGACCTCTCAACCATAAGTTTAGTTCCACTTTCATTTTAAAGATGATAAAGCTTTTATTCCAGGTGGATGCCTATAACAAAATAGGATTAATTTCCATCCATCCTTTTTCGTAGTTGTTGCTATTAAGTTTCTCCTGGCTAAAAACTTCATCTGTGAACAAATCCATGTCCTGCGTCAGTCTGCAGGTTATCATCTGCCAGAGGGATTTCCATGTGCAGGAGCTTTCGTCCAGTTTAAGTGTCAGTTTTGACTGTTTTTCACATTCCTTGTCCTGCCAGCTGCCCAAAAATGAGGCAAAAGAAGTCAGTTACCAAAGGTGCCATGCCGTGAACTCATCCCAGTGCAAGGGGTCCTGCCTGCAGTGCCATTGCCTTTGCCTGTGATGGGACCCTGAGCAGGGCAGTCCCTGGCACTGGGAAAGTGAATGTAGAAGCTGGAGAGGAGCTGCTGACAGTGTCATTCTTCCCTTATAGTGAAACAAGTCAATTCACACATTGATGCAGCGTCTCTTGGTCACACCTAATACTTTCACAAGTACACGGAAGAGGAGATTTCCCTAACAAAGCCAACAAAATGTCAGAGAAATTCACATGTGCATTTTTCATGTCCACTGCATGTCTCCTGGATCACCCAACTTATACAGAGGTGGAGAGCCTGGATATCTAAGCGTGGCATGTTCCATCCTGCCACGGAGGAGAAAACACCGACATTCACCTGGCACTATAATGTAGGTCATGCGTGTTGCAGCACAGCAACTGAGCAAACGTGAGCGCTGCTGAATGGGTCTGTGGATGGTCCTGAGAGAAAGAACAGGCAGTTTGCTTTATTTCTACCTTCCTGTCTTCCCCTTTTTTCATTCCTCCACCTCTCCCTGCAAGTCCAATGTCACCGCTGTCAAAAATGTGCGGGTGCTGGCTCTGTTTTCTGTCGGTTCCTACTCACTTCAGAGCCGACCATGTTTACATAAGTGCAGCATACACGAAGTTCAGGGTTTTTCAAGTATCAGACTTTCTCTGAAATGATGCACTTTGATTTCTGTCCTTACCTATGTATGTACTTGATGTATGCACAGCTGTTGGTGAGCTGGAGGGAGGAGATGCGCTGGCCCATTTTAGCTTGGGTATAAGTGAGACTGAATTTTCAGACATTTAATACTTGGAGCATACCTGTGAGTATCCATATGTGTGTGTTTGTATGGGTACAAGCTTTTTTTTTTTTTTTTTTTTTTTTGAGATCGTTGACAGGTTTTTGTGTGTGGCTGGCCTTGCATCAGAGCAGAACCAGAAGAGTGGCTATACAGAGCTCTGAAAGCCTGGGGAGATGAAGCCACAAGGGGTGATTTTATTTATTCATAGAAATCAAGATGGAGATTGCTATGTTAGTCATTCAGGGGGCATTGTAGCCATGAAGGAGCATGATAGAGGGATCTTTACTATTAATATGTTTCACAGAATCACAGAATGTTAGGGATTGGAAGGGACCTCAAAAGATCACCTAGTCCAATCCCCCTGCCGGAGCAGGAACACCCGGATGACCCAGAGGAAGGCGTCCAGGTAGGTTTTGAATGTCTCCAGAGAAGGAGACTCCACAACCTCCCTGGGCAGCCTGTTCCAGTGTTCCGTCACCCTCACTGAGGAGAAGTTTCTTCTCAAATTTAAGTGGAACCTCTTGTGTTCCAGTTTGAATCCATTACCCCTTGTCTTACTGTTGGTTGTCACCGAGAAGAGCCTGGCTCCATCCTCCTGACACTCACCCTTTACATATTTATAAACAGTGCCTTAATAGCATGTTGAATGTGGGACTCTCAGGGCAGATCACCTGTGAACGAGACATTGGGATGACTTGGAGGAAAACAGATAGATGAAAACCAAATCCCTCACCGGTTCTCCATAGGAGCTAGTAAAAATGTTCCTAGTGAGTGAAACAGAGTCAGTAAGTCTGTCCCCAAGTTTCCTTTTCCTCCGCTGCTCAGAAAAAGCTGAAGGAAAGGCAGAGAGATGTTGCTCTGCTCCTCAGCACTCACATGGCATTGTGAGGACCTGGGAAGACGTGCCGTAGGTCGGTCTGTCACAGACACTTATCTTCACAGCACACAGCGACTTCTCCCAGGGTGTAGCAGAAGTACAAGCCAACCTTGGTAAGGGGGAAAAAACCCAGAAGTTAGCATCAAATGTCCGTTTTCATCTCAGCTGCTTTCCAGGTTGCTATGCACTGAATTGTCTGTTTATTTGCCCCTGGAGCTCTTCATTCCAGTCTATGTGATTACATACTACTTTTTTGGCCCTGTTTGGAGACAATGAGGGGGTGTGTTTGTTCTGGTAGCTTTAGGGTAAGAAATAGTAAAAGAGGTACCATCTCCTCTGTAGTTGGGAGGAAGAGGAACGATGATTCTGTTATTACAACAGACTTCATCCTGGGGTTTGCTAACTCCATGCATGGACATGCACAAATAAGAGGAAGAGCAGGGAAAGGAATAAATGGAAACAGAACAGCGGTACTGAGCATGTTTAAATATTTAATTTTATTTTTCAAGGCAGTCTTTCAACAGAAGACATTGTTCCATGATCAAGGAAAATTCACCCATAAAACATAGCCCATGTCTGGGGTGAAATCTGGGGGTCATTTCTCAGCACACCACATGTTTTTTCAAATCATTGGGTATTTTTAGGAAAGGAGGGGAAGTGGTTGTGAGTTTGGTCTTTAAAACTCTGAGAAATGTACTTTCAGTGAGAGGATGATCTTCTGGCACTCAGCTAACAGCAGATGTGACACCCAGCCACTGAACTTGCTCCCGGAGCATTTTTGGGCCACAATGGAACAATGCCCTTTAAAATTGTATGACCATAATGTTTCCAGATCCTGCTGGCACCAGCATCTAGGTGAGAAGTGAAGAGGAAAGCTTAATTTTTATACTTGTCTAGGGCAGTTTTAGTTAGGTTTTTGGTAGCCGTTTCCTCACCTCCCTACCTCACCCATTATTCCCATAGGAGATCTTGGAAAGCATGCAGTGGGAAAGTTGGTCGTAATTCACTGCTCAGCCCCACATGAATATCCATAGATTAGCACAAGCTATAAAATCAGTGGCACAGTCATTTTCTCCTCCCCTCTCCTGCTGTCTTTTAGCCAAGCCTGAGTCTTTCAATTCCTGTCAGTCGAGATCATATCGTTTTCTCTACTGGCTTTTCCTCAAAAGGAGGGGTGGTCTTTCTCCAAGTCCCCAGAAGCCAGAGGAGAAGACAAGAATTCGGCAAAAATAGGCTTTCTCCCTAGATTTGCCCTCAAGCCTGAAACAGACCTATAAAACACAAAGTCCCTATCCTTGGAGATGAGGGAGTCTCTGGGGCAGAAGCTGTTGGCAGCAGCAGGGATGGAGGGGTACGAGGGAAGGGAGCCGGGGCTGGGGGAGCTCTGAGTGCGGAGGGCACAGGGCGCTTGGGACCCACAGCTGCCCCCAGCACTGCTCTGGGTGCAAAGGCAAAGAGCGGCCAGAGCAGCCCCCCTGCGCCGCCGGCCTCCCGGGAAGCTCGCACCCCGTGTTGCTGCCCTGCTCCCCCCAGCTGACTGCAGCTTGTGCCCGGAGGAGCAGAATAGCTTCCTCCCTGTTTTGTGATCTTATCTGGGGAATGATGAATGTTTTCTTTCGCTGGGTTGGGTTGTTTTGGTTTGGTTTGTTTTCTAGGACAGGACTCTTCCTGACAGGATCAAATTAAGCAGCATCACTAACTGCATTTTTTTTTTATTTCTTCTTTGTTTTCTTCCATTCCCCATTTTCTCCTTGTTTATGGATAGATCTTACACAAGATATTCAGGGAGACGGAAAGCAATTTCTGAGTGCTGGAAGAACCCGTAAACCACAGGAACCTTCCTGCAATTTAGAAAAAGGCTGGGGAAGCAGAGAGGAGAGGAGCAGCTGTTATCGTAGCTGAAATAGGCTGCAGGACACAGCTGATGATTTCTGTGTAAGAAGCAGGACCATGCACAGATAAGCTTCCATAATCATCAAGAAACTGAAAAAATCTTGAGTTCATTCAGGAGGACTGCATCATTGCCTGTTGGCTCACCCATATTTGTTTTAAGTAAGACTGGGATGAGAGGGAAAAATGTGGCATGGGGACATGCTTCAGTTCTTTATCACCATGACCAGTTTGCAAGGTCTTGCAGATTTTTCTTATTAAGAGAGGAAAAAAATCTTCAAGAGTGAGTTGAGTAACAGATGGAGGATCGTGAAAACGGCTGACAGTTGTTTCATGTCTCCAGCTGTAGGGAGCTCATTCACATCTGCACTTGTCTGCGTATACTTGGTACCCACCAAAATGAACCTCTTAGCCCTGGTTCATCAAAGTGTACGTGATCAACCATGGACGCAAAATTAATTCCAATGAAATCAGTCAAACTACTGATGTATTTAAAGTTAGGAATGTTCTTAACTACCTTGTTGAGTCAGGGCTATTGCTTTCATCTTTTAGCACAGAAAATATGTTGGGGAAAAAAAAATCAAAGGATTTTCCTCAGTTTTTGGAGAGCAGATAGGAAAAGCTTGTTTCCAGCCAAATAAATAAAATCACACATCTTTAAAAGAAATCCATACCCATATGCAAAATACAAGATAAAGATGAATAACTTGAGGGCAGTAACATGCCTGCCAGCATGGTCATATCTGTTAGAGAAATTCTGTGATAGGGAGGTGCTTATCCAGGTGCAATGTCAATCATAGAAAAAGATAACAAGTTTACAACTTTTGGTTTGGTGCCACAAATATCAGATTTCATGTTGTGTTAAAAAAAGTTAGGGAGGAAAGCATTCCTGCATTTCAATAGTAGTGAGAGGTCTTATGTCCCATATGGAGGAGGGAGAGAGACACTCGTAGGGGTTTGGGTTGGTCTGGTTTTATTTTAAGGTATAACTTGGCAATCCCAACCTAAGGACACTTGTATGGCTTTCCTTGTCCTGTGATGCACAGGAGATGAGGCACAATAACCTAAGGATCTCCACCATGGTTAGTGAAACCACCTGAGCTGGTGATTTTCACCTTTTTTTTTCACCTTTGCCAAGGGGAGTTTCAGACTGTGGGCTAAGTACACCTTTAACCCCAGCTGTCTGTGGGTAGTATCCTGGTTTTCTGTGTTACGTATAATAATTTTGTGATAAATCTAGAAAGCTTTCACAATTTAGAGTCTTTATGCTCTCTCTGTGTCACGTTAAACCTTTCAGGACTTCCATCCCTTCCATTACTTTTGGTTTTCGTACCAAAATTGTGGGGTTTTTTCTATCTGGTTTCTCAGCTTCTGTGATGCTGCTTGCTCAGCTCTTTATCCCCACAATGTTCACATCCGGTCTGCAGAGTTCATATAGAGCTTTTCTACAAACCCAGAGCCTTTTCTGCTAATGGTTTTGTTTCAAGGTATGGTGATCTACCAGTGCGGTGACCTATAGAGTGACTGTGTTATGTATTTCAGCCTTTCGCTCTCGGTGAAAGCAGCACTGGCTTTTCATTTTTATAATGTCTGAATTAAAGAAGAAGGAGTGGTAGTTTGTTTTTTTCTTTAACTAAACATCACTTCTCTTAACCCAGATTGGCTCAGTATTACCTCTCTTCCCCTCTTAACTAAGACGAGCAACAAGGGGCTTAGCAATCAGAGAGGGAATGGGATCAGTTTGGTGGCTCCTGTAGAACCCCAGCTTTTTATAGCGATGTAATTTACAGTGCCAGTGATTTACCGGGGAGAGTCTTTGGGACACAGTAGTCTCCGTTTATGAAGTGGCTGCTTCTGTTCATGTTAACGCGTCAGACACATCATTGTGAATGATAAAATGGTGCAGAGCCCCTTCTGTAGAGTCCTGAAGTGCAGGCTGCCCGTTTCTCCGCCAGCGCTGCAGAGATGTCTGCAGCAGCTACGCTGCCATGGCATGGCACAGCTGCTCCTCTGAGATTCCTCTTTTAGCTGCTAATTCTTCAGCCCTTCATCTCAGACAAAACCCTCCCATGGAAGCCTTTAAGGCACCGCATTTTCCTCATTTGTGGTCTGCTGTTCTTTTTCTCCTTCACTTTTCCAAACAAATAAATCCCAAATCCCTGAATATATTGATTTGATGATGTGTCTGGACAATGATGTCACTGCTGATGTCACTGATAAAATACAGATACATAAATGCATTAAACACACTTTTCTGGCCAATTCAAAGACTTGCCCTGAGGGATATGCTGTGTAAGTTGACACAACTAAAGGACGGAGCACTTAAGCATTGAACCTAAACAACCCAGTGATGGAGTGATTAAACTAACATGCATCTTGTTTAGCTTGCACTGGGCTTAGTGAATTTCCAGTCTCTTTTTTTTAATCCATCCTGGAGAGAGAGATGAAATTGGGATCCTTTGGGATACATGGTCATGACAAAATTGGACAGAGGAAATACACAGTGTGACACACCAGGCTGGAGACTTCACCTCCAGTAAGAGTGCTGTGGAAGAGCATCCGGAGTGGAAAGCAAGAGTGGGAAAGAGGCAGAAATGCAGGCAGAGAAAGGGGGGAGTGGGGACTATGTTAGAGCAGTGGATGGAGGGTCATCATCCTCAGTTTATTGTCTCGTTTTTTCCCCGGGCTTTTTGTCCTTCTTTGGGTGCCATTTGGGCTCAGGGTGAGTTTAGCCACCTTCCTTCATTGGTGTTCTCCTCCCATACTTGCTTCCCTGTGTGAGTGGCAGAGTATCTCTGCTTCGTTTGAAGTTTCCTTTCCTGTATCAGCTCTCAGAGTGGAGTTAAGTCCGGCATCACAAGAGCCCTTGTGCTCTGCTATAACCCTCAGGTTCCTCTCCTGCACAACTGCTGCTGGCCCAGTGGTTCCCTGTCATTTATTAGTGTGCCTGATTCTTCCAGTCTTCATGTAGAAGCTCTTCTTTATTCATACTGAATTATAGTATGTTATTCAGAAACAAGAGTTGGTGATCCTTGTGGGTCTCTTCCAACTCAGGACATTCTATGATTCTATGATTCTCAGAATGTTTTTCCAACTTGAATTGTAATCCTGTCTTCCAGGGCATGGGCAGCCTCTTCCAGCATGGTGTTACTGGGAGTCCTCTTTTTGCCCCTTCCTTCCCCCTCTTAAAGCAAGGATTCGTGCTTACCATTTTCCAGCCTCTGGGCCTTCACTCATCTACAAATTCTCACAGATGACCACTAATGAGTCTGTTAATCATTGTTTCTGTTACTTCTCTAAGTACTTTTAGATGAGTTTCCTCAGACTCACGTGATTTAAGAGCATCTGTCCATTTAAGTACTTTCTTACCGGGTCTTTCCATGGCTCAAACTGAGGTCATTCCCCTTTGTAGGTACTAGCTGTTATAGAAACTTTTTGGTTTGTTTTGTTTTGGTGAACGCTGATGTGAGGAAGACATTAAACACTTTTAACAGGCTCATTGCTCTTCAGGTGCGTGCTTGTCTCCAAAAGAAGAGGCTGCCCCAGGACCCATAGCTGGCAGAGGCTGAGGTCTTGGACAAGCTTTCGAGCAGCATTTTCTCTACAAAGAAGCCTTTTGGTTATACGTTAGGCTCACCCCATGCCTGTGTGCCCTGTCCCGGCTGACAGGATGGGCTTTTCACAGGGCTGGCTTTCTCGGAGTGGTTGGAGGGAGCAGACAGAGGACCGCTCGCTTCCCGCTCGCTGTGGTATGGGCTGCCCTGCACACTATTTGTTCAGGTGGTGCCGGATTATCATTATCAGACCTCACACTGTAAAAACCCTGAGTTTCTACGCTTTGAATTAAAAGAGTGATGACACGACAGATTAACTTTTTCCTTCTTCACCCCACTGCACGCACCTGTGCTCTTTTCCACAGCCTTCATCTAATAACAATAATAATAACAACAGAAAACAAAGCAAATCCACAGCCCATGCAGGAAACTGCTCATGAGTTGCAGACTCAGTGTTATATTTTATGTCTTGCCTGCCAAAAACAACATGAGTCTGCCTCGGGGATGTGAAACCATCTCAGATTTATTAGAAATTAGTGTTTTTCATGGCTCCTCCCTCTTCTTCCCCTACCATTTTGACAACCAGCCAGTCCATAATGGCTTTCCTGCAATTCAGGAAGAACATGCAGCAGTTCAGTTTTCCACAGAAAGGCAAAGAGTTGGCTTAAAACCCACTGGTATCGTTGATAGGTTCCTGGAGAAGGGCATTCATTAATGCACACCTTAAAAACAGACCGGGTCCTTTCTGAAGTGGTTGTTTCTTGGCTGACTAAAATGAATGTGTATATATTTACATATATATGTCCATCACCACCTCCTCAGTTCCTAGGAATCCAAGTGGCAGCCCCAAAGTAAGCAGCACGTAGAGAACCAGAAAGTCCTGGTCCTGCATGCTCCTTACTGAGCTGAGGGCATGGGTGTTTGAAGGACTGCATCTGGTCGATATGACATCAAACACATCCATGGCTTGCTAAAAACCAGGAAAGGCACCAAGCATTGGAGCTGGGGAGCAGAGCTCTGCTTTTGACCTCCCGGCTTGGGCTTGGGCCTGAGGGCATGGCTGGCCTGTGGGTCACTGTCTGCCCACCTCATGGACACATTGGGGTGCTGTGGGGCAGGAACCTTGGGACTGATCCTGCATGGCTTCTTGTGTCCCCATTGTTGGGCACACCAGGTGCCCCAACTGCATGTCCTCTCCTCCCACATCCGTAACCCCATGTAGACAGGTTCAAGGCATAATGCAGGATTTTTCTGCATTTTTGTCAGCACTGTGCCTACTATCACTGGGTTTTAAACATGGAAGGTGGATTTTCTTTGCCAGTGGAGAACTGTAGAGCAAAATCTCAGAGAAAGTGCATGGTGGGCAAATTTATTGCATAGGCAAATTTATTTATCACTTCAACCTTTGCTGGCCATAGATGTTTCGTGAAGCTCATCACAGGAGTCAGAATTCTTGCCAGTCAGTTTTGCCAGCACCAGTCATTCCAGGACCAGAAATTTACCCTGTTTATGATGTACTTTTTACAAGACAATTTGCTTTCATATTTCTTAGCTTTATTTGGTGTAAGCTTTTCTCTGCAACCAAGAAAGCTAGAAACATTTTGTTTTCCTTCACATAATCCACTGTCTCTCACTTATTGTTCAGACTGATTTTGTGAATGCTTAGGGTCTGATTTTTGAAATACAAGATGTCATTTTAAAAGTTATTAATAGAGTTCCCCATCCATGGCATTGGGATGATTAGTGAAACTCACTTGACTTTGGAAATTGATGAGTTTCAGTGACTGAATTTATCCTAAGAGAAAGAAACAGTAGACCCAACATGATTTATTAACATGGTGGTCATCCTTTATCTAGGAAGAAGAGCAGCCAGCAAACCACAAAAATGTAGGGTTTGCCCTTTGTCATTTATCTTTAAAATCACATTGTTCTGAACAGTTTCATTCTTCCCTGTTCTCCTTGTCATGCCACTATGAATGTGAGTGCCACCCTCTAGAAATGCACTATGAAGTTCTGAAAATAGCTCATGGACCCAAACCGCAAAAGCCTTTGTGGGGGTCTCTGTCAACCCCAACACAGGGGAAGGGAGGTGGGGGTACAGCCATAAGAGGGATGTGCTTTTCCGAGGAGGGGCTGTCTCATGGACCAACCGGGCCTGACAGGCTGGGGCACCAGTGCAGTCCTCCCAGAGCAGCCAGCTTTGCCAAGCTCTCGTCATGTGCTGGTGGCCAGAGGAAAAATGGGAGTGTTCCCCCTCTGTGACAGACAGCATGAACTTCAACTTAAAGTTTGAGAGGGCACAAAGGTTAGGTGTTTATACAATTGGTTACAAATATATGAAATGCAATGTTTTAAAGAAATATATATGTGTGCATCAGTTTGAACATGGAGATGACCTGTCTCATTTTGCCACTTTTACAATAGACATACATTTTTTGGAGCCATAATCAGGCCAGGTTGATGTTTTTGCAGGCTGTCCTGGCTGGAAAAGAAATATTTTTGTGAGCATAGGATTGAGGTGGGCTTTATTTCCCAAACCCTTCTTAAAGTAGGACAGGTATGTCAGTGTTTTGTGTCAACTCAGAAGTAATTGGTGCAGGTACATGAAACTCAACCTCTGAAACGACAGGGAAAGGTTGCTGAACCTGCCAGAACTGGAGGCTGGAGGCTGTTAGCCTGTTCAGGCAAATGTCGGAGTGTGATCCCAAAATACAGTATGTGGATTTCTATTACAATGATGATGCAAGCTGTAGACACTTATAGATGTGTATGTGAGAGAAGAAAAGGTCTGAGAAACACGTGTTACAGACCAGATTTGGGACTTCCGAATGCAGATCTAAACCTTTTTGGGTTGGGCTCACCGCACTTAAGTCATTCTGCCTTTCATCGCTCCTTGTTATTACTAAAACATGCCTGTGTGAAACACGCTCTCTGCTAATCCTGTCTCAGAGATCTGGCCTCCTGGGCGAAGGAGAGCCTGCCTTTTGGTAACGTTAACGTATTGTCCCCTTTTGGCAACGGAGGCGATTCCTCGACTGGGTGAGCAGACTGTGGTGGCTGCATGGCTGGCTCTTTGGGAGAGCTGTGGGGCCATGGGGACCAGCCAAGCTCACCCTCCCTACAAGCTCCTGTCTTTAGTTACCCACGCACAAGATGAAGAAGTGGGCTGGTAATGGGTACCAGATGGACATTTATGTGTTTAAACAAAGACACGTTCTGGACAATCAGAAGCAACTGAGTGGCAGTTTGTACATTAAACCCTAATTTGCTGACCTAGAAGAAATAGAGCAGAAGGCCCTTTGTGTTGCCCTGACTGAATGATTCCCCATCGCCCCTGCATCTGCCAAGGGGGCATGTGTACATAAGGAAAGGGTGTGTGTAGGAGCATCACTTTCACAGCTTGTGGATAACCTTCCTTTAAATGGGAGATGGCCAAGGCAGTTAATTTTAGAGTCAAGCCACTTTGTTGGCCGCCCTTGTCATGTCCTTATATGTGTTTCTCCCTAGAGAGGGAGCGTTCTTACGTTCATTCCCACTGGTGGGTCTCTGCTGCAGAGTGTAGGTAGCTGTTTTAAACCAAACCTTGGCACTACGTGAGTGGTTGCTATGGCTCCTGCCATAGAAGATAGTGTGAGTTTGATTACAGCTAAGCATCCTTTATCAATATTTCTGTAAACTAAGTTGATTGAACGAATGTAGGATCTGTTCTATGCTACCAGGTGGATGTCTGTTGAATATAAAAATGAAACTGTCATCATTTCTGCAAGCTATAACATCAGCCTCTTGTGTATAGTGAGTATCTTGTTTGACTGTATGTACTGACACGCTTTACAGTTTGACAAGTATATAAATTTTAAAAATCAAGAGAATGGTAAATTAGTAAACTTAATCTCTCAAAAGCCAAACAATAGCATTTAACCTTAACTCTGTCTGTTTGGATTATGGTTAAATAAACTTCCTCACATGTTATTCTCGAATAATATAACCTGTCAGCACATGTATCTGTCAGCAAAGATAGTGTATTTTTTAAAAAGCCAGTTCTATCAGTAGGAATTGAACATGCTCATGACTTTGCAGGAGTATCTCTTCTCCTTTCACATGTAGAAGCCAGTCTTTGTTTCCCCAAATGCTAAAAAATAGCATCTAAGCATTTCTAAAGGGGAAAGCAGGGAAGAAGAGTGGCCTTCGCTGGCTTACTGAAGCTTCCTTCACTCAAAAGGGAGTCACCAGAACGGCGCAGAAAGCTCCCAGCTCCTCTGTGCTTCCTCATCAGTGCAGCAATTTCCTTCAGACCAAGGAGGGGTACGTTTCCATCCAGTGTTTTGTGGTGTATTTGTTTTTGTAGGTTTCATCACACAGGACTTTGTACAGATGGCTACACAATGCAAGTGTTTTCTTCACTGCAACTGTACCAGCAGCCCAGAGTGATCTGTCTCTTCTGCTCAACCTGACCCTCTTCAGTATTTTGTTGTGTTTGTATCCGAGGTTTGTGCCCTTCATGGTGCACACGATGGATGTTAGCCTCTTCTTGACTGTATTCAGCAAAGAGGTTTCTCCGTTTCCTCAAGGATTGCCAAGAAACTGAGGGAAAGGATGCTCATCCCTGAGGTGCATGTGAGTTCATGTCAGAGCTGCGGTCCCCAGGCAACTGGTATCTGTATTCACGTGGCTTTGTGCTCAGGCAAGGGGAATAAGGAGAAAACATTCCTGTGCAGTAAGTCCTCTCCGAGGGAAGGAGAAGGGAAACCTCACTCAGTCTGAATCCATTAACTGTATGGGATGAGCTATATATAGGCTGTGGTTATAATTGACAATGTGCTGTTGTGTACTAGGGATGGGCAAACCTGGGAAAATATCATTACAGTATTAGTAGAATAATCTTCCTGGAACTGCATTACTGAGCAGACATGCTGGAGTAAATAAAGCACTGGCCGAGCATCTCGCCTAGAAGTCAGTGTTCCCAGACGAGACCACTATGACCATGAAAAACGTGTGGGTAGCTCTTTCCTCTGCCCGTTCTCTGTGCTTGTTTTTCTCAATACAGTGTCCCACACAAGACCAAATGCACAAGTTACGCCATGTTTTAAGACAGACAGAAGTTGTAATATTCCTGGTTCAGCAAGAAGCAGGCAGTATTAGTTTCCTGTTTCCTTGGCAGTGGAAACCTTTGCTTTCTCTTGTGGCCTCTCAACATTTTTTTTTTCTCTTGCCAATTATTCTTCCACTTCATTAGTTCTTCCTATAGCTACCTACTAATAAACTAAAAATCCCTTTTCTTGCATGGACTGAGAGCCTCATGAGCCCAGCACTTCCACTTGGTATACTGTTGCAAATTCCGGGGTATTTGACAAATATCGGTATGCTCCAGCTTGTGCATTTATTTGATAAGGTGAGACTTTCAGCTTTCAACATGGAAATGTGGCCCACATATGTTGCACCTCTTCAGCATGCAGATGGAACACAGAACCTATGGCGTTTCCTAGTCCCAGGTTTTTCGGCAGCTTAGCTGAGATGTCAGCAGTGCTGCCATCCCTGTCTGCTGGGCCATTTGCCCTCTCCCTGTTGAAGACTGTCACTCTAATGAGCGTAGACTTTGGGTAGATTTTCAGGTGTGATTACACTCTTTATCTGACTCAGAGCCATAAGAGGTGGTTGGCTGCGAGCAAACTGTCCCTCCCCAGTGCCAGTCCGACTGTGGGTCCAGAAACGTACAGGCATTGCTCTGGTTGTCACCGTCCACTGACTTTTTGAGACCTGTAGATGTCAGGTGGCTTCTGCAGCCATGGTGTTGCTGCAATGTCAGGAGACAGTTTTGTAGAGAGCCTGGAACTGAGCTGAGCTTCTCATTTGTATTGCTTTTACAGTCAGTGATGGCACCTTTAAAAACTCCAAACCTCCCTCAACCTTTTCCTTTCCTTCTCTGAGAATTGGATAAAGAGCAGAATTTGACCTGAAATCCCAATATGATTTTGCACAGGGCAGATAATAGGTTTGAGGCATTGTGCTTCCTATCTCATCTGCTTCACTTCCAGGAAGCCAGAGCCATTCCGAAGCTGAAACGTGGGCCACGAGCAAGCACTACATTTTGTTGAACTCCATCTCACGGTTAGATGCAGATCACAGTGAGCTTTTTCCCACCAAGGGAGGTCTGTTTAAAACCAAACAAAACAACTTCTCAGATTGCTTATGAATTAGGATCGTGTGGAAGGGGGCAACATAAAAGCAGGTTAGAGCAACTTGTCAGTTAACATCAATACGTGCTATTTAGCTCTCTTTATAGACACATAAACACACTTAAAACAGCCATCTTGTTAGAAAAATCATGACTCCTATACATGCAGCATAAAGATTTTAGGCTGTTGAATACCACTCACCATTATTTTTAGTTTACTAAAACAAAAGTCTTAATTATGTTTCCAATGACAACAGCATTGTTAGCAGCCAGATGTTTTCCTCTTAAATTAAAACACACACCAAAAAGATTGTTTGGGGGCTTATCTGAAACAGAGATACACTTAATGAAGTTGGCATCGAAACACCAGGCTCTCTACAAGTCAGGATGACATTGTGAAGCTTTTGAAGAGCTCTGCGAACCCATCATCCCAGCCACATGCCCTCCATAGCTGTTTCTCAGCATTGCTTGGAATAAGAGAGTCATCTGAAAAACAGGAATCTTATGTTCTCTCCCAAGGTACATCCAGAGCAGTACAATAACCCAGGGCCAGGGCACAGGGCTGATGACTTTCACGTCATCACCATGGTGTTACACCGTTGTAGACGTTCATTGGTCCTACAGCAGTGAGCACCATGGTGTCCTGGTCTGTCACCGGGGTTGCTACGGGGTTGCTACATGATATCTAGGCCTCAGGGCAAAATGGTCACCATAAGCAGCTGTCCCTAGCATTTCTGGGCATCAGGGAATCCTGGAAAATGTCCACTGCACACACAGAGTGTGATGCTGAGGTGATGGTGGGTGCCTGTGCCTTCACATGAGGGACATTTTCCACCTGCCTCTTTCAAATCTGCTAATACCAGCAGGTGGATATTTGGGGAAGAGAGGGCTTATTTTTTCTCTACCCAAAGCCTAGTAGTGGATCCTCAAAACCTGGGAAATGGATCCTCATTGTGCTCAGTGACTGAGCTGCCAGAGAGTGGGACCAAGCTCTGTCCTTTCTGCCTCCTCTCCATTCCTCGATGCTGCTTCTCATTGCAAAGTGTATTTCTTGCCCAAAAGTGCTGTGTAGCAGCCCCAGTGGCCAGCTGCCTCTGTGTTCTTCTGCCTACCCCTGCCCACAGGTCTCCCACCTCCCTGCAAAGCCACCCCCTCTGCATTGCTGTCACGGCACAAAGCAAGGAAGGGGACCCAAAATGTGGCTAGTGGGGCCCTGGCCGTGCCCTGCGCTGTTGTGGGTGCAGAGGGGCTGGCCTGGGGATGGCGGTGTGGGCGGCTGGGTGGTACGTGCTCTCCTCCCCCTGATTTGTCGCACCTGGGAGAATGGTCACAGTCGCCACACTGTAAGAGCGGATATCTTGATTTACAGAGCAAGCAGGAAACAAGTGACATCTTCCATCGCACTCCCTCTCCCCATATCTTGCCGGCTTTTTGTCTCCCAAAAGATCAGGGACAACCCTGTCCTCTGGCTGTGCCATCCCTGTCCCTTGGGGCAGACATGCAGTGTGCAGCCAGAGCCATCCCATCGTCCCCCCTCGCCCATGCCACTGTCATTTGTACTGACGCTGTTTCTCCTCATTTTTTTGTTTCTCTCCATTGGCTCTTGCTTGGCCCAAACTGCAAATTCAGGCTGCAGAGAGCGCTTTTTGTGCCCTCTCCTTGTGGTGCAGCCTATTTTTTGCTCACACTTGCAATTTGAAGATTTATCTTTTCACCATTTCTGCAGCAGAAATGGTAGTTATCCCGGTCTTTTCACTTAAGCCTGCTTCTAGCTCTGGCTCATTTTGCTATTTACCAAATCTCTTTTGTTTTGACAATCTCTTTCTGACGCTGTGCAATCCGTGTGAAAACTGCAAGTACAGTAGGAGCATCCCTTCCTCCATCTTGCTATGATGTCTTTTAACACTCAGCCTCCTTTTTCATGCTGCCATATCAAAATATTTACAACCCATCTTTTGCCATCATCAGATTGTATGTTTTTAAATTCATTTTCAAAATTAAGGGCAGGGAAAATTATGATCATTTCCACATTAGTCACTCCATCCAGTTTCTTTGGAGTGATGAGTGAATCAACTCCCATTTTGACTTACTGTAGGGGTAAATATGTGTAATTTGAGCAATTTTTGGTTGCTTAATATAATTGTTTGCTGCTGCGCTGCAATGCAAAGTGCGAGGATGTGTGAGGAAGTACTTGCAGCAGGCGCATGCTTCTTGCCTTTGGTCCCTGCCAGTTTCTATTTTGCAATGCCAAGTTTGCTGAGAGCCTGCCTCAGGATGCAAATGGGCTTAGTAAAAGGACCTGGTAGACAGTTTCCCGTGCACCGTCTCGGATCACACAGGGGAGGCATGTTACAGATGGGATTTACTTTGCACCCCCTGTGCTGTTCCCTGAGGTACGGCTCAGTGAGAGGACAGGATGCATCAGCAGCAAAGGCCACATTTCACCGCCGTGGAGGGAAGGGTCCCCTTCTGTTTGGCAGCCCTGAGTGTGGCAGCAGCGTGGGTGCCAGCTGTCCTCGGTGCAGCTGGGGCTGGCATGTCACAACCATGGGATATCCAGGGTGCACAGGGTGGCACCCCCGGGACAGGCGTTGCTGCCATGAGGATGCCTGACTCTGTTCAGAGCAGGCCTAGGAGTGCAAAATTTTTGAGTCTTGGCATGAGTTACAGCTTGTATGGCAACACAAGATAAGCTCACTGAAGATGATGGGCAAAAATGAAAATAAATTTCACTGGGTGTTTCTATGCTGTCAGATTGGTTCACTCTCTGCTTTGCGCTGGGGCAGGGCTCCACTCTTCACCCACGCTGTAGGTATAGGTTTGTCAAATATTTCTCTTGGCAGGGAAATCACTGGACCCCACACTGAGAGCAGTCATGAATCAGTACACACCGTTTGGCCCTGGGGCGAGGGCTGACTCACGGCACAGGGAATTGACTGAGACTGAACTTGCCACTGATCACCGAGGCTTTTGCGCAAGGCTAGTGCACAGCAGCATCCCTGAAAACATTAAAATATTTGGCATGACTTTGTCACAGCAGGTCTGCTGGAGCAACTGCTTCATTATTCAGTTGCCAGCAGAAAAGCTGTGGCTGCTGCTCTACTGATACTTGCTTGTCTGCTTTCCGGGAGAAAGCCCATTCCAGCGGCTGAGGATGCCATCAGACAAAGCAGATGAGTCAGGCTGATTTTGTATTTGTGTTTAAGGTAGACCAAGGGGCTGAAACTGTGCCGAAGCGGCAGCCCTGTCTTTTGAGAGAGGCAACAAAAGAGCTGGACTTTAAGGCATGGCTTTCATAGCTGAGGGCTTTTCTAATGACTTCTTAACTAATTGACTTGACTTTGGCCGGGAGACAGTGAGCAGCTGAAAAGGATTAAAACTGTTAGAAATGAACAGCTTTAAAGTGGCTGAAACCCTGTTAAAATTTGGATGGCATATTTCTTTCCAATGGTATTTCTTAACCACTACAGACTGGTAAGGTGAGCTCTTCATGCAAAAGTTAATGGAGAAAAAGGAAAATCTAGGTAGTGGAGTGGAGTCTCAGAGCTGCTGCCATTCAGTTATTTGATAGCTGTAGGATACCTTGTGTAACCCATGTATCCCACAGATATTGTTTTCAAGAGAGAGTATTTCATGTTACGGGAATATTTTCTTTTTATCATATTTCTGATCTGACATAACATGCACCATGGTGGAGCTAAATACTGTATAATTTTCCAAGGCCAAATGAAGCTCGCTCGGTGAAACAATCTGCTGTAGAAATTACTCTAATTAGGACTTTCTGTAGCAAGCAAACAGTGATCCAATTCTGTAAGGCTGAAAGGGAGATTGTGGCAGATGATAGCCATTTAAGTAGAGGTGATGGAAATTTTCCAAAAGAATGTTTTTATCTTAGAATATGCCAATTTTTTCAGATGTAGAACATCATATGGAAACACACTCCTTTCAGCTGATTTTCTGTCGATCACTCTCTTTCCCCCAAGCTCTGATGCCACCTTCCCTGTCAGGCAGGTTTTCTCAGAAACCTCGCAGGCTTACTGGCTGCTTACCTGCCCAGCAACTTAGAAATCTGCCTGGAAGATGGCATCAGAGTGGGGTCCACAGTTCTAGGACATGCCCGCTGGATACTCTGCCCCAAGGAAATGGACCTCATGGTTTCCAAACTCCCAAGCCAGCTGGTTCCTCTGTCATCTTCATCATCGTTATGGAGGGAGCCTTGCTGTCAGACCCAGCTCTTCAACCAGGTCTCCAAGGGCGCTGAAGCTTCCTACCTGGTTTGGGTGCCCCACCCAGTTCATGGTCTGGGGATCCTATGACCATGCTCTTAGCATGGTTTCCATCATCGTACCGCCAGAAAGCTGTGATTTCCCCAGGTCCTTAGCGCTCAGTTAGCTTGGCTGTTTCTGGAAATCTGGAAGACGTGTTGTGTATCAAGAATGAAGTAATTGTGGATTTTAGTCCCCTGAAAATGTCTGTCATTTGTCTTTTTGCCCAATGTTAAAATGTAATTAAAAAGCCTTTGGATGTCCAAAAGTGATCATCGAGCACGTATGTGGTTTCTCAGGCTGACCCGCTTTTAGCTCTGGGTGCAGCGAGTACGTGCAGGAGCACGGCTTTAGGTTCATGAGTAGTTTTGCTGAGGCAGGTCAGGGTATCCACTAACTTAAAACCAGGCTTGTACTGAACACTGCCCTGAACTGGGCCTATGGGAGTGAAGTGTGTTTTCTACAGATCATAGAATAGGTCATAGTTTCCTCGGGGGCATTTCAAACGGAAACCTGATGGCTAATGAAAGGCAAACTGTAGTACTCTAATTTACGTGGCACTCAGCTGCAGACCTCTGACACATGTTCAAGGAGATCATGGCTGGAACTACTTTTAATCAATCATAACTCCTGCTGGCATGAATCTGGAACAGGAACAACTTAATTAATTCAGTGCAAATGAGCTCTACAGCTACCATGTAATGAGAACAGACATTATATAGCTATTCTCCGTATAGCTATGTAGGCACCCACATAAAAGCATTATCATGCCTACACAATGCACTAGGCACTTGTGTAGAGTCATAATTTCAATCTACCAGAAAATGACAGTGCTCTGGTCTGTGCTTTGTGTGTGTGTGTACCTTGGTATAACATATGCATATTTTACGTAGTTCTACATAATTAAAATCTCTTCTTAGTCTAAAGCAAAAGTAGAAGTTGTTCTCATGAATGAAGTAGAAGTTGTTCCCATAAATGACATTGTTCTTGTGGTTACTTATCTTCTTTCACAACACTGTGTGCTTCCATCGTGAAGGGAGCTTGTGCAGAGTTCTGGAAAGCCTCCATAGGTAAGGATCAGTGAGTGGTTCTACTGTAACTGCCTATGTATCTGTCTTTTATGCAATAGTTTTAGCCAATTTTGGAAAGAGAAAGAAAAACAAATTGAGAAAGAGAGTGAGAAAGGAGAAAAAAGAGAAAGAAAGGAAAAGGAACAGGAAAAAAGGGAAAGAAAAGGTGAAAAAGCAAAATAGAAAATAGTAAAAGAGGAAAGAAAGGAGGGAGGCAGGGAGGGAGAGAGAGAGGGAAGAAAGGGCGATGAGCTAAAAAGCTGAAACTCAAAACCATGAAAATGTATCACAGTAGATAGGAAGCTCTCCCATTTCCCCATCACTTCCGTGGGCGGATGGGACCGAGCGGACCCAGTTGCTTCCCACAGTCCCTGTGCCATTGACTAACCCGGCTGCCAAACACAAAGGGCCTGTGCAGCCTTTTTCGGCAGTGTTTTTCCAAAGGTGGTTTCCAATCTTACTCTGAATAACCTAGGTGACATGGTTTGCTCTTGCCCTGTGTGTGTTAACACCCTCTTGGCTTTGGTCACGGAGCTGTGAGAAGATACTCCTCAGAAACGCTGGCCGAGCCATTCCAGAGTGTCCCAGGCCTCCCGCGCACAACAGCGGAGCTGCAGGCTCCCTCTACGCAGGTGAGGCCAAATTCTGCTCTGGCAGTCAAGGGAAACCTAGGGCTGTCACAGTCCCCTTCTTGTCAGCCATTCCATGTGGAGAAACTCCTGCCGAAGTACGCAGGGCGTTTGTACAAAGAAGGGCCCTCAACAGGTTTGCCGGCGCCCTGCGGGCTCGTGGTAATTACTGAGGCATCGTTCAGTTTTCAGACCATTATACAAGACCTCAGCACTATCAGTCCACTTGATTTTTAGGGAGTAAAACCCTGTGAAAATGACTTTCACGGGTTGTGCGTTCCAAGTGTAAGGAGGGGTCCATGCTTTTTCTGTGATTAATTGCATGTTTACCGTTTTGCTCAACAAAACCTGGCTTAACTTTGTGGTATGAAATATGTCTACTGAAGAAAAGCATTCAATTAACATGGCCCAATTAAAACTTTAAAAGAAATAATCTTCAGTTAACAAACACCAGATGTACTTGTCAGGGTTATCTCACTGCTGTTATATTAATAATTTATAAGCTTTGTTCATTTGAGCACTTACTTAGTAGAGAATACTATTGCAAGATTGTCTTTCTAAATATTATGCCAAAAATAACCACTTCCCTGATCCTGAATCTGTTAAAACATTAGATTAAAAAAGAGGGAGAGAGAGACTGGGAAGGAAAGCATACTTGATTATTTTTTAAAAACAAAACAACAACTTAACCTATTAAAAAGGTTGGATAAGAGACTTTTTACTTCTTAAAAAGTCAGAAATGCTCATTCTATAGCATGTTACTGCTTTGTGGGGAAAATTAAATTATTTGTCTGCTAAAGCAGCACACGTGACAAGTGTAGAACTGAACTGCCAACAGAGAGATGGAGGAATTTTCTAAGAAATGTAGACCATAGCCAGGAAGAATAAACCAAGGAACAAAAACATTAGAGATTTACTCTAGTCTTTTTGCATCCTGGGCATTCACGTTAGCTGGGGCAGAGTTGCAATTTCCTCATCTAGGATTTCCCAGTTCTTGAGCTTCAAAAGAAACTGCTGGACTAAGAGACTTGTTCATTAAGACCTGGATTCATCTGACGCAAGGTCCCAAATGAGGAGTGTGGTCACCCTTGCCTTAAGACCTGAAAGTGCCTCACCTCCAGCTGCAGGAGGGACCAGCCTGACTGTGTTTCTCACCTCAGTCCATGAGGCAGGTATCTAATTCTAGGTCAGATTAATTTGGATGTAAAGCCCCAGTATACAAAACTGGGCCTTCAGTCAGTTGCTGAACGTGTCTTCAGATGTGCAGGGTAGCAGTAGATATCAGGGGCATAATTTCTTTTAGAGACTGAAGGTGTCCTCTTCAGTGGACCAGTGTATCTTGACGGGGTCTGTTGTGTGGCAATGAGGCTCTGAACACCCCCTGCCTCAGTCACCCCCATGGCATCGGTCACGACTCCTCAGGTCTCCCCACTGCTCTACTGGGCAACCTTTGAGGACATTGCACGTAGAAAAGGAAAAAAAAGCTTTTTTTTTTTTGCCCCGCTGCAGTGTATTCAACATGGCCACATATAAGAAAGGAGTATGTCCATATTGGATTTATGTTTGGAAACACATTATACTGTTAGTTATTTTGCACTGTAGTAAATCTATATAATTGATATAGATCTACAGATAGGTATATCTATGTTTTGTTTTGTGATCAATTTTCCCACTTTTGAAAAATGTTATTGGTATTGCACTGGGAAGCACTGAGAGGGTAATGGGTCAAGAACGATCAGTCAAACAGGGAAGTAACCTTTCAAACTACTGTGCTATGTATCTGGATTTGAATGCCCTCAAAACCACAACAAGGGAGAAATAATCCTCATGAAAAGGGGAGGAATTTGAAAAGACAAGGTTCTTTGGGCAGCTGGAAATTATGTGGAAAAAAATGAAGATTCAAACCTGGGTGAGGATGAAGAATTGTTTCTGGAGCGCCATCGAGGAAAGAAACCTATAGGGTTTCTGTGGTCAGAGAAGACACATTCTTGGTTTTCCTTATCTTGTGCCATGACAGCTGGGTTGCACAAATCCAGGGCAAACCTCTTCAAGTGACATCTCCTCGCGCTCTTAGTTTGGGCTCTGTGCCATTTCTAACAGTTTCACTTAACCAACCATCAGCCTGAAATTTTCTTCAAAGATCATAAATCCTGGATTATCTCACCTCCTAAGGAAACTTCTGTCAGAACAAAACCCAGTGTTTTCTGAGCTCCCGCCTGCTGCTGCTGCCCTATTGCCTGGGCCCTTTACCCTGCTTTGTCCCACTCCCCGCTGCCCCTACCTTGTGTGCCCATCTCCATCCTCACGAGTGGGGGAACAAGACCCAAGTTTTCACAAGAGACAGTCAGGGAGCAGGTGTCATTTTCCTCATCTCTCTCTCTTTTGTCATGCTGCAATATTTCACCCATACGGACATTTGTCCTTTAAGGGAAAGATGTCAAAGTTTTAAAAATTATTTTATGTTTTTACATCATGACAGGGCCTCATGTGGCAGTGTCTTTTGGGGCATGCATGCCATAATCACTTAATTCTTTTCCCAAAGTCTAAAATAACATTATCTCTTAAGACTGGGAGAAAGAAGGTGTATTCATCTCACTGGTTAATAGTGATCTCTGTAGGATGGGGGACTAAGGGACTGAGCTTGGTTCACAGGTATTTTCGTGCAGCATCTCATCAGCAAGACCAGCCTTCCTCCAACCTAATGCAGTGAAAGGTATTTTACATCCTTGTGGGAGGCTAAAAATACCTTGGATGACTCGCAGTCTTGCATTGAAAAATAACCACAGTACCACAATATTGTGCTGAATCAAAGACACAGCATATCAAACAGTAGTCTGAATTTGGTGTTGAGTTTCCCTCTTTGGCTGAAATGGAGGCGTTGGAAATTTTCCTGATTTTGTGCAGTGAGTTGAGAGTGAAACCTGGTAGAGAGTCCAGGAGAGAAATCAGGGCCTTGAAGCTGGTGGGAAGCTGCTGAATGCAGAGGGCATTTCGTCTTAGGAGTCCAGCTTGCCTGTGCCCCAGCCCTTCCACCCTTCTGTATGTTGTGGTTGCGTTTAAGTAATTTTCTAGTGTAAGGTTATGATAATTTAATTCATTATGTTATTAATTAATTATGGTCTGTTATTTTAGATGACTGATGGAGTCATTCGAGTTCAAAATGGAGAGTGTTGTTGTTCTTAATTCTAAATGTTACTTTTCCGAAGGGTTATGGACAAATGTATTTGTTCCTGATGTTCTCTCCCCTCTCATTTTTCAGTATTCCTAGTTGTTTTGCATAGGCTGAATTTTTCATAAACAACAAATGGCAATGGTAGAAAGCACTGCCGCATGCATTATGGCACAGAGACAAATACGTTCTTTTTCTCACTGAGCTCATCCCAGTTTTAGTGCAAGTTATACATATCCAGGCAAGGGATTGGCAGAGGTGTATGCAGGAGCTCTGTTGAATCTGTGGGAGTATTTGTGTACATGCTTGTGTGCAAAAGAGAGAGAGAATGTTGAAACCTAGGAACCATATCATCTGACAGCTCTGTAATGACATGTACAGTCCTGATTTAAGAATTTGCTTTAAAAGACACTGTGGGATCCTGTTTTGGGATCGTGTGGGGCCTCCAACTGTGCACAGTGCAGTTTTGTTTTCTCTGTTTTTGCTAATAAGCTGTAGCTTACCAAAGCTAGCATTACCTGGGCTGTTTGTTTTCCAATTAATTTTTAAGTGAATGCAGTGTTAATACAAGTTACCAAATTGACAGCCTGGAAACTTTAGTCTTCTAGTTTATGGGTGTTACGGCATTCGCTATGGTAGTACACACTGCCCCTTCGTATTCTGCTGAAACATTATAAGCTGAGCTGGAGAAGGCACATCTAAATTGCTGTCACGAGTCACAGATTGATGAAGGCATTGTGAACTCTCCATGTATCTCACAGGACACCCTGGTGGCCCTGCTCCTTTTATATATCCCCACACATAAGCTGTGGTTGAGGTTAAGATGAACAGGGCCTGCTTACACTGTGTGAAACAATTTCTTGGAAGCTTCCTACAGGTGGAGGCAGACACTTATTCTTTGTCTCATTTGTAAAGATTTCATTTACAGCTCTGGGGAACAGGAATATATTTTCTGCAAAATGAAGGTTATGCTCTCTCCAAGTGAAGAAACTGAGACCTTTGGCATGCCCCTATGATTACCAGGACTAACTCTGGTCTTAGTTGCCACACACTGCTTGCTGTTCTCCTCAGAGTCCTTTCAGGCCAGAATTGCTCAAGCTTATGAATTATTAAGATGTATTGGAAAGTCTTATTTTCATTTTGAGGACCTATTTGGTATAAAAAGAGAAAGTGCTTCTTCAGCTCATGCTCTGGGAAAGCCAAGACCAAGTCAACCCCAGGGCAGGTGGTCCCACCTCACTACCTTCTCATTTCTTCTGCTACATCCTTGCTACCCTGAGGAGCAATTGAGACTATTGCGTGCCACAGAAGTCAGAATAAACCTGTGTGATTGGTTCTCTGACAAGCTCATTGTGAGAAGTTACTTCCCTTTAGATGCCAGGGAAGACTCGGTATCTCTGTACTGCCCCTCTCTTTCTTCTGCTGTACTCATTCATCGTTTCTTCTCTACGTGCCATAACACCGCTGAGCATGGATACTGCAAGAACATGTGCTTCAACAGTGCCCGAGAAACCTAGAGTTTTACGAATCAAAGAGAAACAGAAAAAATGTCTGGGAATTCAATAAACTGAAGCCTGAGCAAGAATGTGAAGACTGTGAATAAGAATTCACTCTGCTAAGCTATCCTGAACCCAAATCTTGATTTGTTTTTACTTTTCCAAGAAATAATATTTCCATAGTTTGGATGCTTTCAGTTATTACAAAGGGAACTGTACAGCTTTAGGCAATAAGGCAATGTTAAGAAAGCAAGCAAACTACTGAGACACCCAACTTCCAGCCAGACTTCTGAGGGGTAATTAAAATGCAGTCCTTCTGGATAGGCACTGTGTAAGAAGCTTCCAATATCGTACCAGTGGAATGAAATCTTCTAGGGATATAAGATCCATGACAGTGAGTAGTGCGTGTGATCTGCTTCCCCGTTTCAGACAATAACCGATACTGGTGGGTTTTCAACAAAGCACATGAGATGAACATAGCACAAATCAGGGTACACAACAGCAGTTCCCATTGGTAGCAACAGCAAAGGCAGTGTTTAACCCAAGTCTTTATATTACTTTTTCTGATTATTTGTTTGGGGTTTTTTTGGTTTTAGTTTTTTAGCTGCGAATTGTAGCCTCTATTTTACTGTTTGTAGTCTCCTTTATTTTTTTCTTTTTTTCTCAAAACAGAAAGCTTTCCTGCTTGTAAAAATAAGTATTAACTTCATAGGGCAATGTAAAGCCTCTAATAAAAAAAGTATATACATTTTGTGGAGAAATAAAATTCACAGATGAAACCAATTTAAGTAGCAGAATGCCGCATAGTGACTGTACCTATAGCATCACTGGTTTGTGTATCTGTAGGTAACCAATTGCTTTTATTCCCCATTATAAGCATAATTGTTCTGATCAATAAAGCAACTTTCATCTAAAACCAGAATGGTTAAAGTAAATCTTCTAGCTGTGTACATTGCAAGTCATTTAAAAGACCTTTTTTTTGAACCACTTTTATCCAGCAGTATTGTATGAATAATACGAAAAAACTTTTTTTTTTTTTTAATCATTGCCTTTTCCTCTTTTTAGTACCTCAAAAGCACAGGCTTCTTTCCTGCTCACATTTTGTTTTACATTTGCTACGATTAGGGGGTTTTTTATTATTATTATTTTCTTGGTAACGTAGCTTCTGAAGATCCATGCTATTTCCATGTGTTCCTAAACTCGTCATTAATTTTTCAGATAAATAGATCCAATGGCGCAAAAAATGTTACTTTTAAAAACCAAGGCCAAGTGTGCATAGCATCAAAGAGTGTCCATTAAAAGAGTAACCAGGGCCCGCAGAGTGAGCAGAGAAATAGGGGTCTGCCCTGGCTCCGGCCAGCTGTGACCAGGTCTCTTCATTTCTTCTTCCCTTTCCACAGGTACCTCATTGGTAGTACATTGCAATTCTCTCTTGATGTGAGAGAAGTTGGAAACTGCTGCCTTGGGAAAAGTATGAGGCAAGCAGGGCCTTGTCCTAGCATGTTTGATGGTGGCACAAGTAACCATCAGATTAGGTTTCTGACTTAGTGGGTCCACTGTAGTAAAACTGTACATGGCAAGGCCAATATTGCTGACACAACTAGATCAACTTGCTGCTTTTAAATTCTCCGTTTCCTATATTGTTTCAAGGGGTAGAAGCATCTTTCTTACTTGATTGATTTTTAACTGGTTCTATGAGAAGGCATGGATTTTCCAGGGAGCTCTGTTTTCGTGGCATGGCAGCATCCTGGCATGACAGGGTTAGGGGGCCCGGGTCGTTGCCTGTCTACCTTGGGTGAAAGGGATTTGAAACCGGTTTTTGAAAGGAGAATTGCTTTATCACAATCACAGGAGGCTCTCCTGGATTGCAGTGGGTTTCCCTGGAGCCAGGCGTGCATCTGATCTGTTTTTCCATCCCTCTGTCAGTCAACAGCAGCTCTTTGTTGCAAGGCACCATTAAACTTCTCCTGGCAGCGGAGACGCAGATAGCTGCAGATTTCCCTTGAAGTCTGTCCAAACCCTCTTTGGCCTGGCCCATGAGCTATGCACATGGGGATCTCCGGGTCCCTTGGAAACAGAGTAAGCCTGAAACATTCCTCCAAAATTTATTAACTTTTTTTTTACAACTTCACATTTCTGTAGTGGCTTGGCCGTCCTGGATCTCATACTGCTATCTTTACTGGCTGTGCAGAACCTTTCCAGTTTTGGAGTTAACATTAATAACAGAACATGAAAATATCTGGTTTATGTTTGCAGCCTGAGAGTAAATGAAGATGGCATCTGCGGGCACCCCCCTGCACCCGCGCACGCTGCTTGGGCAGCTGCTCCACCTCGCTCAGTCCGGCCCCAGCACCTCGGCACAGACAGATGCTGAAGTGTGTGCCTGGCCCAGGCCCTCAGACCTTACACATCACCACAGCTCTTGGCTTCTTCTCGTTCTCGTATGAGATAGGGTGATGCTGTAGGGTTTTACCCTCTCATATGGGTGAGGATGCAATGGCTCACGTCCACACGGTGATTGCAGAACAGAGTTTCCCACCAGCTCGGCACTGAGACGAGTTCATCTCCTTTTCCAGAGAAACCTGGGCCACCTCAGTCTCATGGTGCGGGCAGCGGGGTGAGCTCTTGCCACGGGGCCACTGCTGTGGTAGAGATTGTGAACTATCTGTTCTCCCACAGGAACTTCACTGCTGCTTTTTTGCTTATTGCTCTTTCCTACTGCATGACCAAGTGGGACACGTTTGCTCCTTGTCAGTAGGAGAGGTGGACACTGACCGCAGAAGGAGTGAGTTTATCAGGGAATGTATCTGACCACATCCTTGGACTTCAGATGATGAGAAAATGCATAGAAATATCTCTTCTCCACACTTTTTTTTCTGTTTCACATGGCAATTGTTTATCAGTTGATCTTCCTCTGAATAATACAGGAATTTTAAAGGATGCTTTTTAGTTAAAAAAATAGCGCTCTTTCAATTTTTCAGTATAAACCAGATTTATGAAAATTATTATTATAGCATTAAATTCTGCCATTTTAGGCCTATATTAACTCTGCAGGAAAAATTGTATCTGAGGAACTCATAGGAAACTGATGATAAACTGTTAATCTCCATTCATTTCAAATAGTAGCACATCTGTTCAAGTATCCTGTCCTGAAGAGCTGCTGGTTTCTGTACTACTTTCTCTCCTGGAGCACTGGTGAACCTTAGGAGCACTGGATTTTTTTTTTCCAGAAAGTGAAATAAAATTAAGTCAAATCTTTGTAACAGATTCGTGGCAAATTGGGATCAAACCGTGTGTATTCTCCAACCATGTTTTGAACCTCATAGTGGAGTGGTCTGTCTTCCACTCTGGCTTTTGTGAAGCAACCCTCTCCCGAAAAGGCAACACTTCGATTTAATGGCCAAACAGCGAGTTGAAGAGGGCAAAGGGTTCCTTGACGCCTGCGAGATAAATGGGAGGCAATATGCTTCAAGGGAGGTCCTGCAGTGATTTACAGAGGACAGCAATTGTTCATAGGCCAACATTAGCTTTCTACTTCTCCAATAAATGTGTCGGGCTGGAATGCAAGTGTGCAGTCCCAGTGTCAGCTTTATGGCCCAAGAAACATATGCTGTTGAAAGCACAACTGCTTTCCCAGTCCCCTTGTGTTGGCTGCCTAACTTGCGTCTTGATCGACCTCTTCCCTTGATGACCCTGCTGAGGCTTGTTATTTTCTGTGCTATCTCCATTCTGATGTCCACTTATTGGTTGTGCTCTGGCCAGGGGGTCTGTGGCAGAGACAACTATTCGTAGTGGGGCTGTGCAACAGCTTTCGTGTCTGCAGGCAACAGTCAGGGATAGACACAGCTTGGAGCTTTCTTCGAGTGGGCTGTGTGCATGCATGTGTTTGTGTGTGAATACTATTTGCTTAATTCAAGTAAGAAATTACAACTGTTTATGAAAATGTTTGCCTACCAAGTAGCATAGATTATGCTGACAGCCAGACTCCTTGTTTTCCCATACTTTTGAGAAGGAGGTAAAGATCTTTAAAATCTTTCATCAGTGCTCTTTTCTTCATGGTCTAGTGGTCTGTGATGCTATTTATTATAGTGTGATACTGATTGCAGGTAGGGGATGTGGATTTGTTTTATGTCCCCAGCATCCTCCTTTACTCTGGCAGTGGCTGGAGGAGCTGAAAAGTCAATACCCTTGCAATGATGACTCCTCCCGTGTTTGGTCTTTTGCAATTGGATTCTCAGCTGATTGAGGCTGGTATCAGCAGAGGTGGGGCTTGTTGAACTGGATCTAGTACAACAGCAGAATGTGTGAAGTAGTATAAAGGGAACAAGAACAAGATGGACACATGTCAGAGAAGGAAATTTTTTTCTAGAAGCTTTCCAGTGAGGTGAATGCAAGGAGTATTATGAGGAGCCCAAGAACAACAGCAGCCAAAGTCAGCTAATGCAAAACAAATGTTTAAGAAAGTTCAACCAGCAAGCAAAGGTGCTGTAAAAACATCACAGATGTGACCGATAGAAGGTTGTTGACTGTTCCCAGCAACAGTTTCACCATTGGTCTGGGCTGGTCCCTATATACCAGTGACTCCTCTACCTGCCCATCCAAGCTCTGTCCAGGTGTGGTCTATGTAAGGGCTTCCCCAGAAGGCCTGTCTTCGTGTAGAGACTGGAAATCTGAAAATGTAAATAATCCCCCCAAACAAAACCCTACCAAAATGCTCAACCTCGTACATGGCTTTCCCCTTTGAGAGCAGATAACGCAAAGGATGAAGCACATGTAGGAGATGGCAGGGGCATTTCTGGGTTCGTTCTTGGAGGGAGTTCAGGTTTTCTGCCATGGGGCGGGGCTGGAAGTCGTGGCGAAGTGGGGTAATGCAGAAAAGATGTGAAAGGCAGCCAGTACATTTGATGATGGATGTTTGTCCTTCAGCACCAGTCAAAGCTCTGTACTTGACTGTCTTTAGAATTTTGATATTTTGAGGAAGAGATGTTTTCCTGCAAGGAGGAAGGGCAGATGAATTTGACAGCTGCCTGAAGTGGAGCATGCATTAATTTTTAAATTGTTTCATAATTTATTATTTTTAGTCTATTTTTTTAAAAAAGTGTTATGCCCACACATACACTGAAGTACTTGTGTTGATCATAGATGGCGATTTACCATAAGAAAACAAAATCTAGTGTCTCTCATTTCCTGAAACTCATCGATACCTGTGTCACTGGAATTGAGGCTGAGAGTAGAGAAGGGAAAAACTATGTATAAAAATAACATTCAGCTTGTTAATGAGATGGGATTTTCTGATGGGGAAAATTCACAAGGTATGGAGGAAGCAAACCAAGCTTCCCTTTCATATAATGAACCTATTCACTACATTAAAGGGTTTGTGAGAGGTTGTTACTGGTGACAGCAGAGACCCTTTCTTGTTCTTTCCATTTCCATGTCTCCCCCTGCCTTGTCACACCCAAAGCACTACGTTCCCAAGTGCTCTCTGTTTGTTAAAGCTTTTGAGCAGACCAAGTTTTCCTGCCAGAAGAGAAAAGGGGATTCCCCGCTGGACATGCACTTGCACTCAGGAATGACCGTGTCGAGCAGACATACGCACAATTCCTTCAGAAATGGTGTTCTGAAATGGGATTTTTTGGAAGTGTTTACTCCCATCCTCAGCACAGCTCAGCAGTGGCTCAAGCAGGACACCACTCGGAGCAGAGAAACTGCAGTTCCAGGAGATCTCTTAGAAGACGGCTGATAACTGAGCAAAGCCCAGAGAGAGAGGGAACTTCTTTCCTCATGAGGAAGATTCTAGGTTTCAGCATATGCCTGCTAGTACTGCAATGCCCTGAGGACACGTGGTATCTAGGAGTTACTGTGGAGTTGTATGGATTAATAACTGTTCGGTTTTCTAATGTGGTGATGTAAAAAAAAAAAAAAAATCCTTAATGGGGATTATTGTCTTGGTTGTGTAAATATGTAGCTAGCTATACTTGAAATGCATATTATCAGCCTCTTTGGAATCATTGCATTCTCTCATGTAAATATGTATTTAGGGCATTTTTAAAATGCAGGTTTTTGCCCTGATTATGTAAATATGCTTGTACACGAAAAATGCCAATTTCTTCTTCACCCTCCCGACTCCCCTCTTTTTTCTTTTTTAGAATATGTAAGTGAATTTCATGCTTAAGAAAGTGAGGAACTACTAGTACAGAATGACTAAGAATATTTAGGGCAGATCCTACAGAGTCTTTCTCAGAGAGCCCGTCAGTCCACCTAATCCAGCTATCTCTGTATTCCAGTCCTTGTTTTTTGTTGAGCCCGTTCATTAAGGCTGTCAAAAACTACCAGACTGGAAATTACTAGGCTGGCATTTTGGGCACAATCGACACATTTTCTGTACCTCATGAACTGGAATACAAAGCTCTCTTTATAGAAATATAATGTTCTTCTAATGACAGTACAGATAGTAACCATAAATTTCACTCCTTTACATCAGCAGAGAACTTGGATTCCTTTATCTTCTCTTCACTCCTTTTGATCCCTTTTCTTCAATATTATCCTGAGTCAGTCCATTTCACTGATTAGTTGTATCAGTCAAATCACGAGAATGAAAGGAGACAATTTCGACACCTAGTTGGAATTTCTTCTTTCTTAGCTGTCTAAAAGTATCTCAAATGTCCTCTAGAGACAGTGGAGAAAGACCAGTACCTCTGAAGAGTGAGCCAGCCCATCCTGAGATAGGTGGGATGAACTCTGCTGGGGAGGTGCATGTATTTCTTGACTATGGAAAGAACCTAAGCTGAACTTTTAGGCAGGTAAAATAAATTCCATCGCTTCTGCTTACTCAGTTTTATGATACCTAAACTCTGCAGAAGGAAGAGTTCTCCCCATGGCTGCTACATGGGGAGCATTCATTTGGTGGTGCACCCAAAGTTCCTGGTCTTTTGATGACCCAGAGTAGGAATGGCGTTAGAGTGCAGAGTGTCTCCCCTGGTAGAGGGGCACCCACGTACACCTGAGATTGTTTCCTTCCTTCCTTTATAAACCAGAACCTTGGAAGAGGGAGAAAGGGTTGGTGAGTCAGGTGAAGCATGCCATTATCTCACCCCAGCACCCAGCCAGGACATTGCCAGGGTTTCGGGAATGACTCTGAGTCCCACTGATCATTGGGCAGCAGCTGATTTAGGTCTCACTTCACAGAATCACAGGATGATTGGGATTGGAACGGACCTCTGGAGATATCCAGTCCAACCCAGCTGCTAAAGCAGGTTCACCTAGAGCAGATTGCACAGGAATGTGTCCGGGCGGGCTGGGTGCTTGGGGCTGTCCTGACCCTGCAAGTTCGGAGCTGTGTTTGCTTTTTGCCCCCAAATTCCCACAGGACCCACGCTGGAGCAGCACGGGCACCTCAGCTGCTCTGCCCACTGAGTGCGCTGGAGCTTGCCATACTGGTTGGCGACTTTATAACCTGCCCATACGTGAGAGGGACTTTCAGTACAGCGCATCAGCTCCCTTTCAATGCTAACCAGATGATCCACAAGGAAAAAAATGAGGCGTTCCTCCTATTCATCCCGTAGCCTGCTCTGTGAGCCTGCATGCTTCTTCAATTGTACTTGGCCCAGTTGCTAATGTGCCGTCTCCCTTTTGAACATATGAGACTGTAGAGGGAGGGGAGAAATATATGGCGAGAAAAGAAAAAACAGAATACAGGAAACTAAGAAAACGTTTATTTAAAAAAATGTGACAACCTTTTTTTTTTTAAAAAAAAAGAAAACCTACAATAATATGTTCTTTAGAGACAATCTTTGCTGGCATGTTTATTCACTGGGGTTTTCCATCATCATTTCCATGTGGTGCATTCTAATCACTCATAGTTTTGTGGGTTTCTATCCAAGCCTTGAATAGCAAACGTTTAATCCAGGGAACTCCCTTTCTGTTCTCTCCTCTTCCCAGTTGTATGGAGTGAATTACCATACAAGATATATAAGATTTTGTTTGTGTGGTGAAGGGGAAGGAAAGACAACGGTTGACAGCATTTTGAGCCCTGCAGGCAGATCTCTAGCTGGTGTAAATTGTCACAGCTTCAGTGACTTCAGCAGAGCTCTTAACAACATCCAATGGCTGAGGATCTACCCCCTGGTTTTGGCTTTCTCTGTTGAAGGCCTGCTGGGAAGCCCAAATTAGCAGCTGGATGAGAGACAGCAAGAGAGAGAAAGAATAAGAGCAATGCCACAAAATCTTTCTTGCCATTTAAACAGAAGAGCATTGATGGAAATGCCTTCATCCTGGAACATTTAATTTTTTGTCACAGCTGTTGTCACTGAGACAAGCTGTTCTGCAAAATCAGGCATACCTCATCCACGGATGGATAGTATTTTAACCATATACGTGCACAGGCAAGTTTTTGTTTAAAATAAGAAAATGGTGGTGCTGAAGATGCTTCTGTTGAATTTGTTGTTTTCTGATAGATTGCGGACTGGAAATTATCCCCACAAAGCTGCGAGCATTGCCTTTCATAAACAAATTAATGCATATTTGAAAAACTCTAGAAATAACAAAACCAGTTGACCGATAGAAGAATCTTTCTGTTGGCTTTGGTGGCCCTTAGATGAGGTTAGAAGAATCTTTTTCTAGGGAGAACATTCAGGGTGGTAACTTCCTTGCTTCAAAGAGAAGAATTGTGGTTGCCCTGGGAGTAAGGACCATTCCATTTGAGTATCAGCCCTGCTAAGCTCCTTGGAAATGTGCCCTTCAGCCAGCACATGTCCTTGCTTTACTGCACTGATGGTCTTATTTCTGGTAGCTTGAGTTGAGATACCAGCTGAGAATTCAAGTTTCTTTTGGTACTCAGGTACATTTCTTCAGAAAATGTAAATCTAACTACCACACAGTTTTTCATGCTGGGAGAATGCCTCCTCTTAAAACCCTCACCACCCAAAAGAGAGAATGCAGTGTCTAAACTGATTGGTACCCAGACTGGTTACTGGTTGGTAAACCCTGCAATTTGCAGGATATATATTAAGTGATATTAATCTGTGCATAGATTTAAAATGCTTCATTTAGATGCCTTTTTAAGATTAGGTGATCTTTAAAGGAGCCTTCCAACCCAAACTGTTCTGTGATTCTATGACATTCACTTACCACCTGGATCTGGACAGGGTTTTCTACCATTTGAGCATCCCTGCTGTAAACAGCTCTGGTGCAGGAAATGTTATCCGAGTGTCAGATTAACTAAATTGATATGTCAGCTAGAATATCATGTCAGATAAACACAGTGAATCCTCATTCTAGCTGTTACCGCACACAGTATTCACACTGATCTGGTTGGTAGGTGCTGATTGCCCATCTGTGTTACCTGCTGGAGAAATTTTTTTGGAATAATGCCATTGTGTTAGAAGTAAAATCCAAAGATGTGGCTAATGGCTGCTAACAGGTGTCTGTAAAATCTAGGAATCAAGCCAGCCTTTATAAAATAAGGAGCCAACCTAATTTGCAGCAAACTGTTGCAGAAGTCTTGAGCTAGATTATTTAACTTTTGGATTTAAGTATTGTTTTTAAGTTCAATCATTGCTCAATTATTTCAGCTGGAACTGAGGGACAAATTCATCACACGGTATTTCTCATTCAGGTAAAAGATAGAAGTCCTGGGCGTGTACTAGAAAGAAGCAATTCCCATGAAACGTCCAAGGATATTGTGTGTTTGTGGCTGAAGGGGAGAGTGCCAAAAGGCACTAAGCAACTGCCAGAAATCTCGGGAGCTGATAGAGACTTCAGCAAGAGGAGAACTTCAGAAATGTTTGATCTCATTTGGACAGACTCCAAATCATAGTGCTTACCTGAGCTGATCCTCGCCGTTGTCCCTTATCGTTGATGGAAAATTACTTTTAAAAGCCAGTTTCATAGAAGAGTTTGTTAGGAGAAATCTAGTTGTTTGCAAGGTTCAATTCCAGAGAGGCCAAGTGTAGCTGGAGTCCCTGTAGCTTGCAGTCTCCTGTCAGCTGGGTCCATCCCAGCCATAGGAGATGCCAGGTGCAGGAGGACTGTGGTGGACTGTGAACTTGCCGAGTCTGCCCTTTAGTGAGATGGGAAATGAGCACATCACTGGAAATGTCTGAAGGCCACTTCTCACCAACTCCAGTCAGAGCAGGAAAGGCATTTTGCATATTGTACAAACACAGTGGAAAAAAGCTTTCTTCGGGAGAAACTTCAGACGCTTGGCTCTCAGTAGGTCTTTGAATGATTGACGAAGCAAATGTTGTGCGTGCAGTGGGTATCTGACTGGGAATGACAAGTTTTCTCTTTCGAATTATAGCCATGAGGGTGATGTCATGCTATAATAAGGCATGCAGACATGCTGGGTCAGATTTTGCAGCTTCCAAAATGTAGAAAGAAAGATGCAAACATGAAGGGCAATGTATTCCACTGGAATTTTTATTCCAGAAACAAAGACATGGTACTTTGCCAGTATCCTAAAACCGATCGCGCAGACACGAGACCTCTCAGTTTTAGGCAGCATTATCTTAAATCCCATTTGAAATGTTTTGCTGGTTGTTTCTTTTGCTGTTTTCCCCCAGAAGATTAACTTGTGATTGAGTCCTCAAAAGACACTTTCGTAAAGCTGCTAATTGCAGAGCTGAGGAAAATGGGTCATGTGGTACATTCAGCATTTCCCTAATTAATACACAGCAGCACATGCTCGTGTCGAACTGGCTGCAAATTCAGCTCTGGCTGACTGAACGCTAATGACAGCACCTACTGTAGTAAGCTGATACTAGTAAAGAAACCGAAACAGCCTGTTAAAATCCCAAATGGGTGATGAAAGTTCTACATCATCCAGACTTTTAAATGTAATTGTGTAATGGCACAGGCTGGCACTCAGCCTACCAGCATCCACTTAATTAGTAAATAAAACACTCTGAAGGCCTTGGCTATATCATGACACACTTACAAATCCAGCTGAAGGTTCTTGACTACATGCAGTAAAACCCAACCAAAACTTTATGGCTGATGGTAAAAGTCATCATGTGAAAGCACATGGTAAGGTGTGCTTTATTTCTGTATTTCTTTTATTTATAACACATGGTTTAGATACCATTTCTGCTGCTTCTCCATGAATTTAGATAACCTCTGTTTTCACCGTATTGCTTTTGAGCCATTTGGAGCTTTCTGTCTTGTGATGACCATGTATCAGTGTGTGACTGGTAAGGAAGGCTCCTTGGGCAGCTGTGCTGTCCTACAGGTTATGCAGTTCATAAGAGGGACCTTCTGTCAAAGGCTCTATGAAGTTGCAGGGGGGGCACCTGAAAGGGTTTTTATGATGAATTCTGACAAAAAGAGTTGGCTGGAGGATACTGCCAGCCCAGCACTTGTTACTGTAACTAGTCAAAGTGATATTTTTTCTGGAATGTTTAAGCATGCATTTTCTTTTTGTCTTTAAAAAATTTATTTGACCTCTGTAAAAATGCTATAGTGAATTTAGAAGATATTTAGCCTCAAACCTCGAGTAAGTTTCACATTGTGTTCCTCTGAACCATAAGCAAAACTGTTTTGTTTTGCCTTCCTCAAAAATGCTGACCCTGAATAAGTGGCTCACCATTCTTTGTTGTCTGCGATCTAATTAATCTGCATTTTCCCCTCAGTACCCTGCTGTGCGTATACTTTTACAGTGCCATTTCCCGACACACTCTCTGTAGCGTTAGCAATCGGGAAGGTCAGAGCAATCGTCCCCCTGGGCATCCACCCAGGGTGGTGCAGTAGCTGAAGCAGGAGCTGGTGGAAGCTTCTGCCCAGCTCTGGGCAGGGACTCACCCAGCTTGCTGGTGGCTGCAGTACTTGATTTTCTGCTGGGCACCATACCTCTAGGGTGATGACATTTCTATGACTTGGGAGATGTTCTAGTCAAGGACTTCGTGTTACACCTAGGATTAGTAGCATACTTTCATGACAGTTATGGTGGGTTGCTCTGCCAGCCCTGGGAACCCTCCAACCCTTTCCATGGGGAACTTGATGTCAACATGTTCCTCTGATTCTATGTGAGCTATACATCTCGGATTTGCTGGTATAATTGGAAAGAATGATTGTCATAGGACCACAGAATTGTTCTAGTTGTAAGGGACAGTGGCTTCCAAGCCATATAGTTGTGAGCTAAAACAATAATGTAGATGTACCCAGAGAGCACAGCATCTCCTTTAGATGTGTTAGGAGAAAAGAGTAGAGATGGTAGCCACAGGCATTGCCTAAGTTTTCCCTTCTGCAGATGATCATCCTTTTGGGTTATTTTGTTCTGGGCTTTGTGTGGGTTTTTGTTGTGTTTGTTTGTTTTTCATGTATTGTTTTGGTTTGTTTTGTTTTTCTTCAAGTTTGGAAGAGGTTATGAGCATCCAAAAGTGCAGAGGTCAAAATGCTGGTTGCTTGGGAGCAGTGTTTCTAGGAGTCTGACTGCTGTAAACTAAAACTATGTCACCATTGTGGAGGAAGGTATTCTCAAATAGGCTGTAAAAATAGACTCAAGACATTAGTAAAACAAGTCTGAATTGAGGCCATGCTGTTTGTAGCATGCTCCTTCAAACTCACCATTGTGGTACACAGAACTCGAAGAATCTCACTGTCAGATAACAGCCACATGCTGTGCATTGTATGTAACTGGAGCGGAAGAAAAAAGAGGCAGGCACACCCCTGTGACTTTGGTTTCTTAAAAAAATACTTCTCCTCACTCTTGGTAATAAAAACTTAGAAGTTTGAGGCTTGGATCTGCTTATTATTGTAGAGTTGTTGAGTGTCTTAATTTTTTTAAGAATATGTAAATAGTTTCATATAAGTATACTGTGTATATATATTTTTTATATAACATATATACTATATATAGTTATAGCTAGCTGGTTAGCTAGCTAGTTACTATGGAGTGGATTGATTCTAAGTGGTTAATAAAGCCAAACTGCCTCAGCTTCTCCTTGCTGTCTGGGCTCGACAAAACACTTCTCAGACATTTTCTCTTCTCTTCCTCTTCTCTTCTCTTCTCTTCTCTTCTCTTCTCTTCTCTTCTCTTCTCTTCTCTTCTCTTCTCTTCTCTTCTCTTCTCTTCTCTTCTCTTCCCTTCCCTTCCCTTCCCTTCCCTTCCCTTCCCTTCCTTTCCCTTCCCTTCCCTTCCCTTCCCTTCTCTTCCCTTCTCTTCCCTTCTCTTCCCTCTTTCTCTTCTCTTCCTCTAGCTTAGGTCCTTCTGTGTCTTCTGTTATATGGCATGTGGTCAAGTAACAGCCTTCAATTGCTCCTTGTGCCTTGCCATAGGGAATTAGGGAAGGATCTGTCCGAACATAAAACTAAACTTAGATCTCAAGTCTTCCAAATGCTGAATGGATGCTTGTGTTCTTCTGGTAGTAAAATAAGAGCTTTATCTTTGGGCAGTAAGATAGAGCCCTTAATTGCCATTTTATCTGGAAGATGGTCTTTACTGCAGGGCTGAGAATGAGACAACTTGCAGCATTTCTTCCTTTGAAACTGAACTTCTGCCCACAGACCACGGGAAGCTCAGCTGCCTCCTTAGTCCTGCACTTCATTTTGGCACTTGCTTATCTAGTTCTATAGGTTATCTAGTTCTTCAGCTCACCCCAGCAGGGCCAGTGTACCATTCCTGATAATAATCTGGCACCTTTGGCATAAATGATCTCCCACATGGGAGAAGCTGAAACCACAAAAGCCCAGAGGAACAGAAGCAAGGCGGAAGAATGAACAATGAGGCTTGGGCACAGATTGTTAGCTTTGAGGTTTGTATTGATTTAGTGTCTTTAATTTTTAATTTGGAAGTGAGTGCGCTAATGTGTGAGCTAAGAGGGGAGGACAGAGGCAGACCGAGAAATCAAGAGAAGTGGGAAAGATTGGGTAGTGAAGTGGAGGTTTTGCCAAGTGCAAGTGGAGTCTGGGCTCCAGGATTCCACGAAGACCCGTCCTCTTCCTGCTATGGGGGCAAGGGTTTCAGCCACGGCATTTAAGGAGGATTCAGGACCAATGTCAAAGTTTGACACAACTTAGAGAGTCTGCTTTTTTTTTTTCTTGAGCTGTTTAACACTGTTAAAAGACACAGTGGGGATATGCTTACCTAGGGTTTGCCACTGCAGCATTTTAACTCACATGAAAAGAGCAGTCTCTTGATTGTTGAATCCCACTAGACAGTAAATTAACTAAAAGTTAGGTTAGTTAATAAAATCTGCACTTCACCATTCACATGGCAAGCTGCCATTTAAAAATACTCACTGGGGCTGTCTGTCATTGCTGGGTTTAATCTTTCTGAATTCTGAATGTGCTGGTTTGCCTGAGCTGAATGGCCTGAATGGCCTTTTTCCTGGTGCTCTGGATCCCCCGCAGAATATGAGCATCTCTAACTCACTCCATGGGTGGTGCTGATGTCCGGGCAGACCTCCGCTGTGTGCTGATTTGACTGTTGCCTTGGGCAGCAGAACTGAAGGACTAGCCCATTGAGTTGTGAGGATATATAAGTCTGCGTAGCACTTGTATCATAGAATAAAATAAAACTGAATCTATTTCTGGCTACATGTAGATACCGTGCAGCACTAATAGACACTAACAACTAGTTGTGGCTTTTTAGCCACGTGTCATACACGGGCTTGTTCTGTAGAAACCAGTATGAGTTTCACCATGGCTTTTAACAAGTAAAAGGCCTATCAACAACAAATGAAAGTGCAACACTGGCTCTGAACAGCTGGGGTTGTTTTTGTGTCACTGCTCTGGTCCAGCAGTGTAATGCCAGAGTTGGTACATTATTTCAAGACCCACCAGAATGGCTGGGGTGTTTTAGGAGGAACTGCCTTCTCAGGGCCTGGAGATCAGAATCTTAACTAAAACAGATTCATAATTCAGTAATTCAGGGGCTTACACCACTGTACCTCATGATAGCATCACCAAAGTGACATAAGTGGAAGTGGACCAGGATTCAGCCCTATACTGCTTCTAAGTAGTTTTACAGTTTGCTTGTCAGTCTGTTGGTACAGCACCTTCCATACAGAGCAGTCTATTTTCTCCAGTACTTTAAGGAAACCACACTAATTATGGTGGGATCCTCTTGGGTGTCTATTAGCATTAATTGAGGGATTGCAACTTTCAGATGAACAATCGTCTGTCTTCAGCAGACCCTGAGCAGAGTTATCAGGTACATGGAAGGTAAAAAGCAAAGGAGAGGTCAGGAAACATTAATTTTTCAGTATGGAGACAGTTGCTGACCCTGTTGTTTTCCTGTCTACTGTCATGCTAAGATACGACAAAATGTGAATTATTTTAATTTCAGTTTTAGCATTAGATTCACATCTTCCTTTTAAGAAGCACTCGATCCTAGAAACAGTCAATTAGCCTTGCTGAAAAGGTACACTTCCACACAGATGTTCTTGCCAATAATGCTAATCTGCTAAACATTATTTCATCCCTACTGGTGGCTGGCGGTGGGAAGAAGAAGAAGGATGTTTAAGGGTGAAGGAGATTTTGGCATAAGGAGGACAAGAAGATATGCCAAGATGATTTCTTTAGTATTTCTGCTGAGACTGTCCCCTTTCACTGCGCTTCTTCCCTTGCCTTACTAGTGTTATACCTAAGGGTAAAGAGCTGGGCTCATTTATCATACCTGGTACCTGGTGGTTTCACAGGGCTGTGGTATCCTGCCAGTAACTTTAGCAGAATAACACTGCTGCCTTCTACTGCGCTGCTTGCAAGTATCTAGGTCATCACATCCATGCAATAAACCTGAGTGGGCTTGTTCCTAGATGTGGTGTAAAGCGTGGTTAGTGTACTCATGGAGATCTCAGGATGTGCTTGGTACATCTGTTTATCTTGCCCAGTGGAGTCTGTAGGCTCAGACTCTGCCTTGGGGAAATTCTCTGACAGGCTTGCCAGCTGGATGCACTACAATTATCTTACCCTCAACCTCAGGAAAATAAAACCTTCTTGCTGGGCCTGTGGTGCTGTGGTTAAGAGCAGGGCCTCTTTTCCTTTATGTCATCCTTGAAGAATATCAATCATGTCATGACTTTTGACCTTTCCATTTGGGTAGCAAGCTGTGTACTATGTGCAGTAAAAAAGTGACGTGTTTTTTGTTTCAGTAAGGGTGCCTGTGTGTGCTGCACCCCAGCTTACCCTCTGCTGACCTTGTAAAAACAGCATTTGAAGCATTGTTTATACAGCTTCCTTTTCGCAGGCCCTCAGCAATGCTGCCCACATCTTCAAGCAGGGATGTGATAGCGTGAGCTAGGAGACTAGACTGACTTTGAGCTCGTAGTTCAGCTCCTTCATCCTTGATGATGTAGACCCCTCGAAATTTGAATACCAGCTGGTTGGGAACCCACTGGTACCTCTTAAATAGCTATCGAGTAGTGCTTTTACTGAGCAGGTTGTAACACATAGAGCAACCAGTCCTGTTAGCTATGTCACTTCTTTCACACTGAGAAACACCCAAAATCCATCTCATTTTCTGTGGGGCTTTTTTCAGTTTTTACAATTTATTACTTTACCTTATCTCCTCTTCCTCACCCTGTCCTTTCAGATCGTGTCAATTAATTTGATTTGTTGCCCATTTTAAAGGGTATTCTGTTATTTGAATGTGTTCTACTTGCAGTAAATAGCTTAATCAAACAAGAAGCACTTGAGTGCCTGAAAGCTTGTCCATTTTTTCTAACTCTGGTCTGTGGGACTAATTAATATTGCTGTTGCAAGCTGCTCAGCAGCACAGGCACAAAATGATTTTTGCTGTTTCAAAAGTAAAGGCTCGTGGCAAAAAGGGAGCCAAAGCTGGGTGAAGAGTTAAGATGGGGAGATTGGCAGATCTGCTACTCCTGTGGAGCCTGCAGGGCTGGAAGTGGCAACTCCACCAGAGGGAGCAGATGCTTCCCTCTCCCTTCTTTAGAAATACCTTACCTGTTTGCCCATTGTTTTTCAGAAGCAGCAGCCACCCTGCCTTGCCAGGGCTCTGGCGTGGGGCCATTTCACTTCTACAAGCCATGTGTTGCCCTGGAAGACCATCCACTTCACCTTGGTCTGGAGCTGGCCTCCACCTATGAAAAGAGATTGCTTCTCCTCATGAGCCTTACCTCTGTTGTATCTCAGCTACAAGAGCAAACTTAATCAACACTGAAGAGGCTGGCTGAGAGTAGTTGTCACCCAGAATTGATCTAACAGAAGAGTGAGAAAATTATAATCCGTACTTTAGGATCATTTGAGGCCAATTCTCTGGGTAGGTGGACATGACAAAGAATAGCCTCTAAATAAAGCAGGTTTTTTTACTGATGCTCCATGTCTTGAATATATTCTGAGGATGGAGGGTTAGTATTCTGGCCATAGTATAGATCAGAAAACAATACAGTTCGTTATTTGTTGAGCTTCAGAGAGATTTTTGTCTCTAGTAAAAAGAAAAGGCGGAGGGGTGAGGGGGTGTATTACATGTGTTGCATGGCATGCATTCAGTGCTGTAATGATGGCTAAAAATTCTTTGGCCTTGGAAAACAGCCTGAGGGATGCCATGTTGAACTTCTAGCTCAACTACAGCTTCCACATGAATGGTATGGCTGTATCTTGACTAGATTATTAGTTTCCTCAGGATTACTCCAGTGAGGCAAGTGAACAAACTTGGCTTTCTTATTAGATGCTCAGCAGCAGGCAGTATGCAAAATACCAGTTTTCAAAGTAGTTTTTTTATCCTAATACTTTCTGATACATGTTGAGCCACAGAAGAGCTGACGGTAGTACATGCTAAACCTTTCAAATCCTGGGCCCCAGGCAGTGGACAAATGGCTCAGACCTTCGGGGCAGCACCTGGGGAGAGTTAGAATTACTCAGTGCTTTCCAAAACTGACATAATGAACTTATTCAAGAGACACAACACTAAAAATACTTTCAACTTTTAAGTGTGAAAGGCTCATCTTAAATATAGACTTCTAGTTTGGTATCCTAGCATTTATATCGAACATTGAAGCAATCGAACTAAGTTTTAATGTCAGGGCTCTTACAGGTATCACAGAATCACAGAATCACAGAATGTTAGGGATTGGAAGGGACCTCAAAAGATCATCTAGTCCAATCCCCCTGCCAGAGCAGGGACACCTAGATGAGGTTACACAGGGAGGTGTCCAGGCGGGTTTTGAATGTCTCCAGAGAAGGAGAATCCACAACCTCCCTGGGCAGCCTGTTCCAGTGTTCCGTCACCCTCACTGAGAAGAAGTTTCTTCTCAAGTTTAAGTGGAACCTCTTGTGTTCCAGCTTGAACCCATTACCCCTTGTCTTACTGTTGGTTGTCACCGAGAAGAGCCTGGCTCCATCCTCGTGACACCCATCCTTTATATATTTATAAACATTGATGAGGTCACCCCTCAGTCTCCTCTTCTGCAAGCTAAAGAGACCCAGCTCCCTCAGCCTTTCCTCATAAGGGAGATGCTCCACTCCCTTCATCATCTTTGTGGCCCTGCGCTGGACTCTCTCCAGCAGTTCCCTGTCCTTCTTGAACTGAGGGGCCCAGAACTGGACACAATATTCCAGATGCGGTCTCACCAGGGCAGAGTAGAGGGGAAGGAGAACCTCTCTCGACCTACTTATCACCCCCCTTCTACCATTGGCCTTCTTGGCCACAAGGGCACAGTGCTGGCTCATGGTCATCCTGCTGTCCCCCAGGGCCCCCAGGTCCCTTTCCCCTACACTGCTCTCTAGTAGGTCATTCCCCAGCCTACACTGGAACCTGGGGTTGTTCCTGCCCAGATGTAAGACTCTACATTTTCCCTTGTTATATTTCATTAAATTTTTCCCCTCCCAACTCTCCAGCCTGTCCAGATCTCACTGGATGGCAGCACAGCCTTCTGGTAGTCGAAATACTCTGTGCTTGTAAAGCTGTTACTGCCCTCGTGCAGGTGCCTTGCCATAAACATAGGTATATGTCTTATGGTGTGTCCTGTTCGCAAAATTTAACTCAAAGTGGACCAGCAATTCACATATTCTTGTCTCTGTTCCCAGTGCTATAGCATTGACACTGACATATTAGATGCATCTAACTCACATAACTTTGGAGAAAGCCAAAAGATGCTCTGGGCTAGCAGGTGAAATCCAAATGAATCTTCATTTCCATATACATTGTATGCCTGCAATAGTACAGTAGGGTTAATGTCTTCCCAGGGTATTTGAGAAACCTGACTAGAATGGTGCTTCGTGTTTTGTTTGTGGGGTTTTGAGGTTTTTTTAAAGGTTGAATACAGTAATGTTTTAGAGCTTTTTTTTTTTTTTTTCCCTTTTCTCTTCTTGAGGCAGTGTGAATAAAGTGAGAGACACAAAACCTGTATGTGCTGTAAACTGTGATCTAAAAATTGAGGGGGCTGATGAGGATGGCTGCTGGCAGCATGTTATAAATGTCATTTCTGTGCTGGAGTTATTCCAGGAGTGAGGGTGCTACTAGTGCAGTCCTGCCATTAGTCAATACCCACGATTGTAATATGCTAAAAAAATACAAGAGCTCATAAGTGGGTGACCGGACATGAGAATTACTGAGAAATTTAACCCTGCTTGTCCCATTGCCTGGTCCTCAATTGGTGTTTAGGTTAAATTACTCTGTGTTTTGGGTACCTCACTACCAAAGGGGAGTTTCTTCAAACTAGGGTCCCTCTTCAAGCCCCTTCCAGAGGCACTGGGGAAGGAAGGGCTGGCCCAGGGGGGCACACAGGCCCCCAGCGGCTGGGACCCCAGCACAGGTCTCCTTCTGCCCTCCTCCCTGGGCTCCACCTGCCAGAGGTGCCATCAGAGGGCTCTCAGCTGTCGCTGTAGAGCCCAGCCTGGCTTAGAACCTTGCTTTCCTTTCACTAGGAGTAGCTGTAGCTGGATATTACTCTAGATGCTCAGGCAGTAGAAGCTGGCATCTTCCCATGGAGATCACATGAACTACACTGGTAAAAGCCCAGCCAAGAGCGTTCATTTGGTGTAGGCCCAGAAGTTTATTCACAAGTTGGTAAAATGGGGCTCTGTCAAGTCCGAGTTTGGATTTCCAAGTCCTTTGGCCACAGATGGCCTTCACAACTCGCTTTGTTAAGACTGTAAACTCATGCGGTGTCAGCACATGGACAGTGGTGTAAGGTGGGATGCCCAGTACAAGTGAAACCACAGATGTTGTGAAAGGTTAAATAACACAGAAGATAATTTCTTCTTGTTTCAAACCCATTATCTACAGTCATTGCATATGTAGATCATGCCTTCATCGCGGCTGTCAAAACTGTTCATTGAGGAGAAAAGAGAGCATTCATGTCGAATGCCTTTCTCTTTCCCATCTGAGGTTATACTTTAGCTAGGCCTAGATTGGATTCATTCAGATTATAAATAGATGCAATATGAGATGATCAAGTGAATGAGATCTGTAACTGTGGGGTGAAGGTGGCTCTGCACTCAGAAATTTCCCAGTATACTTTTTCCAGTTGAAAGTGCTGATTTCCTAAAAATGGAAAAGTGTCCTCCAAAATCATTAATTTAATTTTAATTTTATTATAGACTAATTTGGAAGTATTGCACTAAATTTAAAAAAAAAAATTCTAAACTTCACCTTATTGAATGGTTTTCCTTTCTTGTTGGAAATAGCAGAAATATTTTTCTAAATTAATGTGATATAAGATCGTGCATACTGAACAATCACTTCCACTGTTGTTGAAGTGAGAACAAAATTTGGATCAAGCTGAAAATAATTCCTTTTTGTCTGATGGGAAATTAGTAATGACTTGAGGGTTTGCCCAGATTTTAAAAATGCCACAAATGGGCCCCACTTGGAATTTTGACTTTTAAGACTATTTATTCCCTTAGAACAAAAATCAATTTCAAATTTCAAACAAACGATATTCCTGAGCCTGGAAGCAGACACGCCATTGACAAAATCTAAATGGTTTGCAGGAAGAACAGCACGAAAATTTATGCGTTGGGCATCCTGGACAAGGAGCAGGGAGCACACTGTTTTGCTTAGTCAGAGCAGACAGAAGTTTGAGGTCCTGTTGGGAACAAGGGAAGGAGAACCTGCAGAAGTATAATTCAGTTGCTTTGAGCCCTGCAAGTGCCAGGCTAGAGGAGGAGGACCTGGCCACATTGGCTGTGTTCCCTCCAAGCTGGGTCAGGGCACCCCTATCACACCAACCGAACAATGCCCGTTCGATTGCCGCTGGAACCAAAGCCTCCCTTTTTATTCCACTCTCCAGTCTGCTGTTCACTGGTGCTGGAAAATTTTTTTGGTTTTATTTTCAATAAATAAATAAATAAAGCAGCCCAACTTTTTAAGGCTGTTCGCTCCCTGTCTGTGCGCAGAGGACTGCAGATCTGTGTGCGATATAATGAAGGCCTGGGGGAGAATATTAGCACTTCTGAAAAGAGCTCAGGGAATTCTAGTTTTTGCTCTGACAACTGAAGGCAGAGGAGAGTTTTTCCTTTCATGTTTGTTTTCAGTACATAAAGTGATTGAAAGCAGTTTCCCAAAGAGGAGGATGGGGAGGGAGTGCTGAAAAATCTTAGCATTACTAATCTGCTGCCTTAATTTTGCTGCTGCTGCACTCTCGCATGAAGTCGGAGAGAGGAGCAAAAGACGGGGGCATGCATCATGCGGGCACAACCTGAGGAAGCACACGCATTGGGAGAGAGACCACCGTGGGGATGGGAGTGGGGCTGCTTCGGCCAGACCCCAGCAGCATCAGCACGCTGAGCCTTGTGCGGGCAGTGGGGGTCATCCTATGTGATAACACCACTGCGATGACTGTCCAGCTCCTTCCCACAGCACCTCTGGCCGGCAGCGAGCTGAGCACCACATGGCTGGATGCAGAGGCAGGAAAGGGGAAACACGGATGGGAGAGAAAAGAAAACCAGAGGACAGGCTGGCAGTTATTTTTCCAAGGGATGCTCTCATGTGAGCTGGGGGGTGGAGGCACCACCTGGATTTGGATCAATTTTCCATCCTTAGAAGAAAAGCACTTGAATTCACCAACATAGCTGGAAACTTGCTGTAGCCATGATGGCACATCAAAGCTAGGCTCCTCCTAACGTGGGCCACTTGTATAACAGCTGCCTGTCAGACTCACTCCTAATGATTTTTAGTTACTTAAGTGGTAATACTAGAGTGTCATATACCCTGGGATGCAATAAACCTGAGCTGTGTCTATAGAGAGGAAGGCAAGGCAGGTTTCTGCAGTGCTGCTGATCAGCTGGTAATGGGAAGGCAACAAAACCAAAAGCAAAACCTTGTGGGCTCTGTAGAGTCTGCCCAGATAAATATTCCTGTCGGTAGTATTTGTCAGGAGACAAAACAGTGTAATACCTGTTGCTCCTTAAAGTGTACTAGCTGGTTATTTTACAGCAATGGATATTTTTACGATTGATGCTGTTAGGATGAGGTTGCCAGGATCCTGTGCTTTGGCCACAGCCACATGGGCCCTCCCTGTGTGTGCCCTGTGGCACTGGGTGCACCACGGACATTTACTGGAGAGCGACTACAGACCCCGATCCAGGCACTGGCTCCCCTGTGGATTTGCCAAATCCTAATCCAAACAACTCTCCTGGCCCAGGTCATGAAGCACGTTGATAAATCCATCAGTCAACTTTTGGCTCAAGTTAGGACCTAACCCAAAGTCCCTCTAGGTAACTATGAATCATGTCTTGAGTTTTAGTTGAGTCTGCATCGGGCTGTCCACCCTGTCCAGCTGCAGAGAGGAGCTCAGTTTCCAAGACTGTCCATCTGATACCTTCCTTGGCGCAAAATAACTCAGAGGGGGTTGCCAAGAGACCAGAGCCCTGTACCTCCTTCTAGCTTTGAGCTCTGAATTGATCCACTTGTTTTGCATGACACTATCATCAGGATGGTTCCAGCCCCAGACTGGCTACTGACAATCTCTTCTGAAAGCGTCAGAGTTTCCTCTGCTTGCTGCTTTCTGCTTTGTTGGACTCTTGCCGACAGCCTCCTCGCCTGCACACAATCAGTAGATGCTAGTCCATGTTATTCGCTTCCACATGCACAATATCTGTCTTTGGTATACGTTGCACTGGAAATGTGTAATTGTGGTTGTGTTTGATGAAAGAGACAACCAAAAAGCTACATGGAGCTTGATAGGATAGTCACAGTTGCTCTCACCTTTCGCATCAGGTTACTTGTTGAATAACAATTCAGAAGCAAGAGCTTAGTGTACTGAAATGCCTCTCTGCTTGTAGTTAGTTCTTAATGAAAAAGGAAGAACAATTGTGTGTGTTAACATATATATAGTACAGAGAGGACTAACAGCAGCCAGTTAATAATCTTTGACTCCCTTGCTGCTGGCATAAGTTTAAAACAAACACACACAAAAACCATCCCAGGCACGTGTGCTCACAGATGCCTGTGCATGCAGGTATGGTTTAGCATAAAGAATCATATAAATTAGCAGGATTATAATTATGCTTTTTAATCCTTTAGCTTTGAACAAGCAAGCTTTAATCAGCAGACGGGAAGCCCATTTAAAACCTGAAATGTAATCCAAGGTCAAAAGCTAAGGGTCACCACCCTTGACTGTAGGCTGAACAACCAGGTGTGACGAAAAGCTGAAAGGAAAATCACCCTCTCCCCTTTCCCCCAGGCACCGCCGCTGAGCAGGGATGCAGGGCTCAGCATCTCACAGCAGAGCCTGGGGGCTGTGAGGGCAGCCATGGATAGGAGCAGGCAGCCACAGAGATGAGGGGTGGAAAAAAGAGCAGGAACCTAATAAAAGCAGTTCCCCTCTCCAGGGATAATTGAGGAGGGGGTAGAGTTAATTAGTTTGTATGGGTAACAGAGGTTAATAGGGTTCTTGTTTTGTTTTTTTCTCTTCTTTTGATGGAGCGTGTCAGTTGTTTAAAGCTAACAAGCTGATGAGATAAAATAACAAATTAAATATGTGATCCAGGTGTTGCCAAAACTTGAGGCAGAAGTGTTAAAAGGAAAAGTTTACAGAGCTGGTTAGGAAAAAAAAATAAGGTGTGCATGTAAAACAAACAAACAAACAAACAACAGCAAACACGAGCCTTGCATTATTTGTGACTCAGGCGTTTAACTAGCGGACAAAAAAATTGCAAGAGTGAACCATGTAAGTGTTAAAAACAGCCTTCCCGCTGCCCTCACGCATATCTTTTTATTAGCGTACTCCAAAGCACCGCCGTACAGCTTGCCGTCATTGAGTTGCCTCATCAACAAACAGGAGGAGACTGGAAGTTCAGTGGCTTGTTCCATGAAGCATACAACATCTTTTTCTGCCCAGGCAGAGTTACCCTCTCTCTGATGTCCCTTGACTCCTTAAGATACCTTGCAGCTCCATGAAAAAGTTTCTGACTCATACAAGATCTTGAATAGGAGCCTTCCAGAAACACTGGGCAAGTGCTCACAATCAAAGCTGTGGTTTTCCACATGGCACCATGGAGATGTGAAAACTGGCCAAAATTTCCTAATGATGCTGTATTCATATAAAATTCAGTAACAAAAGTCAAAATTTCCGTAACAAACTATTCCACCTCCTCTTTCTTGCTGAATCTTACATGCACCTCCAATTCCCAGTGCCATTAAATTTTAGTGAACATTTCTAAGCCCTGTTCCTCCCTTTCACCCTGCTATCTCTATTTATTTTTCTATGGACTGAGCACTGTTTTCCACTTCTTCAGTCATCACCTTTTAAACTGGAACTATAGATGTGAAGATGACCAGATTTCAAAACTTTCTCTTCACAGAGATCTCCATAAGGTCTCTGCTTAGGAGCAGTGGTTCACCTTTCATTCCTAATGCTAGCAGGTCAGTTTAGAAAGGAAATTTCCACACTGCAAAATGTTTCGTGGGAAGGGAGTTTCCACACTGCATGGCTTGTCTTTATAGATGTTACCAACATCCTTCCTAAGAGTTTGGGCCAGTTGCAAAAGCAACTTGTGCTTAGGAAATGTGTGATTCAGTGGCCAGCAACCAGCAGGAGAATTGCACCACAGGTGTTGGAAGGAAGCACACCCAGCTGACCTGGCAAAAAGCTTGTGTATTTAAGGAAATTACCAGCAAATGGCATGAAGGTGTACTATCCTGTGTATCATCAAGTTATCTGAGGTATTCAAGGGTGCTCTGTTGGAGCCTGCAATATCAGGGGGAGAATGGCAGCATGAGGGAGCCAAAGTTACTGAAGGAGATCTACAGGCATACAAAGGCAATGAGAACTGACAACACCACAGTCAGGGTGGGAAAGCTTCTTAGGAAAACAGTCCTTTCCTAAGCTGCACAAAATGCTGGATGCTTCTGTTTCCAAAATGTTTTGTAGACAAACCACTTGGCTGTTTTATAGGATTCATTAAGTTGGAGGCTAGCGTAATCTGCTACTGCTTTTGCTGCTGCCTGGAGGATAATTTAAAAATATCCCTCCAAGAAAAAGCAAATACAAGAGCTCTGTACTCAACCTCGCTCAAAAGTGAGATTTGGAGCATCAGCCCATGAGTAGCAGAGATGTTTGTGGCCAGCTCCAGCTCTTTCCTGGGACTTCTATTTAGTACAGCAGTATAGTTCAGATGTGGGGAAGGAGGAGGAGATGGAATTCCTCTCACAGTCACTGATAACTTGAGAAGAAAGTCCCACCAACCTGTCAAATTCATCTGCCTTGTCTCCTGTGTTATGCAGCTCCCTTTGCTCACCAGGTTGTTAGCAGAGCAGTACGGTAACTCCTGCTGCAGCTAGTCTGCGACTGTCTTTTGCCCCGTGTTCCCAGCGGAGAACAGACTGTCAGAAATACTCCAGAAAAAGTATCCCTAAGTTCATAATATCCAGACCTGGAATATCCTTTGAAAATGCAAGAGAACTGTATTTGCCATGAAAGGTTAGAGGAAGAAGGGTGGAGCACTGATGGAGAACTTGTTGCCACCACCATCTCTTCCATTTTGTGAAGAAAGCTCCAACAGCAAATTACACCAACCCAGAAAAAAAGAAGGGACCAAATGTGCTAAAAAGCACTGCTTTCCACTTGCAAAAAATTCTGTTTAGTACATGTTTATGGAACTTTTCTTGAATTCTCTAAAAATAGCCTTGCAGGAGGGAGTTGAAGACTCCCTTCAGGAAGCCCTACAGATTCCTAGCATAGAAGAGCAGCTTAATCCTGATTTTCACAACAAAAAGAACAATTATTTTTAGCACTTTTAAAAATAGACTTCAGTTGCCCAGTACCAAGTTGTCGAAGCAAGGCATGGAAGATGTACCACTTTACGGAAGAGTGGCACAAGTTGCCAGATTCTAGATGACCAGAATGTCTGAACACACTATGGTGGCTCAGATGTGTGAAGAGGTGTTATGATAAAGTTTTCAGGCAAGGCTTGCAGGGGAAGGAAAGGACGTGAAAAAAAAGAGCCTGAGGAACATCCTGATGTTGATGGTGAGACAGAGGAATGGGACATACTAGGGAGCAGTGGTTCAGTCTGGGCAAATGAGGGCAGAACCAGAGCATCATGTCTTCTCGTGGCTGAGGCGATGGGATATCTTCAGCAGGGCAAATGTTTCACAGCCAGTTGAAAAGTTATAAGGAATATAATAGGGCCCGGTTATGTCATGACAGAAGCCCAGTTAAAACCTGCTGCTAGTGAAATCAAAAGCCAGCCTCTCGTGAACTTAGTTCACCCACAGTTTTGTCATCTGGACTCTGGTGGTTTGTAGATGCATCTTGGGGCAAAAATACTTGCGGGTATTCCTGTTGTTGCCCATTGAAACTCAGTAAATTTCCCAGATTTCCCATCTACTCACCAGGCCACGAGCAGAGCAGTGCACGCTAAAGCTTTTGCGAGGCAGTCAGGAGTGCTGGCACCTGGCTTCTGGTAGTGGTACTGAAGCTCAGGTCAGAGTCTGGGCTTAGTGCTAAATGCCTGACAGATAGAGGACTACCTTACCTGGAAGCCCTCACCAGAAGTTCATAGCCCAACAGCACTCATTCCCTCTTCTACAGGTTTATCTCCTCTAATCGCCTTGTTTTAACTGTCTTGCACTTTGACTTCTAGTGCAGGCTAGTCATCTGGGCTCCCTCTGTGGTCAATGGAAAGGACAGCATTTCCAGAGGGTGACTAAGATCTCCAGAAGCCTAATACATGTTTCTGAGAACATGGGGGGAAGACAAAGGAAAGCAAGGGTTTCCTAAGCTGGCTTTGCTGATAAAAAAATAGAGTGTTTAACTACAGTCCAACTCTAGGATAATCTGTGTCATCTATTTGTAGCTAGCTTTCCCCAAATATAAGTATCTACAATGATGCTTTAGACAACTACCTTACTAATGTATACTTCCCACACACCATTTTACTGATCTGCTCCAAAGGGTGCAGCTGGAAGATCTCAATTTGGCTGATATGCCTTGAAAGTGATGGGATAGTGCTCATCTGTCAAATAAAGCTGGGAGAGAGATGAGATGCTTATCTCTTACAGACAAAACACCTGGCTTTCTGGCTTTGTGAATGCTAATTTTGCAAGCTAAAAAAAAAAAAAAAGAAACCACCAAAAAAACAAATCCCACCATTTTCCCCCCAAACTAAAATAAAAATATTTATATCACATTTCCATCAGCCTGTATTTCAGTTATATAGAATGGAACTTAAAATCCGTGGAAGAAGGGATGACGAACTACCTTCTTTTTCAATGGTTCTAAATATTTTTACTTAGTATTCACTTAAATATGTTTATTTAGTATTCCCTTGTGGGCTTTATCCTTTCTTTCTTTTTTTTTTTTACTGTTTTGTTTTCAAGCATTTGTATTCTCATCATTCAAACTAGGCTGGGTACATAAAATCCTCCTTAATAATCTAAGTTGTCAAAACTAAGAGCATTTTGTAAAATATCAGAAGAGCCTCAAATTGAATAATGATGAAAATATAGAGGTATATTTGGTCTGCTGTTTTAAACATGCCCTGCACTTGACTCAGCAAATGTAGTCTTTGCTATTCTTGCCTTCTGTTTTTCATGCAGTCCTTTGCTTCTGCTCCCCCAAGAAGACAGACCTTGAGATGGAGTCTCTGAAAAGTACAGTGCCTTATAAAAAGCAGACTTCTTTGTAAAAATAGGACTGACTTAACAAAACACAACTCTGTTCTAACTAATGTTGGCAAACAGAGATTCCTTTCTGGAGAGGAGCAGATCATATGGTGAAGAAACCCTCCTGCTTTCAAAAATGGGACGTTTTCCTTTGCAAATTAACATGCTATCACTTAACATGCTAATTCGAATTCACAAGTGGTTTTGCAGACTTTGAGAATGGTTAGTTTCATACTTAATGATACTTTCAGTGGTAGTGTCTGTAACTTCACCATCAGCTGTCAGTAAGATAGTTCAGTTTAGTGCACAGAGTTAATAACAAAAAAAAGGACTTTGTGACAGTTCCTGTTTGTGTTTCTCTCTTTCCTTCACATTTAATGAGCAAAGACCCAGAAACCTCTGGTACAGAAGTAGAAAGCTGCAGTAGCCAATTAAACAGGAGTGAATAATATGGTCTCCGTTGGGCCACAAAGTCAGGGATGTTGATACTGCAGGTGGGAACAGAGATCTGCAGCGAGAGCTGAATTGTGCCTCAAGTTTAAACTAGCATCATACCTAAGGTTGAACATTAAAAATCACAGAATCATAGAATAGTTTGGGTTGGAAGAGACCTTCAAAGCTCACCTAGTCCAACCCCCTGCACTGAGCAGGGACATCTGCAACTAGATCAGGTTGCTCAGAGCCCCGTCCAGCCTGGCCTGGAATGTCTCCAGGGATGGGGCATCTACCACCTCTCTGGGCAACCTGGGGCAGTGTTTCATCACCCTCATTGTAAAAAATTTCTTCCTCATGTCTGGCCTGAATCTCTCTTCCTTTAGTTTAAAACTATTACCCCTTGGCCTGTCACAACAGGCCTTGCTAAAAAGTCTGTCCCCATCTTTCTTATAGGCCACTTTTAAGTACTGAAAGGCCCCAGAGCCTTCTCTTCTCCAGGCTGAACAACCCCAACTCTCTCAGCCTGTCCTCACAGCAGAGCTGTTCCAGCCCTCTGATCATTTCTGTGGCTCCTCTGGCCCTTCTCCAACAGGTCCATGTCTTGCCAGTACTGAGGGGTCCAGAGCTGGACACAGGACTCCAGGTGGGACCTCAGACTTTCCAAAAGCAAAAGGGCAATTCTTTGCTCTGAAAATAAAGTGGACCCCTGAATTCTTGCTGATTTTACCTGCCTGCTGAGCGCACAGCCGCAGGGCTCGGTCCTTGAGGCGCTGGGTGCACGTATCTCAGTGGTGGCATGGTTGATGAGCACTTGCTATAACATGGAATTGGACCAATGCTCTTCGAACATAGCTCTTCCCTTGCAACTTCCCAAAGTCGCTTATAAACAATTACTGCCACAGTTTTAGAGGCTAGCTAAATATTAGATGTTTGTAAGCTTAATTGCAAGCTGGAGGACAGTGGACAGGAGGAACGTATGGCAGTAGGCTAACAAGCATCCTTGTCAAACCACTCCAGCTCTGAAAGGGAACATTAAGGTATCATTTACTCAGTGCCCTGGCTTCCTATAGAGCACTGCTAATGAAAGACCTCTTTGTGTGTGCGGTCACTAACTACAGAGAGCAGTTAAAGACTTTGCGGACATAACCATCAAAAAGAGCCTGTAGGCCAGAACCGATCCTGCAATTAGCTCCTGTCTGTGTGAGTGGAAGCACCTGCTCTTGCTGCAGTGCCTTGCAAAACCAGAGACTTTTTAACCGCTGTCTGCTCCAAGGTTTGCTTTTTCCCTTGGACGATTTGCCTTTGTTGCCGCGTGCGCATGTATTATATACCACGCTTGGTGGTAAACACTAAGAGAAAATTGCAACAGGAGGCAAAGACGAGCCTTGTGTCTTCATGCAAATACCTACCCAGTTACGCAGGGCAGTATTTTAGAGAGTGGCCATGCAGACTTCACAGATGTGACTGATAATCCTACAAATCCAAGGCCATACAACATCAGTTTTTAAACATCTCTGTCCTATCCTTTTCCCTTCTGTACAAATGCTCTGGCTTGCAACTTCCTTCTTCTCAGTTGCACATGTATCTCAGTACACATGAGAAAACAGCTGAACAAATGTTTACCGTGAGAAATTATACATATATTAAATAAAATATATGCCTGAGCCCATTTTTATATGTGTGTATAATACACACAAAGGTGACTAAAGATAAATGAGTATAAATTTGCAGATGTTTTTGACTTTTCAGCTGTAGACACCCACTTTGATACAAATCTGTTTTCACGCTAAATAAATCAGTACCATCACACTTTGCTCATGTATCTGAATGTTTCAATTGTTTCAACAGCATTCAGTAGATTTTCAAACCTCTGATATTACTTAATAAATAGTGAGATGCATGTTTAAAAAAAGTCGGATTGGTAGAAAAATAAACCTTGCCAAAAGATACCTCTTCTAACATCACAATTAATTTTGAATGTGTTGTCAGCCTCCCAAATTATTTTGCCTTTGACTGCCAGGAGAATTTAATTTTCCAGTTTCAAGTGAAATTCCTGTAATTAAAGCAGGTCTGGGCCTTATCGCCAGATAGTGCCATTTGTGTAAAAGATCTATCTATGTGTACAAGGCAAATCTCTGTCTAAAGGCACAACATATAGCTGGGCATAGTTAAATCGCACATCTGCCATCACAGGTTCCCTTCCTTGCATTCGCCACTGGCCTCAGCAGCAAACTCCTATGTGCTTAAATACACTGGGCAAGCTCAATTTCAAAGTTTAAATGTTTGAGGATAAAAATGGGATAAAAACGCCACACACACTTCAGCTTCATTGCAGAGGATCATTTGTTTGCCATAGAGGATGCCTGAGCTTGGCAAAAGCTCAGCAGAATTAGAAGCAAAGTCTTTCAAATTTGCATTACATTATGGCCCATCTGACTTCATGTTCATTTAAATGGATTTTAAACACATACCATAACCCACCTGTCAGTGAGGTGGTTATTTCACAATTAAAAAAAATTAAGCCACTCCAACAAGGTCATCTTTTGCCTCCAACAACAAATTGGCAGTGAAAATGAGGGAAGAAAGAAGGCATTTATAGCAGTAATTGCCTAATGTAGTTGTTTATTTTGTTCCTGCCATGCAGCATGAATTAGAGGGCTGGTTGCTGAGGGCTGTCAGTCAGGAGAGAGGATGGAAAGACAGCTCTCCCAGCTGGTGGCCTCTCACCTCTGGGAACAGGAACTCGATCTGTCACAGGGCACTTCTCTGCCTCTTAGCATCTAGATTGGCATCTAGGCTTTGACGGGCAATCTTCACGCAGGAGGAGCGTTGAATTAGGCAGACGAGATGTAGGTCAGAGCTGAGGCAGTGGCACAGTTGCCAGAGGGAACTTGTGTAGCTCAGAAATGGGCCAAGTCGGCGCACATGAGCACTAAAATTAATACTCCAGAAAACTCAAGGTGTTGGAAATAACCAAGTTATGCAGTAGAGGGGATTTTAAACAGCCTCTTGGAGTTTGGGAACGTATGCAATTGGCATCATGAAAGAGAAACAAATCTGTACAACTTTTAAAAATGTACACCAGTGTAGATCCCACCATAAGCTAGATTATTTTGTATTTTCATAGTCTTCCAGTTATTCTCCCTTTGCTAGTTCATGTTCTAAATTTTACCAGTGTATTTTCCTGAGGGCAGGATTTGTTCTCTCCCTGCTAGAAGTAAGAAAGAGGGGTGGGGGGAAATACTCTTGGCAGGTTGCAAAGGCTGAATTAAAAAAGTCCTGAGCATTTTCTTTGTGAGAGAGTTTCTATGTCAAGCTCAGAGGATCTTTAAGCCCTCCATGCTTCTTGCCTTTCTGAGCTGCTGCCTTCCTGGCAGAACAGTCATGCTTGAAAGAGAGTTACAAAGCCTGGGTATTTTCATTTTAAAGGTGTAACTAGGGTTTGTATTTTGCTGCTTACCTCCCTTAGTCAGGCAGCTGACAGGCTGCCAGACCCTACTGCAGGCAGGACTGGAAAACCTCTGACTTCAAGAAAAAGCATCGTGTGCATTCCAAATACAGGCAAACTTGAGAAGATGCTGCAGCCATCCTGCCACCACAGTGACTAACTACACTAACATCTTCTCTACAGAAAGGTTAGATCACCTGTAAAGCCCACCTAGTGAAAAATGGCATATTTCTTCAGAAACAGCACGATGCTGTCAGTGCTAATGCGGTCTCCATTTCCAAAAGCCAAGTGGCTTTGCAGAGCTCTTTGCTTGGGCGCCATAATCAAATTTGTTGGCATTACAAAGCAGCAAGTCCCCATGCCAAGCACCAGATAAACAGAGACTCGCAGATTTTGAGATGGTCGTTGTATTTCCCTATCCCTTCTGCAAAGTTTTGTCCAACCATATCTGACTGTTTCAGCTCCTTCTCAACCACAGCCCATTGATCTGTTGGATAGAAGTGGAAAACGTTTCCAGAAATGAGCATGTCATCTGCTACTGTTTGCTGAGGGGCATCCCTCCACTCTAAAGGGAATTACAGCTTCCATCTGCTCCCTAATACGAAAAACATGTATGGGCCCCTATGCTGCAGTCACTGTGTTACCAAGCTGTGGAAACTCCTGGAGATTCGTGACTGTTGACATTTGATTCAAGGAAATCAAGCCGCCACTCTGCAATTACTTCCCTAGGCCCACAAATAATCAGACGAAGGGTGGTCTGAGATTTGAAAAGCCAGGCTGTTGGGACTTTGAAAGACATCCAATTCTTCACATTCTCTTTTAGCTTTTTTTAGATTAAGTATAGCATGTGTTTGAAGTTAAAAAATGTTGAGTTCCAGTGGGGAAATGTTTTTAATGTGTATTCAAACAGTACGCATGTTAGCCACGTGGACGAAATGCTCCGCGTCCTTCATCTCGTATATACGATGCCTGTTGAAAACTGAAGTGTGTGTCTGTACAGATGTAGGAAGGATGTTTAGTGAGCAGATCCCAACTGGTTCATCTGTGTGGGGTCAGACTTTCCTTGGTGAAGTGGAAATGTTCAGCTTACATTGCTGTGCAGCAGATGCGGGACTTTGTTGCACCTTCTGGGGAGAGCTTGCTCCGGGCCTGCAGGCTCTAAGGACCGATGGGTCTTAGTTCAGTGCTACAGTGGAGCACTACTGAAGATAACCAGCATGGTGGAGTGCAGGCTGTCCCATGACAGCAGCTCTTTTGGGACTCCAAACCCCTTAGCTGTGTACCCAGACACCTCTGGAACAATACACAGGAGGAGCTTCCCTATGAGTCCCTGGACAGTGATCCCCCCCAGACACATGGTGTCCCTGACCCCATCTGCAGGAAGAAACAACCCCTGGAGCAGGAGAGAGGCTGAGACAAGAATTTTTGGCCAAGCATTGGCTTGGTGGCTGTGAGCAAGAGATTTGAAGGGAAGAATGCCGAGGGGCTCCTTCTTGCCATACGTTTCCTTCGTCCATGTGTCTCTGTCCCCAACCCTCACAATTGTCCCTCTCCGCCTCTGCTGAGTTATTTGTGGTGTAAAGTGCTTTTCTGGTGTCTGGGGCTTTAAGACAGGAGCTCCACAGCAAATAAAGGAATTAGTATAATGAGGAAAAGCCACTGTTTGGCCTAGTAACTGTACAATTAGTAATACTAAGAAGTAGATGAGAGCAGGCTTCTTGTTTGGCTGTAATCTTTTGGCATATCGTGTTTTAATTACAGGCCATGCTACCATCTGGAATATTAATCATCTCTTACTGTCACTCTTGATTATTTTGTCCAGAGAGAATGAAGTCCGCCTTTTTTTGTAGCTCTTTTTTTTTAAACTGGCTACATTATTTTGAAATACATTGTACTTATTAGGAGAGATTGTGCTTAAGTCAAACCCCAGTAACCAGATCTAAGTGATTTGCTCTTAGTTCCATACATGTAAAGAAATGTTAGGGGTTTTTAAAATTATATTCAAAACTCATTCCTTTTCTTTAGCTTTGCTTCATATTCTTTGCCGTTACTCACTTCATTACTCACAGACAGAGCCGACCAGAAATAGATAATTTCTAGAAAATATGTCAATGAAGCGATTTCACTAGCAATCTGAGAAGGAAGAAAGATCATAATTTTTGTTTTTGTTAATTAAGCACTTGCTAAGAACTTGGTACCATGAGGGGGGATTGTGTAAGTACAGAACAGTTATAAAGAGAAATTAAATCAGTTGAAATAAGACGAGACATTGAAAGTGAAACCTTGTCTCTGAAACCAAATTGAATTTGCTTGTGGGTTCTCTATTGCTGATGTTACAGAGACATTAATTTTTCCTGAACATTTAGCTGAAATTCGTCATACTGCAGTACACTCTTGAGAACACTGATACCAGAGTCTACAATCAAACTGCATATAGCTATATATTGTGTTTTTACTTTTACAGAACAAAAATCAGGACATCTCTGTGTGAATTTTTTTTTCCCATGCTGACTTGGACAAATCCCTTTAAATCTCCGTGCCTTAATTTCCCTGAAAGATCAATGAATAATGCCTGCTGTTGGGAAAAGCAGAGACATTACCATTTGTTTTGAGATCTTGAACTGATTTTTTCTCTAGGCAAAAAAATAATGCTTTTGTGTTCACATTATTCTGAATCTCGTTGGTGCTCACACAGATGGCAAAGTCTGCCACCTTGGACTGGCTCTGCAACTTGCTTTGCTGGCTTGTGGCATTTGGTATTCCCTTCTCTTCTCTTCTCTTCTCTTCTCTTCTCTTCTCTTCTCTTCTCTTCTCTTCTCCTCTCTTCTCTTCTCTTCTCTTCTCCTCTCTTCTTCTCTTCCATTCCATTCCATTCCATTCCACTCTATTTTTACTTATTATTAGGAAGGCTCCTTTCTCAAACACCAATTGAGGAATTTGGCAGTGATACTGTCTTGGGAAGAACTGGAAAATCCAGTCAGAACCATGAGCAGAACTGAACAGGGAGGCAGGCAGGCCTTGCCAGGTTGGAAAAATGAGCAGAAAATAACAAAGTGAGATTTGACTTGTTAAAACACAAGTTTAAGCTCTAGGGAAAAACATGAAACATGTTTTTGATGTTTTGAAGTGGAACACAGTTGCACTAAAGGACCATGTGGAAAGGCAGGCAGTGCTTCACTGACTGGCTTCAAAGTAGTTTTAAAACATAAGGCGTTATGGAGAGACTTCAGGTCTCTGGAAAGGAGACAGTAATTCCTGTCTCCATGAGACTCGTTCTGTAACTGGAGTTTTGGAGTTGGTTCTGATCCGTCAGTTGCCAGAAAGATAGAGGTAATTTGGCTACAGTTCAGTAAAGGGCAGCAAAGAGGGAGCTGGAAGGTTATTAGACTGTTGGTTGTGCTTTGCAAGAATTAAACCTGGCTTGCTTGGCAGTGTCACAGTCAAGGAGGAGATGCAATAGTCTGTGCCTGTAGAACACGTAAAGGCCAAGGCAGAAGAATTACAGTAGTAACCAGCAACTCTTCAAAGGGAAAAACATCCTGGTTTTTCCTGTGCTGTGCAATAATTTCTGAAAGGAATGGTGAAGATAAGATTGTTGGAGCAGTTCACATCAAACTGATGGAAATCAGGATGCGTAGAGCCTCTTAGGTCAGTACAGTCTGTGGTTTACTCCACTGAAAATACCAGAGCAGCTCCAGGCTCAATGGACAAAACCTTGCGTGAGCACACACACGTGGGTCAGAGCTTGACCCATTTTCTCTGCTACTTATGGCAAAACAGCCTGCCACACCTGCCATAGCCCACATGCTATTTATGGCCATATTTTGGATAGCAGTGGCATCTGTGTATACGTGACTATGTTTCCGTGTGAAATCTGGGCGATGGGCAGGAGGCAGCTGCCGTCTCTCCAGCGGATGGGCAGAGCCGCAGTTGCAGCGGCCGCGGTGAGACCTGCCGGCTCGCCTGCCGCAGGCACGGACCACCCTTGGCAAGCGTTCGGCTGCAGCGAGGCCACGTGCCCTGGCAGTCTCCCCACGTGCCCCCTGTCTGGGGTGGAAAGAGGCAGTGGGGTGGGCTGCACGGGGGGCAGCGAGGTGCCCCTCTCTTCCCTGACCTGTGTCACAGATGCCGGAGGCTGGGCCAGGAGAGCGTACCCCACAGTCACCTTTTGGGTTTTGCTTTGGGGCATGGAGCCATGCTGGGCACAGCAGTTCATGCTCCAGGTGAAACCAAGCCAGAAGATATGTCCCAAGAGGGTGCCCAGTGCATTGCTGCTAGCAGGCATGGGAGCAGGTTAGAGATGGGCGGGGTGGGGTGAAAAAAACACCCCCAAACTGCAGGTCCTGCGGACATGAGGTCCTCAGTGGTGTTTTGCTCTGCAGACCAGCTCCCATTGCCCTGCACCACTTGCTAACACAGAGCCCAAGAGGAAGCTCTCCATAGGCCCACGCACCCTACATGTGTGATAACCGTTGCCTTATCTAGAAACGATGTGATATGAAACGCCTGTTCAGTGCCCAGCCTCTGGGCTAGGGCTGCAAGTCACACTGCAACAGGTTTTCTGCTGAAGTAGCTATGTGTTCTGGCGAGAGTTAATGGCATTTCAGGAGCTCCACAAGGCAGCTGGAGCAAGTAATGAGGATGGCCAGTCACTGCTGACTTTGCATTTTAAATGGTGATATAGAAGAAAAGCTTGATAGCACATTGTGATTAGCCAAGGCATCTAGCCTTCCTTGCCTCCTTTTACTCCAGGCAGGCAAACCAGATAATGTCACACCAGAACAACAGGAAGACTATAAATACACAAAACTTTTTTTGCTATTTATTTGTGTATCTGTCAAGTTATCACAGTGCAAACACAGACAGCACTGATGGGCAAAGAGCTGACAGAGAGAAGACAGAAAACCAGTCATACAAATTATTTCAGATAACATGGGAGCAACTTTTGCACTGGTAAGAACGTTGTCTGGAGCCTTAGGCTTTCATTTCAGCATGCTTGATGTATATAACTCGTAATAACATGTGGGATAACAGCAGTGATTTCTGGGGCCAGGAGTAAATTTGGGATTAAAATGAGATAAGTATACTCGGTCGAGGCAGTTGAGAATTCTGCCTGTCTCTCTTGGCAGCACAGACATCATTCCCTGTCTTGCAACCTTTGCAGCAACCCATCCATAAATCCTTGGAAAGGGGTGCTGTGTCCAGCAGGAGGGAGGAGCCCACCTCTCCCTCTATTAGTAGCAGACCCCGTGATTGCTCCACGTCTCCCTTCAGAGCAGGGCTTGGTTTTGGTGGGGTGGTTCTTTTTTTTCTTTTTTTCTTTCTGGAAGCTGAGCTGGCAGCTTCTTTTGGATTATGTTTATAGTACCCTAGCGTGCTATAGCTGATGAAATATAAATGACGGAGTCGATTCTGAGGGCTGTAAAATAAGTCTGGTGCTGGAAGTGCAAAGGCGAGTGTGCTTTTGCTCAGTGAAGTATTTGTTGCTTTTCCAAAGGGGTCATTATTTCAATTTTCATGTGAGTTTTCATCACTTAATGGAACATATTATTTTGCACATTTGCACAGCTTTGAGGTAAGTGGTGGAACATAATACTGAAATAGTGCTACTGCTTAATCCTTCCCGTGAACAGCACTGCCAACTTTGTCCACTCAGACTACGGACGCATGCAAGACAAAGGTCAGATGCCACCAACAAAATGGGGGAATCCAAGATTTACACAAACACAGGGCCTCACAGCTTTGGAAACTGTTAGCTTCTTTCCTGGGCCTCACACTGGTCCATGTCTAGGTCTCTTGGAGGCTCACGTTTGTTCGGACTTAGATTGTCCAGGGCTGGCTTCCTTGGCACATCTGGATGCACGTCTCCTGCTTGCAGCTGTCCCATGGCTGAAGAAGGGTTGAGTCATCCTCTTGTACCACAGAGATCCCACCGTGCTCAGAGGTTCGCAAGCTTAAGGGAAAATCATTTTTTTTCCAAGACAAAGTATAATCAAAACATTTCTCCTCGCATCCAGTTCCAGCAGCTCAGCTTGGACTTCAATATCAGGATGGACCATATATCAAAGATTTACCAGTTTATGCCAAGCCCAGCATGGGTTAATTCCCTTTGCTGCTGACTGGAAAGCCCAAGTCAATCTCTTCCCGAGACACAAGCTATATTTAGTCAGGAAATTATAAATAATGCTATTTGAAGTATGTTCTCCTTCTTCCTCTTTCCTCTCCCAACCCTTCTTCCTCCAAAATAACTACGAGGTATAAATAATTTGTACATTTAACCTGAATATTCCTTGCCTACTTAGGTGTGCTCACTTTCTGTCCCTACACACAAAGTCACTAAGTGGGTTGAAAGTTGTTATTTTATTGATGCACAGTATAAATAAGTCACGCTACATAAGATGATTTGTGGTTAACATGTGCACGCGTGATTCTCTGTCCTCTGCTTTCTTATCTGACGTGCCTTTATCACTTGAACTATTCACCTTAAGAAGTGAATTCACTGTTTGATATTTGAAGTGAAATGTTTCCACCACTGGCAGAAAAAAACATTAGCCGCTATTGTGTGCCTGCAGTTTCTTACTTTGGCTTTGTACTTGTCGAAATGTCTGCATTTTTTTGGTCCAAAAAATATAGATCGCTGCCTTTCTGTTAAAGCAGGATTTTTTGTTTGGTTAAACATTAGATAATGATGACATAAGAGGTTTAAAATTTATTTCTCATCCATGGAGATGTTTGAACAAAGCAAAATGTCTTTGTTAGTAAGGAACTTTTTCTATGGAAAAAAAAATATCTTCCCTTTAGTGTGCCTCCAAAGTGATGGTATTGATTTGGAAACCGTAAGAAAATCTTTATTCCTTTCAAAAAACAGCTTTTGCTGAAGGAAGTTTTCAACAAGCTCCCATAGGTGCAAACATCTAGCTCACCATCACTTGAGAAATCCAGATAAAACCTTGGATTTATGATCTATGAAAATCTTTTAGGCCAGGTGTTTTTGATGGAAATCACAGGAGGCAGATCGTACGAGTTATTCAATAACCTTGGGCTGCAGGATGTTTGCATCAGAGTGGCGTAAGGAGGTTGTAAATCAAAGGAGAGCTGGGCTCTGTGTCAGCAGCACGTTAGCTGCTGAGGCAATTTTTGCTGGGAGCCCTCACGCAAGGGCTCGAGCTCCTGTGTGTAGCAGGGAATCTCTTTGGTAAGCGGTGGTTGGCATGTAGAGTCAAGGTTAGTCACATAAGAGGGGGAAAAAACGGACAAGTCATCGGTTTTCAGTTTCAATTTTTCTGCAAAAGTTGCCTTGCAATTTTATTTATTCATGTATTGTGAGGAGAAGACCAAATATAGTTAAAAGTTTCTGTACGTCTAGACAGCCACTGCCTGGCTACTTGTTCTGGGTATTGAATGTATCTGCTTGAATCCATCTTTTGGACAGTGAAATGGATTTGGGAGGAGGAGGAGGAGGAATGGTGCTAGTGGCGTGGGAACAAACACTTCCTTACCTGGAGCCTAAATTGAGGACTTGGGGATTTGAGAGCGTTCCCAACAGGGATCTCTGCCAGGAAACAAGGAGAAAGAGGAAAATACTCCAGCTAATTTCCAAGGCAGGGATTCATAGCGGCTCCCTAGAAGTGAGTTATTTGGTCTAGAATGTTCTAGTCTCACTCCAGAGGCAAGGCAGAGCGGCAGACACTTGCAGGTGGGCATTCATCCCACCATGATGGAGACATCCAAGGTCTTGGGAGTTGCCCTCTGGAAGTGCCTGTCTCTCCCCATTGACTCAGAGGAGTCTGGACGACTGGCTTAGAGTGGGTACTTCATGTTCAGATAACTGGTGTTAGATGAGATGAACTTCACCCTCTTGGGCAGGTTTTCAATGGGGTTCAGTCCCACAGAGGTATAGCTACCTTTTGGGAGTTTTCAGAAGTGCTGTAATGTGTCACCTATGCACTAATGAAACCGTGGTAGGTGAAAATCTGTCCTTCCTTTGGGATTAATTTCTCTATATGGATATGTATATGTTCATGTCCTGTGAAGCATCTGTGAGGACCTCCAGTCCCTTTGAAAATCTGCTTCTGTTAAAATTTTACTAGCATTGAATTATGTACAATATGTTACCTTCTACAGCACCTTTTACCCAGCATGGTCCACTGCCTAAACTTCCACATCTGAAAGGCCATCAAGGCAGGAGTAGCAGTGCTACTTAAGGAGTAGATGTTTAATGTAGGTACCAGGGCTCATTGGAAACACGATGTTCAGGAACTTCAGCATAGTTTTTCCAATTAAAATTAGAAGAGCATGTTCCTCTAAGGCAATTTGATTTGAAAAAAAAGGCCAGTAGTCATTTTGTGGGGCATATCATCAAGGTCTTTAATGACCACCACTGGTTGGGACGTCAGCATTTACAGAACAGCAGTTCATCCCTTCACTGAAGAAAGACCGAATCCAGGATCATTGATTTAAAATTCCATGTCCCTGTCACAACCAGTAACTTAAATTAGGTATCTGAGCACGTAGTGGCAAGCACAGAAATATATTCTCCTCCATAGCCAAGTCTGAGAAGGACCTGGACACCCACAACTCCCATTGTAGAAAATGGAAGCTAAGAGGATTAACAACATGTAACATATGCTTGATATTTAGGGCAATTGCCAAACTCAGTAGGGCTATTGTGGACTGATGGCCATCGGTCGTGTATGTATGTATGTATTAATATGTAGGTAATCAATGATCCTAGATGTGAACACATGTGCATGTGAATATAGTAAATATTTGTAAATTCCTAATTCAGTTAAAAAATCACTTCCGTAGGGCTAGCTGTGATCAGCGTGTCTAGCAACACCTGATCACAGTACCCCCCCCCGCAAGTCAAGACATCACCATTTTCACTCGTTTCAAATTTATTTGCCCTCTTTATTGCACTTTCTCTTGGATTTTCACGCGCTATTGAAGAAAAAAAAAAAACAAACATGTCCTCTGCCTCTGCAGTTTCCTGCCCTTATCCTCTCTTACTTCCAGTAGCCAGAACAGCACCTTTGTACTGCAGACAGGTACTGATGGTTAGCGGGAGGGTTTCAGCTTTGCATTGCAGATTACACAGCTGCATAATCTCCCAGCTAAGCAGTGATATGGAGTCAGCTGGAGGAGAGCTGGGAGTTTGGTATTTCTTACCTGTTTTTCAAATCTCTTTCATGACTCTGAAGGGACATGAAGAAGGGTGTTAAAATAAAAAGAAGGCATTTTATTTTTTTTTTCGTGATGCTGCTGAGATTGCCAGTAAGTATTACCTGAGCAGCAACTAGCAAGTTTCTGCAGGAGTGTGTTGATGGAGCAAGTAAGTAGCGGTAGCTTTGAATAAATCATTTATGTGTGCACTGCAGTCTGTGCTTCGGGGATTGGCATTAACGGTGGCGCACTTTCAGACAAACAGAGGAAAAGGCTTTCACCCAACTTTTTACTCAAACCTCAGAGGAATAAAACAGGTCAGTGGTGAATATTAAATTAACTTCTGGCCATCTTCCAAAGTGATCTGGCCTAGTTAGGAAACATGAAGAAGGAAGAAAGCTTTGCTTCTTCACATCTTGATTTCTCCAGGGAGGAGAGAGAAGGAGATCTGTGTATGGTATTACAAAGGCAACCTGATTTTATAAGTCAACAGTTCTTCCATATGCACACAGAGACAGCCCCATGCAAATCTGCACAACACCTGCAAGCACTGTTCTTGCAATGCTGCAGCAATATTTAATCCACCTGCATTTTTTAATGCTAACTTGTGTATTCTGATAAATATGGCTAGATCAACGGGGTATATATTCACCTTTGCAAAACCATCAGTACAGCCTTATCAGGTGGGGCGTAATGTGACTTTGCTGCCCTTGCCTCCCTGGTGCATGTGATAGGGTTGGACCCTCCCTGGAGAGCGCACATCTCCTTATCTCAGCCACGTGAAAGTCTAGCCAGGCTGACTCCAGTTGCAGAGATACTGCATGGAAACATCGCCCTCCATTTTCTGCATTTTGCATGTTTCTCCAAAACACATGATTTGTTTCTAGAAATTATAGCTATTTAGGATAAGCCTAGGCATTTCAGGATAAAGCAACAATGTGGTTAAGCCATCAGTACCTCTTTGAGAAATTGAAGATCTATATCATCTGTTCATAGGGAAAAATCTACAAGAAGAGAGAGTGGGAGATGGGTGAGCCCTTTGCTAAACTTGCCCTTTGCTAAATTTGTGGTCGATCATCCCATTCAGAGGTGCACGTAGTGAGAGGTATAAACAAACCATTGAGACTACTGGAGAGCCTGGTACCTCCCCATCATCCCCCGGGTGTGCCAGAACAGCTTCACACTGGTCCTCCCACGGGACCTGGCTCAGTAGCCTGAAGAGAACTAACGTTCATTAGCCCAATTAGATCTCCTGCAGGGAGCAGGGCTACCGAAATGAAGTGCTAATGGATCCGCACAGCCGTCTTTCCCCACCACTTGTGTTCCCTTCACAGGTCTGGGGCTTGTTTTAGGGAGAAGTGAGTCCCCAGCAAGGCAAGGTGAGGCAGGTGGTGGTGGAGTGGAAAAACAGAGTGTCATGGACCTCCCTTTCGCACACACTGCCCACAGTCGCCTCTTCAGCCTCTTGCCCTGCATGCTTGTTGTGCTTTGAACGCTCTGTCAGATGGCTGTGGTCAATGCCGCAGGCGTGGGCTGAAAAGCTCACGTGCAAAATAGAGAAAACACTTCAAGGATGCAGCTTCCTCGTGCTTCTGTGTTCAAAAATGGGATTAAAAGGTTTTAATAGAATTGGTCAGAAAATGTTGTGAGTGGGTTTGTTTTTTAAGGTTTTTTTGCCTCCTTGTGAAAGTTTTCAACACAAATGTAGAAGCCACAAAGCAAATATTGTCTGACACACATCTGCAGCTGAAATTCTGAAATGCCATTGCGGGGCCATGTGGGAACTGTATTGCTGCACATTTGCAGGGCAGACCTTCTGGCCAAGGTGCTTGCTGAGGGTATTTCCCTTACTCCTCTTCATTAGCCAGATCCCCAGGGCGGTGGTCCCGGGGGACAGCATGGGAGGTGCAGATCGGCCTAGGAGCCAGCCCCAGGGCATGGAGGTGGCATGGGGTGGCCACCCTGACCTCCTGCTGCAGGCCACTGCCACGTTTCCACCTTGGTGCTCTCCAGGTGTTGGAGCTTTCCAGTCTGAGGGAACTTTCTGATAGGAGAAAAAAGTTTTGTTCAACCAGTCTTACTGATTCGAACACATTATTTTCTCTTGGATGGCAATTATGACAGATTTTTAAAATTTTAATTAACCCTCAATAATGTCACAAGCACAAAGCTTGGCAGCACCATGTGAAAGTTTCCCCAAGGAGGGCATGGAGGTGTCAAAGCGCCCGGCTCTCCCTCTGGAGCCCACCTGGGGCTCCATCTTCTCAGCCCTTGGCCCCCACTGGAAACTGACCGGGCACTGATTGCCATGGCAAACCCGGCCATCTCCAAGGCTTTAGGGCTGTTTGCAGCCTCAACCAGGTTTATGTGATGGGTTTCCTCCCCAAGGTTGAGGGGCGAGCTGCTGAGCCACCAAACCCGCAGTTATTTTCCACATCTGGTTTGATTCTCTGCAGATAAACAGCAGCCTTGCCATTAACAACAAAAACTTAATTCACTGAAGTTTGTTCAAGCACTGAGAGCAAATATTTTTCCTGTGCAGCTTGGGGTCATTTTAAGGGAAAAACAGGGCTGGAGGTATATCGCCCCTTTAAAAATTATTATTACTTCCTAGAGAAAATAAAATGTAAAGCACCTCTTCCTTCCATTTGTGAGGTTATTGTTACGGAAAAATTGCTGGCTTGGAAAGGAAACATTGCTTTGTGCTTGACTTGGGATCAGAGAAGGGGATTTGAATAAATGTATGGATTAATTTACTTTTCTTCTTTTTTTTTTTTTTAAATAAAAACATTCATTTGTAAGTCATACCTCAATAAAACCTTGTAGAAATGTTTGGTCTGCTTTGCTGTGATCCGCTCCCTCTTGGTGTCAGGGCTTACACACAAAGGGAGGGGATGGAGCAGCAGGCAAGTACCGCAATTATAAGTATTTTAGGAAATGTCCGTGGCTGTATAAGCCGCTGATTCCCCTCACTGCTGCTTGGGAGGCTGAAGTCCCTATGTAGGTCATGTTCTCCAAGGCTGCTGCCTCCCTTACAGCCAGACCTGCTGTTGACTTGGGCTGTCTTAATGCATCAAAGAGCCTCTGCTATGCTTCAGCTCCCCTCCTGAACTCAAACGGCACCACTCAGCTCTTCTTGTAATCGCTGAGGTGGGTAACCTGACCAGGGGAACTCGAGCATTAATCACAGCCTTTCTGGTTCTGCAGATGGAGAAAAAAAAAATCTTGTTTTACCATTGCCATTGTTATTTTTAAATCTTTGAAATCTCTCCCTAAATCTCTTTTCCCACCTTTTCTCTTTTTTTCAGTTTCCATGTGTCATAACTCAGTTACTACCATCAACAATCAGATGCAGTGATACAGAAGAGGCAGTTAGGACTTTTTTTTTAAATTAAAAAGACTTTTAAGAGAACAAATGGTGAGCCACAGAAAATGAAAATAGGAATACTACTGGAAAATATTTCTCTCTGCTACACACTGATAATAACATTGGAGGTGCCGTGACGTGATATAGCAGCCTATTGAACAGCCAGTGAGCTTGGGGTAGGGACTGCTCCCTAACCGAAAATCACTTCTTTCTCCTTGCCGTTCTGCACAGCATCACTACCAGATGTGGAGATCAGAAACTAAGAGAATGGAAGCACTCAGCTGACAATTCTCAGGAAACCTAAGGAAGTATTGCAGAGAGGTGCTGGTCATTTGTCCCTCTTTGCTGCCGTTTCCGTGTCCAGCACCGCAATGCCAAACCTTGTGAGCAGCCTGTGGTGGGATCAGCTTCTGCTGGCCTTGACCCAGCCAGGAGAGTGGCATGTGTCCCTGTAATTGGGAACTGCCTGATGTGCAGGGAGTTGCAACTGGCTGGGCTCAGGCAGAAGGAGATGCTGAGTGCATGCCGGTGAGAAATGGCTGGTTTTAATCACACCTGTGGGTTTGGTTTTTTCCTTTTTCTTCCTAGCAAATTTTACCAGTCGTGATTTTTCTCTTTTGCCAGCCCAGTTATTTCTTAAACACTCCCGCCTCTCCCAGCCATGGCAGGAATGTTTTCCAATGTCTTTGCTGTTAAGCCAGAGCAGGAGCCAAGTAAGAAACCCAGGGCAGGAAAGCATTAACCCCCTACGGATGGCCAGCAGGAGCAGGGGGATTACTGCTCTCCACTCCCATTTGCCACCCGGCTGCGCCTTGGGGCGATTAGGAGGACCGAGTCCCAGGGCTGGACCATCTGTGTGCCTGGATGGGGAGCGGGAAGGCTGCACAGAGGGGGTTCCCCGTGCCCCTTTCTCCCCCAGTGTGAGCACCACAGTGTCCCGTCGTGGCTGGGACCTAGTGGGTGCCATGGAGGACAGAGAAGCCCTTTGGGCATCGGGCTGCAGAACATGCAGCCGTGGCCCTGAGCTCCTGTGGGCTGAAGAGTGCAGGTCAAGTCCTTTTTCTGCCTGGGTTTCCTCGCAGGCACTGCCGGCGGAGGCAGGATGTTTTCCCCAAACTCCTGCTGAGCAGAGCTTGCTTTCCTGCACAGAGTCACACCTCATTTTAAGGATGCCTCCTCCTCTTTTTTTTTCTTTTTTTCCATTTCCAGAGCCAAAGAATGCAGTAAAACTTCCAGTAACAGGTACTTCTTATCAAACCCGACTTACAGAGCGCTCAGACTTTTCAGTGTTTGTCCTTGCTTTCTACAAGTTGGCAAGCCTGCCTGAGTATTTAATTTTTATGATTTTATTTTTTTGTTTGCACATGGATGAGAGGCTTATCTGAGTGGGGGATTCATGCAGTACCCAGAGCCCTCCCCTGCCAGCCGGCGGGCTGGGGGGCGAGAGCAGGGAGCTGGGTAGCGCTTAGCTTTTGGCTGACTTTGTGCCTCCTCCTCAGGGCTGGTGGTGAAGGGGTGGATGTTAGTTGCTTGTCGAACACCACTAACCTCCTACAGATAGGGAGTGGAGAAAGTTGGGACTGGTTTTTGTGAAACAACCTTATCTGAAATTCAGCCAGCGTTCAAAGCCAGCTGATACACTTTTATTTATTTTTTCTCCTCTCCTTGCAAAGCATCTGCGGGAGCAGGGTGGAGGTCTCTGTTATTTTTTTTAAATGATGGCACTGATATCACCTAATTGGTTTGGTGATAAAATCTGTAGAAGATTGTTGTAAACCCTTTCTGATTTGTTCGGTTCTGCTACCATGGATAAATAGCTCTATTTGTCTGCTCCTTGCAGAAAAAAAATGCAGACTGGGCAAGATTTTTTTTGTTGTCAAATGAAACACCGAGTTAAATAAAAAAATGAATAAGACCCTGGGCAAAATGCAGATTCGGTCAAACATTTTTTTTTGCATCAGATGCATGATCAGTTTAATAAGAGAGATCCAACTAAATGCTCAGAGGGAGGGAAATGGTAGGAGAGAGGCCTAGAGAGGGAGTAGCAGGATGAGGCTTGATGTGTTTAGCTGGGCAGTTAGCTCTTTCAGCACTTTTCTGCACAACTTGAAAGGTCGGTTGGATAGGGTTTGGTTTTGTTGTTAAACCTCGTTAGTGTCAAATCTATCGATGCCTGGTAAAGATTAGGCTAATGTGTAAGCCTTTGGGGGCTCTGTGTGTGCATGCACGCACGTGCGACTATATTACTAGCAAATGCTGACGGGCTAAAGGAGAGGTCAATAACATATCACTTAACTCTGGGGCCAGGGTTGGTCATCTTAAAACACTGTCAAGGGATGGACGGCACCCGGTGACAAAAATGTCAGGCATCCAAGTGTTAATGACTTAAACACACACACCCCTTTTGATAGTCCCCCTGGAAATAACGCATGAGCCTTCTGCTGTATTCAGCACAGCTTTTTTCTTCGGCCTGGCGCTATTGCTATATAGTGACACCTCCCAGTGGCACTCTGCAACATTTCACTGGAGTCCAGACAGAACTGCTCCCCGACAGGTTTGTGAAACCAAGTCTTTTATTTGTGCAAATGAAGCTTTATGAAATGCAATCTAGCGTTCTGGGTACATTATTTACAGAAATCGTTCCATTCCTTCCTCTCCTGAACATTTGGACCCCCTATTAATTAACAATTAAAAACAAATAAGTGCTTTCTAATTATGTCTTCAACAATTTGGCATTATGGTACAAGTTCCCCAAATATAATCACTTCTTGTGTCTCAAGAAAGCAATGACCTATTCCAGATGTTGCTGCTGTTGTTAATGGGTTTATGTTGTGAGAGCTGTAACCACGTGCAACACCTGCTAGCAATGTCCAGGGCCTCCACAGACCTTGAACATACAACTTAAACATGTCTCACTCTCTTAAATCAGGAAAAAACAAGATTGGGGGAGATTCAGATGCAGTCTCATTATGGTAAATTACTAGGTTCCCCATCATCAGCAGAGCTACCTTCCCCCATCTCTGTGTTCAGTGGTCTCCACTTACATCAGCTAAAAACTTTCGGCTTTCGATGGTTTTCCTTGAGTTATAGGTACCACCACTTACCATGTGGATGAGTATTTGTATAGTAGTGCACACACTGGAGCATCTCTGCAGCTATTATTTGCTAAGTCATTGAAAGCCAGTTGTGGGTGCAGCTTTAACTAGAAACAGTCTGTGAAGCCACTTTTGTTTTGTATGATAGAGACTTTTATAGTTCAACTGAGCTCAATTCTAAGTCTTTGTATACATCAAAATATGTTCTCAGCTAAATAAACATGTAGTCATAAAACAATTCCATGAAAGGGTTGCAGACTCTAGGACAGACAGACTGGGCTATTTTTCTTTAGCAGCTCATTTTGGGTTCAGCGGGAATCAGGTAGGTTCTGTCCTTCTGGGAAGTGGAGCTGATGTATAGTGAACACAGCCACGGTCTGATGAGAGATACTCTGGAGGAGCTGCCTTTGTGGAACTGTCTTGCAGAGCAAATAGGGATTTTAGAAATGATTAACATTGTGCTTCTTGGATAAATCTACTTTTGTTATGGAATAGAGTCCTCATGGGGAAACTACACAAAATGGCCAGAGAGAAATACCATGTGCACATCAAATTCCCTATGTTAAAAAAGGCCTTTGAAATCAGTTCTCTCCAAACCAAGCAAGAACTGCATCTCAGTTTAACAGGAAGGGTTTGTACCATGACTACCTACATTTAATAATGCATCTTTATGTTAATTGGTGCTATTTGATCTGTGGACTAGCCCTTAATCATAACAAGAGATGCCAGTAGTTGAGCTGAAGTCATCCCCTGGAAAAAATGGTGGGATCAGTTTGGAGTAAGATAAGATTCATAAAAGAGCTATCAGAATTTGATCAATGAAATTAGGAAAAAAGATAGGCAAAATATGAAACATGAGGCTGCAGGGTCCTCTGTCTGGCTCAAGCCGGCGAATGCAAAGAAATTCAGACTTGCAGTCAGCTAAAGCTCCAGCACAGCCCTTTGACATGACTATGTAATGCAGCAAATCTGTTTCTCGTCATCTGACGCTCCGCTGAGACCTCTTGCTATGCTTAGCTGAGAGCTTTGAATGTCCTTGCTTTTGTTGGCCTCTTATGAAGTCCCTCAAAAACACAGTTGATGTGATATTTTACTTTGCTGTTGCCAGCTATCCTGGTTGGTTTTGGATAGTACAGACCTAGTAGCAGCTGGTGTAACACTGGATTTTGTATTAATTCAGTCACAGTAGCAACGCAGTGGTTGCGCTGCCTGCGCAACCCCTGGCCCAGCATGGGCAGGGTGAAGGGAGGACCAATTTGCTTTGCTGGTGTCTAAGGAAAAGGGCAGTGTGGAGGAAGGTGTCCACTTTGTAGCCATCCTTGTGGAGCAGGAGGCCCAGCTGTGGTGCTCCTACTCACTGGGGCTTTGAGGCAGTTTCTCCACCCTCTAGACAGTGGCCTCTGGAGCTTTTCTGATGCTGGGTGCAGAATAGGATGCCAGATGCCTGTCCTTGTCTGGTGGCTTAGGGCATCTCATCCAGTGAGTGCTAGAGATCCTCTCAGCTTTGTCCCCAGCAGATCCGTGCTCACTTTCATAAATGACCGGTAAATGAGGAACGAAGTCATCCTATCCCCTGTTGAAATCCTTGTGTCTGGCCTTTGGATGTCTTTTACAGCCTGTAGTGTGAGAGAGCTTCCACTCAACTAAAGCAGAGATGCACAGGTTGGCATGAACCTGAGGGTGACATGTTGGCAGTAGCAGTGTCAGACCTGGGAGAAGGTGGCGGTGGATAGAAATCCCAAGTCCTTGTGTCTATGTTCTTTACCCCTGCAAAGCTATCAGAAAAGGACATGCTGCCCATGTTCACCTCATGGTAAGGCAGAAGCACAGAAACAGAGGGCTGTGCAGGAGTCTCCCACGTTTTGGGCTGGACTGTTGACTGGCTGAAACCCAGTTGCAATTTCTCAACAGCACAAGTGAAGTCTGAATGTCAGACTTTGATAAGATGGAGGAAACAAATGTTTTTGCAAACTGGGAGAAAGGAAGATTCCATGGAAATGCTTCATTCCCATTCTTATATGATTGCACCCACAGGTAGTCAGGAGGAAACTGTGATTTAGGTTTTGAGCGCACAGTAAATCATGGTGAGAGCCAACGTCCTGTCTGCGTTATACCCACCAGGAATGGCCTCTGGCCACCAACAACTGCAACTGCCGAAGTTTTCCGTCTCTCAAAGACTCACCGACAGTTCTGAATTTTGAAATGCGACTGTGCTGTAAAGCCTGCTCGGAGCTTATGCTCCCGTAGCTGTAGGAGGTGACAGCAGGCCCTGGCCACCAGCAGCAGCAAGGGCACTGCCGCTCGGCCTGTGACAGCTGGCGGGGCAGCGGCACCCGTCCGTGCCTTGCTGGGCTTGGTGTTTTGGGAGGGCGATATGTGCTCAACTCTCCAAAGACGTCAAGGGACAGACACGTCAGCTTCTCTGAGTGTGTTGGGGAGTTCGTAGGCTTTCTCCATCACAAGGGATTAACTGCAGTGGACTAAATAAACTGGCCCATGGACCTCTCCAGACGTGCTGGGAGACCAAATGAACTCCAGTCCCAGCGTGATCTGTGGGCAAACCCTGTGAGCAGCCCTGACCTTGGGGGAGAGGGGGGTCCTGCTGCCTGCAGTCCCCGGCTTTGGGCTGTGGGGTGTAGGGTGTTCCCAGCCCTGCCAGCTCCTGCCTGGTGGGACGGGTACCCTGGGCCAGGGGGAGCAGGGCCTGACTGGAGCCTGCTTCAGGCACAGCTCTTGTCAAGTTACACAGTTCCAGAAGTGAGGAATATGAAACTGTGCTTCACACAGCACAGGTCCTGGGGCATGAGGGTAATAGAGCAACTGAGGCAGTCGGGGACTGGTAACCAAAAGGGAAGATAAAGGGTGGGTTATCTCCTGTTATGAGGATGGGGAATGGGGTTCCTCTGGCTGCTCTGCAGTCTGTAATCAAGATGCAATCATTTACTGGAATAATAGCTGTTGTGATGGTTGTTGGCATTAGCATGTTAAATATGGCACCAGCTGTTCCAAAAACATACCACTGGAGGAAAAGCAACTTTAAAGGTGTCCTGTCAAGGTATGAAGACTGTGGTGGGGCAGACTTAAAGCAGGCTTCACATCTAAGGCTCATCTCAGCAAATATACAACCAGCAGGAGCTGTTCAAATTATATGGCCAACGCCGCTGCTAGTCTTTCAAAATCAGCAATGAGGGCATAAACCTACTTCTGGGCAGCTGGCTCTCAGTGCGCTGTGATAACTGGATCATATTAAAGGGTTTGTGGTTATCAGTTCGCAGTCGTTCTCATAGCATCACAGGATGGCCAGATCCTGCCACAGGGGTTGTAGGGAACAGTTGTGTGAGCTCCCACCCCCTTGCCCGCAAAGCAGCAAAAAGACCAGTATTAAAATGGGGCCTCACACTGAGCTTAGCCAGCATCTCCGTGTAGTGACTGGTCAACCTATGACGTAATATGTATCAGGAGACTGTGATGTCACAGTTGATTGGCAAATGCTGCAGAATATCACACATCATGATGCAGTCCCCATACAGGGTTTTATAGCTCATGCCTCACACTCCTAATAAAGCCTAATGCATGATTGCAGTGACAAATACAACAAATGAGCTGCTACACTGCCTGAGGTGATAGCAGCTTTCCTGGCCAATAAAGGGACCGGTGGCATAGAGCCCAAAAGCCAAGTGTGAGTGGACTAGATGGCATGAACTGCCTGGCCCCATCGTTATAGACCATAACCAGCTTTAAACTCTTCACTTCAAGCAAAAAGCAGACTGCAGTGGGCGGGAAGGAATGAAAATATGCTTTTTCAGTGAAAAAGTCGGTCAAAAGATTCATATTCTAATGCAACATACAGGTCATTATTATAGCTTGTCATTGATGATACAGGACATCAGGGTTCAGGAGAGGTGGGTAGTGGGTGCATTAGCTTAGAAGCTGCAAGGCTTGGAAAGCTGCATGAGGTATCTTTAGCAGACACTCAGAAAGTGGATGGATGTACTGGATGTACTGGATGCAGTAGAGGTCTCTAAATCCTGCCTGGCCTCCAGCTGCTGCCCCAGGGTCCTATTTTGTATCAACCAGCCCCATACAGATGTGTTGGATACCCTAGGGCATCTCAAATGGAACTGGACACCTTTGTTTAAGCAACTGAATCCCATGCTAAGTGATTTGCTCAAGATCACATATAAAGCCTCTGTGATAGCTGGGACCAAAGCCCAGACCTCTTCACATGCTATCCAGCATTTTGATGACTGGAACGTGCCCTCTCTCAGGAATGAACATATCCATATGGTGGCTTTGGTTGGATTTATTTTTGCTTTTCACATTTTGGAATAATTTGACTAGCCAAGGGTCATTAAAGGAAGTTTTGCAGTGGATGACAAATGCTTCTCCTCAGCGTACGTCATGTACAGGAAGGGGAGGAAAGTCCTTTCACCTAACCTTATTATACTTTCTGTATTTTTATTTCAACTTTCAATATTATCATGTCTTCTGTGCTGGGTTTTGGAGGGAAATGCACATACTCTTTTAATATCCCTGTGCCAAGTCTCACCCTAACTGTGCGGTTGCCTTGGGTTATTTGTTCTGCTATTCGAGAAAACGTCTGTGTGAGCCTGTGGTACAAAAATCACGAGACAGAACAAGAGGGAGAGAAACCCTGGACTGAAAGAAAATACAGCCTCATGCATGGCGGAAGAACAGTTGGAATTGTCAGCAAGACAGTCCAAAAGTTCATCTGACATGCAGTGGGCGCAATAAGGTTGTCAAACCAGCTATTTAATGCAAGGCTTTCCAGGGTCAAAAAGATTTCCATGCTGCATATGTGGAGCAATAGCTGATGGTGGGGGGGTGGGTCTGGAATCTCAGCTGCCAGTTTGAGGACTTAGTGGGCTGCTAAGAGAAGCAAGAAAATTAGAGGCCTGGGATGGAAAGAGAGGAATAAACTGAATTGGGAAGCATTAGATCAATAGTTTGTAATACCACTTTGGCTGAGGCTTGTAACGAATAAGAAACCTGCTGAAAACAATTATCTGAAAAAATGAAGCTGCTCAGGTTTCTGCTTTATAAATTTCTCCATTGATGTAATCCCCCTCCCCATCCGTTCTGTGAGTGCTGAGTCCAGTCTAATGAGGCCCCCTTCGTTCTTCTTGTTTGGGCAGCCGTCCGAGGCCACTCTTGTCGAGAAGGGCTTTTTCAGCCCCAGCAGCTCCCGAGGGATTTGGAGGCAGAGAAATACAGAGTTCAGAGGAGCGGTGACTACTTGTGAGAGTTAATGAGGGGAAATGAACTCATTTGTGATACTTGTAAACGTGAAACCCAGTTACAGGACGGGGAGAGGGCTGGCGCATCCAGCTGGTTGTAATGCAGACATACTGATCTGGGGAGAGGCGAGCTGGTTTAAATGGGATTCCTTTGAAAGAAAGTCCAAGTCATGACAAAAAAAAACCCCTACATGCCCTTTCCAAACATCCTGTCCCAGGGCTGGGACTCTGACAGCATGCTTTGTACCCCAGTGATGCTTTGTATACTCAGTTTGCGAAGCCCTTTGAGCCTTTACCCTGGCTTCCCGCTGCGCTGCCCTTAGTGGGACGGCGCTGACTGATGCCAGTCTAACCCCTTACCTTTGCAACAGGTACTGCAGAGAGCTAAAGTACTAACAAACTGAAAATGCTTCATAGGCCACCACTCAGTGTCTTGTGCTTTACGTAATTTCATTGCCACATTACCTTTCAGCAATTTAAAAAGCAAACATGAAGCAGTCAAAGACACAAATGACTGAACTGTACTGTTTTGTTCCCAGTCTTGCTCTGAACAGCATCCCTCTCCTATACCCTCTCCTCTTTGATCCCTAAAAAGCCAGCTATGGCTTTAGATAAACTATAAGTGGGGACATAACTCTGCTTGATGTCTGGCCTGCAATGGAAGTAAAGTGTCACTTCTAATTTTGTGTGGGTGCAGAACAAAGATGCCTGTGACCAATCCAGAGTACAGTGCACTGGTTTCATTTGAACAGGGAGCTTTGTTGAGAAGCGTATTTCAAAGGGCCAGGGAAGCAGATTTTAAATGCTGTCAAAGAGAAATGATTTTACCTTTTTTAATTCCCATTCATGGCATTTTGTATTCCTACCTCACAGACGCTGTGCAATAACCTTGCACAGTAGATAGAGCAGGCAGCTGGAGCAGCGTGCCAAAGACTGGCTCAGCTCGGTGAGTCTCCATCCCAGGACAGGTACTGACCCATGTTAAGCCAGCCAAAGCAGCTGAACACAGGAGCATTTGCGAATGGAGGAAGGGCAGAAACAGAAAAGCAGCTAGGCAGTCTGCAGCACTGCTCGTTTGCCAAGAGCAAAGCCCAGCCACATTTGTCTAACCAACTTCAGTCACTGTTGCCAATACCAAAGCAAAAGGCACGAGGTCTGCATGAGCTAATACCATCTACATAGCTGTTAGCACAATATTTTTCAAGAAGACTGCAACGACCAAGGATTTTAATGACATTAGGCCCAGATTTACTATGAATAGGAGTTTAGCCAGGCCTCGTAGATGCTAGCAGGGGGAAGCTGTTTTCCTATCAAATAGCAATGTAGTTGAGGAAGGAACTGAGATAAATTGTTTGGATGACTTCTAATTGTAGACTGTGGTGAATAAATCAGGTAGCTCATGCCTCCCCAGCAGCCTGGGTTTCGATTTCAAATCAGGGAGTTCTGTATCACCATGCCTGTCTCTTCTGCACCATTTGCTTCATATACTTTATGTACATCCTCCCCCTGCTTCCACTCTCCCTTGTAAATATTTAACCATAAAATCTCTCTGCCTTTCTGGTTCCTTGTATTTGACTTGTGCTTTATCCTGGCTACTGCCTCTGGGAGCTGGTCCTTGATGAAAAGGGACAAAGCAGACCATCAAGCTACCATGCTTTGTACAAGGCATTATTTTTTCTATCTGTCAAAATTAAATAGCACTCAGGCTTTTCCTTTGGCCTGTCAATATTCCTACAAAATTCAGGGCTGTCTAGTGAAACTCAGAGGAAGTAGTTGCATGATGACATTCCCTTGCATGTTGTCATGGTGTCACATGGCTCTGTGCAAACTTTTTCTTTATTCGCTTTTTAAAGATTGATCCACAAAGAGGATTACCCCTGCCGCTTACTGCAGCTCTGCCACTGCTGTTGCACACATCAGCCTCAGCCACCGGCCTGCCTGCCCAAATAGGCTACTGTCTTCCACACTGAGCATTTTTAGCATCGATGGAAACTTTTGGTATATAAAAGACACTTGGATATTCACAGCCTTGGCCTCACCTGGATGCAACCGGGCATCTTGGCTGTGGCTGGGACAGGATTTCACCACGGCACCATTCCAGATGGAGAGGGCCACTGTGGCCTCTCACAGAGAAAGCTTTGACATGGACTGTCTCTCTTTCCTATAGAGGAGTTCAGCTTAAGGCAGCTCATCTCTAAAAAAAAGACAAAAAAAAAAAAAAGCAGCCATTCATTCCAGAACGTAAAGGGTCAATGTTTTCTCCTTTTTTCACTTCTCTGAACAGTTTGTGGCTGTTACGGGCAGCAGGTGGATATACTTCAACTCATCTCTGTCCCCCATTTGATTATGTATGTCCCTCTCTTCATTTTCCCAAAGTGGTGACGATGACAGGGAGGAAATACAAGTGTTCTCCCCTCACACTGTCACCAAGGCAAGCACAGACACCTGGCTTTTAAGCTATTTTTTAGCTAAAAGCAGCGGGTGGTCAAAGCTTGTCAGAAGAGACACCTGGTCCCTCAATCAAGGACACATGCTCAGGTGCTTTCTTCCTCCCGTGTCAGTCTGGAAGGGAAATTTCAGTAGCAGATGTAATTTTTTAGAGACACAGAGCCAGCCACAATAAGATTGAGAAATATGCAGTTGCATGTATCTTTTCGAGGCTCTTTTCTTTCCTGCTTTTGCCATGACCATGTCCATCCTTGCTTCTCCTGCTGCCTCTTGAACTGGCCTCTCCAGAGGGATGGCTCAGCCCCACCACCACAGGCTGGTGGTTTTCTGGTTGTAATATAAATAGAGCACTCTTAGCTCACAGGGCAGATGATGATCGACTCCTTCAGATCTGACAGATGAAGTGAACAGATATGGAGGAATAAATACAGAATTCCCCCAATCATCTTAAATTCTGTGTGTGTTGAAAGGAGTCAGGGTGGTTCTCCTAGGGTAGCAGATGGCAAACTCACTTGGGGATAATTCCCGTTGTACTCCTGGTTTTGTGGTCACTGCTTATAGAGGTCACTAATCCCCTAGCTTGACTTCTCCCTGGGGGTCACATATGTTGGAAATCAAGCATGGTATGTAAGAGTGGTATGTGCTAAGTGCTCTAACAGGAAGATCATGTGTACTATTTTAATACGTATTACATCTCAGACTCTTAACAAGACAGGCACGTAGATGATAAATGTAATTTGTCAGTAAAATTCAGCAGATATATCTTCAAGGTTTAACTCGATATCAAAGCAAGAAGGCAGCACTGAAAGTATAGCACTGAAAATCAGGCTCCTCAATCCTTTTCCGTCAAGTGACATTAATTATTAGGTAAGTAATAGTGATTTGTACCAATGTAGTCAGTACAGAGTGACAGTTCCTGAGGTGGTTGTTTGGGTTTGTGGGTAGAGCTTGCTGCAAAGCACACGATAAATGCTATGAGATTATTGCAGTTCCGCCTTGTTGTAACAGGTCAGAATAGGGCAGTTCTCACTGGATGGTTTGCAGGACTTTCAGATACAAGTTGTGCTAGGACAATGACATGGTTATTATTTTAGGCAGTGGGTTACTTAAATGTGACTTGTATTTCTATTGATGTTGAAAAACCTTGCAGACTTTTCAAGCGGTTATTAATCTGTATTATAACAATTGTGTCTTTAGCTGTTTGAAAAGCAAAGCTCTGGCAAGCACAAATATAGAGTTGCCAGGCTAAAAGCAAAATATATTAAGTCAAATATCAATATTTATGACACAGTCAATAGTTCTTCTGAAATAAACAGGAAGAAAATCTTGTGGAAAAGGATGGGGAAGGCTGGAAACACTAGTGTAAGACAATAAACATAATATAGTTACAATATAAAATTCACATAACTCAGGACTTGGTTCTTCTAAGGAGCCTGGCACAATCACCTGTAGCTAAGCAAAGGTTTCAAACAAAGTGAGTGATACGCTGTTGGGCAAAAAAAGTGTAAATGAGAGGATGCTTTTCTGCAATCCTTATTTTGCACCTGATACCCAAATAGTGTGGCAGTTGAGGCACCACCGGTTTACATAGAAATGAATGGAGCCACATAGTCATGTCTTTTAATTAGTGAGTTGTGAGTGAAAGGTACATTATGAACCCAAGATATTTATACTAGTACAATTTGTGTTTAAAAACACTTCCATTCTGCTCCTGGTGATAAAATACTAGGCAAACATATTGATCCTGCTACAACATCTTTTATTACCTTAGGACTTGTAAACCACATCATAATTCTCCTAAAGCACAGGTTGCACACCCTGTCACCCTAGGGCAGCATGGAAACATAACAGGATATCAGGAAGAGAAGACAGGTAAAAAGTATCCCTGTTACCTGGGGAAGGATTCAAGATTCAGTTCGAGTTTGTGGGGTTTTTTTGTTTTCATTCCATGACAATCCAGGTTTTATTTCACAGCCTGATGCATTAGTTAAACTAAGAGAAATAAACTTTATGTCCTGATGAGTAGAAAGTTTTGCTGCTTCTTACTAATTTTTGAGACTCTAACATAAAACAAGATCAGTACTGAAAACTAGTGCCATGGTAGTGTATTGCACAGTGGATAACACACTGTTCTTGTAGGTAGGAAGTACAGCACCACATCCTTCCGAGGAGGTGAGACTTCTGGGTTAATTGTTAGGGTCACTGTGCTGCTGGAGACCTGGGGGAATACAGTTTTCACTAGGTGAGGATGATGTGAAAAATCTCGTCATTTCTTCAATCTGTGAGAAAAATGAATATTTTTTAATTCTTATTTTGCACCCCAATGTCACCTACCAACCCAGTTGTCCCCATCTGGATTTGACCTGTGTTGGCTAGTGGGGCTATGGTGACCAGGGACAGGGGGAGGCACAACCATGCAGGCAGCATGATCCCACCCCACTTGTTTCTGTAAGAAACGAGGCTAAAAGCTGGTTGTACATTGTATGTGCGCAACTGAGCAGCACCCTGTAGTCATGGCAGGAAGAAGAGCAGAAAACTGTAATAATCTTCAACACCAAGTGCCTTGATAATTTGCAGCCGCCACTACATACAGCATATTTAGGACCTGGCCTTTTACAAACAAGGTGCGAGCAGACATAGCTCCAGTGGCCTTTGCTTGGTGACTGTCCCCTGGTGCCAGCACAGCCAGGTAGCCCAGGGTAGAGTGGGGACCCCCCAGGGAGGGTTACTGCTGGTCAGCCACCCAGGGGCTGCACACCCAGGTAGCCAGAGAAACATGCCCAGGTGGGCTTCTCCTTTCTGCAGCGAGAAAATGGTGCTACTTGAAGCCCCACGCAGGAAGCCCAGGTAGTGAGGAGTCCCCTGGAGAGGTGAGGCACTGGCTTTCATGTTACTGCTGCCACCAAGCTCCCTCATGCTTGGATGGCCACATATGGAGGAAGGAGCCACTTTCTCCCTTGGAGCGACCATGTAAGGTGGAGCTGGAACATCCCCCTGGGAGCCCAGTGCCCCGGAGCTGCAGGAGCAAAGTGATGAGTGCTGGTGTTAGAGCTATGCACTGCCAAGTCAAATGTAGTACATTTACATGCATATGCATATATAGTGACTATATATATGTGTCTATGTATATTTTGACGTGTGTGTATGTATATATGTGATACTTGAAATGCTGCACCTTTAAGTGTTTGCACAAGTTCCCAAAATACACATAGCGGACAACTTAAATTCAGAAAATAGGTGGGCAAAAAGAATAAACCTGTATCCTTCTGATGTTTCCAAACATGCTCCCAATTTTAAAAATTGTCTGCATTAGATACAAACCAAACTGGCCTAAGGACCAGCAGAGAAGTTTTAAAATCTGCCCACACAGCTGTAGAAGCTTTTCCATTGTTAGCTCCAACATGCGCATTTGCTACAGCTGCAGCAAACCCAATAGTAAAAGCACGGGAAAATGAGAACATTCGCCCAAACCAGCTTTGTGGTCTGGTTTCTGTGCCCGAGCCCTGTTTCTGGAAAGGAGGGTGTAAGGGGAGAAGAGGAGCAAGCGCCAAGAAGGACAGATAGCTGTGAAGATGTCAAGGATCGCAGAGCACCTTGCAGGTGCTTCAGCCGAAAGTTACCTCCTGATGGCAGTGCTCTTCCATGATGACAGACACATGTCAAACTGGTGGAGGAACAGCACTTGTCTTTTACCAAATACTCATTGATTCTGGTTTAAAAAATGACAGTATATAGGACATATAACTGACTATAAGAAAGGCCTGGCTTGTAGCGAGCAGAAGAGTTGTGCTTTGTGCATTGATGTTATGAAAGGGCCCTGAGGCAGTGACGTTGTAGCCTTGAAAAATGTTTTTTCTCATGATGTGTAAGAAAAGTGCCTGCTACTTGATGCAGTCTTTTAAAGGACAGAACCACTATAAGTACATGATCAGCCTGATGCTTTCTGGTTTTAACATAATATTCAGTGAGGGTGAGAACATGGGTCTGTGGCCACATGAAGGTGCCTGCATACGCAGATGGGTATGGGTAATGGTCCGAAACCTGGTAGTGGAATCCAGTCCCCCCTCCAAGTGCTATCCCCAAAAACCTCAAGATGCATCTTCATTGTATTGCATTGTTTTCTGGTTCTTCATTATGTTAATAATACATGAGCTGTTTTGTCTCCTAGAAATACCATTCGCTTACCTCCCAAATGCTAAGAGACCACCCTCTGCCCTAATGTAGTAAGATGGAAGTTGAGCTTCTCAAAATCAAGTGGTTTTCTTGATAGACAGTGCATATCTGAACCCTTCAGAATGGCTTTGACAATCTCACTTCCAGGCATGAGTGTGCTATTAGTTATTACCATTTGCATTTTCTGGAACTTTACTTTTGGTATTTTCCATTGCTACAAGCATCTGCAATATGTCTTACGTTGCTAGTGGCAAAGCAACACCCATTTCACATGGATGGCAGCTAGAAGACTAGCCTGGAGTACAGTTACTGCACAAGAGGAAAGGCTTGCAAAATGAAATTATTACTCTGAAGTTGTTTGCTGCCTCCCATTGTCCCTTCCCACTGCTCCAACTCTGACACTTCCCCTCCTGCCTCCTCAGAAATCTTCAGCCCAGCATGTCCAGCATATACTACGTTTTCTGTATTACAGCACTGTTATTTTTTACTGTATAATTATTTTTTACTGCACTTTCTCCCCAGTTTGCATGTCCTCTCCTCATGTCAACAGTTACCTCAATTTACAACATTCAGTTCATAGCTCCAGCATGTAAAAAATATGACCTGAGGGAATGGCAGGAAGATGTGCCAGGGGAGGTTTAGGTTGGACATGAGGAAAAGGTTCTTCCCCCAGAGGGTGGTGGACACTGGAACAGGCTCCCCAGCGAGGTGTCACGGCCCCAAGCCTGGCAGTGTTCAAGAAGAGACTGGACAACACCCTCAGACACACGGTGTGAACTGTGGGGTTGTCCTGTGCAGGGACAGGAGTTGGACTCCATGATCCTTGTGGGTCCCTTCCAACTCAGGACATTCTGTGATTCTGTGATTGTATGAATGTTAAAGTCAAGACCAGCCTTTGCAAGGAGCCTGGCATGAAGCTTTGGAGGCTGGAATTAGGTGTCTGGCTGTCACCAAGGCTGCTACCTGCTGGGGACATGAAACCCAGCCATGGCAAATTAAGTACAGCAAAGGTAACGCGATGAACGTGTGAGCTGTACCATGTGCCCATGGCATGCCTGCCATTCAAACTGTATGGCTGGTACACGGAAAGTGGAAAATGGCGATAGCCCCCCTCCTTCCTTGCTTGTTTCTTTCCCTTCCAGATTTCTCTTTCCTTCTTCCTTTTTGTCTCTCATTTCTCACTTTCCAGCTGCACCTTGCTGGGCTGTGTCTGTTTATGAAGGCCTGACTCAATAAGAAGCACAACCCCAGTGAGGATCTTCAGGGCCAGTCGAGTTGTCGTCACTTGCCAAATGGCAAGATGCTCGGAGCTGCCCCTGCCGAGGATGGGCGACTCCTCTGAAATGGGAACAGCAGGCTGGAGCAGACTGTTTTTAGGGTACCACGTAGTCAAGTGAAGCAGGAGGGAAAATAGGTGATGAAAAAATGGCATTGAGATTTTGTCTCAGAGGAATGCTTCTCTTGTGTCAGGTCAGCAGAACTGGTACTGGGTCTTATTTTCTTCTTTCTTTCCTTGAGAAGGTAAAATACAGGGGAGGGAGGAATATTCATGCTGCTCCTGCTTAAAAGCTAACTTTTATGTAGTCCAAGTCAGCTTTGAAATTGAAACCTCCCTGGGATAATGAAACAGGAGAGGCTGAGTTCCTATTTAGACTGATACTATTTGGCTGAGGGCAGTCTTTACTTCAGAGTAATTTGGGTAAGTGACAGACAGCCATGACCTTGATTTACTTTGTAACACTTTGGTTTGAAATGGAAGAGTATTGAAATTTAGAATTTTTTTGAAAATTGCAGGGACATCATTAAAGAAGAGGACTTTCAGTTCTTCCTTTCAGTATACTCTGTTAACGTTAAAAATAGCAGAGGATGTATAATGGATGTGTGACATTCATCTGCTGACTTCTTCATGTCTCTTACCAGACTTGATTGCTTTTAAAGACTGGTCAAAGCAGAAAAATAGTCCGGGACTCTCAGCTCACCTCTGAATGATTCTCAAAATGGGAAACACCCCTTTATACACTATAATACATTTGTTAAACTGTGCTCATGGGAAGCATAGTGCTAGATTAAAGAGGATATTGGAAGTCCTGAACAAGGTGCATTTGCTAAGGCAAGTGGAGAATTCATACAGTACGGAGGATATTCTACCCCATTTACTTTGGAGATACCCCAAGGTACACTGAAGTGCATACATTAAGGCAGTGCTGCTACTTGATGCTCATTTATTTGAGTACTGATCTTTTACTCAGTCACCCAAATACTTGAAACAATCTGCCTTCGCCAAATGAAACTGTTAATATCCGTATAACAGGAGGGGAAATGATGGGAGAGGTGGGCAAGTTTCTCTTTCTTCTGGCTGGAAGGATTTCTCCCTTTTTGAGTGGGAGTTTAGGGAGCTCTGGATGTTGTTTCAGCCCTCATTTATTTATGTTGGGTTCTTTCCACCCCCAGTCCCACACCACACTTTGTTTTCCTGTTCTTTCTTACAGGAATGGGTATGTTTGCCTTCCTAGAAAAACATCTCATGAGCATGGAACTCGTAGAGTTGGGAGCCATTATAACCAGCCAGCAGTCTGCAAACAGTCCCAGCTGCAGATTAAAACAATGCCATCAATTAGAAGAACCAAAGTTTAAAAAAAAAAAAAAGTGGATGTCCAAATGTTTCTTCAGGGGATAAATTACCTGGGTGCTTGAGCTCCAAAGTGCTGATAGACCCGTGAGAAGCAGATTTAGGAAAAGAAAACAGAAACAGTAAAAATATTGTCTCATTAACTGAAGAAAATCAAGAAGTAAGACTTAATGTGGATTTTTCATCTTGTCCTTTACTCTCTGAAATGCTCTTTGCCTTCTCAGAAAAGCCACGGGGCATCTTTCTATCTCCCAGGGCAAGCAGACCACCTTTAGCACAGGCCCAGCCAGCCAGTAGGTTCTCAGTGGAAAGTGTAATAGTTGAATTTTACCTGACTGTCCTTGATGAGAGTGACACTGATTTGTGGGGTTTTTAATTTTTTTTTCACAGAATCACAGAATGTTAGGGATTGGAAGGGTTGGAAGGGACCTCAAAAGATCATCTAGTCCAATCCCCCCGCCGGAGCAGGAACACCTAGGTGAGGTTACACAGGAAGGCGTCCAGGCAGGTTTTGAATGTCTCCAGAGAAGGAGACTCCACAACCTCCCTGGGCAGCCTGTTCCAGGGCTCTGTCACCCTCACTGAGAAGAAGTTTCTTCTCACATTTAAGTGGAACCTCTTGTGTTCCAGCTTGAACCCATTACCCCTTGTCTTACTGTTGGTTGTCACCGAGAAGAGCCTGGCTCCATCCTCGTGACACCCACCCTTTATATATTTATAAACATTGATGAGGTCACCCCTCAGTCTCCTCTTCTCCAAGCTGAAGAGACCCAGCTCCCTCCACCTAAAACTTGCAGGAACTTATTTATGTAGAACATAATCAAATTGTTAAGGCAAATATGGGGAGGGAACTCAAAAATTACAGGGATGGGATGCTGGGGACAGACAGTGGGTTTGCCTTTTTTCTTAAAATACTGGGTTAAATGCCTATTTCGTTTAGAAGGGAAATATGGAAATTTAACTGGTGAACTGGCATACTTTCTGCTTTTTTCTCTTTTGATCTAGTATATGATGTGTAATCAATGTTACTCCAGAGATGTTATTGATGCTGCTGCGTGTACGTAGGTTCCCCCTTTGCTAATGACTGTGATATCCCTATCAGAGCAGTAAGAAAACTGAGGTTTGATTAATGAGTGGTGGCAGAGGACGTGCTGTTCTGTATTTATCTGAAGGTTCATATCAGAGGAGCTTCAAAGATGGTCCCACATCCCCATCCACCACAGTCACCCCTCCTCAGTCTCAGGCTCTTTCCAGCCTGTGCCAGAGGCCTGTGCCTGCTGCACACCTTGCTAAAAGATGGAGAAGGAAACTCCCTGTAGCAGAAATCCTACCTCGGAGTAACACCACCTGCTCTTTGCAGAGCGCGTAACATTCCTGTGTCCCAGCTGAGAGGAGATGTCAGGTTTTCAACCCTGGCTCATTCAGAAGGGCTCTGGTGTTTGATATGAAAGTGTTACCAGCCCACACGCAAAACACAGCTCTGCAGAAGGAGAGAAGCAGGAGGGAGTTATGAATAAACCCTGAGGGAGGATTTTTACTGACTTCCTTCAGCTTCCCGCTGGCTCCCTGTCTTCACCAGGGATTTTGTCTGGGACCTGGCGCACCGGCATGTTCCTAATTCAGAGGGCTGCTGGAGTTTCATTGCTTAAAGACTTTTGCAGTGTCCTCCCCATGTAAGACATTTCTAGCGTGCAAAGAAGTACCATCACATGACACATATGTGACATTTCACTATACATTTTAGAGGAGTTTACATGAGTTTTGGGAAGGTTTTACAGCCGTATCTGAAATACTCACCTGTAATCAACATAGCGGAGAGCATTACATTTGTGTGCAGGCTGTACAGGCAGGTAATTCACAAACAACTCTGAACACGTTTGCAAACGCAGCCTTACCCGTCGGTCCTGTCGCTTGTGCAATATTTGATACGTCTGCGGCACTGCTGGTAGAGGTAAGAGATCCAGAATGCACGTCTGTGTTTATATCTGCATGCAGCTCTGTGTATATATAGTAGGTATAGGAAGGCATATGTTATACATATGCATGTACACACAGACTCTTTTCTTCTGCCAGCACTGTGGCTGCCACCACTGCTGCTGGCTGCTGCCAGGAGCTCAGGAGCATGAGGAGGCTGCAGAGCCTGAGAGCCGCCGTCCGACAACCCCTCCCTCACCTCGGCGGCAGCGGGGCTCACCCCAGCCACCCCAGTGCCTGCCGGACACCTCGGGGATGGGCAGCCCCAGCACCAGCCCCCGCGCTACCCTGGGAGAGAAAAGGCAGGTAGGGAAAATAAGGCAGCAGGTGCCCTTGGCAACAAACAGGCCCCTCAGCTCAGCCCCTCAGCTGTCTCCTGCAGCTGTCAGTCAGTTGTGACAGTGTTTTGGGAAGGCTCCCTTCGGTGATGCTTTAGGCAGAGAGCGCAGGGGCTCTGGCAGCGTGTGCGCTGGGTGCTCGCAGCCTGGCTGCTGTGTAGCAGCTGGGAGTGCCAGCCAAGGGATTTTGCTGCAGCATCCTTCCCAGAGGTTAGAGGAGGGAAATAAATGGAGTTGTGAGGTGAATCCTGGGTACCAGGGGAGCGCTCCGGAGGTACCTGCTCCCTGTTGATGCCGGTGGAGCCAGCGGGGATAGAAATGAGACTGATCTCAGCCCAGCGGCTGGGTGTCCTGGTCTGCAGCAAGCGCAGGGTTATTAAATCCAGATCACAGTGTGTAAGAGAATAGGATTTTGTAAGAAGCGACAATTGCTCGGGAGCCACCATCGCCTGGGTCCTCCAGATGACCTCGTCCCAGGTAGCTCTGCTTGGGATTCTTTTTTATTACAGAAGTAGAGTTGGTGTCTGATGATGTCACGCTCAGGGGGAGGGAAATTAAAAAAAAAAAAAAAAGAAGAAGATAGATTGCAGTCCTAACGCAAGGAGGATGCAGCAAACCACAGAGAGGGTCCTCTCCTTTAAGGAAGACAAGGCAGAAGGCAGAAACCCTAGGAAGGTCTTTCTCCCCCTCCTGCTTCAAAGAGGAAGACTGCCTTCTGTAAACCGAGCTGGCTGTGTAAGGCACTATACATCTCGAGGTTAGACCTCTTCTGATTTCTTAGGGGAAAGGCTGTTTTATTTCTCAAGTGGGTGCCAGCGGGGTCGCTGTAGGAGCACGTAGAGATGGTGCATCCTCTATCCTACACTGACACCAACCTGCGTGGTCAGCTGCAGACTGGGAATTTGGTGAGGATCGAGGACCCAATCTAGAGCCAATGCAGGGCGAGAGGAGCAGCCTCAGCTTTTTTAGCAAATGAATGGGGAGGGGGAGGAGGGTAGTATGAGCAGTGATGTCATTTTTAACTAGTTCCTCTCAGAGCCGGGGAGTGAAGTTAGAGGAAAAACCTGCAGTCTCAGAATGGCTCTCAGCCTTGACTGGAGACTCTAAATGACTGAGGGTCTCCACGATGGTAATTTATTTTCTTTCCTATGCAGAACTGTTCCAGTAGATTTTTATTTTGGGTCAAGCAGAGGGCATTTTTTTTTTTCTCTGTCTCTCTCTGTATGCTTTGAGGGTTTGACTTCAGCTTTTGCCTCCGGTTTGTTAAATACCTTGCAGGTTATTTGAAGTTTTGCCTGGGTAGTTTGAGAATTTGTCTCTGGTGTGGGAATCCATGTCATTACAGGAGAGAGTTTAGCATGCAGTGCTTCTGCTACTCGTCAGAAAGGGAGCTGCAGAGGTTGCCAAGCACACAGCTTTCTGCATGGGAAATGTACTTTTAAAATCACAGGTGGAAAGAAAGGGACTCAGCTGGCATTTGTTGCTGTAATGGATGGCATTTAATGTTGCTTGTAAGAGGCAGAAAGTCTTCTGGTCAACTATATAGGTAGAAATGAATCTTGCTTGGGTGACAATTTCTTTGCTTTTGATTGCCAGGCTTTTATTATGAGCATTTTAATTCTAGTGGGACTGAATGGAAAATGTCACTGTGAGTGGTTCTGGCTGTTTGAGGCAGTATGTGCATGGATATTGCTTCATGGCATGTACCTCTTGCGTGCTGCTCCCTCCACTGCACTTGCCCTGTTGCTGCCTTTCACAGAAATTAGGGAGCTGCCAGGCTGCGCTATGGACAGCCGGCAGCACAGAGGGTTCTGCTGCTCGCCGGTTCCTGGAATCAGCAGCAGCAGCACTCAAGCCATTTTTAGATAAATAAGTTTGTCCATCGAGGTAAAGTGGCTTAGTCAAAACAGCGGGCAGGGAAGAGCATCTCCTATTTATATTTCCAAGCTACTGGTGTCACTGGCGCAGTTTGGGTTTGTGCTTGTTATGATGCGCAGTCCGAAGGCAGAGGCTCTAACACTGAGAGTCCAGTTGGCTGTGGAGGGCATATAACATTCCTCTCTGGACTCCTGTTTGCCAATGGTGAGATTTTCTTTGCTTCTCACCCAGGAGAACATCCGAGATAGCTGAGGAAGCCAGACCTCAGTTTTGCTTACCAGGAACTTGGGATGTGTATGTGATAGCCACATACCCTTTGCTATAGCCTATATCATGGCAACTGTGAGCTCAAAGATAGAGATCTGGGCTCAAGAATGAGGAGGCAGAATAGAAATGAGAACATCATGATACCTTCTAAATATGAAATGTTCCTTCAGGAAGTTCCTGCTGATGATAAAAGCCTGGGGAATCCACGGTTCCCCTTGAGAAAACTCTCAGTGAAGAGTATCTGGGAGGAATAAGCCTTTATTTTGTCAGCTATCATGAAGATGTTGGCAGCCGTCATAGAGGCCATTTTGAACTCCTCCCCCCCTGCAACACACCATGGTGCAGAGGGAGAGTAAATCTGGTAACCTCTTTCTTCTGCCAGTCCTCTCAACATTAGCCTTGGTGTTGGAATATGTAACTCAGAGCCAAAAGCCAGGCTTTAAAAATGCCATGTTCCTCTCAGTGTGGTTTTCCTCCAGATGTACGCTCGCTTCCACTCATAGTGCTTCTGTGGGGGCGGCGTGCCTGGCAGGGGGAAGGAATGGATAACGGGCTGTACTGAACTAGTCACCATGGCATACGGAAGCTTCCCGTCTCTCTAGTGCTAGGCTGAATGTGCTACTGTGGATAGGCAACTTCATTTTCCTCTGATTTTAGCATGGCACCCTTCAGCAGCAGGAAGTTAAGGCATTTTAAAAAGGAGACCAAAGAACTGTGCATCTGGAGTAAGCAGCTGCTTCATCCTCCTCCTTTGGGGCCTCAGACATTCCCCCTGCCCCCTGCCTGGGGTATTCCAGGGCACTAGTTCTGGCTCGTTTGTCTCAGTTCATCTGAGGTGAGAAACTACAAATTCATGGCACCAGAGATGGAGACCGCTACCCAAAGAAGAGGGGAGCTGCATGTGACTGCAGTCAGTGTGCCCACTTCTGCAATCTTCCCCCTTAGGAATCAGCTGACTTTGCAGCAGGGAAGGTTAAGAAGACCTTTCCAAGTGCAAAGAGAAATAAAGCACTGGGACAGGCATCCCACAGAGCTTATGGGATGTCCTTCTTTTAGGTTTTTAAAGAACAGGTAAGAATAAAGTTGGGGTGGACTAGGAATGCACAGTCCACTTTAGAGCAGTAGGATGACGCTTGGCTTTGCATTTTGGTGTCTTTAGGACAGGTTCAGTCACGCATCAGTCAAAATTCACCACAGGAAGCATCTTGTGTGTCTTGGGATGCGTACCTCATTTGCTGGTTTTAGCATTTTAGCTGTTTCAGGGTTGGAAAAGTCATGGACAAGACAGTTCTCTCACGGTTCCTTCCTGCCCTCCACTTCTACTGCAGTATGACTTAGCGCCATTGAGGTCCTACCACCAAGGGGACAAGAATGGTTGTCTCTGAGCCCATTCAGCTGTAAAATGTTCTACTGCTATTGTCAGCAAAAGCATTATGAATCTATCAATGATAGACATGATTTTTAGGAAATGGGAGCCAGTGTGCAGAAATGACTGCAAAGGTTGCGGTATCTCTCTGGACTTCAGTGAGCTTTGGGTCTTATCATTAGTTGGCAACTCTGTTTGCTTACACTGGACTCTGGTCAAAACTGCATGTGATTTGGAGTGGTCTCTTGGAGAGGGTTGGGGCAGTGGAGCGTGATGGAAACAACCTTCACTTGAGTGATGTAGTTGACCGCTGCCCAGGAAGAAGCACATTTTTCATACTGTAACCCTGACACAGCATGACTTTCAACCTAGTGTAATCCTTTAGTATGTTTACGCGGTAGAATGTACTTACTGTTCCAGTTGTTCTCACCTTGCTTGATCTTCTCAGGGGAGGACAACATAAGCTCCATGGGAGTGAATTCAAGCTAACAGAGGTGTCAGAGAGGTACTTAATGGTGCATGCAATGGTGATGAAAGTTACAGAAGTAGTTAACAGAGGACTGAGGCTGGGTACCCAAAGCCCCCACAGGAGGTGAGAAAATCAGTTTCAAGAGATGGGAAGGGATGTCCTAAGAAAGGATCCTCATCAGTGCTGCAGAGAAAATGCAAATAACTCAGTGTGCCTGCATGTGAGGGACGAGGAAAAGAAGAACTTCCCAGTCCCAAATTTAGCAATGAGTTCAACTCTGTGCACGTGACCAAGAAACACTAAGGTCAAGCATCTAATTGCATTTATGCCATTGTCATCCAAGTAATTATCTTTTCCCCTTGGCATTTCAACAGAGTAAAACTGAAGTGGGTTTGGACTGCTGTAGTCTGATAAGTCAGAAAATAGGTAACCTCCCTGGCTTGCCTGCTGGTCTGTCACCTCTCTTTTGGGCTCTGCTGATAAAGCAGGCAGTGGTTGTATTCCTCTGGGATAATTTATTTAGGCTACGTATTTAAGTTTGGAAAAATCTTTGTAAACATGTCAGTTCTTGGAAGGTAGAAGAGTACCTCCTCACTCAGCAGTATGTCTTTGGTAATAATGCTCAATAGAAGTGATGGGGTTTCCAAGGGCATCCTCATATGATTGTATGTAGATGTTGATTCTGCACCTGCTGCAGATGGAAGTGTGTCCTGGTTTTGTTAAAAACAAGACCAGTTCTCTTTTAGTGAATTTTCCTTTCAGCTAAGTTCATCTAAGTGCCTTCTAAGTAACTGCACTTTTCTGAATTTTTGCCTGCATGTTTTTTGGACACTGTGCTCAAAACTAATAAAAGTGACCAATGGAATGCTGAAGAAGCTCATGTTTAGATTTATTGCTATGACAGCTAAGAATTCTGATAACATCCCATAATTGAGGGGGACGTGTTTGCAAGGAGGGATGGACAGAACAGGTGACTAAAACTGACCAACTGAGTATTCCATCCCATAATCGTCATACCCCCTATATAAGATGGAGATCACAATGGTCTCGTCCCTCTTCGACCATGGCCAGCATTTAGAGAGGACCCTGCCTGTCTGCCTGCGATCTATAGGCCTCAGGCCCTATATCCCTGAAATCCAGTTTCCAGTTTGCTATGAAGTCCCACCCATGACTTCTGGGTGCCTGCCCTGCAGCTGCTGGAGCTACGCCAGCTCCTAGCTCTGCTGCTGCTGGAGTGATGCCAATACCATATTGGGCATTTCAAGATTGTTTTTTTATATTTTGTATATATTCTCTATTTATTAGTAGCATTATTAAAGCCTTTTAAAACTTTTCCAACTTACAAGACTCTTTCTAACTTAAAGACTCTCTTCCTTATCTTTCTATCACCTTTTATGGTGGGAGGCATTAACAGAGAGCATCTGCCACGGTTTATTGTTGCCTTGCTTTAAACCTTGACAGAGTGGGATCAAATATAATATATCCGTATAACAGCACATAGTAAAGATGGATGATTCTGGTCTGTTGTGATACATGCATGAATCCTAGTATCTTCAGTCATTTCAAGGAATGAAAGATGTTGGCTCACATAGGCACGTAAGTGAAGAAACAGCTGTTTTGTGCCCTCTGAGGTGTGCAGACACAAGGTGTTTAGGTGGTAGCAACCTATATACATAGGACTCTACTGTCATTGTTGGAAAATGGTGCCCCTTTCATTCAGCCTCCTAACAGCCAAGCTCTTAATGCCAGAAGTTCTTACTGGAATGAATCAACCACAAAGGCTGTTCTTAAAGGTGCTTGAAAAAGCTGCCACTTAGGTTTAAGATGAACACTAGAACAATTTGCTGAAATCTGAAGACATCTTGTGACCCTTGCATTTTGAGAGCCCTCTGGATATAACTATAAAACACTGTGCTGTTTTCTGCCAGTGTTTGAAGTGGGGGAAAAGCAGTGGGAGACAAGGCAAGTCCTGCACAATCTTCTCTAGTTTCAGGAAGGACTGGTGTTTTCTTCCAGGTTTGCACAGCAGTGCTGCACATCATTCATCTCCTAATTATAATAGTATATAATCTTCATAATAGTGATCATCTTTGTGTGCAGCTGCAGATTTCGAATTCCTCCCTGTTTTTAGCACAGATTTCATTTGATGGCATCAGGAGACTGGTTTTTCATGTCCCTGCCTATTTACCCCTATGTAACCTCACTGCTAGCTATCAGAGACCAACTTCTGGTAAGAGGAAAGGTGATGCATCAATGGCAGAATATGTAGATTCACGTTTCACAGTGGTACCTCAGCTCTCATGTACCTGACTTTTTTTTTTTTTGGCACAGCATAGGCAATCAAAATTTATCTTCCAAATTAAGACTGTAATTATATTTTGATAAAGATCTGGCAATTCAGTGAGAATGAAATTTTAAGGGTTGCCGGGATACAGATGACTCTGGGTTATGGGGAAGCGTTTGCATGTGGAATACTAATAAGCTAAGGTTGTTCAGCATCCTTATCTAGACTTTTCCAATAGTGTCTGATAACACAGGCAATCAAGTGGTTGTTTCTTTGCTATTATTCTGGCAAAGTGATTAAAGATACAGGCTGCCTTTTATGAATGAAAAGGTGACATGCTCAACATGGAGCAACACAGATATGTCCCCCTGTTTGATACACAAGAAAAGTGGGGGAATAGCATGCTGACCATGCCCACATTATTGAGCCCGCCAAAATAAACCTTCCCTGAGGTTTCCCTAGGTCTAGGGGATGCCAAGGAGCCTTTGCAGGAGGATTGAGCCTGTTCCTGGGCAGTGTGAGCCCTGCCCAAGGTGGGTGCTGCTGGGAGCCTCCTTTTACAGAGCTGGGTCTCCACTGGGGAGCGCGAACTGGAGGAGGTCTCAGGGATCATAGAATCATAGAATAGTCTGGGTTGGAAGGGACCTTCCAAGGTCATCTAGCCCAACCCCCCTGCAATGAGCAGGGACATCTTCAACTAGATCAGGTTGCTCAGAGCCTCGTCCAGCCTGGCCTGGAATGTCTCCAGGGATGGGGCATCCACCACCTCTCTGGGCAACCTGGGCCAGTGTTTTGTGACCCTCAACCAAATAGAACAGAGCTTGCTGTCCAGGTAGGATGGCCGCAGAAGTAACAGCACTGTAGATCTGTGAGAGATGGCAAACCACACAATCCAACAGATGCTTGCCAAAGGGAAGGTCCTGGCTCACGTGTGGGTACTTTGCTGTGCCAGCCCAGCAGATGAGGAAGGCTTGACCTCAGCGCTGCAATCCAATGAAGGAAGAAAAGCTATAGCACTTTCTCTCTTTTAAGTGTCTGGTCTGTATGTGACACTAATTAGTTATTATGGAAAGTTATTTCTATCCAATAATGTGGCCTGCCGACAAGGTATTATTTACTGCCTGTGCTGTGGTGACACTTGCAGACCTCGGAGGGGTTTGTCTCTGGTGCTGCTGGCATGCTGCTGGAGTCCTCAGCCCAGTCCCGATCCAGCTGAAAACCCACCCCTGTCTCCTCCGGTCTCTGCTGTGTGACTGGCCTGCAGTGAGGCCAGTGCGTGGTTTGGTTATCAACTTGCTAGAGCTCTGCACCGTTCTGCTTCAAATATGGGAATGGTAAGACAGGCCAGAAAGGGAAAGATCTATTTTCGCTTGCACTTAAGTCTGTCCCAGACTTCCTCCACCCTACCAAAGCCTGTTTTCAGTTCAATGTCTTAAACCCAAATATTGAGCCAGCCTGTCAGTAATAACTATTATACTCTATTCAGCAGCGGTTTAGGGACTTAATTGTAGCACGTGGTTTTATTTTTACTACAGATTAGAACAATTCTGTGCCTTTACTTTTTTTTTTTTTCCCCAATTAACTGTGAAACAGTGAGTGTGTCATACAACAATTTTTTAAAAAAAGTTCTGGTGGGATGTCAGCTTCATCAAAATAATGGTTTTACTTCCTTACTGGTCTGAATTCTTTGTAGGTTTTTGGTGACTAAATTTTATTCTCAAGATGTTCTTTCATGATATGTAAGAAAGAAACTTGACTTATCGCTGTGCAGTTTGAATGGCAGGTGGAGCAGATATGATTCAGGAGCCTGGGGTTAATAAGCATTCTGGGAAGGCAGATTCCATTGGAGACACTGCAGCTGTAATAGGAGACAAACGAGTTAGCCCCTTCCATAATAGACTGGATGGTCTTTTCAACAGGAGGTGTGCACCGCTTAAATGGTAGTCTCCTAGTCTCCTCAAATTCAACCTGCAAAAGCAGTAATGTGCTTTCTTTCTCCTTCTGTAACGTGTGTGGACATGTGGTACTGATCTTGGACAACTCTAAAACTGCAGGGTTGTGCCCCAGTCCAGATCTTGTGAGTTGCTGTGAACTTGGAGACTGATCAGAGAAGAGGCTCAGTCGCTGGCTTGGTGTCTGCAGCCTGGCTCTTGCAGGGCCTGGGGGAAAGGGTGTTCATCCTGGAAATGTGCCTCGCTTGGGATCCCCAGTTCTGGCATATACTGAAGGCTCAGTCTTGGTTCTTTGGAGTAGTCCAGGAGTGTCCATGGCTTACAGCGTAAACGCCCCTTTGGTATTTTTTCACTCTTTCAACTTTGGAGTTGTCCAGCAAACACCTGAGAGGCAACTGATTCAGGTTTGATAAAATCTTTCATGTCGAGTTGTTTCTGTCTCAATTTATGACTGACTGCTGTCCTTTCCTGGCTTGACAGTGCCAGGTATATGAGGTAAAATTAACAAATAAACAAACCCGTAAATTGTACATCACTGCCTAAATGTACCAACAAGTGTTTAGCCAATGTGGAGGTATTGCCCTATTCAGTGTCTGGGTGATGTGTTGGTCTGTTTTACTCCAACCCCATTCTCTAAACTTGCATTGGGTTTCTGCTTACTGCACGCACAAATTTTGCATTTCATGCAGGTTTTCTTCTGTGTGCTCTATGTTGCCTCTTCATAACACCTTACACCTAGTGGTAACTTTTCACAAAGTCATCTTCTCTGCCCTGATCCCTTCAGTCAGCCTTGCTTATTGTCCAAACCAGTCCTCCCCACTGGGCTTGCCTCGCTGTGGGCTCTGAGACTCCCTGGAGGACAGAGATGCTGGAGGTGGGTGTCCAGGCTGCTCCCTCCCGTGGTGCAGGGGGTGGTTCTCCAACCACCCCAGCACCCAGAGCGCAGCTGCAGCCCCTCTCCCAGGAGTGGGCAGTTTGTTCCCAGGTGGCTCCTTGAAGCATTTTCCATTGGAAAGCAAGTTGGGAAAGGAAGGGGAGTGGGAGCAAAGGAAACACAACCTTTACTGCAGCATCAGCAGATGCAGTAATAGGTGCAGAAGCACCGTAGCTGTGCTGCAGGTGGGAGCACGGCAACTACTTTGTTCTTCGTGGTCTTGTTTTCTGCAGTGGGTGGCTGTGTGATATCCTCTTAGCTGAAAAAAGGAGGAAGGAAATGGTTGTTTCCATGGCAGATCCCAGGTTGTTTCTGGTGTCAACATCATGGTGAAGGCTCTCTGGGCTTATCAGAAACTTTTTGGAGGCAGGCAGAGCCCTGCCTTCATCTTCTGGCAGCCACTGTTTAAATAGAGGCACTGTGTACTCGGTGATGCCTCAAGAGATGCAACAAACATTATTTAAATGATGAATTGCTGTCCATGGGTTATCAGAATAGGATTTAGTACACAAAACAACCCTAAAGAGCTTATGACATCAGGAAAAGGGTTTCAGCTTCACTGAGTGGAAATTCTTACTTGCTGGGCAGAAGTATTTTCTCAGTAGGTCAAGTGGGGAAAAATCAAGCTGGGAAATTGTACTCAGTGAGGCTGGGGATAAAAACTGTACTGCGGCAATGTCTCACACTTTTAAATCTTTTTCATGCCATCAGGTTGTGTTCCCCATGACAGGTTTGAATGAACACACTGAAGCCCATTTTCTTCACTACTCATTTCTGCTTGTGCAAAGGAACAGAATAAGGCTCTGAAAGTGTGTGATCTTTGACCAGCAAAACTGTGCCAGTCAAAGCCATTACTACCATTTATCAGCATAACATGTCTTTTTGATGAATGTGGAGGTGTGAGGAGCAGGCTAACTGCTAAAATGCGGTTGTGTCAGTGTGGTTGCAGCTGCTTTACCTGTATAATGTATTGTCAAAGGACAAAAATCATTTTATTGTGTTAAAACCTGAAGAACATTCATAGTTTGAGAGCAGAAAATGACCCCAGATAACACAGCTGGAGTTAGCTAGAATCTAAATTATTTCCACAAGTTAATTAGCGTGTATGTGCAATACACTGCCGTGTACCTCTGCCTTGTACCACCTACCAACACTTATACATAGAGTTCCTGCATGCAGTGAGTTGTCGGGCTGGGAGATATTATGAAGTTGTAGTTTGGATATAAAAACAGCAGCATGAAACATGACCATTCAGCATCATGTTGGTAGAAAGAATAGGACAAAGTAGGGTAGGATAGAATAGAATAAGAATAGACTAGGATAATAGACTAGATTAGTCTAGACTAGACTAGACTAGATTATTTTCAGTTCGAAGGGACCTAACATGATCATCTAGTCCCAATGGAAGATTGCTAGTACAAGATTCAGAATGAAACTCTGGTCGTCTTCAGCCGTAATCATAAAACCAGTGTTATGTTATGTAGGCACCTGGCTGGAAATGGGAGGTACCGCTGAGATATGTACACAATGGACAGCTAGACCCAAGTCTCCCTGGTTTCATCACGCCAAACGGGGATAATTACCTAATGATCTGTGCCCCCATTGATGCGGCTGGGGATGACAGCAGCCGAAAGGCAGGTGTGGGAAATTCAGAGCTGTGGTTCGGTGTGGCTTTGCCTTGTGGGACTCTGGGCTGAGTATGGAGTTGGTTGAGGGAAAAGACATTTTCCTCCCTGCTGGGATGAATTAGTCGTCACAGACTGGGCAGTGATGGTGCTATTGCAAAGCTGTGCTTTCTGTGGTAGGCAAAAAATTCATCTCAGTTTAACCCCCCAAAAAAAGAATTTCTGAATACAAAAATTACCTAGGGGATTACTTGAATAAGCTCAGCTCTGGGCACATATCTGTCTCAGTGGTTCATGAATGGGAGGAGGAAGTGTTTTCTGCCCACGACACTACTTGGAGGCTTATTTCTGTGAGTGATGTGTGTCACTTTGGTTATCATTGCTTTTTTCTAGCTACAGTGCTTCTGGAGCAACATCCTACTCTCACTGAGCATCCAGAGATAGAAGGGCATTGAAGGGGAAGAAAGATGAGTGTCTTCTAGCCATCCCTTTAGCAAATATTTCCCTTAGTCTTAAATTATCAGGGATGTAGCTGTAACTTCAGTAGCAATAGAAGTGGAATTTCTCAAAGGCTTGAAAATTATTGCACTGTTCCGTAGAAGTATCTGCAAAAATACATTGTCTTCTGGATCAAAATGAGAATCTTCAAACTTTAGATATTTTCTTCTGACAAGCTGAAGTTTTGCTGAAGCTTTTCCAACCTAGAAGTACATGTAAAAGTTTGTGGTAAATAGGGAGGGTTGTACTAATTGTGGGAAGGCTGCTCTGGCCCTTGTAAAGTGAAGAAGCATTGCAGTATTTGTAAAATGTTATTATTGCACAAATATTACAAAGATAAAAGGAATCAAGATGCTAATAGAAGGGAAAAATGATAAACAGAATGAAAAGCGTCCAAATTAATATTTGCCTAACTGCCATTTTCATAGGTAAGTAGCAGCTGAACATTTAGATATTTTTTCTTCTGTATTGTTGCATAGAATCCCATTTCTGGGATAAAATCAAAGCATGTTAAGTATGCCAATAGCCAAACTTCAACAATAATTCTGCATGACAGAAACATTGCCAAGCAGTGACCTCACCCTCACTCACTACCTGAAGACGTACTGCATCCCACAGGAAATCAATGCTTCCTAATGTGAACAAACATGAAAATGAAATTATCAAACTGGCAAGTCAGGGAAACAATCTTGATTTATCAGAATTATCTGTGATTTAAATGCAGTAGTTAAAACACCTCAAGTGATAATGAATTTGGCAGATGATCAGTGAATTCATGCATCTCTCCATGTCATGTGGGTCTGGGCTCTGGTGGGAATCACCCAGGGTGCCAGGCTGGCTCTTTTTTCTTTACTGACCGTGGCAGGTTAATTCTGAATAACAAAGCACCCATTACTCACTCAGTCTGATGTTTTGGAGCTGCTTATAAATGGCAGAGGTTGGTTGTGCTGCAGGGGCCTGTGGGTCCAAAACCGAAGCCCGGGCAGTACCAACCACACCTCATCTGCAAAGCTCATCATGCTCCAAAGAGCATGCCCTAGTATGGAATAAGCAAGCCTACTTTTATCTGGAAGAATATGACACTAAGAAAACCACTCAGTAAATTATTATTGGACTAGCACATGAAATGCATGGCCTATTATTTTAAGTGTAAATGCTTGGTGTAAAGGATGACTTCTGCCCTTAAAACACAAAAGCAGAAAGAACATAGAAAAGGTTAGAAGGTCCCTGAAGGACAAGAGATGGCTGTGAAGGCCAGGAGGTGATTTGCCCTAGGTGGGAGCAGGGATGCGCCAGCATATCCACCTACCAAACCGAATTGCGTATCCAAACAACATCAGCCCAGGCAAACACCATTTGAAAATGCTGTCTCCATTTTTTGCTTTTCGCCACGTACCAACTTCTGCATTTACTTCTTCTTTTCTCTTTTTTCTCCCTTTTTTTTTTAATTTTAAGCTCAGCAGCAGAGATAAGAGCTTGTTTTCATATTCTCCGTAACACCCTTACGATACTTCAGACGCTATAAAAAAAAATAAGCAGATGGCTGTGAACTGATCTGTATTTGTATATAGAATGTCTCCAACTTAACGAACAATATCCATATTATAAAAAGAGTTGGCTGGGGTGGCTTCCCTTCCCCCTGTGCTGGCAGATGCTATGGAGTTGGTAAGATGCGAAGATTGATTGGCAGCTCCCCCCAGATCAGGGCTAGAGTTTATCCGTGGGTGTCGTCTGCCTTTCCCTGCTCAGCACGTAGAGCATCTCAGCCTCCGGAGCAGTCTGGCACCTCTTCCAGCACTTTTTTTTTACTTGACACTGCTCGGAAAACCCACACAGAAAGAAGAGAGGCAGGGAGGAGAAGGCGGTGAAGTGGGAGGGAGGTAATTAGGGCCAGACCTGATGTCCCGGTGTATCCACAGGGGCCAGAGAAATCAGACAGAGCCACGACTGAGAAAGGACAGAGCAAAGATAACAAAATCCAACATCAGCTTATTGTGTCACATTTCTGAGCATTTTTGTCCCTTCCTTCATAAAAAAGGAATGTATTTGTTCAGTTTCTTGGGCAATGCTTCACCTTTCGAGTTAAAAGTCACCTTGCTTGGCTGCAACCCAAATTTGTTTTTTTAGTTTGCTATTAAATATATTCGACAAGTAAATGTGGAAACCCATCCATAGCTTCACAGACATGCATTTCTCTCCATGCAGGCAATCCTGCTCCCGTGTAAAGGCAGCATCTCCCCACTGGGCCACTGATGGTGCTGGGACATGCCGGCTCAGCACAGTCCGTCTTCTTGTGGTCCTCCCCTGGTGCACAGATGGGGACAGGCTCTGCTAGAGGAGTATTCTGAGCTCTCAGAGGCTCATTTGTACTCGAAATCAGCGAGGAGCCTATCTGTTAGCTGCAGAAATTCTCCAGGGCAACAAATCTCCCCTGGGGAAGGTTACTTTTGTGATTACTTCCCATTGTCTGCTTCTTTATGCTTGGAAATGTTGTCAACTTTGCTCCTCGTGAACAAATCCAGGCATCCCCAGAGTGCTCTCTCCCCTGATGCACCATTCCACTCGATACGCAATACATTAAGGTCAAATGCTGTTTGCTGCTCAACGGCCCCATTTTTTACTTACACTTCCTGCATGATAATTTTAATGACAATGCCCTTCTTCCCCCTTTCCAAGTTCCCTTTCGTTTTTCCTTTCCTGAAAGTATTTCTTCTGGTTTGATTCCATTTCCTGTAGTTTGATCGTTTTTTGGGGTTTTTTTCCTGCAACTTATTTCCTGCAGTTTATTTTTATTTTGTTTTCATCACTGCTTACAATTGAGAGTTTGAAGAACTCCTGTCCAGTTTTGCCGCCAGTGTCGTTCCACGCTGGTATTTCTGATAGTTACCAGCAGGTGTTGATGCCTGACTGCAGCTAGACGTAGCCATTTCACCACACCTTCTGGTTTTCTTTGCATGGGCAGTACTCAGTACATGGTCATAATAAAATATCTGCCCACACTTCAAAGGTAATAATTTTGTATGTACATTAAGCAAGCAATCATTTGCCACTCTGTGTATTTGCTGTGCTAAAGCCAACATGTTGACAACTACCTTGTACTCTATCCAATGCGCACACAAAGACAGATGAATTACAAATGTGCAAGAATTTGCTTTCTGCTATTATGTTCTGGACAACAACTCTCGCCAGAGTGGTCCACATCTCTACAGCATCTGACAAACCCTGTAGCTCTTCAGCAGTTGTGGCTTTTCAGAAATCCCATCAGAAGTCAATTAGGTTTTCTGCATAAATATGTGGCTTAATAATATAAATGTGAGCACAAACAATAGGATATGGTTTTGGCTCACAGAGCCATACTAGTCATAACAATAAGGGTAGTCTATGTTATGATCTTTATTAACACCTTATGATACTTCACAAGAAGTAAATGTTTTAAAATTTATTTTAGCTTAATCATTTTCATGCTGCATTTCATGTGCTAGTTGCCATTGCCCGTGATGTCTCTGTTTGAAGTGGGGGTTAGCAGGTTGGCAGGAGCTGTAGGGGCTCCCTAGCTGGCATGCTAACAGGTTTGCATCCTCTGCAGGGATGTGCAAAGAGATACAGCTAACAATGCTCACCTTTCAGTCAAATTTGCATGCTAGCATTTACCATTTGAGGATTGCGGACCATTTTAGGTAAGCAAGGACCTGAAATACAGTAGAAAAAAAACCAGTGCAACGCTGCAGAAAAAATATTACTTCCTAAAGTGAGCAAGCTGAGAACATGTTATTCAAATAATAATAGCAGTTGGAAAATAACTTACCTTGACATAAGTTATTCGTCCTGCAGTCTAGGTATACCATATCACTAAGACAGTTTCCAAATGCTATCTGCATAGTTCCCTTCTAAAAAGTAATCCAGTATATCTCAGTGGCTTTGTATACATGGGCATAGAAAGTACAGTAAGTAATCCAATCCAATCCGTATATCATAACATGTCTGCGCTTTACAGATTAAGGGCTAATTTCAAACCCAAGAAGCCTGGAGTGGAGAGGCTGAAATACCTGGGTCGGAGCTGGAGCCCCAGTGGGGACTGGTGCTGGGACACATCCTTGGCAGTGCAGGGTGCGGTGGAAGGGACTTGCAAGGGTAACAAGAATCCATCCCTAAGCAGGTTTCTTCATTAAATTCAGTTCCTTCAAGGAAGTATAGAAGGGGAGGGGGCAAGAATCTACATTTTCAGGCAGCTCTCCTTCCCCCTTACAAAACAAAATAGACCATGTTCATCATTGTTTCAAAAAGTGAAACTCAGCAAGTCAGCCAGCCATCTTATTTCTTCCTAGCTGACTTCTCCGTGTGGTTCTCTGAACCCTTACAGCCCTGTTTGCTCTGATGTTTTACACAAGTGTCTTGTCAGAAGTGGGTCTGGAGAAGGATATTGCTGGACAGTGTTGAAATAGGACCCTCCTGCTGGCCCGGGGCCCCTTCCTGGGCTGGGTGTTCCACCAGCCCAGTTCACAGCCAGTTGTCTGAAACTGGGCTTCAAGTAATGCGCTTGGGAGGCTGGGGCTAAAACGAACTTCTGAGAGGGCTGCTGTTGGAGAACTTATGTATTCACTGAGTTTGAGGAAGAATTCTACTGAAAGGACCCAGAGGAGCTACACAGTAAACTAGTTGTATCTTTAACTGCACCCCTGTGCCCAGCTGACCCTGGGCCACCATCAGGGTGGCACAGGAGTAACCTCGTTGAATCACGTATGTGATTTTAGTTGCCTGCTCCAAGAAGTACGCTGCCTTGCCAAAATGGGGAGGAAGCTTCCCAGGGCAGGCATGGCCTCAAGAGCCATTAGAGACCTTAGGGAGAGCCAGGTTGCTCAGTCCTTCTGCAGGAAAGGACCGGTGGAGCTTCAGGAGCAGCAAGAATATTTCCCCAAGGGAAGAAAAAAGAGTTGCCTTTTGTCCCTCTGAGGTGATTGACTTTCTGCCTTTCCTCAAATGTCTGTGAGTAATTTGAAGGAACATGTGTAGCAATAGTAGCATAGTATTTACTAAATGTAATTGGAAAAAAACTGTTGCTCCTAACCTCAACTTGCAGTTAAGCAGCGTTCAGGGCATCTAGCCAAGCACGCTGAAAAAGACTGATGGGGAGGAAGAGGTGTGAAATATGATCCACCGCCTCTGCTCTTCACACATGGCTTGCTGTTCCTGACTTCTGGGGGTTTGATTTCTCAGCCTACGTGTGGTTCCAGTGGAAAAGAAGAGGGGCCCTACATGTTCATTTTCTGCGTAAACTCTTCCAGTCTTGTTTTTCACTTGGGAGCAGCTTCCAACCTCAGATATTGGCTTCCCCATGCGGTTTGCTGAAGGCGAGAAGGTCAAACTGCAGACAGTCACTCACAGAAAAGGAGTCCAGAGAAGGGCAACGGAGCTGGTGAGGGGCCTGGAGCACAAGTCTGATGAGGAGCGGCTGAGGGAACTGGGGCTGTTCAGCCTGGAGAAAAGGAGGCTGAGGGGAGACCTGATCGCTGTCTACAACTACCTGAAAGGAGGTTGTAGCATGGAGGGGGTTGGTCTCTTCTCCCAAGTAACAAGCAATAGGACAAGAGGAAATGGCCTTAAGTTGCACCTGAGGAGGTGTAGATTGGATATTAGGAAAAATTTCTTCACGGAAAGGGCTGTCAGGCATTGCAACAGGCTGCCCAGGGAAGTGGTTGAGTCACCATCACTGGAGGGGTTTAAAAGATGCGTAGATGAGGTTCTTAGGGACATAATTTAGTGCCAGTGTTAGGTTAACGGTTGGACTCAATGATCTTGAGGGTCTCTTCCAACCAAAATGATTCTATGATTCCATGAAAATCACCCCCAACACTTTTATACTAAATACAAAATGTAACCTGTGTCTTTGGCTTGGGTTCGCTCTTCACATTTCATAGTTTTTTTCTGCTATAGCATGTGCATTGCCCTTCCAACACAGTGAATTTGTCATTATCCCTGGGGAGCCACATCAGGGACTAACAAGATGAAGCGGTGAGGCTATAGGGCTTTTTTTCTTACAGGTTATCATCTTGAATGAAGGATAGGTCAGTAGTAAACAAAACACTGTCACTCGCTGGTGGCATTCTGATGCCCTGCGCAAAATAAGTTGGTGCCCTCAATCTGCAGTCCAAGAGACAGGCGTCTGTATCACAGCACCCTGGCGTAACTGATGCAAAGTTCCACTTCTGAGGGCCAAATGGAGAAGGCACAGAGATTGATGGGGACTAACTCTTAGAGTTTTGAATTGAAGGTTGTAGTTTATGAAGATTTTGTACTCGTTCCAAGTCACCTGAATCTTATCTTCCAACATGCCAAACGCAGCATATTCCATGTTGAGTGTCATCTTCCAGTGTGCTTTTTCAAGGTCCCTGGTGTTTTACAGCTGGGCTGCACGTTCACAAACGTGGAGATGTTGTTTGTATCGCAGATGCTGATGTGGAAACGGGTGCTCCAATGTGCAAGCCTCTGCTCTTCTTCAAAAGAGGATCCTCAGCATAGACTGAAAAGGCTAGGTATACTTGTTCAGATAGAAATATGCAGGGGAAATGAATGTTCTGAGTCGGAGAATAGGCAAGATACATTGATTGACAGCCGGCTGAATATGAGCCAGCAGTGTGCCCAGGTGGCCAAAAAGGCCAACAGCATCCTGGCTTGAATCAGGAATAGTGTGGCCAGCAGGACTAGGGAAGTGATTGTGCCGCTGTACTCAGCACTGCTGAGGCTCCACCTTGAATCCTGTGTTCAGTTTTGGCCCCTCACTACAGCAAAGACATTGAGGTGCTGGAGAGAGTTCAGAGAAGGGCAACGGAGCTGGTGAGGGGCCTGGAGCACAAGTCTGATGAGGAGCGGCTGAGGGAACTGGGGCTGTTCAGCCTGGAGAAAAGGAGGCTGAGGGGAGACCTGATCGCTGTCTGCAACTGCCTGAAAGGAGGTTGTAGCATGGAGGGGGTTGGTCTCTTCTCCCAAGTAGCAAATGATGTAGGACAAGAGGAAATGGCCTTAAGTTGTGCCAAGGGAGGTTTAGATTGAATAGTAGGAAAAATTTCTTCACAGAAGGGGGTGTCAGGCATTGGAACAGGCTGCCCAGGGAAGTGGTAGAGTCACCATCCCTGGAAGGGTTTAAAAGGCGTTTAGACGAGGTTCTTAGGGACATGGTTTAGTGCCAGAGTTAGGTTACGTTATGGTTAGACTCGATGATCCTGAGGGTCTCTTCCAACTGAAATGATTCTATGATTCTATGAAAACTGCTGCCAAAACACTATTTTACCTATCGCAAAAATGTCTATAGGCTGGGGAATGTGAGGGTGGTTTTTTTGCAAGATCCTAAAGGTAAGGATTAACCAAGGTAGACAGAACAGTAAACTAATTTTGTAAAGCTTTGTTCCTGAGTGCTGGCATGTGAAATCAGGGTGACTGATCTGAGAGTAACATCACAGTGAACCACACACTTCTCTATGATAAAAAGGAGAGCATTATGGTGACCTGTTGGAGCAACTCCAGCAAGCTTAGTAGTAATTTGGGCTGAGTCAGTACAGGGGAAAAATAGCAGAGCAGTGAGGGAGAATTGCAAAGGATGTCTAAAAGCATGCTAACAAAGTGTTTTATAGAGGCCACACACTACAATGCCAGAGATAAGAGACTTTATCTTGCTGTGTATTGAGAGTGGGAGAAATGTGAAGGGTCAACATGGGAAGAAATCTGCATTGACAAGCACTGAAAGTGTGTCAGACTGAAAGAAGTGCTTTCAACTAATTAAGCATGTGGGATTGAAAGGGCTCTCTTGAGACACTGATTTCAGTTACATGCTCTGGAGTGAGTATACACAAACATGTATGTATCTGCATGTGTGTGATGTCATATCATCCTTGCTATAACAATCCATCCTTACCATTAGGTCCAGTAACCTTAAATTAGTTTAGTTCAGCATTTTTCTTCAACATTGCTTATGCTTTCACTGTTTTACTGGCTAACTAGCTTTTTTGTTTTCTCATGGAGCATGGCAGCAAACTGAAATGAATATGGACTCATCCTGCAGAATAGTTGACCTAACGGCAACCTCAAGCTTGGCCGGCAGGACTCACGTGTTGTCTGCCTTCTTTCCCATTGCCCTGCAGGCAACACCAATGCTGCCTTTTGTATCACTTCCACTCACTTAGGTGGGGCATGAATGACTTCCCAGGTGGATTGTGGTCTCTGAAGATGTAGAATTGGATTAAATGTTTAATTTCATGCATACACATACACAACTGAGGAAACTTTTGCCTAGTCCTATATCTTCAGCTGCCCTGGGAATAAAGTCTGACCTTATTGGTGGTTTTCTTTTTTGCTTACTAACCTGCTTTCCCTGATGGGCTTCCTGCCATCTCTGACTGAACAAGGACCATGGAAACACCGTGGCTACACATACATTATTGAACATTTCAGATGTTTGTTAAGATATAAGTATGTTGCACTCCATCCAGAGCTTTCTGTCTCCATGCATTAGAAGAGATGTGCACTGGGGGAGATTTCTTTGCTACAGAGCTGGGTGTGATGGGGTGGGGCTGTACGCACAATTGCACATATTCGTGGATATGCATTATATAATATGTAGACACATGCATATAATATGTAGACACATGCACCTAAAATAAAAATGCCATTCACCTCTCATGGGTGAGAAGGGCAACTCCACTAAAGAAACCCTCCAACAGAAACCTGCTGTCTGTGGCTACATTTGCCACTATTTTGTAGCTGACAGCATAAAGCCATTTCTCTCCCAGCCGCTCTTGGAGGCCATGTAAAACATAGGCCAGAGAACAGGAATAAAAGGAGAGAAAGAAATCTCTGGCTAGAGAAACTTCATAGGAATAAAGGCTTGAACGTATAAAATACTCTGTATTTCTGGGAGGTTATTGTCTCTCCTGCAGTGACAGCTTTGAAATACTTTGAAATATCAAGTCCCATTCTGGCTGCTGTAACTTATTTGACCGAGTTAGGGAAAGCAATTAATATATTCAAACGCCACCAGCAGTGACTGAAAGCAGCAAAGCCAAGAATGAGATTAGTGTGTGGTACTCTTCACGTAAGTGCATATTGCTTAACATCCTGATCTCCTTACATGTATAAGAACCGCACACTTCCCAGCCCTCTTAAATTATGTCTGTTATTGTGCCAGTTAACTGCACAACAGGTAAATGCAAAATTCAAGGATCTGCACATTGAAATGGCATCCAAATCATATGCTTTCCAGTTTTTTAATCTGAACACTGAATAGATATAGAGTTTTGTCCACTTGTCCATTTTTCTCCTGAATAGCTGTTATTTCCGTATGTGTGGCATAATGGGAGGCAGAAAAACGTCACAGGGATGCACTAAGAAACCATGGCTGAAATGTGAGGAGTTTCATCATATTGGCAAGAAATAAAACAATACAAAGGGCATAAAAGATCATGGTCTTTCTCAATAGTTTCTGCTGCCGGTGAGGCTTCTGTCTTTTTGCTTGAGTTTGAAAAATTTGCTAAATTGTCCATCCATGAGCGCAGAACAGAATAATAGTTGTGCTCATGTTATTGCTAAAGCCTTAACTTGTTTTGTCATGTCTCCCCTCCTGTTTGTCCGGGGGGCAGCTGCAGCCCGTGCAGACGCAGTCGCGTTGGCTTTGATTTGAATGTGTGATCGCCGGTGGCAGGGCAGATGTGGTGATCCAGGCTTCAGCTCCAGATCGGTCACCCAAACCATGTCTTGAGGCCTAAGGCACTGGAGTTGGCTCCTCATATCCATCCTGGACTCAAGTTGCTCAGTGCAAAAAATGCTCAGAAATAGTTTTGGTTTCTGCCTTGATGATAGCAAGAATAAGATATAATGATGTGCAAAGGCATTATAAACCAGGTTTTCCAGTGTGGGCTCCCAGAGAGAAGTTACCAAGGAGCAGACCACCTGAAATGAGGCATGAGTCACCCACGGCCCTGTGACGGTGTGCGCTGCGAGGACCGAAAGGGAAATGTCCGCACTAAGCAGTGCCCTCGTGGACGTCAGAGTCCGCCAGGAAAGCAAAACCTAAAGATGTGACCAAGGATGGGGGAATCCCATTCAGATGCTGAAAAAATCCCAAAGATGCACAGGAGTGGCAAGGAAAAGGAGACAGGGGTTTGGGTATGCAGTTTTCTGTTTCACTGAGAGTTGAGAATCTCTTGTCTTATGTGAGAAGCATGCTTAGAAAGCTGTGTCAAGGCCTAGTTAGGACCTGGCTCAGCTCTCACATCTCCCGGGGGAACTGGACCACACACAGCTGCCCAGGGAAGAAGGAGGACACGGAAGCGCAGGACAGGGTCCTCAGCAGCCCCCGTGGTGCTGAGGAGCCCGAGCACCTGTCCCGTTCCCATCATCTGATGTGTCCCCCCCGGAAAAAGGACTACAGAAGAGAAAGCCGTCCCTATCAGTTGTTGCTTCAGCACTGACATGGATGGAAATTATCACTTCCCACTGTTGGGGAAAGAGCATGGCATCCTGCCCCTGCCACGGTGAACAGGGTTCCCAAGGGCACCAGGGTATGTCTGAGTTTCTGGCTCCAGTGCCTTGAAATTTTTTTATCTAGAGGTGTGAGGGAAGTTGTGTGCATGCCTGTGCTTGTAGGTATCATCACTACAGTTATGGTGAGGTTGTCGTTGCTGAGCTAGGTGATTGAAATACTGAAGAGCCAATAGCCTTATTTGCAAGGAACAGCAGCCCTGCCAACACACTCCCTTTGCATGGGCATTTTTCAGTCCTTAATAAAGATGGGAAGATGGCTGATCCAAACAGCTATTTGTGGTTCCAGTTGGTGGGGTTTGCCATTTCCAGATAGGTCAAGACTGGGGAAAATATGTGAGTGAATGCATGGTTCAGAGCAAGCACAATTGTAGAAAACAGAGCAGTTGTCCTGCCTCTGAGAAGCTCCGGTGTCCCTGCTGGGTAAGCCCCAGCACCCTCCATGGCATCTCTGTGAAGCAGCAGCTGCAGAGGGAGCTGCTTTGAAAGTACTGAGCTTGCTGATGCATTGCACAAAATGTGGGGCATGTATAGTGGAGAAGCGACTAGATTTTTACCAGCCTTGTAGGCTTAAACCCTCTGGGTATTACAGCAGAGACACGAGTACTTGGGGGAAGAATACATTTGAGACATTCAGGGCTATAAATAAAATTCACATCAGACTCAGCACTTGCCTCAATGAAAAATTTATGCACTAAAATGCATGATGAAGTTGGATGTGTTGCCAGACTGCCTAGTCTTTGAGATAATCTGGTCTTCCTCAGAATTAATTTTCTTGCGAAGTTTTGCACACAAACTTAGCAGTAACTCACTGCTGACCTGGGCAGTAGGTGTGGAAGTTGGATCAGGTTGAACCCTGCTGCTGCTGCTGCTGCTCGCATAGGCCTGTTTATTCAAGGCTGTGTGAACATACAGCTTTCCTATTACACTGACTTTCACAAGAAACCTGAAATGGCTAGAAAAAATGGCATTTGCTAAAATGACAGCTCAAGCAACTTAACGCTGGTGGAGAAGGGCTTCCCAAGCAGGTCCTGGCATGGTGCTGGTGGCCACGGCAGCCTTGGAGAGCATCCTGCATCCCTGCAGCACAGCGGGGAGAAGAGGTGGGTGCACAGGCCCCAGCTCCTCTGCCTCCCACACAGTGCCTGGGTCATTAGAGCCTCTCATAAGAGCAACTGGGCTCTGAAAAAGGCTTATTTGCTAGTCTGATCCCTTTTAATTGTGTTTTTTGTCTCTTGGAATCCAAATACTTTAATCAGGATTCAGCAGCTGCGGTTGAGCCACGCTTGTGCAGGAGTTCAGGTTATGACAGCTCTGGGCTCTGTCCCTTAGCAAGCACCTTGCTTGCTTGCCACTCAGATCCCCTCCAGGCTCCACACTTCTTCACACCTTATGCTAAATCATGTTTTCTCTTTGAATCAGGAATCTCCAGGATTCCTGTGCTGTTATGGGACACCAGGAAATTATTTTCCCCTTCCCTTCCTGACCCCCCCGCCCTGCCCCGATACCTTATGGCAACTATAATACAGAAAGAAATAATAGAAAGTTGAGAAACAGAAGGAGCTGGGGTGGGGGGAGGTAAGCATCTAGAGAAGCAGACGGAGTTGGGGGGGGAAACCCCTGGATCTATCAAGTAAATAGAGCAGAAATCTTGCTTGGCCTTTGTGGTGTTATTATTAGAACAACCACGCCTGAGTGCACGAAAGCTGCACAACCTTCAAGCATCCACATCCAGCTCTGCTACGGCAGGATCCTTTTTCTGCTTTGCTAACATAGGGAGGGAGCATGAATGAAAGGATATGAAGACAAGAACGGTCTATAAATGATAAATATGATCATTTTCAATAAAACAGCTGTTTGGAAACCTTCAAAAATCTTCTCATGAGGACAGCCATTAGTGTATGTCTGTTTGACATTGGCTGTCAGGAAACCAGTCAACGTTAATGGATCCACAGAATGTAATGGAGAATCCATTTAAATGGTCTCTTGTCATTTTGTCATCCCACAAGACCAAAAGAACAATTACTTTAAGTCAGGAATGAAATGAACATGATAGTTTATATGATTCACTTGTATATTCTAAATTGATCAAAGTGCACACTAAAAATATATTAACAATCCATGTCTGATGCCTGAAATGCAGCATTTCCTATATCTGTACAGGCTGCTTTTTCTCATTCAGTTTGGTGTCCAGCTGTTAATAATTTAAAGACTGTGGCTTTACAGTTTCTGTATTGCTTTATTTATTATGCGTGTTATGATGATGCTGAGGGGCTACAGCCACATGCATGCTCGGCGTTGTGAAAACAGCCTGCAGAGTAAAACACCGAGTGAAAGGAACTGGTGACTGGAAGAGATACCTGATCCCCATTTCACAGGACTGAGGCATGGGGAATGTTGATATTTAACCCAGGCTCTTAGCAGAGGTAGATGGCGAAGCTTTGACTGAACAGGTCTTCTGGATCTCAGCCCAGTGGTCTTTGAATAACCTCACCACAAGGATGGGTGGCTTTTTTCTTTTTAGTGGAGGTAAGAGATGCAACCCTGTGCAGAAAATCAGACATTTGGTGGTCCTGAAAGCTCACAGTCCATTCCTGTGGTTGTATCCTCTGGCTTCAGCTCCCAGCAATGGTGGAAAGGACAATGTGCAAGGAATGAAGTAGAAGCAGGTCCCACTTTTGACAGACAATCACATCTGGAAATCCCCTTCAGGAAGGGTTCAGGCTCACTCATTTACCAGTGAGCTTCTTTCTCTCTCTTTCCCTTTTCCAGGAGGTTTTTCTAGAGCTTTTCTGCCCTGAGGTTGGGATGCTGTTCTTCAAACATCCAGCCTAATTGCATTCGTGGCGGGTTTATACTTATTTGTCCTTGGGCCAGCATTGTCCTCTACCCTACCCAGTGCTTCTGCCTCCCTCTGCGCTTCTCCCCCACTGCAGGCTGAGAACATTCATCCCCTCACAGCTTTTTTGCCAGCTCTTTTAGTTTCTATTCTGGACTGCCTAGAAAATCCACTCCAGCTTTTAAGTATTCTACAGGACTGTTCAGTTCAGTGTGTATTGTGCAATATTTCTGCTTTCATGGTGTTAGTGGGGCGTATTCTCTGACACGGTGATTCAGAGCTCCTGCAGGAAAAGGTGAGAAGGTTCAGATGTGCACTGGCTGAGGCCATGGCACAGAGTACTGGAAGCTTCTTAGTGCCCTATCATTTGAAGATAGCAATGTAATTGTGCCTTATTTTTCTTCTGGTACAGTACTATGCACAGCTCTGCCAGGTTTGCCAGCTAAGGGAGACTCGGATGGCTAAGAGGTCATGCTATTTTATTAATATCTGTGAAGAGCAGTGTGTGTCTACAACCGTAAGTGTGTAGTAGAATTGTAATAGCTTGGTTTCATTTTTAAGTCTCACACATAGTAACCCAACTCCCACTCTTCTTATTTGTAAAAACACTGCTGCCAAAGTGAGAAGAGCTTTCTACAAGTTAAATTTTGCAGCAAAATCTATTCTAGTCTAATGAAACATGTGAACATTTGACAAGTAGGTAAAACTTTCCACTCACCGAGCTTCATCACAGAGAACTACTCGAGCTGCAGTCTAGACACATTTTTTTCTGGGAGTAGGAAGGAACTGCTTGTGCCTGCCATTTCATTAGCCTCCAGGGTACAATCTGTGATCATGAATATCACATATCCTCAGCAACATAAAGAATGGGTGGGGTATCATTACTATCACTTATAAATTTTTGTCCTGAGATGAGCTTCCCAAAGAGGCAGTGCAGCTCAGAACAGGATCGAGGCACTTTACTTTGTGTCTCAGCATCTTGTCTGTAAAATAGACATAGTGCTTCCTTGCCCTCAAGGGGTAAAGGAAATATGAAAATCAGCTTATGATGGTGAGATATTCACCTACTGCAGTGGTGACAGACAGGCTATCAAAAGCTCTGCTTGAGATTTGGCAACATTACATTATTACAGTGTCTATCATTTAATAAGTAAATCCTCATTATGAACACCTAGACGTTGCTGTCATTCATCCTACAGACATCCCCACTATCAATCATTTTTTTTCTCACCCTGATGCTGTTCCTTGCACCGACACCGTGGCCAGTTGCATAGAGCAGCACTACAAACATGGAGTGAAACCCACCTGCAAAAACCCACTGAGAAGCAAAGCAAGGCTGCCTACTGGACAGAGTTCGAGGTCCCTTCAGTGGTGCTGAAGCTCTGAGAACCTGAACTTCAGCAGATCTATCACCACATTATACCGCCACTTTCATCCTGACACCCACAAAGTTTTGTGAACTGGATTTTTTTCTTATTAAAGAATAGCATCCCACACATGGCAGCATGGTTCCTGGGTTTCTCCCCTTGTGTCTGCTTCCTCCTGCTTCTCCTACAGTACTTTCGCTGTTTGTTTCTCTATACAAAGCACACTGATATGCCTTCAGCCCAGGTGAATGTTGTTTTGCATCAAAGAAAGCAACAAAACCAGAAAGAGCAAAACCTCCGAGCAGCTCTCTGACATGTCACACTGACTCCCTCTCAAAAAAGGGCAGCTGCTTCTGAAGATTGGAGAGCACAAACGCATTGAAAGTAGATGGGAGCCCCGAAATGTGCAAGCTCCTTGATTGGAGACAACATACTGCTGCAGATGTTTTGTCACCAACCCCTTTCTCTGGCTTAGCCTCCCTCTTGGTTGGTGTCCCGTAACAGCAGCATGTCCCTTCTTGTGGAAGTGGCGATGGCCCTGCTGGACAAGGGCTAGGAGCTGCGCTTGCTTGGAGCAGTAAAAACAATGTAAGGGACGAGCCCAAACACAAAATACCCATCATCTCAGTGAGCAAGGCAGGTGCTGGAGAAGGGGGTTGGCACATGGGCTGGGTCTCTAACACAGAGTTACAAATCCCTGATAATGCTCTCTGTGAAAGAGGGCTCTGGCCATCAGCATTGCATAGGACTGTGTTGAGATTGAAGCCACCTCTGCTCTGGCTCTCTTGCCAGAGAGGGGATATGCTAGGGAGAGCAGCGCCAGGGTGTACTGCCCTGCTTGAGAGAGATGAGGGCAAAGGAGAGGTGTACATGGCCGGTAGAGGCACCAACCCAAGGCACACTGGCTGTTTAGCTCCTTGCTGGGAAGGGAACTCCAGGAGGCACCTCCACTACCCTTCCTCCTGTGTGTGAGGGACCCTGCCTGCATCGCGCTGCCTTGTCCTGTAAGCAAAATAGGTGCAGCGGCTCCTTGGCATTAGAAGAGGAGATGGCTGGAGAGACTGTATCAATGCCTTTGTTCAGCCTGGAGAAGGGGAGAGTGAGGAGACACCTCATCTCGGTCTACAGCTCCCTCACAAGGGGAGGAGAAGGTGCGGGCGCTGATCTCTCCTCTCTGGCGACCGATGACAGAACCCAAGGGAAGGGCAGGAGGATGTGCCAGGGGAGGTTTAGGTTGGACATTAGGAAAAGGTTCTTCCCCCAGAGGGTGGTGGACACTGGAACAGGCTCCCCAGGGAGGTGTCACGGCCCCAAGCCTGGCAGTGTTCAAGAAGAGACTGGACAAGCCCTCAGACACATGGTGTGAACTGTGGGGTTGTCCTGTGCAGGGACAGGAGTTGGCCTGCATGGTCCTTGTGGGTCCCTTCCAACTCAGGACATTCTGTGATTCTGTAGAAGAAGGAGCAAGCCCAGTGCTATAGCTGAGGACGTGCCCTGTGCTCTTGTTGCTTTACATAGATTGATGAGCACAGGTGTAACAAGCCTGCTCCACGTCACCAGCCATGGCCGAGCCCTAGCACCTCCCATAGCCCTCCTTTCCTGCTTTGGCCCTTGGAAATCTGGCTGCTGCATATGCTGAGGTTGGGAACGTCTCCCCTGAGAAATTCTCTCAGACCTTTAGCGGACTTGGTTCATTTAACTTTCAGAGGCAGACTTCTGGGATTTCTCTGTGGAGGAATTGAAGTGTTCCTGTCCTTCAGAAGTCCCTGTCTATTAAGGGAACCTCTTTTGATAGGTGACAGTTAAAGTCAGTCAGCAGGGCAGGCAGTTAATCTCAGTCATTACACCCTGGAAGGCAACGGGCTGGCAACCTGTGTCAGAAATTAGTCGCGCATAACATGATGTAGTGAAAGAGCATATTGGCAGGAGAAGAGGTAGATGGGAGACCTATTCGTCCCTCTGCTCTTGCTTGAAACATCACTGTGGGAAGGTTGTGCAGCTTCTTTGCATTTTCATTTTGCTGCCTATAAAATTATTACCCCTTTAGCTATTTTCAATCTGGCAAAAGGGCATTGTCTAAAGGCTAAATGGTATAATGTGGTATGGAAATACAGAGAAGATAATAGTTGCTCTGATTTGGTAGGAGGAGAGGTGCTGTATCATCGCCAGTGCCAGCTCTTGGCACTGGTCTTCTGAGTGAGAGCCTTTTCTTTTCAGCTAGGTTGATATAAGAGAGGCTAGGAGTCTTACCCTGCATTCTGTTTCTATCCTACAGCTGTCTCCAACCTGGATGCGGAGAGCAAACTGAGTGTCTATTACCGAGCACCTTGGCATCAGCAAAGAAACATCTTCCTCCCCTCCACCAGACCTCCTTGCGTGGAGGAGCTGCACCACCACGCCAAGCAGCACCTGCGAGCCTTGCGCAGAGGTAGGTGCTCCTTCTTGCTCCAGCTCCAGCTCCACGCATGTGACACCCCTCCATGGTCCCTTTTGGGCAGCAGTGGGATGCTCAGGCACAGACACAGGGCTGTGAGCACTGGTCTCCACTGGGACTTAGGTACTCAGGCTAAGAAATAAATCTGAAGCAATTCTAGCATTAGAAGAGGTTTGTGCCTTCTTTTGGCTTGTTTATGCTTACTTGAGTAGAGCTGAAAAGGACTTTTTATTTTCCATTTTAAATTCTTTGTTTAAATGTTTTTCTATTAAAGGGGATATGTCTGAATTTTAAGTGTGTGCAAATTCATGCACCAGCCCTAAAAGGATGGAGGTTCTGAGCGTTTGAGCAAGGCCATCTTGTCTCCCTCCAGTAAACAGATGTTAAACAATGCCTCAGCTCCAGGATAGACAAGATTTAACTTCCCAAGGGCTGAAACTGGAGCCCAGTGGTATTACAGAGTCTCCACAGAAACTGAGCCATCTGTATGGGGTTTCTAAGCATGATACTGGAGGAGACCTGCATCCTTCAAGGGTGACAGCTGAAAGCCAGGTGATACCCCAAACAGCTTGTAAAGGGTAGGGCAGGTGTCCCCTCCCCAAACCAGGGAACACCTCCTGGCATTGCCTGACGAACAGAAGAGACCTGTAGCCTAAAAACCAAAGCAAAACGGGAGCAATCAAGGTCACAACCGGGCCCCTGGATCCCTGCCACAAAGGGAATTTACTAGGCACAAACACCTGAATGGCCCTACAACAGCATGTTACAGGGAAGGCAAAAGATGGGGAAGGTCAGTTTTTACTGGGAACCTAACAAAGAGAAAATTCTTACCAGAAGCAAGTAGAAGTAGGCAAACAAGCCTGTCTTTCTTCTGAGCCATAAGGAAGGAGAAAATCCATGCAGGTCACCCTTAAAATGTTCAGCAGCAGCCTCCTGTGTTGGAATTGTTTTGCACCATCAGCTTGCTCGTTTATTATTGTTATCAGGTTATAATAATAATCGATTACTCAGATCTGCAGAGCATCTGTTAGCTGGATAAAGCATTCCAATTAATTACTGCATTTGAACCTTTGTACGTATCTTAGCTCAAGAACACACGGAGGGTGCAGTATGTCTTCACAGCACTGCAAAGAGTGATACAGCCGAATTGCGATCACAGTAGTAGTGCTGGAGTAGAGCAGAAGTTGGCTTTTGTGTTCTCAGCAGCTCTGCTTTGCAGTTGTCCCAGGAGCAGGCTGATCTCTGCCTGCCATCTTGTGGGCAGGAGAAATCCTGACAGCAGTGCAGGGAAGCAGCTGTCAGAAAATGCCTCACCATTTTCCAGCTACAAATCTCAGTTTTGGCAACCTCCCATCCCCCGTGTTTAAGAGCAGCTGTGCAGGTTCAGCAGGCAGCTTGTCGTGTGCTGCTTTATTTTATTTTCCAAATAACTGCATGTATTGGACTGAAATTATAGTCTGAAATTTACCCTAAACATGTTTATTGTGTCTCAACTATTTCTTCTATCAGAATGTCATTATCTCTTTATCTATTTAACCAGGAGTAATTAAAACTAAATGTTAGATCAGAAAACAGCTATGCTAGTAACAAACTTTTTTGGTTGGACCGTAGCTATGTGCATCAGGTGAATCCATCATCCCCTTCCAGCAGGACTCCATGAGAAGAGTAATTATCTGACTGTCACCTAAAATTAGGGATGGGAAGTCCATGAGCATTCCCTCATTCACATGGAAGGTTTCAGAGACTTGGGAGTGATGGTGGAAAAGGACTGAATATTGTGAGCCGTTGGTGAAGGGAGGCTCCTCTGGGCCTGGGGTGGAGAGATCTTGACTTTTCCAGGATGATCTCCATACCAAGACACAGAGCTGCTGCTGCAACAACCTTCATGATGTCAAGCCAAAACTCAGGACCTGGTGCTGCTATGCAGCCAGGGAAGGAAATCCTACCTGGGGCTGTGTTTCCTTTTTTCTCCTCAGAGAGGTATATTTTATATGGGTAGAGCTGAGGAGTTACTGCGTCTCAGGTGAACAGTCAACAGGAGCTGCAGGTTCTCATCGGGAATCAGGCCTCAGGTCCCAAGTGCCTAGAAAATAGTTCCTTTATCACTGAGATAAAGGGCATAAATCTGATTTGGGGACAATTCAAGTTTAGTGCACACACTGAGGTGTGTTGTGTGAGTGTTGTTCTTCCAGGAGCTTGGATGTCTGGTAAGTGCTTGTCCTCTTCAGTTGCAACAGGGATCATGGTCAGTGGCGAAGAGAAGGACCTTCATCTTTGGAGTCCACGTCCTGTTCATGTCTCTGTTGTGTTGTTAATAGAGACGTTTATATGTTTTTACCACTCTGAAAGACTCATGTCTTCTTTCTCCTCCAAAACAGAACATCGAAGCCGAGGTGATAAGAGAGAGCAAAAAGTCCAAGGCCCCATCACTGTGGTGGCTCCCCCATTTCCTCCATTCCCTGCAATCTGCAGTCAAAAGAGGCAAGCGATAAAGGACCGGCACTTCCTACCAGTAAGTCTTTCACTACAGCTATCACACACTAACATGTTACTAGCATGGTGGGACTTAAACATGACAGTGCTTCACAAGTGACCCCCTCATCCCCAGCTTCTGCAGGTACAACAAAGCTGACCTTAAAGACTGTCAGCAGCGTAACTCAGGTCGCAGCTTCCAGCAGTCAGCCCCAGGGTGGATGTTTCCATTGAGAAACCTCTTATTTTCACACATGGCCAGCATGCATACATACTCATTCACACACTCCTCCACATTCTCCACTCCTGCTTTAGGTAGCGCTTCCAGGACCCTGCTGTAATTTCAGTAAATGCTGTAATTTCAGCCCGGGCATTAGCATTGCCAGGAGACAAAAACTCAAGGGCTTTGAGTGCTGGCTTGAAGTTCACATGTGAGCAGACAGACCCAGCAGCACTTCACCAGCTACAAGGAATGACAGTTTCCACATATAAATGGGCAATAGTCCTGTTCTGCATTGTCCACCTCCGTGCAGTTTTTTCAGGTGGTTCATGTCTCACACATGTCTTTGCAGCCAGCCAACTGAGAAAACCAGCTGAAGTGGTCCTGGGTGTCTGTGCTGACTTGCCACTCCTGCACTAGTTTGAAATCAAGCTAGTGTTGACAATATGGTATTCATCGTTGTTAAAGGAAATGCACCAGATCCAGAAGTTTAACTCTGACTGGTTGCCCACTGGTTTCAGCAGGACTTGGGTACCTCTGTGGCTCTGGGTGTTTGACCCATGAAAGTGTCATAGTAGTTACATTCTACCCTGTGTTAAAAGTCATTGCATTCCTCAAGCCATTTTAAACTCCACAAGTCAGACCTGGATTTGACTTCTAAGTGATGCATATGTCTAGTGTCAGCCCTCAGTGTAAGCATAGATTTGTCCTGCATCCGCAGGTACAGGGACAGTGGCATCTACAGGGATGCTACACACATAAGCACATTATAAGTGTGTAACTACTAAATAGTCACTTACTTAGCTTAAAAATCCAAGTACATTCATCCTAATACATTATATTAATCATATGGAAACACTATAATGGTAAAGGAGTCACAGTGTAAAGCACATGTCCAGGGACCAAAACATCATCTCGCCAGTCTACAGGAAGAGAGGAAGAGTTTTGTTTCTCATTTGAGAGCATGAAATGCATGTTAAGGTTTTGATTAGTTTGACTATTCTGGCTTTTTGGCTGCTTACCTAGATAATTTCAAGGAAAGCATCACTATCACTGCAGGCTTTGAACTGGTTAAATTTTCAGGCCTTATGATTCAACTGAAAGAAGATACCTTGATGTTAAGGGACAGCATAGAAAAGAGTTCCAATACAGAAAGGAGAAACAGGCTTACCTGTTTCTTCTTGATATGTCATCATCAAAGCTAATGCTGTTGTATACTCATTGAAAGGTAAAGGAGATGTGACCCCATGTTATGGATCAGGACCAGTTACAGACAATAGTTTGGACAGTATATTGAACATAAAGCTCTCTTAGTACCAGGTGAGGAACAAGGCATGCCTTTTGAAATTGTATGCTCAGTGGGGAAAGGCCTCAATCTTTGCTGTGTTTGGAAAACAACCAGTGTGTTTTAGACATTACTTCCATCTGTGGAACACAAAATAATAATAAACAGTGAGCAACCCTCTGAGTCCTGTATTAGCTGGCAAAATGAAGTCATGCTGAAGGCAGATGTCTTGGCTTTATCAGCATGTCCACCTTTTTCTTTTCAAGAGAAACAATATTAAGCTTTGTGCCCACCCATATTGGGCCTTTTATTGCAAGCTGACCAGGTTCAGTGTTCCCCTAAGGATGAACAAACAAGAACTCCTTGAGGTTTGTCGTCCTATCGATTTCAAGGCACCTGGCAATGTTCTGCTTTGGTAATTGCAAATACTCCAAGGCCAGAGTACTTGAAAGTGCCTTGACCCATTTTTTAGAGAACTCCTTGTTCGTGGAGCAACTGTAAAAAGAGAGAACAAGGCAAGATGAAGCTGCACATGAATGCTCTGTCTGGCAGAAGGTTAATCAGAGATTTTTACAAGACACTGCAACAATGAATAGCTAATTGATATTGTGCCAACCATCAAGATTTAATGATATAATTACAAAAGAAGGTTGAGAATGCTGTTATTGGCTAGCTTGCCCTTTTTGGCATAAGTTCTTTGACATCTGCAAACGTGTATCTGCTTCACAGGCTGTCGGTAATGTTTGATATCTGATTCCAGTCAATTGTATCATCTATTTGTCAATGAACTAAAGATGTTAAATCCCACGAGAATTTTTATTTGTGGTGTAGTAGTGTGTTCCGTATACCACTTTTCTGATGCATTGGAAAGGTGCTGGTGAACACAATATTAAACAATAAATGCCTCCTTCTTCGTTTCTTATAAATTCAGAAAGTGATCAATAAAAACTTGGGAAATCTTTAAAAATTACAGGATCTGACTTTTCCAAACTGAATATCTAAGTTAAATGCATGAAATAAGTGGCTTGATTTTGAAAAAAATGTTCCCGTTACCACTGTGAGGACTGGGAGAACTATCACTACTGAGAGATACTGCCAAACAGGTCACCTATGTCTTGACCAGCCAAGGCTTCCATCTTAGTACATTTTGACTACTGTTTTTATTGCTACCAATTACATGGTTATGAGCTTTTCCAAATATCTTGCATATTGTATAGTAAAGCTAGAAAAAATCAGCCACAACATTTGAAGAGTCACTTCAAAGCATGACTACATTTACAAGGAGAAAGATGGTAAAGTCCCACAAATTCCAAGAAAGGCCAAATGAATTCAAGCCCAAAGTGACTAATGCCAGTGTAAACGGGTCTAGAGGAATGTTTTGTACTGTTCCATCACAAGATCACTCTGTCATGGAGAAGTATAGAGCTAGAAATAACACAGGATCTTTTGCGTCTCAGGCAAGACAAGTTTGGAGTTAGCTTTACAGTCTGCTCTTATTGCAGGAACTGCCCTGATTTATCTGGTGAAAGGTCCGCTTAGCCCACAGCCCAGAAGGGGATCCTTCAGGAAAGAGTATAAGAACAGGGCATGGTTTATGCTGTTTATTGTTGCATGATTTTTTCCTTCCAGTTTCATACAGAAATTAGTTACAGAACTCTTCAGCCAGAGATCAAACACAGAATAGCCACCAAAGAACCTTTCTGCATTTATTTTGAGACTTGTTTCATCTATTCTTTTAGCAAATTTACACCTTTGGCCTCAACCGCATCCTGTGACAGTGACTTCAACAATCTGTATGAAAATGTATCTTTTATTTGTTTCCTAATGCCTCATAATTTCATCACATCTCTTCTAGTTCTAGTGAGCTCTGATTCCCCATTCCCTTTCTCCGTGCCCCTCCTGGTTTTGTAGACATGATTTTACTTTCCTATCCATTCCAGTCGTTCATTTTTAAAGCTGAAAAACTCTAGCATACTTAGTCTCTCTCTGCACAGAAGAACATATACAACCAAACACATTTATAAGTATTGTTCATTCAGGCATTTTTGCCAATGGAAAAAAAAAAAAATCTGAGCTGAGTATGAGGAAGGTATGAACTTGGGAAAATGAGGGAAATATTCCTTACGCTTGTTCCCATGACAACCCTGCCTGTAGCACTGCTGAGGCCAGTCACTGAGTGTGAAGATGCTGTGTCATTCCAACTGCATTTCAGCCTTCTCTCTCATTTTCTTTGCATTTTTTTCTTTCTCTGGTTTTCCCAAGTCCACCCAGCCAGGCTACAAAATCTCAGTGCTCAAGTTCAGAATGTCATGGGACCACACTTTCTCAACTCCCTCGTGGCACAGCTGTTATAATAAAACAAGGAAGAGAAAGCAAGGAACGCATAATATTTGGAAAATCACACTCACAATCACACAAAGTTCAGTGTCAGGTTGTTCGTAATTACAATCAGAGCAGAAATCTAAGGGACAAGATGCAGGAGGTTGTTCTCCAGTCAGGCTTTGCCTCTCCCTGAGACCTCAGCTAGAGCAAATGTGAAGAGAAAATAATGTGTCAGGTAATTCTATTCCACCTCCCTGCCATTTTGAAAATATTCCCTGTGGTCTGCCTTAGCATGCTTTGTACAGCGAAGGGAAACACAACTGAATGTACTAACTTTCACATAGTTTTGTACTGAAGCCATACAAAGCCTCAGAAAAAATAACTTGAGTTAAGGGCCGGGCACAGGTTGGGCTATACAGTTTCTGTGTGAAAATACTGCCTGTAGCTGTTAGAAATAAAACCTACCTGGCGTTATTCATTGGAATGAACTTGTATAGCACTATTTGTGCAATAAACATGATACCTACTACCCTGTATGGTGGGATGATTATTTTGTACCTTCGTCTGCTGGAATGCCATGTGTGGTGTGACTTCTGTCAGAAAACATGTCTTTTCTTTGTATTTACCTTGTCAAAACATTGGAGCAGTACATTAATCATTAAAGGATTGTCAGTACTTTAACTGATCACATTTGTGATGCTCAAAAAAAAAAAAAAGAAGAAAACACCCACAAGCAGATAAAACAGAAACTAGAGGAGAATGAAACATATTGGAATATAAATGTTGGGAGCAGGCAGGTGAGCAGGGCTGTGTTTTGCAGCAGAAATAGCACAGTCAGAAATATTCCCGTTGTTTTCTCTTCAGCATCAGTTGACTGCATAAGAAAGCTGCTGTATAGGTGTGAATGTTAATTCCTAATTAAGTAGTCAGCTGTGCTCCAAAAACACTGGAAAGCTGCTAACCTTTTATTAGTATTTCTTCTCATTTTACCAGACCTTTAATTTTTCCACCATAAAAATCAATACCATTTTCTTGTGAGTTAAAGACGCAGCAGGCTCTCTGTTTTACAGGCAGAGAAACAGGAGACAGGGAGGTTTCACCCAGCGCCACAGAAGGAGTCAGTACTCAACTCACATGAACGTGGGATTAAACACTAGTTCGCCCTTGTTCTACATGTTACCTTTCCAGTATGTGAACGTTTGCTTTCAAACACAAAGTCAGGATGTACAGTTAATAAGTACATATTACTTCTGTGCTCACATAGGGTGAAAGCATCCTGCAAATGTTCTGTCTGCTGTTGGAAATAGACTACACATGAAGCCTGCAGATGCTGGAGCTTCATGCTAATGCTCTGCTTGGGTGAATATCACCTGCTTTATTCATAAGGTCGTCCTGGGAAGGAAATTTCCCCCACCTAGTGCCACAGAAGCCTGAAGTCAGAAATAACATTGATCCCTTATGCTTTTTATTAGCTGCAACTTTTAGGTGGCAGGCATAAAAAATAATCCTCTGGAGAACACTGCTGTGCTGCTAGCCACCTCCTGCCCTCGCCAAGGCCGTGTTGGTGCTGCCTGCGCCGGCCCTGTGCTGCTGGGGCTGTCACTCAGCCACCGAGATGTCCTGCGAGGTAACTCCTTGCCTACATGGTCAAACATGGTTGAGGGGGAAGGAATCAACTCAGCCATGCCTACATTTGACAAACATGTTGAGGATAAATGCTCTTAATGAGGCTTTAGCATTCTGAAGACATCTTTAATCGCCCGAAGAAAAATTAGTTTATTCTTAGGTTTATGTTTTTGCCATTGCACTATGCTCAATACACCCTGTGCACTGACTTTGAAATCCCGGTATCTCCTGTAATGCTGTCGCTATAAGTAAGGTACATGATTTAATGCAAATGATGCTTCTTGCACTAGTCTTCCCTTATATCTTGAAGATCCCAAACAACAATGGCATCTCAGAGCTCTGGGGATAGAAAACAGAAGAGGAGCTTAAATGGCATTTTTATCATCTTATTGGCCCATTCATTTCCTTCTCCAGATCCCAGCTCTGGGACAGTAAGTGAGGCAGGCCCATAAATTGCCAGGCTGGCAAGGCTGTCGACTGCTAAATTGCTGCTTTGTCACTGCACTGATGGAGTGCAAGATTTTCATTTGCTAAAAGGGTGAATAGTGTGTCCTGACTTAGATACCTGCAAGTAATGTGAGGCTTTTCCTAAAATCAGTGGGGAGAGTGTTCAGGGGTGCTTCATCTTGCCTCGAATTAGGGGCTGAAGGAAGGTGAGCTGAACTGCTCTGTGGCAAAGCCGCTTTCTCTTTCTGTGTAGGGGAAGCCTTGTTGACTAGTTCAGACTTGGACATCCGATTGTAGTGCCCAGAAACTGAAGACTTTCACATTGAAGAGATGCAGTGCACTGAGAAATAAGATCACATGCACGTGCAACCAAGATTTTTGCTGCAAAGCATTTTCATGAGCACAATAGCACCTCTGCAACTGAAGTTGATGGGTTAGCTCAGAAAATAAAGCTGCTCACATTTGTCAGTGACTTCAGAATACTTCCCTATTCAAGCATTTATGCACTAGTTTGGTTTCAAAGCAATCTTAGCCCATTACAGAAAAATGCCTATTTAAAGTATTCTGGCTTTGTATTTAACAGATTACCACCGTTGCTGTTTGCCAAGCACACCCACACAAAATAAATTCACTTTGAAAACTGCCTGTGTTTTGCCCTTCAGACCAGAACAGCCTTGGGTATATAATAATTTCTTGCTTAATTATTACCCAGGACATTTAGAGAGATTCTGGTCTTCTGAGTGAATGAGGATATTTGAAGAATGGCAGCTCTCTCTCCTCCAGCGTGGAGGTGTTGAAATGTTGAGGCTGCTGCTGTATCTCAGCGTACCTTGGCTGCCCAACAGCAGGCACCACAAGGGAACAGACAGTATGTGACCTCAGGACCCCTTGGCCAGGTAGCAGTGGCACCAGCTTTCCAAGGAGCACCGCTGTGAGAGCAGGAGCTGAAATTTTGCTGCTCACCTCCCTTTTTGTCCTACCTCTTCATGGTAGGAACTTAACCAAGGAAGTTCGTCCTGCTGTGTTTAAACAGGGACCTGAGCCGTCAGCACATCAAATGATGGCTGGAGGTACATGTGACTGAGTGGGTGGTTTTTTGGAGGCATCAGGCAGAGTAGCACATGGAGGAGGTAGGAAAGCCCTGCACCAGGAGGACAGACAGAAGGGTAGCCAGACCTTGCTTGTGTCAGCTGTAGCCCACACTACTTTCTCTGAAGCCAAAGTCAAGGTGCCACTGTTTCTCCTGGGAGGTTTGCCCTAGCAGCTTGTGTATATAGCTGTGATTGGAGCTTGTGGCAGGAGGTCCCTCCTGTCCTCTTCTCCTTGTGCACTGACTAGGACCATCATATGCTTTTGTGGGGCATTGCAAGGATTTTCATATCCTGAACTCTTGCCACCTCAGCAGCATTTGCCTCTCCCTGTCTCAACCCCCCCCAGAGATCCTCTGACACTTTCCATGGGAAAGCTGAATTTCAGTTCAAACTCTGATCCCATTAGCTGCAGTCAGTCTGCTCAGAGCAGGTGACTGGAAGCTCATCTGGAGGACCAAGAGTAGGCTGAACTGGTTGATGTATTCAGTACCTCCACGGCCTTTGTTGCATGAACAGAAGAATTTGTCCTGTGATAAGGACTTTTCCCCGCTTGGGAGAATTGGTTTTGCATTGACCTGGGTAGAAACTTAACCTGCTGGAAATGTTAACTGGAAACAGTCCTTTTTTGATGTCCCCACTCTGCTCTCCTGTAAGGCTTATGGGCACCTCATTTGGAGGCTGCCTTTGTTTTTAGTCCTCCACATGGGACTAGAGCAAAGCAGGAAGTGTTGCACATCTAGGAACAGAGTAGGACAAGATGGAAAATTAGGCCTTTTGAGACTCATTGCAACTTTTCTTTTGAGAGGAGACCATATAATGCAAAGTCTTTCAAACTGATGTTTGTTGTTCATCTATCACAATGGTCTTGATAATGACTGGGAAGAAAACATTCATAAGATTATTTGTCAGGTCTGCTAACTACTGCAGGGGGAGATAATAACTCCCACCGGGAAACACATGCTAGAGCTTTCCAGTGTGATCAACAGACCTGTTTTCTTTATCTCCTTTTTTGTTTTATTCCCTATTTCAAAAGAAGTCATCCTACAGTTCTTGTTTTTGAAAAAAAGGACATTGCAACAAACAAACCAGAGTTTCTGCCAGATGAGGATTACGGAGGTGCACGGATGCTATGAGACCCAGGACATCATGGGCGTCACTGTTTGTCCTTTCAAGCGTTAGAAAAAGTGACGAAAAGCCAATTGGCTGTTGTCATCCTGACACAATGATTGCAACCTTAAAGATGTAATGATAACATCAGAAAACCTTAGCAGTCAATGTATTTGAAAAATCACCCTCAGGACCACCATTATTTATATCCATTGCTTAAATACCTCACGCAAAAAAATGACCTTTATATTGTGAAATAGATAATATATAATGTAATTGGATAAGTACCTTGCGCTGCTTCAGCTCTAGGCAGTACACAGTTTGAGTTACCAAATCAATACAAGGCATTCTTGGGACAATTTAGGCATGTCTGTACAAGGAAGTTGAAACAATTTCACTGCAGTTTTTGTCTAATCTAAGTAACCGAAATCAGCACAGACTTCACAGTGGTCCAAACTACTCTGTGGGCATAGTTGCTTGAGCTGCATTTTGTAGAGAAGTAGTTTGTTCTGGGGAACAAACCCATCCATAGGAAACAGGGTGGAAACCTCAGCTTGTTTTGCCTCCAATACCAGTTTATCCAGACAAAAATGATGTGTTTTTACCAGAAACGTTTTGTGTGTGTGTTTAATTTTAATTTTCTTTTTTTTTTTTTTTTACATTTCACATTTATAGTTTAACAGCACCCGTTCGCCCTCCCCAATTGAGTGTTGCCACATGACCCCTTGGAGTAGAAAGGTACTGGAAAAACAAGCAATCCTCAACTAACAGCTCTGTCTCACTCCTCTCCCTTCCAGATCCCAACCCTTCTTGCTTGCTTTTCACTTGCTAACTTTACCATGCTAAAAAAAAAGCCTTTTCTGTTTTTTCTCTTGTCAGTAAGACACAATAATGACTTTTTTCTCCCCCCACTTTCCTTCTTCACCTCGGATGGGTTTCAGGAGCTTGTGGCCACGAGGCCACCTCCTCCCATCGCCTCCTTTAAAGGGCGTGAACTGGGACAGATTCTATATCATTAGCGATTGCATTTAATTATCTCACAATGGTTTTTGCAACTGCTCTTTTTCATCTTTTTTTTAATTTCCTAAATGGTAAGAAACTGCTCAGGCAATGCCAACACAACAGTGGGTGTTTATCCTCTGGCCATTTGGTGATGCCACGGTCTGGAGAGGAGGAGCTCTGGCAGCCAGGGTCACTTCTCCTGCTTTGTCCAGAGCTTCATTGTCGTCCAGGGGAGGAATCGGCAACAAATGCAGCCTCTGTGTGTGTGTATGTGTGTCCGTGCATGTGTGCAAGGGTTTGGTTTTTTTGCATGCATGCACCAAACTTTTTTTTTTTTTGGGGGGGGGGGGAGTTACCTAGGAAACAAAGTCTTTTGTGCTCGAAGTTTATATGAGCTATGCACGTTTGCTGGGGCTCAGCACAAAAGCTGCAGGCAGAAAGAAAGCTGCGATGTTTGACTGAAATCCTACATGGGAAAAGGGGGTTTTCTGCGGGCAGGAGGAGGAGGAAGCGTGCCTTGTCTGGGGCCTGGGGTGCAGCGGGAGGTGATGCTGGTGAGGTAAGTAAGTGCCCTCCGACAGTTTAAACGGTAGCTGCCAAGTTAAGATCTTAAATGCTTTTGGGGCCGGGGCGTAAATGCTCTTTGGCAAGCCTGAGGTGCTTAATTCCCCCGGGATTTGTGAGGAGCCCGGGTGGCGGAATGGCAGAAGTACAATGGCAGCCTGGGCGAGATCCTGCCATGTTCAACACCCACCCGCTCAACGCCCTGCCAAGGAGACGGAGAGCAATATTTTATCTTCACTGTGTTTGCTATCGAAACTAAAACTGGCAAATGAAGTGTAAATGGCAGGTGTGAGGGGGAAGGCTGGTAGTTAAGCAGCTGGGAATTTGGAACTGAAGAAGCCAGCCTGAAAGGGGTTGTGCTTCATTTTTAAAAACTGAGAGGCAGACGGACGTCCTGAGCTGGTTGAAGAGTTGTCACAGCTCATAGAAGAATATATTAATGGAAAAAGGGAGGGAAATCAGGCAGAAAAAGGTAAGTGTTTCTCCCCTCCATCCCTTCCAAACAAAATAGAAACTTTTTTTTTTTTTGCAAACAAAGAGACCCCCAAACCTGAGCTGGTAGCCAGCACCACATGAAAAGATGCTTAATTTTTTTCTCTTTTACTAGATGAAATTATAGCGGCTTTGCAAGACAAGGTGTTGTTGGGGAATCTTATTTCTTCAAAAACAAACCAAACCACCTGTATTTCTTCCACACAGTTTACTTTTCTCTGAATTTCTTTATCTTCCATATCTAGCACTTCTCGTAGCATGCTGTAAAACATGTCTGGTTTTGAAATGACCCTTTTAATTTCTTTAGGTGGTGGCTACTCTTCTCTTTGGCCACTGTTCCCTCACCCTGGCACTGTTAATGTCTGCTACTTCCCAGCACTGAGCTGCTGGCTGGGTGTGACTTCGCTCTGCTCGTGGTCTGAGTTTGTAAAAATAAAATGCAAATGGTTTGATGAAGTACAGAGAGGTCTTCTTTAAAACCTTGGGCCTTCTGATGCTTCTCCTCAAATGAACGGTTACATAGGGCCAGTCCTCACTGGTAATCAGCAGACTGGGGTGTTGAAAAGATTGCAGGTGCAAATGAGGGCCCACGTGTCTAATGCTGATGGTAATTGAGGCCACGCCTGCAATGGCTACCCAGGAGTGCAGGACGTGCCCCTTTTGATGGAGGAGATGTCCGATAAATGTCACTCTAATTACACAGGATATTGAGGTATTTTTCTCCTATTAGCAGGATGTTATTTTTTCCATTGGAGAATAGCTTGTGCTGTGTGACTGAGCTAGAACGGTTCCTCCTTGTATCCCTGTAATTGATTTCTGCACTGTGTGTCTGCTTTGTTTCAAAATTAGCCTTGTGTGCCTGAGTGGGAGACACTGATTTTGAATGTATTCATTTGCAGTCCCATCCACCAGAGGACGAAGATACAGATGTCATGTTAGGGCAGAGGCCGAAAAATCCAATACATAATATCCCTTCTACACTGGATAAACAAACCAATTGGAGTAAAGCACTACCTCTCCCAACTCCAGAGGAGAAAATGAAACAAGATGCCCAAGTGATATCTTCTTGCATTATCCCCATCAATGTCACTGGTACAAATCTCTTCTATTTCTTTTTGTATTTATTGCATGGTTCAAGGGAGGTCAAGTACTTATTTTGTTTAATTTATTTGAAGTCACAAGATTGTGCAGTCTGGGGGCTAAGACTCTAGCTTGGGGATTTAGTTTCTGGAAGACAGTGGGCTAAATTCATCCCTCATGCGTGGCCACTGGAGTCACTGGAGCTGCATCTAGGATTAATTTGGCCCGTATTTTCAGAGTCATGCTATACAGTGTAACGTAACACTGGTTCACTGTGTAAATAATGTACTTGTGTTGTGTATATAACCTACAGTCTGTATTTACAAAGACCTCAAATAACTTTTTGAATGTAGCTGCCTGAAATAATGAAGAAAGTCACTGAAATTAATCATATGATTATCATGTGTAGCAGGAGAAGAGAAAATAGAGAATGTAGGCTACTATTTGCAGTGCTTTAAACATGTGAGGCTTGACTGTGTAGCATGCAAACCATCGCTCTGAGATCTCTTTACATGCAGCTATGCTGAAGGTATAGTAATGGCATTTTCTTTTACTTATATAACGTTTGGATACATTTGGCTAGATTTATTTGAAGGAGAATTTGTTTATAGAAGCAGGAGGCATATCACTTGTTAAATGTGACCAAGGACTTATTTCCAGAATCAAAAATCAGGCTGTTTTTCTCTTTTTCTCTCCTTCCAGAGGGCTATGGTAAACATAAAGTTGATCTGAGTTTTCCTCAATAATATTTCGCACCAAGTTTTGATTAATGTAAGAGCATAAAGTGGGCTGACTTCCACAGTTATAGACTTGAATATCAACAGTCAGAAAAAAAAAAAAAAAGAAAAAGGAAAAAAATAAGCAGGGAGCTTTCAGTTAGCCTTCATTCCCCAGAGAAAATATTTGTATTTAATTCTCGTTTTCCAGTAACTGGGGGTTGTGGGGAGGTCACGGCCCCTCACATCCCGTTGCTCTTCCCCGTGTCCACCAGCGGTGCCCGACCTTCCTGCAAGACAGGCAGCAGCATTCACCGCGGTGTGGAGAAGGGCTGTATGTCCACAGTCCAGCTTCAGTTCCCAACCAAGGGGCTCTGGTGTTAAAATGATGCTCTCTCTAAGTGCAGCGTAGGACCCTAACTGGTGTAGGCTTTCTCACATGGCTAACATCACCTAGTAAAGGTCAGAGGAGAGTTAGGTCTGGGACCAATGTTAACCTTTCCAGTAATAGCCCTTTTTGCCTAGACTCCACCTGCCATACATTGGAACCAAATTTCCACTGATCAGTTTTACAGATCAAGAATGGTATGTAATCTTCTGGATGTTTATGTGTATCATTCTCATTAGCACTAATGGGAATAATTTGTATGCGTCACGGGGAGGATATACCCTCTTCCACTTTCCTCTTGGAGATGACCCCCGTGCATCTGGCACACAGAGCATGTTCGGCTACTCACAGTTGCTGGAAAACCAGCAATGATGCTAATTGAATTTTCGTTTCAAAGAGTTTGCTTTCAGTTCTCTGTTTTTGTTTTTTAAGCTTCTCCCAACCCTGAGAAATGTTCACTTTTTTGAAAATGACTGTTGTTGGAGTTTATGGCACTTTCATTCCATATTAAAGAAAGTTCTTCCTCTGCTTATTCCAGGGGCATTGGTGGTTACAGGACATCTGTCTGAAGCCTCTATTTCACTGTAGTAGATTTCAAGAAGAACTTTTACAAGAAAGTTACTTTTTAATGTTTTACATTGTTATGTAGTGTAATATGTATGTGTATGTCTGTGTATAATTATGTTTTCTATAATTATACGCTATTAAAATAGAGCTTCTTATCAGGATTTTTTTTCCTTTTGTTTGGTTTAGTTTGTTCGTTTTTCTTAAGATTACAAACCACTGTACCAGCGATCCTTATGTTAATGTTTTTATGGACCTGGCACATTTTTTCCAACCTGTCCCGTGTCAACTTTAGAGAGCGTGAGTGTACAGTTGTGCAAAAAGCCAGAACAGATGGGCACTCGTCTTCTTGTGGGCCTCCTTTTAACTTTATTTTGACAACACTGTGTAAAAAACAAAGTGAAAGACAGTTCCGTGTGCTAATTCTATGGAAACATAAAGAAAACAAGGAATTTTCAACTCCGCTGTATGCCTATGGTCATAAATAAATGTGCCTGTGAACTTGGGCTCCTAAATCCAAACTGAGGGTTTTGACTGACTGCATGACCTGATTGCCGGAGTGGACTCCCACCCATCCCACCTTGTGCTGAGCTCTTGCAAAAATCAGACCACTTACCGATGCGTGCAAATAAGTAACAGCTGCCTGTTTATGTCATCCTTGGACGTGTCATCATCCCGAAGAACGCTCTCTAAACTTGCATGGGGACTTGGCCCCATTTTAGCTGTCTCCTTCCTTTTTGAAATGTCAGCCCCTTTGGCATATTGGTCTCCTAAAAAGCGCCCAACTACTGCAATATGGCATTATAACCTTAAATTGTTTACTTACGCTTAGTCGCTTAAAATAAGTCAGGCTATAGCTGAACAGATTACTCTCTGCAGACAAGTTATTGTCATTGTCCCTATGACAGATGGATAAATAGCTGTAAGAAAGATGGCCTGTTACCAAGAGCTCTCAACTCTTATTTTCCTTTCTGATTTTCTTTTCTTTTCTTTTCTTTCCTTTTTTTTTTTTTTTTTTTTTTTTCTCCTTCTGTTATTTTTGGCAGACCAGGCTGCTGACGGGGGAGCTGGAATTAGATGTAAAACTGTGATATACTGTGATATAATTTACATAAGAGCTACATAAGGGCTCCCTTATGTTTATTCACAGGCTTAATCCAAGCTCACATACCTTCACTGTGTTCCAGCCATGAAAATTTGTTTACTATTTCTAAAGGCTAATGAGACCTATTTATGGGTTGCAGGAGTTGGTTTTGACAGAGAGGCTAGTATACGCTGCTCTCTTGTTCATTCACAATCTGTACTACAGCGGAGACGAAAGTTGAGGAGGAGGAAAACCATCTCTGGCATCCCCAGAAGAGTGCAACAAGAAATAGGTGTAGTATAAATACAAATCTTCCGTAGATAGCTTTCTAACCAACTTAAATTGCAGGGATATGAGCTGGTAGCCAGCCTTCCAAAGAATGAAACCTTCAAAGTGTAAATGCTTGTGGAGTTTGGGAATGATGTGGTTTGTTTTTTTGATTTACTACAGTAAGCAAAGCTATATTACTCCATATGGCCTTGATAGACCGGGGGCCTTACCGAGTAATATAGATGTACGTGTTCAGCTCTTATTGTGTAAATGTTAATCAGTTCTTTTTTTTGCCATTTTATTTCTGTTACAAACCCATAGTTATGTGCATAAAAAGTAACTAGATTAAGTGAAAGTTTTTTCTTGTGTGAGGGGAGCTTAAGGTAACGAACTGACAGATGTTGCTCAGCAAAGTGATGATGAGCTGTCACAACAGCCAGATAACTCACTCATATGAGCAGCTGAATATCCAAGCTAGAGGCAGCTGCTGGTACCCTATGGAAAACTTTGCTAAACATTCCTTTTATTTATCACACTCATCCTCTAGTCCTCCCTTTCATTCTTTATTACCAAGCATATTTGCCCAAAATCGAGCAGCTTATCTCACTTTTTGTCCCAGGTAAATTAGAAGCAACTCTATTGAGGGTAAATCCAGTGTAAAATTGGTATTAACCCAAAACAAAACTGACAGGATTGTTATTTATTAATGTTCATCTGCACCTGAAGATGGCTCTGGTATCTCAGTCCATTGCTGAGAAACTTGATGGGAAGCAGAAAGAATGTGTTTATCATAGGGAACAAGCAACCAGAGAACCTATGAAAGAAAGATGCTGTTGCCTTGCAAATATTCTTGGTAGTAAAGAAGCAGATAATGGAAATTCTGAACAGATAGGTAGTCAGAGTAGAATTAGTTTTAGAAGCCTATGGAGTGTTTTGTCCAGCAGCCACTCCTGAAAACTGCCTTTTAACTAGTTGAAATAGTGATGAAACCTGAAATCTTAATATTTATCTTAATATTTACCACAGCAAGATCAGCTCCATGTGCGATCACATTGCAGAAATAGGAGAACTGAGATCACATTGCAGGACCAGGCGAATTTCCCCACCTCACTGAGATGAGGTCTTCTTTATATGCTCTTTATAGCAAAGTTAAATTGGGTCCAGTGCTCAGCAAGATTAAAAAAGAAAATACCTCAGATAATGCTTCTTGGGTTGCTCCGCGGGTCGTCTCGTGCCAGGGAACTTGGAGCTGTTTCCTGCTCACCCAGCTCTCCATGTGTCCTAGATTCAGACGAGTCGCCGGTGGCGAGAGAGCGCAATGTGATTGTGCACGCAAACCCGGACTTCTCCGGCTCCAGCAGCAGGAGGTCGGGGACCCGGGACTCCGAGTGCCAGACGGAAGAAATCCTGATAGCTGCTCCTTCCCGGCGCCGGATCCGCGCCCAAAGGGGTCAGAGCGTTGTCGCGTCCCTCTCCCACTCCGCTGGCAACATCTTGGTGCTGGCGGACAACGGGGATGCCGTCTTCACCACCACTGTCAGCAACCGCATCCGCTCACGCAGCCTTCCTCGCGAGGGCGGCCGGGCCAGCGAGGGCCATCAGGATGCCACCACCAAGAATACAGGGTACGAAGCAGAGCACTTCCTAGGTGGCCAGGAGAGGATCCCGAAAAAGGGGAAGGAAGTCTTGAGCAAGCAGGGTTCACAAGAGCGTCAGCCCATCGGTTTAACTTGTCCTCAGCACCTGCACAGCCCCGAACACAGCATTGGTGAGAGGGGGAGATCACGGCTGTCAAGGATGGCTGATTCAGGCAGCTGCGAGATTTCATCCAACTCAGACACTTTCGGGAGCCCCATTCACTCTATCTCCACGGCAGGAGTCCTGCTCAGCAGCCACATGGACCAGAAAGATGACCACCAGTCCTCCAGCGGCAACTGGAGCGGGAGCAGCTCCACGTGTCCCTCCCAGACGTCCGAAACCATTCCTCCTGCTGCCTCTCCTCCACTGACGGGCTCTTCACACTGTGACTCTGAGCTGTCGCTCAACACTGCTCCCAATGCCAATGAGGACTCCAGCATCTTCATCACGGAGCAGTTTGGTGACCACGCAGACAAGGTCAGGGGCCACAGGGCAAGCTCCTTCACCTCCACCGTAGCGGATTTACTGGATGACCCCAACAACAGCAACACGAGCGACAGCGAGTGGAACTACCTGCACCATCACCACGACGCCTCCTGTCGCCAGGACTTCAGCCCCGAGCGCCCAAAGGCGGACAGCCTGGGATGCCCCAGCTTCACCAGCATGGCCACGTATGACAGCTTCCTCGAAAAGACCCCCTCTGACAAGGCAGACACTAGCTCACACTTTTCCGTGGATACCGAAGGGTACTATACCTCCATGCACTTTGACTGCGGTCTCAAGGGTAATAAAAGCTATATTTGCAACTATGCAGCCCCAGGCCCCGAGAGCGGCCAGCCTGGGAGCGTGACCTCCAGCCTGGCTGACTGTGCCTGGCAGGAGTGTGTGAGCCACAGGAGGCAGGGACGGCAGAGCATCTCGCTGAAGAAACCAAAGGCAAAGCCAGCCCCACCAAAACGAAGCTCGTCTTTGAGGAAATCAGAGGGCAGCGCTGACCCTCCTGACAAGAAAGAACCAAAGATCAGTGGTGGGCAGCATGTGTCTCACACTGCCAGGGAGATGAAGCTGCCCCTTGAGTTTTCAAACACACCTTCCCGAGTGGAAGGCCCCAACCTGCCAGCCAAGCAGGAGCTTCCCTGGGCGAACCAAGGCGATGGTGGGTTAAAGGACACTCCATTTGACACCACTGATATCCCCTCCTTTAAAGACGAAGGTGCTGAACAACCTCACTATGCAGACCTCTGGCTTCTGAACGATTTGAAATCCAGCGATCCTTACAGGTCCTTGTCCAATTCGAGCACCGCTACGGGTACTACAGTCATAGAGTGCATCAAGTCACCAGAGAGCTCTGAATCCCAGACGTCCCAGTCTGGATCACGAGCCACCACCCCATCCCTCCCTTCGGTCGATAACGAGTTTAAGCTGGCCTCCCCAGAGAAGCTGGCGGGGTTAGCCTCACCCTCCAGCGGGTACTCCAGCCAGTCCGAGACACCCACCTCTTCTTTTCCGACCGCTTTCTTTTCGGGACCCTTGTCTCCAGGGGGAAGCAAGAGGAAGCCAAAAGTGCCGGAGAGGAAGTCATCGCTGCAGCAGCCGGTCTCGAAAGACAGCACCGCCTCGGTGAGCAAAGACCTTGAACTTCCAATTATACCTCCTACTCACCTCGACCTAAGTGCTCTTCACAACGTCTTGAGCAAACCCTTTGCCCATAGGCACCAGCTGCACGCCTTCAGCCACGGCAAGCAGAGCGCCGTCGGGGAAGCCCTGCATCCCAGCCCTCCCTCCGCCCTCGCCATCACGCCCTCTGTTCTCAAGTCTGTCCACCTCCGGGCGGTCAACAAGCCTGAAGGAGGGAAACAGAAAGGCAACGTGCCAGACCTGCTCTGCATACAGGAGACCACCTTGATGGCGACTGACATTTCTTCAGGCAAAATGAAGCCGCTTTTAGCTAAGAAACCAGTATCGCGCCAGTACTCCACGGAGGAGGCCATAATGTCATACATTGATGCTTCCCCAGCAGAAGCTGGCCCTGGAAAGCCGCCTTTAGAGAAAAGCTCCTCTTTCAGTGGGCAGAATAGCTGTGAGCGAGAAGCTGTAACTTCAGCAAGCGTGGGTCTGGGTGAAATCAAACCCGGGAAGGACCAAATGCACCCGACCGCTGAGCACTTGCCAGAAAGTGCTCTGAATCAGACGTGTGCCATCTCCACAGATGGGTTTGAGAAGGGCTCAGCTGTCCTCATAGGTGATGATGAAGCAAAGAAACCTGGCCAGGGCGCAGAAACAGAGTGTGACCTTCAGCAAGAGCAGGCTCAGAGAGAGCTCTCTGCAGGCGGTGACGGGAGGCTGGAAGCTGGGCCTGCAGGTGAAAGCCCAGCTCAGGCTGAGGGAGTGGCCATCAGTGATCAGCTTAAGCACCAGCCTGATCTAATCCACCATGTGCCTGGGAATATCAGTTACGATGCGGAGACGGCGGCAGTGAGTTCACTCAGTGAAGCGAGTTGCAAGCAGGAAAATGATATTGCATCAGGTATCCCAACCAAAAGTGCCTCTGATGACAGCAGAGCGGATGAGACAGCAGGCGGTGCGGATGAGCCTTCGCTGAAAGGTCAGTTGTGAAGTCTTTCTGCATTATACCCCATCGCGTGGTTTTGGACGTGACTGGTAGCAGATTCAAAAAGCAGGCTGGAGTTGCCTCTCTAGGTTTAAGCACAGAGCTCCCCTGATCTGTTAGCTGACCAGCCAGCCCAAAAATATTTTATACTTTTTCAGTGTATTCAGACTGTATTTCTCTGATATTTATTTCCTCCCTTGTGCTGCATTTCAGCTGAAAAATGAGAGGAGCGCTAGCCCTGGGTACAGAGGAGCCTTGTTATCACAGTAAACGGGAGATCCCAGTTTTGCTCCCTAGCGGTGCCCCCTTTATGGGCTCCAACATGGAACATACACAATGTTTAGCTTAGTGGATAAAGTCTGTATGGTGGTATCGGCCATTTGGTTGTGCTGTTGCAAAGCACGGTGGGGTCTGACTCATAGCGTGGCCTCTTTCCTTGTTTCTAGAGTCTTCTCCAAGTGATGAGTCCATCATCTCTCCGCTGAGTGAGGAGTCACAGGCTGACGCTGAGGACATCTTTGTGTCTCCAAACAAACCCCGCACTACGGAGGATCTGTTTGCAGTCATTCACAGGTGACCTAACCTTGCAGCAATGGGAAACAGTAACACACAGCCTTGCACAGTTGCCCAGTAACAATAGCCGTAGGATGGTTATTCAATGGTTAAGTCTTGTCATGAAAGTACCTTTTTTAGTTTATTGCGTTTAATTTTCTAAAAGGCAGCTTTTAAAATATGCCTTATTATGGTCTGATATGCACTCTGAGTATCTTCATGGCATGTGTAGGATGCTTTACAGATAACAACATCAGGCCATTCTCTCTAACAAACGTATGTCTCCAGAGAAAACTACCCGCAGTGGTTCCTGCCTTCTGCCCACTAGCTCTGTTCCAGTGAGTGAGTCATTGCAACAAGAATGATGAGAAGGCACCTCTTCAATTTTAGAGTATTTTGTATTCACCTGAAATTTGTGATCAAAACTGAAATTACAGATGTCTGATATTGAATTGGTTACATTGAGTATTTTTATAACCTAAGAGATGGGTGATGTTGAGAGGGACTCTGGCTCAGTGCCTCATTTGTTGCTTAAGAGCTATCACGGCTCAAAGTGCCGTCAGTCACTGCTAGCCTCTGATATTTGACAGAGGGATTATGAGAACTCTAGCTAATATGAAAGCATAGTCAATCTGTGAAACTCCAGAGCAGCTTTAAGTGTTATTCCACAACGATAATGTATGAAAGAGTGTTCCTTTGTGCCTTTACAGATCAAAAAGGAAAGTTCTTGGGAGAAAAGATTCTGGAGACCTTTCTGTAAGAAACAGGTTGAGAGCTTCGTCTGGAACTAGCAGCCAGCCCCCCGCCAGCAGCACGCTGCCCGCCAGCAACGTGCCACCGGCCAGCAGCGTGGGCGCTCCCATTAGCAGCCAGAGGTCCCCCGGGCTCATATACAGGAATGCCAAGAAGTCAAACACATCCAACGAGGAGTTCAAACTACTGCTCCTTAAAAAGGGCAGCCGATCCGATTCCAGCTACAGGATGTCTGCCACAGAAATTCTGAAAAGCCCTATTTTGCCCAAGTCTCCCGGAGAGCTGACAGCAGAAGCCCCCCAAAGCCTGGAGGAGTCTTCCCCCGCAGTGAGCCCCGATGCATTGTCCCCACTTTCCCCCTGCTCCCCTAGGGTCAATGCAGAAGGATTCTCCTCCAAGAGCTTTCCCATGTCGGCATCTTCGAGAGTGGGGCGCTCGCGGGCGCCGCCGGCAGCCAGCAGCAGCCGGTACAGCGTGCGCTGCCGGCTGTACAACACGCCAATGCAGGCCATCTCCGAAGGAGAGACGGAGAATTCGGATGGCAGCCCCCACGACGATCGGTCTTCTCAGAGCTCAGCGTAGGCTGCACAGGTGCCAGGGACAGGCTGTTGATGCCACTCGGGTTCTGGAAGGATGTGAATATAAGAGCCAATGCTGTAGCAGTCAAAAAAAACAAAAACAAAAAAACAAAAAAACAAAAAAAAAAAAGAAAAAAATTGCAGGGCAATATTGATGCTTAAATGTGTTTGTGTTTGTAAGATGTTGGGGAAACAGAGGACTACAGCTGTAGCTATTTATTACATTACATTTTCTAAAAGGAGGAAGATGTGCTATGTCTGTTCTATTTTCTTTTAGCTTCATTTGGTTTATCCCACTCTCATTTCCTTTGTCACTGTAGATTTCAAGGCTATACACTTTCCATAGACGTAAAAGTGACTTTGGTTTGGGTTTTTTTGGGTTGTTTTGTTTTGTTTTGTTTTTTTGGGGGGGCTGGTTTTTGTTTGTTTGTTCCAGAAGTTACCCATTCCCTCACTGTAGTGCTTCCCTAGGAAGAAAGAAAAAAAAAAAAAAAGCTCTTGAGGATTGGTATTTTTCTACACTAAAATGAGCTGAAACAAAATTTAGAAGAACTTAACATATGTAAATACCATATTTTTGATAAAAATTTGTAAATAGAATTATCAAAAAGTGGACATGGCAAATTATTTACTGCATAACAGCTTTGTTTATAGAAGACGAAAGAAGTCAAATGTAATAACTGTATTCTGTGAATACCATTTTCATATCAAACATAAAAAATTCACATGGCCACCAATAACCACTTGCAGTGCAACAAGTCTGAAGGACGGACATTGAAAGGAGGAATTCTCTGCCTTAGCGGAGGAAATAGAAAGGCTGACTGTGATGGGATTAAAGTAACCATTTGTCTTTCTAAGACAGCTCTGAAGAAGCTAACTGAAAAGCACAGCTGGGAGGGTTACCATGAGGATCGGTGGGCAAGGTGAGCATGCTTCCAACAGAGCAAAGTCATGACTGATGCAAAGCCCCAGAGGGTCCCATCCCACAGCCTCCCCTGGGCCTTTATTCTTGCAGGGATCGCATAAGAGAGGATAGGTGTGAGAAGAAATAGTACTTAACTTTCATATTCCTATTAGGCTATTGGGATACATAACACAGTCATAACCTCGTAATTATAATCTTTAAACATGATTAGTTTCTGGTTCGTAAAGGAAACAAATAAATTATAAGCATGCAAGAAGCGCTTTCGATTTATCAGTAAATATCCGCGATGAGTTTTCAGTGAAGCTTTCTCTTTGTGCTGATGAGATTCATGCTACCTAAATATTTACAAAAACGACACTGTGAAAACCTAGCTGGGAAATAGGTATGTGTATGCATTATTTATATTCATTGCTGAGCTGGTAAGGGGAAAGCTCTGGTTCATTGTGCCAGCCACGTACAGTTGGGATCTTGTCTGGTTTTACCAGAAACGTGGAACAGGGTGAGGGAGTGGGGTGGGGTGGGAAAGGAGACAAATCAAAGCAGCTGCTTTGATACAAGTGAAGGCAGGGAAATAAAATCTGAATTACTTGAAGTTACTTGAATTTTCTCATCTTAAAACTGCAAGAACATGTACTTTTAAAACTAAACCCGTGAGTCGCTTTATACTCTTGATTTTTAATCAGAATAAAAACAACAGGCCTGATTCTCCTTTGGACCACCATGGTTTCCATTGATGTAGCCCTGTTCATGCTACTCAGAGAACAAGGCCCTTTTTGTCCAAAATTGATGCAGTTGGTGTTGGTTGCTGTAGGATGTGGTTTGGAACAGAGGAAAGGGTAGTGCAGAGAAAATAGTGCGAAGATGACTGTGGTGTGCAGTAGGACTGGTCGAGTAGGATGGCAGAAGGAGCATACTTTGGTACTAAAGAAATCAACTAAAAGCTGGCTTTAAGCATAAGTAAATGATAGGGAAGTGGGAGGTGTAAAATTGGTTTTTACTGGGTTTTTTTGCTTTTAATCATGTAATGCATATAGCTGAGAGCTTTTAAAAGAAGGTAGAGCGTGTTTTAATGAGAAAGGTTCTACCTAAAACTGTTATGATTTTAGAGAGTCTGAGCAAGTCAGAATGGTTTAACAAATCCCAAATGGTATTCCCCATAAGGTTCATGTCTGATTTCATCTAGCACAACATCTACCACAAGAAATATATTATTCAGGGTTTCCTACCATCCTCCTGTGTAGCCTGGTTGCGTTCGGTGTGTGAGGTAGAGTCGCTGTGCATGTGGTACCTGTGCTGGGAAGAGAGGTGGTCCATCAGCTGAAGGGCTGCGAAATTGGGAAATCTAAATAATCTAGAAGTCTAAAATAGTTTTCAAGAAGGTAGCAGGAGCAAGGTTTTGGAAACAAAAGGCTAATCACATTAGTAGCTTGGTTAAGAAAATGTCTGAACACAAGTGAAGTGAATGAATGAGAATGTTTTAAGAGGTAATATTTAGCATATAACAAGCCACTGTCTGGAGGACATGAGGAACAGAAGTTTAGATATTGGGCAGGAAATCCTTAGTTTATCATCTTCAGTCATTTTCCTTAAAATTTTACCAGGAGCACTTTCACATGTTTAATAGTCCTGAGTTAAACAGTCATTCAAAACTGTAAAGAGAATACAACTGAATTGACTTAGATGATATCACTTTTTATTGCAAATCAATAATTTCATAGAGACGATAAATATATACACTAAAAAAATGTTTCTGACTGGAATGAGGCAATACTTCACGTACAAAACAGCCACAGAACAATCCTATTATAAGATAGTATTCCTTCTTTTGTTTAATTTTCTAGTTTACATTTAGCAGATTGAAACCCAAATAAAGAGAGATTCTAAGTCCACTACGAAGAACAAAGTTCATAGCAATGTGGGAGTCAGAGGAAGACGAATGGTGGGGACCTCTGTAGTGTTGCCATTAAGGCACCAGAGGACAAGCCGTAGAGCAAAGGGAACATCACTCACCTCTTGAGACAGGGTACAGAACACGCATCAGGGAACCACTGAACCATCATTTCAACCTACTGTTCCGTTGTTTGCACTGATGTTACGAAAATGATTTCTGAAGTTATACAGCTGTGTGTTCTGAAAAATAACTTTTCTCCCCTTTTTTTCTTTTTTTGTTGTTTTTGTTGTGGCAGCATAGAGGACATGGAATAGTTGTAGCAAATAAAGGATATGTTTGCTTTTGCCAAAGGTCAGTGATTGAGTGCATTTGCTACAATGGTGGCAGATAGAGAAATACTGTAGGTTATGACTTAAAGAATTAAAAAAAAAAAAAATTAAGAAGGTTACAGTGTAACTATTTTGGTACTAGCACCAGTTCATGCTGGCAGAAAAGACAATGGTTTATGGACTTGCATCCATTTTGTATTTTTGTAATATTTGTAAATATGAACTTTTTAAATTGTTGCAAAGATGTTTTCTTTTGTAAAATGTTTTCAAAGTTTACATTAAATCCAAGCCTTTGTATATTTTAGAGCTGTGCAACACTTTAAGTCTTGTATTTATTTTTAGTAAAAACGGTGACAGTTTCATTGTGAATCCCTCTCGAAAAATGTGTCAGAAAAGTTTGATTACCTAGAAAGTGTGTATAGAAACAGCAAATAAACGTGACTGCAATTAAATCATACCTTCTCCTTACTTTCTTGTGATTAGATGTGAAGCCTAATCTACAGGCTACAAGTATGCAATTTCTAAAGGTTTTCTCTTCAACCTTTTTTTTTTAATAAACTAAGGGGAAATCTGTATCCAAGTTGTCATTGACTTTAAGTGGAATTTTGTCCACAAGTACAATTTTGCCAGAATATAAAGACTGCTGAATTTGCCCCATGTCTCTTATTGATAAGAAAAAGGTAAGAGAAAGGAAGCTAGGATGAAAAATAGTGGAAAGATTGCTACTTTATCTGCTGGAAAACAAAACAAATTGCAACATTTCAGACCCAAGGCATAGAGAATCCAGTGACTGAACCTTATCAGATAAAGCAAGCCATGGGCAAAAGGCAGGCCATAAATTCTGAAGAGAAACTTAGAAGTGCAAACGCTACTTTAGCTTAAAATGGTTTGGTTATCAGTAGGTTGAGAAGTCAGGACATGGAAGCTAAGTGCTTAAATGATAGCCCCTGCATGTCTCTTCAAAAATTGCATACTTGCAGGAAAAGTGGAGGGGAAGATAGGTATCATGAAACTTTGGGTTTAGCTATCATTTTGTCGGTAGCTTTTTTACACTGTACTTGGTATTTTAAAAATGTTTATAGAAAAAAAAAAGCTGCAACGCGCACGTCTGGTGCCTCAGAGCACATGGAAAAAGATCAGCTTTGGGGGATGCTGCTGGGCTATCTGCAATCATGCTTTGCAAGGATATAGGCATTGCCCCAATAGCTGTGTTCTTAGAGTAGGCTCAAAGTGGGAATCAGTTTGCCTAACATTTGTTTTAACCAGATGGCCGAGCAGCTAATGATTATGTAGATCATTTCCTGATGTACTGTGTGCCTTCCCAATCTAGAAATACAGATAAGCAAGACCTGTAGGAAGAGCTTAACCCCTAGAGGCAGGCAGAAGCTGCTTTTCCTCTGCCTGCTGTATGCCTGTATATTTTTTTCATGCTCAATGGAAGAGAAGATTAAACATTAGGCTACATAAAATATAACCAGTGCTTTTTAATATATACAAGGTGGAACAATCGTAATTATCTATAACATATGTGAAAGCTTCAGTGTGTAACTTTGGGTACGTGTACATGGCATACAACTGTCAGGCCCATCCAGCAATAATATAAACTCTATACTACAAATAGTATCACTGCATTATACAAGGTTTTCTCAGCTTCTCAGCAAAGCATCCCACCATGCTGTGTTGGTATTTATAAGGAACGTATATAACCATGCATGGGAAGAATTATGGTTTTGGGGGGCTTTTTTTTAGAGAATAATAAAGCACATGGGTGTTAAAACTTAGATGCCAATCGAAAATTTCAACACCTTCTCCCTAGGGTGAAATTCAACCTCCACTCAACAAAACTTCCTATACACTCTTCCTATAGTGTTCTCAGAGACCTGGCAAATCAGCCCACACATGCAAGCCGGTGGGTTCCTCCTTGAGTCAACAAGCAGGAGGCATGTCTTAATCACCATCTCTTGCTGAAACATTTATCAGAAACAGGGGCATCGACCCATAAGAAAAAATCCTGTTTCAGAGAAGGGACTAGTGCAGGCATTCATTGCAAGTACTGAGTGTTAGTGCCTGCTCTTGAAAGCACTGCTGGTCACATCTGCTGCTCTGCGTAACACAGATACAGTCCAGGAAGCAATGGATCTTCCCCAGATATGGGCCTGATCACCGGATCACAGCCACTGTTGTCGTTTAACTCCAGCTAGCAATCAAAACCACGATAGCTGCTCACTCACTCCCCACTCCCCTGCTGCCCCCAAAGAGGGGAGAAAGTCAAAAAGGAAGGGAGAAGCTTGTAGACTGAGATAAAAACAGTTGAATAAAATAACAAAACAATACTAATATACTGATACTACTACTAATATATATAAAATAAAAGAAAATATAAAATTAGTGATACTCAGTGCAGTTCTTCACGAACTCTCTCTGTGCCAAGCAGCCAGTCCCAGAAAGAGAGCACCCTGGTCCCAAACAGTCGATATCGAGGAGAGAGCACAAAGGGCAAAAAGGCCCAGAGGCCAACTGCAAAACGGCAGAACAGCAAAAAGCCAAACTAAAGGAACTCCCGAAGGGAACTCAGCTGGAACAGAGCAGAACTGGAACGGGTCTCCCCAGCCAGGAAACCCAACACTCATTAAATGAGAAGGTTAACACTAATGGCATAGAATATTCTCACTGATCAGCCTGAATGCCAGTTAAGGTCTGTCTCATCTATGGCTCCCTTCCTTACTGCCTCACACCTGCAGACAGAAAGCCAAGAAAGACTTTGGTCTCCCAGATAACAGTTAAGATAACAGTAAGTTCTTACACTGTCTTCATACCAACTTTAAAACACCGGACAGTTACTTAAAGAAAAACATTAATTCTGTCCCAGGATGCTACCTTATTATTCTCAACCTAAATCCAAACAACGACTGTGCTGCCTATGAAAAAGAAGGGTTTGTAACTGCATGAAGAAAATTAACTCAGTTTCAGTTAAACCAGCACAGAAGGCCAGTCTTCTCAGTGAGAGACACTCCTGTTATCACACCTGTAAGGTGGGGCATTTGGAAGAGCCCGTTGTGCAGAGGCAGAGGCAGGCTGACAGTCCCTTTTGCCCCAGCAGCCCCAGGGATACGTGCCGTGTGTAGGGGCTTTCAGGGCACATTAAAGCCAAGGGTGGGGACGCCTGAAAAGGCAACAACACCTCCCGGACTGGGCAGCCAAGAGGCAAGAGAAGGAAAGGTGTTTCAGTGCCTTTGTTTGGATCCTCCAACATAAGCTCAAGGACAGGACAACAGATAAGCAACTAAATACAGGCTTTCCCACTAGATTCAGTTGCACTGCCATTCAAACTTCCCTAGAGTTGGAAAATCAGAAAACCACTCTGAACGTTAAGAGAAATTTATCCTAAAACAGATGTCAGCATTCTCAGTGAAGTTTACTGTCTTCTTAGAAGATAAATTAAAAAGCTGTGCAAAACAGTGATGGCAGCGACAGCATCATGGATAGGAGTGGTAGCTTTTGTGCACTTTCACTCCAAATAGGAAGCTGTCGATTTATTTTTAATGGAAGATTATCAAGCTCTGACACTAATACTTCTGGCTATTGCCATTTCACAAAAAGGCTGCAAACCATAAGCTATTCCTGTGAGGAGACAACTGCCTCTACGTCTCCCTTTTTAGTTCATCTGGGGAGAGGAGAGGCAGGAACACCTCCCCCAGTCCCAAAAGAAGAATTGCAAAGGCCAAGGAAATGCCATTTCCTGATCAACTCATAGGTTAATTCAGACTGTTCATCTATGTTACAGCAACATTCTCCATACCTAGCAGTGAGGTACTAATGAGGCAGAATAATAAGCCTTTTGCTAATGGCACCTGAACAAATAAGAGAAACCTTGCCCTCTAATAGTGGTTTTGTGATAGTTTTGATTTAATGTTAGGCTGCTTTCTTTTCATACCACTCAAAAAACCACACATCTACGAAATAAGCAATCATCCAATGAGTTTCCTGTGGAAATTCACACTATGGCTTTCACTGAGACTGAGAAAAGTAACATGACTGAACCTGTGGCTTGGCCAGTCTGTTAACGAGTCACATTGAATCTAGGTTGGGTGGCCTAGTTCTGTTACAAGCCTTCAAAGCTGAAAAAAAAATCACCAGATAAAGCCATTTTGATGAATAAAGGACATTAAAAATCTGTAAGAACATGGCATTCAGTACCTAAGTGGTCAAGTTTATTTATATATTCAAAAGGCTGGCACAGGACTATTATGTTATTCCCAGTATTTAGTCTTCATCCTTTAATGTTCTCCTTTTAAAAAGTACTTTCTTTTGGTATTTACTAAAAGCTTACTCAGCAGCAGTCAGACACCCCTTACATGGTTTCTTCATTACACGTAATGAAAATAAATGGCTTTATGACCACTGAAGAATAATAGAGCCTCAAAACTGAATCATCTGGACTGGGCTTCACACTTACACTGTTTTCTTGGGTTTGGTGGATAATTTAAGAGCTGACTCAAAGCAAAGTGAATGAAATAGAGACCATACTCTCTAAGTACTGATGCCAAACCATATTATCCTAATACTGTGATCTGTTTCTGTGCATTTCACTTTGCCAAGCCAGCTGAACCATCAAACAATTCCTGATAACGTAAATTTAGGCTTTAATTTCTGTTACTTTCTTCAACTCAATGCACAAAACAAGTTTTGGGATCTATGAAGACCAGTGTGTAACCAGAGTTAGTCCACAACTTCACTTGTCATTTGAAATACCCAACATTACAAAATACCACGTTTCAAACCCAAAATGAAAACATACTAGAAAAAAGATAAAGTATGTAAACTTATATTTTTATTTTATTGGATCTGATAACCGTGAGTACTAGGAAAGCTGGCTGACAAATTAATTTCAGGAAAATTCTTGTGAAAACTGATCAAAGAAAAATAAATTCTTTGTAGATCAGGTTTTCTCACTCCTTCTGAAAGTATGATTCTGCATTCAAATGCATTAACTATTGGCTGACTCCTTTCCCTATATCAATGCCCTGCCTGCCTCCACTTCCTTCAGTTTTCTTTCCAAATCCATCCTGCCCTCTAGATGCTTAGTAAGCCACTAAAACAATGTTTGTAGAAATATGAGGAATGCCTACCATTTTATATCTTCAAGACAAAACTTTTTAAAATAGCATGCTGTAAATCAGAACAGGTATTATGGCCTCTAGTGTATCAGATCATTCCTTTGAATTTATCTTCACTTCATAAAGATTGTACTCCTCTTGGCCCTACTTTATATATCTTTCTTCTCTTAGCTCCTCCAAATGCCACTGCCCCACAAGAGTATGGAAATCCGACAAACTTTTTCAACCCGTTTCTTTTCAAACCAAACATTTCTTGATCCTTGCCCTGAGTACTTACTTTCCACTGTCAGCAGTATCCCCTATCCCTTGCTCTGGTACTTCATCTCTCAGTCTGTGACTCACTAGCCCATTCAGCCCCTGTGGCCTCCCAAGACCCACCCAAATAATTCTTTTCAGGGACTTCTTCCTTGCATCCATACAAAATGTTGCCCTCACCTACCGGCTGGTGAGTCCAGCTTGACCTTCACTTATTCCTCCCAAATTTACCTCAATCCATCCCTTTCCCTGCTTCTGGTTCCTCCCCTAAACATCTCATAACAGTCCTGTGCAATCCTAAAATGCTCTTCCCTCATAATGTGCCACATACTCCTAGGCAATGCCCCCATCCCCACCAAGTCTGAAATGTACTCTAGTGTTGACTCATTGATGGGTTTCACACCTGGATACTGGGGCTGAGGCCCTGCTGAGGCAACCCTTGTAGACACCTAGATAAGGTGTTTGTTCTGCTGAGTCCTTTATTTGGGTTCCCACCTGCCTTTGTGCCCCTGGGCTCCTCTGGGCATGTAGAGAAAGGCCTCTGATGGACTAATGGCCCCTGGGATGGGCTTGGGAGTAGCTGGGATAGGGTGTGAACTGGACTTCCCCTGCTACTGTCTCTCCATTCTCCTTTGTGGGTGTGCAGACCAGTTTTAGTGGGGGAATATTACGCTATGTGATAAAAGATACAACCAGAGAGGATCATATCATCCTCTCTCCTTGTACAGAACTTCCCAGATGTCTTTCACCTCCTCGTAGGGCTATGAGCTGGACCTGCAGGGATTGCCCTTCTGTTGCCTTGCTTTAGTATCTGATACTGCTGAGGCGTGCTTTGGTCTTGCAGGCTGTCATAGAGCACTCTGTTGCCCCAAGCCATGAGCAGATCAGGTCCCATCACCATCCTGGATGTCCTTCCAATCCCTCCCCAAACATATTCCGCCAGAGAGGTGCCTGTACCTGCAAAGGGGAGTGTGAGCGCACCCAGAGGATGTCTGGGCAGGGTGTCCTGGCCCTGCCAACACCCCATCCCCAACTCTGAATTTAAAAAAACAGAAAAAAAAAAAAAGGGGGGGGGGGGGAGGGCGGGGCTGAGGTATGGAGACAAAGGAGGCAGCAGTAGTGGTAAGAAGAACAAAAATGTTTTAGAAACCCCTAGGCATAATGTAGCAAGACTAGGCCTAATGTAACAGAAACTTAACAGAGAAACAATAGCTCTATAGAGACTGGACATGAGGCAAAATGGGATGTCCTTGGCTTGCAAGCTGGGAAAGTGGAATGTTCCACTAAATGAAGAAAAAGCTACATGACTTTTGCTGAGTAGCAGCACAAAATGACAAAATGCATGCTCAAGAAATTAAGTCAAGAAGCTGACGCTGTGGGGGCATCAGACTGTGAAGACCACTGGGGACCACTAGAGACCCCTGATGAAGACTCCCAAACACCAAAGGAGGACTTCCGGCAAAGGGCAGGGTTATATAAATAATTTATGTTTAATGCATTAACTAAGCTGTAGAAACAAATAAATATGCAATAGATGCATGTAATAAATACCAAGAAGTGCGAATCACATGCACACTCAATTAGAGGTGCAATCCTCCAAGCGTCCAGTGCACTGTAATAAAAGTGCTTGCTTCTTAACACTTTCAAAACAGCGTTAAAGAGTCTTTTTGCCGACTTTTCGGTATCAGTAGGGCAAAAAGCAAAGAATTGTTAGTATAGATAGGTGAGGCTGAAATGTCTACATTTTGTCCCTCCTAAAGGCCCATAGTGTCCCTGTATGAACTGGAGTCCTAACGCGTGACTTCGTACAGTTCTGGGAGAACAACCTTTTGCAGCTTTTAATACCCCTCTGTTACCGGCTTTCTCCATTACAAGTGGTTTGCAAAGAACCCACACTGAACCTGCTGGTGTGATAACCACACACGATGGCATGCTGACACCTGGGGCCACGGATGGCATGCACAAGAGGCTCCGCAGTTTCAGAACAGGAGAGGCCCGACCCGAAGCTACCCACAGCTTTGCGCTCCCGGAGGGACTCGGGCAGCAGCTCAGCAGCCCTACATCCTCCTGAGGACGGAGGAGCCGGCATGAAACCGAACCCACTTGCCCTCTGTCGGGCCTCGGCTAAGAGAGTGCGGCAGCGCCAAGGAACAAAGACGGCCACAGAAAAAGCCGGGACACCACCCGTAGCGCGAAAGCCGCTGCCCGTCATCACACCTCCGGCGCCGGGGACGAGACGGCGGCGCAGAGAGTGGCCGGGTGGCTGAAGGAGAGGGCGGCACCGCCGCCGCCCCCCCCGCTCCCGTTTGCCAGGCGCGCCCCCGTGCCCAACGCGCAGCCGCACTGGTTCAAAACGGTTTGTTGCGCACGTCGGAGAAGCCGCTTCCGTTTCCAACGCCGCATTCTGGCCACACCTGCCTGTGCCGGAGCCCCGGCTCGCTCCGCCGCCCTACCCGCCCGAGGAAGACCCCGCGCTCCGCCGCCTCAGCAAGACATGGCCGCCGAGGGTAAGGCTCCCGGCCGCCCCCGCCCCGCCGCTCCCCCGAGGGAGGGGAGACGGAACGGGTAGGGCCGCTGGCGCGCGGAGAACACTCCCTCATCGTTCGCAACGGCCCTAACGCTCTCCGCCGAGCCGGCCAAGCCACGCCCACCACGCCCGGCGCTATTCGCCGGTTCCGGCGCGCCGAGCGGCCGCCATTGGCTTGCGCTGCTGCCCGTCGCCGCGGCGTCAGTGGCAGTGGCGGGGGGGGGGGGGGGGCGGTTCGAGGCAGCGAGGACGCGCGGTTGGAGCCGCTGCGCGGGGTGCGGGCGGCGGGGCCGGCAGCCTTAACGGTTTCCGCGCGGAGCTGAGGGGGTGGGGGTGCCCGGGGCGGGCGGGACGTGCTGCGCTTCCCCGGGGAGCGCTCGGGGCTGGGTTTGCGGGCACCAGCGGGCTCCCGGGCTTTCCCCGGAGACGCGTATTCCCCAGGCGCCCCTGCAGCGTCACTCGTGGCACAGCTGTGGGCCAAAGGCAGGGGGGCGGCCGTGCGTGGCTGTGCCGCGGTTGAGCTGGAAGCAGGACTCTCCCAGTGAAGTTACTTCTCAGAAGAAGTAATGTGGCCGTGCCACAGCTTGGTTGCCTCATGGCGTAGGGCTAGACAGCTGCAGTTGCATGGTGTGCAGTGGGGAAAGCCTTTGTTTTTCCCAGTCTTCAAATGGTGGGTGAGCATAATGGGAAAACATTGGGAAAACTGCTGTGGAGCAGCGATGTCTCAGCCCTGGCAGGTGTTTGAGTGCTGCAGTTATGTGGAAACGAAACCTCAGTACCAACGGAGATGAGCAGTGCTCCTGAAGTGAGATGCATGACCTAATGATCTTTCTGAAGACATGAGGCGCCTTCTGTATCTTAGAGGTATATGGGCCTCATTTACATGGGATCAAACCAGTTATATTTCTGTCAGTTACATGCTAAGAATCACAGAATGTCCTGAGTTGGAAGGGACCCACAAAGATCATCAAGTCCAACTCCTGTCCCTGCACAGGACAACCCCACAGTTCACACCGTGTGTCTGAGGCCTTGTCCAGTCTCTTCTTGAACACTGCCAGGCTTGGGGCCGTGACACCTCCCTGGGGAGCCTGTTCCAGTGTCCACCACCCTCTGGGGGAAGAACCTTTTCCTAATGTCCAACCTAAACCTTCCGTGGCACATCCTCCTGCCATTGCCTCGGGTTCTGTCACTGGTCGCCAGAGAGGAGATCAGCGCCTGCACCGCCTCCTCCCCTTGTGAGGCAGCTGTAGCCCCACGAGGTCTCCCCTCAGTCTCCTCCAGGCTGAACAAACCAAGTAACTTTAGCTGCTCCTCATATGGCTTCCTCTCCAAACTCTTCACCAACTTAATAGCCCTCTTATGGATACTCTCTAGTAGCTTAATATCTTTTTTTTTTTTTTTTTTTTTTTAATCTTGTGGCACCCAGCACTGCACACAGAGTTCCAGGTGAGGCCACACCAGTGCAGAGCAGAGCGGGACAGTCACCTCTCTCGCCCGGCTGGCAGTGCTGTCCTTGATGCACCCAGGACACAGGTGGCCCTCTTGGCTGCCAGAGCACAACTGTTGGCTTTTATTCAACTCGCTGTTGACCAGAACCCCCAGATCCCTCTCTGTGGAGCTGCTTTCCAGCATCTCATCCCCCAGTCTGTATGTACGGCCAGGGTTGCCATGTCCCAGGTGCAAAATCTGGCACTTGCCCTTGTTGAACTTCATGTGGTTGGTAATTGCCCAGTTCTCCAATTTGTCCAGATCCCTCTGCAGGGCCTCTCTGCCCTTGCGAGCGTTGACAGCTCCTCCCAGTTTTGTGTCATCAGCAAACTTACTAAGTAATCCCTCAAGTCCTGATGCTAAGTCATTTATAAAGACATTGAAGAGTGCTGGCCCTAAGATGGATCCCTGTGGAACCCCACTAGTGACCAAAAGCTAGTGCTTCACCTTGTCCTTCCAAGGAATAATGTTTATACAGTCTCCTATCAGTTAAAACTCATTTAACTTGTCATTGCTGTCACAGACCTCTACCTACTGAAGAGGTTCCAGTGGTCTCTTGCTCAGATGCTAAATTTCCTTCTGTGACTTCATGGTTCAGGGAGGTTTTCTGGCTAAAAAAATTATTTCGTTTTTGAGGTGGTTAGGCTTTGGCCAGTTCGCTGTGCAATTATACAAGTGTCAGCGTGAAGTAAAGGAGTAGGATTGAGGTGTAGGAGGGTGGGAGCTTAGCAGACCTTATATACTCCCAATTAAGCAAATGTACAGGGTAATGCCTTGGGTGTCTGTTACTTCTCCTTTGTCCTCATTTTTTTTTTGTCTCCTGATTTGCTTTGTCGATAACTCGGTAATCTTAACAAATATTAAGACTGTTATAAATTCCTCAACAATACAAAGAGGTGCCATTAATATTCCTCAGTCAAAACGTGCAGTATGAGCTCAAATCTTATTAAATATCAGAGGCCTCTTTGTGAAGCTTGTTTTACTTGCAGTTTTGATCTTACTAGGATCTTGCTAATCCAAATATGAGACCTAAAGCCACGGGAAATATTTTTTCATTATTCTGCTTCTCACCATAGTATTTGGTTTGCATTTTCTCAATTTATGAACCTATTGTCTTAATCTGTTGCAAATTTCAGTCATGCAAAATCTGACTACAGCATTCTAAATTAGCTATTGTTTCAGTGTTCAGAGACAGTTGATAAGCATTTTATCTCTCATAGAGTATTCTGATGTTTCTGATCTATGACAGCTTATCTAGATTAAGGACAAAATTATAAGAAGTATGCTAAATTCAAGGGTGCAACTTGAGGTGGATAGTACTTAATTTTTCTGAGTGTAGTATTTAAGCATCGTTATAAAATCTAATTTGTCTTACACATATGTTGTACCTAGTAGTATTGAGATCCTGCTTGCACAAATACAGAGGTGTGTCTAACTGAATTCTTAGCAAATGAAGAAAGAAGACTGGATTTCTGTGAAAAGTTTTATTTTGTTTTAGAGATTTGGTAGGAGCCCCCAGAAACTCTGTAGTAGAGGTTGGGATAGGATTTAGTACTACTCAGTGCTTTCAGCTCTCTCATCCACCTTCCTTTACCATTCCATACCTCCATGGTTACCTACATTTCAGTTTCCCCAATAAGTGAGAGCATTCATCAGGTGATGTCGGCTCAGTACAAGCCTTTCCTTATCCCACTGTTTTATGTGATGTATTGAATTAGTAATGTACTGCGGCAAGAAAAGTAGTCTGTCAGCTTGTCTTCAGACTTCAGCCAGATGCAGTTGTATTTCTGTGCTTGTAGCTTTGATTATCATAGTATGCACAAATGTGGTTAAAACTCAGTTTTGTCTGCAATGAGCTAGAGTTAATATGCAAATAATTACTCGAAATTGTGATGAGATGATGCTGTCCCTGAAAGGCATCATGGCCCTTCTGCACTCTCCTTTGTGTTAGTTCCTTTTTGTGTGTGTGTACGTTAGCGTAAGTGTCAGACCATAAATAGAGCAAGATCTAGTTGTGGTTGAAGTTAATGCTACCTGGCTCTGCTTTTGTAATGTAGTTTAAGCCCAGGCGAGCTCCTTGATATATCCTTTATTTGTTTGGACAAGGTTACTTTGCTTTATTTACTTTGTTATGTAATTCATAGTTGCTACAGAGTTTTTATGTTTGTCTTTTCTTTTGAACTCTGGCTTTGAAAGAGTTCATGTTTGGAGTTTTGTGGGGTTTGTTTGCTAGTTCACTTGATCTTTATTGTCAAGATAGTTCCATCTCTAAATTATTTTATTGTTACCCCCTCCTCGCCCCTGAGTTTTCTTTATGTTGCAGTTTGATTCTATTTGTTTATTATTCTTATGTTTCACATTTTTCTTCTGTTATCAGCTATTTTCACCAAAGGTTTTGCTACTATACTACTTGTGGATAGGTGACTGAGCAGTAGTAAAAGGATAAGCAGTCATTTGGTTGCTGGAGTATGTTGATCAAATGACAAGAGTTTCCAAAGAAGAGAGAAAATTTTCAAGTCATAATAACTTGAAAATATATTTCTCTGTTCGTTATTGGAAATAAATTCTTTATGATGCTTGGTTTTACTTTTCTGCATAAAAAGCTGTAACTTGATGTAGTAACGTAACTTCTGGTTAGGAAAGCATTACATTTCGCATGTAAATCAGTGTGAAAGCTGGGCTCAAGTTTAAGTGCTTTTAACTTTATGCAAAGACCCGCTTCCTGATGATTTTGTGCAGAAGCCAAGAAGAGCTCCTGGTGAAAGAATTCTAAACAGTGAACATAAACAGCTTTTAAGTTAAAAACAGCACCACCAGTCTTGGTGTTCTAATTTGGTCATGTCATAGCACTGTTTTATCTATAACTATCTTGTTGTACAATGCATCTGTTATGAACATCTGCCTTATTATAGCATATCCTACTGCCTTACTGAAAATAGTAAGTCATAGCCTATACCGTATAAACCAGAGCATGCATTAAGTCTGAGAAGGAAATTAGTTTGGTGACGTTTTCTAATTTTAGATGGTTGTCACTTCAGTTTTCAAACAGAGCTTTTTCAAACAGTTCTCTTAAACTGATGGCTTGTTCTAATGATTGGATAAACCAGCCTATTTAGTAAGTCCTACTGTAATGCATAATTCACTTCACAGTAAAAGTATTTTTTGAAATATCTAAATGTAAAATATTCACCTAATAACACTTTTTAGATTAATAATTTCCTTTCACAACTTACTGGAAACATCTGAATATCTATATCATGGTATTTTATGTCGGTGGATTTAATTAATGCAATGAAATTATTAAATTGGCACAAGAAATGCAGTTGCATCTTCATTCAAGTCACAAGTAAAAAAATATCTTGATGGCTTCATTTTTATTTTTTTCAGGAACACAAATTAATCACAGAATCTGGCAGTTTGTGGTTTCTACTTGAGAAAGACAGATATGTATTTCATATTGTTTGGTGCTATATGTATGGCATTACATATCCCGGCTCATGTACGCTCAGCTAAACTCATTTTTGCTGGGCAGCTATGCCCCAGCTAGCTTTTTGGCCTCATTCACTAGTATAAACAAAGCTATTGAGTGCATGGTGATTGGTGGGTGTTTCTGAACAGACCCTCAATTTGGTGAAGTAGTCTTTCCAAATCTGATGACAGCCAAATCCAAAGCCTGCTGTATTATTTCTTCTGGATTAGATGGGAGTATTACCCAGACGGAGAATTTTATGATCTGTGTAATTCAGCTTCTTTCCCACCTTTTGGTCTCTTAAGAAACTGGAACAAGAGGGAAGAGAGCAGGATTTGGAGTGAATTGTTTGTATAAGAGTGAAGAACCACACCACTGTTCCATTCATACGGGCCTGATTCATCCCTGGAGCTCAGTCCATCCTGTGCACTGAACAGCATAGAGATCCTGCGGAAAATACGGCATGTGTTCATATAGTTAGTGTGTCATTATGCGTGTGTGCTGGCTGAATTTATTTCCGAATTTTAGTGGTTCACAGTGTGATTCCTTCCATTAATCTGTTTTATCAAGAATAAATTCCACTCCCTCCTCTACCCTCCCCAAAACACCAGATATAGCTGTAATAGCTATAATACAGTTACTCTGAAACTAGGGCATTTTTTCATGATGTAGTATGTTTAATTGGAAAAAATTTGGTACTGGAGATTTGCCATTCAGTGCACAGTATGTCATTGGGAGCCAGTGTTTGGTTTGATCTGAATACCAAATATGCAGTTAGGATTTATATGCTGATTTGTTTCAAGTGTAAATGTTTAAGCATTTCTTATCTGTGAAAGTAAAATTTCAAAAACAAATTAATATGTCTTGTCCTATTGGATGCTTGAATGTAAATAGTGGAGTTCTCAGAAGTGCTTGTTACTGACTTATAACTGTTCCTGTTGAAGCTGGACACTGTGGGAAGAGTTGGGTACTGAGCAGTTTCAGGAATCCTGCCAGCTAAGCAATAGTAAGCTGTTTCCCTTCTAGTGCATGTTCAAACCTCAATGGCTGTGTTTAAAAGTGACTTCACATTTAAATGCTAAAGTGAAACTGGTTTTAAATTAGCCTGTGATACAAATCAGATAATGCTAGATGTGATACAAGCACTACAGTTGTCATCTGATACGCCAAATTGTGTCCTGTTTCTCTTTCTATATATGCTAATAGATTATGTCTCTGTGAATGTTGAGGATGATGTTGAAGCTGTGATTATGGACCATGGAGAAAATGGACTGTCCGCAGAAAGCTGCATGTCAATGGGACAAAACTCTGAAGTAAACAGTGGTGTTCACCATGTGGCTCAAGTTGCTTATGGTAATTACCATTCATTTTTATTGTGATCTAACAGTTAATGGCTAGTTTTAATGCTGTATGTTCAGTGCTGCTGTCATTAATGCTTTCTGTATCACCCGTATCTTTAAAACATATTTTATTAGAAAGCTACTTTATAGAAATTGCTTGGCAATGCATTTAAAAAGATGGACCTGTTTAGTTATTACTAACCTGCTCAAATGTTATGTTTTAAAAAGACAATTTTTTACTTACTTATAAAGTATACCTAGGAATGAATTAGCAAGCAATTTGGAAAATAAATGTCATGAAAGAACCTAACACAAAAGATGAGGGTTTTTTTAGATAAACTGTCCAGTGTAATTTAGTGGAGCACTGGGAATTCTGATGTGTAATGATAGTAAGATGGTTGTTTAAGGTGGTAAATTATTAGCTGTAGGTAGCCTTTGGTGATTGTCTGTAATTCATTGTATTTGTTGTAGCATGCAAGATCAAGGTCTCTCAGAAACCTTACCCAATTCTCCATTGGCCCAGAAAAAAAATTAGTCATAGCTGTTATGAGCGTTTAGTAAGTCCAGTAGCAGTATTACCAAGTTAGCAAGGAAAATGAGTGTAATTAAATGATGGTACTGTCACAGAGGCACCCCAGACATCAATTTAGACAGATGATAAACTCCAAACCTCCAAACAGATCTGGGAAAGGAATCATAGAATCATTTGGGTTAGAAGAGACCTTAAAGATAACCTAAAGCCAAGCCCCCTGCCATGGGTACACCTTCCATTAGGCCAGGTTGCTCAAAGCTCTGCCCAACCTGGCTTCGAACACTTCCAGGGATGGGGCATCTGCAGGTTACCTGAGCAACCTGTTCCAGTGCCTTATGACCCCCATGGTGAAGAATTTCTTCCTTATCTCATCTAAATCTACCTTCTTTCAATTTAAAGCCACTACCCCTTGTCCTATCGCCACATGCCCTTGTAAAAAAGTTCCTCTCCAGCTTTCTTGTAGGCCCCTTTTAGATACTGGAAGGCTGCTGTAAGGTCTCCCTGGAGCCTTCTCCAGGCTGAACAACCCCAGCTCTCCCAGCCTGTCTTCATAGTGGAGGTGTTTCAGCCCTCTGATCATCTTCATGGCCCTCCTCTGGCCTCACTCAAACAGTCCCATGTCCTTCTTATGTTGCGGGCCCCAGAGCTGAATGCAAGAAAGGAAATTCTGGAGCTGGGTGAGAGGGTAGGTAGGTTTTAGTGTTCCACTAAGAGAACAAATACTAAGCAATGACATATGTATTTTTATTATTCAGTTATTGATTGTGATTTCGAAATGATACTAGCTACACCAAATCTACCATGGATCTTGCCTATGTAGCATCTGCAACTCTTCTACAGCATTTGCCTGGGCTCTTAATGCAAAGAACATTTTCTTTTTTTCTAGGTTATGATACTGAATATATTACTACTTTTCTGTTCTGCCTCTGGCCCTTCCTCTTCTAGTGCATAAAACAAAAGTGGTTGTATTTGCTTTTCAGTATTTCTCTTAGCTTGTCCCTGTCCTATTGGATTTGTTTTCTCCTCCTTCACTTCTGAGATATTGGTTCTTCTTTCTAGCTAGGCCATGAAATTAGTTCCATTATTTTGCAAAAGTACTAAGAGGTACCCTGGTAACTTTTCTCGTGTGACCACTTTTACTTGGGAGGAACTTACTGTAGATATCCACAAAACTTCCCCACAACACTTTTTCAGCCTGACCTGAGCTCTGAAAAGGTCCTTCACAGCAGATAGTATGGTGGAGACTTGGTCTTGCCTTTTTATGCTAGCTAAGTTTTTTTTTCTCCTAATTTCTTGGAAGCTGTTCAAGGCCTTGTTTAGCTTCTTAAACTTTATTTGTCTTTTAAATCTTCTCTTATCTGTATCTTGTTATCCATATAGTGCTTGGCTTGTCTATAGCTAAAATATACAAACCTCAAGAGGAAAGAGTTAGTTACTTTTTTTTTCTTCCCCTCTTAAGAGTGCTTTTGTTTCTTTTTAAAGAAACTGAGGACAGTTTGAGCTAGAAACCTGTAAATGATGGACAGGCAGATTTGGCAGTAGAGTTATGCTTTTTCTCTTAGCTCTGAAAATTCTTTAACATTCTTCAAAAGGTAGGCTTGGCAATTGTGTGGTCTTCAAAAGAATTGGGATGGAGGAGTGATCAACTGTAGTAATGGCTTTTTAACTGTGTGCCAGGCCTGCAGGTGAAGATGTGGAGGCATTTTCTGTGCCACTTGTGGATAGTTGGTGTTTGGTAGCTCCTCACCTACACTGGCTCAACAGAGGAGATCCCTGGAGCAGATCTGTTTTGTTGCACTGTGCTTCAGTTACAAAACTGGAGGGGATGCCATAAGTGTAGGGAAGGGACAGCTGAGGACTAAACAAATGGGAACTGTGTTTTACATTGCAGGTGTGTTGCCTGAATTTCAGTTAATTGGTTTTGTTGGGGTTTTGAATTCTGTGTCTTTGTACAATTAGAACTGGAAATGAGAACAGAGGATCAACAGTGAAAAGCAAAGCAAATGAAATAGAGCCTGGTGAGAGTTTAGAATAAAGAATATTAAATTTAATTTACCAATTTCGGATCTAAATGAATTGGATTTATAAGTGTTTAATAATATGCTAGTAAAGAAATTTCAGATAACTAAGGAGTTTGAAAGTTTAAAAAAGTGTGACTGTGCATGGTTTTTGTAGTGAAATGTTTAATTCAATAGGAAACCTGCTGATATGCTTTGATTTCTCTCTGCTTTTCCAGGAAGTGAAGGCTTATCAGTGCTATCTGAGCGAGTGGCATCACAAATGAGCCATTCTGCAAATATGCAGAGAGGAAATGGTCACAGCCCTGAAAAAATGGATTTTGTGTTTTCGCATAATAAAAGAAAACGACTTGCCCCTTCTCTAGTGGGACGGAATGTGGTATGTTTCGCCAAACAGTAGCCCTTTGTTTTGAAGCCAGTTTCAGTCTTACTGTGACTGTCATTTTTCCTTCACTTTTGTATACTTGTTTGATGACATCCCAGTGAAGAAGTGTGGGTAGGATATCCATGTAGTGCATGGAAGCTTCTAGCAAGCATAAAACCTTGCTGTGCTGGATACTGTATGTGCGTATAACAACAGCTAGTGTACAACAGAGAGTAATTTGTACTAACTTCCCATGTAGATGCTATTATTTTTTTCAGTAAAAATCTCTGTGCAATTTAGGATAATAAGAGTTGGAACTTAATGTTGAATAACAATTTACCTCCATGAACAATTCGCTCCAAAGACAGATTACATATAATTTTAACTTGAGGCAGTCACAAGCTTAGTTCATGTCAGCATGCAGAGGTTAATTCTTACATTCCAACAGTCAGGATGTCTTTGATGCTATAAAAGCAGCTTTACTCTGTTTAATTCTGCTTGTTGTAAAACAAACAAAACCAACACCCACCCACACACACACCCTCAACCTTCCTTTTTTTTAAAATAAGACCTGATTAAATATTATTTACTTAAAAAAAAATACCACTACCAACAAAAGACTTAGAAAATCTGTGAGGTGTGGTGGACAGGAACTGCTCCTCCAGTAAAAGAAAAATGTCACAATTGTCCAGGTGGTGGCACTGTTGATTCCTGTCTAAAAGCAGTTTTCAAGCTGTAAGAAAATTACATCTTTTAGCTTGTGAATAGACATTTTTAGAGCTTCTCTGTGCAGCCTTATACCCATTGAAATAAATACACATTTTTTTCAAATTGATTTATTTAAATTATTGTAAAATCTACATGGAGTCTCATAATTACATAAGCTTGGTTATATAGTACATATATAGTTAGATGAGAAAGTTCTGGCCTTAGAATAAGCAAATAAAAATACATATTATTATATGAATTTCTGTGAAGTTCATATTAAACGAGAATAAGATACTCTGAAACCAAAAGCGAGGTGAGTATTCGTATGACCTAACCACAGGCACATAAATGTGATTACTTTGTTAAGTTTTGTAGCCAGGGGAGGGAGTATAGCTATATCTGAAAGTGTTGGATTCCTGACAGTTTCTCTCTGTAGTTTATATTTTGAATTATTTAATTATTCAAAACATTAAAAGTTCTTTGTTATTTCCCAGATGAGAACCAGGGAAGGAGAATATGAAGATAGTGACAGTATCATTTATGAGTATGAACCAGAGTATGAATGTGTAAGTTAGTTTTCTTTTGTTTGGCTGACTTTGAAAAGCTGCTTTGGGGATGCATTATTTGGAGTAGACTAAAATAACACTGAGGTTTGAAGTTGGGATTTCTAGGTTTAACATGTTATTCTAAGCCTGTGTATATATTACTAGCTTACACTTTTTTTTTCCTTTTTTTTTTTTATAAATTATTATTTTAATGAAAAAGAGGAGTACTGTATCTGAAGCTTCCTACACTGGAGATCAGCAGAAAACTCTTATGGAGGTCCTCAGTTATTGCCAGGTATTTTTTTTCCTTTGTTTCTGAAATGGTATTTAAACAATTTTAGTTAAATTTCAGGAAGATCTGCAATCTATATTTTATAATCTGTGACTTCAGCCGTTCCGGTTATTTACTTGTTAGTTGCCTGCTTAACTTCAATATTTTCAATGAAAAAAACAGTCTACTTATTCTCTGAACTTTTCACACTGTAGCTGGCAAGAATACTTTTCAAATATTAAGCTTTAATACAAAATGTGAAGTCTAGGGATTCATTGGGAGGTGCTTCATAGTAATGGGAAAGACCTGCCTGTCATACACACAGCTTTTGAAGGTACATGAGGCTTGCCAAAAGTGTGCCAAAATCCTGGTAGTATTGTTTTGAAGAGTTCTTTGGTTTTGACTTTTGAAGCGGTGGCTGGCAAGATTGAAATTCATTGCACTGAAAATTAAAAGCATCTCATATTTATTCAGGTGAACATTTATGTGACTCTGGAGTCCCAGTACTCTGTAGAGTGAAAGAGATTCAGGCCATGCTTTAGGGAGGACAATTTGTGAATGGCTTGTAGCCAAGTGTTAATGTCTTGTGAGTCTCTTTAAGCATATACTCCCCAATGCTGTGGAAGAAAATTGGCTAAGATTGTGCGACTAATGTTCTTGTCGCTAGTCAGGGAACCTGTGCTGTAGCAAGTGGCAGTGATGAGAAGCTATAGCCTCTTTTGCTGCCTACTAGCCCCTTTCTGTCTCTGTCCCCCCACTGTTAGCCCCTCCCAGAGTAAATCTGCCCTAGGGCTACATGAAGCCTTTTAAAAATGCCTGTACTGTCCACAATGATTTAACATCTTTTAGTGCTTCCTCAAGATATTTCTAAATTTTGGGGAGATTTATAGATTCTTTTGTCCAAGGATTTTTTTTTTTTTTTTTTTAAGGATAGTTATCTTATTGAAACCTAACTGTTGGTTTTGATAAAATTGAAAATAATTTGAAATTCTATCTACTACAAATCCATCTAATGACTTTTTTTTTCTTAGCTGTATGTATTCTTAAACATTTTCTCTGCCTAGTTATGCTATAGGCTAACAAAAGAAATCGCTCTAGATAAAGACACATTTCCTCTTTTTAATTCATATAGCTATAATATCCTTGTGTGTTTTTTGCAGTAGTAACTGATGACAAGTGCCTCAGATGTGTTTTCAAGTTGGCAGTGTCCTTTCAATACTACATTAATATTCTGTTACCTAATTCCTTTATACTGTTATGGCATAAAGCGTATGTCTAAATTGCTGTGTAAGCATCATGTTTGAGTTGCTAAATCCTGGAAACACAGAAGAAGGAACTTTCTGTTTCACACAGTAACATATATTAATAACATATAGTAATACTTTGGACGCTTTATTTGGTTTTTATGTCTGAAAGTTTCGGCCTTTACAGCAGTACTTTTAAAAAGTTTATTCCTGATTGCTTTAGTTAGGCAAAACAAATTTTTAACATCTGAAAGAAAATTTGACCTTGGGGATTGACTGGAGATCAGAAACTTTCAATAAAACAAGAAGTTTTTTCAAATTCTTTATCTTTCATCCTCTAAATAAAATTATGGATGCAGTTGATTTCAGTGCCATGTTTGTTATGAAAAACGCGGCTATGTTGTGTTCTCCGTACATCATTTACCCCTTTCTCATTTTCACAGAATCACAGGTTGGTTGAGGTTGGAAGGTACCTCTGGAGGTTATTTTGTCCAACCTCCATACTCAAGCAGAGCTACCTAGAGTGAATTCCCAAGGACCATGTCCTGATGGCTTTTGAGTATCTCCAAGAAGGAAAACTGCACGACCTCCCTGGGCAACCTGTGCCAGGGCTTGGTCACCCTCACAGTGAAAAGGTGTTTCCTGATTTTCAGAGGGGACCTCCTGCTTTTCAGTTATTGCCCCTTGTCTCTGGTCCTGTCACTGGGCACCATTGGAAAGAGCATGGCTCTGTCTTCTTTGCACTGTCCATTCAGGTATTTGTATCCATTGAGGAGATCTGGCCCTGAGCTTTCTCTTGTCTAGGCTGAACAGTCCCAGCTCTCTCAGCCTTTCCTTGTAGGAGAGATGCTCCTGTCCCTTAATCATCTTCATGGCCCTTTGCTGGACTCTCTAGTATGTCCGTGTCTTTACTCAACTGGGTAGCCCAGAGCTGGACCCAGCACTCCAGGTGTAGCCTCACCAGTGCTGAGAAGAGGGGAACGATCACCTCCCTAGGCCTGCTGGCAATCATTTGTCTAACAGCCCGGAGTACCATTAGCCACCTTTGCGGCAAGCACACATTGCTGGCTCACATTCAACTTAGTGATCACCAGGACACCCAGCTCCTTTTCTGCCAAGCTGCTTTCCAGCTGGGTGGTGCCCAGCCTGTACTGGTGCCTAGCCTGTACTGGTGCCTGGGGTTGTTCCCCCTCAGGAGCAGGACTTTGCACTTCCCCTTGTTGTACTTCATGAGGTTCCTGTCAGCCTGTTTCTCATGCCTGTTGACATCCCTCTGGATGGCAGGATGACCCTCTGGTTTATCAGCCACTCCTGGCAGCCTTTTGTCATCTGAAAACTTGCTGAAGGTATGTTCTGCCATCATACAGATCGTTAATGAAGATATTAAATAGGATCAGACCCAGTATTGACCCCTGAAGTACTCCGCTAGTTACTTCTCTTCATCTAGACTTTCTGCTGTTGATCACCACTTCCTGGGCCCAGCCATTTGTCCAGTTTCCAATCCACTTCACTGTCTGCTCATCCAACCTGTACATCAGCGGCTTGTCTGTGAGGATCTTATGGAAGGCAGTGTTGAAGGCCTTCCTCAAATCCAGATGGGCAATATCCACTGCTCTCCTCTCACCTACCAGGCCAGTCATTTTATCATAGAAGTTTATAAAGTTGGTCAAACATGACTTCCCCTTAGTGAAGCCATGCTGTGACTACTCCTAGTGATTTTTTGTTTTGGTTTTTTTTTTTTTTTTTGGTCCTTCATCTGCCTGGAAATGATTTCCAGGATTAGCTGCTCTATCACATTCCCAGGGCCAGAGTTGAGGCTGCCTGGCCTGTAGTTCTCTGGGTCTTTCTCCTTGCTCTTCTTCAGCATAGGAGTTGTATCTGCTTGTGTGTAGTCTTTGGGCACTTCTCCCATTCACCTTGTTTGATCAAAGGTTATCAAGAGTGGCCTCGCTATGACATCAGCCAGCTCCCTCAGCACTCATGGGCGCATCCCATCAGGCCCCTTGGACTTAATTTGTGTCTGATTTGCTGGATTCCCTGACCAGATTTCTCTCCAGTGTCTGTCTTCCTTGTTCCAGCATTTCCCCTTGGTCTTAAAACCAGGGACTCCTGAAGGCCAGTCTTGCTAGTAATGGGTGAGGCAAAGGTGGCATTGACTGTGTCACCTGTGTCACCAGGTCCCCCATCTCATTCAGCAGTTGGCCCACATTTTCCTTACCCTTCCTTTTGTCACCTGTGTACTTACAGAAGCCCTTTTTGTTGTCTTTGGCATCCCTGGCCACATTCGATTCCAGTTGTGACTTCTTCTTTACAGATAGTATTTTTTCATTGGTGATATAGAAACCAGTATTTCAGTGGCTGCCTGTAAGCCTTTTACCTGTGGAAACTTGGAAACTTGAAAACTATAACTTCAAATAGCATAGCATAATACCTAACTTACTTTAGAGCTTGTCAGTAGCTTTTTAATGCAAAACAAAACATACCAAATAAGTAAAAATAAAACATCTGCTGGAAGCAGGTAGAACAGCCTTTAAGTGCCAGCCACATTAAAGTCACATTAGTAAGCTTCTCTGAGAATTCTTTGTACTGTAATATTTACCATTGTTATATGCATTTTCTATCTAAGTTGGTCTTTAATATGCTTATGGAATTTATATATTATCTACAGATCTTACTTGCTTTTAGGGAGGGAAATTTGCCCTTGATTTAATTTTTGATTCCTTCAGATTTAAATTGGGTTTTTGCAAAGCAATACTGTTTTCATCTTTGCTTTTGTTGTCAGGCCATGTATGATGCCATTCAGAAACTGGATAAAAAATTTGACTTGCTTCATTGGAAGGTCTCAGAAATGCAGCATACTCGTGTAAAGCCACTGTTGCTCAAACCTGTGAGTAGTAAAGGCCTATGACATTTTTCCCTTAATTCTTTCACTTCATCTGATGTTCATTTTTTAAAAAATCCTCTCCTTTCACTAAGATTAAAATTAGTAACAAAGTAGTAGACTTAAAGTCCATTTAAATTAAATTATTCTAGATTTCTTACTATATGCCAGCATCGGTCTCCTATGTTGTTATTAACTAGTTGTCACAGATTGGCCAGTGGCCTCCATCAAACTTGGGATGCTGTGATAGATGCTGTAAAATTCTGTTTGTATTGGAAAGAACAGAAATTAATTGTGTAGGTTAAGTCTTAAACTTGCATATGTTGGTGTTGCCACTTCATGAGATGTGTACTGTCCGTTGGTTTCTGCGGTTAGAAGAGAGTTTATGCATCACTCACACAGGCTGGTTCGCTGACTAACTGATTTTTAGATCTCAACAGTGTGTTGTCATATCCATTATGGTATAGAATTGTATTTACCCAATAAAACATCTTTTTTCAAAATTCTTAAGAAGGTTTGATATTGAGTACACACTGTCTATTTTTGTTCCTGTAGTAAATCCACCGTTAACTAAGGAGACAGAATATTAGTACTTGTAACTCTGCTCTTTAAAAGAAAAACATAACATATGATTTTTGAAGGTGGTTGTAAAATCCATGATGACCTTTCTTTGTCAGCAATACTGCAAAGGTTTTAATGTGGCAGAGGTGATCCTACTGTCAGGGGAAGTCAAGAAATCAGCAAGGCTATTTGCTTTAAGGGTGGGTAAGAATGATGACATTCTCGTGCATGTCAGTTATCAATAGGATACTAGGTTTTATTTGGGAATGCGTTTTTGTTGGCAACTCCAAGCTTGTACTGTCCACACATCCAAAAATATGAAATTCAGGGAACAGACTGGTCTACTGGTCTTATCAGCTACACTTGGACCCTGTGGCCTCTGCACTCTTACGCTCCCCTCTGATCATGTGGGATGGCAGCTGCTTTAATGTTCAGATTAAAAGTGACCTGCAGTGCTTTTTTTGAAGAAGGCTTTTATCACTATAAGGTGTAGGGAGGAAGCCAGCAAATGCAACCTGCTGACCATTTTCTTAAGTTCTGCTAGCACTTCATCTCTAAAATCATCAGGAATACTGCAGATATTTTTTATAGCTGTACCACTGTTGAATCTGTAGTGGGATAAGGATATAAATAAGGAAAAGTTTGTGGTAAAGGTGCTATTTTTTATTATATAACTCAAATAGCTGGAGAAATAGACAAACTTTAAGGCATGTAAGCCTTTTTTCGGGTCACAGATTTTTAAAGGTTATAAGGGTGGAATATAATCAGATCTCTGTAAACAAAAAAAACCCCAACCAACCAAACAAAAAACAATACAAAAACACCCACATGTGTCAGCTACGTTTGGTAGCTCCTCCTCAGTGACTTGTATTTTGAAAAAGAACACATGCTTGAGGGTGCCTCTGTTTCTTAATAAAAGTACTCCAACTGGTGGAAAGCATAGCCTGTCTCTCAGTTTGTCTGTCTTGGTCTCTTTGGGATCTTCCACTGTAGATGAGATCTGAATGTGTAATGTTTTCTGCTAGCAAGTAAAGAATGAAGAGGCAGCCAGGAGAGAAAGTCACTTGCTTTTTCTTGTTTAAAAGGAAGCTAGCATGGCAGTAGAGACAGCTGTTGAAAATTCAGCAGACTGGGTCAATGGCTGACGAATTTTAAATTATATTTTGACTATTCTTTTTTTTTAATAGAGCTGTTTTAAGAGCCTTTACAAAGCTGCCTTTCTCATTATGTATTTCTCTGACTTTTTAGAAAGCAATTGTACCAGCATCCCAGTTGGAAACTTGAGAAACTTTGAAGTTGACAAGTGTTGGAACTACAAGTGAGAATAAAAGAAAGTAGAGGGAAAGCTAAAAAGTAATAGCACGGGCTTCATGACAATGGTTACTTCAGTGAAGAGTCTGTTGCCATTAGCATAATTAGTAAAATCTAGTCTTCCTTGTTTGCAAGAGGAAAAAATGACCAGATATGTGTAATTTAACCTTCTATTTGTTTTCTGAATCACATTTGCAGAAACCAGTTGGATTTACATACAGAAGTTCCAGTCATTTGCCCCAAGGAAAAATAAGAGTACAAAAATCTATGGAGAGGGAATCAAGTCTTCATGTCTCTTCACCAGGGCAGGGAAGGCATAGCCCGGTCATAAGGGTTGCTTTACAAAATGGCCATGTTCAGGTCAATTCCAGCATGAAACATGCTCAACAGAGTTTTGAGCTTGAATTGCAGCACCCTGTTCGTAGGCAGAGCCCACCACTCCCCACTATAGTTTCTACGCGTTCATTACATTCATCATACATAGCATCTAACAGGATGCCCGACCTTTCTCCACAATCAAATTTTGTATCCGGCGTTGTGGAAAATACTGTCAACATTGTATCATCACCATTGGCATCCGCATCGATGCCAGCACCCTCTGATGTCAGTCTGGGAAATAATGCTGTGGTGATGAACTACAGAAATGAATCTGGGAGTGCGAACGTTAGTAAAGAGCTGCCATCTTCTCCAATCCCCATCAATCCTAGCTTTGGTGAGTTCCTTTGTAATAAATACTCAGAAAAAGAAAAAAAAAAAAAAGAAAAAACAAAAAACAAACAAAACACCCCAAACCTGCAGCTAGTATAAAAAAATGCCTCAAGAAATCTTTATAATTATTTAGTGAAGTGAAAGGAGCAGAACTGGCTGCCTTACAAGCATTTCTAGAATGGAATACTGTTTAAAACTCTTAAACAAAGGTCATAGGAATGTTTAATATGCCAGGGATCACTTAAAAACCTCTGCAGTATATATACAGTTGTATAGACTGCTGCAAGTTTTTGATTTACAGTACATGCTTTGAATTCTTTTAAGACTGGGCCCTCTTTTTCTTTCTTGGAAATCTTGATGTCAACTATTTTTAACCTGTGTATATGTCATAGGTAATGAATGCGTGCTATGCATATATTTAAAAAGATGAAAGAGATTGTCAGTAAAGCTAAGTGAGGCATGTGCCTGTATACATGATTTTGTTTAAGAGAGTAACTTACCTGATTTGCGTGAAGGAAATACCTGTTTTTTTTCTTATGGAGGATTTTATCAGTGAAGAATCATTTTTATCATCAACTCCTCCAGTGTTTGGTTTCTTTCAAAATAACTTAATTCCACAGAAAATGAAGAATTCCATAGATCATTGTGTTATGATAAACAAGCACATATAAAATAGCATCATGTTTTAAAAATGAATGCATTTCTTTCTTAAGTGTAAATCCCTTGAGTCATGTGGAAGGCTGGGCTATGAGGTTTTGGTTGCTTTTGGTCTAAAAAATAAGTTCATACAGCTCGAGCTGCACAAATAGTAGGTCAAATCTTTTGATACCTATCTGCAAATTTGTAGTATATAAATAATTTTGTAGTATATATAACAGTGTATAATTTATCAGTACTGTGTATGGATATGCCATTCTTCGTGGGTCATTGTCTTGAAACCATACATGGTATCTGCACATGTGCAAAACAGGCCAGTCTGAACATTTTGGACTCCTTAATGTTTAATGTATTTTAAAGTTGCTTTTTGAAGAGCAAAGGTGGCTAATACATAGTAAAATTAGCTATAGTAGAAAACATAACCAGACAGTACCATAGAGGTCAAGAGAGAGAGTTTGAAAAAGTGTTCCTTTTTTTAACAACTTGCTTGGGTTTTTAAATTTTTTTCTTCAAATGTTTTTGTTTTACAAAAGAGTTTGTTGGTGACCCAGTGAGAAACGTAAAAGTTCTTGGAAACTATTTGATGAAAGCTCGGCAAAAGACTAAACCAAAGTACGCAGCACGCTACTTAGTTCGTGTCTTGTTCCCCAAGGAAACATTATTGTGCAGCGTTATGGGAGTGAGTGCACGAGGGCGCAGAATGTTGGATCCAAACAAAATTGCTGCAATAAGAGGTATGCTACCTTTCAAAGTGCACAGATTTACTTCTTTAATACTTGACAAGTTTTTAACTTGCAAGGAGTCCTTTTCTGCGTGTGTCTGCTAATTGTTGTCTAGCAACTAGTGAACTGATAAATGCAGTACTGGGTGTGCTCCGCTCTGCTGTGTCTTCGTTTTGAAATTCCTACTTTGTAATTCTCTGTGTTGCTTTTTCTTCAATGTGGATTAAAAAAAAAAAAATCTGATTACTCCTAGTTTTGTGTACTTCATGTTCATCAGTCATTCTGAATTTTTCATTACAACTTTGTGGGTTTTGTGGGGATTTTTTGGTTGCTTGGTTTATTTCTTATTTTATTTGGGTTTTAGCCATGGTACACCCAGGACAAATGCTAACTGGTGATTCTTAAATATTCTTCTTTCTTTTAAGTTCACTGCTTTTGTTTGTTTGAGAAATGGTGAATATGGAGAGGGCATTTACACAGATCACATGGCATGTATGTGTGAAGCTATGTTTCTCCTTCTTGTTTTAAAAGATGGGAGACTAAGCCATGTGAAGTAGTTACAGCATCAGCATTACCTTGTCACTAGTTCTTGTGGGGTTTCTGTTGTTGTTGTGTGGTTTGTTTTTTGGTTTGTGGTTTTCTGGGGGGTTTTTAGCTGGTTTTTTTCTTTCTTTTTTTAAGTTAGTGTGCTAAATCACACCTTTCCCCTAATTCTACCTGGAAAAGCTTGATAATAAAAGCACTATTCACAATACCTCAAAAAAGTATCACTGCACATCTTAAATTCATAGTGATGCTTAGCTTCAAAACCTGAGTTTACTATTTCTCTTTAGTTTAAAGGTGGAAATCTAAAGCTTCTAAGTGGAGAACAGTAAATGTGAAGCATTTCTTAGCTCTCTCTCTTTCTAAAATGGAGTAATTTTTAATAACGCTTTCTGTCATGAAGCTTAAAAAAACTTTCTGTGTTTCATATGCAGAATTTCTTGCAACTAACTTTCCAACCTATGATTTGAGTGAGCATGGAAAAGACTGGAAAACCTGTATCACAAATGTCAATGCTATGATCCGCTGTTTACGCTCTGAAACAAAAATAAACCCAGTAAGTTGTCTCAGGGTGATAATTTATTAAGTACTAAGTTTGTGCTTCTTTCTCAAATTAATTGTTTGAACTTCTCATTATATGAGTCTTCTAATTCAAAATTCCTTGGGTACTGTCTTTGCATTGCTCAGCATAGGCCTGCTGACTGCAGCACTAATTCCATGTGGGGAATACTGGAAGCATATTCCTATCTCTTGCTCTTCCTGATCCTGTGTCCAGTATTCAGTTAAGAGATGTATAAGCATAGGATTCTAGAAGGAAAGCACTGTAAATGTTACCCAGAAGTAGTGTCAGATTTGATTGTGAGCTTCAGCGTGTAGCTGCTAGCACTGTTTTCACAGGCTTTCCTTCAGATAAATCCAGCCATCCATTTCAACTTTATATTGACTGAAACATCACTTGTAACTCCGTTTATCTCTGCTTCTAAAATGCTTTGTGCAATTGTGTGAATATTTAGTATCTGTATCACCTGTGGTTTTCCTGATTGAAATGGAGGAGTAGCTATATTGTAAATATCTGGAATCTAATTTATACTAAATGGGAAATGAAGCGGAACACTAATTAGAAAACTGGTAGTCTTTTCCCAGTGCATGGGCTAACCTCATTTAATGTTTCAGGGGACAGCTGAAGGGAAAGAAAAAGTGGCCAACATGCCAGATACATCTCATTGTGTAGATTTAAATTATAATGAAGATAGTGAAGGCAATTCTCAAAACTCTCAGAAAATGGCCAGCTCCACAGCTGACACATTGCAGAATTCAGGATCGGATAAGTTTCCAGAAGCTTTTCGCACACCTTCGGTCAAGAAACTTCAGTCTTCAGAACCTATGGGTAAACTATGATATTTTCATCCTCTGGATTTGTGTGTTACATTTTAAATGGTCAATGAGATGCAGAAGATGCTACTGTAGGTGAAATTGTGTAGAAAAGAGATTCAGTGAACTATGCAACTCTCGTTTCCCTCTTGAGGCAGTCATTTAGTGTATATATAGTAAGTCTTCATGGGAGCAAACAAGAACATCGTCTGGCTAACAGAACATATGTTTGCATCTACTGATGTTCCATAATGCATATCCACTGTAAGACTGGAAAGTTCAGCTGTGAGATATTCTGTCCAGTTTCTCTGAATAATTATTTTTTAATAATTATTTTGCAGTTGCCCTGGGTTTTTTGTATTTGGTAGATATTCTACCTTAATGCAGTAGGCTAGCTCAGAATATCTGTTGAATGGTATTGCAATTTCAGAAGAAAAGCACACCTTTCTGTAAAACTGACAATTTAGGACAATAAAAAATTTAAAGCAGCCTTTTTATTTTTTTAAGTAATGAAAATGCACAAAATATAAATGCATTGTTAAAAATTCCATGTAGAGAATGTGATGCCTCTAGAGAGCTTCAAGGGAAATGAGCTGAGATTAATTGCCCTTGGAAATAATTTATTTGATTAGAATCACTTTGGGGCTCTATGAGATCTGCTCCTGCACCCAAGATTTGTTAGTCTGATCCCACAGACCTTCTCAGTTAGTATACATTTTGCATTTTTTAAATGTTTGCAGTGGAGTCAGGTTGAAGTAATTTAAAAAAATTCACTCTTTTTCAGCTTCCACTTACAGGATCTAAGTGCCATTGAAATAGCAGAAGTTCTATTTACTTACGTAATTGGAATAGCATCATCTTTCCACATGAGATGAAAACAATTTAGAAAGCAATCATTAATAATGCAGGTTACATTGTTAGCATTGCTGAAAGCATACCAGAAGTGCTGTTACATCGTTGTAAAACAGGCAGGGTTTTCTCACCACTTGGACATTTGTCTGCAATATGTTCCATTTTAGTCTTAGCTGTAGCAGTATGGTTTAGCTCTGACCTTTCCAAGCAAGTGCAGTGGTTTTGGGAAGAACTTTTTGCATCCTAGTTTTAGTGTAATACGACCACTTTGAAGCATGGTCAGTATTGGAAAAGTAAAATCTCTGTCCCTCTCTGACATCCCTTCTAGAACTTCTTGGAAGCCCATGGCGCAACGTTCAATTACCGTTTTCAGTCATTTATGTAGCTAAGGGGAAGTCTCGGCCAGAGTTGTCAGCTCGCTACCTAATTCGTCACATGTTCCCTGAAGATGTGCTGGTAAAAAGCAATGTATATGGTAATCTTGAACGTGGCATGAGCCCACTGGACTGCAACAGAATTAATGCTCTCAGAGGTAAGAAAGAAAGTCTCTGTTCAAATGATAATGTGGGGAAGTTAACAGGAATGATTAACTTTGTATCCTATGAACAAACCATGGAGCTTCAAAAATAAGTCTGTGAAATCTTCTGACAGGTATTAGTGCAAGCAGTGGAACGAGTTGAGAGAAAGTAGATGAGGTTATATTTAAGCAACTCAAGGAAGTCTCCAGATCACAAACCTGGCTAATATGAGGAAACTCAGTCTCCATGGCATCTGCTTGGAAGGACAACACAGTGGGAGATGTCCCAGAGGATTCTGGAGGGTGTTGGGGATAATTTTGTGATACAGGGGCTAGGTAGGCCAACCAGAGGTAATGCACAGCAGGTTGTGGTGCTCTTCACAGAAGGGGTTGGGGCTTGTGGAGACTATGAAATAATGGACCTCCAGATCTTAAGTAGGGTTAAAAAAGTCTGACAGTACAGACGCTGTAGCTTGGAAGAGACAGCTTTGGCTTATTCTGGAAACTGATAGGTGGGAGCTTGTGAGAGACAGCTCTGAAGAGGAGGGAAGCTCAGGAAAGTTGGCAGGTCCTAAAGGACAGCCTTCTGCAAGCACAAGAGAATCCATCCTGATACTTAGGAGAACTGGTAGCATTATGAGGAGGCACGTTTGGCTAAGCAGGGAATCCACTATTGAGCTCCCATGCAAAAAAAGCAGTATATAGAGAATGGAAGCAAGGACACCTTACTTACTGGGCTGGATCCCAGGCTGCAGGCAGCATAATTGTGGAGTGCCTTCAACATTTCCCAACACCACTGGCTTGATGTAGGGTTTTACTTCCTCCTGTGTCCTAATGAAATCACTATGGGACAGTGCTCATTGGGTTAGTAAGGTTGCATATTTGACTAGTTAGTCTCATCTGGATGACACTCTTAGTCATAGGATTTAGTTTTAGGTAGTCCTGTGAGGAGCAGGGAGTTGGACTCGATAATTCTTATAGGTCCCTTCAGACTTGAGATATTCTACAATTCATCACACTTTTTCTTCAGCGTGCATTTCCTAACCAATCTTGAAACTGATTCTCTTCTATGTCTGGGGTACAGGGAGGTTTAAAGGGTTGTTAAGATTTGGGCAGTGCAGCCTACAGCTCCACAAGTGTGGCAAGATTGTCTTCGAGGATACAGCAGTAGTGCCAAATAAAATGGAGGTGGGACTTGCCCTCTCTGGAGTGATGTCTGGGCATGGCTTGAGGGACAGTGCATGCCAGAAACCATTCCCAGTATGGCAAAACTATATATAAAAGTGTGCTTCCCCACTCTGTACATATTCTTTCACCTGGGAAGCCTGGGAAACTTTGTCACTTCAAGCACCTCAGCTTACTCCCGTAGTACACATATTATTAACTGTGTCTTGGGGCTGCAGAAACATAATGTAGGCTCCAGAGCAGATGAAAGACAAAGTCCCCTGTGTTGTGGTTGCAGCCAGGCTGTGTCACTTGGCTCTGGGGCCAGAGGGCAGTCCTTGGCCCTGTTTTCTTTAACATTATAACATAGCCTGGTTGGATAGCAGCATCTACTCCCTGAGTGTAACCCTGCAGAGCAGGAAGGGACCCTGCGTAGCCTTGCTATATATAGTCCCAACAATTGGTCAAATTATGTGAAAGAAAAGGCATAATTGAAAAGCTGTTTCATGGGCCATATAGAAAGGCTCTGTGGGCCTGGTAGTGGGAGTTCTTGTTCTGTGTTGTAGCTCTGAGGCCAAGCACTTTCTTAAATTTGCTGTCAGGGATGAAGAGGAAGAGAGTCTGGCTGCTGCTTGTGTATCCTTTGTCAGCATAGTTTATTACCGGAGCATCCTGGGAATGAAATAATGTAAGGTGCTCTCACTCGCCCCCTGACTCTCCCTGGAGCAGGGTAAACTACAAGAGCACAAGTTTTTCCTTCTGTTACTTTCTTCCTTCAGACCCATGCTTTTCTGGCAAAATAAGTTTCCAGGTTTGGAACTACAAGTTAAAGTAGCAACTGTAAACAATGATGCTATATTAGATTTTTACTTGCTAGTGTATCTGAGAGCATTGGAAGAACAAAACTGACATAATATCAACTAGATATACCTTTCATTCTACTAAGGTAAATCTAGATGTTAATCAGAGAAGTAGAAATAGTATTGCCTTTGATTTGAAATTACAGCTTAGAATTCCTTTTCAGTGCTTATTTAAATCTTTTAGGGACTTGCTTAGAGAAAACAGCATTTAGTTCAGCTAAGTTCAGAAGGACAATCCTTCCTCGGTAATTTAAAAAAAAGAAAAAAAATTAAAACCTGGTTTTAAAACTACTCATTTTACTTGTTGAAGAGGAGAAAGATACTGTAGTCTTTCCGCATTTATCCCATTGGTACCGAACTCAAGCATTTGTTTACTGATCTTGTTGCAGTATGGTAAGGATCAAGCTCTTGCCGTTCTTCTGTCACTGTTGTTCCTCTACAGCTGTGTTATGTTGAATTGCTGTGTTTCATTGTAGTGAATATTGTTGTCAGAGATGGTGTGAAGGAGGGATTGGTCCTGCCAAATACTGGTCATTGTGAAATGGAGCCTGAGATTTCTTTGCTCTGGTTGACCGATTAGAAGCTGAAGTTATTCAGCACATCAAGGGATCCAACCCACCTACGTGGTTATGTGTTTTCATGCTTTCTTTGCATGTTTTGGTTTTATGCTTAGACCTTTTGTTACTCCTTTTCAAATTAAACAGAAAGAAGAGGAAAAAATATCTACCCTCTAGCTTTGCTGTTCAAGCCTTGTAATATGCCTAGCTGTCCTGTTTTGGTAGCATGCATTTGTTTTCGCTTAATTACATCCAAAAAGAGTATATAACTTGCATAAATAGCTGATAACTTACTATTATGTCCTTGTTTATTTTTAGACTTTCTTCAAGAAAATTATCCATCCTTTGATCTAAAGGAAACTGGATATGATTGGAAGGCATGCGTAGCTGCCATGAACGGCACAATCCGCAGTCTCAGACATGACCATAAAAAGTCTACAATTGGAATCCGCCCGAAAGTCTTGGCTGTGCCACCACTGAGTGTAAAGAGTCCTCCACAGAGTCCCACTTCAGTAAAGCCAGTTGAAAGTGACACTATCAATCTCACAGACTGAAGCTCTCTAACATCTGTCTCAAATCTTAACTTAGCAGGTTTTTATAAATCCCATGTAGAAGCCTATTACGTTGAGTTGTCCTGTTACACTGAGTTGTCGACAGCACTAAATAGTATTATTTCATGAGACCAAAGTTAGCAGAAGACTTGGGAACCCTAACTCCTTGTATAAGTAGTATTTGTGCTCCTCAGAAATTACTTCCACTGTTCCCTGTAGCATTTGCAACATGCTGTCCCCTAAAAGCACCTTCTCACATTTCATTGATTCTGACAGATTAATCTGGTTAGCAAAGGTGCACTGCGCATGAGTTCAGCACAAGCAGATAGAAATGTGGAGAGGAAATATTGTCCTCCTTGGAGGAAGACTTGTAGCCAAGTAAATAGTCTCATTATGTGTGAAGAATGAAATTTGCTTTGATAATTGCATATTTTAAACAGAAATATCTAATGTGGAAAAGAAAAAAAAATTGCATCTAGCTAACTTGTTATGTCTCTCTCTCACTTTTTTTGCCTCCTACAGCAGTCTGTTGTAGGATCAGGAAAGAGGCAGACAACAATGTGAGTACAGTAGGTAATATTTTCTTTGTTCTGATTTAGCTCTGCAAAAGCACAAAAAAAGCATCCAGAAGAAGCAGTCCAATAGTTGGTCTTTTTTTTTTCTTGGTGAAAATTAAAGAAAATATTTCTTCAGGGGCTTAGGCTGCTGTTCAGTGGCATATGTCTCATCTACTTGTGTGGATGTCCACAAGATGGAAATCAGGATTTGGATCGTGATTCAGATTTGAGAAATAATTTCCATCAGCTTCAAGTCAACTGGTCCTTCAGTTAAAACTGAGTACACATGCTGGACTTGCCCCTTGGTTTCATTTGTAAGTTGAAATTCAAGAACAATCACTGTACAGAAGTTAATGGCTTTTTTGCTGGGTGAATTCTTTGTTGTTTGGGGGTTTTTTTGGTTGTGGGGGTTTTTTGTTTGTCTTTTTGTTTGGTTGGTTTTATTTTTGTTTATGTTTTATTTCTGTTACTTGTGTTTCCACACGGTTCTCTCACTATCTGCATATTGGCTAACTGGTGCCTGAGCTTGCCTTGCCACTTGCATTATGTCTGAGTGTAGTCTCACACGTCCAGCTTTTTAACAGAAAAAAGCTGCTCAGAAGCCTGACGCAGGGAACCAGTTTCACATCTGAGAGTTGATGCAAGTGTGGCTTCCAAAATTATGCCTGTGTACATAGCAGAACAAGATTTAACTAAAGATTTAACTAAGTCTGTCCTCTCCAAGGCAAAGGTTTCATGGTTTGTTTGGTTTTGGTTTTTTTGGTGTGTGTGGTTTTTTGGTGGTGTTTTTTTTTTTTTTTAGCAATAGTGAGATTACTTGTTGTCACTTCTATTTGTAACAAACTGGCAGTATTTATTATATGCATTATAGGATTGGCTTTTTTACTGCAAGTTAGGATATGCAATGGCCTTATCAAATCTGAAATTAGTAATTTAAGTTTCCTCTACAACCTCCTTGCAGAAGCCTTCTGTAGGATTTAAGAAATAGGCTGAATTTCTGATTTTTTTTTTTTTTTTTTTTTTTTTTAAAGGGTAGAAATGTTGTACTGCAAATTTGGTTGTTCTGGTTTACTACTAACATTCTGCTGTTACTGTTCTATACAATCACTCTTGTAAATGCCAAGAACTTTGTGTGTAGATATTACTGATTCTAAACCTCAGAAAAAGCCAAAATTACTTATATTTTTTCAGTAGTTTTATGAAACTTTTTAACTGTCCTTCACAGATTTTAATGGTAGAATGATATATTTATTGAATGACTTGTCTGGCACTGAAAGCTGTTAGTGTGGTGCATACCTATAGATTCCATACCGAAAAGAGAATTGAATAAAAGTAGAAATAGTTTTTTGTTTCTGTTTCAAATGTATGAATTTTTGCTAACTTTTATAAAATAAAATTACAGTATTTTGCTGTTAGGAATAAAGTATTTTACAAAGAAAAATGGCATATAGCTGCTTGATTACATACGTGTATCTTCAAGTTTTCTTGCACCATAGATCTATAGTTCAGGTACAGCTTCATCTGAAAAGATTCTTTTGATCTCCTTTCAAGAACCAGGGTTTTGAGGAGATCTTCTGATTTAGGTGAGGTGATTTCCGAATTTAAGAGTGCCTTATCTGACTCAGTAAACCAAAGCGAACTCTTTTGGACTTGTCAGTTACAGCTTTGTGAGCTATCTGAGACACAGATTTCCACAAAAGGGTAAGAGTTGAGTAAAATTTTTAAGAAACTGCTTTAAACTGGTGCATTTTTAGTAGACTAGGCCTTATTCATGCAGTGGAATCAATTTCTTTATTAGTCCCTCTTCAAGGAATATAATGGGGCTGGAACGTAATCTGTTCATTTGAAACACTGAGACTTGACCACCTATCCTCATTCTTCGTAGACCTAATACCTGTCCCTAATGCAATACAAGTCTTTGCTCTGTACAGTAGAGCTGGGCTGCTTTACCCATGCATGACTGATGTTTCTGGATTTGAGATGATACTTCATAGTTCATCTGGTACTTCTGGCATCAAATTTGACAGCCCTTTAATCTAGTAGTGTTCAGGATCTGGTGCACATTTCCTAGTAACAGAAAATGTTATACTTTCTCGATGCATTGATTGTAGCCTTGTGCATGGTGATGCGTAGAGTATTTTCATACAATAAATTAGTAATTACATGTATAACTATGATATGCAAAAAGTAATATATATTACACAAGTATCTAAATGCCCTAATATTAATTTTTATCTTAGGATTGACCCTAGACGTTGGCAGTGATACAGAAATAAACACCATGGTAACGTTCCATCATGCTCTCCGGCTCTCACTTGCAACTGTTGTGGATTTCAGCAGACGTTTAGTGAACGTCAGACCTGCAGTACTGGCTCTTGCCATGTTTGTGGCCAGATCCTTGTTCCTATAAATACATCTTCCTGCAAGAACAAGAACTTAATGATTCTGTTCTAAACACAGCACTTCCATAGTAGTTGGAAGAATTTGCAAGAAAGTGCTTTTCCCTTCCTTCTCCAATATGAAGAGGGTGAAGGTTTGGTTGGAGATGGTTGTTGGTTTTTGGTTTGGGTTTGGTTTTTTAAGTTTAGATCTGTGGAGTAGGTATTGGGTGACTGATGACTCTCTGTATCAGATCCTGCTCTGCTGTTGGGCAGGGATGCTTCAGATTAGATATGCTGCTAGACATTTTTCCAGCAGATTTCTTAGCATTTGCTCCCACATTGCTGGAGAAGATAGGTTGATGCGTGGGTGAGTGAAATGAACAGAGCAAACATAGACTGCTCTCCCTGAGCCTGGCAGTCACTTTAAGGGTTTTCTGTAGGAGCCGAGAGAGAAATCTCCATTAAATACTTCCATTCTTCCTTACCTGTGTGTTGTAGTGTGGATGACTTCCGTGCATTTGTGAGATGGATCACTGCATGCTTTTGTCTAACATTGCGCTTTATGTCAGGGAGCAGCTTGCGCAGTGCTCCCCATGTGAGGGAGAGCAAGCTGCAGCTGAGGGCACCCACAGCAGCAGCAGCACCATGCCCTTTCTGGTGGGCTGGGGTGGTGGCTGGCAGGGACCACCCACAGTCCCGGAGGAGACAGGGTAACAGGTCAGGTCCAGAGTCCGGTCAGCAGCAGCAGAGGCATTGCTACAACGTGGCTTTGAGGTTCATGCAGGAGATGGGGCCAGGCAAGACTGGGGACATGACTGTGACCAGGATGCTCTGGTCCCTCTGCCTGGTAAGGGAAGCTGCAGAGGTCAGGGCTGGGCACGGCCAGCCTGCGGCGTAGCCCTGCAGGGATGAGGCCAGGGCTGCTCTGGCAGGGAGGTCCTGTGCCCATGCACAGCGGGGCTGAGAGGGATGGGGACAGGCTGCTCAGGGCAACTAAGGCGTCTTGGTGCCCCTCAGAGCTCTGACTGAAAATTTTGCAGGTTTCACAGCCCGTCTCGCAGACACGTTCAGCTTTAAAAGCCAGAACTCGTCCTTTAGAACAATTTTGATACCGTTATTTTCTGTTTTCTTCAAGTGATCGTTTGGTGGAAGTGCTCATAGGATTTTAGAATATGATGTAGAATGGCTAAATATTTGTGCAATTATTTATTTCTATTTTTTTAACAGGGCAATGTTATAATCATGTAGTTCTGTTGTACAATCACCTATTTTCTTTTGTTCATTATATGGTGTGATGATATCTGTGCATGAAGTGAGATGGGAACCGCGGACTTTAAATGCCATCTGACCTATAAGTTTATGTAAGTGTTTAACTTACAAGTTCTGTGTATATTTTCCGCTTCCCCCTCGCTTAAGTGGTGGGGTGACATGGATTATAGCACTCCATGAAATTCACTTTTGCACTGGAAACAGAGCTTTTACTCCTGGGTGGATTGAAGTGCTATAGCACCACCTACTGAGGGCCAAAAGTTTTTCTGAGAAACAGCCTTCCTGACTGAAAAAAAAAAACCCACCAGTATTCTGACAGAATGATGCAGTTCTGAGAATTTAATCTTGGTGCTCTCGCTAAACAATTGAAGTTTCACTTTTGGCTGAACTTTATTCATTTAAGCTAAGTCTTTCCATTTAAAAATCTAATTTGACTTTGGATTTCTTTGTTCAGTGAGGCACTATTTTTGCTTGTAGTTAAAGGGTGGCATCTGCTTCGTATGTCCCATCGAGAAAGAGAACTTCAGGAGCATCAGCAGGCAGGCAAGTACATGAGGCTTAGGAAATTCCCAAACTGTGCAAAGGGACCACAAGTTGTCCCAAAGGACGTCTTTCTGCTTGTAGTGTCAGGGTTCAGAAGGCAATGTAATAATGTTGTAGGCCAGAAGACACTTAAAAATATCATTGGGTGCCAATTTGAGATAGGAGAGAGTAACAAACCAGCCCAAATTGAGGAGATTTTCAGATGTGGGAGGTGGCTATTTCCAAAAGTACTTTGACAGGTGAAATTAGGGAAACAGGAGTTTCTAGCTTCAGGAAGACTTCAGGATGACGTGGCAATGGTACTGAGTAAGCTGGAACACAAGAAGTTCCACTTAAATTTGAGAAGAAACTTCTTCTCAGTGAGGGTGACGGAACACTGGAACAGGCTGCCCAGGGAAGTTGTGGAGTCTCCTTCTCTGGAGACATTCAAAACCCGCCTGGACGCCTTCCTGTGTAACCTCACCTAGGTGTTCCTGCTCTGGCAGGGGGATTGGACTGGATGATCTTCTGAGGTCCCTTCCAATCCCTAACATTCTGTGATTCTGTGAAGTGCCAAACAGACAAAAAAAAAAAAGAAAAGGAACTAACCAGATGCGAAATGCTGCAAGGTCTTCTGTTTGGGAGCAAAAGTTGCTAACCAAAGATGAAAAAACATACTGTGAATAGGATGGCCATGCTTGTCTTTCCTGTTGAATGCCCTAAATTGCTTAGTTTAGGTATTTTGTGGACTAATGCAGAATAAGATGTCCAATATTTGTGGACTAGTGCCTTTCAGTATGCAAAAGGCAGTCCGCACTTCCGGTTGGTTCAAGCCAAAGGATTTAAAACTCAGGTTGCTGCAAACATGGCTTGTTTGATGTACACTCTTCTTACAGTTAATGCCTGCTAATGTCAGACCTTCTAAACTGCATATAGACAAAGCCTGAGTGTCTGTAGGAATCCAGAGTGTCGTCTCATCCAAGTTGATCTCTAAGGTTTTGGCTCTGAAGGCTGTTTGAGGGTTTGGTGAAAGGACCCAAACTAACATCGTCTGGAGCAGGCCCCTTGTAGCCAATCAAGCTTCCTCTCTGCTTGGCTTTGTGAAACACCCGCTTCTGTGCAACATTATTTACCTTGCTCACTTCTTTTACCCAGTCCATGTTTTGCCTCACATGTGAAAGCCATGTTGAGAAAGACAAGCTGTTCATTAAGTTTGCTTTCTGAGGTCTGCATTACCACTGGAGAATGTTCAGTGGCCTGCAAGTTGAAAAAGGTGGGGAAAAAAGGAACATATCTGTAAATATTCTTCAGTTCTGAGAGAGCGGTCTAAGCAAAAAGAAAAAATAAATATCTGTAAAAGTCATTACTTTCCTCCATGTAGCCAGTGAGACGGTTTTATAATAATATCGTATTTTGAAATGAAATGTCTTTTTCTCTCTTACAGCTGTAGTAACAGTAAAGATATCTTTCCTATGACAAAACATCAAAGACAGCATATTCTTTATAAACAGGGAAAAACTCACCCCAAACATTGAACCAGAGCGTTGAGAGGGGGGTGCTGATCTCCTCTCCCTGGGATCTACTGATTGGATGCACTGAAATGTTTCAGAGTTGAGCTGGGGAGGGTTTAGACTGGACATCAGGAGGCATTTCTTTACCACGGGGGCGGTCAAACACAGGGACAAGCTTCCTAGAGAGGTGGTCAATGCCCCAAGCCTGTCAGTGTTTCAGAGGCATTGAGACAAGGCCCTTAACAACAGGCCCTTCATCAGCTCCGAAGTGGTCAGGCAGGTGGGCTAGATGATCGTTGTAGGTGCCTTCCAACTGAAATAGTCTAGTCTATTCCGTTGTATTCTATTTTTGTAGCTTTTCTAAGTTTCATTTTAAATATGCACTTGTCCTAAGAAAGCCTTTTCTTAGAAACTGTGTGCAAAACCTAGTCTTGCTTAGTCTGGAAGCAAATCCAGTCAAGCTTTCGTTTGGCTTTGAATTTAATAAGTATAACTCATTAAATGATCGATCACAAGGAACAAACATAAGAAGTGGGGGTTGTGGGTGCTCAGACAAGCTTTGCAAATTTAGTTATTCCATCTTCCTCCTGGGGCTTACTGACCCCATGGCAACTGTGTGCGTGTAAGTTACACACTCTGGTTCATAATTTGGCATCAGAGCTTGCACTGCACAGAAACAAGATCTTGCATGAGTACCCTGGACTCTGAACAGTGTCAGCAGAGGTGCCTGCCCAAATGCTCTTCTGCTCACTTCTGTGAAGGCAGAAAGATGGACTAAGAGGAGTGACCGTGCTTCAGGCTACTACAAATCTCTGCTGAGGGAACGTGAGCCAAAGCCCAAGCTTCCCCTCTGTCACCAGGTTCTAAGAATATGGTCAAAGTAGCAACCAGTGAATCCTAACTGCTCTGTAAAATGCAGAAACAATCTCCAGTGCTTTGGATGATGGAGATGTTTCCCCTATCTGTCCTAATTTCTCCAAAAAATGACCATTCAGTTAAATGTCAGGAAAATGACAGTGACAGTTAACAAAAGCTGCTCATTCACAGAGTAGAGGGATGTTGAAACAATGACAAGTAAGCTTTCTGGGCAAAGGGTCACTTCATTTTTGTTTCAATACACAATGCTTTGTGCAAAAGGGCTTCTGAGCAGAGTGCCCATCAGCACTACAATAATTAAGTAAATTCTGGCCTTTATTTGAAGGCCTGACTCAAACCCAAATGAAACTGAAAGTAATCTCTCTGCAGATCTTACTGGAGGTAGGCAAGATTGTTTGAAGTGCAGCTATGTAATTTTTTAAATTTTATATGGATTATGTATGAATAAAATTTTTTAAGCTTGAACTTTGAAACAGCTTTTGTAATGAATATTAGGTCTTCGGCCAGGGGAACAAATGCAAATACATCTCATCTCCAGCTGCAGATGAGTTGAAATGTGGAGTCCCTAACCCTACATGCACACTTTGAACACTTTTTTTCCTTTCTGCTGACAGCCTTTTAGCAGCACCCCCTCAGGAGGCTTATATTATAAAGTGTAATCTATCTTCAGTTTGGTGAATTCTAGGATATTTAAAGAAAAAGTGCTGAAACAAGCAGACTGCTGCTGAATGCTTTGTCCTGAATCAATTTCTGAGTCTTATGTGCCTGTTTACTCTTGAAGCCCTGCTTATCCTTATTTTAGGATTAAGTATCCCATGTGCCAGAATGTAGATATTTCTTTTATTTATCTAGTCCCCCTTTTCTGCCTATACCTGGTAGCCGTGAGCCACCCTTCTCTGTCCCTACTTTCTTGCAGAACAAACCCATCCAAAGCAGCTCCAACTCAAGTGGTTCCCCACTGCGATGTCCTTCTAAGTTCCCTCTTTCCCAGCTTCACAGTGTACCTGGCTGCATAAAAGCATTTTGATTTTTGAACGGTGAGCACTTTTTTTGTCTTTATATGCTTTCTGCTAACTTGGAAAGGTCAGCTGGAAGAGCTGTTGTTCAAGCAAATAGAGCTTAGCAAGTGGTGACTCAATAATTTGTATTGTCTGGTATCTCCTGACTTGCATCAGAAATGGAAGAACAATAGCAGAGTCTGACTCCCTGGGGACTCTGTGGGTTTGGTTTTTGTTTTGTTTTTAATAAAGCCAAGAACATTTGCTGGTGATTGGAACATCTTAGGATATTACAGTGAGATCATGTATTTCAGCTGAGCTTTAGTAGGCCTTCTAGCTGGAAGAACTCCACAAAGAAGAATTGTTCTGTGCAAAAAGAACGCTTTTTATGTCTGCAGCAGGCATTGCATTTTTTATGTGATCTCATGTTCTGAAGTGCCTTGTGAATGTAACTGAAAATATACTGTAAAAGACTGTGTAGAAAGATATAAACTTAAATAAGCTATGTGAGAGAATCTTCTTTGAGAGAAAATTTTGTGAAAGGGAAAATAAAATACCTCCAAGCCTCTATCTTGAAAGCAATGCAAATGTTAGACTACATTTCATTTTTGTATGTCCTAGCCATTGCTTTCACTAAAATGAAAAATTCTTCCAAACATTTTCTGCAGTTAAATACATAGTGCTTCAGTCATCTGTAGTAGGTACCCTCCTTACCTCAGCCTTCTTGTAGCCCATCACCAGAGTCTGTGTTCTGATGTGCTGTAGAAGGGAATGAATCTCCTTACATGTTTTTTTCTTTTTCCTTCCTACACTCATATGATATTTCCTGTGAGACTCTGAATCCTCCTATCTGTGCACACCATAAAACAAATATTGGAATTGTAGGTCATTTTAAAGAAGGCCTTTAGAAGAAAAGTGATTTAATTAACATTTACTTTTATTTGCAAAGGAACCTTGAATATCTTTTATATCAGAATATAGGTCACAGCTCCTGAAGAATTCCAATGATGTACTGTAAACTATGCTATTGATATATTAGTGTCAGACTCCCAGGAATATTAAATCTGCATGACTGTGAAGCACTAATTATTCCTATTAATTTCTATTACGGTAATGTGTAGTGACTGCAGAGGAGGTCTGAGCCTGCTATGAGGTGAGGGACGCACAGAAGAGATAGTCCTTATTGCGGCCTTTCAGCAGGGTCCTATAAGAAAGACGGGGACAGACTTTTTAGCAGGGCCTGTTGTGATGGTTTTAAACTAAAGGAGGGGAGATTCAGGCCAGACATGAGGAAGAAATTTTTTACGATGAGGGTGGTGAGACACCGGCCCAGGTTGCCCAGAGAGGTGGTGGATGCCCCATCCCTGGAGACATTCCAGGCCAGGCTGGACGGGGCTCTGAGCAACCTGGTCTAGTTGCAGATGTCCCTGCTCATTGCAGGGGGTTGGACTAGATGACCTTTGAAGGTCCCTTCCAGCCCAAACTATTCTATGGTTCTAAGCAGTATGAAATGGAGAGGCAGGGCTAAACAAAAATCCAAAATGTCCCCAAGGTGCAGCTTTCCCTGCTGCTATGTAGCTGGGGAGGCCACTGCCTCGGCCAGGCTGTGCTAGGACATTGCTCACACACACCCACTTGCTCCTGCACAGGGAGTGTGAGGCATGGGGGAGTCAACGGAGGGAGCCCCAGATTCCTCCCCCATTGCCTGCATGGAGCAGAGACCCTACGGGGATTTTTTTTCCAATGTTTGTATTGAAGACCTGAAGCACTGGGGGTTTCTTTCCTCAGGTGTTAGAGATAGAAAGAGTAAAAGTAATGAAAATCTGCTATAGCCTGAAAATAATAGAATTCCTCATGTTCTGCCCATCCTCTCTAACCCCCTGGAGCATGTGAATTCATTGGCACGATAAGCCAGATAGTTTATCTACTTGGCCATGCAATCTTGGTTTGTATCCAGAGGACTTTACAGGTGTAAAATTAACCACAGGAGAGCTCTTCTATTGTTCACTGACTGCAGTGCAAACATATGGAGAACTACAAGTGAAAAATAATTAAAACAATATGCGAGTACATGCCTCTTCTCTCATTTTATATGTACAACACATGTAAATCCATCTTGGTTTTTTGTTTCATTATCTTAATACAGAAAAGTGAAACTTTCTTGTTTGAAATATAGTTTTCTCTGTGAAATAGTACCTTTTGGAGATAATTTGCCTGCACTGAGAGCACAGCAGTGTCCAGAAATGCGCACAAAAAGAAAGATTTTATTGCTTGGCATGAGCAACCAAATACCTTGGAACGATCCTGTGAAAATACTATGGCAGACTTCTCTAACTTGGCTGCCAGTGCCTTTCAATCGCATACCTCTTAAAAAAACTAATTCTGGATTTAACTGATACTAAAAGGTCATGGTCCATCAGCTACACTAATACTTTTTTAAACCTGTACCAATACACACCCATCTGATAAACCAGGGAGGCTCCTTCTGAGATTTTTTTTCTATCTTGTACAGAAAACGTATGTTAAAGTTTGCCTAAACACACACTTTTGCGGCAGGCTAGAGTGTTTCCAAATTCAGTGGTTTTTTTTATTTAAAAAAAAAAAAAAAACCTAATTATATATTTTTCCTCAAGAGACAGGAACAGCTGAAAGGTGCCATTCTGATTTCTCTGATAAATAGCCTGCATTTTATTTGCTTATTAAGACATTTAGCACTCCTGAAAGGTGCCAGTTTGAGAGCTGTGGAGCATCCTATTTTTTTTCCCTCTCTCCCATTTTCTTTTTTTGAAGTGGCCAGAACAACTGTGGCACAGGCAGCTGTGTTATTGGCTTCCCCACTGTGCCTGGCAGTCTCACAAAAAAAGAGAGAGGGCTTCACTCAAATTTCTCCCTCAAGTGGGAGGGGTGGCAGAGTCACTGAAAATTGGGTGCGACCAAAGGTAGAAGGAAACAAGGAATAACGGGCAGAAATGTGTAGGCGGGAGAGTGAGGCTGGACAAACAGAGATGAAGTGAAGCGTTGCTGAGGAAGGCAAGGATGCTCCTCCAAAAGAGGGAGGGGACCTCACAGCAGCTAGATGTGGACAGTGAGGTGGCAGATCTACTCCCACCTCAGACACTAATCTGCTGTCTCAGTTTTCCTCCAAAACCTTTTTTCTCTCACCTGAATAAAAGCAAGTCATGCTTTCCCTTTTGAACAGCATTGTGCATTTGATCGAGGATCTAGAATATCGTGTTGCTGTTAAAATAGATTAATATGCACATGTATCATTGTATCTGTGTGCACAGTAACTGAGGATTTCTGCCCTAGCGCTTGCCATCATAAATTGCAACTGCTCCAAACTATTAGTAATCCGCTATTTGCAATTGCTGGGGTGGGGATGGGGGGGCATTTCATGGCAATTACATCTGCAAATATGGTATGTGTTATGTTCTAGTAGTTCTTATTTTTTCTAAAGCAGCAAACAAAAAGAAACTTACAATACAAACCACTGCCTGGTTACAAATACCAAATCCATTAGTAGCAGAAGAAGAAACTTTTGGGTGCATGTTTGGTGTTATTATCAAATTTGCTTCTTGGTTTATTGCAGTCAGCTTAATCTAATGCCCCTCCCCCAGTGTCTGTGTGGCTGTATGTGTGTACGTGCACCAGCACAGAAAACATGTATATTAATTTTTTGCATGTAGAAATACAACTGGGAAGCATTATTTCAGTAGCACACAGGGACACACAAACAGGGATGTGTAAAATTTCACGTAGGAAAATTCTTTTTAAACACTGGATTTGGAGATTGACCTCTCAAAACTATCCCCTTGGCCTGACTCCCTGCTATGAGCAGGAGCAGGTTTACAGTTCAGCTGCATTAATGCAGGTTTGCAGCAGCTTATAGCTCTCCTTTAACCTGGATTTAATTTGTACTGCCAGTCCTGTTGGTACGGGATGGCGCTGGGTTACGCGAGCTGAAGCCCAGGAGGAGGTCAGGCACGGAGCCGGAGGCGCCAGCACACCGCCCTGCCAAAGACCAGGTCAGGTAAAGAAAGTGTAGGTCCACAGCAGCCCACAGCTGTGTCCCTGAGCGTGGTACAGACAGCACAGATGTGGGGCTAAACCCCCTGTAAGCTACGCCAAGTCTGGTCATCTCGCTTTTGCTCGGGGCAGGAAACCCTGACTCTTTTCTGCCCCCTTGGTTTGGATGGGGACAGCATTTGCCAGGTTTCTGTTGCGGGCCCCTGTGCCTGTGCCCCCTTCCTCCACTTCAGGCGACTTCTGGAGGGAATCACTGTAAATTGCTTCATTTTCCTCCTCCATTGTCTGCGGTGGGAGGAGATGGCAAAATATCTTAAGAGACAGCAAGGCTAGAGATGATCTCAGAGTGCAAGTGGAAAAAAGGCAGTGGAAGCAGGCAGTCAGAAGAGGATGAGGAGGGCTAGGCAGCCCTGTCCCAGCCCCAGAGCAGGAGCAGAGCATCATGCTGTAAGGGCAGGCAAAAAAACCACAAACAAACAAAAAAAACCCCAAACAAGTTCGTACCATCCCTCCCTAGCTTTAAGGGGCCCATGCAGAGTTCAAGGCTCCTTCACAATGAAGCAGCTGGGCAGCACCTGCAGGCATTTTACTGAAGTTGTTACTGGATTATTTTGGGAATCTGACTGGGTGCCGGGCTGGCTGCTTCTGAGGAAGTAAATACTTAAAGACAAAATGTTCAAGTGTTTTGCCTAAGCTATGTGTGTTGGCAAGAGGAAAAAAAAAATACAACAAAGCAAAGTGTGCAGTCAACAGCCCAGCTAGACTGGAATGTGGAGCTCATAAAAAGGAGAGCGTGGATGGGGCATAGTGGAGCGGAGCAGGCTCTGCCCGGGCATCCCTGCCCACCACCTGCATCCCTGCAGCCCCCTTATTCTCAGCTCAGGCATCCCCCCAACCAGCTCCTTTGGAAAGCAATATTGGGTCACACACACACACGCACAAATATCAGGCACTTGCTCTTCATGAAACACAGCTAGTGATTTTAGTGGATGGAGAAACTGGGAGTGACTGGTACCCCCACCCTGAGTTGGGAATTGCCCCTTTTAGAGCCTGAGTACAACGCTTGGATGGTGCAGGAGCAGCCACCGTCGTCACTGTCAAGCACCAGGATGGTGCCGGGACAAATGATGCGGCCACAGGTGCCTGGTAACATCAGCCAAAATTAATGCTTCTTGCATTATTAGGACAAGACAGTAGGGAGCAGGGCTGGTTGGATTTTAACAGACCATTTGACAGTCCTTAAAAGACATTTTGGATGTGGAGTGCCCACTTTTGATATTGTCACAAGAGAAGAGGAGCATTTGCCATCCTCAAGGGAAGCAGGTTTGGAGCCCATTCACTGGCAAAGGAAAGTCCAGCCCTTCTGGCCGTGATCTGAGATGGAATGATACAGATGATGAAGAGAAACTATGCGGAGCAGATCAGGTGTTGTGTCAGCCACTGAAGAGCTCTCTTAGCATCAAAGTATTCAGAAACATGGCAGAAAAGAAGTTTGGAGGAACCACTGCCTGCCTCCCACCTCCACAGCCTTTGAGAGTAAATAAGGCAAGGTGTACCTGGTGTACCTGGGCATATTTATACATGAGTTTGCTTTTTATGCTTTTCTTAGAAACCCAAACAAGCAAAAGCTCCCCAGAGTGATGTGGTTACATAGGGAATGTCCCCTTCTGCATCTCTGTAACAGCAGTCCTGCAGAAAGCAGCTATTTTCTCATCCAGGATTTAAACCCCTTGCCTTTGGGACCCAAAGCCCACTGGCAGCAGAGAGGGCTTTCTGCCCAAAACCCTTTATCATGATAACCGACTAAGTCACAACATCTGCTGGTGGCAACGGGCATGCTCAGCTCAGCTGGGAAGCTCTTGGGGGCCCAGGGAGGCTGCGGGGCTTACTCATGGCCATACGGCAAGCCAGCAGTGGAAGGTTGTGACACCACAGGAGGAGAGCTGAGGTCCCAGCACAGCCCTGACATCTCCGCTACTGACACCGCTATGCAGCACAGCAGCCATGTCAGTGACCTTCCCCTTTGCGTGCTGTGCTTGCAAGTGTTGCCATCCAGGGCTGTGACAGAGGTGGGTTCGCCTAGCTGAGCAGAAAGCACTGTTAAATTCACAGTCTGGCTGCTTCAAAATCCTGCCTCCAGCAAGCTTTGCTCTTCGTTTGCTCCTCCTGGGAGCCGCGCTGCTTGTGCCTGGCTCAGGAAGACAGATTCTCCATCCCCTGAAATCAGAGTCAGAGCCAGGAGCTGCTGTGTCCGCCCTCTCCATTCCCACTTGCTGGCTCACGGCAAGTTCTCCCAGAGCCTGTGATCATGCTGGCCCCTCCAGTGCCTTTCTGCTCGATGACATACGTGCCATGTATCCATGCAGGGATACCAATAAGCTCCAACCTATTTCTGTATTGCCCTCAGATCAGTGGGTAGGAAGGATTTCCTCTTTCCCTCCTGCTGACTCTCAAATTGCTGCTTTTTCTTGGCACTGCTGGTGCTCTGCTTATTTGAAACGGAGGAGGGAGGTTTCTTTTTCCCAGTTGTTTGGTGGTTTCTAAGCCTTTTGCACTGTATTTTAGCCCAGGAGAACAATACCACTACAGCATTGTCTCATCTGTCATGCCTCTCTTCAGCAATGCCATTTACACAGAAAATATCTCCCGTTAAAATGAAAGGTGAAGCTGGGAAAGATTACAGGCTGTTAAATACGATGTCGTGAGTTGAAGAGCCTTCCCATGCGTTCCTCAAACTGGGATGCCTGCCCTGACACTGCCTGAAACACAGCTTTCCCGCCAGGCCCACCAGCAAAGTTCAGCCTCTTCTTCCCTACTGCAAGTGGTGTCACCCGGGAAAGTCACAGCATGAGGAGCACAAACCTGGCAGCACAGGAAGGCTTTGTTGTTGCCCTCGCAGATAGGGACAGAGGAATTAATCAGAATATGCTTCATTGTCTTTCTTTTTCTGTTACCAAGCCCTGTCAACATAATTTCCAAAGAAAAGCTGCTAGTTTTTCAGTGGGCTCCTGTGCTATTCATTCGGTCTTCAGGGGGATTTAAGTGGCTTTCTCTCATGGCAGCACAGGGAGGCCTACACGTGTGTTGGTCTTAGGGAAAAGATGGTGACACCTGCAGTGGGAGTAGGAAGCATGACAGTAAGAGGGCCAGCGATGGATGTGCTGGAGACGCCTCTTTCACTCTGTGCTGCCAGCAAACGCGGTTTAGACAAGGACAGAAGTTTCTGACCAGCACAGCATGCACAGATGTGGCCAGAGATTCAAGACGTCTGGTCCTTTTCAGGCACATCCGTCAGACCTGATCCTAAGCATTTGAACAAATGGGAGAATTTCCTCTGCCTCTAGCTTGGGCTTTCGGGGGACAAAACACCAGGGGAGCCAGCTCCCCTCCTGCTCAGAGTTCCCGTGAAAGCCTGCGCTGCTGAAAGCATGACCATTACTTGTTTGGGTGCCTCTGTGGGAGCTGAGCTCCTTGAGTAAAGTCTCATCCTGACCATAGGTGCCACGTACCTGAAAATGTGGCCCCTCAGTGCTGCCTGAGTAAATCACCTGCAGTGTGCTTGAATCAGATGCAGAGTATGCCGTCACCTTTCTTGATCAAAGGAGGGTTTCCCTTAACCTTGTTCCTGAAATGAGCCTGCTTCAGCCACCCAAGCCTTCTGCAGCGGTCAGCAAAATGTGTTCAGATTTAATGTCAAGAGCTCTGGCATAACACTCCTTCAGAGCAAAGCTGGGCGATGGGAAGAAGCAGCAAAATCTGCTCAGTCGTGATGACGCATGTTTTGTCCTTTAGCAGTTCAGCAGAGCACAAAATCCTCATCTCTTCAATGGGGGAAAAGGGTAATGAAGCAGTTGCAGGAGTAGGTAACCAAGCTGGAATGGGAACTTCAAATCAAATGTTAGTGCACTTTGCAAATAAATCAATGCACCAGTGAGTCATTCCCCCCATCACACCCACCTGCCCCACAAATCTCCCTTGACTTAAAACTGAAGACACATCTTTGCCCTCCAAAATTAGCGCTTTGTTACCTGGGCAAGAGTTTAGCTCCTTATTTCACAATGCACTTTCATATTTCAAATTTATATTTCTCGGTTGCACCAGCCCAAATAGTTGGGTTGCTATTGCTGCTGCAACTTTAATAAAATGCTCCTCAATACAGAAAAAAATCCTGTGTTTCAGAGGCTAGGAAAAAACCTCTGAGAAAAACGGGGAGAGTAGAAAGCATCTACAATAATAATGTCCTTCTGAGACCTGACTGTGTGCAAAAAGGTATGCAGAAGACCTGTTGTGTCCCCTATGGGCTGACACCTGGACCCTCTGTCAGTGACAGCAGCTTCCTCCTCCACGTCACCGTAGCTAGTCACTACAACAGGCTAATTTAGTTCCTCTTGCTCTGTGTAAAGTCAGTTTTTCCATCCAACTGTCAATGAGTTGGCACGCCTTGCCTTTTTTCTTCCATCTTAAGACAAGACAATGAAGCCACAGAGCATACAATAGTGGTTTTTTCCTGTGGGGAGACATTGTTTCCTGAGGAACCAATGCTTTGTTTAAGAGTAGCTTTGTTAAAGAAAAGGAGATTGTGAGCATTAACCCCACCTCTTGCCATTTCTTGGGGCAGCACACGCAGGGTCTCACAGTGGGGGACAGGAGGTAGATCTCTTTTCACCTAAGAGGCGCATAAAGACATAACTCCCACTCCCTCCCCAAAATACAGTGTCAGACCAAAGGTTTATCTAGTTCAAGACCTAACCTTCCACAGTGGCCAGAAGCAGACACCTAGGAAAAGTACTTGAAAAAAGTCTAGCGCAGTGTCAGCCTTCTCCTGGCACAGCTTGTCAGTCTCCACCAGCCAGCTCTTGCAAGACTTCCCAAGCCGGAGGTTGTGTTTGTAATTCAGTTTCACAGATTACCCACACGCTCTGCCCTGGGAACTTTTCTAATCCCTTTTTCAGTTGCTTTGAGCCATTTATGGCAATGAGTTGCACAGCTGTAATTATGCACAGTATGAAACCAGCTTCTTCTCTGTGTTGGTTTTCAAGTCTGCTGCCTGTTTATCTCATGGGGTGCCTCCTAAATCTTGTGGTAAGAGAAAATTTGCTCCCTGCCCATCTTCCCCATGCCATCTGTAGTTACATAGCCCTCGGGCATAAATCCCCTCTATCATCTCTGTTACTGCTGTAGAAGAACAGAAGGATCTTTGTCTTTTTAGTCCTTCTTCATGTGTTAGAGCTCCCATGTTTCTGATCACCCAGTTCATCTGTCTCTCTATCTTTTCTAATTCCTCTGTATTGCTTTTGGAGAAGACTGACCAGAACTGCATATGGTAACTGTGTGCTCTATTTATTTCTGCACCAGCAGTGCTAACTTTTTTTCCTCTTGAAGACATACAGCACAATAACAATGCTAATTATTCCACCATGCCTTAGCAATGTGTATTTCTCAGGCTGCTGAAACCTCATCTCCTGAGACAAGTGAGTAGTCTGTCCTCCAGTGCCCACTCACGGAGGTTCTTCATGGAAGCTGGTCATAGAATCGTAGAATCATAGAACGTCCTGAGTTGGAAGGGACCCGCGAGGATCATCGAGTCCAGCTCCTGTCCCTGCACAGGACAACCCCACAGTTCACACCGTGTGTCTGAGGGTGTTGTCCAGTCTTTTCTTGAACACTGCCAGGCTTGGGGCCGTGACACCTCCCTGATCCTGGAAGAAGAAGTTGCTGGTTTGTGATGCTGGTACAGACTCCCTGGACACTTGATTTGTTCTGTTAAGTCACTGAAGAGGTGATTAGATAGCGGTGATTCCACATGCTACAGTGCAGGCTGGCCTCAAAAGCATCATCAAAAGTCAGTGGAACAGTTCACTCTCCAGCCATAGCCCTGAGGATCTCCAAGATTTACACAGTGTTTTCAAAAGCTAAAAAACTCTGACCTTTCTTAGGAAGGTGCTTGAAATTTCCTAAAGAAATTTAAATCATTCTGTTAATAAATTTAATCTAGATCCAGCTCAGTAAACATAAAGCATTAAACATCTGCTGAACATGAAGAACTACTAAGAATGCAAAAAATGTGTAATCCCATTCCTATTTAGGTCTTTATTCATTGTGGCAATTAAATATGTGCATTTGTGCTCTGCTGCAGTAGGATCTAAGTACCTACATACAATTAAACACTGTGCTGAACTGGGTCCCAAAGCCAACATTGCTGTACAAGATTTTAACCTATATTTCTGTCTACTGTGCACCTCAGTTTAGTGCAGAGAATACTTATTACTTTAACAGATCTTTTTCCGTGTAGAGGGATTTACTCTAAAATATGTCACACGAGCTATTTTAATGATTCCAGCTTGCAGAATTATTTCATGATAGGAATTATTAATAAGGTTTTATGCATAAATATATAAAAATATAAGCTTAATCTCTTCATTAACTTCAAGACCGTTCTAGGTAGCAGCATGTTTGCAGCTTTGGCTATGTATACATCAAAACATTTTGAGGCTGTATGTACAGTAAAATAATCAGAGCTTCATATTGGTTTACATATATATATAGGATTTATTATTAAGAATACCTGAAAAACATTATAGAAGCAATTTTAAATCTCATCTAATCTAATCCATTGCACTTTGAGCTGTAATCTTGTTTGACTATTAAGATCTACAACACAGACACTGCTCTTCACACTGGTGCTCCCAGCTATCCCTGGTTTCTTTTGGGTTTGCATTGTGAGCTTGTTTAGACAGGAATGCTGCTTTCAGCAGTGGCATCTGCAGCATATTGAATAGTGGAGCATCCTGCCATCCATTCTGCTTTCATCCAGTTGAATTGCTGGAGTTACTGAGATGCAAAGAAGTCCCAGGGCTTGCCCACGGCCACACAATGAGTCAGTGGCCCAGCTGTTTTAAAAAAAGAGAATAACTTCCCTGTGTCTTGGCTTTAACAACTTTATAGCAAGGCATCCCTTACACACATCAGACTATTTCTCTTTTGCAGAAGGGATGAGTCTTTGTGGATACCACTTATGCTTCTACTCACATGCTTGATCATCACTTTTCCTGATGGAAAAAATCTTCCCCAGGAATTGCTAGTGGCATTTTTTCTCCTTGTTCTATGAAGTCAGTGGACAGAACAAGCTAAATAAATTATTTTTTTGGGCACAAACAGAAATACTCATATTGCTGCAGTCTTGTCTACTATACAGCCCCATTGTCTCTCTCACTTTGCAGACCTGGTCTCTCTTCAAAAGCTTTTTTTTCTCCAAGACCTGCCAGTTTTTCAGATCAACCTACATGGTAGTTTCATTGAATGATTGCATGACATCTGCTCAGGCCTTGTGAATACCCAGACATTTAATTCTAAAACTTTTTGCCGCTGAATTTGCTCAATTTCTTGTGTGATTTTTAGTTTATTATTATTATATCTAAGTGGAAACCAGAATGTTGTTCCATTCATGGGTCTTGTGTCTTTGTCTTTTAAATTCAAATTTTTCTAATGAGACTGAAATTCCACAGAGGTGATAGACTCATACCAATGGATGGCAGTATGTGCATCCTTGGAATACAGCATCGACTGTACAAAGCAACATGTGCTGGCTTGTCAAGTGCTCAGATATAACTTGATAATCTGATAATGCCTCAAGAGACCTGAGGGTACCCCCAAACATTGTAGCTGCAAATGTGCTTTTTTGCCCCAATGTTCACTGGCTTCTTAGGACACGGGGTTTTTCATCTTTCCAGAGCAGATTTTGACAAAATTCATCAAAAACCATGAGTAGTTGAGCTCAGCCACAGTATATGTGTGTGAACTTGTGGTATGACCCATCTTGGTTGCTCCTTTGCAGGACTGGCCCTGCTCACTATTGACTTCAGGTACGGTCATCTTTGCTCTGTCCTTGGTTGTGTCCTCACCAGCTTCCTCCCAAAAGCAGTAAGAAATAGGTGAAGTTTAACTGCAGTTTTTACTTGAAAGAATCCAGTGAAGAGACATTAAGTTATTCTGAGCTGCTTGGTCACTGCTATTTTGGGTTACAGTGAGTGAGCCCTCTAGTCGTTGATACTAGTAGTGTTTTTTGCCACACAAACTGGCAGAGATGGGCTCACACAGTACGCTTTATCTCACGTGATATCCCACATTTCTAGTCTCTCACTGGCTTCCATGGGAAGATATGAATAAACCCAATTAAAAAAAAAAAAATTCACTCCTTTTTACTCCCACTCTGTTTGCCAGATGTGCAAACTCATCCTGGGCTTTGGTTGCCAGCCAGGCTTCCTTTTTTTGTTTATTGACTTACCCTCAGTAATGTGGGTTCCCTCAGGGGCAGATCCTGGGTTCACTTAGAGCCTGACAGCCCATGGTCCTCAGCCCATGTCTGCACTCACGCGATGGGTGGGTGTGGAGCTGGGAACACGTCCCTGCCCACGGGGCTCCGTCAGCAGGTCCACAGTGATACATAGAGTGGACTGGAGCCAGTCGCCCTCCCTGGCTGTTGGGAGTACTTGGCATAGCTAGCAAAAATTAGCACAACTGAGATCATATACATTTTCATTAATCATCGTGAGCCTGAAATAAAAGCAGTCCCGCTGGCAGCTCTGATTAAGAGCTTTCCATTGATCATAAAAGCCTAACGCTAAAATGAATTGTTTAATGTTGAAGGATTGAGATAACAGCCAAATAATTTGATTTATCGCAAAACCAAGCCATAAGACAAAAGAAAATATTTCAAAACAAGAACACTACAGTCCCTGTGGCAGGCTGTGAGCTAATTTCAGGCAGACCAGGAAAACACCCCAGCCTGCATGGCCAAGTCTGCACCACAGCGCAGGGCGGTCACAGCCCCTCGATGCCTGATGGGTGCCCTGGCCAGCACTAATGTGGAGGAAGGAGGTTTGAGATGCCTTAGCTTTGCACAATAAGCCCATTCCTCTGTGTGTGTGTGCTTTCACATGCCCCCACTATAATAGACACACATTTTTATACAAAGCAAGTAAATGAATGCAAGTATTATATACTGTGAGTGGAATTCACCTCGCCCGACCACTTCAGCCATATGAAAGCAGAGCACTCGGGCTGCTTATTTATATCTAATAGCCTCTGTTGTTACTGGAAGGAGACAAAGCAGCTCCTTGGTGAATACCTATTTGAGAGGATCTCAGTCACCTTCTGGAGGTGCCCGTTTCTGTTCACTGTCTAGGCAGGAAACCAATACTCTTAGGTTAGTTTAGACACCTAGTGTTTAGATTAAGCTAGGTACTGGTACTCCTATGTGTGTGTGCACGATGATAGTGAGTGTGAATAAATAACACAATATCTCATCTTTGGACCCTGATGAGCCTCAGAACTCCTTCATGAAAAGTAATCTGCCATTCTGGTGTGTACTGAAGGCTCCCACAGAGCTTACCATCCCAGGCACAAAAAGCACTTGCAAATCCCCTACCATACTCTCAATAATGAGAAACAAAAACAGAGCCCCTCTTCTGATCCCCATTCTGACTACGTTCATGCTCCTCAGCAACATGATTTTCTTCCAGGATGGTGGCCTCCTTGGAAGAGCTTTGGCCATTCATCATCAGCCCTGAAGTCTCTGGGAATAAGGGAATAGGGAGGTGGTAGACGAGTCATTTGGAAGAAATGAGACATAATCCAAACTTCTCTATGCCTGCTTAGCTACCGAAATGGCTGCTCTGGCTCTGTGAGCAGCTCAGCATCTGTCAGGTTGCTCTGCTCTAGCCAAAGCTTGCTCAGTGGGCAGCCAGCTGCAGGCTGGGCAGCAGAGCTCTACCAGGGCTTAAGGCAGCCCTTGCCTATGAATGTGTGAGCTGTGCAGAAAGAGTTGGGGGAAACCCAAAGACTAGCTATCTCCTTCACTTGTCCATCAGAAGATAATATTGTACTTGCCTCTGGCTGGGCAGAAGTTTGCGAAGAAGTCAGGTGTCTAAATGTGTGTGCCAAGCGTGGAGAGATACGTGCTGAGCATGACACGTGTTTGGGAGGTGTGTGTCCACCCCATCAGGGCCTAGAGCACAGGAACTCTCACTTTGGGGTGATGTGTGAGTAGCATAACCTCCTTACCTTTATCGGCTTATAGGTAAGTTCTTTCAGTGTGCCTTTTTCATAAATCTGTGTCTATGCCTGTCTGCTTGTGAGCATATGTCTTAAAAACAAGTGCATATGCTATTGAAGTCTGCCACCCAAACCCTTCTCCCAGTCTCCCACCTGGTTTATTCAAGAGTCGTCCTGCTTTGCTTCCCACTTCAACGGTTGCGCTCCTTTTGCTTTCTCCATATGCATGAGTGTGTATAGATGCCAGATAGCATCAAAGATCCCCACAATAATTTCCTCCTGGAGATCTGCCCGTGAAAAATAGGGCAGACACCAGCTCTGTCCATATAGTCAGTGTTACAGTGGAATTAATCTGTTTCTTTGTTTTGATTTGTTTGTTTGTTTGTTTTAAGGAGGGGGGGGTGGGTAGATTTCAGTAAAGCCTTTGATACTGTCTCTCACAGTATCCTCCTGGACAAGATGTCCAGCACACAGCTGGGTAAACACACAATGCAGTGGGTGAGCAATTGGCTGACTGGCCGGGCTCAAAGGGTTCTACTAAATGGGGTTATGTTGGGCTGGCAACCAGTCACTAGCGGGGTTCCACGGGGATCCATCTTAGGGCCAGCACTCTTCAATGTCTTTATAGATGGCTTATGTAATAAATTTCGACTCTAATTAACTTAAACAATTAAAGTTTTATTGCCAAATAGAAGCAGGCTGCAATAAGCAAAGACAGCGCTGGCCTTCCTTAACAATGGCGTGCAACACGTGGCGGGTTCTTTCAGTTTTTATATCCTTGGGTCGTCCCTCCTGCGCATGTGTCTTCTGTCGTCGTTGTGACTTTGCAATAACCTTGACACGCCTCTCCAGCCGAACAACCCACCACCCTTGGTTTTAAAAAACGTTTTTCATACTGCTCATTAAGTACAAACAAATAACAAAACATTTCAACAAAGGGACTATAATGAACAAATTCCTTGTATTTTATCACAACTCCCCCCTTTTTCTTTTCTACTTAATTTGTTCATTAAAGCGTTGTAATTCTTGGCTACTCAGAACAAGTAACTCAGTATCATCTCGACCCGTCAATTGTTCACATTTGGCTTTAATCAATAATAAATGTGCCGCCTCTAACCTACTCTTAAGAACAGCTATTACTTTATTAAAAATACACGGCCCAAACATTAAAATTAATGTTAAAATAATCAATGGTCCTGCTATGGTAGAAAGAAGAGTTGTGAGCCAAGGTGATTGTTTGAACCAGGCTTCATACCCACTTTGATGAGATTCATATTCTTTCTTTCGTTTTTCTATATTTAGTCTAAACATGGGTTTATGGGTACCAGTTGGCACAGTGTTGCCTTAAAGCTGGGGTTCCCCACTACAGTTTTTTGGGTTATAATTTGCTGATCTTCAAACCTTATTAAGCTCTATCTATATGGTCTATGTGCAGTTTCTCCATAACCTAGCAACAATAGTAAAGTTAAAGAAGTGTACCAGATTGGGTTGCATTGTTTTCGGCTTTCCCTTATTCCTTTTTTTATTTCTGTCAATTTTGGGGCTTGCTGCTTAACATTGTGGTAGCTCGGCCAGCACTTTGGTGTAATCCCACTCAGGTTTTTCTCTCTACTGCTTTTTATTCTTCTGTCTCGCCCATCGACTTGGTTGCTTCGAGCCACGGGGTAAACCATCTTCTCGACAGCAAGAATAGTTTTCAAGAGACCCTGAGTGTTTTTACTTTTTACACCTCTGTTTATATGCTTCCCAGTTATGGTTTTTGATTATCAGAGAGTGATACGGTACTCCCCTTATAGTGGTTCTGCAGCATGCGTACTTCAAGTTTTAGTATTTGGTCTGTGATCTTTTGTTCCTTATCATAACATCAATTACATTTTCCTCTAGGGGAAATACTTCCTGCACAATGCAACCGTCAATCTTCATGGCACAGTATACATTTGAAACATACAAAAGAATAACAATTACAATTTGTATTTATGCATTTGACCCTAAAGTCTTCGCAAAAGGGGGATATGCACAGATAACAGACTGATTATTGTTATTTTATACTTGCATGATACAATTTGATAAGTCCATCTACTGCCTTCGTAATTTAATTTTTAAGGGATCTTCTGTAGGTTCCGCGGTCCATGCACCAGTCTTGACCGGGCCTTTAACTCAGCTGGCATGTGTCCATCCCCTTTCGGCGGTCCTGATAGCCGTTTCTGTAGTAAGTAAAACCACATAGGGTCCCTCCCATCGAGGGGTTAGTGATGTTTCCTTCCATGTTTTTATAAGCACTTTATCTCCTGGCTCTAGATTATGTATTTTCATATCTAAGGGCGGGCGTTGTGTCACTAGTCCTTTCTCCCAGAGATATTTTCTCCGTTTTAATAACTGTACTAAATAATTTTGCATCTTAAGATCACTTATTTTTGGGTGATCGTGAGGCATTTCTAAATCAAATGGCGTTCCATACAACATTTCAAAAGGTGAAATTCCAAGATCTGTCCTTGGCTGAGTTCTTATGTTTAATAATGCTAGAGGTAGGCATTTTAACCACGACGTTTTCGTCTCTATCATTAATTTAGTTAATTGTTTTTTTATCTTTAGTTTAGGTCTTGATACTTTAAGCCCCTGTAGACTAAGAAAATTTAATAACTTGATACTTTCTTGTCTAACTATTTCTTCGTCTTGTCCTGCCAATAAAAGATCATCTACATATTGTATTAATGTCACTTCTGAGCTATGTTCGTATTCTTGTAGGATTTGTTCTAAAGCTTGTCCAAGCAAGTTAGGTGATTCCGTAAACCCCTGGGGTAGGACAGTCCTTTTCTATGTGTATCTGGATCTTCCCACTCAAAGGCAAAATAGTCCCAGCTTGCTTTATCAAGCAGGCAAGCCCAAAAAGCATCTTTTAAATCTATGACACTATACCACTGATCATTTGGACCTAATCGACTTAGAAGAGTATGTGGGTTTGCCACCACAGGGAATCGGCTAACTGTCCTCTTATTTATCTCTCTTAGATCATGTATTAACCTCCATTTCCCATCTTTTTTCCTTACAGGTAAAATGGGGGTATTAAAGGGAGACATACATGATTCAAGTAAACCTTTTTCTAATAATCTTTCTATTTCTGGTTTTAGTCCCCTTCGACCTTCCTCAGATGTTGGATATTGCTTTACACGAATAGGTACATCTGGACAAGAGATTTTTACCTTAAAGGGTGCTATGTCTAATTTCCCAACTGAATCTTCTGTATACCACACTTCAGGATTGATTTTATCCTCATCCTCTACTCTGAGGGGGCATAGTTTTATTTGAATTTCTCCTCCTATTACTTCTAAATTGATGCCTAATTCAATTATTAAATCTCTCCCCAAAAGATTATATTCGGCCTCAGGAACTAAAAGCAAATCTCCCACTCCCATCTTAGTGTCTGTTTCAATGATTACGTCTTTTATAACAGGGACCCGAAATGGCTCCCCTTTTGCCCCAATTACTTGCATTGTATTGGAAGATATTTTACATCTTTCAGGTAGAGTTTGTATAGTGGAACGTTCTGCTCCAGAATCCACGAGAAATTCAATTTCTTGTTGCTGGGGTCCCACTTTTAATTTTATCAAGGGCTCTGTTCCTTTTTGGGTCCCCAGCAAGAAGAGCCTCTGACACCCCTATTCTGCTTTGAACATTCTCTCATCCACTTTCTTTTTTCTGCAATTTCGCTTTATATGTCCCTTCTTCCCACAATAGAAACATTCTACTGGTTCACCTCGCTTTATTATAACCCCATCACTAGGATCTCCTGGTTTTGGATTAAACTCTTTCCTCGGGGGTGCTCCCCATCTTGCAGGTTTCCACCCCTGCTGAGCTGTACCCTCTCTAACTGCCGCAACCATCATTCGCGCGGTTCTTCGCTCTCTCTCATCCTCCCTTCTAACGTACGCTTTCTGAGCTTCTCTCAGTAGCTCATCTAAACCCCGATTCTGCCAATCTTCCAATTTTTCTAGCTTCTTTCTAATATCTGTCCAAGACTTAGCTACAACTTGTGTTTTTAATAACGCTTCCCCCACGGGGGTACTAGGATCTATTCCTAAATACAATTGTAAGCTTTTCCTGAGCCTCTCTAACCACTCCGTGGGTGTTTCTTCTTTCTTTTGGTATTCGCTAAACACTTTACCAATATTTTGACCTCTTGGAACGGACTCTCTAATACCTTGGACCACTATAGTTCGCAAATCCTCCATATGACCCCTATGTATTGGATCTTGATTGTTCCAATCAGGTCTTTGCAGTGGCCATTTGATATCGGCTGCAGGACTTTGCTGGTGCTGTGCATCCCAAATTTGCATACCGGCCCTTCGAATCATCCCCCTCTCTTCTGCAGTAAATAGTATTCCTATTATTGACTGCAGTTCATCCCACGTATAGATATTGGGCCCCAAGAATTGGTCAACTCGCTCTGCTACCCCTAATGGGTCTTCTAACAAGCTTCCCATTTCTTTTTTAAAGTCCCTGACATCTCCGGAATTAAGGGGAACTGCCACGTATCCCATTCCAGCCTGTGGTCCTCCCATCACGATTTCTCGCAGCGGGTAAAGCTGGCTTTGTGATTGTTTTACTTTACTACGGGTGATTGGTCCTGGGGGTTGATTATCTCCTAAACTTTCTAGGATCGATGCTGAAGGGGGTATGTCGGGAACTGGTACGGGAGGTGGTGGTGGTGGCACATAAGGTGGAGGTGTTATTGAAATCTCCACTTGCCGCCCTTTTTTCTTTTTTTGGCGGTCATAAACTTCACCCCCCTTTTCTTTTAACAGATATAAGTTAGTCCTAGTTTCTGATCTTATCCATAGTAGTGCATATTCGCTTTCTTCCTGACTGAATGGTTCTTTTGAATTAACATAAATGTTCAGGGCCTGACAAACCCAGTCTTCAAATGACCCAAAAACTGGCCAATAAAGATGATCTCTGCGAATCTCTTTACCACCCCAAACTTCCATACAATAATATATCACTTTTGTTTTGTTCTTACCCTGTCTAGAAGGGTAATCTTCCCAGTACTTAATCATTAATCCTAATGGACTATCTGGGGGAATCGAGGGCAGCTTTCCCTGTGGCTCCCCCGCCATGGCAACAGAAGGCCTGCTCTTGTTCTGTCCCATCTTCTGAGATACCCTCACGCACACACACAAACGCTCCCCTCGTTCGTGACTCGCTCCCTCGCGGGCTACGAGAACTGCACCACTGGAGGGTCCGCACTCGCTTCGTCCGCAATTGGACGTCTCAGCCTCTGTATCTCAGGAATCCCAGCCCCAACCGAGTGGATAACCGGCCTATACTCACGCTTCCTGCGTCTTCACTCGGGTCTTCGTGCACAAAGTTTACGGGACGTCCTTCACTAATGAGACTACCGCTCATTAATGAAATTACCGGTCTTTACTTTGCTTTTTGCAAATTTGAAGTATTCGTCGGTAAAGGATTCAGTGGAAGGCTCCTGCAAAGGCCGCTTAGAAGGAGAAAGCGGGGCGCCCCCCTCATAGGAGTTGCCACTGAAAATTCATTTACCCGAGTCACGGCACCAAATTGTAATAAATTTCGACTCTAATTAACTTAAACAATTAAAGTTTTATTGCCAAATAGAAGCAGGCTGCAATAAGCAAAGACAGCGCTGGGCGGCCCTTCCTTAACAGTGGCGCGCAACACGTGGCGGGTTCTTTCAGTTTTTATATCCTTGGGTCGCCCCTCCTGCGCATGTGTCTTCTGTTGCTAGGTGGTCGTGGTTGTGACTTTGCAATAACCTTGACACGCCTCTCCAGCCGAACAACCCACCACCCTCGGTTTTAAAAACCATTTTTCATACTGCTCATTAAGTACAAACAAATAACAAAACATTTCAACAAAGGGACTTTAATGAACAAATTCCTTGTATTTTATCACAGCTTAGACTCAGGACTTGAGGGATTACTTAGTAAGTTTGCTGATGACACAAAATTGGGAGGAGCTGTTGACACTCTCAAGGGCAGAGAGGCCCTGCAGAGGGATCTGAACAAATTGGAGAACTGGGCAATCACCAACTGCATGAGGCCAACCTGAGCAGCCATACAGAAAACCCTTGCAGGTGGCACGGCCGTGCAGCCATCGCTGCTGCGCTGCCACCCGCCACGTTCCCCAGTGGCAAAGGTTTGGGTTTCTGTGCACAGCAGTGATAGCTCATCAGAACTTAAGAGGCTGAATTATTTTCAGGTTGTTTTGAGAGAGGGTTGTTGGTTTATTAAAAAGCAGCATCCATCTGAAGGATTTTTTGGTAGCCATTGAAAGGAGATCAGCAATGATTTGAGTGTTCATCATTTATTCTTCTCCACAGGCAACTATGCCAGTGTATCACAGTTCTGGCTTGCAAATAGATCTCTAGTTCTGCACAGAATCAGAAGGGAACCCTGCTTATTTTAACAAAAAAAAAAAATAGAGACGGAGAGAGAGAAATAAAGGAAGAAGAGAAGGGAAGGGAAGGGAAGGGAAGGGAAGGGAAGGGAAGGGAAGGGAAGGGAAGGGAAGGGAAGGGAAGGGAAGGGAAGGGAAGGGAAGGGAAGGGAGGCAAAGAAAAATAACAAAAGAAAGAAAAAGAAGAAAAAGGTGGACTAACTACATCAAGCTGAAAAACCCTACTGTTTGTGACCTAGATTTTAGTGAAAAAAAGGACTGGCACTTGAGGATGTGCTGACACCGATTTGTCATGATGCATGATGGTCAAACTTCTCAAAAGTGACTAACGATTTCGGGTGCCTGGGTTCCCAACGACTGAGACTAGCCAGGCTTGCAGAGAGCTGTGTGCCCAGGGTGCCCAGATGAGCCACGGGCAACCCACATGCAGCCGTGTATGTGGTGGGACTGGTGATGGTTGTGCCTGTGCCAGACAGAGGATCTGTCTGACTTCCCTCTGAACCCAGAGATCAGCAAAGCAGTTGAGTCACCATCCCTGGAGGGGTTTAACAGGCATGGATATGAGGTTCTCAGGGACATGGTTTAGTGACAGTGTTAGGTTAAGGGTTGGACTCGATGATCTTGAGGGTCTTTTCCAACTGAAATGATCCTATGATTCTATTCTCCTTTCTGGGCTGCTCCACTACACTGGTAGCTGGGTCGATGGGCCTCTGCACAAGCTGCGGGGCAACAGTGACCTTCCTGCCCCTGTGCTCGCCAAGCCCACCTTGGTCTGGACCCCTGTCCCTCCAAAACAGGCCAGCCCTTGCTGCAGTGAGGGAGCAGGTCCCACTCACACCCACCCAAACCAGAGGTTCCCCCCACAGCCAGAGCCACAGTGGTCCCAGAGCCCCCGCTGCAGCACTGACACCCCCCCCCAGAAATTAGGGGTGTTTTTTTTGTTTAAAAGCGAAGTCAGCAGCAGGTTCCTATGGCAGCCATCCCCACTCAGGCTCCCCATCTCACCAGTTGCCATGCAAGGGGGCCTGCGGGGCCAGCGTCCCCACATGCCCTGGCCGTTGACATCTCCCCATACCCTGCTAATGGCAGCGCCTCCCCCACATTACCAAGCGCCACATGAAAAGATGATTAATAATGGCAGAAACTACAGTAGTGCCGGTGTCCCCCACCTCATACATGCAGGTCTGGTGCCCATGCCAGCCTGTGAGTCCCAACGCAGTGGCAGCCAGCCTCGGTGGCCAGAGGAGCTGCCCTGCTGACTGCCCCGAAGGGTTTGCCCAAGGCTTCTCTCCCCACATCCCTACATAGACATGGTTCCCCTGCACAGTGAAATACAACCGCCTCAGGAGCAGCTGTCCTGCAGCTGCTGTCACCCAGAAATTTCTACAGAAAGCTGTTTCCAGCAGCATTTGCCTGGGGTATGGAGGCACAGCAGGGGTGTCCATGTGCCCAGCCTGCACCACCTATCTTGCCAGCAAGCCACGCTCAGATGGAAAGCTGAAATGTCACTGATCAGGGCTCATGGGATGGGGGTGGCAGAGAATTTCATCCCCTCTCTCCAGAAAGTGTGGGCCAGCCGGTGAATATGAGCCAAAACAGCTCAGCAAAACCCACCCCCTGGCCACTCGCCATCTTCCCCTGATGAATGAGCTGCAATGCACTCAGAAGGTGAGAAGGCCCAGCCATATCCGTATCTTGCAAACCTCAGCAAAACGGGGGGTAAAACCTGTGAAATAAGCTTTTTTTTTTTCTCCATTCTGTTTTTATTTTTCGTTCTTGCTTTTGGGCTCCCTGCCCCTGTGCAGCATGCCCCAGCGGGTCGGGCCTGCGAGCGCAAGGCTGTGTGGCAGGGTCGGGCAGAGATCCGAGCCTCACGGGGTGGGAAGGAGGGCGGACGTCAGGCTGAATTGTTCGAACGAACACTGTGCTTTTCCTAGAGTGACGTCAGGCCACCTTTTCTGCTCGAATTGTAGTAAAAATAAATACAGCTAGAATGTGTGGGCATGGTTTGGAAAAGGATTAAGGGGAGGTTTTAACATTGGTCTCACTGAAGTGGAAATGATTTCTGATAGCCAGCTGGAAGCTGGCAGAGGCATGAGGCTGAAGTTGAGAGTTCTCGCAGCTGGGGTTTCATAATACGAAATTGCTAGTATTTCATTTATTACTTCAGAGTCAGATCCTAAAATCTTATTTATATGATTAGTCCCTCTGGGCCATATCCTTATTTTTCTTACACCAGACCAACTCAGGAACAGAGGAGAGGCAATCTGTGAGGCAAAGCTGCCTCATTAAAAGGCCTCTCTAGAACGGAAAAATAAAAGCCAGCTATGGTAATGTCCTCTAGCCTGCAGCTAGGAGGCATGGACCAACACAGAAATAAGCTACACACCAGGCAGCTCTCTTCAGCAGAACTAGCACAGCCCTCCAGAGTCCTCCACTAGCTCCTTCTTCAGATGAGGGTTCAGTTCAAGTACCTGGTACTAATCATCCAGGTCATTAATTTTTTGGGTCCAATTTACCTCAAAACCTGCTTCCCCCTGCACACTGAGCCACACAGCAGCCGTTACTATGGAAGCATTCAGTGCAGAGACGGCTGGCTCAACAGCCCAGCTCCTTCATTTGAACCCACAGCCAGGTGCCCAGGACATTGTGGGGTTCCTGCTAGTTTGCTGCCAGTCCCAAACTTTCTGGGACAAAATTTGGGTAACATGCCAGGGCAGTGCCATATGGGCTCTGTTGACCATCACGGGTCTGACCCAGCTATACAGCCCTCCCATGATGTCCCAGCAGGTCTGGCACCTTACGCCTTCCCTCAGGCCACATCCACATCCCCGCTCCTCACATCTCTTTGGAGCCAGGCTATAAAGCAATGATTCTTGGAGGGCTGCAACACAACCCTCTCATCAATCCGCGCACTTCAGGCTGCCCCCCGCCTCCACAGCAATGCCCGTAATAATGATGATAATGATGAACAGTCATATAGTGATACATAGCGTGGATTCAGCTATTTGGCTGCAGGCAGAGCCAGCTTGGAGCAGTGTGGGCAGAAGATGCTGCTTCATGTGCTTGGCCTGGAGGCCAGTGGCTGCTGGCAGGGCAGGTGCCCTTAGCAGTGCAGTATCACCCTCATTATGGATCTGGAGAGAGGCTATACCAGGTGGGACCCCAGGCATGGGAGGCCCCTCCAAGAGCAGAATGATGGGCAGAGGGCAGGGAGGCACATCTGTTTTGTGTGCTGGTCTGGTACAGAGATATCTGAGGTCATGGAGACCTGAACTAGTCCATCCATGCAGCGAAGAACAGGTTTGCCAGCTCTGCCCCAGATGTTGCCTAGGCAGCTGAGCCCACTAGGCAGTGCTTATTAACACAGAGGTGATGGGAAAGCAATTCCTCCAAGCTTGATTCTGGAGATGGGGGAGTCCAGCACAAGTGCCCCGCTGTGTGCCCCTCCTGCATATCTAACCCTGTGTGTATCTCCCACATAGAGAGTTTGGGGCTCCTTGCACCTGGTGGAGTACCCTCTGCAATATTTTGACTCCCAAGCCTGCACCTTTATCAGCACCCTCTTGCAATAATAGTTGTGGAATGAAAAGAAGGAGGAGAAAAGTCAGGAAGAGGAAGATGAGGAGAAAGTGGCCGAGGTCTCTGGCATGCAACATGAACTCAAATGAAGGCAGCCTCCTTTCTGGACTGTGTTCATGCTGTATAAATATCCTGAACAAATCAGAGAGATCAGAAAAGACTCTTAAGCAAGATCCTGAAGACTTAAGGCTACAGGGACATGTACATGTGACAGGATCCAGGGCAGAAATTCCCCAGCAGAAACGTTATGTTGGGGGGAATCCACCAATTATGCTTGTTAGCACCTGCAAGCATACTTTTTAACAAAGCAGCACTCCCTCGCTGTGTGGAAAGGCACAGCACACCCCGCCAGGCTAATTAAATAGCAACCCCCTCCCTTACAAAAAAAAGCCACTGCAGTGGGTGTGCGTGAGCTCAGCCCCTGCTCAACAAAGGGCAACCCTTCCCAGGTTAGATTCCAACAGGGAAATAAAAAACTTCCAGCAATGCGGATCTGCTCTGTGCCTGATGCCACAGCTCAGCTCTCTCAGCAAAGCAAGCCCTGCTCTGCCCCCCACCCAACTGGAGCAGCTGCACGGCGTGCTGCACCCAGCGAGCCCAAATCCCCAGCCTTGCATCCAGACTTCATGGGAGCAGGCGAGCTCCGCCGGCTTCTTGGCTCGGCTCCCCAGGCCCTGCCTAATTGATGGCCAAGGTGCATGTAGCACCATGTGCTGCGGAGCAGTTATGTTTGTCAACCTGGAGGGCTTTGTGCAAGTCCTATAAAACGCAGGGAAAGTAAATCCAGCGCAGCACAGTCCGGCGTGCGGCGCAGTGATGTCGTCTGCACCTGGACACTTCTGGGACCTGTTACCATTGCCGAGGGGCGGGATAAAAAAAGTACTTTGTTTCTTGACTGCATTTTTGAAAACTGAGAATACTGCCCAGGGATTTCTGAGGCTTGAGTTGATTAGCAGTTAATGATGTGTGTCCTGAAGAAAAAGTAGGATTAAATATTGTGCTCATTTTGGAGCAGGGCATTTTAGGCTTGAGATTTACAGCTATTTTTGTTGGTATTTCATGAAGTGTTTAGGTCTGCTCAACTCTTGGTTACACAGCCGCTCAGTATTTTGAACACTCATTTTATGCAGATATAACTTAAACAACCCATGATATATTAAAGTGTGTAAGTGTATGTGTTACAACTACATGTTAACTTTCAGGAAACACTGTTGGAAAACAGACACACAGGGGGACGCGAGTCACTTCTTCGCAAGCCACAGATCTGTGCTGAAGAGCTGCGGGCTCATCCCTGGGCCATCTCGGTCCCAGTGCTGACTGTCCTGCAGCTCGGGCTGGAAACATGCTGGGGTGAAGCTTGAACTGCTGGCTTGTTGCCTCAGCCCTTTGCCGTCCTCTCTTGACTCCTCTCAGCAGGAGTTGCCTTATACTCACTTTGGAAGTGGTGCACAGCCCTTTCCCACATGCTGCATTTCTAAGTTGTGTTGCCCACCTGTGGCCTCTACCCTGCTGTCATGTCCCAACTCAGCTGCCTGGGTGTCACCCCTGCACTGTTGCCCATGACCCTTAGGATGTGGTGGAGATATCCCAAGCTTTCCATGCTCTCACTACTTACCTATTTTGATGCCTTCCTTCCTGAAGACTTCCTTCTGTCATGTTGCCTCCAGGGAATCTAATCCATACATGTATCAACTTCAAAGGCAGGCAAAGAAGAAGGGAGGTGGTGCTTCCTGATCTCTTAGAAGATAAACAAATCATGCTTCGTCTCCCTTTCTAGGGCTTTGTCTCCATAACAAGATGAAGGTGTGTGTATGAAGACATGCAAGAGCAGTGAAGATGCAGTGGAACAGGCTTCAGGCCTTGCTGACGAGTCTTGGGAAGGCAACTGGTTTGCTGAGCCGTTCTGATTCCCGCACACCATCCTTTCACTCCTCTTGTTATCCAGGCTGAGCAGTTTCAATGAGGCATAGATATGCCCAGCCACACTACAGGCATAACTTCATTTTGCCATGGAGACATACTGCAAGATCAACACCTAACACATCATGCTTAGTAAATGGTGATAATACAGTGCATAAAATGAGGGCACTAATTATTTTTCCCCCTCATTTGACTATTAGAATAGCAGTACACTTGTGCAAAAGAGTACTAATTTGTCAACACAGGAAATATAGTCAAGCAAGCTAAACTGGACAAAAACTTCAGGTCCGACATGGCTATTAAGAATTTCCAATTAATTAAACACTTGGCTGATAAATGCACACAGCCACTTTTGGGTAGGTATTTTGTTAAAAGCAAGCCTCTTACTCTAAGGAAACCCTAGGGAAATAATTTATAGCACAAGCCTGTGGTATACTTTACAATATATAAAATGCATATCTCAGGCCAGGAAAAAAAAGAAAAAGAAAAAGAGAAAGAAAAAGAGAAAGAAAAGGAAAAAGAAAAAGAGAAAGAAAAAGAGAAAGAAAAAGAAAAAGAGAAAGAAAAAGAGAAAGAGAAAGAAAAAGAGAAAGAAAAAGAGAAAGGGAAAGAGAAAGAGAAAGAGAGAAAGAGAGAAAGAGAAAGAAAAAGAAGAAAAAAACCCTGTCAGAAAGAAGTGAAACAACACATCTCTTAAAAGCTCTGAATCTGCATGTACAAAGTTGTTAGTCTTTAATACATATGAATTGATAAAACTTGTGTTTCCAGTTTGCTACATACACAGACACAAAAAGCAGAGTAACTGATGTTGCTCAGTAGATGCTGTGTGTTGTTACAGCCTTTGCCAGGGTGGAGTTCATACAGTTTTGTTACCAGGATAGCTGTGAAAACCTTCGGACTTTCTCTCCCCCCTCTAGCTTTCCAAATGCAAAGATTAATTTCTATCTTGCAAAGAGGTACTATAGCTCACGTTATAAATTGGCTCTGCTCCCCGGCCTGACTGAGCACGCTCTGTGTGGCCAGGGGGATTAGCAGAAGTCAGCTTAAGTGATTTTTTTTTTTTAGAGGAAACAGGATGCATTGTATGTATGTGAGCCTTCTGAGGCAGCTTAGCAAAAGCACTGCAGTGCTGCTGACAGGGATAATAGCACTGCTAATAGGTATGGCACATCTTCCAAATGCAATCAAAACACTGATGGCTGCATCTCTTTGTTTTTTTCAAGTGACAAACACCAATGAAAACCTATAAAATAATACTTTAATTTCACTGGCATCCACTTGAAGGCAATGTGACTTAGTGTAGAGTTACCTGTTAATTTCGGGGAGAAAGGTGGTTTTAATGCATCGTAAAACAATCATTTGAATTGTGTTTTAACATTGGTTTTCTATAAAAGTCTAAAGGTCGTGTTCCTACTTAGTGTAGGACTATATCTGGTGTATATCCAGATTCACAAATAGCTAAAGAATAGAAATTCTTTCCTTGGCAGCTGCAACAAAGTGTCTTAAGCAAAATCATGTGTTTGAATCTACATCCAGACATGGATCTTACTAATACAGGTCTGGAAATTTCTCCTGCAGTCAGACATACGTTGCAAGCTCTGCATTTTAAACAGAGCACTGGGCTTAATTTCTATTGCTAAGTCCATACAGAAAAAAATTGTAGATATTCACAAATATGACCCTTGGACCATTCCAACAATAAAGTTTGAATCTAGAAGAATAAACTCATGTGGCTAATGATCTGGCTTTCTGGGAGCCGCCTCTTAAGGCAGAACTTTCTACCTCTAGAACTGAGGATGGGACACTTCTTCAAACACCAAACTATTGTACACATCAGAGCCTGAAAAGCATTTTGAAAGCAAAAGATAGTGGAATCACCAGTGGAATATGCTATCCCAGACTCCCTTCCTTTTGGATTAAAAATGGTTCACGACTTACAGGTGGTTTCCTGTGATCGTGTTTATCGGCTGAGAGTTCTACCCGCTATTTTGATGGAATATTGAAATTGTGGGTTCTTCTACCTGATGACTCTTTGTGTGGCACAAATTTCATGGGTCATACGGTAATATTTTTTCCTAATTGGATGAATAAAACATCTTATATAAGAAAAAAACAAACACCACTAGTGAATGAGGTGCTTCTGGCACAAACACTTGGAGGCCTACTCATTCATTCTTAAAATTCATGCCACTTTCCCACACAAGGGTTGTCACATACTTGGCAGTGGTCCAAATAGCATAAAACATAATCTAGGAATAAAGGCAACTGAATGCAGGTCTTTTCGCTGCAAAACCTCTACAGATCAGATTCTGAAAAAATATATTTTCAGCCATTTCTATTAAGAGTGTCTGCTGTAAAACAAAACCTACTTACACAGATGGCTGTGTGTTAGTCCTTCTGGGATTTTATTTTATTTTTTTTAACCCTTAACTCCTGCATTTTATCTTCTTTTGTGGGTTCGAGTCAGACCATCAGTGTTGTTTTCATAGAGCTGTTTGTGTTCTAATTAAGCAATAAGGAGCAGAGCCTGTTCTGGGGATTAGGAGTGACTTGGAGTGTTGACGCAAAGCTGAGAGCCATTAATGACACCTGGCTATTAATTCCCCAGGAGATACTAGTGCCAAACTCATCATGGCTGTTTCTAACAATCCTTGCTGCTTTTTTAACGGGGAAAACCATATTTTATTATTTTTGGAAAGTACCAAAGGGCAGGCGAGATTACTGCAGTTTACCGTCTAGGAGATGACAAGAATAAAGAGAATATGGATGAGTACAGCGGTGTCTATAGGAAAATATTTTCTTATTTGCCAGCCCCTACAAGTAGCAAGTAGATATTCAAAATACAAGTCTGAGAGGTGAGGTGGGAGATATTTTCAGAGCTACCAGCTTCCAATAAACCAAATTTCATTAGACAAACCAAGTTGACTTTCGAATGGCACAACGCTTGCTGTTTATCAGTTTTTAAGCTGTTCCCATTACTGTTGATTACCATACTGTTGATTACCATTACTGTTGATAACCATATAAAACGATGATATGAAAATCTTACCCAGCTAACATATTTAAGCTTTACTTGGTGGAGAGGGAACAGTGAGTCTACCCATCTAAGCACTTTTGCATTCCTGCTGGAAATACAGTAACCATTCCCATCCCTCCCCCTCTTTCTCCTCCATGCTGTTACAGCACCTTCATCTGAGACAGCCTTGGATCACTTCTGGGAGAACACTTCCACTAAATTCTTACAGGATATTAATGGACATTCATGTATAGTATTGCCATATGAATGTTTCAATGACCTAGATAAATGTGCATAATTTCCTTTGCATGTAATGGGCATGAGTGTTTAATTATGACAAGTTGTGACTTTTGTAGTTTATCTCAGCCCCCCAGGGAGCCCTTGAAAATGAAATTTCCTATTCCCTGGTATGCAGTGAGTGCAATTTTACAATAACCCTATACTAGGGTATCATAATCCACGTTGCTTCCTCCGTTTTCCTCCACTTAGTGTATACAGAGGAGTACAAACACTCAAGCTGGAGTTTGTGTGAGAGGGTGGGTTTGTACAGAAAGCAGAAGGTTACAAATGAAAAGAAAGATTCGATGGGAAATGTGCTGCAAGACAGCAATCAGGATGATTTTTTTTACAAGTCACTTAAATTACTGACCACACATTAATTCTGAGGTTAACTCCGTTGGTTAAACTAATCACTATTAATCAATGAAGCTGTTAATCAAACTGCTGAGAGCACAGGACCGAGTAAATTGGACAGGCAGATAATCTCTTGGGCTGACCAAAGATGCAGAAAACTTTGTGTCCCCCTCAGGAAAATGAGCAATGATTTAACTAGTTTGCATGCTGTGTGCAAATGCTATCTGTCTGCAATGGCGTTAAAACCTGCAATGCCTTAGTTTTTGGGGGGTCTTTTTCCCCATCTCCTGCCTTTCTGCAAAGGCGTGGTTTTGGCCCACACTTGCACTCTCTCTCTTACACAAATGCACATGTAAGCGAGGATGGAAAAGGCTTGCGATGGAGAGGTTTCAAGTGGAGGATTGATGGCTGGTGATTGTGAAGCCAAATCACTCGCTATACTTGTTTTGCACTACACGATTTCCTGCTGTTGTTTCTGGTTACACTAGATAATAAAAACTGTTACAAAACCCTCTTAACAAGAAAACAAAACACAGATGGCATGTTGAATGTAAAGCATCTGGGGATGGCGATTGACTCTGGCCTCAAAAGCTGTTTTTGTTCCATCCCAGTTTTCTTGAGAAAGTGGGAAGGGGATGGCAGGAAATGCTGCGCGAGTTGCTGGAGCAAACTTTGCCAGCTACAAAGGAACAAACCCTGTGCTGGGGAGTAACTGGGTCTGTGGGGGAATAGTGGCTTTTAGGAACGCTTAGGGCTAATGCGTAACTGTTCTTATCCTCTTATCTCATGAGGCCTTGGCTGGGAGAGCCATCTCTAAGATGTTTATTCCTCAGATTGATAGCCAACTATTTGAGGACCTGCATGGATATTTCTAAAAGAAAGAAAATGTGGTTATTATTTGTGCTATAAATTCTGAAAATGGAATAATAGTCAAGGCTTAAAGAGCAGATGATGCTTTACAGAAAACTTTTTAAAACATCCCATTGAGAAATATTTATGTCTTGCATCATATTTTAAGTCTTTCTCCTCCTTTGTTCTTTGGCAATACAGATAGTGAACCAAATCTGGAAATCAATTACACAGCGTATATTTGGAATAACTTCACTGACCCCTTTTGTGTTTGTTAGCCTGTCTTTACAGCCCAGTGCCACAGAGAGCAGCCGGGTTCAGTTTCAATGCAAAGGTCCCCGCAATGAATGCATTCATCTACTCCCGAGGGCCAGCCTTGGAGAGTGCTACCTGCTGGGGGAATAGTACCTATTCGTTTGTGAGAACATGAAAACAGATAATGACAGATAACAAAATGGCTATGCCCTCATCCTTGTTGGCAAGTGAAAAGCAATGGAGCGTATCTTGGGGAAGATTTACACCAAGATGCTTTAGTCTTATTCCCTGGTGTGAGCTGCTGCAGGCTGAGTGGGCTGCTGCGATTTATGCTGACTGCTGAGGGCTCTTTTTCCAGTGGATATCATGAATTTCCCTGAGCAAAAGAACAACTTCTGCATTTGCTGTGTTGGGTGTCTTCAGGCCTCCAGGGTCTGGATGGAAATGATTTACTGACAATAGCTGTCAGCATTTGCATTTGGCCACAGATTTTGGTGGCTCTTTCTGGCTCTTTTCCCCCAGGGGGCTGCCAATATTGGCCTCAGGTGGTCCAGAGTCTGCTTAGCAAAAGCAATATGATGCAGAGTGGACTGAAATCTAGGGTACAAACAAGAGTCTCAACATCTCCTATTTCTTTGTTCCTACTGACAGAGGCTACTCGTTTCTCATCAGACATATCCTGAATGCACCACCATGTCCACGAGCAGCTTGCCATGCACCAGAGGACAACCTGATGACAGATAGGTTGAATGGAAGTCACAAGGGTGGCTTCAAAGTGGCTTTGAAGCTGACATGGATTTTGCTTGACTAGTTTGGGTATGGAAAATTCATGGCAGGTATATGGCAATGTGCTGGGCATAGCAGAAGAGTGAGTGGGTTTCATATTTTACTGAGGAAAGCTGACGCTTGACCAGCTTTGTGTGTCTGGAACAGCATCAGCCTGGAGTTCACAGTTATTTTGAAGATGAGGGTATTATCTTAATTAGCTGTCTTACTCACTGTGGTGTTACCACTTGCTAGTGACTCCAAAACATCAGAGTTGGGTGCAGGTGCTCTGGCCATGGGACGTGTTTTAAGGCCCATTGTTTGAGCATCATGTGTAGTTTTTGAGAAGCAGAAAGGATTTGAGTAGGAAAGATACTCATCGCTGTTCTGTTGCCAGAAGGTGCCACTTTCCAAAATATTCAATGATAATTTCTGACAGTCACAGTAGCCACCCATTCTACCAAGAGGCCAAGCAAGGGTGTCATCTGCCAGAGGGAAGCTCTGAAGGGCTGTGTGGAAGGTCCTTACAGCAGAGGCTGAGCAGTGCAATGAAATCCAGCAAGAACCTGTGACTCCTCTTAATCATGTCCTGTGTAAACCCTGCTTCACTAAAGTAGCTAACCCAGATGGCCAAGTGGGTTGTGGTTGAGAAAATTTCCTCCTGTCATTTTGCAGCAGGGCTCGCACCCACTGACAGCTCTTTGAACCCTGTCTAGGATATCATAGAAACTGGTAGTCAGAAGGGAAATGGCCTCAGGACATTCAGGAAAGGCTGTGACACAGTGTCCAATACAGTTCGTTAGTAGCTCCCAGCTTCCCTGCTGAGAGAGGGGTCTGCTGCAAGGTGATGCTTGCCCTTCCATGAGCTGTGTGAGGGTGTTGTGCTTTGCTGCTGACCAGTCCCTGGTGTTAAGCTGTGGGAACAGCAGTCTAAGAGAGTCCTACAGCGAGACATAGATGCGAGCCAGGGGCAGCAGATAGCAGTGTGAACAAGGTTCGGTCCATTTGTCCACTGTGGACTGTGAATTTCCCCATGAGATGGCACGTGTTACTCACTCAGGGAGCACCGATCCATGGCACCTGGAAAGGCGTTGGAGTCTCTCCAGAACACGAAGCAATGGACAAGCTTCAGGCCAGGCCCCGTCTGATGCCCCGGCACTTCCCACGGGGCGCATGTTCTCAGAAAAGCCTTTCCATGTTTCTTGAAAGACAAAACATTTGTGAACCTGGAGTCACAGAAGGAAGCCTGGGTGAGCTATGTGAGCACAAAGGGGCTTTAATGGCATACGTGGTCAAGCAGAAAGGCTAGTGGAGGCTTCACGTGCTCGAAAAATTGGGTTTGGAGGTGGAGTAAGCACAGCTTGGTTGGTGATGAGCTGGAAAAGAGGAGAGGGAGGTTTTGTTCTTTCTTCAGCAAGGCAGACCTGGGTAAGAAATGGTCACTGCAGAGTCCAGAGCCAGTCCATGCAGTTGTTAGGTGCGTGCCTGCACAGGGCATTCTCACAAGTGGTGAAGGCTCCTGGGCACCGTGGCAATGCACAGAGCAGCCTTCCCTGGGAAGTGTGCGAGTCCCCTCTTCTTCTCTGTAAAGTTTCTCCATGCACTTTCACATCATCTAGGTGAGGTTGCACAAGCAGTGAGGTGTATCTGGTGTCAAACCTGCTCCATGCCAGTAGAACACCTTTACAAGATGGGGGGGTCCAAGGGCCCAGCCCTCTGGGCACAGCCCTCTTATACTCTGCAGCACCAGTGCAGCAGGGCTGCCTCACCAGAGGACACGGCCAAAAAGTCTTTGTGGAGGTTAGCAATGAAGATGAGAGGTGCACTTGGCCTCAGGCATGGCTCTCAGGCACAGGTACAGATGATTGCAGACACGTCACCTCACTCGTGAAGGACAAGGGTTTGAACCTGAGTTTCTGGTACACCGTTGCCTAATCCTTACCCCGTAGATGCTTTTTCTTTACGTCCTCCGTCTGTCATTCCGGATCTTTTCTCTCTGCCACTGCCGTCTTGATTCTGAAAAACCTTTCAGATGCAGCTTCATTGAAGCCGTATGTGGGGTTTGCAGGGCTCCAGTTGGTCTGATCAAAAAGGTGAAGGTTGTTGGAGAATTCAGAAACATTACGAGGGAGCATGGACTTCTTCATGAGGCCAGCCAGTGGCTTAAAGCCTTCCCTGTCCCTCAGGAGGCAGGTACGACTTTCTCCTCCTCCTCATCTGCTTCTCCAGGCTGCCAAGCACCTGTCCTGTTCCTGGGAATTACCCAATGCCATTAGACGCATCGCCAGCTCTGCTCTCCTATATGCTGATCTCATGGGCCTAGGTCATAAAATTATAGTACTTACATGAAAAATACAAAGGTTGGCATGACGACAAAGCACTACATTTAGTACTGTAGACCAGACATATATATGCCTGTATATATATGTAAACAAAACCAGACATACCGTTTTGTGGTGTGTATTTTCAGCAGTCTGCCCACAAAATCAGAGATGGCAGATGGTTGGTCTCTCAGCAGGATAAGAATTAGGATTATTTGGGTACCTTAGCTGTTCCTTGACACATATCCAATTATGTTTAATGCTAATTTTTATAGCTTTTTCAACCTGGGGTATTTTACGTTCTTTGATGTAAACGCAGGGTTGATTCTTGACTTTGCTTTTGAAAGCTTCATGTGCGCATGAGTGCACGCGCGTGTGTGTGTATGTGTGCTTGACGAGGATAGCAGCATAGGGTAAGGAAGAAAATGATAATGTGTGAACATGCATTACCCTCCCAGCAGGGAAACGACTTGCCCCTGAGGGTCATGTTTGCCTTAGGCGTTTAGAAAGTGAGATACCTGGAAATTTCACATTAGAGGGCTACAAAGACCAGGAGGGATAACTGGAAGGGGCCAGATGCCCAGACGTGGGCTGGGAAGCAAACAGCTGAGAGCCAGCACCAGGCAGACCTGTCTGCTGCAGAGGGGGGGTGAAGCACATGCAGGGACACCCCTCCTCCCCCATCTTCAGAAGGCTGTGATTGCCTCTGTAAGGAGTTATCAGTCCAAACACTCCGAGTATTTTTCTGGGGACTACGTTTCACTTGACTGAGCGTAAAATAAAAATTACATGGACATGGAGGGTTTATAACAATGCAGAGATGTGGGGCACATGTGCTTCTTAAAAAAATAAAAGCCAGCAGTCCCATTGCTACATCCAGTACTCGGGGTGTAAAATATCGGCACACATTGCAATGGCTAGAGCTAGACATGTCAGTGTGACTTTGAAGGTCTGTTTGATTCCCTTATAAAGTATTTAAGCCAATTGTGGCTTGAAGCTAATTCCTTTTTCCTTAATTGCTCCTCATATAATAGGAAGCCAAAAAATAGGCAAAGAACAGCACAACAGGTTCTGTGGTAGAAATGCACCATATTTTCCCCCAGAGATGACTGGGCTAGGAGTCTGATGTGCTTCCCTGACATGGTACTACTGACATTTGGATAGCAAAGCTGTAGGACGTATTTGGCAGCAACACTGTGCACTTCTTCACAGAATCACGGGATAGTTGAGGTTTGACAGCACCTCTGGAGCTCGTCTAGCCCAACTCCATTGTTCAAATGGTGTAGTAGATACTAAGGGTGTATTTTGCACCTTGCAGAGCCTTAAGGTCTAGCAATACATGAGCTGAGAGGGAGAAAAGAAAGACACCCCCCTCCAATTTGCAAAATACATTAATTTTTATCTCTTTTTACCAGAAGGATGAGAAGCAGACAGAACCCATTTTGTAATCTGAAAAACTTATTATGTCCTAAAGATTCCTCTGAGGGTGAAATTCTTACCATTTCTTAGAATACTGTAAACTATACCTATTCCTAGTAAACTGTGTGCAGCAAATTGTATTCGGTGAATGAAAGAGCAGAGCAGGGCTGCACTCAAGACAGGGGCAGAACTGTCTCTTTGCTCCAAAGTCTTTTATACAGACACTGCCTCTTTTTTTGCAATTATTTCCTAGATAATAATGTCCTACATCAGTGGCTCCTTAAGGTGCTGCTACAGCTATTCTCAAGTAATAACCGTGCATTGTAGGTTGTCAGTCTGAGAGCTGGTGTTAGGGAAAGACCACCCTGACCATGGGTGGTGTGGCTCTGCAAGCAGGATGCCTTAACAGTGCTGGGGGGCTCAGGGTGCTCGAATGCCCGACTGCTGTACTCCTGAACTAAACATACTGGCACTGCATTAAGAGGGCTCTGGATTTTTGACATTTCATCTACCTCATCTGTTTTAACACAAAATATACCTGTCATCACATCCTCTTGCTCTCAGACTGTCAGGATTCATTTTCTACTGTGTGCATCCAGGTGGCTTTCACAGGTGAGATTTTTCCCACTGATTTTTTTTTTCAATACAAAGATGTCACTGTTTATTTTAGGCACTAAGAGTGCTTAACTGGGATATTATTTTCCAATGAAAGTTCTACTTTCCTAATCATGGCTGAGTGACTGTCACAGGCACCTCTTCAGCCACCGAGTTGTGGCTCAGCAGCTTGGCAGTGGCCTCCGCGCCTCAGAAATCTGCAGCCTGCCGTGGCTGCTCATGGAGACCTCATGTTCCTCTGGGATGCCCACAGACCCCAGTCCTTCCCCTGCCTCAAGCATTGCGGCAGGAGGACAAGCTCTCTTGGCATGCAGCTGGAGCTCCTCGCTGCACATTCTCGGTATTGCAGGGCCCACCAATTGCTACCCGGTCACGTCTCTGCGCCAAAGCCCACAGGGTTTGGTGATGGTGGTGCGGGACACTTGGCAGCTCTGCCTCCCTGTGAGAGGGCCCATCGGATTAAACCCAGCAGGGATCGTGTCTGAGGACAGGGCATTCGTTCTAGTTGTGTCCTCCTGTTCCATTAAGTAGTTACTGAAATGTATGATGCATTCAGCTTCTTTCATATTACGCTCCATAATTGTATTAATAAAAGGTATTTACCCTTCATTATTTTCATTCTCCAGAGGATTACTGAAGACAGGATATAATTAATCCAGATGCTTATACGAATCCAGGGAGGTTGTGTGCAACAACCACTGTCTTTGCTAAAAGTAATTGCACACATTCACCACAGTCCAACCTCTGTGGCATTTTAAGAGGAGCATGTCTAATTCATGAAAGGGAAGAATTGGTTATTATCTGTATTATCTGTAGCACTCCAGCTTAATTAAGAGTGTTAAAGAAAGATAAAAGGTAGGATAGAAATGCAGGAAGATGAAATGATTTGCCCAAGGTCACAGAATGGAGATTAGCACCTGGGTCTTTACAGTCCCAATCTAGTGCCCAGCCCATTAGATCAGATGGCCTCCCAGATCACCCTTCCCAAGATCAAATACCTTGAACACACATGTAAGTCTGACAAGGAGAAAAACAAAAATGTCTCAGCATAGTCTGATAAAATTATAGCAATGCTCAAGACATTGCTGGAATTCATCAAAAAGAATATTTATTGAGAAGCAATGTTAAAAAGCAAACATTCATGCTTTAAAACAGTCAAGGCAATGAAAGCTTCCGCCTTGCTTGAATTTGGAACTCATATTTTTGTAAAACTAATCAATTAGATCATGCTCTTAATTTAGAGTACCGATGCTTTCAGCTACATTTCTAAGCTAGGAGCAGGTTTTCTAGGATTCACAGCTTCTGAAATAAAAATAATAGGTTTCCGAGGAATGTAAAGTGCTAAGGAAGTAACCACTTACCAACCTATTCATCCGGGAGCAGTTTAAGGAGCAACTTCACATCTCCGGGCATCTGCAAGATAAAAAAAGATACAGTTCATTAGCGGGCAAAAATGTTAACACTCAGGTTGCAGCTGAAAGGAAAAAGCAAACTTCTGGGGTGTTTTGGCAAGGATGGCAGTATGAGCGTCATCCCTTCTGAGCAGCTCTTCTGCAAACATGTCCCTTGGCTGTGTCCTCTGCCCAAACCACCCCTGGTCCTCCAGGAGGTCCCTGCTCATTGAAACAAAGAGCACCTCTGCCTTTTCTCCCCTACCATAACCCCTGGCAGGGTACTGGGGGGCTGTTGGAAAGATTCGACCCAGGTCTGCAGCCAGCTCCTTTGTCCCTCTGAAACAACACAGTGAAGGGAGCAATTGAGGGATGGAGCACTGGTCCTGATGGCAGTTTCAACATCGGCAGTAGCCTCTAAAAGCTATAAAAAACCAAGCCTCTATCCCCCAAATTCAAAAGGCAACTGCTAAAACAGTGTTTGCATTAAAAGATCAGTGCCATTCTTAAGTATCTCCAAGGAAATCCAGGTTGTAATTCTCCAACATAGAAATTTTAGAAAGTGTTGCTTTGCTGAAACAAAAGATCTGGAGATGCAATCTGCCACTTCTGGGATGGAATTTCTGTCCAGAGCATGGAAGTTCAATGGCCTGTGAGATTAAGGTCATTTCCAGCTATTAATAATACGATGGAGTGAGCTACGGACTACACCAAAGCCAACCTAAACTCGCTAATCCAGAGTAACTGTAGGGACAGAAAGTGTGATTTGGTTTGAAATTGTCACATAGACCTATGTGAGCTGGATATTTAGTTTCCCATTTGCAATTAGTGGTGACCCAGGGCTTGGTACTGTTGCGTAACCACGGGTGTGTAAAGCCATTTGCGATATCACAGGGTGTCTGAGACATCCATGTGAGGCTGGCAGATGTGGAAACACATCTGTGGGTGACCTGTGCCCTTCTGGACCACGAGCTGGGGTCCTGCTTTCCCAGTGGCCTCACAGCTGATAATAAACACTAATGTTTAGATAAGAGCAAAGCCTTTTGTTGACTTTTGGACGCTTTGATGAGGACGCTTGAAGTTAGATCACTTCGGTCTGAAACGCCGCTGTGGGCACACCTTCCTCTCAAGCCTGTTTGATGTGCCTCTCTTGGCAAGCCCCACCACCCAGCAGGGCCAGCACTTTGGGTGCAGCTTTCTATTGACACAGCTGTAAAACCCACCCATTCTGGCAGCCAGGTAGATCCTGTTGGGCTGGAGCTCTCCGCCCCGTGTTTCATGGCACAGTATAGACACGTCCTTTGTTTCCAGACTCTTGTTTGAATCAGGTGAAGCAAGGCCCCAAACTTTGGGCTCCCTTATCCCTGGCATTACCCGTGCTCTCACATCTTTGTTTCTGCAGGCTCTCTGGAGAGGGAAATCACCTCTAGCACTCAGCAGTTACTATCCTAAACCCCACCGGCTACTTCTGCAGTGAAGAATCATAGGATCATACAATAGTTTGGGTTGGAAGGGACCTGCAAATCTCATCTAGCCCAACCCCCTGCAATGAGCAGGGACATCTTCAACTAGATCAGGTTGCTCAGAGCCTCGTCCAGCCTGGCCTGGAATGTCTCCAGGGATGGGGCATCCACCACCTCTCTGGGCAACCTGGGCCAGTATTTTATAGTACCACCCTCATTGTAAAGACCTGTCTGGTGGCTCCAGCCTGAGGTTCTGTGTGCAATCTCCGTGGGAAAGGTTGATCTGTCTCGAACCTCTGGAGTCAGCGGAAAGGATGCATTAAAATTTATCAGACTGTGGAATTCCATCAGGTTTTTAATTGGAAATGTGAAAAAAGCACAAAGGATAGGATTCATGTCGCCTGATTTTAGTGGGTGTCTAGTGAAGGTGACTGTCAAGGCACTTTATACTGTATGGGAAGATAAGTGCCTCCAGCAGTTAAATCATAATGTTTCTCTCTCCCTTACATTATTTTTTATGCTTAAATGGGCATCTGTTTCAGGGGAGGGGAAGAAGTCAGGTGATGGGAAAGTTCATTTGAAACAGACATCTCACATCTAACTGGCTGGGTAAGTTAATTCCCTGCCCTGCTATAGCAGCAAGCCTGCGGCTTTTCCAGCTAACACCTCCCCGTCGCAGCACAGGCAAAGGCTGCCCTTGAGCCTGCTAAAGCCTGAGCCTGCTAAAGCCAAACTGCTCAGCAACACCAAACAGCCCTCACTTCACGGTCCGTGTTTTGTGTGATCAGGATTCAGTTCTCATTAAACTTACGGCTTGCTCGACTTTAATCAGAGACAGATTTGAGTCCTACAAGACTGTGATACAAAACTGTACTTCAGAGCTTTCCTCTGGTTTTGAGTACTCAGTGAATGTCTTTTTCCTAAAAGAGTGGATTTAAAAATTCAAAACAAAGAAAGATTAATATTAAATTAAATGGGTCAAGTGAACACTCTGTGGATTATGCTGACCTTGATAAGGTGATAAAAGAATTCCATTTTTCCTTAGACACTTGCACTAAAGATTCATTTTGTCACTTTTGCGCTTCCCACAAGATGTAAGCCCACTTCCTGATATTCACTGTAGCTCCCACCTCAGATCCACATATGCCCGAAGTTTTATATTCTCGTAAGATCCAAGGTTTCCTAACTCAGCAGAAACTGGAGTAGATAACATAGCAGGCTCTCCTCAGGAATGATTTTTTAAATCCATCTCTTTAAGAAAAATCCACCTGAGTCAAAACACAGTAAACAATTAGAAATGACAGTGGGCACACGATACACCACTTTGGATTTTGCTTAGGACTTCACTTTTCCCCAGACGTGCTTGTGTGATTCTTTGCCATGTCTCCTGGTTATGTTTTTTATGCTCTTCTATTTCCAGCAGTAATTTCTGCAAGCATTTGAAATGGTTCTGACAACACTGTCAAGCAAATGTTTGTGTTTCACAGAGCCCCGTAGTGCCATAAAGCACCTCAGGCGTCTGGATGCTAACCAGTGGGCACCTAATGCCATCCTTCAGCCACAAACCGGGTACCAGACTCTTTCTGCAAGGGGAACGGTGAACAAAGGATCCTAAAGAGAAACAAAGCAGAGAGTCTCTTGTCCAAAACAGCCAAAAGGACTGAAAGTGGGAGCATTTACGCTCATGAGGATACCAAGGAGACACGGGCTAAATGGTGCCCTTGAAAAGGGGATACATATCTGGCTAGCAAACTTTAAATCTGTCTCCAGTGATGGGAGATTCAGATTAAGAAAGATACAGATACATTACAGAGAAAACAAAGGACAAAAAAATGAAGTTGTGAGACATCTGGGAAATACAGCATTGGTGGGTGGGTGGGTGGATGGTTGGTTGGATGGATGGATGGAAGGAAGGAAGAGAATGATGAAGGGAAGAAGGACAGGAGGAAAGGATCGAGTTGGTTTTTTTCCTGAAAGGGATTACTGAAGGGAAGACAGGGATGTCAAGAGTGTCTTAAAATGTGTATAAACTTGCTACAAGGATGTTACTCATTTCTTCATTATGACCAAAGGCAAGACAAGAAATTATCAGCTTAAATTGCAACATGAGGTATTTAGGTTAAATGTAATCATTGTTAAGAATTGGCATGGGCTACTGAGACTGACAGTGGAGTGTTTTAGGTCTACACAAGACACGCATCTCTCAGTAATGGATGTTCACTCCTGCCTGAGGACAGGAGGATGGATTGAAATTAGCTGACCTCCTGAGGTTTAAGCTAAGCCTACATACGTATGATTCTACAAAATCAAAACCAGGCAGTTTTCAAAAGAGACATCATCTCAGACCAGCATCTCTAAGGATGACTGCTATTCCACTGTTGCTATTGGTTGGTAATATTTTAGGCTAATTAGATGCATCTGCAATTACTTACACAAATTAAGCAGACATACAAAGCAGCATGTGATGGGGTTTTTTTTCAGTGTAGTCTTTGTTTTAAGACAATCAATTAATTTGGTATCTAATCTCTGTCCCCCTTCTTCCCTGGGATTAGTTTAAATATTTGAACATGTTAATAAAGAATTTGAAATAAACGCTAGAGCACACATTTTGTTATAAATCTCTTTGTTTTGCAGAAATCTACTTTGACATTTTCTCAGTTATTGAACAGCTTTTCCCATGTACTCTATCTGCTTCAGTATTAAAGCTGAGGGCTTGTTGAAATATGAAAAATTCACACAGAAGCATGGAAACCCACTGCACTTCAGGTCAAAACTCCTGCCTCAGAATGGAGCTTGGAATTTTATTTCAGAAAGGTATGTTGTTTTTTTCTTGAATAGTAAAACTTGTTTCTTTTGTAGCCCTGGGGGTATGCACAGGATTTTTCCAGAAGGACTTCTAGAAATGTTTACAGAGAATACTATTTTTTAACAATTTGTTTTTGTTTAGTTTCTGAAGGAGTGATTTTCTCACGTTCAAGAACTCTGCAGTTCAGATAATCAAAAGTAATTAAATCATAACCTATGATTTGATAACCATGATCTGATAATCTCTAGGAAATGCAAAAATCCATTCAATATGTGTTCTTACATGGCTGTTCCTGCAGTGTTACAGATGCAGGAACAGCATTCTTCCTAAAATAAAAAATAAATCCAGAACCTCTAGGAGTTGCAGTGAGATATTATTGACATTAAATTCACTGGAAAATACATCATGATGGAATAATTGAATACTTCCTACTAGAATTGAAGGCACCACTTGCAAACCCAGTAATATTTTCAGTAATTGCTGTTCCATCGTGTCTTGTCACCTCTATTCCCTGGGCACCAAGTGTGTAAGTGTCAGACCGTTGCAACCACCTACTTGGAGCTCAAGCCAGCAAACACACATGAGCTTTTGAAGTTCAGATATTCCTTGCCCTTTCCTGTTGGTAGGACCTTTCATTTAACATCCTCTGAGGCCCTTCCATTTCTAGCTTTACCAGTGCTGAGAGACAGAACGCAGTTTGAGCTGAAGGCAGCGAACTGTAGATGCTCACACCATGGTGTCTGCATGTCCGTGAGGTTTCTGCACTCCCACTGCAGATGGGGGGATCCAGGTGGGAGGGAGTTCGGTAACACCGCTGTCCCATGCCCCCTGAGATCTAGGCTGCCCATCAGCGTTTGCAGTGGGATGAGGCATGTTGCTCCCTGCCCTCCATTGACTAGCTCTCCACCGATGAAAATGGAAATTTAGGCACCCAGCTCTGACACGGAGACCTACTGTCAGAGACCTTAACCTGGACCTGAACCCCAGGTGTGCCTCCAAAATTTCCCTGTGTCCATGTGAGCACTCGAGGATAAATGCTGTAGTTTCTGAGATTACCCCAGCAACTCACTTCTGTACCTCGAGCAGCACTCGTCAGACTCTGCTGCTCTGCTGACTGGAGGGCATCTCAGTGATCTAAATTTTCTTCACCATTGTTTTTTTTTAATAAAGGCAGAAATTGCTTCACTGATTGTCTTTCAAAGAAGCACTGGTTATGACTGGCACACAAATAACAAAAAGAAGCCTTTTGAAATTAAAATTAAAGCCAAGACAGTTACATACCCACAGCTTTTTTTTTCAAATTAATTCTAGCTAAGTTTCCAGGATGTCTTTCCACACTCCTCCAGCCATTTGTTTTTGCTTCCTAAAAAGCTCTGTGTTGTTTCTCTTCATTATTCAGCAGTTGCTGTTTTCCAGAACAGAATGGCTGTGCTTCAAGTTTTGGCAGGAACAGCCCCTTTTTCTACACTTTGTGCTGTTTGTGAAGTGCTTTGGGAAACTTTCCACCGAAAAGCATTGTGAAAACGCAAACTTATTATTCTTGCAGCAGGGAATAACAGGTTCGGCTGTCGACTCACTCTGTGAGCAGGTGCCAAAATCCTGTCAGGAAATACTGACGGATTTTGCTGATTCACTGCGGCAGATGGGACGTGTTAGCCGGGCTCTGCGTACCAGGAGGGTGCAGGGGGCTGTCTCTGCTCGGGGGTCTTGGCCTGGAAGCAGGAGGGTGAGCAAGTCTAAGATTTATACTACAGGAGTGCATAAAGCACAGGTTTTAAAAACCCAGCCCCCAGGGAAGTGGATGGGTTTTGGCTTTCCTTCGCACCTTGGAGATCAGTTTCGAAGCAAGCTGAGAGAGCCATCTGCTTGCTGACTGCTACAGGGTCAAGTGGTGCTTGTCTCTCCTCCACCTCCCTGTAATTGTTTGTGGCATGCTGAGCTTATCCCACCTCTCTGTGGGAGTGCAAGGACCCAGGGCCAAAGTTTAAAAGATTTGCAGGTGCTACGCTTCACAAGGCTCAAGCAACTCACGGCCTGGTCGCCACCGTTCGGGATGGGGTGGCAGGCTGCTTGTCTTGGGGGGTAAAGGATGCTGCACAGGGAGACAGGCTCTGATATTTGGGATCTTGAGTGTGGTAGGGCCTTATGGGCAAACGTAACCTCTGTATGGCAAATGTGAAGAATTGAGGGTGGGTTTGGTGCATAGCGAGCCCTGCACAAGAGCCCAGAAGAGCCTGCAGTGCTTCAAAGACAGGCTCGGCAGGGCTCTGAGCAAGTTGGTCTAGTCGAAGATGTCCCTGCTCATTGCAGGGGGCTTGGACTAGATGAGCTTTGAAGGTCCCTTCCAACCCAAACTATTCCATGATTCTGTGATTCTAAGTGGCAGGCGCCTGTGCTGTGGATGTGTAGTTCACACTTAGTCCTTAACAGGTTTGCAGATGATGATAGCAAGGTAAGGAGGAGACAGAGGGTGGCAAGCATCTCTACAGATGAGTGATGTGCTGCCACTAGGCATCCTAATTTATTAGTCAGCATTGTTGAAAGTACTTTAAAATTAATATAAAAGGGAGGAGGTAAAAGCAAAAACAAATAAAACCAAACTGTGCAGAAAGAAGTTTAAAGGATCCCCCTTATTGTGATATTTCTGGACTTAAGGCACTCTTTCCAAGGGAGGCTGTTATGGTATTAAAAAAGCCCTTTGATTTTTGCAGTAAGATTGTTACCTGCATCTCTCAATTCATTCTGAATGAAGAATCTACATTAGTGACAGTAGCGTAACCAGTCAGAAATAAACCTACCAAGGCTAATAAGCATTTGTTGGCCAGTAAGAGAAAATCCTACAAAAATGTTTTCCCTTGTGTTACTTAGACCTTGCTATTTTTAAAAGCAAAAACTGAAATACAGAAACATCCAGTAATCCCCCCAAAGTGTCTCAGCTGTGCCCTTTGCTGTTCAAGTCTCCTTCACCTGGCAGTTCACTCTCCCCTGACTCTCCCTCCTATTTCTTCACATGGATGGGAGAGCCAGCAACATTTCCACATCCTTGACTGTTCCACTTTTAGCAGCCATTTCCTCGTTTTTCTTCATGAGGAAGCACTTTTCTTGCTCTGCACTTCCATTAAGAAAATGTACAAGCCTAATAGTTACTAAAAAGAAAGTGACTAAAGCTATCCTAATGTTTTTATGGACTCATTAAAGGTCATATTAATTTTTCTGCGTATTGGAAAAAATCTAATTTTTTACTTGTGACATAATCAGGAGTGGTACCTGGGTTTTCAAGGGTGAAGCGTTCCCACGTTAACCTTTCCTTCTGCTTCCAGCAATCATTCTTGTGAACTTGCTGAACTACAAATCAAAGCAGGGCTTTTAAATGAGGCCCTTCTCCTCCCAATATCTGTTGTACCCTCCCTTTGCACTTTGAAGTGTTTCTCTGTGTAGCCAAGCTGGAACCAAGGTGACTTCTGGAGAAGCACCAGGCTAAAGGGACTCCATCCCTGGGCTCCCTGTGTCCTGAGGCTCCACCATGCCACCATGGGGCTTCACTATCGGGGCCATGACTCCACTCACTGGGGGGCTTTGGCGCTCATTTCCAGCTGCTGCTCCTTTTTTGCTTGCTGCGCTTTGCCTCCTGCTTGTTCTCAGTGTCAGGATCTAGAAAGGGGCTCCAGACTGTATTTGGGGCCTGGGGTAGCCCCAAGGACCCCACGTGCCAGCCCAGCACCTTGGTGGGAGAACCACGGGTGAGGATGCTGGTGGCCCTGCTGCAGGGATGGTGCTGGGAGATGATCCCCACATCCAGCATTGGGGAGGGAGGCGAGTACCCGTATGTTCCCTACCCAAGAGTGATACATGATAAGTAAACCTTTAATTGATTCGGTTACAACAGCTACCGGCTAAAGTTAAGTGATGAAACTACAAAAGCATAAAAGTGAGAACACGGGGAGTGATTTACGGCATGCTGTATCTGCTCGCCACTCACTGGGGCTCCAGCGCGAGCGGGCAATATTTAGTGATGTGGCGGCAGTGATGTGAATGTTAAGCATGGTGTTTCACAGAGCTTCCCAACCCTCCCGACAGCCAGGCGTGAGTTATTTCAGAAACGCGTGGCATGTCTGTCTCGTCCTGATGCCTCTCTTAACAATGATACTTCATAAATCCCTGGTTTATATATTCACTGCCAATGGAGGGAAAAAAGTGTCAGTCTATAATCTGTTGTCATGGAAATAGTTGGGAAGTTCGATGTGCAAAGGTGTGTAACTGGGATGGGAAAATACAAGTGTGCTGCTCCTGATTTTGTCTCTTGGATTTTTCTAACCTGGAAATAAAGGCAGAGGCTACACCAAAGCCTAAGGGAGATGCATTTGCTTCCCGGACAGCTGCATTTCTCTAGCCAAGAAGACCACATCCAACCTAATCCCAGGCATCTCAGTGAATCCGCTGTAGTACAGCACTATGTTTTCCCTTGGTTGTCATCTCTCACCTGCTGACCATTAAAATCTTGTGCTTTCTGTCCTGGGAATAAAATATCTTTTATAAAAAAGTCCCACACAAGATGAAAAGTGAGACAAGGACATGCCAAGAGAAAATTAAGAATAAATGTTAGAGGAGGTGAGTGCAGAGAACCCTATTCTACTTAGGTTATTATGGAGGTTTTAATTTCCTGAAAACATTTTATATGTCAGGCAGGTGCATGAGTGGACGGCAATCACATTATCAGGCCTCTTATCAACCTTGATTTTGCTTGGCCTTACCTGAATGGATTATTTTTTCAATAGTTCAGTAGCTAAATTAAAAAAAAAATCACAGTTTGGTTCAGGATAATGTATGATGTGTTTCGCTATTTTTCAATTCAGATGAATATTAGAATAAAAACATCCTCCCAAAATAATGTGTTGAAACAATTTATTCTGAAACTGTCAAAACAAAATATCAAGGAAATATCAAAAACTTCCCACTCCTCCATTTTTCTCCATTTATCCATTTACTCTAACTCCAGTCAGTATGTAGTTCTCGCTGGAAACTGAATTTTTCATTTGTTCTACTTACTATTCATCAAAACAAATCCTGTCTAGTTCTGTTGTAGTTATTTAATACTCACTGAGCTGCCATTCTGCCGCTACAGTGATAAATCTTTCATCTCCTTTTACGGCAGCTCCTCAGGGACTAGCGAGATGCAAAAACACGTTTTTTTTGAGGAGCACCATGATGTGAACTTCTTGAGGAGTGCCAAGACGTGGAGGCTGAGCTCACTTAGGTTATGTTCACCTGGGAGCACTGGTCACTACCAGTGACCTTGACATGGCATCACCAGGGGGACGGGCAGCATCGGCTGCCTGCTGCTCCTGGCACCCTGGTACGGCGGGGCTGGGGGGCAGGATTTATGGCACCGGGGAGGGTTTTGCAGCATGGGACATGGCGACGGGATGTCCCAGGCACTCTTCTGGCTGCGGCTTTGTCCCTCAGCCTGCTGGTGACAGCAGGGAGCCAGGGGGAACAGCCTAAGGAGACCTCAAGTCACAGCCACAGCAGCAGGGGTGTGGGTGATCCTGGTCTGAGTGTCTGCAAATCTGATGTGTGGATATGACCAGGCTTGATTTTCAGGGATGCTCAGGTCCAGTATTCTGTTTCATATGGCACAGGCTGTAGAATGTGGCACCGAAAGGTTTCCCTTTGATAACGTGGCTTTCAGTGGCTGTCTGGGGTGTTGAGATGCTGGGAGACCAGAGGCAGGCAGAGAAAATGTGCGATGAAGCACTTATTCTTGAAAGGTTTTTCACTGTCACAGTGAGAGCTTGTAGGGCTGTGTCAATGACCATATCTAAAAACCAGAGCAACTTCTGATCGTATTTTATTCCTGCTGGAAGATGCTGCTTTATTTTTATTTTACTTTTCCAGAAAATGACTGCATCTGGACCATTTTCTTTGGGAAATAATTCAGGGGCCCTGTATAACTCAACAGAGGGGCTGTGAAAGATCCCAGACCCCATTTTCAGATAGAGGACTGAGGATACTCGACCAAGGGTCACAGAGCTTCTGCTGCCCCAGTCCGCCTGGCACTGGGCTGGGGACATGTAAGCAGCTGGATGTCCCTGTTAGGTTCTTTCGGTTGCAGAAAATTTTCAGAAATATGGTCTGTGCTGGAACAGTGACATTTCCTGTAACAGAGAAATCTCTGTTTTGGTAAGCATTACAGCTAGTCACTTAAAAATCTGGATCCCTGGGAAAAGCAGCTGGAGACCTAAACCACAGCTTCAGGAGGCTTTGTCTTTTGGTTGTTCTCTTCACTGGTGGGCTTTGGGCACAAGTCTGCGGGAGGAGAATGACATTTGGGCTCTTCCTTGCAAAGGGTGAAAAAAAATCCCACCGATTTCAAGTCAAACCTCAAGCCTGGACTTCTGGAAAAAGGAGCTCTCGGTTAGCCACACCAGCCGGGCTGGGTTTCACCCCTGCTGGGGGATGCACACACGGTGGGTACCACCAGTCCCAAACATGGGACCGAAGCTACGTGGCCCTGCTACATCAGATCACCCGGGAAGGGGCGGCAGGACCCACATGCCTTTGGCTCCCCTGATCACCCATCTCCGTGGGGAAGTTTGGCACTGGCACAGACCCAGGAACTCCTGTTTCTGTTAAACACTTCAGCTGTTCCACGGAAAGCTTTTACACTGTACTGGAATCCACACGGGTTTCTTTGTGGCCAGTACTTTTGTACAAGGCTTAAGTAATCGAGACGTAGTTTTCACCAACCCTTCTTTTTATACACTTTTTTTTTCCCCCCCTTTGCCCGGTCATTGCTGTGCCATCACCAGCTAACAGCCTAACTGATTGTGCTCCCTTCCACTGTGATTTATGTCTAGGAGCAAACAAGGAAAGAGAACCGCTCTTGAAAAGCTGTCCTTGAAGTCCCGGTCTACAATAGTTTACTTTTTTTTTTTTTTTTTTTAAGCGGGGATCAGAAAAACATAAATTGCAGTATATCTTCAAAGTGTTTGGGGGGTTGTTTGCCACATGACTCATATTGACTTTAATGGGAGTCACATGCTAAACTCCCATACAACACTTGGAAAGTTTTAAAGTGCCACCGCTTTGCGCAAGAGCTCTGAATGAAAAGCTACTTTTGTTTTCCTGCTCCACAGTGCTGACATTGTCCAAATCCCAGCCCTCCAGCAGGAATGCACTGGGACGGGGTGGGAAAAACCCATCCGTGGAGCCGGTGGTGCTGCCAGGCGCCCCTGCCTGCTGCCTGCCGGCTCTCCCCACCTGCTGGTGTGCAGAGCAGGTGGAATCAGTGCTGCTTCAATGCCTAGGAAGCCTTGCCAGAACCCCTCAGAAAACAGGGGCAGCCAGACGATAGGTCTGGCACCGGGATATTTGTACCCCCGCTCCTGTTCCTCGTGCCTGCTGGTTACCTTCCCTCTGTTTCGAGGGGTTACGTGAGTTTTCAGCGGTGTCTGTCTCGCGCCCCTGATAATTCCCACTAAAGCTTCTCTTTACAGACCCTTAAGGTCATTGCCATTATCTTGGCATTTTAAAATATTCCCAGAGATATCCTTGGGAAAGAACTGATTAAATACAAAGAAAATTTCCCTGAGGAAAAAAAAAAAAAGCTCACACAGTAAGACACAGGCAGGTTTTTTGTTTTGAACAAGAGAAGAGCAAAATCTCCTGCCCTTCCCCACCCTGAAACAGGTCATGTATTAGCCTGCTGTCAGGTCAAATGGCTGAGCATGATTTAGAGGGATAAAAACCGTGTTAAAGCAAACTAAGAGCAGATTGTTCCAAGTGCACACGTGGTTAATCCTTGCCTAGGACTAGGCAGCCTGGGCACTGCCGATATGAGAATCTCTCCGGGTTTCTTTGAAGTATGGGTGAGTATATTAAAGCAGGAGGAAAGCACTGACTCCTTCAGGTGGTGATTTGTGTTTATTGGCTGTGATTTTTATGAGTTGGGGAAAGAGGCAGAAACGCTGGTGTACGGTAATTGAAATGTACGGGGGTTGGTGTAAGAGACCGTTTCACGATCAAGGGAAGGTGACAAAGCCCTTTCAGAGGAATGTTTTTCAGCTTTCACTGATGTTACTGCATAAAGGGTCCTGGTGCTAATGCTGCCTTTAATGGTGTAAGTGTGAAGCCGTGAATCATCCACACAACGATTATAAATAGCAACACATCCTCGGCCACTCAGAGCCAGCACCCCACAGCATTTTAAATCGCTTGATTTAAAAAGCCTTTCAGTGCTGCGGGTGGGTTGAAGGATCTGTATGGCCATCGCTGCCTGCTACAGCTCCTCCAGATTGCTTCGATGCCTTGGGGTGTTGCCTCATCCCAATTAGGGAGGGGAGTGGACACCCTGCCGAAAACAGCTGGCTGATAGCTGTTTTTTCTGTCTGCCATTATCGGTAGTGAGTTATGCATGCCTTGAGCTGAGAAAGAAAAAACACATGGGATGTAAATCCGGCAGCCAGGAGCTGCATTGAGGTTCCTCAGCGGTTTCAGTGAGACATTTTTTGCAAGCAGGAGCTGCCGGAGCAGGTCCCAGCCATACACTCTCAGCATGAAGGTGAGAACAGTACCGCAGTGGCTTTCCGTGCATATGGCTATTTCTCTGGCTGGAAATGTCGCATAGATAGGATTGAGGATTTTGGGTATCGTTGCAGCAGCCCAACTGGCATTATGTCTCAGCCAGACGTCCAGAAATGCTGGACAGAGGGCCACTGCCTGCAGATAAACCCTCTCTGCGGTGCATGTGCAGTGAGCCCAGCATGGCCGGGGTGTTTATCACACAGGCGCTCTCCTACCCCGCAGATGGCCTGTACAGACGCAGTAAATCAGCCCCATCCTGACGTGCCCGATGCAGCACATCTGGGCAGCGGATGCTGGGAAACACAGCCCAGCAGCTCTCCCTCCCCAGGGGCTGCACACAGGCAGCCCCACACACACTGCTGGCCTCGCCGGCCCAGCGCTCACAGTCTCACCCCGCAGGGAAGCCAGAGGAGATGGGAAATGTCATCCTCCATCTTATTTTCCAGCGAACGTTTCTTCACCCGCTTCACTTTTCTTAACAAAGCCGGAAAGCGAGCGAGGTTTTGTTGAAGGCCGGGAGGACCCCTGCGCTCAGCCCGGCCCCTGCGCTGCATCCCTCCAGCGAGTGACCACCCGTCCCCTCCCCTTCCTTCTCCTTCCTCATCCCCCTAAAGTTCAGAGAAAATGTCTTAAAAATAGAGTTTAATTTCTAACCTGCACTGAAAAGGCCATCCCCTCACAACCCTGTGTAGAAGGAGGGCTGGCATGAAGGCTGTTTCGTCTTGCGGTGTATCTCCCAAATTCAAGACTGGGGCGTTTTTGCGCTGCACCCACCCTGCAATGCACTTGTGCACTACCCGAGGCAGCACCCTGGAGCTAGGCACGGCAGCCGCCAGCTTGCACCTTCACATGACAGCAAAAATTACAGTAACCTCTGGAGCCCCCAGCACAGGAAAGACATGGACCTGTTGGAGAGGGGCCAGGGGAGGCCACAGAAATGATCAGAGGGCTGGAACAGCTCTGCTGTGAGGACAGGCTGAGAGAGTTGGGGTTGTTCAGCCTGGAGAAGAGAAGGCTCCGGGGAGACCTTATTGTGGCCTTTCAGTACTTAAAGGGGCCTGTAAGAAAGATGGGGACAGACTTTTTAGCAGGGCCTGTTGTGATAGGACAAGGGTAATGCTTTTAAACTAAAGGGGGGAAATTCAGGCCAGACATAAGGAAGACATTTTTTTACAATAAGGGTGGCGAAACACAGGCCCAGGTTGCCCAGAGAGGTGGTGGATGCCCCATCCCTGGAGACATTCCAGGCCAGGCTGGACGGGGCTCTGAGCAACCTGATCTAGTTGCAGATGTCCCTGCTCACTGCAGGGCATTGGACTAGATGAACTTTAAATGTCCCTTCCAACCCAAACTATTCTATGATTCTATGGATTTTTTCAGCATGTACTGGTGGGCCAGCAGGCCCTTTGCTGCACCAGAAGCCCAGACAGAGCATAAGGACGTCTCTTCTGTCTTACGGACAAACCTTCCGAAGGTACAGCTCAGTACAAGCAGCATTTGTTTGTATGCTTGTTTTTTTAACTTCTTCCTTTGAATACTTCGCTGGGAAATGGTCTGCCTGACCTTGACAGCTGGCTGAAAAATTGGTTGCATGGTTTCTTGGCGCAACATGCAGATTTTGTCTAAAACAGACTATTTAATAGGAAACATTGACTATTGCCACCAAGTTTTTTGACAAGGAAATGTTGAGGCATTGTGTTTTGAAAAACTGTGTCCATTTGTGTTCAACTGTCAGTCCTTTCGCCATGCTAAAGCCTCTCCCTACAAGGTGATTATTTTTAATACTAAAATATGCAAGATATGTAGTTAGTCAAAACAAAATCATCAGAGATCTCCAAGGAAAATGGTTTGAATATTTCAAAAAAATCTATAGGGTATTCACAATATTCATCTGTTTATTAGTTTATAAAATTAAAATGTTATGCCGAAATTGTGTTCAGATAAAATGTTCAGCGTAACAGCCCAGTGAGGCCAAACAAAATTGGATGGTGGGGGGCTTCTCTTTGCCTTTTTATGCACTTCACTGTAGTTTCATAGTACTTGATTTCAGGGCATTCAGTGTATCACCACATACACGTGAGAAGAGTATGGGCATAGCTGCGTGTGTACATTATCTCATCAGATATATAGACAAATTTAGGAAATGAGAGTTTATGAAAGGGACCTCAGCTCAGCCAAGGGAAACACAGGCACACCGTATTGCTCATTTTGTTGAATAATTGGAAGATATGAGTATATTAAGATAGTGAAAGTCAGTAACGGTCCCATCAGCAAATAGATTATTATTAATGGAGGACCTGCTTCCTGGATGACCTACTAAGGTCTTCTCCTTCTCAGAGGTGCCTAACCAATGAGTTAGGAAGTTCTTTGTTTTCTAGATTAATGAATACTTAAGTCACCAATGAAAAATGACTTTAGCAGAAAAGGCTGATCTCATCCTGGAGCACCCTGAGGCCCCGTGGTCAGATCATGGTCCTAGGAGCTGGGCTGAATCCTCTGAGGCAGAATGTGGATGTGAGGCCGAGTTTCTAACACATATGGGCTGCTCTCTGAGCTGGACTGGGCACAAGGAAAGTTTGCAGGCAGTTTTGTGAACCCAGCTTTCATTCCCTTGGCTTTTGTGACATCAGTGAAAACCAGCATGTTGTATTTTAGGTTGTTTGACCAGGATTTAAAATTATCTTTTACTTTGGTGAGGGAAAACAAGTAAAAGCTATTTCAGGTTGATTTGAGCCTATTTTTAGATTCTTCTTCAGCTCATCTGATGAACCAAAGGCAGTGACTCATATAGCGCTACCCTAAGCCCAAAGTGATTAGCAACATCCTTCCCTTTAAAGACACTGACTGGTTTCTTCTCTCCCAAAAGACTGGTTTGCTGTCCAGTTATGAAGCGGGAATCTGTCACACCCAAGCCTACATTTTGATGACCAGTTATTTCATTAACACAGAATAACTGGGGAAAGAAGTCATTACTTTTCTGTTGGTCATACCTAGTATCCTCTAAGGAGATATTTATGTATGAGAAAAGAAGTTCATTGGCTTAGCTAGGATGTTTATTACTGTCCCTTGTATAATAAAGCCATCAGTCAGGGTGGAAAGGGGTGAGGGAGAAGGAAGAGCCAAGTCACTGCGAGAGAATTTATGTGTAGATAGTTGTATATAGGTTTTCTTTTATTTTTTACATGTTGATTGGAGTATGAGGTCCGATAAGATATACAGCCCCATAGCCATACACATGTGCTGTTATAATGCAGCCATTCATTCAAAAAGGCTGGCAATGGTTAGGGTGGCAGATTTATTGTGTGTACCGCAGATTAAGGATCATAGGTCATTTTGCAAATATCCTTTTCAGGTGTCTGTAAATTCCTGTAAAAACACACACAAAGTGCAAGAACACTCAGAAGAGTTATTTTTTTATTACCTTCCTGACTCAGAGCCCAGAAGAAAACAAGACAAACGTGTCCTTACTGGGAACACTGGGAGCAAGCTAACCTCCCAAGGTGGGAGTCCTCTGCTAACCGAAATGGCTGTGACACCTGAAGTTCTCTCTTCCTTGCACATAGACCTCTATTTTGTTCCACAAAATGCCGTAGCAGACCATAAACTTCCTCACTGTTGAGCAAAGTCTGCTTTTAACTCCCATTCAGGATATGTACCTTCACGGAGGAGCAGCACAACCAGCCCAACCACCTTTAAAAAGGCCACCCTGACCCCACTTCCCACACATACAGTGCTCAATGGGAGGCTTAGCTGTACCCAGCCTGAATTTTAAATGATTTATTATCGCTTATGCAAATGATCAGACAGTAGCTAAAGTAGGGTTGCGCATGAAGGGCTGGCTGTGAGCACCATCCTAACAAGGGCTGCCAACCCCCGTGCAGGGGGTCCCCCAGGGCTGCCAGCCCCTGTTCAGGGGGGTTCCCCACTTCCCTGGCCCAGCCACCAGCAGCACCACCTGCACCCCGGCTCCTGCAGGGTCCCTGCCCAGGGGGAAGCCAGCCCATTGCCTTCCCAAGCCCTGGCAATGATGGGTGCTCATCACGGTGCCTGTGTACCCTCTAATTTCACCAACTCAGGACCAAGGATGGTTACTTACACCAACTTAAACGAAGGCTCAGAGCCACACTAACTAATTTCGTGACTCCCCAGAGGTTCCTGAAGAACGATGAAGTCACCGGCACTCCTCAGCCCGCCATCCCGCTGAAATACCCCCCCCAAGAGCCTCTCTCTCTCCATACCTGACAGCCCTGACCTACTGCAGGCGTGCTAGAAGAGACGGTGCCAGCAGTGCTAGCACAGGCGAGGGTGGGACACAGGTGGGAACACACCAGCTGTGGAGGGGTCCCAGGGGGTGCAGTGGTGCATCCGTGCCAGCCCACCCTTGTTGGCACAATGGAGCAGCAGCTACAGCTGTGTTGGCAGGATCCTTGTACCCCTGCTGCAGCGGGGCATTTCCCACTGCCACTCACATTGCAATTCGCAGTGCAATTCCCAGCACCGTTCTCACTGCAATTCCCAGTGCAATTGCAGCTGTGATTTCCAGTGCAGTTCACTTTGCGATTCCCAGTGCCATTCCCACTGTAATTCCCATTGCATTTCCCAGTGCTGTTCGCAGCTCAATTCCCACTGTGATTCCCTTTGCAATTCCCAGTGCCATTCCCACTGTAACCCCCAGCAGGATCTCAGGACTGGTCCTGCTGGCCCATCACCAACCGTGAGGTTTATCTCAGCCCCAGCAGGCCCCGTGGCAGCGGCCAGTCCTGAGAGATGAAAGGGACCTGAATGTCTTTTTTTTTTTTTTTTTTTTTTAAATGTAAGATTTGGCAGATGAGCTAGCCAGGGGCGTTAGTGGCATAACATGAATAATAGTTTCTGACAGAAGGAGGTCATACAGCCCATTTCAGTCTGTCCACCTACGTGGAGGAAAGCAGCATGACGAAGCAGGAACACTAAGTTCTTGTCTGAGTTTTCTGACTGTTCACTGTGCTACTGTAGATGCTTTGGCAGCCATTTGAGCTTCATTGCATGTTAATTACTGTAGCTGGTAAGTTGGGGTTTTTTTGACCAAAAAGAAGGAGAATTTTGCTGACAAGGTGCCTCAGCTCCCTTCCAATTTTGGCTGTAATTGTGGAAAGTCTCTTTTTTTTAATGCAAAACCAATATTGTCTTAACAGTTTAGTTTACCTCAGTGGTATGGTTCTACATTCACCAGAAGCAATGGTTTTGGTCAATGAATCGCACTGACAATCAGTTTGATGAAATAATTTACACACTGAAAAAAAGTCAGGTCTTCTGAGCACTTCAGAGCCAGGTGATGCATTCTGAAAATGACTGGGTTTTTGTTTCTTAGCCACTCCTTGTAATTAGTCTACATAGCTTATTTCCACACTCCCCCCTCCCCCAGTTGTTCACATCTTAACTAGAGCTCGTCAGACTTCATGAAGAAACCTCTCCTGCTCTGAGCAGGTGTTTTATCCTGATGAGTATGATCCCAAGATGCTGTCAGGTGGTATTTGCACCCACGGGCTTCAGACCTATATGCGCTGGCACTGGTGATTTGGAAAACAACATTTTGATTAGTAGAATGGCTGTTTAGGCCAGGGCTCCAGATGTGTCCCTCCTGCCTTGACCCAGGGCCCCAGCGGATGCAGCGGCTCTGTCCCTCAGGAGGCCTGGCCTGACCCTGAGGTGGCTTTGGACTCGCTGCTGCAGCACAGACGTTCTGCCCCTCCACGCTACACTGCACCTGGGGAAGAGACACCTCTTTGTGGAGGTCCATGTGTGGCTTTCACCACTGCATTTATTGCTTGTGTCCGCTCATGCCATGTTCCCTTTTGAGAGCCTATTTTGCTTTTGCTTCGGTGGTATTCGGCCATGCTAAATAACTGTACACCCTCCAAATGCATTACATTGGCTTGTCACTCTAATGGCATTTTATCACAATCATTAACACCACACGGTATCTTATATTTTGTATGTGACTTTCTTATATGCTTCCTTTCTAAGATGAAGAGCTCCAGACATGACCTAGGGTTCATTATTCAGGGCATATATCAAGGCAGATGGAGATTTTTTATGGGTACTTGTTTCTAATTTCCCCATAGAATTTTTTAAATACGTTAACCTCCCCCCATAGTTTGAATAAGGTGTTGCAGGAATTTTTCATAGTATTTCATATACTTTTAAAGAGTTAAAATCTAATAGAAAAGCCCTCCCTCACCCCTCAGGTCCTCTATTTTGGACTGCGCACATTTTTTTACCATCCTCCAGCCTTTTTCCCTGAGCACCCTGCACTTGGGCAACAGACAGCAGGGATGTGGGTAGGAGGCAGCAAAGGAGACTTTCGTAGCATGCACATGAACATGAGCCTCCCTCCCTGCTGCCCTAAAACACAGTCTTTTTGCAGTGCTGCAAAGAAAGTTTGGAGCTTCTTTTTGGTACTATTGGTTCTAAGTATTAATGGCAGCACAATATACAGAAGAGTGGAAAAACATGTCAGTGGTGAGACCCGCTTCAGTCTTCATCACATAATACTTTATATTTCAGACTACCCCTAAGTGTACTGGTAACGGTAATATTAGAGTTATTGCACTCCATTCAAAAACGAATCTTTATTTTTAGAGGAAAATCCCTGCTGAAGCCAAGTTTTGAGTTGTCAAATTTTGTAGCTGTTCCCACTTCTACCACAGTTGGAGGAACATATTACAACAGAGTTTTTGAAACGACCTGCAATGAGGTTAGGTTCCCGGAGTTTCACTGCGATTCAAAATCTCCAGACTCTTTTAGAAATCACCCTTTATTTGCTGCCCCACTTTTTTCACTCCAGCAAAAATGCATTTCATTCATTTCTTTGCAACCGCTCCTTATTTAATTTGGCAAAGAGGAAAGTGCGAGTTGGTTCCCCTCATTTGAAAGTGATGCAGCAGTTTCTCAGCGTTCACATTGAGCTGTGTCCTTGAATTCACTTTTCAGATCAGCAACCATTTTTCCGCCCAACTGTACTTCTGGTGCAGCCAAGTCAGGCTGGGAATGAGCAAAGCCAATGGAAGATCATGTCTCTCTGGAGCAAAATGCCCCGTTCCCTAGCTACAAACAAGGATGTGCCAGAAACCCCAGCTTAAGTGAGAATTTTGTGCTAAGCGCTGAGGTCACTGTGACCTTCACAAAGATTACTTCATGCATTTTTATTTCAGTAGGTGTCAACAACCGTGCTGAGATAGTTGGGTTTGTGCTGCAGCCTGAAAAGGGTAGGGGAAATTAGACACTTTGCATTGGCTGGGATTTTAAATGGAAAAGTCCTTCTCTCTTTTTGTTTGCTCAGCCTAATACGAACCTGTTTTTGCTTTTATCTTATCATGACATTCAAATTCAGAAGCAGAGCACAGGAGCTCAGGGGGCAGCACTGACGGAGAGGCCTCTATTTGTGACCTTTTGAGACTGCCTTTTACCTCTTTACCTCTTGCTTCTGTCTAATACAAACTAAGCCCATCAAGGCATGCATGGCAGTCCTGCCAGACCATGGCTTTGCCCGCACGCTGGGCACCCCAGCCAGCCTGGACAGCCAGCCTGGCCCCTCCTGGCCATGGAAACTGTCACGCAGGCTCCCCTGTGCTGATCTGTGTCCTCCACGCGGGCAGGGTGGGCATGAAAATAGAATCCTTAATAGAATCATACAATGCCCTTCTAAAGCAGGTGCATGTGGAGCGGATCACACAGGAATGTGTCCAGGCAGGTTTATGAATGTCTCCAGAGAAGGGGACTCCACAACCTCTCTGGGCAGCCTGTTCCAGGGCTCTGGCACCCTCACGGTGAAGAAGTTTCTCCTCATATTCAGATGGAACCTCCTGTGCTTCAGTCTGTGCCCGTTGCCCCTCATCCTATTGTTGGGCACCACTGAAAGGTCCGGTCCCATCCTCTTGACACCCACCCTTGAGATATTTATAAGCATTGATAAGATCCCCTCTCAGCTTTCTCCAGGCTGAACAGACCCAGCTCTCCGAGTCTCTCCTTATAAGAAAGGTGCTCCAGCCCCCCAGTCATCTTCATAGCCCACTGCTGGACTCCCTCCAGTAATTCCTTGTCCTTCTTAAACTGGGGAGCCCAGAACTGGACACAATATTCCAGATGCAGCCTCACCAGGGCAGAGTAGAGGGGGAGGAGAACCTCTCTCGACCTGCTGGTCACTCTCGTCCTAATGCACCCCAGGATACTGTTGGCCTTCTTGGCCACAAGGGCACATTGCTGGCTCGCAACAGGAAGAAGATTTTATCAAAAGGGGCAGTTGGCAGAAGGCTCAGCCACCCAAATTAGTCTGGACCACTGCTCACACCACTGAGCTGCACTACAAATACCTGCATCTGCCTGGCCTGCAGGTGTGATGACCTGAACAGGTGCGAGTGCACCGTGACAGCTAAGGGAAGCCAGCAAGCAGCATTTCTATCAAGTACAGTAGCAATAATGGAATCTCTTACTAATTCATTCACTCTTTCCAGGCTATTTGACTTTCTCTTACTGTCTTGCTTCCAAAATGACCTGTCCTCAGTGCATAAGCATTACCACACAGCTGTAAGACAACATAATATTGCACAAATATAATCAAAGTGTTTTCATGTGAAATGTTGTACATACTTTGAACATAATTTCTAGGAATGACACCCTGAGTGCTTCAGACAGGATCACGGAAGTCACGGATTCTCTTCTGTTTGCCCTGTTGCATATTCATACAGCAGATTTTTTTTTGGCACAGACATTTGTGGAAACTGAATTTCAAAACTGTGCCTGAGTAGCAGTGAAAAATGAATCTTATGCTTGCAGGAAGGATAATTCCTGCTGGAATATCAAGGTGGCAGGAATCGAGGGATTGGAAAGGGTGTCCTACTATCCCTATCTAATCAGAACCAGCTTGCAGCTTTCAAATATTGAACACTTGCAGAACAGAGTTTGGAATCAATCAAGCCTCTGAATTTAAGATTTGCAATGTCATCCAGAAAATCAAGTGTATCTGAAGGACCTGCAGCCCACTCTCTCACTATCCACAGGTAGTAACGGGAGACTCAATCAATCAGACAAAGTATTCATTGCCAGCCACCCACTCTGCTCAAATCCAAAGGGTCTGTTTCAGCTGGAAGTGGCTCCCTCTAATTGCATCCCCTCCTGACATGCAGCTGAATTTACCCTCTGCAGAACCATTTTCTTCAGCACTAAACACACCGTCATTCCACCGTATCTCTTGACTGAGTTTTGGTACTAGAATTTAAATAAGGGGCATAGTGCGCAGACACTCGCAAAGCAAACCTGTATCCTCAGGTTTTAAAAAAAAGAACGACAGCCTGAATTCAAATAATATGATGTGCAGCAGAGAGAAGGATCTGGACATTGAAGTTGTAATGTGGCATTTTCCAGCTCTGCCATTGCTACCACGAATTCAACTTATAGTTAGTGAAAACTAGCTCATCTATGAAATAGCTCCCTTTTATCAGCTCAATTCGTCATAGATTATTGAGCTCAGTCCAAGCTTTAGTAAGGTGCAGTTTGACTCCTTGAGAGTCAGGATTGTCTGGGCAGTTGGTTCTGAGGGAGTTTAACGGGTCTGGGTCTGTTTTTCTGGCCAGGGCTGGTAGAAAAACATAAAGAATTTGTTATTTCCACTCATCTGATAAGAAACCAGAAGGACTATGCGATCTATCTATCTGTAATATTTTTGAGACAAAATACACATAATGTTTTTCTCTCCTTCCTCCTCCCTGTCAGATTTAAATACGAAAAATAAAGATACTTCTTCGCAAGCCCACAAGCAGAATATATCTGCAAGTCCAGCAGTGGGCACGGTGACTCTGGAGTCAGGGTGGAGGTTAGGGGAACTTCAGGACACGTGCTGTGCCCTGAGGACATCACAACCCATTTCTCTTCTGTGTTTCTTACTTATGTCTTATCACAGCAGCTGTCTGCTGTATTTTGGATGTGAAGTCTGCCTGTAACTCAGTTGGGTTAACGCTACACCTTACAGTACAGGTAGCTCTGATGATGTTCTGCATGTGCACCAGGCTCATTCAGACAGAAGGAAAAAGTTTCTTTTAAATTGTTTTTCTATGCCTCTCACCCCAGGTCTATAGCAGCTGGTGCAAAAGACTGATGCATACTTGAAAAAGTGGTACTCCTATCCAAGTTTCCCCTATTTTCCTTTCCATCTAAAATAAAATTAGGCTTCTTTTCCTAAAATTAGTCCCCGTGACTCTTGTTTTCACATAGGCTTCCTGGTTCCTCATACCTTTCTCCCAGTCTCTCCATTCATCTGTCCCATAGCTCTTTCATCTCTTGGGCTGGGCCTCCTCATGGACTTCTCACTTAAGACACATGCGTGGGCAAAAGTTGAGGCTCTGACCTCAACTATTTGTGTATATGTATTGCTATTATTATTACTATCTAATAATACAATCACAGAATCACAGAATGTTAGGGATTGGAAGGGACCTCGAAAGATCATCTAGTCCAATCCCCCTGCCAGAGCAGGAACACCTAGGTGAGGTTACACAGGAAGGTGTCCAGGCGGGTTTTGAATGTCTCCGGAGAAGAAGACTCCACAACCTCCCTGGGCAGCCTGTTCCAGTGTTCTGTCACCCTCACTGAGAAGAAGTTTCTTCTCATATTTAAGTGGAACCTCTTGTGTTCCAGCTTGAACCCATTACCCCTTGTCTTACTGTTGGTTGTCACTGAGAAGAGCCTGGCCCCATCCTCATGACACTCACCCTTTACATATTTATAAACATTAATGAGGTCACCCCTCAGTCTCCTCTTCTCCAAGCTAAAGAGACCCAGCTCCCTCAGCCTTTCCTCATAAGGGAAATAATACATTATAGTAATACAATGAGCCAAGGCCCCCTCTCCCTCCTGATGATGGGTCCAGAGCATATTGCCCTCTGCCGTCTTCCTCTGTTTGACCTTAACTCAGAAAGCTTCTATTTTTTTCTCAAGCTTTTGGCCAGGCGTTGTCATTGCAACCTCTGCTGGTGTCAGCTGTGAGGTTGTCTCCTGTGCTGTCCCCATGGCCCAAGGGAGGAGGGCATAGAGAGGAGCCATGCAGGGCAGGGCTCGTAGCTCACAGCTTAAAGTGTCCAGGCTGCCCTATGCACCGTATGGCATTAGGAGAAAGCAAACTCTCTCCTGCCGGCCCAGAAGGTTGCCACACAGCCTGTGCTCTTCTAGTCTCACCTCTTCCCTAAATGTCCCATTTTGACAAAACACCTGGCCTGTCACTGGGCACTAGCCAAGGAAAGCAGAGGGGTCGCAGGAGCTCTCCCTCGTGGTCTCTCTGTAGACATCAATGGCTGCTGTGTTCATAGGGTCAGCCATGCCTGGAGGTGTCGAAGGAAAAACATCCCGCCTGAGGAGTCATTGTGCCCCCTCAATGCTACCAGCGTGCTCCTCAGCCGGAGCGGGGGTGCTGGTGGGAGGGTGCCATGCCTCTGTGCTCTCCAGCTGCATGTTTTATGATCCCCAGTTCCTGACTCCATTCATTTTCCACCCATGGCCTGCCTATCTGAAGCGCTGCTGATGTGCTCGTAGGGTAACAGCAAGGCTTCTTCAGGCACATAGAGCAAGAAATAACTTTTCAACCAGCTGACACAGGCAGAGAGGAGGCAGGGTGGGAGGCTCGGTGCTGTGGTGGGGAGTGTGAACAATCCACAGGAGGTCAGGTGAAGGGGATATGGTCAGGCTGTAGCACATGCTGCTGTTCTCCCTTCACATGTCCATCTATCAGAAATGTACCTGCTGTGGGAAGGTGTTTTTTCAGAGCTCTGGATCCTTTTACTGGGCCATTAAGATCTGCAGGGCTTTCTTTAGTCCCCTTGGGCTTTAAGGACTAGCTGGAAGGAAGCTCCCTGTCAGTAGTTCCTCTGGATGCTCAGCAGCCCCGGACCCTGTAGCAGGGGCCAAAGATGTGACCCTCTCTGCTAGGATGCCCCTTAATGACACAATCCAGAGCTCTGTCTAACCTCTCAGAAGAGATGACCTTGAACGAGCTGCCTCACACCCCCACCACTTCCTCCTGGGCAGCTAAGGAGGTCATCCTGTGCCTTACTCAGGTGCTAAAATTTCCCTCCTGGTATCACCTCTATATGTTCCCAGTTTTCTTCCAGAGCAGGATGTTGTGCCAGTTCCCCTCCCAGCAGTCCCTGGACACTGGCCTGTCTCCTCCTGCCCATCTCCGTCTTCACCTGCCTGCAGTCCAGGTACCAGACGGAAGGAAAATGCTGGCTACACCAGGAGAAGCAGCACATAAATTGCACACTTTATTGCTGTAGGAACAGGAGCAGCAAAATGAATAAACATACACACACACACACACACACAAAACCTGCCAACAAATAACGAGATGGTCCTTCCCACCTCCATCACCCTAAACATTCCCCTTTGAAATTATACCCTACCTCCCTTCACTCGTTCACCACACGGCAGTCTGATTTCTATGACACAAGCACTGTATTGCTTTACATTTAGGACACTGAGGTCACAGAAAGTGCTTTGTACCGTGAAGAAGTTATCTTCACTTGACTGAAAGCTTTCTGCAACTGCATATTGCATCCAGTGTTTGCAGCCACTGATCCATTGTTTGTAAAGAGAACAAATCCTATCTTTTGCTTTTCGGCTGGCTGAAGATTTAACCTCCCTGCACCGAAAGAAAACATGATAGTGTGAAAGATTTCCAACCATTTTCCTTTTTTTTCTTTTTTTTAGTATTACTACTACTATTTTTATTGTCATTGTTATCTGTCTACTCTAGCTGTGACATGCAAAGCTGGTGCAGCTAACACCACTTGGCATGACCAAGTTATTTTCACAGGGATGCTGCAAGACAGCCCCTCTATCCTATTTCATTAAAAGATAGAGCATTTTATGATTTCTCCACTCCAGCTGCAATGATATGGTGCCAGGTGCTGTAGCTTGTTCCTCTCTCTTTCCTTTGCCTGCAGAAGCAAACCAGCTTGGATCTGCAGAAGTTGCAGCTTGGACTTTAATCAAAACCACAGCGAGGATCCAAAAGCAGCTCCTGAAGCAGGAATCTGTTTAAAGAGTGTACAAGATCATGATTTTACCTCTAGGCTCAGTAAACCCACCTACAGATGAGAGCTTAGGAAAGAGGAAAAAAGCTTTCTGTAATCAAACCCTAATGTTAATAGTGCTTTTCCATAAAAACATACACTTGCTTGGGTTCTGTTGCTATCCCTTTCTCCTTAAAGGCTAGGTGCTAAGTGAATTAAACACATTCAGTTTATATCATACATTAGTGCATACATATGTGTATACATATGCATTTAAATGTGCTATGTGTGTGCGTGGGCATAAAGCAGAGATCTTTTACAAATGTATCTTTTCTAAAGACTACTAAATACCTTAGTGCGAGATTAAATATTTTCTTTAAATGATCATAAAAGGTGTCCCTAAAATGTCACCACTTATTTTATTTTCCCAGCTCAGCCCACAGTTCACTTTAGACTGAAACTAATTTAAATTACTTTGTAGCTCCCAGCAATAAAAGGAATTTAGTAATTTGCAGTTCATTTGCCCTTGCTATTCTTGGAAATGGTGTTTGAGGTTGTCCAACCCTTTGCATTAGGAAATGTGCGGAGCGCAAGTAGCAGTCATGTCATGCCTGGCAGATTTTGCCAAGGAAACTATTGGTTTTTGCAGCTTTGAAATTCTGGGATAATTGACGTGTGCTCCATTCCCACAGAATAGCTGCGATCCTTGTCACTGCCTGGCTGTGGATGAGTTTAGTGAACATTGTATTTCCCGAGTGGTGGTTAAGCTAACTTAATTAGGGAAGTGCCTTTATCCCAGCCTGGACAAAGGCTGCCCTTTTTGGAGCACTGTTGTGAAAGCAGCTCTGAGGCAAAGGGCCCCTGAACTTGATGTACAGAGGTGTCTCCTCCCTCATCTTGAGCTTCTGTTGGGGATGAAATCTTGGGAACGAAAAAAACCATTTCTAACCTTCCCAGCTGCTAACTAAACATGTGCCCCCCCTTCACCTGGGGGCAGCCTGAGAGGTGACCACAGGGGGATGCCCTGGGAGCCTCCATGCTCCCAGCCCGCAGCCTGGCAGGAGGGAGGTGAGGAGCCCAGCAAGCCCCACCAGCATCCCCGAGACATGCTGGAGATGTGCGCACCACTGCCCATTGCACTGGGGAGCTGGAGGCTGCTGTGGGCCCTTCCCACACCTGTGCCCCACGGCAGCCCTAGATGAGTGTCTGCAAATCAGCACACCCACCCGAGCAGATTTAGGTCACCTCTGGGGCAGAAGCCGTCTTGTACGGGGCACCATCAGCTCTGCTCTGCTCCACATGGGACCCGCACCACCACTGTGCCTCTGGCACCACATAAATCAGTGTTATTATTGAGCCTTGCAAGAATAACAAGAGGGGAGAATGCTTTGGCTTAGAAATCCAGCTTCAGAGCTAATAAAAGGGAGGAGATAAAACACTGTCGTACAGATGAAATCATAACACTAATGGCTGCAAACAAACGACTGAAGTTGTACATAAAACAGTGTTAGAAAGAAAGTGTCGCTTTGGATATATTAGCTGCTTCTGCGTGTGCCGTTGGGTTCTTCCCGTCATCACTCTGGATTATTCGGTGAAAAAACATGGGAGGAAAATACGTGTGTCTGTGAGGCAGCACTGTGATATTGGGGTTTGTTTTTAAAGTGAAGAAGGTCTCTTACCAAGCCCAGCAAGAGCTTTATACTCTCTAGATTCCCCAAATTTATCAGGAAATAAAAGCCTAGTTCTCACAGTCTCCATAAAACAAACAATCTTGTTTTCTCTCTTTTTGCCTTAAACGCATTTTGGTGCCTGAAGTGCCCTGCACCTCCACTGCCAGCAACCTCGACCCCCCGAATCAGCAAAGGGCTGAGCGTGCCAGTCTCCCTTGCCTGTGCCAAGCGCAAGATTTGGGGGGTCAAGACTGCTGGCAGTGGGGGTGCAGGGCACTTTGGGCACCTTGTCCATACCCTTCCTCAGACTGACGAACACCCCAGAGCTCTGCCTGCTTTCTTGTGAAGAAGAGAAATCAGTTCCTCCATGGGAATTTTGGTCTGTGCTCTCAATTCAATCCCTAATCTGGCAGCTCTCTGTGTCCTACAGCAGTGATAATCTGTGCATTAGGATTTCTGAGGGTGGGGCTTAGTCTTGTAGACTGAACATTTCTCTATCGTGATAACCACACACGTAGAGAAAGATTGAGAGTGGGAGGGAGGGAGCAAAAAAATCTGTGGAATGAAGTTAACCACTGGCTTGAAGATGTTTTTCTGGAGAAAGAAAAAGTCTACGGTAACATATTGCATTGCAATTTTCACTTTTAGCTGAATTTAGAAGGAAGTAAAGCCTCTGTTCTTCCTGAATTTTTCTTCCTTGTTCCAATTTCCCTCTGCAGAGCTCTCTCAGGGCTGGGAGTCTCTGTGCTGCCCATTGGTGGCAGTTCATGGGTGTCTGATATGTCCCTCAAGTCATTAAAAACCTTAGGCTTGTACCTTCCCATAGTCTAATGGTAATTGGGGACCAAGACTTCAAGCAAACAAGAAATGACATTAAAACAACTGTCGTGGATTGTTTTAATTTAATTTCCCCCCAAACAATCCAGCAGCAACATATGGCTCTCAGTGAGATCCTGCTATTACACAGTTTGGCAGCTGGGCTGACTGAGACACATGGAGGTTGGGCACCTTGCAAAGGGCACAACACGTCAGCATCTTGGACTGAAGGAAAAAATTAGGGGAAAAGCCAAGCTTTGGTCCCAGTTCCCTCCCTGTATTGCTCTTGGCTCCCAGGGCTTAGCCCTTGGGATGGATCCCAGCTACAGAAACAACAAATAAGATCTTGCCATGGATAGAAGATGACTTCAGATGCCGAAGTTAGTGCATTTTATCAGCATTGCCATTTCCATAATAAGCAATAAATGTACCGGCTCATGACAAGCCTATGATAAGGATTTTGTGGGATGTTTTCCAGTCATGTGGAGTGGAAGACTTGAAGGAACTGCTGAATCACCCAGTCTGGCGTACCGTAGGTTGTCAGCTACTGCACCCCCAAAATTCACATCAAACCTGAAGATCCTGTAGTGGCCACAGATCTCAGTCCTGAGGAATAAAACCTGTATCAATGGCAGAGGGCACCCCATGCCCACTTGCCTCAAGTCTCCTGGGGGCATGGGGCTGCCCGGGCGCTACGCACCTCTGGTGATGCTCCCAGCTGGACCAGCCCCAGGCTGAGGGCTTGGGTTCCATTTGGTCTGCTCCTCTTGTGTTTGTTTTGCTCTTCCCATGCCCTCTAAAAAAACTTCCCCCTGTTCTCCCCTCCTGTGTTTACAGGTCTGGGCACAGCCACAGTTACCTAAGCAAAGTTGATGCTTGGTCAGAAACCTGAGAAGAAAACAGTTTTGATGATGTGCTCCGAATGTCAAGGGAGTTGTATCCCAGCTGAGAGGAAGCATTTCTTTTATTATCTGACTCTGGCGCTTTCACACAAATGGAGCCTGTTAAACAAGTACCGTGTGGGGTGATCTGCTTAGATTACATGCTCAGCTTATCCTAGTAATGTGCCTTGGCAGATAAATATCTGATCTTCTTTAGGTGGACGGTTTCTAGTTGCATGGCAAAGTACCTCGCCAAGTGTCTTTTACATGATGTTGACACATACTTCTCCAGTAAATTTACTTTTTATTAGCATTCCTCTTTGCCGCCCTGAGCACATCTGTTTCACTGATTCCCCCTTGGAGTAAAACACCATGCACCTCTTGAACAAGGGATGCCTAAAAATTGGTGGGTAATAGAGATTCAAGGGTGATGCCGCACAGAGGAGGTTGCATGAGCAAGTGGCCAAGGGCTTGTGGTGCCAAGCCACCCTAATTGCCTTCCTCCCTCTGACCCACCATGTGCAACTGCCTGGAAAAATCACTTAAAAGATGATTTTCCCTCTTAGGGAAATGGGCAGATGGGGAGAGATGCAAGTGCTTTGGCCTCTTAAGAGAGATGCTGGCCGATGCCTTCTCTTTATTTACAGCGACTTGCATGACATGACACCTCGCCCTGCACATGTCCGAGCTCTGTTGAGGTCAGGCCAACAGGCGCACGTGCTCTCATGCCTCCCTGCATTGCATCTTAAAAAAATAAACACCCCACGGCAAACAGTATAGCTTGTTCTTTGACACTGAAGAGGGATCTGTGGCAGGAAGCATATCTATTGCACTAGTCCAGTGCCAGTGTAACAAAGGTGCCAAGGAGCGGAGGAGAAAATAGGATTCAGTTTCTGACTTAGTTGCCCAGAAGTTATTCATGGTGTGGGTGGCTACAGGTAAGCCTGGAATTCAAGCTCCTATGGCAGTCAGCCTGCATCTAATGAATACCAGCATGGAGCCCAGTAATGTGTTCAGCTGATAAGATGTAGGTGTTTCTGCACAAGCCTCTGGGGTCAGTGGTGTTCTGTTGCCTGCCTGCAGGCACCTGGACTGATTGGAGCCACTGCGGGATGTCCCACCAAGCCCTCATGGGCACCGCTGTCCCTGGACACTGTGGCATAGCTGCAGCCCAGCAGAGCCCACCGAGCATCCCCAGTGGTACCAGTGGGGCAGCTGCTCCTCCGCACACCTTCCCTCCCATCATTGGTGCCTGACCTCAGCCGTGCGATGTTCCCTCAGCCACCACACTGTGATTTTAAGGGATGAGATTTCGTAAGACTGTCAAGCTTCTGCTCAGAGACTGCCACTTGACCTCTATAAACAAGTATTCCTGTGTTGACGTGTTAAAGGCTACACAAAAAAATATTCATGACGTGCCTTTCCTAGCAAATGGTTTCCTTACTCAGCAGTCTGCCTTGTAACTCAGAGCTCAAGCACCGCAAAGCTGAGGCTCACTCTCGCACACCACCATGACTTCTCCTACATCACTGAGTGCTACGTGATTTTTTGTGTGAATTGTTAATAAAGTGCTACCACAGAAAAAGCAAATCTATTTGCCGTCTGGGTAATTTCCGCACTTACCTCAGCTTGGGCAGTAAGGACTGGTAAGAGCTGCTTGCTTTTTCTTCTCCAATTAACTTTCAGGTTTTAATGAGCTAGTGCTTGAGCTCAGTCAGTGCAAGGTTATGAGGATTAATAGACTTACAAGACATTTGTGGTCTCAATTGTTGGTGCTGTTATTTTAAATCTTGCTTTAATATCACCTCAGATAAACACTTGGGCTCTTTTTTAGGCTGAGAAAGGCTGGTGAAACTGTGCTGCTTTCAGATGTGGAGGCTGTCAGCTAGGCCTCCGGTGACCTCCCCTTCCACTCTCTCTTTCTTGTGGTTTCCTCCCGCACAGTGCTGAAATACAGCATTTTGTTACCTATTAAAGTGTCACTTTCAGCGATATTGTGAAGCTATTAAATTCTGCCGGATCATCCTTTGTGAACAAGAGGATGTTGACAGAGCCGCAGCCCCATCCTTCAGCTATTATCTGGTATTCAGTGTCCTCCAATTAGTATGCACAATAAATCTAGTCCAAGACCCCCCACTGCTTTATGTCATTTCTGTATTAACCTCACTGCTTCCCAACATGTTCCTATTATTAAGCCATTTAAAGGCTTCCCTTCATTCACTTACCAGAGCGAGGTCTCATTTTCCCTTTTTCATCTATTTGCATACATTTCCAAAGGTTCACTTGACATGACTTCAGCTGTTGCTTATTTTTCTTAATTAAAGATTATTTCCAATATGCTTTCTTTACTCCATCCTCCTTACATGTGTTATTGTCCTTTTCTCGATGAGATTACAATGACTGAGTTGAGAACAGATTGATTGTCATTTCCTGTGTTCACAAAGCCAGTCATTTAAGGCTGCCTTGGTAATTTCCAGGCTAAAACTGAGTTTTGAGACACTTTTGCTCAATGAAGAATGTTAAATTTTTAAGGCATTGCATTATATGATCCCGTCGGCAGTTCTTACCCTGTGGGGCTTGGCAGGCAATGGAGCCAGGACTGTGCTCCCTTGGCTGTACAGCCCCAAAGGCAGGTGGTTCTTAGCTGGGTGGGAAAGTTGGAGACAGGGGATACAGATCCAAAACTGGGATATAGGATTTTGGGTTGAGGAAGGTGGAAAAATACTTGTTTAACTATACCTCCAAGTATGAGAGCTTAGAAAAACACTGACGTACACGCCAGAGCGTAACTGTTTGATTTCTGTAAACAGGCTGGATTTTGGGTTTGCTGGTATTTTGCATCCCTGCATTGTTTTAAGTGAAGGCTGAGGAAGTTGGGCTCATTCAGCCTGGAGAAGAGATGGCTTTGGGGGAACCTAACAGCCCTCAGTGCCTACAGGAAGGTCATCAGGATAGGGCTGGGCTCTTTGTGGTGATGCATGGAAGGAGGGCAAGAGTTGACACAGGAGGATCAGGTTGGTTGTGAGGAGAAGCCTTTCCCCCATGAGGACAGCCAGCCAGTGGAGTAGGTTGCTCCACGAGGTTGTGCTATCTCCAGCCTTGGAGGTTTTGAAGAAACAAGCCCTGAGCAGCCTGGTCTGACCCCAGATTTGGTCTGGCTTTGGGGTAGAGGCCTCTTGAGGTCCCTGCCAACCTAAGTAATCATCCCATGGCCTTCTGAGAAATGAAACACTGGGTTTAATTGGGATCCAGACACTAGACACCACAGTTTCGAGATGGTAAGGGCACTGAACAGCTGGGTACCACTCGTCTCTGCTTCTCCAGGCAGGCATCACCCTGGCTCCTTCTCCTCTGCTGCCTGTAGAATCAACCCTGGTGCTCACTGCAGCTGTTAAAGGGCAACTAAGGCAAACACAAGTGGGACACAGCCTGATATGACAAGGAGAAAAAAGGAGGAAATGGACAATTGTGAGGGATTTAAATAGTTCTCCACTTGGAAGTCTTTCGTCTTCCAAGTGGCTCTGGCCAGGCCTGGCTGACAGGGCAGCTTGTGCTGTGGGCACATCCCTGTGGAGCAGAGATCGCTCCTCTGGGAAATGCCACCTGCCTTTTCCAGACCAGCCCTTTCAGGCCTTTCTGTGCTCCACACAGAGGAGGTGATGAGCAACCACCTTCCCTTCCCCAGCAGCTCATGTTCCTTTCTTTATTCTAGATGATTAAAATAAAATAATATTTCCACCAGCTGTGGTAATCTGCTTGAGAAACAGATGTTTCTTAAAGGAGAGGGAAGCAGCTTAAACATCTATGATGGGCTGATTCCTAATTCCCTGGCTGAGAACTGAAATTATCTTCATGCAACTTTGAAGGGGACGTGGTATTTGTCTCCCTGGGCAGGCAGCACTATGCAATAAGCCCCTGAGCAAGGCTGAGTCTTTAAAAGAATTTATATCCCCTGAGGGACAATGCCTCTGGTTTATCTACTTTTTTTTAAAAAAAAGTCATTTCACAGAATTAATTGATCACGGAAATTGTTTTAAGTATTGAAGGCATTAGGTTTGGTGACCAACAGGAGCTTACTGCAAATATTATAACTCAGCTCTCACAATCCGCTTTTCTCTTTTGCTACTGGCTTCTAAGAACATCTGACCAGCATTGGGATGTAACTGCAAATAAATGTGACATGTTGCAATCTCATTATAATAAAAATACACATCAAGCTAACAGTTTTATAAAAAAAAAAAATTACTATATGTATGTGGAAGCTATAGCTACCACAGGAAAACATCTTTGGGATTTATATGTTAAGAATTTATTGTCCTTCTGCTGAAGTTGTGTGCGTTGCCTCCACAAAACACTGCCAGGCTTGTTCTCAGCATCGCTTGCTGGCAGCATAAATCCCTGTCTGTGCAGACTGAATCCCATTTGATCTCTCTCTGTCAGACACATGAAGTGGAATGATCTCTAGTTATGAAGCTGAACTTAAATAAAAGGAAAGAGAATTTGTTGTTTTGTAACCAACTTAAATAGGCACGTGCATAACATGGGAAAAAAAGCATCATATGAAAGAGGCTGTGTAACAACCAGAAACAGCTGGGTAATATCTCCTCTCCCCATCTGGATTTATCCCAGCACTGTTTGCATTATCCTAGTGAAGGTGATGGAGTTGCCCATCCCATGCTTCAGTGGCGGGGTTTGGCTTTCAGCAGCTCGGGACCAGCACAACTATTATTCATCCTTTCAAAATAGTTAGAAGAGCCCTCTTCCCCAAGGAGCTCAGGACGAGTGGCTGGCTGGCTGTGCTGCAGACCAAGTCACCTCTATTCCACTATATCTGAAAGCGTCTCAGGTGTGCACTGCATGATTAATAGCACCTAGAGATGGCTGACAATTTCACAATTTGAAATGGAAAAAAAAATCCACCTTTACTGCCATTTTTCCTTTGTTTTGTTGGTGGGACTGCTGCTTTTTGCCTGGCTAGCTGCTCCAGCTCTGGGCTCACTTGATGGGACCCATCTCTCTCCCCAGTATGCTCACCACATCTCCCCAGCCCATGAGCCCTTGGCCTCCACCACGAGAAGCTGTTGGGTCGCACCAGCATGGGCAGCTCCTGGGCTCAGGGCCGGTCGGGCAGGGAGGACACACAGAAAGGGGAAAAGTAGGCAGGGGAGAAAGCAGGCAGGAGGCCAGGCAGCTTTGTAGGCTCACAGAAGCTGCTCCGGGTTTCCCTGCCAGCGCCGAGTGACAGCAATGCCCTTGGCTTGCCTACCAGGACAAGGGGACCACATCCCTGGGGCTCCTACAGCAACCACCAGTGTCCGCCTCCAGCCTGCAGAAGAGGTGGTGGAAAGTAATTTTATTTCACATTGATTTACACTGGGTTGGGGTTTTGTTCCCACTTTTTTTCTCTCTAAGGGCCCATCCTGTACAAGCAGCTTCCAGCTGGACGTGGCAATGGGTTGCCAGGAGAGCTGCAACTCAGCATTGCCTCAGAAATCAGCCTGCTGCAAACCCATCAGGCCCTCTCCTCTGCCCTCTGTCCTGTGTCCCAAAGACAAAACAGTCAGTCTTAAGGTCACCGTACCTAACTCCAGTGCCTTGGCCCTGTGTACCCAAAACATCACCGTGGCTGTGTGGGAATGGCACGTGGCGGGGCCGGTCCCCTGGTCTCCCCAAGCAGAGGAGCCACTGCAGCGCGGTGCTGACCCCAAGGCTCAGCCCCCTGCCCCTGTGCCCTCTCTGCCACATCAGCCGTGCAGCTGGGAGGCACTTCTGTCACCCGTCATCTCAACCCACCCACAAAGCACAAGGTGGCTGTCAAACATGATGCACTCGGCAGAGCTGAGCGAGCTGTCTCTTCTAAACTCATCTGGGCAAGAGAGAGACTTTCCTCAGTCCTTTTCTGTCCAAGGCTGCAGTACAAAATCCCACAAGGGACAAGGAAATATTTTTTTCTTCATGTGCACAGTGTGTTTCTCTGTCCTGAACTTTCCTCATTTAAACACGGCCTGGCGTGTACATTAAAAGAAAAAAAAAAATCCCGATGCAAAATACTCTCCTGTACACGTAGTTTTTCTCCAGAGAACAGATGAGAGAAAGAGCAAACCACATGTGACAGATGTTAGTCACATCGCCGAATGCACCGCTGGCAGAAGCCATAGTGAAAGAGCAGTTGGAGAACCCCTACAATATTGCTGCCTTAATAGTTTCAGGTTCCAGGCAAAGATGCTATTCCATACTCTTTGTATACAAAGAACTTACGATTGTTTTTTCTTCTGCTGTTAGTGTCAAGGGAAATTGATTTTGCAGATTATTCAGATTCCATTTGTTTGCAGAAAACTTATTTTTAGATAGCAATTAGTCATTTTATTGAACAATTTTTTACTATATTCTGTTTACATTATGTGCCATATAAGGCTAGCAATTTCGTAACTTGCACGATACTCTGTGCAAGGGTGTATTTTGGTTTCTGCTGCTGTGTCAGGCTAATGCCACTGTTGCTATGGCAATGGTGATGTTTGAGTCTGCTTTGTCACCTTTGTCCTGTTATTTTTTTTTTAACACAAATTCATGCTGCAGAGGCCTGAAAAGCAGGCAGAGGGTTTGCTATGGGAGCTCAGCCCCATCTCATGTTTATTTATTTATAATGTATTATAAAGCAGTGTGGCAATTTCAGAAATGAATTCAGTTTAAAGCCAGAAGAGCTCATCAAATCTGCTGAAGCCAACCTCCCATATAAATGTTACCTAGTTATCCCTGTACTGCAGTCCGGACATCCTGGTTGTGAAATACTGCAAGGCATCCCATCTTAGAAGATAGCCGTAATTATCAGTCCATTTTTCTCCCGTGCAGTTTCATCCAAAGCTTTAGAAATTGGCCATGGTTTAGAAAGAGAAAAAGTCTATCAAATTCTTTTCAGCTCCAACATCACCTCCAGTGTATTTTCAAGGTCACTACGCTTCCTACCATGCTCCCTTGTCCCTAGGTATTGCCCTCAGGACCATGCTTTTCCTTCCCATTTGCCCACAGTAAAGCACATTTTGCTTGTCTGGGTGCAGCTGGCCGTGTGATTCAGCCAGCCTTTCAGCTTTATTTACCCTCCTGCCTTTCTTCAGCTATTTTATCAGCAGTGATTTCATATTTATTTCCACATCACTAACGAAGACGCCGGGGAGTGGCTCTGCATGAATCTCTAAGAAACTCCAAGAGCGACTTCTGCACTTAAGGATATGCTTTATTTTTTCCACCTTTTCACTCTATGCTGGCATTTTCCCAGTATGGCAAAGCATGAAACGAGGCATGGGCTCCTCAGCCGGCTCTTTTAGGCTCACTCAGTTTAAGCTAGGAGTTACTGCACACAGTCCTTGACTGCTGGTGGATGGACAACAATTTCTGTGTTGTTCTCAGCTTGGACTTAGAATACGTATGAAGCAACTCAGACCTGACCTCTTGTTTGATTTCTAGAGAAAATCAGGCAGAAATGGTTAAGGTCAGCAGGACTGCTCAGCTTCCCTGAGTGCCTGGCACACACACCTCCTTCCTCCAGGGCTGGGGCAGCATGTGTGGCGAGGGGAGAAAACCAAAGCTTGGCCCTTAATGAAGGAATACGGCATATCCACCACAGGCCTTCCAAAACCCACGTGAGCCAGCAAGTCCATTTCGGGGGAAGGACGGACCCAGTTCCCCTTGCAGGCAGCGGTAAGGGGGCTTTCAGCAGTGGGTTTCGGGCTTGTTGGCTGAGCCAGCCCGCAGCCACACAGCTCCAGGGCAGCCGCGGGCTGTGATCAGCCTCCAGCGGTGGACAGTGAACAGCTCTACAGGAGCAATTGCATTGCCCATGCACTCCCTGAGCTGGGGTTGGAAGTCACGAAACCCTGATTTACTCTAAGCTTTGTTTTGTGCTAGAAATTGCCAATGTTTTCTTCTGAACTGTCTAGGTTCCCCAACCACTGGACGTGGCTGTTGACATAGTTTCTTGCTCTGTTGTGCTATGGGAGCAGATAATGGCGACGGCACAGCGCTAACATGAGGTGGCCCTGGGGCTGCATCCCACAGATGGGTATGTGCCTGCCTCTAATAGACCTTCTTCCCCCACCTCAATCCCTGCCTTTGCAGATATGGGACGGAGGGGGATGACCTTTTGGCACAGAGTCAGGATCCAGGGTATCCAACCTGTACTACCTACCAGCAATACCCAGCTGATTATGAGAGAGCGTTTGTAATTCCTGAGCCATTCATTTGAGGCAAATTGAACAACATGGCAATTACCCTCAGGGTGTCCATTCACTGTCTCTCATGTGCACATGACATGATGAAACTGTTTTGGAAAGAAAAAAAAAAAAAAGAGAGAGTATTTATGTCCCTCTCTATCTCTATACCTCCTCACTATATCCAGGCAGCGCAGCTATGGAGATCTTTGATGTTTGCCACTCATGCAACAGCAGCATTGGCGGTGCTTGCTTTTATAGCACCAATACAATATTAACTGCAGTAATTTAAGGTAGCCTGTAAAGAAATCTTGCACAACTGTTCAAGTCTAGAGATATGGTTACCGTTGCTGCCTGACATTTCGTCCTAATGGGATCAAGGCCAAGGTCTGTAATCCTCCCTGCTTCTTTCTAAAAAGTAGTCGGCAGTTTTTAAGCAGTGTTTGTTCCTCAAGGACCCATAAAATCACTGTTTAAAATGAGGAAAGACAAATCATCATGAAGTTCTGGTTTCCAGTAGTTGCTGTATTTTTAAAGCTTTCTAAAAATCCTAAGAATCGAAGGGAAACTTGGGTTTCAGCAGAAGCAGACCCTTCTTTTTCAAGAATGTAGAAACTAGACAACACTGAAAAAACCCCACATCACTCTAAACCGTTACTTATATTGCTGCACAATGCCAAATATATCAAGTATGTTTTGTCTTCTCTGTCATTTCTGGTTAAATGCCAGAACCATGAATATCAGAGCTATTAATGCCATTACAGCTTTGTTAGACACAGGCCTGCCTGAATCCGAAAATGAACGTCACCTTTAGGGGAAAAGATTAAAAAGAGATCTAAAATCCACCAGAGAGGTTTTTCCCTACCTCAGCTGCAGCTGCGTCCTGGTACAAGACAATTAGTGGAGAACTTGATTTCTCTAGATGATTTGCTGAGCGTACAGAGCACCATTATGGAGCTGGAGCAGAACTTTGCAGCCCTCCGGGCTGGGCTGCCCGTGGGGCTGAGAGGGTGTGTGAGCACCACAAGGGCTGGGACAGGAGAAGGTGGCAGGGATGGCCACGCTGGGGGACATTTCTATGACTCCTGTTGCAACCGGTCACTCATCTTTGGCACCAGGTCACCCACCCCTGGCGAAGACCTCCCAGGCTAGCTTTCCCCGGCAGGGTTGCTGTGGCCGGAGGAGCCACCATGCAGCCGCCAGCCAGAATCCTTGCCTTCAGGATGGCTTTGTCTTGTTTTCCACATCCAGGAAGGAGTAAGGAGCGTTTATTATTTATTTCAGTTATTCTTCCCTCACAAATCAAACAACAAAAAAAAGGTCAACAATGTTATTTCAGCCCATTCGCTTCCTTAATGTTTAATTTGTCCTCAATGGGGCTTTCTTGGCCTGCAATGATTGGCAGCATGTAGAGAAGCTCCCTGACAGGTAGCCAAGGTCTTTCTCCTGGAGGTTAGATGTGGTGTTGTTTGCTTCCCTCTGCTTTTTGTTTGTGGTATATATGGTTTTGGGGTTTTTTTTGTTTGGCTGGTTTTTGTTTTCTGGTTTTGGTGGGGTTTTTTTTTAATTTTCAGAAGGGTGGGGGACTGTTTTGTTCATTTCTCCTCTTCTCCTCCTCCAAAGACGAGCTGAAACTTGACCTGCTGATTGTTCATCCCAGACGCTCTCAGGAAAGCTCTGAGTGGTAAATGAGGTTCCAAATGCAGGAAGAGATTACTGTATTTTTCTTTTCCTTTTTAAAACCTTGAATAGATGAAAATAGATGGTAATCAACAAACTTGTGGCTAGAGAAAAAATCCCTTTAACTCACATTTTACTTCAATTACATTCAGGACAAAGAAACACATTGCACCATGTGCATGAATAGATGCTTTATTATTCAAAACAAGCTTCAAAGAGCATTACGTCCCCTATAGAAAATATGCAATCAGTGTTTAATTCAATGGTAGGATGCAAATTTAAATTCCCATAAGGGGAAGACTGTTAATGCCATTTAAATTGGTTGTAAATTACAGATAATATGCTTGAGACCCGAATACAGATTAGCAGAGTGTTGCTTTATGAATCCAGCCCTACTTTGAACTTATTGTGTATTAATTTATGGACAATAAGACAATGCAGTCTTGTTTACACCTATATTTTATTAATATGTGACACAATGCATATGCAGGAAAAGAAAAAAGTTTGTTTTAAAAATACAGAAGCTGTTAGCTCCAGTTTGATGGGGACTGGTTGTGTGGAGGTGCTCTGGTTGCAACTATGTCTGCTCTCCTCTCTGTCCACTCCAGCGTTACATGTTTCTACACACAGAAGTTAGCCTAGAGGAATCGCCATTTCCCTATTTTATTAGCAGTGGAGGAAAATCTTGGCTGCTTAGTGTAACCCATCAGTCAGCATGTGCTTGGGACACCAGCCCCTTGCAGGGTTTGGGGGCTGCCGCTGTCTTTGCTGGGGTTGGTACCTTGGTTGTTTTGCTATAGAGAGTCCCATGTGTCCCTCCCCGTGGCCATGGCTGCCGAATGAGGAACCCGGGCTCTCAGCAAGAGTTTTTAGGGCATTTTTTTGTTTCCACAGAGAACAAAGTTCTGTGGCTTCGTCCTTTGTGCACAAAAATAATCATTAAAAACAACTGATGCACTTTAAGAGCAGAGTGTTTAAAATGAGCTACGCGTCTCACGTGGCACCATGTCTGTTTGCTGTTACATTCTGCAGCATATTTCTCGCCCATTCTTCTATTGCATTTGTATAAGACAATAACTTGTAGAATTTTTATTTTGTAAAGAATTTTTATTTTGTAAAAACCAACTAACTAGTCATTGGAGAAGCAGCTCTGAAAACCACTGATGGTATGAATGGGCCCTCTTAGTATGGATCCCATTAAGGCCACACTAGCAATGTTTTGCTGGGCTGTGTCATGAGAAATTTTGGAGCACGTTACTTCAGGTCCAGAGCACGGGTTGTACGTCCCCAGGTGTATTGGTATTACGTTAGCACATTACAAACTGAGTAAAAATATTGTGTGCAGCAAAAGCACCACAACTTTGTGGTGAATTTCTTTCAAAACAGTATGGTTTACCTACCCAGAGTCATGGAAATGTGGCCATTGCTCTCAAACACTATTTTACAGAGTGGCTTTTACTTTGAATGTGTACATGTGTGGGGATGGGAGGGCAGAGGTGCAGAACACAGCTCTTTTGATTGTTTCCAGACCTGCTAGCTCCATTATGGGAAATGCCCCTTTCAGACTTACCTGGAGTTTACACAACCGCTTGCATATTCATCCTAAGCTGGGTGCAGAGAGAAAACCATTCACCCACCTTACTTTCATAGAATCACAGAGTGGTTGGGGTTGGAAGGGACCTCTGGAGATCATCTAGTCCAACCCACCTGCTAAAGCAGGTTCACCAGAGCAGATCGCACAGGAATGTGTCCAGGCGGGTTTTGAATGCCTCCAGAGAAGGAGACTCCACAACCTCTCTGGGCAGCCTGTTCCAGGGCTCTGGCACCCTCAAAATAAAGTTTCTCCTCATGTTTAGATGGAACCTCCTGTGCTTCAGACTGTGCCCGTTGCCCCTCATCCTATGGTTGGGCATCACTGAAAGGAGTCTGGTCCCATCTTCTTGACACCCACCCTTGAGATATTTATAAACATTGATGAGATTCCTTCTCAGCCTTCTCTTCTCCAGGCTGAACAGACCCAGCTCTCCCAGTCTCTCCTTATAAGAAAGATGCCCCACCCCCCTCATCGTCTCCATAGCCCGCTGCTGGACTCCCTCTGGTAATTCCTTGCCCTTCTTAAACTGGGGAGCACAGGACAGTTTTCCAGCTGTTTTCAGTTTACAGTAACAGTGGGTCAGTAACCCTGACTCCCACTGTTTTCAGGCCCATCCAGTTCTCTAATACAGATGAAGCACTGGAGCTCCTTGTGCTTTTCTGTCATCTTAAGGAACACACTGCCATCAGAAAGCTCTTCTTAAACAGGAGGTAAAGGCTGTTATCCAGCCTTACCTTAAACTTCTCGTGTGTACACAAACCAGTTCGTACTGTGGCAGCCTGCACCGAGAAAGCACATGGTCCTCTCCAATTCCTCCTGACCCCTGCCGAGGTCTGGACACCAGAAGTGGATGCAGTGTTATGCTCTCACAGAAAGTTAATTTCATTGTGTACAGGGATGATGCCACTCTCTATTTCTACTTGTTCAGATGCTCTTGAAACCTGCTTGTTCCTCTTGCTAAATCATTATATTGGAAGCAACATATCCGGTAATTTATCTTGGATTACTCCCAGGCCTGTTTTAGGGTCACTGATTTCTAGAATACAATCCCCCCATTTTACACTCCTGATATGCTCCATTTATTTCTAAATTCATAACTGCACCTACGCCTATGTGAAATGCATGTGGTTTACATCAGCCATCGTCACCAGAGATGCAGGTCTTTCTGTCCAGGTTATAAAGCCTATATTAAATAGCATTAGATCAAGAATAGCCTCCCACCATAGGGCCCCACTACAACCACTCTGTACGGGATTACCCTTCCCTACTTGCAATTTTTTTCGGTCTCTCAGTTCACTAGTTTATCATTCTTTGAATGGGAGATGCACTGGTTTTGTTTAGTGCTCTTTTTTCCCCAAAACACAAAAATGTAGGTATTTTATGGCAATCCTATCTTTTCTAACCTACAAACTTGTGATTTTATTAAGAACATGCTATCAAGTGCATTGAACAAAACCTGTTTTCCATAAAGTGATGTTGATTGGCATTACTCGTGCTCTCATCTTCACATTTTTTATGGAGTGCATCCCCTATCAGTCTTTCCCTTGACTATGCCTGGGATCAATGCCAAGATAACTGGTTCAGTGTCTCCCACATCATTCCCTGGGCTTTCTAAAATATTGGCCCAACAGTTGCTTTTAGGGCCCTCTTGGTCTTCCTCTCATTTGCTTTTTATTCCCTTCTCCTACTCCCATCTTTGGGGGATTTTTCCAGGGCTTAAAGATTTAGTTCAGACGACTTCTCTGCTGGTTATGTTACTCTTGGGTGCAAGTTACCTAGGGCTATAGATCTAAAATAGTTACAGATTATGAATAACCACAGGCTAAGATTTCCGACCTGTATATGATATGTAGAGGGAAGGTAAGATCTCTCTGATGAAGTTCAGACATGGATCTAGGTTTCATTCTGAGCTCTTCCAACACTTTTTTGGTGTGAATGAGCACAAAACTTTTCCATCCAGTGGGACAGCTCAGCCTTTGCTTCATACTTTTCACGGTGGTTTGGACCAGTTCTGCATGGGTATACACACATTATTGAATCAGCCTGACATTTAACACTGCATTTTCAGTGCTGCCATCTCCAACCTGACTGTGCTCTGACTGAAGTAATTTGGTTTTGAAATGGGCATCATTAGCTTTAGAAGCTGGCTCTGGATTTTAGGATGCGAGTTCTGAAGTTTCCTGCTGTTGCTAAGTGCCAAATTTCCTAGGCTCCTCTGTAGTGTGAATGAGTTAAACTGCTTCATTAATGATAAATGGTTACGTGTATTGTCGTTTCCGTCTCCACACCATGGTCAAAAGTGAATGTTGCTTCAAGGAGGAAGACAGCAGAGTCCTGTCCAACATATGTTTGACCTTAGCACACAACAGGCTTGATCCTGCACTGTGAGTCTCATTGATTTCCATTGCAGGAGACACTTGGTTCTTTATAGCCTCAAGGTCCCAGAATCACCTTCCACAAAATTTGAAAACTTAAATGCCATAATTACTTAACCGTCTTATTTAGTTAAAGCAGCACAGAAGCAAGGTTGATAGACAGACATGCCACTACTATGTCATGGTAGGATTGCTCCCAGACGTGACAGAAATGAGTCTCCCTTTGTCCCTCAAGCTGCACCCCTACCCCTCTCACCCCTTTTAGTCAAGCTCTTCTCAGTGTAATTAAAGGAATTTCCTCCTTTGCCTTGTCAGCTGCAGATACAAATTGCAGCCTCAGTTTGACTGATGATTAACACGTCTTCAGAGCAAAACTCAGGGTATACCTCCAGCCTCCTGTGGGTGCTGCCACCCCCGTCCCTCTTGGGTCAGGTAGAAGGTGTGACCAGCCCATCCCCTTCTCCTTGCTCACTTACTTACATCCATTGCTTCGTAGCAGGAAAAGGTTCTTCCCCCAGAGGGTGGTGGACACTGGAACAGGCTCCCCAGGGAGGTGTCACGGCCCCAAGCCTGGCAGCGTTCAAGAAGAGACCGGACAAGGCCTCAGACACACGGTGTGAACTGTGGGGTTGTCCTGTGCAGGGACAGGAATTGGACTCGATGATCCTCGTGGGTCCCTTCCAACTCAGGACATTCTGTGATTCTGTCATCCCTTGGTAAGGGCAGGTGCCAATGCCTGTCCCACGGATGCAACAGAACAGAGCAGTGTGGGTCAGAGAGGGGTTAAAGAAGAGCTTAAGGCCTCCCTTGATGCACTGCCTGGTAGCCTGTTTCACCATGCACAGGGCTGTCTAGTGTTTATGACTTTGAACAGAAAGCCAAGTTTGCTCTTCAAGTTTCTGTATGAAATAGTGTGATAACATATCAAGCGGCTAACGTCAAGAGACTTTGGGCTATATTCATAAATGCTTCAGGGAATCAGTAAAGACACAATAAATTATTGCTTCAGAAGTTTCTTCATTCACCTGCTCCAGGCAAATGGGAAAAGGACAATCAATATTTCTTTTTGAAATGCCAGAAATCCTAAACATATGAAACTTCCTGACAGTCCCTGCATTTGCACTGGGATTTTATGAGGTTGCGTCAGTTGACCTTCCCGCTTTCAGAGTTCAAGCTAGCTGAAAAAAAGGGATTGTAAAAAATATGGCCACAAATGGCTTTAAGCACAATACCACATATGAAAGGACATTCAGCAACCTAGAAAATGGGCCATATTCTAAAGGCAGTTTGTTCTTAATTTTCAGTGAAGGAATCGATAACTTTTCGCATTGAAATGGAAATGAAACAGCCTTCAGTGGGACAAAGTTTTGCTCAGTAAAAGCCTCTGATTCTGAGCCAGCATCTTAACAAAGCTTTACAGATGAGAGAACGGGAAGCTTTTGTTTGTTTGTTTTCTATCAAGAGCAGGGATTTAAGGAAGAAGGAGAGAAGAAGGTGGCGGTACTGCCCAAACGATTGCCCACCAGCTGGCCATTGCTGCTTCTCGATGCTGCAGCCACGTGCGGCTCAGAGCAGACTGCATGGCCATTCCTCAGATGAAAGCATGAACTTTTGTCTTCAACGTCTTTTAGCTTTTGAAGCTTCTTCCTTCTGCCTTCAGTCTACCTTTTTCTCCTGGCATGCCTGTTTCCCCCTTAGCTACTTCCACACATCACCCCAAGAATGAGAAAATCCTTCAGATTTCACAAAGCACCCATCTTTCCCTTTTCTTTATATTTCTCTTTAAAACATTCCTCAGCTACAATACCTACAAATCTCTTCCATCTGGGGCTGGTTAGGCAAATATGAGCTGTGACTTCTGGTTTTCTGCAAACCCTCTTCCTTTTATTGCTCCCCCACTTTCCCAACCCAGGTCTAAGCCAATTTTGCCCACGCCTTGCATCCTGCTTAATGTGCAGGTTTCGTGCTGGGAGGGCTCTGTTTTTCACAGCTCACCTGCAAGATGCCCAGCACAGAGCTTTAGCTAGCAGGTCCTCTGGCTAGAATTACCAAGAGGGACCCGGCTGGGAATTTGCACAGCATATTCCTCTGTGCTTCAGTTACGGAACCAGAGTGAGTGACCTTGCTGTCCCCATGCTGCCAGCACACTGAGCAGTAGCACCCTCACCTTCTGCAGGCAAGTTCTCAGCGATCGAATAGTTAAATATCCAGCTTTTTGCAAAGTTCAGTCGCTCTTATGCTGCTCACAAACACCACTTTGTGCTTCGATCGCTATTTGCACGACTTTAGGTGCTTCATGGAAAAGCCAGAATTTGAGCATTAAAGCAAGCCCAAGTGCTTTCTTGGGCTGCCCCTTTCAGACATCGTCCTGAGACAGGCACAGGTCCTGCTGCCTACCCGTATTTCAAAGAAAATCTATGGGCCAAAACACTTTTAAGTGTCTCTGATTGAAATACTGTGTGGCAGTAAATAAATTTGAGTTTATGAAACTGGCTCATCGGTATGAGGAACAGGGAAGCCGTTTTCTCACTGTGTCTCGTCCCTGTCTCTAAATACACAGCACACACCACGTATGCAGAGGTGAGGCCTGGGTGAAAAATTGCAGAGCAAAGTGCTAAATGCATTTGTATGGCAGCCCCAACAACTTCCCCTGCCCTCTGACTTTTATCCCATCCCTCAGGATTTACTCCAACATTCCTCTGAAGAGCCACCATTTAAAAAGAGAAAACTAGACCAGAAAGCCCACCATCACAAAAAAAACCCCAAACAACAACCCAGACACCTGCTGGAGGGTTTTTTTCCTTCTTCCACACAAGAATTTCCACACAAGTCAACCTGGCCAGGGATGAGATGAGTAAGATGCAGTCCTGGACTGGTTAGCAGTTTCTTTATACGTAACATTACCGCGACCCTAAGGCTTTGATCCTGCAGCCACACCGAGCAAGGCAAATGGGGAGCAAAGTCCCACTGTTCGGACGTGGCAGCATTTGACTCCAAGTGTGGCACAAGACGGGAAAGTGGAGAATCAGATCACGCAATGTTCAAATTTAATCTTTCAGGGAGGGAAATGAAAGGGCCGTGGCACTGGGAAAGAGAGCTTTCCTGTTTCCTAGTGACACTCTATTTAGATCTGGAAGAGCTCCCAGAAAGGACTTTAAGCATGAGGGACCTTTGTTTTTGAAAACACAATTTTGGCTCATTTCAGAGGAGTTTTATGGTTTTCTGTGGGCATGGATAACTGGATTCGTGACAAGTCCTTTTGCATCCTTTACCAGGAAAAGGATACAGAAGCTGTCACAGTATTTTTAAAACTTTTCAAAACCACAATTGCTCGTTTTTCCATAATATGTTTGATCTATGCAGCATCACCATAATCTGGTGTATACACATTTTATTTACATTAATGTAGCACAGCCCATGTAATTTACTTGGACGAAGCCAAATTGAATGAATTTTTTTACTTTTTATTCTCTTGCTAAGCAGAGCCCGCTGCTCTCAGGATCAGAAAATCTCAGAAATCATGATGTACCATTTAGAAATGACCATGAAGAATTAGGTAGCAGTGAATTTGTAGCAATATATATATAGATATCATAGCATTGAAGTGTGTTCCACTATTAATCCCAAGAACCAGCAGTGAGCTATAATGCAAATCACGCATTGCATGAACCTGCTGTGGCTTATGTCACCCCTTACTAGCGACTGTGCACGTAAACTGTTGTCAATTATTTCTACCCACGTTGCACACAAACACGGTCCAAAAGGGCTTTTGACCATCACAGCCAAGGGATGGAGCATAATTCAACAGGGAGGTTGATGAGCTGCTCAGAGTCTGCTGAGCAGGAGCCTGGAGGCCTAGAAGGCCTGTGGCAGCACGACGATGGCCGTGACCTGAAATCACACAGGTTGGGCTGGCACCGGGGTAGGAATTTGCAGTTGTCCTCATTGGTATGGACCAAAGAGGACCAGAGCCATGTGATTTCCTTAGCGCTGAGGATTTCTGTGTCCTTGGAGAAGAGGTGTGGTTTACTTCCAACATCTTTAATAAAAGAAAACTATCATAAAGCCATTCTCCAGGCAAGAGTTGTAAATACCGCTGTGTATGTTGGCTTTTAAAGTAGAGACGTTAGCCAGAATATCTCAGACTGTGTAATTTAGGGTCTTTTATCATTTCATCTTCCAGTTACAGTACCAAAAGAAGTGATGTCTGGAAGACAAATTTCACAGGTGGAAGAAAATCCCTCAATTAAAATATATTTAATACTTGAATGGTGTAATAGAAAGGCCAGTCTTACTATTTTTCCAAAAATGGACTTAAAAACTCAGTACCTCCTGCAGAATGGATGAGTTTTTGAAAATCATCTAAGCTTTTACAAGTTTCAGGTCTTTCATTTCTTTAACATCATAGGGAGCAAAGTTATTGTAGTCTGAGAATCCCAGTATATTTTTCATGACGCATCAGTGTGCAGCAATGGGTTAAGCAGTGGGTTATTAAACATAAACTACAGTAATGCCTATTTCCCAGTAGAATGAAGGACGCAGACTTTACAAGTTTCTGAGGTTAAATTAAAACAATGACTTTGACTGGTCTTCAAGCTCTTGTATTGAAGCAGATGTTCATACTTTACCTCCATGTGTGATATAGCTATTGAACAAAATTAAACGGCAGAGCAGATGCAGTTGATATGTGATGTATGCAATTTGGTGACCTTATGGAAGCAGGGAGGAAATCAGACTTCACAACTGTTTGTGGTCTGTTTGTTGTTTGTGGAAGGTTAAGACCAACAGGTGAAAAAGATTGGGAAATTATATTGAAAACAGGGTAGTCTGAATGAAAGAAACATGTAGTCCCTGCCATGCAATCTATAGGTAATGTGTAATTACCAAAATTGAAACCTGCTTTTCACATGGCATGTAGGCAACAGACTGTCACAGAAAACAAGGAGCACAGCAGCTCTGCCCCTGCATTTTGTCTAAAGAAAACGCAGAATTAAGTCACCCTTAGCAGAAAAGTGCACAGCAAATGAGTCCTCTCTTAGAGACAAGAAAAATCATCGCAGAAACTGATGATCTCAGCCATGTCTGTGTGTCCTGGAGGATGACCAGATGTGCAGAGGCACAGTGGGTGAAGATAATAAGGCCAACCAGCGGGACCCGGGAGGTTCCCTGAACATCCTGCGTTTGAGAAGCCTCACAAGGGAGATTTCTGAGGCATCAAAAAATCCTTTACCTTATGAAATACACTTCATAATGTGTGAGCGCCTAAGTCATCCTTGAAGAAATTTGTCCCTCCAGCCTGCCATGCGAATCACGGTGAAGTGGCAGGACTGCAGTGGTTTGCTTGGCTGCAGAGCATGAAGGGGACTCAGTCCTCCACGCCTCCCGACACAGCGGGCCAGACACCGTTTCCTTCCCCCCATCCCACCTGGTCAGGTGCCAGTGCTGCAGGCATCGCCTTGCCTTTGCTACCAGAAGCCAGGCTCCCCGCTTGCAGTAGGGCTGGGCGTCACAGAATAATTTCAGTTGGAAGAGACCCTCAAGATCATCAAGTCCAACTGTTATACATCCTGACAGGTCCTGTGCTGGCTTCTGCCCTCGCTCTTGACCCGTCCTGGTCAGCCCTACCTGCCTCAGCAGACTGACGTGTGCCAGTGTCAGGTTCCTGAACCACAGGGGAGAAGTTTGAAAATCCACCTGAGGATGCCCCTTGTCCATACAGTGCAAGTGGCCTGGGATGCTTCAGTGCCTAGTGCCTGTATCCCACCTTGATGTGCCTTGAAGAGTGTGTGTGTCTGTGTGTCTGTGTGGCATGTGAGTGAAGAGAACAGGTTTTTCTTCTGTGTGCTCTTATCTGAAACATATGGATTTCATCAGAGAAACGCAGAGGTTAGCCCAGACATAAAAAAACCTTTCCTCATAGGTAGGTGTAACCAGAACTACATGTAGTTTCAGACATAGGAGCTTCCAGTTTATGCCAGCAGTGCTTGTTCCACCCCTGAGAGCAAGACCTGCCATTCAGTACTATTGAATTTCATTTGTTTTCTCTTACTGTGGCTTTCAAGGTCACCCGGTTTTTCCTGCACGGTCAAGTGCTACACTCCGACCAGGGGTGCTCATTCCTGCCAATGGGAATACATCTTCTGTAGACTAATGCAAATGTTTGATTAACAGCTTGCATCAGGAAATGACTCCAGTTCCCAGTGTGTCTCTCCAGCCCCACAGTGTCACTTCTAGCCCACAGAGCAACCAACTCAGATTGCAGTTCTGGAGCATGGGGTTACTCAAAAGGCAGTTTTCTGCCCAAAAAGGGCTCTCCTGCAGCCGTGCCAATGTGGAGCTGGTGAGCAGGCAATGGAGACAGCCTGGAGACATCCTACATCCAGTCAAGGTGAAACAGATATTACAGGCTTCAGGAGGGTTTGTTTTTCACCAAGTCTTTTCCAAAATAATGTTGAGGGATGGCTGACAAAGCATCTCTCCCCTCCGTCTGTACCCACATCTGCTGTGCACAGAGTCTGGGGTCCCAGCTTGTGGTGCCATTTCAGGGTACACATATGGGAATGCCAGTGTTTTGGTCAGCCACCCTCAGCACAGGTGTAAAAATCCTGACTTAAGACTAATTATGGCAAAGTAATTATTTCTGAGCCTTGATGGCAAGAAGTCCCAATTAGCTTTAAATAGGATATAAGTAGTCTGGGGGGGAAAACCTTCTGTCAGGAGAATCTAAGCTAGAAGAGGCTGAGGCCAGACGCAAGGAAAATAAATATGAGTCTTTTCAAACAGAGGATTAGGCTGTGTTATTGCTTCTCAGTTTCCAGTCCTGGAAAGAAGGCAGACAGAAGGCTGGGCTTTCTCTGCTCTGCCACAGATGGGGATCGGCCTCACAGTAGCCCTTGCCAAATAAAAAATTAATAAATTACCTTTATCAGAGTGAGTTTCTGAAAGGCAGCTCTACTGTTGTTGTGAGCATCCATATCCTGGTAGCCACGTCCACAGCTTTTCATGTTCGGCAGGTTTCATGTGCTCAACAGAAGCCCATCAGGCAGCATTTCCTTCAGCTGGCCAAAGGAAATCCTGCTTGATTCCTCCTTGGTTTATTCCGGGTGCAGCCTTATGGCAAGTGTCTCATGGCTTTGGGTTTCCTCTCGATCAATAAACCTGGGCTGCCAGGCAGCTGCATTTTCAAGAGCTACACATAAAGATGTTCAAGAGGATTTCAGACTTGTAATTAATGTTTTACAGTGTTATCTCAAAAAAAAATATTTACAGCTTTCCTTAAATATTACAACTAACTTTCTGATTTTAATATACATTTGTCCCATGGGTTTTTCACCCATTAAGATAGATTAAGTGACTATTCTAATGTACAATAGCAGATTTTGCCCTGTGGTTTAGTGGCTGGCTGTGGTTGACTGATACCCGGCCCTCTGAATCCCTGCTGAGTATCTAAGCTCTATGACCTGCAGTGAATGCATTTAATCTACATAAAAAGAACACAAATTGCATGTTAGCCTTTTCGAGCCCAGTAATCAGTTTTACAGTTTACTTGGTACGCTTACTGCAGTCCTAGTGGCTCCAAGGAGGTTCCAAGGATTCTTCCTCTTTATTTTTTTTCTCCCTACTTGTCTCATGTAGAAGAAAAGTGTTTGCATTTTGATTGTGCTCATTCCCTGACCCCTGTAATTTAACCATTGTTCATATTTAGTGCCGACTGGAGTCCTGCGGGGCAGCTGATAACAATAATTTGTAATAAAGCATACGCAGGCTCCATTTTTTTTTATCCTTGTTTTCCCTAATAATGCGAAATTAAATTTGTTAATTAAAACAGATGAAATCAAATAGGATTCCGGGGCTGCAAAAGTACATGGATTATCCTGGCCTCACATTTCGGATGATTATAATATTTGGCATGTATATAGTGCTTCAAAGCAGTGTCACGGTTAATCCTTACCCTACCACCTCTCTGAAGTGCGTTGTTATTCCTCAATTTGCAGAGGAGGATGCCCAAGCAAAGAGGTTACCTCCAGGCACAGGTGTCTTGTTGCATGCCCCCGCAGAAGTGTGGTTTTGGATGATCAGGAGGTTACCAGGGAAGCCCATATGTCCCCTGAGCTTTTGCAGGGTGGAGGATCTGGAGGTAACATTCCAGGAACAGGGCTCGGAGGCTGGGGGTTCAGTCCAGGCGCTGCGAGCCGAGGCATGTGGAGCATCCTGCCGGTCCTGTCACTGCAGCATCGTATGTAGACCATGAGGTGCAAAGTGAGTTGCTCATCTGCCAGCTGTTGCCCAGCATGGCATGAAGATGAGAATCTTGTCCCAAAATTATAATCCCAAAAACATACATGATCTTCAGTACTTAGAAAACAACCAACCAACAACAACAATCCTAAAGTAACAACAACGGAAAAAAAATACAAAATACCCTTTAGACCAAACAGTTCCCCAGCAAAATGCGGTTCCAGCTAAATATTTTTGTGGGGTAACACTGGTATCAGTGTTGGCAGATCAGAAAATATTTTAACCTTCTGTCTCCAGTCATTTCCAGCTCAGGTAATTTTGATGGTTTTAGTGTTGCTGTTTTCATACACAAATACACTTTGGTGAGCGAGTGGAAACAAAAAGGAAATTAAACACACCAAAACATGATGTCTTGGCAGCTCTGCAATTTATTTTGGAGGAGAGCTGGGTTTTCTGGGGCAGTGCAGGATGCGGTGCTCCCTGCTAGGGCTCAGTGCTGCTCCCTCCCTCTGTGGTACAAATTCCTGAATAGCAAAACTCTGGTTCCTGAGCAGCTCACGTGGAGATAACGTGTGAGATGATGGGAATGCGCACATGCTGGGGCTGAGGTTGGCCATAGCTAGTTTTCTATAAAAGTTCTCTGCTGCATTGCAGGAGTGAAGCTGCAGCCTTCGGCTTCTGCCGTGGCCTGTGGGCTGGGGTGGGAGACTCAGAGCCTGGGTGAGTAACTGATTCCACCTAAAAGGCTGGGGTTTATCCTGTTATGAGGGAATAAAGGGTGACCTAGAAACTATGGCAGCATGGCTTGAGAGCAGCCCTGAGGAAAAGGACTTGAGGGTACTGGTGTACAAGACTGGACACGAGCTGGCAATGCGTGCTTGCAGCCCAGAATCATAGAATGTCCTCAGTTGGAAGGGACCCACAAGGATCATCGAGTCGAACTCCTGTCCCTGCATATGACAGCTCCACAAGAAGGCCAATCATATTTTGGTCTGCATCAAAAGGAGCATGGCCAGCAGGTCCAGGCAGGTGATTTTGCCCCTCTACTCCGCTCTGGTGAGACCCCACCTGGAGTCCTGTGTCCAGCTCTGGAGCCCTCAGCCCAGGAAAGACATGGACCTGTTGGAGAGGGGCCAGAGGAGGCCACAGAAATGATCAGAGGGCTGGAACAGCTCTGCTGTGAGGACAGGCTGAGAGAGTTGGGGTTGTTCAGCCTGGAGAAGAGAAGGCTCCAGGGAGACCTTATTGTAGACTTTCAGTACTTAAAAGAGGCCTCTAAGAAAGATGGGGACAGAAATTTTAGCAGGGTCTGTTGCAATAGGAGAAAGGGTAATGGTTTTAAACTAAAACCTGAGGGGATTCAGGCCAGACATGAGGAAGAAATTTTTTACAATGAGGGTGGTGAGACACAGGCCCAGGTTGCCCAGAGAGGTGGTGGATGCCCCATCCCTGGAGACGTTCCAGGCCAGGCTGGACGGGGCTCTGAGCAACCTGATCTGGTTGCAGATGTCCCTGCTCATTGCAGGGGGTTGGACTAGATGACCTTTGAAGGTCCCTTCCAACCCAAACTATTCTATGATTTTATTCTGTGGCACTCCAGTGGGTCTGCCCCACTGCTCAATGGGCTGGGAAGGAGGCACAGTGCCATCTCAAACAGAGATGTGACTTGATGGCAGGTGACAGGACTCACCCAGAGGGCTCGGGCTGAGTATTCCTCATGCACTGTGGGCTCCCCAGCAGGGCAGAGAGATGCATGGGACCTTTGCTGAAGGGGTCAGTCATAAATCAGCCCCTGACATGAGCTAATGAGGAACATGATGAGCGGTGCGAAGCTGAGGGTGACTGATAGGAGACAAAGCCGATGCTGCTGGGAATGTCTCATATGGCCAGGAAAGCGGCTTGTAGACTATGTCAGTTGTAACAGACAAGGTTAAAAGGGTCATCTCCATATTCTCCCCCAAAATATCTACCTTCAGCAGACAGCCTATTCTGGCGTCTCGAAAGAGTGAATGTTGCAGAAAGCCGTGATGACACTGAAAACAGATTACACCTTTTTTCCTTAGAGGAAATCTTCAGGACATCTGGAGGACAGCTATAAAATGTTCCTATTTTATGTTTTAATTACATTTTGAGATTGTTAGGCTAAGCATCCTGTGCTTTAAAAAGAGCAAACTTCATGCTCAAAGTATACAGAGAATTGAAAGATCTACCAAGAACTGTAGCTATGTTTTGGTTAGTTGTCACTTGTAACTCAGTATATTATAAATAATGGAAGAGGGAACATTAAAACATGAGCTCAAACCATTTTCACCAAGAGTCCAACAAAGAAACAAACTATAGGTGTTGACAAGAATTGTTTGGTGGAGAATGATATTGCATATCGCAGAGCCTGTGAACATCAGCTTTACATAAACTTCTTCCATATGAGACGTTAATCAGGATGGAGAACTGCAGGATCTGAAAACAATCAACATTTCTCCTTTCAAACCCCTGATATTCAGGGTGAGGAGCTTGTGATATCCCTGTGCGGTGGGAATGAAGGAGGCTCTGGGGCAGCGTGGGCTGATGGGAGGTGGACACATCTGAGGGGTGTTAAACAGGTCCTGAGCTGAGCGCCCTGCACCATCCTGGCTGAAGGGAGGGCCTTTCTTGGAGTAGGGATGTGGTAGCCAGTGAAGTGGAATTCTAAACGAGGGTGAATCAGACCCAAACAAGCCTGAGATGTGTTTCAGTGGTAAAAATGAATAAAAGAGGGAGCAGAAAGTGCCTGGGAGGTTCCAAGGAATAAATGCAAGGCGGAAGCCAGCAGCAAACAAGACAGACCTGCGAACGTACACATGCAGCTTAGATAAATAGATGGTTTACTATCATTCCTACGAATTACCTTTGGTGATAAACGAAAGTATTCACGAAGTTAATGTAATAGTTACATGCCACATATGAGTATATCCTCAAACATACCAATATGAATGTATTTCGTATGTATATGACCATATATGAAAATATATAAGTATGGTTTGCATATCTTTTGAACCAGAATTTGTAAGGAAGGAGTAACCTTCAGAAAAGTAAACAATTGTATTTGACGGTTTCTAAGCAAGATTTCAGTTTTGCATTTTCAAATGACATTCTCATTTTCCTAAATGCAAAACGCATTTGGAAAAGAAAAAAAAAAAAAAAGAAAAGAAAAAACGGTGGCTGCCCTATTTACCTTTGTATAAAGATGTAGTGGTGGAATATGGTTTGATTGCAAAATATATGCTGTTCCCAAGGGAACTGCTGCTTGAAAGGACTCACTAGCCGTGATTAGACTGATCAGATGATCATTTGCTCTCAGCTTAAGCTAGTATAAAGCAAGAGAAAGTCAATTGGCTTGAAGGACCTGTGCTATGGTCACCTGGCAAGCTTATCTTCCTTGGGTAAAAAGGATCAAAACAAAGTTGTTATGACCAGCGTGTTGTTAGCTCAGAGCATCACCCTGCCTGAATTCAAGGGCCGGATCAACAAATGTGGTTGATATCACTTTGTGATGTGCTCACGCCATGCCCATTTAAACCAGCAGTGATTTCATCAGCTTGTGTTAGGGGCAAAACTCCCCTTAAACAGTGGGGCACAGCAAGTTACTAACAATAATGATTCTTTTGTTTTGATGCTAAATTGATGAAGGTGGCACCACCCTAGGAAGGCTCAGGGAACCATGCCAGGATCCCCGGCACCCAGCATCGGTCTGACACGTCCATCAACTTTAACGCCCACCAGGGAAGGCCACCAGGCAGCACGCGTCCCCACTGCTCCGTGTGCCTGCTGCAGGGATGCTCCGCAGCCTGATGGGACCTCTCTCCATCTTCTCCCCCCAGCTGACCTCACTGGGGCTGGATCTGCCCCCTGCGTACAGCCGTGTTACAGTGGGTCAGATCTTCAGCACACACAACTTGGGAATGCGCTATTAAGATCAATGCTCCAAATTATCTACACATTTTCACGTTCCCTTTTTTAATTTTGTGCCTCTAAATGCTCTTGGGGGATGTTTGTGGGTTGTTTTTTCATTTTGTTTTTCTTCTGCAAAATTAATCTGAAAGATTAATGCAAAGTCAAGCAATCTTCTTTTACTTAAACAAAGTCACTTGCACATATACTTTCACTCCCTACCTCTTAGGGGGAGAATATTTATCTATTGAATTCTGCAGTAACAATTTAACTCCAGTGTGCCTGCCACGAGCCCGAGTTGCCAACGACATGCATATTCTTTCAAGTAACACAGTGTATTTGGGACTTTGAAGAGCATGAATCTAGAACAATCCCAAAAGTGGAGTGTTTAATCCCACAAGTAACTACACAGAGCCAGGCAGCAGTGCCTTCAGAGAGTTGCAAGTGTCTGTGCTCTGCAGGATAAGGCTCAGGATCAGAAAGAGAAGAAAAAATCTCTTGGTCACGTGCCCAGCTTCCCTCTCTCACTCTCAAGGCTGTCGCCACGTAACCTCCGACCCATGGTCTTTCTCATCTCGCATGGCCACAGAGATGTGCCTCAGCCTCTGGTCTTGGCAACTGTGCTACATATCAAGTGCTTTCTCCCCCCAAAAGTCTAAACTAAGTTTTCCTTTCCCTGACCTTTGGCCAACACTCTCTGTCCTACCATAAATAATTCCCCACCTTTGTTTAAACTGTTAAACTGAAGGTATTTATTACTTGTCACCATATACCCCAGGATTTTCCTCTCTTTGCTAAATACACTGGTGATCTGTAGTCACTCTTCATATGTCTTACCCTCCTGTCTGTCCATCCTTCCATCCGTCCCTCCTGACCTGACCCCACAGACAAGTAACGCATTTTCAGCCAACCTACAGGGAAGATGAACTTGTCTCTGGAGGGATGGAGAAGGAAAGACATGGCGGTGGTGCAGAGGGCAGGCTCATCATACACAGCTTACAGAGCTCACCAGATTGTCACCATTTTCACTTGACGAGTAGCAACTGATCCCATGTAACCCTGCTCCCAAACAAGGCTATTATACCCAAGCTGCAGGACAGTCAAATTTCATTATCCGTTCTGCAAAACATATGGAGGAAACAAAATATTGGAGGATACTCCAGTGACAGCTAATGACATTACTGAAATTACTATAAATATCATCTTTAATCTAATCAAAAACAGTATATCAAAGGCATTAAAGCTGCAGATGCTTACTGTGCCAGGGGGGAACCAAATGAAGCCTTACAGATGTGTCATACTGTTAAGTTATATTTGCATAATAGAAAATGAATGCTGCTTGTATCTTTGATTTCTGCTGCTTTTTAAACCAGGGGGGATCTGAACATTACATTTAATAAAGATCTTTTTAGGTAACCAAAGGCTCGGACAGACAAACAAAAATACAAATCACCTGCAGGCCTGACAAAAAAAAATCCCAATGAATGGTCACTTTATCCCTTGCTAATTATTACCTGGGTTACTCTGTCATGTATTTAATTGGCACCATTTGTCTTGAAAGCATATTTCACCAAACTGATGCTGACTGTGGGGTAAGAACCAACCAAGTAACATCAATCAGTTAATTAACTGGTTAACACATTTCCTTCCTTCTTAATTTCTGCCTTTGATTTTCATGTAGCTGCTTTTAGGATCTGAATTTTCAGGATGTTTTTTATGGACAACCAGAGGTAGTGATGGGTGAGAGGGGCCCTACCAACATCACCTTTGTGATATTATTTTGCTAACATAGGGAGAGGATGCTTTTGTGCCCTTCTGGGGTCTTTAGCACCATGGTGAACACTTCTGGGAAATAAAATAACAGGTTTACATTTATTAAACATAGGAACAATCCTGCTTACTGCTGAAGAAATGAACAGAGACAGCACACCTCCCACCACTGGGAGAAACCTGAGTTTCCCCTCCGGTGCACACAAGAGCAGGAGATGTTCCTAGACTTTGGCACATCCCTGCTTCCTGAGTCTGAATATTTCCAAACTGGCAGAGCTATGTCAGCTTTGTGCTTCTACAAGCATGAACCAAGACATGCCAACCAACCTGGCTGATGCACTGCTTCCCTCAGCGTGTCCTCTCTACACTGCATTGCTGGGACTATTGAAATCTCATTAAAACAGAGAGAATCTAACAGCATTTTCATTTGACCTTATCCCAGCAGAAGATGCAGACCTGAGAAAAGAAGAATCTGGTGGGATTTTCTATTTCGCTGCAGGTTGCTGTTTATTCCTCTGTTTGGTCAGCCCGCTCAGCAATGCCCCTCTTCAAAGGCTACTTAAACCTCAACCATGTCCTTGCCTGAGCTGTTCTGGTCCCCTAGCAGTCCTACCTCCAGCCACCCTGGCTTTGGACATGCTTCACCTTCCCTCTGTGGTGGGATGAGAATAACACTTGTTTCTGGTAAAGCAACCCATATTGCTTGCACCTGTTACATACAGGTGATGCTGGTGTAAAGGATCAGCCAAGTGTTTCCCAGCCACCTTGTGCAGCTGGGCTACGTGAGAGGTGTGGGTCCAGCAGCAATGTGTTTTGTTTCCCCCCATGCAGCTCTTTGGAAGGAGATTTTGGGCTTGTCCTGAATGGTCTGTGGCAGGAATACGCGTTATCAGGGCAGAAGAGGATTATATGGTCCTTGTAATTCAGCACGGGAGCTGTGAAGGTCTATGGCCCCAACTGTGCTCATAAACCCCAACAGGAGCATTGCACTGAGCAAGAGAGCAGAGCTCTGTCTTGACTGGGTGGCTGAGGATGGATTTCGCTAGACTGCACACTAGGTTTTACCTGGCACAGGGCCCACGTGTGGTCTCTACTGGAAAAAATGGATTTTGCCCTAAAAGATTATGTGCCTGGATTTATTTAGGCTGCAATTTGCATGAAGATATTCATTTTAAAATTAGTCCCCCAAAAGCACCAGGAAAAGAAAGAAGTCGACTGGAAAAAGGATTTCTGTTCAGCCTTAATTTAAAGTGGAAAATAATGTTTGTAAAACTGCATGCCAAATATATTGGAAGGATTTGACATTATAATATAGAGTAGGTTAATGGCAGTTTTGTAATCTAATCTGCTGTTGAACTCTGATTTTAGCAACCATCTTTCCTCCTTGGGCTTAGAAGGCCTTTGTGTTTCCGTAAACTCCAGCAGATTGAGAGAGTTCAGAGTTGAAAGCTCAGTGATTTAAATTCGCCATGCTGCTAAGTGCTAAGGCTTAAGAGGAGTGAATAACTGCAGCACAGAGTCTGTTATACACCAGGACTTCTCCAGCTCCCCGAGCCAGCGGCCAAATCCATCCCAGGTATTTGCATCCCGGTCCCCACGGGCTGCTGCCCACGGGGTGCCCTATGTTCCTGCCTCTTTTGCAAGGATGCTCACCAGGACCGCCTGCACACCCATGCTCGGATAACTCCCTGCAGGCAGGACACACCAGCAATTTTACTTTTAAACATAGCTCATTTTCTCCACTTTCAGTGGGCAAGTGTGTCAAAAGGCAAGCCCCAGAAATGCCGGCCACATGGCATCCTCTTCTCCATGGGGACATGGGCTGTGGGCAGCCAAATTCCTCTTGCTGCCTGTTTTCTCAGAGTGGACAGCAAGCAGAGAAGGAGATGTGCTGGTGCGGACCTCGGTACGTGAATCCCACCCAGCAGCACAGCCCACAACGGGTGGTTCTCCTGTGCGCTTCTTTAAAGAGATGCCGGAGCACCTTGGGCTCCATTAGGAGCAGATCTGAGGTGCAGAATCATCACGTCACACTGGGTTTTTCCAGCTGCGTGAGAGGACATGAACTGACTGTGCCTCTTAAACGATGCTTTTAAGTCAGCTCGACTGAAAATGTTGACAGACACTACGTGGATTTAGTACTTTGATACTTGTGGGGAAAGACTGGGGAAAGAGGAGGTGGATGTCTGACTGTTTAGAATGGATATTTAAGGAAGATGCAGAAGAAGCAGCAGTCGGCAACTGGTATGCCTAACCTACAAATGTCAGCTTTACAGAGTGAGTCAGTCTAAAAATAACCTCCAATTGTCTCCCAGCTACTCCAGCAGCACAGTGAAGGCGCAAGTGGTTGAGAAAAATCACCAGAGTGGGGGAGAAGGATCTTCTGTCCGGCTTTTTTTTAAAAAGCCTATGCTTTTAGAAATTTCTGATTAAAAAATGAAGCAAATACCAGCCTCTCGGAAGTCTAGATACAAGTTAACCTTGTTTAATTGTATCCACTTTATTTATTTTACCTCTGAAAGGCAGCACAGGCTGAATTCCAGATATTCCCCAGAACACTGTAAGTGTAAAACATGGGTATCCTTGCAGAAATGCATGAGAATGTACCACCCCCATTCAGACTACACTCTCTTTCTAGACTCAATATTTTAAATGAGAGCATTGAATATCACTGCCTACAATTTGCATGCTTTCTTTTTTTTACAGTCTCCCTGCTCATTTACACTCTATGAGCTATTCCTTTCTCTTTTCAGTGATCATTGAAACACAGCCTGTCTATGGCAGCATTAAATTAATCCATGACAATATTTCAGAATAATTTTTAATGCATGATCCAGAAATCTGTAGATGCTTTCTTTTTTTTTCTTTTTTTCTTTTTTTTCTTCCCTGTCTGAAGCCATTGCTCTACAAGAGGTGAATACTGGTTTCAGGTGTAGTAAGAGCCAGAATAATGCCAGCACTGTTCCATCCCTACACACTGCCATTTGGTATAGCAAACCAACCAACCAACCCCGAAGGAAAGACCTGAGACATGTTATAAACAGACAAGCAAAAATGCTCTTGAAAGACATAAAAACTAAATACCTCTCCAGTGATGTACAGGACTGCTGCTTACCTGCAAATATTCCTGAGATGGAACATGCTGCTGGAGATCACAGGAGCTGTTTCTGATTAATGCTACATAATTCTCTGATTTAAGGTCTCTCTCCCAGCTGGGAATGAAGATGCCATAGGGTCTTTCTACTCTGCAACAGGAGATTTTCCAGAAGCTGAGGTTTGAAAGAGTTAAGCCTGGAAAGTACCATTTTTGGACTTAAAACATTCCTCATCTAATCTCTTATATTCCCCTTTTCTACTCTGTGAGTGGAAAAAAAACCCAGAGGGGCTCCTGACATAGACTCGCAATGTCTCAGGAACCCGATGCTATATGCATTGCCGCAGCAAGAACAGACTGAAAAGGGTCAAGCTTGCTACTGGTAATGCTGCTGCTGAGGAAAGATCAGCTGCAAGGATGTGGAAGGGCAGGCAATGATGGGGGTGAGGTAGCAAGAAGGAGGATGCTGCACCGAAAACACGCTGTACCCAGGGTGGAACTATGTCCCTCTAGGGCCAGTCGTGACTGCTGCTCCATGATGGGGTTGCACCAGTGGTGAGACAGGTCCTTCTCCTCCTAACACCATGTGGGCAGGTCAGGTAAGGAGGACAGGAATGATAATAAGGGTCATGTGAATGACTCTTCCTCACGGGGAAGCAGTGTCAGGCACCTTCATACATTTGCCCTTGCCTGGGCTGTATCGGGCTCTAACACCCCACGGCAGCACACCGAATGCATCAGTGCCTGCGAACACAAGGACAATGCAGAGCTGGTGGCAGTGGATCACACATATGGGCACACTGGAAAGAAGCAGGACAAAGCACCATTAAATTGTTAATCGATTATTTGAATTTTCCCTGGATGCACTGGAATCAGCTCCAGAGATGGACTCACACTGTGGAAGCACAGCTAGCCTTGGGCAGACCACCAAGTTTGGGCCACAATCGTTTAACATTTTGATGTCACAAGAGCTCCATATGTGGCTCAAACATGCCAGATGGCCTGAAACACACACGGTCCTAAATACTCCAACACCTCTCGCACCCCGCAAAGCCACCAAACACCAGGCACGTAGTAAACACAGAACTGAATCCCCTCAGATGTGAGCTAGTGATGGCAAAATCAAGTACTCAGTTCAAGAGATCAGTTCTCCAGTTTGTGTGGCAAATTGATTTGTTTTACTCACTGATGCCCACTTCCCTAGTTCATTTAAATAACACCTCTCTGGAAGGGCTGATGGCAGGAGGCTTTGGTGACCAAGAGCCAGAGCTGTTTATATTTACATCATTGGTCTGAATCCAAGAAAGACTGATAGTGAAAGAAAATATTAGCCATCTGCCCAGTGCTTGACAGCCTTGCTAGCAATAAAACCAAGAATGGATTAGATATGGAGGCTGTCTGAATATCCCTTGCTAGGGATGTCCTTCCAGCTTGGAGAGGGTCTTCCTGGACAAAGCAGAGCCATGGGTCCTCTTGCCACCCTTACCATCTGCTGTCAGACCAGCGGGTAAATCCAGCAGTCTCCACTGGAGACTCAGCTTTTATGAACACTGACTTGTTACAAATATTGAAGGAAAAATATTGAAGAGGGAAAAAAACAGCTCTGTATAAGCCATTGCTCTTTCTGGTAGTGCATCACACTGTTTATGAACTAACAGATGCCACGCAATGTCCAGTATTTACGGCAGCACATACAAAGGTGCAGTTGGAAGGCAGACCTTACCCGTTACTACACTATTGCAATGTTCTTCTTTGCCAAAACAGAGTCCTGTATTTTCATATTTCCTACTTGCAATTGCATTTTACCACATACTAAAGTCCCTCAGCTGTAAAGATAATACTTTATAGCCTTAGACCTGAGGTGTAGGTAGCTCCTGTAGTCAAACTGTCCGTACCACCAGCAGATGCTCAGGAGGTGGAAGGCAATTGTCTATGGCTTTGCTTCCCCTTCGATGCTGCAGCTGCAGCAGAGGGGCTGCCTTACCATGTGGGTCACTTCTCTGCCAAACAGACTGCCTCTGAAACTGCTGTCAGCAATGAGAGACTTGTGGGGCCATATTTCACTAGTTAAAACCTCTCTTCTTGCTTTGACTAAGTAGACAAAATATCTTAAACCTGATTCAGATGGTGCGTACACCTAAGAATAGATGGTACCCTGGAAGCTGTCGGGCTTGTACCTGAATCCAGCAGCAGAGAAGGGTAAGGAGAAGATAGAGTTCCCATGCCCAGATGGACAACATGGCCCATCTCCCCTGCCTTGGTCAGAGACCACGCTGCTGACCTGGGAAGCAAGGGGAAGGGCAGTACACCACGCCATGGCCTGGGTTTTCGGTCCACTTTGTCCAGGCAGATTCCACCAGCCCACGTCTGCACCTGCGCGTGTTGGGAGGGCACAGGTGTGCGCTGGGGTCGCAGTCCCAACCCTTTGCAACCTGCCGAGGAAAGTGGGCAGGAGGAGCTGCAAAACTGACTGCTCCTGGTGGCAACGATGGATTCCCCCCAACGTGGAGCACAGCAGGCAGCACTGTGCCTACAAGCAAAGCATTCCAGTTGCGAGCGGTTGTTGGGTGGAAACACATTTGTCTCTGCTTGACCGGGCCAGTGAGTTTCAATAAATAATACCCTTTGCTTCTCACACAGCCTTTCTGTGGCAAAATGTTTGCACTGCCTTGCTTTCATTGTGTGTCTCGGCCAGAAAGGTCCCTACCACAAATGATGGACTTGCATCATATCAGCTCCTCTTTATCACGTAAGGCAGTAATAGATGCATGGGGAAGTACCATGCCTCAGGACAATTTGGGCACTCTGCAAAGGTCACTCTCTTCAGACCCTAATTGCTCAGCAAAAGTGACATTTAAATTGCATATCATTAAAATCATAACAAATTTATTTACCTCCTCCCTTATTTGGATCGGTTTTGCATACATTACGTGTTTGATGTATTGCATGCTATGGGGGTCAGAGTGCGTTTGCATCATAAAATAATGTCTTGTGGAATCACAATGACACGAGGTGCCAGGCTCTGAATATTACTCATGCACTGGCTGCTCTGGTAGGAGCTGCCACAGAATCCCAACAGCCGGAGAGGGCCAGCGCTCCCTGAGATTTGTAGGAAGACGGTATGGCAGCTGTTTTAAGAAAAGCAGGTAGTATTGCAAATGTAGTGGGCAAATAATACAGTGAACTCCTCTGGACAGTGGCAAGAAAGTTGCAGAAAAAGCACATATAAACATGTACATTTCTGACGCAGTTCTGAACCATTTCTTCAGTGCTAGCATTGACATACATGTATACATATATGTATTTCTATATATCTTTCTGTCACATGTATATATGTGTGTATCTCTGTATCTTTTTTTCTGTCTCAGAAGACGGCATTCAAGCCAATATTTTTTATGAACTGGATACACAGCTTATCTAACATGCCTAATAGATGTTTTCTCTCTTGCTTGCCATTAGACTTCAAACACTGCATTTTATCTTCATCAGCCTCAAAACCACATTCGCCAGGAGAGCTGTTATCATAGCACCTCTGTGTTCCTGTTTGCTACAGTATGATTACTTGAAGGCAGACTAGCTGAAAACAGGTTCAAAAAAGAGAGAATTATTTCAGGTAGCCTCAGTATTCTCTATTTCGCTTACGTGCATTCATTTCTTTTGTTCATGGAATTGTTTACTTACTTTTTAACGCACTTTGGGGCACTTGGTGTTGTATATCACATAAGAGAAAAAAGGTTTTGTGACTATAATCATGACAGCCCAACGTCAGTGCCAGAGGCTGAAAGAGATCTAGCTTGCCTTCTTAACTGAAGACGAAATAAATCGAACTAGGTATTTCTCCATGTGTTTAGCTCCCTTCTTCTACACCAAGACTGTGGAGGACCGAGGAATCATATGCTCTCCTAAAGCATGCAGAAAATGTTTATTTGCTGCTTTACAAGGCCTGAACCAAAGCCTGCTGGACTCTTTCCAGTCCATTGAATTTTTTTTTTTAATTAAAGATGAGAGAATGTTTTTGGCAAATAACAAGTCTATTAAAAAAATGTAGTTTTGAAGAAGCAACTTGCAGAATCGAGTCCAACTTGGTAAACAAATTTAGCTGGGAAAGAAATAGAAAACATTCATAAGAACATAACCAAGACTTTCCATGTTTTTCTTTGGAAAAAATATATTTGTTCGACGTGTAACACTATTTAAAAGCTACAAAAAAGGGTCTAGGCTGGCTAGACCCTGTAGAAAAATCTCTCCTTTTTCTTTGGTTTTCCAGATTGGCCACTGAACAGATGCGTCCTATGTGAATTTCTCTTTTCCATCACATCTTCTCTGTTCATATCACTTTGCTTGCTTCTTGCTGCCTGCCTTCATCATTTCCAGTGCTCCTGCCCGGCACGGATTCAGCTGAACAGATTCTAAATTACTAATCTCCAAATTAATTGCAAGAAAAAGATGCCTCCATTGGCTGGCAGCAACCTCTTGCATTACAGCTTGTGCAATATAGCAAAGAAAACACACTCTGAAGTAGACTAGAGGTAAAATCTGTAACCGGTGTGAGATTTGCCAACGGGCCAAGGCATTATTTCCTCCTCACTATGTATAGGGAACAGTGAAGAGCCCAGACGAGCTAGTCTCTCACCCATAAGAGAGCCTTCAAAGTGGAATCCTTCAACCCTTCAATATTGCTGCCAGCTAAACCCATAGGATAGTATCCCAAGCCTCCGTCAGGCAGAATTCCCTCTGATCAAAGCAAATCAAATCAGTGAAGATGGTGTTTTGCATTGCTGTGTTGGCCTGTTGCTGATCCTGGAGGATGTGCAAAGAATATTACAGCCTGAGACCAGCATCAGACCCCGAGTTCTTGGTTTTCCAGGACATCCCCTTTCTGAGGTCCCCGGTCCAGCACCCAGGTGAGCTTTGCAGGGGGCTGGATGTGCGTTTCAGGGCAAGAGTACAGCTTTTGCAGGTGGGAAGGCTGGCGTGAAGACTGGCATCCTTCTCCCAGTCCAGATGCCGCACTCCTGGCAAGATCTATTGGCGATGCCCGCTCGCTGCTCCAGTGCCACGTGGAAGATGAGAGCACCAGCACAGCTCCCCACAGGGCGGGATGGCTTGTGCCGCAAACCGGGAGCAAGCTCTGGAGCCGGCTGCCCTGCTGGTTTTGATTGACTGCAGCTGCCTGTTTGCTCTCAGTGAGGTTGGTTCTCGAAAGCCTGTCCGTTTGACCTGTCTGCCTCCTTCCTGACGCTGAGCTTCTTCTCTGCTGCCTCATTTCCTCCCTGTGAGCCTAACAGAGGCAGCCTGAAATCTCTCTGCCCGTTGGGCTTCCAAGTGACTTTCCATCTATTTAATCTATCATTAAAACTTAATACAAGGACTTCCTTTCAGAAAAAAAACATCAAGGAATGGAGCATTCCTTTCCTTTTATGATGTTGCCTGATTTTTAGCAACTATGTCCAGATACTTGTTTGACAGCTATAAATCAGGAACTCAATCAAGTGTCCGTAACAACCATGTACAGGAGTTTCGCCGGGACATTGCTCTCTCTTTCTTTCCTTTTTTTCCTTCCACACAGCAGGAGTGACTGGCATAATAGTGGATATTGGAAATAAACTCTTGAGAAGTGGAAGGGCCATCATTAGTGCTAACAAAAGCAGCTTTTGAGGCTGAGCCAAGATCAAATAAATGAGAACTGGTAGGAGAATCTGTCGTGTTTATGAACAGCTTATGAATGTGAGGTTCAAGTTATCACTTTTTTTGAATCAACTAACTTTTCTGGTACTCTATATGGATGGGCCTAAGCTGAGGGTTTACCTTTGATTTAAGCAGAGGTACCTTTGTCCTTAATTATTGATTATCTCTCCTTGGGTCAAGCAAGAGGCAACCCCTAATTTACTTCCAAGCTCTTTAACTCTGATCATCACTGTCCTTTCCCTCCCCTTTTTCACAGCTCTCCCACACCCAGACTTCCCCAATGAAAGCACCAGCTTCACCCTAGAAGGACAAGGGAACAGCTATTTTCCTGTGAAAACGCAAGAGGAAAGAGCCGGACTGCTCTTTTCAAAAGGGGATTTGTCATGATATCCCTGCCTCCACAGCCAAAATGTGCACTGACCACAAGGACCCTACCTTCACCTTCATCCACGGAAGAATTTAAACGATCTTTCCATATTGGCAGGCGAACAACATTTCCTGAAGAGAAAAATAAATGTTAATTTCCAGGGGTAATTAACAGTCACTGAATGAGACTAAAGGGCTTTCATCAAAATTACCAATCAGCTCAAATTTGAAGAGATTCTCTCCTCCTCATTGCTTCTTCATCTCATTCAGCCAGTCCTGCTGAATTACTGCCTAATAGAGTCTCAGACATATTCATATCCTGTCAAATTCCCATCCTCCCAAGGAACTGTCCCTTTCAAATGGTAATACAGAGGGCGTATGATGTGCACTCGTTGCTATTTCGGATTTAACAGCTGGCTGCGTTGCACCAAGGGTAGCTGTGCAAACTTAAATAAGGGATGTGCGCGTGCGTGCGTGTGTGCACATGTGTGTGTGTAAACACCTACTCTTTGGCAAATGATACCTTTTGTCTTAAATCATGCTCTCTTTATAACTCTTTGCAAGCTAATTCTCTTTTTAGACCGCCACAGCTGCTGAGGAGAGAGCGTTACAGTTTCACAGCAACCAAGAGCACGGTCTCACCCCAGGACTAAGCTGTGCAAATCCTTTCTCAAACAAGTTCCTGCTCAGCAGATGACTCGGGCCATCATCAGTACTATGGTGCTGGTGGCCCTCGTCAAGACCTAAGGGTTTAAGAAAGGCTCTTTTCAGGCTATCCTCACCTTGGCCAAGTGCAGGGCAGCTCTGGGGGGTTACTCATTATTACGTGACTTTGAATGCTCTCAACGCAGCTCAGCACACACACATTGGGGTGTCTAGGTGGAGGGATGAACGGTCTCAGGGCTGGTCTCCACAGAGCAGCGTGAGGACAGAAAGCAGGAGTCCTCCCCAGTTAGTATAATATAGAGGGTTCCCTCCTGCTTTGTTAAATATTTTGGTCCTGAACCAAAGACCCATGGTGTTTGCAGGGACATTTCCACTAACTCCAGCTGGATCTGGCCCTGTAATATGGAAATGTTGGGCAAGCCCACGGTGACAACCAACAAGGAGAATTTCTAGTGAAACCTTTTTGTGTGCTGCACCAGGGCACTTCTGGAGACAGCGCTAGATGGGCACAGAGCATGACCTCCATTAACAATATATACTACATGAAAGCTAATAATTCTGGCTAAAGCATATTCAAAATAGAATGCTTGAAGCAAAACTAATGCATTATTCACTGCTTGTTGGGAATACAAGAACATAGAGATAGACATCTAAGCCTTGGGCCTTTTCTGAGATGTACTGTACATGGGTTCAGTGGGCTTATGGCAGCACAGTGACTCTCACTGCCATAGATTTTTCATTACTAATAGTATTTAAAATCTTGCCCAGTGATGAAATAAAACCAAAAATGTGTGTATATTTAACTTTGCTTGCTAGTCATATACAGCGATAAGAGATGTCTCTAATATTGTATTCATTTCCTTGGTGTAAAATGTGCCCTTCTTCCACCTTTATATTAAATCAGACAAGTATTTGGTGGAAGTCACAGGGTGAAATAGTGCAAAAATTCCCAATTTCTCAGTAGGTGGCTGAAAACAATTCTGAACAGAGCACCAACATGATAAACTCCGACATAACATGCAGGCCCTGCTTATGTCATGCTTCTCAAAAATAAAGATTGTAAAAGAAGGAGAAAAATATATTCTTTTATATACTCATGATACAGAAATAAAAATCTATGTGAAGCACTTCAACAGCCATCGTGAGAGTAGCATTGTACAAAAATCGGTTTGGGAATCACCTAATTGCATGTAGGCAAGCCTGCAATATAGACACCTGCCTCTGAACCAGTCGCTCTCTGGTCCTTTTGTGGTCAACAGAGAAACACAGACACTGGAGGGAGTGATTTATCTCTTCCTAAAGTAGATGTCTAAGAAAGGTCAAATGAATTGCATCCTAAAAGTGCCTATTTCTCTCCACTGACCATAAAGGTTGAAGAGTGACTAGCTCAGATGTAAATTAATACACTGTAGACATGTGGGTTGTTGAGAAGGTGGGGGATGCCGAAGTGCACCCCTGTGCCCCTGTCTGCCACAATGGAAAGGTCTGTAGAACAAAGACAGAAAACACCTCCTCCTCTTCCCCAAAGAGAGATTTCCAGCTTTTCATCAGATGAGAGATTTTTTCGTTCAAAGTGTTTTGCTGCACATCATCTGAAATTATTTTGTATGCCCAGACCTGTCCCACAATATCATGCCAGACAGATAAACTTATTTTGCGGGTGCTGCTGCAAAGAATCTCAGGCAGTTCCAGTAAGCAGGCCTGATTTACAGTGCTGGTAAAGCCTTCTTGGAGCCAGAAGCAGCTTGACTGGATCCCAGTCACAGTTTTACAAGGTATGCAAAATGGTTTTGAGGCCAGCTTCTGATCCCAGCTGATCTTTAAGTGGGACTGCCAACTGACTTCAGTGGCACATCTTTTTTATTGTAAATTTTCTTTAAGATCTCTTGGGGGGCTCACATGGGACCCACTTTCTGCTAGAAGATAGATTGAACAATAAAAACCAACATATTTATATGCATTACCATTATCCAAAATTCTCGCTTCCCATTAGCTTCCCTGTGCCTTATCCTTTTTAAAAAGCCACATGGAAATGTACCTGACTTACCTGTGGTATCTTTGCTTTTCTCAATAACTGCTTTCAGGATAACCAAATTACAATATGATTTCTAATGAATGCTCCTACATTTAATTGAAAAGATAAACAATTGTGAGAAGAGCATTACCTTAAGTCACTGTGCTTGATTTCAATATACTTGAGTTTATATTTTTCATGTTTGATCCCAGAAACATTGTCCAAAAAGCCAGCACTTGAAGTTCAGACAACCTTAGCAAAAGGAAATTTTTAAGCATAAAAGAAGGGCCAAAATATATTCATATCTGTTAGCATGTGCTCTTATTAAAAGTAATTTTTAAAATACAACTAGATCAGGCTGACAATCATCGCACCAAAAATCAGTGGGTACTATGTTCACATTACAAGCAACAAAGCTGAGCTGGGTGATTTATGATAATATCGCTAAAACCTCTTGATACATTTAGCAAGTGGTAATGGTAAAGGTTATAATTCCTCTGAGGGACAATAGTGATGAAATAAACCACGAGGGTCAAGTGGATTATGACCTCGTGAAAACTCAAATAATGGAGATGGAGCTTTATAAACTTCCTTATAATAGATAATGCCTTAAAGAATTTTAAAGCTGCTTAGTACTCAACTCAGACTTGCCACAGGCTTCCTACTGCCTATATGTTATCAGAAGAAAAACTGAAAATTACTTCTGTCACTGCGAATCTTGCACCTGCTCAGAACCCCCATTTTAGGTGCGACAAGCATTCTTGCCATGCTCCAAAAGTTTACCACGGGTAGTGTGTGTGTTCACCTGTCTATAAGTTCTCCCCACCCAGCCTTTGTAGTGTGGGTGCTTATGTAGAATTTGTGATTGCAATTTAAAGCTTGCAATATATCCTGGATTGCTATGCTAATAATCACACCTGGCAGCACTAATTTTGCTACTGTACGGTATTGTCACGGGATCAAAGTGTTCCTACAAGATCAAGTAACAGGGCAAGATGAATGATATTGCCAACTACTTTACATGCTTCACAAAAGCAAAGAGTTACAGCCCATTGGGATGCTTACCAGCGCCGGCAATACATAAAGTTAATGCAAATCCCCTCTATATGGTTACCTTAGCCAACCGACTGTAGAGCAAATCTATGTGGGAGTTCAGAAGTGCCACATGCCTGAATTCGTGTAGAGATTCAGGTGGAGGTGGAGCAGCCTCACGGGCACATGGTGACTATCCTGATCTATCTGAACATGTTTTCCCACACAAACACTATGAAAACAGTATATGGAATCAGACCCATAAAAGATGATGTCCATGTGTCACTTGACTAAGTTTGGGCCCCTTCATTTTCATTCTTGCTGTAGTTTGCCTCCTGCATGTCAACCCACCTCACCAGAGCAAGTTTTTCTTCTGGCATTGTACCAAGATACAAACTATTGAACTGGTAAATTCTGGAGGAGCTACATGGATAAAGCAGCCATGCTAAGGCATATCTGTATGGCTTTAAAAACTAATGCACAGAAAAAATTCCTCTGTCAGAAACACAGAGAGGTGTTTGAGGCCATGTTATCTCAACTTCAAAGACATGGAGGAAAAAGAGAGGCAAGAAGATGGCACAATGCTCCCCCACTTGTGTAACAACACTGACGATGGCAAGCCTGGGAGAGCATCGGTCTGAGATGTGAACAGAGCGATCAGCTGCCATTGACAGAGGGATTTTTGATTGATTTTAAATTAAGGTCACTGTCCCCGGGCCACAGCTAGATTTGATTATTTCTGTCACATTGTAGAAGGGTGAGAGAAACTTGTTTGCAACCAGTGACTCTCCCTCTTCAGTGACTCTGTGCATAATGATGTTTTTTCCAGTGGGCTTTGATGCTCCCAGCTTCCATGACGTGTCGCACATTGGTACAGCATTGCCACTGTCCCACTGAAATGAGTAGACGCCTTCTTCAAGAACTGAATTTCAAATTATGGGCTTACACTATTAAGAGCTTATGACGTCAGCACCAATGTCATCCTCTCTACTCCTTCCCAAGAGCGTGAAACAACAGGCTCATAATTCCATACCTGTACATATTCCACTCCATATGTGCTGTCACACAGTCCACACATGCTTTAATGAATATGTTTGACAACATCTTTTCCAGTTCTTGATGGAAAGGTGGTAACATAATCCAAGCACTCATGTAACAGTTGACAGTCCTGAAACACTAACCCCTCCATTCTTCCAAACCAGAAACTTTTTCCACTCTCAAATATGAAGGTTTAAAACCAGTTTTGCTGTTGTGCATTTCAGTGACCACCTCCTCCTCATGTTCCTGACCACTGTCCCAAGCAGCCCACTTGGTTGACAGCATTTCCAGCTGCCTCTCCACTTGCTTACAAGACTCCTCCACCTTACTGGGCTGGTACCTTCCAGAAGGCCACTCATCTCATCCCTTTTAGTACTCAATTCTATGCAATACGCATGTTAGGAAAGCGGTGAGCAGCACAAAATTAACCCAGACATGACATTAAATCTGAGAGGTGTATTCACTGCTGACAGGTAAATGGTGGCTACCAATGGACAGCTATGGGAGAGTGGAAGAGCAGTGCAAGCCCTGCCTTGGGCCATTTGTGGTGGAGGGACCTTTCTGAGCCAGCTGTGATTTGGTTGCCCTCTGTGGATTTCTTTCTTGTAAATTCATCCATTCTCCTCTCAAAACAACATCAGCTGCCTGCTGTCAGACGGCAAGGGGCTATGCAGTTGTGTTTGTGTGAAGAATCACATCCGTATGGTCAGGCAAACGATCCATCACTACCTTAATTTAATGGCCTCTGCTTCTCGTACTGGGAGTCAGGGCCAGCAGCCCCTGCTCGCTCTTTCCATGCCACTCGAGAGCTGAGAAACCTCCGTCACGCGTCCCCTCGGGTGCCGCTTGCCAGGCTGCATGTACCTAACTGGAAAGCCATTTCAAACCAAGGATCATCACTGCTAGTCTCCACCAAAGCTTTTCCTACGCTGCCATGACCTTTTTGAGATGATGAGACCAGAGCTCCAGCAGTATTCAAGGCACAGATGCACCATGGATTTACAGACCGGTGTAAAATTTGTTTTCCTCTCCATTGCTTTCCTACCAGGTCCTGACATTTGACTCTCTCATCCCTGGGCTCTCAACCTGGGGAAAGTGATGGCCAAAACTTTTCCATGATGATGGGCAAGAAAGAAATGATTGACTGCAACTGCACGGTTGTGCTGTTTGGAAAAAAAACCCCAACCAAACAAACAAAAAAACCAAACAGAAAACCAAACAAAAACCAAACAAAACAAAACAAAAAATCCAACTTGGAATAACAGTAGTGGATGTTAAATCCCGAGATGATACAAAATTCACTCTCAGGCAGCTTGACCTAAATTCCTATGGGCGAAGAGGAAGCCACATATTTGAAGCATTTGAAAGAAAACTAGACAAATGCCCATAAATTATCCTATGGGGGACATTCCTACTCTCTCTCGGAAGATGGATTAGGCAGATGACCTACTAAGTATTTTTTTTTTCCTTCTTTCACTAATTCCTACGATGTCATGAGTGTGCGTGTTTTACCCTTTCTTAAATCATAATCTGTTTGATCCAGCACCAGTCAAAGGTTTTGAAACACCCATTAAACCGCAAAAGGAAATCTCGAGCGGTTTGCTAATATCAACAGAAATCCAGATGGAATTACAATCATCTTTTATGTACATTCGAGGGCATATTATGTAATACTAGCCATGGATTTAGTTTAATGCACCGCCACCTTCCAATAAGCTGCTGCTGACATTAATAGCGATTTGAAACCTCTGAAAAACTCTTTTGGCCTTCAACGGAATCATTTTAAAGCCCAGAGTCTGTGGGCAAGGGGCTTGGGATATTCGGAGTCTTATGGGAAAATGGGAAAAGTCTTATGGGAAAATGGGGACAAGGGAGATCAAGGGTGTAGAAGACAGGGAAAAAGATTTAGAAAGCGGGGAAAGGGTCCGGGGATTAGGAAAAAAAAAAAAAAAAATTAAAGAAAAGGAAATTAGAAACGTGGTCAATCTGAGACAGCGGCAGAGGAGACAAGGTCGAGACTTTACGCGAGGAGCAGGGAGCAAAAAAAAAAAAAAAAAAAAATCCATGAGATGTATTAAAAAGGATGACGACGCTGCCCGCTGCAGCATCCTCCCGGGCCTTGGGGTTGTTCCCGAAAAGGCTGGGGCTGCTACCTGGTCCGTACTCCATGCATCCCTCGCCGGTGCGCCACCCACCCCCCCCCCGCCCCACGCCCCCACGGAGCCTCCGGCTCCGTGGGGGCGTGGGGCCGGGGGGGGGTGGGTGGCGCACCGGCGGGAGGGTGGAGCCAGCGGTGGTGGGCGGGGTCTAGGGTGGGCCAGCCCCGCCCCCCCGTCGCCCCGCCCGGCGCGGGGGGGAGCGGGACGCGGTACCGGGCAGGGCAGGGCGGCGCGTCCCCGGCGGCAGCGGCCGGGGTTGACAGAGGCGGGCGGCTGCTGCGGTCCCCATGGAGCCCAGCTAGGGGACTGCCGCACCCTCCAACGGAGGTAGGTGCCGCGGAGCGGCTGCGCACCGACAACCCCCGGGCGGGCGGAGCGGTGACAGGTTGGCCGGGGCGGCGGCGTTTTGCGGGAATCTCCCCCCCTTTCCCCCACTCCCACCCCCCCCCCCCCCCCCCACCCCGCTCCTTCCTTCCCACCCGCGACCGGGTTCTGCGGTACCGTGGGGAGGGCGGCGGCGCTTCCGCGGTTCTCCGCTTCGGCCCGTGACTATTGTTTCTGGTGGCGCCGAGCGGGCGTAGCGAGACCCCGGCGACGGCGGCGGCTTTGTGCGGGTTGTCCCGGCAGTGGGGCTGCGGCGGTGGGGGGGGGCGCGGAGGACCGAGGCGGGGAGAGGGACGGGGCGAGACCGTGACCACACGGGCAGAACCACCCCCCCCCCCGCCCCGCTTCCCCTTCTTCTTCCTCCTCCTCCTCCTCTGCTGCTGCCTGCGCAACTTCTCCAAAATCACGCCCGTGGGTGCGCGGGGAGGAGCGGCGTGTGCCGAGCCGAGGCATCGTCCCCCCACTCCCATCCCTCCGCGGCTCGTGGGTGCTGCCCCGCGGGGAAACAAAACACGGCGGGTCACAGCGGCTTTAAGCACCCGGGGCCGCGCTCTGGAAGAAGTATATTAAAAATGTAGGGTGGGTTTCAAGATGGGCGGTAGCGGGGACGATTTGTGGTCCCTCTCGCAGCCGGTCACAAGCGAGGAGGAGGAGGATTTACCCTTCCGAAGTTGGGGCAGAAAATTCCTCCCGCTGCCGCCCCGGCGAAGGCAGCCAGGAGAATGGAGTGTCACCTGCATCCCCCTTAATGGCTTTTTCTGGATGAGGCTGTCACGGGGCGTGGGTCATCTGTGTTCCGGGCGTGCGTGGCGGTGGGTGCCTCGGTGAAGTGTCGTGCCAGAGAAGTTCTGCATCCCTGCGGGGAGATGCTGCAGGGTGAGAGCGCCCTGTGCAGCAGTTGCAGGGCAGTTGTTTGCCTTGCCTCATTTTCTTTTTTTTTTTTTTTTTTTAGAGATTGGTTTGGCTTTGATTTAGTCCCTGTTGTTGATGTTAGTTTTCTCGCACGCCATTCTCCATCAGGAGTCTTTTTGAAAAAATAATGCTTAAAATGCAGGATACAAAACATAGTCTAGTGGGGATGTATTGTTAAAGAGGAAGGAGTATTTGGCTGTCCATTAATTCTTCAGGTGTTTTCCGTTTAAACTTGATGAGGAAATATTCTTATTTTTTTGAAGTAACCCTTCATGTTATTTATCACTAGCAAATTGGCTTAACGTTTAAAGTAAAGATCTCATCACAAACATGGTACTGATTGGAGTGTTTCAGGCACAACTCTAGTATAGGATGGAAAATCAGCACACTTCCATTTTTTTAATATGTAAATTTGGAAAAGCCTTTCCTTCCTTTTCATAACTCTGTGAGTGGCCCTGGTTAATCAGATGTAGCTCCAGTAACTAGTCCAGGAGGCTGCTGGTAGCCTGCACATTTTCCTGCGCAGCTCTGTTAGAGCAGCCTGTTCAATTAATGCTCCCTCACTACTTTGTCCTTGGCATCTCTAATGAATTTTGTAGCATTTCTGTGATAGGCTCCAATGGGACTCTTGTGGAGATACTGAAATCTCTTTTACCTTAAGAGATGATTAAAGCCCTATTTTGAGAGCGGATACCTGCTCGAATCAGCTCAAGAGTGATGCTGAGTTTCTGTCTGTACATTAAATTTTGGAGGTGCTCCAGTAGCCAGAGCTGTCCAGGTCAGACTGGGAATCACCTCAGTGATGGATTTTGCAGGGTCCTGATGGCTTCCTACCAAAAATGCAAGTGATAAGCTTTTGCAAGGCGTGTGGATTGCGCTGCAAGTATGGGCTGGAGGACGGAGCTAGTCATGTAGTGGGCATGATGTGCGCGATGAACAGGTCATGCTGAACACGCTACAACTTCGGGAAGCTGATGTTTGCTGTGCAGAGCCTGCAGCGGTGTGAATTACAGGGAAAAAATGCATTTGCATGTAACAAAGGCAGCTGGCTCATCTCCTGCATGAGGAACTGATTTTTTTTTTTTTTTTTTTTTTTTTTTTTTTTTTTTTTTTTTTTAGAAAATAAAAATCTGGCTCCCGTTTCTGCCTCTGCCGCAAATTGCCGGTGTAGCTTTGGGCAAATCATTTAATGTTTCCCTGCCCCTACTCTCCTCTTCTTTGCCCCTGACCCGCCAAGGGCTTGCCTATACTGTGCTGTCGGTTCAGACCCTCACTCACACCCTTTACCTTCCCCACCTGCCTTGCGCACACCAGCCTGAATCCCACCATAGGTGGTACCTCGCCGCTGCGAGGGGCTGCGGGTCGACGCTCGGATGCTGCTGCTGGAGCCAATAATACAGACGTAGCAGGCTCTCGCCGCGATTCATCGGTCTCTAATCCTCTATCCCTCTTCTAATCCAGTCATTCTCTGCCGCTAATCAAATCGCCCGGCATCGCTCGAGCGATGCTTGGCTGCGCGCTCGCCCTCGTGTCGGCCGGCCGACGTCAGGGCAGGGAAGTGGTGGCAGCAAACACGGGCTGAGTATCGCCCGGGACAGAGACCGCCTGTCACTTGAGGTTTGTAAAAATCTGTGGCACGAGAGAGAGAGCCCGGCGTGATTTAGAAATACAAATCGTAGCTAGAGGGTAAATCGCAACAACATCACAGGAAAATGGCCAGAAAATGGCACCTCGGGCGTTCCTGCGCAGCCAGCTGTGTGCACGTCGGGAGGGAACGGAGGTGGAAGGGTACAGCTCCCTCGGCGTAACAACAGCATTCTTATTTTAGCATGGAAGACAGCCAAAGATAAGGAGTGGTTGTCATCCGGCTGCTTGGAGGATTGAAAAAAAAGAAAAAAGAAAAAAAAGAAAAAGAAAAGCTGTGTGGAAATAGAAATATTTTGATGTAGGTACTAAAGGGGCTGGAAAAAAAGGCAGATAACCTTGCAAGTGATGGACTAGCCACATAAAGCTGGCAGTACAAGATTTTTCCCATAAAATCCAGAATGGTCCTAATTAAGCCCAGACCCTGTTAAATGACACATGGCTTTATTTATTTCAGATGTTTCTAGGTCCTAGAGATGGGGCCAAATGTGAAGAGTTTGATGTGGCAGATAGTTTAACCCCAATTACTTCTACATAAATCACGTGATTGTTACAGGAGCTGAGTACCTCTGATGGGTGTCCCAGAGCTACAGATAAAAATATCTATGTATTAAAAATAACAAACCAAAACAAAAAAAACCCAACAAAACAGAATAGGAAAAATCTGTGGCAGTGCAGACCAGGGTTTAGGGGAGAGGGTTGGCCATCTTCTCTGTGGGCAGGAGGATGGGGATGCAGGAACCGTGGCGGTGCAGCGTGCCCACCGGTCTGTGTGCACAGGCGGCTGAAATGGTGGCTTTGTAGAGCGGGCAGCTGGAGAAAGGGAAGCAAAATGGGAGCCAACAAGTATTCTCGTTATGAAACTGGGATGGATAGATGATTTATGGGGGTTCTTGCCTTTTTTTTTTTTTTTTTAAATATTATTTTATTTTGAGCGGAAGAGATCATTTGGCAGTGTGCGGTTCTAGCCACGAATGGCTTTGTTTTGAGATAAGGCTGTGCTGGGTTACACCTCCAGAAACAGCATCTATAGAAAAACAGTACAGTAAAACACTTTTCAGCATTGCTTGGGTTTCATAGACTGTCTTCAGGAAGAAAAAGTTTACTTTTTTTTTTTTTTCCCCAAAGCCCTAAGCCTAAACTCTCCCAGCAGACTCTAGATTTTGAAAGGGCGGTGGCTGTATGAGAGGTCCTAGGCTCCAGAGGATCATTATTAACCTGTCTTGGTTCTCCTTGGGAATTTCTGTCCCTGGGTTTGCAATATTGCCATTCCCAGGGCACCAAGCAGCTCTGTAAGCAGGCCACTCTGTGGAGGAGCTGCTCCGCTGGGTGATTTGATGTTCCTTGTTAGTTTTGGCTTTCCTTTTTTCTTATATATGTATATATATATACACATATATCTTTTTTCCCCAACAGGTCTATCCATGCTATCCTTTAATGTGCAGAGCTGTAATGTGGGGGGGGGTGGGCGAGTCTGTGGGGTCACGTCTGTGGGATTTTGCCAGTCCCATGGGTGGCCGGGTGTCCTGGGGGACCGCCGTGGCAGCTGCCGCTCCACACTCAGGTGCTGGTTTTGAGTGTGAGTGACTGGACCTCTCTGAGCTGGAGCTCTGTCCAGTACCCTTTTAGTTTTTCTAGTTAATAGGGTATGTAGTTGTTCGGAAATGCTTCTTCGCGGCATCAGATGTGGGACTAAATATTCTGAAGAATTAACCAAAGACCCTCTGACAGATCTCCTGTCCCCTTCAGCCTCCTCATTAAAAAAAAAAGTCCTTCAGCTTAGTGGCTTCCAGGTCCCTGTATTGCTTGCATTACCCTCAAAGTGGGTAGGGAGCAGCAGCCACTGTAGGCAGAAGGAAGGTGGCTGCTGTTGGCTTGAAGAGCAAGCTGTGCTTGGGTTTGGGTTCCCCACCGTCTCCCCCATGGCAGGCGCAAAGATCTCAGAACAAGCCCCGGGACTGACCACGTCCATAAATGTCATCTTTTCTTGTTATCTTTGAGCCAGTGATTGGGGATGAGCTCTGACAGACAAGAGAGGTGAAGGAAGTTTGCTGCAACACCTCACTGAGCTTCACTGGGGCTGCTGAGGGCAGTCACCCCCCCGAACATCCCAGTTTGTAGCTCCAAATTCAGTTGGTCAGGCCAGTTCAGAAGAGCAATCTCTCCTCCAGCATCTGCATGTGTGTCAACCTTTTAATTATTTCTTTGCTTTTATTGTGGCATGGAAACAAAGGCCTGGAGGAAGTGCGGTGGCCACTGGGAGGGCCAAGAGGACAAGGGCTCTGGCAGACAGCAAGCTCCTCATGGCAAAGCCAGGTTATTTGGAGGAGCGCGGGTCTTGCATTCCAGTGAAAAATAATTCATTAATGGCCAGAGAATAATCACTTTACTCCAAAAAGCCTCTCCAGCTGCATTGCACCAACTGTTCTTTTTCAGCCTCTGAATCCTTAATGACAGTAGCAGCTAATTTCTTTTTCTGTGTTTTTCTAGCTGCAGTGTCCTATTTTCTCTGAGTTTATTGAGAAAATAATAGAAGTCATTACAGAGCTACTTGTCACCTTTCAGAGAAGAAAACCTCTTGGTTGAAGGGCCAAGTTAGTTACTTGGTGACTGACTCAGACAATAGAAACTTTTTGTAGCTCATCAGTTATTCATCTCTGCTTAGCGAATCAACTAATTAGCTAGAGGAGTGTTACTTATAGTCCATGAATATCAGAAGATGGTGAATAACACCAGTCACAAACAGTACGACAATGGCACATGTGCATTCTGTTGCATGCAAGCAAAAATGCCAAAATATGGGATCAGGAATGGCAAAGTGAGAAACGTATATTCATTTAATTTTTTTTTAATTAGTTGTCTTTGAAAACTTATGTGACAATTCTGCACAAAAAGATCCTTGTCTTAAAAGAGTAATTAGATGGTTCTTTGGTTAAAGAAAAGACATGGAAGAGCATTGGACTAGATGATGCAGAAGGGCAATGAGAATGGAAGATGTGGAAAACTAAAGTGAAACGTGAAGTATTTTTGTGTGTGTATGATATGCATCTTTCTGGTTATTGGTGATGGAGTCCTTGCTGTAGAGCTGGATCCACACAAGGCCATTGCAAAGCAAAGAGGAAGAGCAGTGTGTTGGGTTTTAGTCAGGATTTTCCTAACCGAGCAGTCAGGCTTCACCATCAGAATAATAGATGCCCTCGTCTCTTGGCCTTGGTGATGGGGCTGGGGATCAGGAGGCAGCTCTCAGCCAGAGGGCTCTCTCCCCCACGGAAAGGTGGGGGAAGAGGGCTGCTGCCCGGTGCTGCCTCAGCCCTTGCTCTCCAGGCTGTGGGATGCCTGGCCTGGGGGACGGTTTTCCCCAAGCTCCCTGGTTCAGAGGGTTTCACCCAGAAAATGAGTGGAAGCATGGGTCTGTAGCTCCAGAGGGTCTCCTGGTTTGACAGCAAAGGGTCCCTTTGGCACGGAATACTGGAGAGAGCATGTAGTGTGTAGACATAACTAATTACATATATATACACACATATATACAGAGACAGGCACATGCAGACATGTTTGTACAAATGTATCCTAGAAGGAGGAGGGCACAGAAAGCCTTGTTGTAGCTGTGACTTGCTCTTCATTCATCTCTGGATAGAGTTACCTCTCACCATTTTGCTACAGGAGGACCTTTGTATGGTTAGGATGGATTCACAAGGCTCCTGTGATGGAAGAAACTGGGCTCTGCATTACAGCTCTTCCATGTTGTGCATGCAGGATACGTGAAAGGGTGTTGTTCTCTGGTAGGCCTGGTGATGCCAAGCTCAGTGTGTCACCTCTCCCCGCACCATTGTACCTAAGCAGGTGTTTGGTTTGCAGAAGACTGCTTGGCCACGCTCCAGTTGTGCTGGAACCAAAGTGATGTTGGTAGGTGGAAGAAAGCAGTCACAAGGACTTATATTTCCCGACTCATTGAAGGAATGCATCTGCCTTTGGTTTGGGTTTGCCATTCAGGTCCTTGGATGGTGGAGGGTTTTGTATGTTTTTGGGGGTTTTGTGTGTGTGTGTGTGTTTTGTTGTTGTTTTGGGGAATTTTGTTTGTTTGTTTTGATGCTCAGGTAGTAGCTTTCCCATATGTGTTTAGCCATGAAACCCTCACTTGTCTCTTAGGACACATCCTGGCTGTCACCATAGCTTTCTGTCTTCTAAAGGGGGTTATTCAATTGATGGGCCTAGGCCTGGATGCCATCAGATACTACAGAGAAGAAAGTGAAAGCAACGTATGACTGTGTGCCATGGATCCCCACGTTCACAGCATGTAACTACAGAGCTGTGCAGTGACCATCCCACAAAGTCACAGAATGGTTGGGGTTGGAAGAGACCTCTGGAGATCATCTAGTCCAACCCACCTCCTAAAGCAGGTTCATGTGGAGCAGATCGCACAGGAATGTGTCCAGGTGGGTTTGAATGTCTCCAGAGAAGGAGACTCCACAACCTCTCTGGGCAGCCTGTTCCAGGGCTCTGGCACCCTCAGAGTAAAGAAGTTTCTCCTCATATTCAGATGGAACCTCCTGTGCTTCAGTCTCTGCCCGTTGCCCCTCACCCTGTTGTTAGGCACCACTGAAATGAGTCTGGTCCCATCCTCTTGACACCCACTCTTGAGATATTTATAAACATTGATGAGATCCCTTCTCAGCCTTCTCTTAAACTGGGGAGCCCAGAACTGGATGCAGTTCTTCAGATGTGGCCTCACCAGGGCGGAGTAGAGGGGGAGGAGAACCTCCCTCAACTTGCTGGTCACACTCTTCCTAATGCACCCCAGGATACTGTTGGCCTTCTTGGCCACAAGGGCACATTGCTGGCTCATGGTCAACCTGTTGTCAACCAGGACTCCCAGGTCCCTCTCCGCAATGCAGCTTTCCAGCAGGTCAGCCCCTAACCTGTACTGGTGCCTGGGGTTATTCGTCCCCGGATGCAAGACCCTACACTTGCCCTGTCCAGGTCTCGCTGAATGGCAGCACAGCCTTCTGCTGTATCAGCCTTTCCGCCCAGTTTCGTGTCATCAGCAAACTTGCTGAGGGTGCACTCAGTCTCTTCATCCAGGTCATTGATGAACAGGTTGAACAGGACTGGACCTAATACTGACCCCTGGGGAATCCCACTAACTACAGGCCTCCAAACAGGCTCTGCACCGTTGATCACAACCCTCTGAGCTCTGCCATCCATCCAGTTCATGATCCATCTCACCGTGCATTCATCCAGCCCGCAATTCCTGAACTTGCCTATGAGGAGGTTGTGAGAGATGGTGTCAAAAGCCTTGCTGAAGTCAAGGTGGACAACATCCACTGCTCTCCCCTCGTCTACCCAGCCAGTCATACCAGCATAGACGGCTATCACATTGGTCCCCCAGAGTACAGCCTCCACCTGAAATGGTTAAGTCGAAAGAAGAGGTGGATGCCATCGATCGTGAACAGGCTCCAGACATCTTAGATTTGCTTTGGTTATTGGAGAGGCTGGTGAACACTCTCACATTTGCTTTCTAGTGGAACTGAAGAGCTCTTTTCTTTGAAGTGTAAAGGCCCAAATATTTTGGGACCTGGTGCTTCTGAAACCAGTTTCATTGAGAAGAGGTGCCACTGCATTTCCAAGGAGCTGAAGTTTTCAAGCTAGCAACCTTTTATTTTTAAAAAGGAAGAAGGTGTTTTTATTAGAGTTTCCTGTTTTGAACTCTTTGGTTAAAGCGTATGAAGTGGTCAGAGGTGAGAGAGTTACCATTTAGGTCAGGGTTGTCTTTTTGTATTTTCATATTAGTGTACATAGCGCACACATGAATTATTTTCATATTCATATTATGGTTTTTATTTGTGTAATTTTTTCCAGTTTTATTTAAGGCTGCTACTTTAAGGAAGACTAAATAAGGTTTCCTGTCAGGAATGGTTTAGATATATCTGGTCCTGCCTGGGGCAGAGGGATGGGTTGGGCGAGTTCTCAAGGTCCTTTTCAAGACCTTTTCTGTGGTTTTAGGCAGTTACCCAGCAAAAGAAATTTGTAGTAGGTTGTGCTGGTTATGCTGATAGGATTTTGCTATAGCATTTATCGTGGATATTTGTTTGAAAAGGAAATAATAGCTAATTGTAGCATAGTTACTGGTGGTGTGTTGGACAAACGTTTCTTAAAATTAAAGAGGAAAACAACTGATGTTACATTTTTAGACTAGCATCGTGATATGGCTATGATTAATTTTTCCAGGAGCTTTGTGTTTTTTATATCTGCGTAAGTGTATTAACATTTTAAAAGGTCAAAGGTAAGCTCTAAAATGGATGCCAAATTAAGATGGATGGGAGGAAAATGACATTTACTTCTTGTTACTGCACATTGTTTGAATTTGACCAAAGGCAAAAACAAAACAAAGAACAGCCCCCTCTCCCCCGCCTCCCCTTACACACATATGAATGCATGCATGCATGTGTGCATGCACAGACAGACAGACATGTTCCCACCACCTGCCTTCACTGCACACCTGGTCCGGGAAAACCTTATTCATCTAAGCAAATCATCATCCTAACAAAATCAGTAGTCCGATGTCTTCATTTCCAGACAGCTTAAGTATCCCTTTGCAAAACATCTCGTTTAACTAGTGTGAGCGGACTCTGTAAATAAAAGTAGCTAAAATATTTATATTAGGAAAATATGGCTAATGGGAACCATAACCACGTTATCATTTCCTGCCCTTGCTGGGTTTGAGATGATGACTTCATCAGGGAAGGGACTGTACCCTCATCCCTGTTCATGCGGTTCCTGGCACATCGAATCCTTCTGAAAACAGAAGATAAAATGTGGTGGGAACGATGCCTTTGCTTCTAGTGGGAACGGTGGCCAGTCCCAGATGAAAGCAAGGCTCTAGCGGAGCTGCCCTGTGAACATACCAGTGTACAACAACTTTGGTTTTGGAGAAGGCAGCAAAGCTCGAGAGGACTGAATCTGATTTGTGTCCATGGTTTCCACTCTTGCCCTGAAGCAACAATGGGGAGCTAGGCCAGCAATGCACCCCATGCCTCAGGAATCACAGCCACTGTCTCCTTTGAGGGACCCAGAGCCTGTCTTCGTGGATGTTGTTTCACAAAACAGATTCGCTCCCATGGCTTTATGACACTTCCTAATCCAAGTTTTTGTTAAGAAAAAATGGGGAAAAAAAATATATTCTTCAAGTCCTGCTTCTCAATGGTGTTTGGTGGCTCATCGGACAGGATTCAGGCTGCCTCCTGCATCGGCCTCCGGCTGCCTCAGGCCCCTGCTGCACCACGAAGCACATCCCGACCTCAGGCGGACCACAGAGGCTGCGCCAGGGTCCGTTCTGACTTTTGGTTGTTTTTTTAATAGACAACTGTAAATCAGCTGGTCACTTCATCCAGACCTGGGAACTCAGTACAGTTCTCCAGGTCCGTGGGCAGTTTTAGCATCCTCCTCGAAGCATGCGTGCACCTCCTTCCCACCTGAAACTCAACTGAAGTGTGCCCTGAAGGCCAGGAGAAGGCAGACGTTTTGGTGCAGGCAGCTGAACCCTCTCTCGCAGGGACAGAGGCAGCCCTGCCTCTGGGAGAGGAGCGAGCGTCTTGTGGTGCCTGGGGTACTGCCATCACGTTTCCCCTGAGGCTTCACCAACCCTGTTCTTCTGCAGCCTGATCGCTGTGGATTTGGTCTTTTTTTTTTTTTTTTTTTTTTAACGTTTTCATTAATTTTCCTGAGATCGGAACTGTCTCTTCCCAAAACCAGGGGCCAAATACCAACCTCATCACCTATCAGTTCAAAATAGCGTGGGTGTAAGAGGGGTGCAGCTTCAGCCTGGTATCATGATAACCAAGCAAAGGCAATGCTGCCGTTCCCATAGCCGTGCCCCCTCAGCATGCTTGGGCAGGCAACATGTCAGCCCCATGCCACAGGGGAGAGCTGGAAGATCCCCTTCAAGCTCCCAGGACTGTGGGCTGCCCAAAATACAGCCCCATAGTGGCTTCCTCGAGGGAGAAAGCTGCTGTGCTCAACCCGTGCCTTGTGCAAGGGCCCAAGGTGTGCCCAAGGTTAGAATAAGGGGATGGTCAAATCCTTCCCTCCTTCCCCCCAAAAGCAGCAAGCTCTCCTAAGCATCCTTTTCTGGGTGCTGAAAATGTGTGCCTGACAAAAAAAAAAAAAAAAAGGGAAGGGAAAAATGTCAAATGCTCAAATGCTTTGTTCCAATGTGAAAATGTATTTTTCATTTCAAACTGAATGGGTACTTTCAAGGCTTCACTGCCCTCCAAGTGGAACAAACAAAACAGTTTTATTTTTTCATTTTACCAAAAGAGAAAAAAATCAGTTCTTAAATTGCTCAGCCCAAACATTTCTTTTTAATTTTTTTTTTCCCCTCAGCCTGGCCACCATAGCAAACAATTTCATTATTTGCATAGCTCTAATTGCAGTGATTAAACAAACACAGCAAACGCTGACCCTTCACAGAGCCTCAGTTGCAACCCCACAGCCAACTCGGTCTGTATTTTGTCAGTGAAAAGGGAGATCGGAGCGGCTTTGTGCTGGAGTGAAAAGAAATTATCGACTTCTTTTTTATTTCAAACTGATAGGCTGTCAGTTTAGAGCAAGAATAATTTTACCTGTTCTCTTGCTGGCAAGCTGAGGGGTATCACCAAAATTGTGAACCTGGTGCAGTTTCAAAAGCATTTGGATTTTGAATGTCTTATTCATGTGTTATTTTTAAGTTGCAATCTCTGATGCTGTTATTAGAATCACGTGTAGGTTGATATTCTGTTAGTGATACCAATAGTAACATAAAGGACTGAGAAACAAACATCTACATTTTTATTTTTTTGTTGTGAAGATGGCAGGTGCCCAAAGACAGGGTTAAGGAGGATTTCATCTGGCTGCAGTTCCATCAAATAGGAACAAATAATTTTTTGGACATTTTTTAATGACATTTATTTATAGCAGGTAGCACACAGGCGGCTGCTATTTCTCAGCGTGCTGGAAGAATGTTCTCCAGATGGTGCTTACTGTTTATGCTTTTATTCACTTCGCTTGAACACAGCAGCACTCTACACAAAACATGGAAAATTGGAAAATAAAAACAATTATGTTTTTACAAAGTGCCATGTGATTTGCTGAAATGTCTTAGCTGACTGATGAGCGATGCGTGGAGGCAGCGTGGGGGATCGCGCCTGTCACAGAAACCCTGTGCCCGAGTCCCCAGACGGGTGACAGGAATCAGCCCAGTTTGAGAGGAACTCGCCCTTCCCTCCCCAAAAACTGGGTTTCAGCAGGACTGCTAATCCTGCCCTTCTGCCTGTGCCTCTTCTGCCTCCCCTTTTCCCCACAGAGGTTTGAGTACATGTAGAAAAGGGGTTATAATGGCAGTATTTTTGTCGGGTTTTCTGTGGCTGCGCTGCCCCAAGGTGGGAGAGACGCGAGGCAAAGCATTTCATAGGCCTCGCCTTCTAATCGCAGTGAAAAATAAAGTATTACGGCCTTTGGCTGGTCCAGCTGAAAGCAATAGCAGAAGTCAAAACTGGTATCCAAAGGGACTGGCATGGTCTGTGATTTCTGATCGTTACAGTGGTGGAAATACGTATCCAAATGGTGGGCACGCTATTGTAGGCTTTTGTTAGTCAGCTTCTGGAGGACTACTCACAAAAAATATTTCAAGCTCTAAATAAAAGACTGGAATCTGAAGAATTTTTTTCAATAGCAATACTTGGGAAAATTTGGAAATTAATTCTTTCAATTTAATTTTTTAAAGAGGCAATTATCAAAATGGATACCAACAAGCAGGAAAAAAGTATTTTTAATTTTAAAAAAATATATTTATCATATATACACACACTTATATATGTAAAAGAAATATTCCTGGCTCCTACTAAAAAAAAAAAAAAAAAAGAAAACAACAAACCCGCAGCACTTGAGGACAATTTTTCAAATAGCAAAAACCATATCAAGTTTAAACTTTCAAATGGAACACAATAATGATTTCTTTGTAAACCCAAGCCTTCAGATTCCTTTGAAATCTAGTTTAAAGCCAGCAATACTTTTAGTGAAATTAAATTTCGAGAAATTAATGTATAAACAGTCGTTCAACCAGTTTGGGGGATTTCTTCACTAAATGGGCAGCGCTGCACAGCGCTTCAGTTTCTTTCCCTTGCCCATGACCCAAGAGACAGCCCCTTTTCCAAGCAGAATTCTTGCTACATCAGCTCCATGCTGTTTATCTCTCGTTGCTCCCTTGGCAGTTATTATTTCTTAATGTGTTAATTGTAGTTCCTGGACCCTTGTGTGTGAGCATGTGTAATGTTCACAGTAATGATGCCGACATGTTCTCTAGTTCCTGGAACTGCAGAGAGAAAACGTTACATACAATCTGGGCACAGGGCATCCAGTAAGAGAAACCAATTACAAGAATTCAAATAGCATAAAAAGAATAAAGTGCATAACTGGGGAGAGTAGACATTGGGTTAAGGTGGGGGTTTTTTTGCATATTCATTTATGATTCCTTCTATCACTTTTGCTTTGTGTGATATATATATTTTTTAATTAAATCTTGAATTATGTCACTTGCTTTCCACCTTTTAGCAGTATTTCACAGTAAATTCATTCCTAATAGCAAGTAGTCAGGGGTAAGGAATGGCTTTGCTGAATGATGAGGACTGTTAATTATTAAAAAGAAACCTATGGATTTAAAACAAATTAGACCTCATTAAGCCTAGGTCTGTTTCCACACAGACTAGCTGACATGAAAAAGCCCATCTACGAGCACGGAAAATTGCACTTTTTAGCTGACATGTCCCCAGCAGAGATGCGCCTGGGCTGGCACGGGCTGCATTCGCTCTTCTGGTTTGTATCAGAGATCTGCAGTCTTCAATCTCAATTCAAAGCCCGTGGCTTTCCCGGGTCTTTCCCATTTTTCTTCCATCTCTTCTGTCACCCTCAGCCACCCCCTGTGGTGCCACCCAGGCCCACATGCACGTGGGAGACCCACCTCGCTGGGGGAGGTGGCTGCTGGCCACCAGCGGCCGGTGTCCACCTGGATGGATGGATGGGCAACCCAGCTCCTGGATGCTAAGCCCAACTGAACAGATGGGCTCCTCCGGGCTTGGCGAAAGGGGAAATATAGGAAAACTCCTTTTCTCTTCCTTTATTTTGGAGGGAAGGGAGATCTTTGAATGCTACTGTGGGGCTATTGCCATGGCCAGGCTGACAAACTCTGTAGGACAGATCTACTTATTTACAGAGATGGGATTTTTTTCATTTGTTTGTGTTGGTTTTTGTTTGTTTGGGTTTTTTTTGTTATCCAAACTTGGCTGACTCTTAAGTTGTTTGTACTCAGAGGCTTTCTTCACAGGAAATCCGAAGGTCTGCAGTGATTATTGGAGACCATACACTCAAAGCTACGTAGCTGTGGCATGTTTTAACCTGCTTTTCTGAAATTTTTTTGGGGCAACGAGTGAGTGCATCTGCCAGAGAATCCTAATAAGGAGAGTGAAAGGTGGCCTATAACAAGCATTTTAATTGTACATTCGCAGGGATGCCATGTATGGACTTCGCTGTCTGGCTGAGACATCCTCTAGATCTTCTCTGGCATTACAGGCAGTGACACACTCGTATCGGGAGAAGAAACGCCCATACTGCTGGCTGGAAATCAGCAATAACATTTTGACATCTGTGCAACAGTTTAAAATGAATTATTCAGCACATAGATCGTGCTATTTGAGCAGCCAGCACATCTCTGCCCATTTACCACTGTCAGTCCATGGTGGAGATATCAGTGATGCCAGTGGAACTGAGCACATGGGCTGGGGGTAGGTTTTGGCCCATAGCCTGGAACAGCATTTGACAGCACCCCTGCAGAATATGATAGGAATAATCTGCTTTGCCACCAGCAAAAGACCGAAAGACAATGCCAGTCTGTTTCTTCTCTTAGAGTGCTTTAAACATGTGCGGAAAAAAGACCTTAAGAATTAAAGAAATCATTAATTGTTTGACTGTTTAAGTTGTGCTTTAAAGAGTGAAACTTGCATGTGATTTTGATGAAATCAATGTATGGCAGATGACTCTCCAGAAGCCCTGAGCATCTGTTTGCCTACCGGGAGCAGACCCAGAGCACAAACTGGCAGCAGGTCCAGGCCAGTCTCCAGCTTCTGCCAAGTCAGAGGGTTAAAGTAAAGCAGTTGCTAATTCCTATCAGCAAACAAAATTCATGAGATTGACGATGTAAGCAGCATCCAGTTTGGGAAAAAACAAGCCAAACTGCTGTAAGAACGAGCTTTGAGGAACTGCAGATGGGGAACTGGGAGGAAACACAGATTAGCTAAACACCAGCAAAACCAGGACTGCTCAAAGCAGGCGTTCAAGAGAGAAGGTGGACGTTTATCATGTATTTAGCTTCCTAACTCAGCAAGGTCATCTGAATTAAAGCAGTGTATGCGTGGTGAGAGTCTAACATCTGTTATTTCATGGGACGCCTGTTCCCTGTGACTGCACATTGGATATAAATGCAGAACACAGTATGGAAATGTTCTGTACTGTGGGTTATTGTCCTTTCTTCACATTCCTTTATGGACTATGTTATAGCTGCCCTCTGATGCTTATCTAGCAGGCAAAAATTTGGGAGTATTTAAATAACACTGCAGTATGCAGCAGTATCACCTGCCCTTTGTTGTCTGTGTTCTTCAAGTGGCTAACCAAAAATCCAGCCTGCCCCAATTCCAACCCGCTCTTCAATTTACGTGTAATGAATAATACCCCACAGTGGAAGTAGCCCAGTGCTGTACTTGGAAAGGCAAGACATATTATCCAGGTAACTATAAAACAAATGGCTAGTATACATGAAAGTTCTTGCGCAAGAAAACACCTCTATTGAGAAAAGACACTTAAGCACATAATGAAAGTTAAGCAAATCCTTATGTCTCACTGAAGTCGGTAGAATTTAAGCGTATAGTTAAATCTTATGTGCAATAAGGGCATATGCTCTGATAATAACACCGTAGCTGTAAGATTTTTGAACCCCTGTGTGTGTGTGTATAGCTTTATTTTCAAAGTCCCCAGGAGCTTTGCAGTTAGCAGGAAGACGTAATCATGATAAATACCATGCAGCTCTGGATACTCAGGTGCAGTGCTTCAGCGGGAGGTGGGACCTGGCTTCCTCAGCCGGTCCCTGACAAGAGCAGCTCTGATGCTGCTGCAGCTGCTTGTGAGCTGGAGCTTGCGTCCTCGGCACAGGCGGCACCACCACAGTGTGGGTACACGTGTGTGTATGGCGTTTTCGTAGCAGCTGAAAGTCGGTTCTGGCTTTTGTGGGGCTGCTGCTGTCACCAAAGTGTCTGAACCTCCCTGCTGCCTTCGATCTGTTCACCGTCACTGCGCTCCCCTGGGGCCAGAGGTTATTATCACCTTTGGGCAGGGAGTAAGAAGACACACACAGAGATGCTGAGACGGATTCTGAAAGTTATTTTCATGTCCACGTATGCAGAGATGTCACCGTGGGCATTTTTCCAAACCTCCTGCCTGTGTAGTCTGGACCCTGTCTGCAGTTACAGGGCAGCTGATGCGCGGGGGCACAAGTGTGCATCTCCCCCATCCTGGAGCAGAGGCTTACACCTTGCTAGCATAGGGGTGCGGTGGGGTGGGGAGGGGTGTGTGCGCAGAAGACCAAAAAAAAGGGTGGAGGTTAAATAGCCAAAGTAATATATGTTCGAGGGTGAAGAAGGCTACCTGTTTTTATTGCCACTTGATGGGAAGGCTGCGTGTAGCTTGTGAGCATCCATTAATTAGTGATGCAATTTCTCTGTGCTGGTATCAATAAAACCTTAGTAAGTACATGATACCAGCCTGCAATTGCTTGCTTTTTTTCCACATCCCCTTGTGAGGATGTGTGGATATCGGTGCAGCTATGCACTGTATACATTGTATATGTGCTGTGGCTGCTTACATAAGACAGGGACAGCAAACTCATTTAGCAGCTAGTTACCTCCCATGTGATTTTTTTCCAAGCATTTATAAAAGGATCTTTAATATGCAGCACTCTCTCACGTGCACAAAATAACCGACGTTGTTTTTCTTCCTTTTGCTGAGACATACTAATTCTTAAAATGGCTCCTGAGCAGGCACTCCTAGGTGCCTGTAGCGACTGCAGCGTGATGGGTTAGCAACAACAACAACAACAACAACAACAACAGCAGCTCTCCTTCATTTCCTTTATATGCACATAGTGCAGCTTTCCAAACGGCGCATCAGACGCTGCCGGCTGGAAATTTCCAGGCCCGTTTCCTGCCCGGTGCATGCTCATAAAGGAAGATTGTCTGAACACTCCGTAGCTGCAGTACTGCAGAAAGTCAATAAAGAGCTGACCACCTCACCTCTATCAGAAGCAGTTGAGAAGCCTCGCCTCATCTGCCTTATTAAAACCACACTTGACTCCCGCAGAGAAACCTAGCTGGGAACCTGGAAGAGGAGGGATAAAAAAAGGAAGCTGAAATTGCAGTGAGTATTCTACAGCAAGGTCTTGCAGTAAGGTTAAAGAGTGCTTATTGTAAAATAAACCCAAAAGGCAGCTTCATTAAAGCAAGGAAAATGCCCGCATTTAATGCAATGAACTTCCGACTCTCCCACATACACTACGGCACAGAGATGAGATGATTAGTTGTTGCAGCAACGAGCAGATATAAGTAGCTCCCTAATGGATTTGTATTTTGAATTTAAATATGTATATGCATGTGTATGTGTGTGTCTATATACTTAATCTTTGCAAGAAAGGCATGATGTAGAAATAAATGCAAGAGGTAGAACTTATACTGCAAAATGTATTTTAGAATGTGTTTGAAAAGATGCTTTATTTTTTCTTTCCCTTATATAAGAGTAATTGATTGAATGTTTGCCAAGCTTTCAGTAGTATCCATTTGGGAATCCCCACCCCCACTTTCCCCAGGCCTCCCAGCTTTTTCTCACCTTAAAATGAAAAAAGAAAGAACTTTAACAGAAAGATCATTGCTTTAGCTTAATATTGTAAGATTTCAGAGATTGAATTTTCTGATAGTAATGAAATGAACCCTGAGTTGTGCCATGAATTTGATTGCAGTTAATTTGATTTTTGAGATGCTCAACAAAGCTAGCCCATTAGCTTTAACCTCACATACTTTGGATTTGTACAAAGTAGTATTTTTTTATATATATATGTGTATACATAATATGAAAATCTCTCTCTGGTGATGCAGTTGTTTGTAACAATTACTGTCAATGAGCAGTGACTAACTATAGCACTGCTGGAAGTGGTATCCGGTGTGTTGCTGACAAGTAATCCCACTACGTTTATTGCTTGGGTGGTACGGGGTTAGTTTTCCTTTTCACCAGGAAAAATACAGCTGGACAGGTAAACTTCGTCCTGCAGCTTTTTCCAGTTCTCACTGATCTTAATGAGGTTAGTCATATGAATAGGAGCGACTCTTGTCAGAAAGGATTTTTTTGCCGAACCTCACCATTTCTATTTATTTGATCTGCCTCTAGAGACTTCAGAGTGAAAGTGCTTCTCATGGTAGTATTTGCCAAGAGGCAACAACTGTGGAGTGGGGCATCTCTCGAGGTGGTCCCAGCATCTGCCCTTTTCTCTTTACACAGTTTATTCTTGGTCAGCAGTTAATAAGATGGTGGAATATGGCCTTTTATATATATATATGTATATATAAGTAATAGCAGCTTCAGATAAGAAAGTATTTGGTGATGTCAGAAAACTAATAACACTAGGCTACAGATAGCTGGGAATAGTGTTAAGGAGTTGATTGTGTGTGAGAAAAACAGGAGGGAGATTCTGCAACTCGTAGGAGATTGGTCACTATGAGAAAAAAAAACCCAACAGGGCATGCGGTTTCCAGAACAAGGGAGAAATGAGACCAGGGAGGGGGAAGATGAATGGCGGGGGCACACAAGTTGGGAGTGATGCTGAAAGTTTTCCAGGCGATGGGCAAAGGTTGAGCTGCAAAGGAGATAACTGCCGTGAGCTGCTCCTGGGAGGTCCTGTAAGCGGGGGAGTGCGAAATCTCAACAGAAGTCAGGGGATATATGACTTAGCGACGTGTGGGAGGGAAAGTGCCCATAGATGGGAAGAGGGTTGGACACATGGCTGGAGACAAGGCGTTTTGTCTGGATCCATGCCACCAAAGAACACCTCAGGCACTTGCGGAGCCAGGACCCAGGCTGCCTTCTTCCAGCTCCAGCAAACCTGCTGGAAGGTCATCTCCTGGCCCCGTTGCAGAGGGGCCCAGGGTAGCTCTGCTCCTCACTTGGGATGCTTCTGCCTGTATCCCATGGAGGGCTCCTGGCAGGCATGGCCAGCTGCCTACAGGAGCAACACAAGGGCAAGTGCTGGTCCCCTCTTGTCTGCCCAAAGCATGAGTGCATCTAGCCTAGGGAAGAGCTGGGCACCCGTGCCAGCAGTGACCCAACAGGTCCCGAGGGTGAGGAGCCGGGTATCAGGGAGCACCACGGCAGGGAGCTGCCCTCCTCTGGAAGGATGCTCGTGTGCCCACACCTTTGTAGCATCTTCTCAGGCCCTACCGAACCAGAGTCCAGGTGTCTCCCTTGCCTACTTAAAGGCAAGGGGAGGTTTTGTTACTCCTAATTTACTATTTTGTGGGCTTTGGGTTGTTTTTTCAATTCTTCTCTTTCCTTCATACTGCTTTTGGTGGACCAGTCTGAAGGCAAGGTGCCCAGTTATTTTGGCAGGAATTGGGCAAACCCATTCAGCAGCAGAGGAAGGGCAGGAAAAACATTAGCTAGAAAGCACTGACCTTCTCACCAAGGAGTCCTATAGTGGCAAATTTAGCACCAAAAATTGCGAGAGGGGGACAGAAACCCCATCTCCCCCTTCAGAGGATGCTGAGACACAGTGCCCTGGAAATGCTCAGGCAACGGAGACCATTAAAACATGTTCCTGGTGTGGGGCTGTGATGCTGACCATTTTGCCCCGTGGTGGACAGTGCTTGCTCTTCCATGGCGATCTGTATCCATAGGCTCCTTGCTGCCGGCCCGCACGGAGTGCAGCGGAGACGTGGGGTGGGCTGCCTTGCTGAAGGACCTGCTGCTGCAGGAGCCAGGTCTGCCTCCGTGTGCTGCCCAGGGAGCTGCTCCTTTCCCCACCACCTAGGCTGGGAACAGCACGAATCCTTGCCCAAAACGAAGATACAGCTTCCGTACTGCCACAAAGTTAGACTAATTCGGAGGCAGCGCGTCTGATGTTTCTCAGCCTAGTGCTAGCTAGAAAGGAAACAATTTTACACATCAGCAATTTCTTATGATTAATGATATTATCCTGCCTTAATTGAAAAATGAGTTGGTGCCCTTAAGAAAAAACTAGGCTGCAGGAATTAGTATCTAACCTCTTTATGATGAATATGTATTTTTACATGCTGCATATTACTGTCAGTGCTTTTAGAAATAATAGTGCTGTGTATTGTAATAAAAAATTGTCCCGTGTTGTTTGTAGTTGCGTGGCACCATTCTGTCTGGCTGACTTGGCTTTAAGAGCTTGAATGCTTGGGAAGAAGCGGTGTGAGGATGCCGAAATCCTTTTAAAGGGAATTTATGTACCAACAGGAGGATGATGTGTAGACTCCGAGCTCTGCTATCAGTTGTTATTGCTGAGAGACACTCGCGAGGAGTCGATGCCAGATGGAGCATTAGCGATTGCCGGCCTTGGTGCCTTTGTGGGAAGTTGGTCATAAAGTCGTCGGAGGCTCCTGTTTGTGGGATTTTTAAACATCAGTGAATTATTTTACGTAGTAAGGCAGTGGTCATTGGGGTGGGTTTACGCAGAGGTCTGTGTAAACCACTTTCTCTACCCAAACAAAGCTTGGGAAGGAGAGAGGGGTGATGCCGGGGGACAGGGAGGTGTGCCGGCAGCTGGGCTCTGCCGGGGCTTGCCAGGCAGTGTGTGGGAGTGAGGGGCTGTCGCCTACAACCACGGGCAGGCCCGGAGACGGGGCAAGTCGTGGCTTCAAGGCATCATGCTCTTTCCATGGGTCTGGCCCTGGGACTTTGTCTCATGCAAAGCAGCCCAAGGAAGCTTGGCGTAAAGACAGTGAGAAGGTCTGAGGCCTTGATACAGACATTTGGGGATGAAACAAAGTCAATAAAATCCCTTTTGGCTATATTGTTGTCGTGGCATTGTCTGTTTCTTGCAGGCTCCTTGGAGGACCATGGCTTCAGCAGCAGGCAGGGAGGGTGCCTCTGGTTCAAAGTGGAACCACGTACATGTGAAGGACGTGGATGTGACATGTTAAAAAGCACAAATGCCTTATTCCCCCAACCTAGAGCTCTTAAATGGCCTCATCTGCTTAAATATTGCTCACCCAGACATTTGGACATTGTGAATCAAATCTCCCTGGAAACATGCAGTGAAAAACAGATGCCTGTGGGATCGGGGTGCTTTCCTGTGCTCCTGGCCAGCGGGGTGCGAGGAGCCCCCCCTTCTCCTTCCCAGGAGAGGTGCGACAGGCAAGTAGCAAAAGAGCTGCAGGAGCTGGGCCATTCGGGGGAAGACAGCAAGAGGGTCCTGACTGGAAAAAAAATGATCTGGCAGTGCCATCCTCCTTGGGGGGCAACCTGCCTGTGGTTTGGGGCTGGGGAGGGAGGATGAGGGTCTGGAAAAGGAGCCAGGAGCATCCCCAGATGGGGGGACATGCTGGCTCTGCGGGGGGACGTGTGGGAGCAGCAGCAGGGAGGCTGTCCTTCCCCACGGCCTCTTGGCCATGGCCCTCCCATCTGTGCCCACCCAGAGAGGACCCCAGGACCCTCCCTAGCCCCTCTGGGGAGGCAGCAGTAGGTGGGCCAGGGGTCCAGGCAGGGCCTGCTGGCATTTTCCTGCTGCTGTGCCACAGCCCTGATCCCTTGTTGCTGCCTGCGTAGGCTGACCTTGGTGTGCACCCTCACACCCATTCTCCAGTGTCTCTAAATTTGTAGCAAAGGTCTTTTTAGCTACCTCTTCCTTTGTATTTCAGCCAGGGTCGCTATTAAAGCAGACAATGAGGAAGTCGGCATTAAAATGCTTCCTTCCATCTCTCTGTCCTTCCCCCCCTGTCAGCCCCATCCTCCTCGTCCCTGGAGGAAACGCTTGTCTCTGCCAAGATCCTGCCTCGCAAAAGTAAACAAAATGAAATTACAATTAAATGTTTTGATTTGCTGGGCCTGATATTCAGGAGCCGCACAACAGAGACTTATGAAAAGGATCTTCTATAGATAGCCAGTGTGAGGAAAAAAATAACCTCTCATGTCGGGTGTGTTTCAGATCCACGGGTCAGGGCAGCGTAGAAGGAGAACGGGATTTCTTTGCCAAACCTGAAGGTTCTTAGGAGGTTTATTTTGCATCATCTGTCAGCAGCTTTCTGCCTGGTATCTGCGGGTGACTGGCCTACTGCACAGTAAAGTCAGTATTTGAGGCTCTGTCTCTCTGTGTGTGTACATGTGCTGTTGTTGCTTGATGTTTTCAGACTGTACTGAAAGCCCTGAGAAGGAAATAGATGAGCTGAAACTTGTTTCCTTCGGGGCTATTCCAAATAATTCAGAGGAAGGCCTAAATGGAGGTGTAATCCCTGGGAGATGAGCTTCCTTGGACGCTTGCCAGTTTAGCAGGCTGGGTAATCTGCCCTGTCATCAAGATTTGCGGATTAGCTGTAGTGAAGCTAGTTGGCTTTGACATTTCATTAGGGAAGTTTTCTGTAGTTTTTCATCCCTGGTCTTTATGCTATAAAATATGGATGATGTAGGCCTGTTATCCTTACGCCTTTTAACATTCGTGCAAGTCGACACTGGGACTGCAAACATCTCTTATCCGCAGAGGATTTTTTAAATCATTGCTTGTTTATGAAAGACTAACTGGGTCAAAGGCTAATTTTGGAAAGGATCTGCTTTCCTGATGCTAACCAATAAATTTTCATCTGGGTAACGTAAGTTACTGAACTGTTATCTTCTGAAGAAGGGATAAAAGCAAACACTATTTATCCTATAATCTGCAAATATTTTGAAGAAGTGAACTGGAATATCAATAAACGAGCTTATCACCAAGGTCTCTGAAGAGCTCTAAAGGACATTTATTTAGAAATCAAAACGTTAAATTTAGACACAAGAACTGTGGAGACGAGGAGGGAGTATGTACAAGTGACAGCATTGTAAATTGCCTCGGGGGTTCAAGGGACCAGGGAAGGACACTGTGTCCTGAAGTCACTCCTTCCCAGAGATGTCTTTGCTGATAAGAGCTGGTTGTTGTTCCTGCTGACAATGATCGAGGGGGACAAGGCAAAGGATCACCCTGTGGGCTCCTGTGGCAGCATGCAGAAATGGGGATATGGTCTGGTTTATTCATCACGGCTAGACGTGCCCTCACTCTTCTGCCAGCCGCAGTGGATGGCTGCATGTCCTTGGAGCTTCGCTTGCCATCTCCATAATCCTCTCCTAACCCTTTTCAGGTGTCCCCCCAGAGGCTTGCTGCTGCAGGGGCCAGGGGACATGAGTTGTGTGAGCCGGCGGTGAAGGACGTGCCAAGGGGCAGCTCACAGGCTGTGCCGTGGAGGAGTGCTGCTGGCTGCCTGGGCTGCGGCATCGCCGCTTCTGTGGGTCTGTGTGCTGAAGGGCTGTCCCCATGGCTCTCAGTTCCCCTGGCGCTGCGGAGCCTGTGAAACGTGTGCCGCGGGACCGTGATTCTTTCATCCTCTTGAGGTGGCCATTTTGAAGTCTAACCTTAGTGCTATGGGGAGGAAGGGAAGAATGAGCAGGGCAGGTGAGACCCCACCTGGAGTCCTGTGTCCAGCTCTGGAGCCCTCAGCCCAGGAAAGACATGGACCTGTTGGAGAGGGGCCAGAGGAGGCCACAAAAATGATCAGAGGGCTGGAACAGCTCTGCTGTGAGGACAGGCTGAGAGAGTTGGGGCTGTTCAGCCTGGAGAAGAGGAGGCTCTGGGGAGACCTTATTGTGGCCTTTCAGTACTTAAAGGGACCTGTAAGAAAGATGGGGACAGATTTTTTAGCAGGGTCTGTTGCAACAGGACATGGGGTAATGATTTTAAACTAAAAGAGGAGAGATTCAGGCCAGACATGAGGAAGAAATGTTTTACAATGTGGGTGGTGAAACACTGCCCCAGGTTGCCCAGAGAGGTGGTGGATGCCCCATCCCTGGAGACATTCCAGGCCAGGCTGGACGGGGCTCTGAGCAACCTGATCTAGTTGCAGATGTCCCTGCTCAGTGCAGGGGGTTGGACTAGGTGAGCTTTGAAGGTCCCTGCCAAGCCAAACTGTTCGATGGTTCTATGACTTTTGGGGACGGCCAAGAGGGATGCATGGTACAAGGTGTGGAAGGGGGATTGGTGGGACTCCAGGCCTCACCTTGCTGAGGGCCACCCTTGTTCTTCTCTGGCCATGTTGCCTCCTCCCTTCTGCCTCTCTGTCCTTCACTGGTGCTACCTTGCAGCCTTCACTTCCCTGCTGGCCTCCTGCCCTTTGGATGCCCTGGGTAGCGGTGCGTGGGCTCAGGTTCCTGAAATCTGCTTCGACATGCTGCTTTGTACTTCTGTTGCAAAACCATAAGTGAAAAGCAGGGTTTAACCAAAAAATTGCTTACCATGCTCTACTCTGACTGAAAAATATAAATAGAGTTAACACAAATGTTGGATTGCATGTTTTAGGACTTAAGTGATTTGTCCATCAATTATGTCATTGTAAACTGAAGATGAAGTTACACCTTCGTAGATCTGGAATAATGTGGTTGCACTGAGCCTGTGTTGGTGCTTCTGCTTGAATTTATTTTAGTGAGAGTGGAGGGTACAATCAGCAGAAATGTCCTACGCGAAGGACTGGGCACCTTGCAGCTGGGATAAAGCAATGGTTCCTGTAGCATGTATCCCTGTGATCGAAAAGATGGAGAAATATTAAGAATATAAATGCGTGTGTGTGTGTACACATGTGGACATACACACACATGCCATTCCTTTAGAAGGTAAATATCAATTTTGATTAACTGAATATTGATGTAGCAATTTAGAAATAGCTTTCCAAGAGAAGGTGTCTGCACTGTTATATTTACCAGCATAATGAAATCAGACAACCTTTCAATCCATAAATCACAGTACAGTATTTGCCATTCCAATTTATATGACTGTACTGAGCAAGCAACACTATCCAAAGAATTTTATTAAATCAAAGTAATAAAATTGAAAATCTGTATTGACTCTTCTTTGGCTCTTTCAGGTTCTTTTACGTTTTGGCCTGAAAATATATTTTGTCTGTTTTTCTGACTCCATTTTATTTGCTTTAGTTACTTTATTTCTCAGATTGGAGGCTGTCTGTTAAATCATGGTAACCTTTTGTTGTAAAGCCTGGGACATTCTCCTTGGTGTTTAACAGCTGCAGTGTAACACACATCTTTGCTATTGTGCTGATTTGAGAATTTGAAGTGCAAAGTGGGTCTAAGCAGGCCACAGGAGTTTGTGGCTTCAAGGCAATGATAAGAAATTTCTTACTGGCTTAGTAAATGACAGCAAGCATTTAAAGTTGGTTTTCAGTGATCTCAGGATTCTTTTATTGCTTAAGAGTGGCTTCAGTGTAATATTCTTTCCTTCTAGAAGACAAAGCGCAAGGAGATTTGTATGTGGGAGTGACTGCAGACAGAAAGAATATTTTTCCTCAAGAGCCTTAAACATTGTCCTCAATATATTTTCACTCAGCACAAACTCAGCTCTTGCAATTTTAGCTGACAACAGTTTTGCAGATAATACCATAGAGATACACTGGGACTCCACTGCTGGGTGACCGCTTCCTTCAGACCTTCAATCCAGGTCAGACCTTCCCACCCAGACAGTGGGGAGCCCATGGAGGTCTGGAAATGAGAGCATGGGTCTGCCCAGGGACACCCGTTTGCATGACCAGGCTTTTCTGCAGTATGATCAAGACACCCCAATTCTTCTGCAGCTCTCAAAATTGTGGAAACAGATCACTTCCTCAGTTGTGGTCAGATTTTTTCATCCATCTTTGGCAACTATTTTAGAAAGACAGTAGACATCCCTCAATGAGTCTTATCTTTGCAAGCTAAGGGCACTGTACAGCAGCTCTTTATTGCCACTGTTTTCTGTATCTTCCCTAACAAACTCTATTTTCCACCCCGCAGGTGTTCTCTGCAGCTGACAGCAGCTCTAGGTTTTTCTTCTTCATTCCTCTCTTAATCTTCCCTACAACAGTTGTACATTTTTTTTTCTGATTTTTTTTTTTTTAAATGCCCAGAGTTCTCTGTGTGTTGTACCCTACACCATCTCACTTTTCACAACAGCACCATGTGTGTCTCCAGAACTGGATCTCCCGATCTCTCTGCCGGTGCCAGGTCTCCATGTGCTACCACTTCCTTCCATAGCAGCTACTCCTGGAAATAAATTATGAAGTGTGTCAGCGTAGTGGCCTCTCTTGGGAGGACGTGCGAAGGATGAGATGAATGGTGGTGTTCTGCTAGAAGGCGTTTGGTGACTGCTATCAAGCGGTCCTTTGATCTGGAGACAACTCAGAGGTCCTTGCAGTTCTGCAGTGCAGATGGCAGGAGCTTTACATCCTACCCTCCCCCCCCTCTTTTTGCCCCTTGCTTCATTTTTTGGGGCACACTCCTGGTGTCCGCAGGAGTGGTTTCTGAGCTGCTCGCAAAGGTATCTGCATTACTGGCGTTGATCCAATACAGCTCTCTGAAGCTGTTGCAACAAAAATCCCACCAAGTTGAATGTAGGGCTTTCACATCCTGCGGGACCTGATATTAAGGCTAAATGCATTTTTCTGTAAGGGCCAGTGACAGACTTCCAAGGTGCTCAAGGAGAAGGTGGTCATGCCAGCATGCACAAACCCCAAGCCAACATTTAGTTACTTCTAGTAGCCATATTTTAAAGGAAAGGGGTTCCAGTGATCTCAGATCATATGAAGAATGACGTGGCAACCTGATCTTTTGAATATGCTGAACAACACTTGTGTTCAGACACTTGTGCTCACTCATCAGAATGATGATCGTCTCTAGCTTAAAAATAGCTCATTTTTCCTTTATTTATCCCCCAAATTTACTCTCTGATGAAAACCATGCCTGTCACACGTTTGAAACAGATTTTCTTCACTGTGCGTATGGAGGAAGGTAAAGGAAGTGATAAATCTCTAAAAAACAGTATGATAAAATAAGTCCTCTCTAACTAAGGGTCCAGATACCGAGCCTTTTACTCCTTCAGGGTCTTGATCTGTGTCTGACCTCTCTGACTGTGAGACATCTTCTGCTGCAGCAGGGCTGAGAGTGCCAGAAGCTGCTTTCTTGCAATCAAACAGGAACCGCAAGGACTGAAGCTGTGGATCACCATAGCCAGTGAATAGCTGGTGCGCTGTGTGTTGGCAAGGAATAGATTTGGGGAATTGGGGGGAGAAAAAAAAATTAGAAAAAATCTGCCATGTTTGAAAAAACGAAATAAGAACTTGGGGAGTTTGAGAATTTGACTTCCCTTTTCTTGCCCCAAGTAATCTGAAGAAAATCTATCATCCTTCCTCCCTGTTTCTGACATGGGAAATATTTTATAGTTAGTTATTTCCCTCTGCTATCATCCAATCAATAACAGGATCAAACTACTGACTACACGCTCGTCCCTTTCCTCCCCGTGTTGCTGCTGTTTGAATCCAGGGAATAATTAACTGCAGATCACAGTGATGTGGCTCCTGTAACCTGATGTTTCCATCACACTGATACCCTACCCATGGACGGACAGCTGTTCAGCTTTGTGTCGTAGAGACTGTGGGGCATGTCAGGATGGGCGCCGAGCATCTCGTCCCGCTCCACGGCAGTGCCAAGCTCCGCTGGCTGCGGTTCGGCGCCAGAAATCGCAGCTATTTCCCCTCCTGCCCTCCTCCCTCCGCCAGAAGAAAGGCAAAAGAGGAGGAAGGCTTCTGTTCCTGGGGGATGAACCGCTCCGGCTGCGGCCGCAGGATGCAGAGCGGATGCTTTTTCTGCTTGCAGTCCTCCCCGCTCTGCCGCAGATGGGCTTCAGCTAAAATAAACCAATATTCCACGAACCTTTGAAGTGCGCTTGTCTTCTGAGTCACTTCCCTGTCACCCGAGGGGCAGCGTGATGCCGAGAGATGTTGTTCTCATGTCACATGGGCACTCTCAGACTGTCATCTTGCCGTGGCCATTCAGGCTCCCACGTCATTTCCCATGTGAATGGCAGCTTTGCTTTTCTGAAACAACATCTTCCTTTCTTCTGGCATTTTCCAAGACCATGGAAAGGCCAGCTAGGACCATTAGAAACACACAGAAACTGTGTTAGGTGCCTCTCCTGGCTTCCGAATGTCCACCCTGCTTTCTTCTGCCTGCAGATTATGTGTATCTTAGTGGAAGGATCTGGGAGCAATGCCATCAAAACAGGTTGCCTTCTCCATTGTCTTCCGTGACGGTCACTACATGGCAAAGAACCACGGCCTCTCGAGGCAAGCTGGCACACACAGCGGTGCTGCTCCACGTGCCTCAGGTGGACCACCATCATCAGGCATCACGTTCTTCTGTCGTTCTTGATTTTACATCATACCATTAAAGAAAATCCTGATGTTGTAATGTTGCTGTTGGTTTTTTTTTTTCTTTTCCTGAAATTGCCAATTACATGAAATAATTTGTGACAGGACCAAAAAAACCCAAACCAAACCAACCAAACAAACAAACCCAAAACCCCAAGCATCTTTGGAATGATATTACCCAGAGGTCTATTTGCTTCTTGAATCAGTCCAAAGACTTTAATTTGATAATGTTGGTATTTTTACCCTCCAAAAATACAATTCTTTTGGTTTTAATTAAATATTTTTTTCCTTTGCACTAGACTGATGCTAAACTGGCTTCACTAACTCTTCTTATGCTGTAAGTAGCAGTGACCTAGATAAACATGTTTAGAAATGCAACTACTGAAACTACAGTATGTTGCCTTTGTAAGACACAGCAAGAAAAAGACTAAAATAATTCTATACACTTATAAAGGTAGCAGATAGCATTGTATCCTTAAAAGCAGATTCATAGACCAATTTATTTTTTTTAGATTACCCATACAAATCTACATGAAGAAGTATTACTTAGGTTGGAGTCAGAAGCTTGAAAGTTACAAAGAGGCCTATGAAAGAAAAAGCTTTTTTCGTTTTGTGTGTGTCCTTCAGCAGCATAACAAGGCCCTTTTGAGAAAGAGGGGATAACTGTGTATTTAAGAATGCATCGCAATGCAGCCATGCAGAGTCAGGAGCACATAGGTAACCAGGAGAAGGTTGCATTTCTGTTCCCCTTGGTGCCTGAGCTTGCAGCTTCAGTGGCTTTTTTATGTAAAGGCTGGGCTCTAGTCCCAGCCAATCTCACTCGGTGCCCATAGCCCACCTAAAGCCAAGGCCTGGAGGAGACACCCGTCCTTCTCCACTGGCTGTATCAAGGACGTAGACATTGCCAAAGGGTAAACCCTTCCTAGGGCCCCCAAAAATGTGGTTAAGGGGCTGCTGCCCGTTGTTCCAGATGCACATTTTGTGTGTCTTTGTGTGTACGAGTGCTGCCCAGGATACAGCTACCTGAAAGGAGGTTGTAAGCGTTTTGGTCTCTTTTCCCAGGTGACAAGTGATAGGACAAGAGAAAATGGCCTAGGTTGCACCTGGGGAGGTTCAGGTTGGATATGAGGAAAAATTTCTTCACAGAAAGGGCTGTCAGGCATTGGAACAGGCTGCCCAGGGAAGTGGTGGAGTCACCATCCCTGGAGGGGTTTAAAAGACGCATAGATGAAGTTCTTAGAGACATGGTTTAGTGGTGGACTTGGCAGTGCTAGGTCAATGGCTGGACCTGTTGATCTTAGAGGTCTTTTCCAATCTTTTCTATTCTCCAGTAATAACTTTACTCTGCCATTGGAGTGCGCTCGCTCCAGCTACCTCATTAAGATCTGATTACACACAACTACTGCCGCTCTGAGAGTGAATGCTTTGGCCAGAACTTCTCTTCCTGCTAACTGCTGCCCAAGTCACGACCCATGTGGAGGCAATGGTGGGAACTCAGTGTTCAGCTGGGCACCGAGCGGCACCCGTGGCTGTGGCTGTGGGGAGCCAGGCTCTGGCAGGGCAGGCTGCGTGATGTCCCTCGCACCCCATAACTCGCTTGAGCCCAGACCTTTCCACTCCTTCTGGTTTTGCGGGTCTATTTTAGACATCAGCATGGGCCGTGTTTACACAAAGAAGAAATATACGCTATTGAGAACAATCGGATGATAAACAACCCTTAATTAGCGCCAAAGAGGCAATGGGACCTAATCCCTCAGTGCCTGTTTAGACAGCTGAACCCAAACAGCTGGCCCCCTGTGCCCTGCAACATGGTACCCGGTGCTGCTGCCGGGTTGGTGGCTTTGGTGCCACCACCACAGGGGATGGTGGGTTCCCATCACCCTCTGAGCTGCTCTTCTTCCCATCCCTTGGCCTCTGCCGGCCCACGCTGGCGGCTGAGTCCTGGCAAAAGTGTCATCCCAGAGCAGGGACCAAATCGTTCTTCATCACTGTAAGGACAGGACAGGGCTTACCAGGCTTTAGTCACGCTGAGTGACTTTGAGATCTTTGAAGATCCACCCCTTCTTTAATTAATCTTTTGTAGCAGCATGCTCTCCTGCTTACTCTGGTTAGCATTAAGCTATAACATTGCTAATGCTGGACAAAAAGTCAGTGGAGTCTATTGATTTTTCATGCTTTTGCAGCATGCTGCGGGAGCCTTTCCACTGGATGTAGAGGACAGCTGGGGGTGGCAAGATGGGTGTGCACCGGGACCCACTTCCCCCGGCCATGTACCCCATGAACCCGTGGGTGCAAGTACTGACTTTGCCAGCGGGGTCCGGCCAAGGGCCTTTGCCCAGCCAGAGGCAAACGCTTCACCCAGCAGCTGCCATCACTTGAGATGACTGGAGTTAACCTGCGTGAAGTGTTTTCTGGGAAGTGCACCACATGGAGATGGCCCTTTTAGTTGTACGAGGCAGCCAAGGAAATGCCGGTTGGTTGTTAACAGCTCGTCCCACCCCCCCCATTCTAAAAATTGTGGATGCTGAGTTTTGGGTGGCTCTGGCACCCTCTCAGTGTGGAGCACTTCTTGACAGAGAGCTCAGCTCCTGGTTTGTGGTCGCCTGCGCTGGTGGCTGCCCTTCCCGGTGCAGCTGTGGCCAGCAGCTGTCTGCTCAGTTTCTCAAACTATGGATCACGACACCTTTTTGGGGAAGATTCAGCTGGGTTGCAAAGGGTTTGCACTCTCCAGGGGAGATCTGTCTCCTCTGGTTTGGTCTGTGCTGTTCAGAGGGTTACCCAGCTCTGCCAGTGGTTTGGCATGTGAGCGCGTCCACCAACACGTGGTAAAAACAGGCTTTTCTTGGTTGCTGCCTTAGCTGTCTGGGCTTCTCTCGCAACCCCTGTTGCGGTGGGGCTCATTCCTGCTGTGCTTCTCATATTGCAGCTTCCCCTGATTTCCCTCAGTCACCATCCTGGGCAAAGACGAGCCAGCGGTGTCCCCGGGGAGCCCAGTGTCCTGGCACGCACTGCTTCGACACCTCACAGACTGCCCGTCCCTGCACATGGGGTGCCTGGGTAGGACAGCCCAGCTAGAGCCAGAGAGTCGCTTGGGGTGGTGTGGGGCAGGCCCACGTTTTGCATGGCAGGAGGAGCTGAAAGGTGCAGCAGCCTCTCCGTGTGGCAGCGGCCGAGCCCCCTGAGCAGGGGCCGAGTGTGGAGACCTGATGCTGACTGCCTTCCTAGAGGGGTGCTGGAGAGCTTTTGCAGGAGGAAAGGGCTGGGGGCACCCACCTTCCCCCTTTGCCAACAGCAAGCTCTTATATGAGCATGGTTGTTTTCTCTAACACCTCGCCAAGAAAATACTGAATGTTTTGTACTTCTTGGGTGCTCTTGCTGTTTCTGTCTCCAAGAAAGGGTATCGTTTTTGTAGCTGAGCTTGTCTACCGACATACGGATTTGCGTGAGGCAAGACGAGCATGCGCCATTTCTCAAGACATACAGGCTATAGGCAGTTTTTATTCCCTGAAATTATTATGTAGTTAAAACTATTTCCTCCTTGTTTTGCTAATCTCCCAAGCTTCCTTGTGCTCCCTCCTGGCTACCCTCAGGTACTTGCTGCCTCAGATGCTGCAGTAGTTCAAACTGTTGGTCTCCATCCCTGCTCCTCTGGCCAAACCCAGTGCACCCATCCTGGGACAGAAGGAGGGGGTCAACCACCCTGGGGACAAGGAGCTTAAGGGCTGGTGTGTGGGGATGGGAAGGGTTGGACAATCGTGGGTGGCACCCCAAGTCTGTCCCCATTTCAGGTGTCCCCGTCCTGGTGGGAACATGCGTTGTCATTGGTGTCCTTGCACTGGGTACGCAGGGTGAGGGAGAAGGACCATGCGTATCGCCCGTGGCGCTGGGGCAGGCGTGGCGTGGGATGGGTGGTGGAAGCCGGTACCTAAGGGAAGAGAGGGCTCGAAATGGTTAAGCCTGGGAGCAGCAGTGCCGTGGCAGATCCCCACCCCCAGTACTGTACGAGGAAATGCTTAGCTCCAGCTACATGAATGGCATGTCAGGAAAATATATCATTGCCTGAAACAGAATATACACAAAGAGGGAGAGACAAAAGTGCCCTCAGACCCCCCTCGCTCAGAGCTGCCTCCCAAAAGGGCTTCGATGGGGCTGACCTTCCCCTCAGCCTGCTCTTACGCTGCTCCTGTATTTGCATTAGCTCAGGAGACAAGGGGAGGCAGCCTCAGGTCCTGTTCTCCTGTTATTACAAGGATAAGCTAGGACACGGTACAGCCATGGAGGTTTTTATTGGTGGGTTGTTTAGCTTTCACAAAGGAAGAGCCTGTGAGAAGTATGTTTCTCAGCTGACATTTTCATGGCAGACAATCTTCTCAGCCTGCTGAGGTGGCCTGAAGAATCAAGAAGATTGACAGCAAAAAAATTTACTTCAGAGCTGCATCGGTCTGCTGGCAGGTTTTTTTTTTGGCTGTTAGTTTTCTTCTTTATTTTTTATTTCGTTTCCTTTGTTATTGTTGGTAAAGGAACAAAGCTACGCAGTCAGCTTTCTTCCTTCACAGTCTACGATCTGTGTACCAAAATTCAGTTCTTTGAAGAACAAACTGTGTGAGGTGTTAACACCAGGCTGCAGCCCCGTGTAGGCACGCAGGAACTCCGATATCCAAAGCTTCGCGGCTGCAGAGCAACGTCACCTCATCGGGAGGGCTGAGCCGTAGTCACGCTGTGGTGTGTGGTGCTAAACCGTGTCCTAAGGCTGAGCTGAACAGAAGAATACGAAATCCCCCAGTCAGATTTATTGGAGTGGCCCAGTGATATTCTCCAGGGAACCTAGGATCTATGGTGATGGATGACGCCAATCCATTAACATAGTAGTCTCATCTGGGAAAGATGTAATTGTTGTTCTGCATCCTTCAGTTTCCTTAAGTTTTTCTGAACACGTACTAGCACGCACCACAGTGGAAATTGCCGGTGAAAAATGCTGCAGTAAATATGTCAGGGACTCTATATCCTGCAGCAACACACTCCTCTTCTGGAACCACGCAGCCATCATTAAGGTAAGGGAGGTGATGATAACAAAATTTGGCGTACTGCATTGATCATGATGTATGTGCTTTCCAAAGGTTTGATGGAAAAGTATGGGCCAGACCGACCTTGTTTCCTCTTACAATAGGCCTCTGCGAAATATGTTCATGTCGACTGGTTCGTAGTATCAGGAAAATAATATTTAGTTTTACCTGCAATAGAAGTGCTTTTTTTGCAGCGCTAGTTGCCCTGCCTGCATTTCCTAAAATATGGCCCTTTTTGATGAGTGATCGGAATCTGGGTCCCTGATGACAAAGAGCATTATTGCTTTTTTGTGTAGTCTGGGCACACTTTGGAATAGTGTGACCTCTGTGCAGTACGAGCAGCGTGTCGGTCAGAGCTGGAATACCCGCCTGGGGAAGTCTCCTTTGAACTGGATGGAAGGTCTCTGTTCATATAGTGTCAAATTAGTAAAAATTTGGATGTTAACATTCACACTTAGGCGGACTGTAAGTGCACTGGCAGCAGAGAAACGTGGCAGACCTTGATGAAAGGGGACGAAAAGGCACACTGGAGGAACACAACTGCGAGTAGCGGCCAGCAGCTGGACTAAGAGGGACACCAGCCCCTGCCACCTCGATGAGTGTGTGTTTGTGCCCACTTGTCCTCACGAGCGATGGAAGATCTGGGTTGCCACTGTAACCGGAATCCAAGTTGAGCTCTGTGCTTCATGGTAATCATGTGCCAAAACAGTCATCTCTGCCCAGAAGACCTCATGGATGAGGCAAAAGGCATTAGAGAGGAAACCTTAGCAGGTTGTAAACGCGCGCATGTGTGTGTGTGCCTGTGGGGCATTTGTAGGTGTTACAAGTAACCTGGACCAGTTAATTGAACCTCAGTGCCACTGAGATGCAACGAGACAGAGTTCCAGTATTTTTCTGTTATTTACATGTTATTTGTGGTCAGAGGCATCTACATGTCACAGTTCAGCACAGGGGATCCTAGGGGGGCAAAATTGGTCTTTATGGGTGAAAACATTTTGAAAACTTGTGAGTTCTTATGACAGGCATCAGCACCATAAGGTTGCATCTCATGCTGGTGTTACCTTGAATTCAGTCAGAAGGCTGATATCTGGTGCATCATGACACAATGGAGAGAAGAGGTAATTTCTCTGCCCCTCAAAGTCAGACTAGGAAATGGTACAGGTGCTGGCGTGAAAGTGAGTGTGTAAAAGGATGCAAAATTCAAAGAAAAAATGCTGCAGTTTTCCTCACATCACAGGAGTCTTACATTTTTTCTGTATCTTTTAAACAAAATCCTTGCAGCTGCTGACAAATTTTGCAAGGACGAAAATAAGGGGCTGGTTTTGCTTGGAAGTTTCTTCCATCCACACATGGGTGGCACAAGAGTAGGGCATGTTTGAAATCTGATGTGGGCGTACTTTCTGCTGAGGATTAGTACCGTCATGTAGCTGATGATATGCTGGGCTCGGTTTATCAAAGTGGTGAGGTGGGAGAGAGGGAGAGTCAGTCTAATAAATCTGAAGCTATGACCATAAAACTTGATCTTGAAGTGGCAAGCTGAAGGAGCATTGGGTTACTCATGCCGGTAGGGAAGGATGAAGTATTAAATAGCCACATATTGCACTGAAGAAGGGAGGATTCCTCTACCCTTTTGCTCTCTGGGCAGCACCCCAGTACTCCTGCGCCTTCTTATCTGCCCATGCTCCCAAGTGAGATTCTGTCCCACAAGAGTACAGAAGCTGATGAGTCTGTTTTCGGTTCCCCATCTTTCTGGCCCATCCCTAAATCTTGTCATTTGGGACAATATCTGTGCCACTGAGAGACATCACAGGTACAGGCAGGCGATAGGTTTGCCCTTTCAGACCACTGTGGTAAACTGGGTGGCACGAGTGTGTATGGTTAATCACTTGAGGGGAGACCTTATCACTCCACAACTACCTGAAAGGAGGTTGTAGCATGGAGGGTGTTGGTCTCTTCTCCCAAGTAACATGGAATAGGACGAGAGGAAATGGCCTCAAGTTGCACCAGGAGAGGTTCAGATTGGATATGAGGAAAAAAATCTACTCACAGGAAGGGTTGTCAGGCATTGGAACAGGCTGCCCAGGTGGAGTCACCATCCCTGGAAGCGTTTAAAAGATGCGTAGATGAGGTTCTTAGGGACATGGTTTAGTGTCAGAGTTAGGTTATGGTTGGACTCAATGATCTTGAGGGTCTTTTCCAACCAAAATGATTCTGTGATTCTATGACCTGCACATCCTTACCTGTGGTGGGAACATTGATACCTCACCAAAAAGGATCTGCAAGCTGAAAGGTTCAGTTTTTCACTTGGTTTTGCTTTTCTTCTCATTATGTATTTATTTAAGCCAGACTATATTAGGACAACAGAGGTTATGTGAAAATTTGGCTTTCAATTGATTTGAGTTACAGCAGCATGGGGATTTGCTATTCTAACCCCCATGGCTTTAAAAGACATTCAGACTGGTTTCTCCTTCTTCTTCCTCTGTCTCAAGAAGGTCTAGAAGCAAGACAAGTTTAAGAGCAGTCCCCTCAACGATGCTGAGGTTAGCCCTACTCTGGCCTTGTCTGCACCAAGAAGTGTTTTTTAACTGGAACTGGCATGCTGTAAGAAGAGGATGGGAAAGGGTTTGCAGCACATCTGGGGGGCTGGGGCTCTTGAGGCACATGTGGTGGTGGTGGCACCTCACCTTGTGTATGGGTTCTGAGCTGGTGAAGCTGGTTTACCACTCAAGGGGTATTCTAGCCTGCTTTGCTTGTGTGGCTAGTTGTGAGGCAGCCAAAGCCATCAAAACCATGCTGGTGTAAAGGGACAAAGTCAGATGTTTCGCCTGCAAAAGTGCTGTAGCAGTTTAAAAACTGATTTTAACTTTACTTCACTAACTTGTCAGCTGAGACTTGGTAACTGCTGTGTGAGGGGATCCCATCCCTCGTAGCCAGGAGCAAGACAGATTCACATAAGCAAGAAGAGACGGGCAATGGATGTCGGCCTTTGCCACACCGATACCAATTCTCATCCGGATATTGTAAAAGATCAAATGAATGTAGTAAAAATATCTGAGCCTGGGATCAGTGGAGAGGGTCAGGACAAAATAGCGAGCTGAGTGTCTCTGAGTGGAGAACAAACCTCCGCTGAGGAACTAATGAAGCTTTGAAGTCGTTTCACTGACATCAAACTTGGAAATCCTTTGTAAAAACTGAGATGCTTTAAGGACTGTTGAATAAAGCACTTGACTGGGAAAGGAGCAAATATTTTATCAGGCTGACACTGAGTGCTTTTTGTTTTGGGTTTTGGGGGAAGTGGGGCTGGCAATTACATTTAATTGGTATCCTTTTCCTCTTGTTATCATTGGTGTATCGATTGCTGGGAAAACAAAATGCATGGGTTTTAAAATCTATTGTAAAGTAACGGCTCTCTTGTTTGTTTTGTTTAGCTCTGTGTTCTCAAAACAGCTCATTTTTCTTTGCTTTGCTGGCAAATATAATGTTTTGATTGAAAATGATACTAAATAATCAGTTAAATGGGATATTTAATGACAGGAAAAATTGTTTAAAATATTTTTTTCCCATAGGAAAATCATGCACTTTACTTTTCAAGCCTAAGAAATCTTTTAATGCTAGCTTGAGTCTGCATTCTCCCTACGATCTCACTCCAAAAGTGAACACGTGGGTTCACTGTGTGTGTGAAAACCATGGAGGTCAAGGTACAGTAAGTCTCAGGAGCTCCAATGCAAGAGATATCTCTAGAGTAAGTCCAGTTTTTCCCTGACGTCATTTTAGTCTAGACTTGCTAAGACTTGCACCCACTGCTGGTTTGCCTTCCTCATGGGAAGCTGACCTACTGTATGAGAAGCAAGCCTGGTAGGTGAGGGGAAAGCAGAGGAGATTGTCTGTCTGGACTTGAGAATGGCCTTTGACAATGTCTCCTGTAAGATCCTCATAGGCGACCTGTTGATGTTTGGCCTGGATGAGCAGACAGTGTAGTGGATTGGAAACTGGTTGAATCACTGGTCCCAGAAGGTGGTGATCAGTGGCACAAAGTCAAGTTGGAGGCTAGAGACTGATGGTGTAGCCAGAAGTCATGCTGGGTCCAGTCCTGTTCAACATCTTCATTAATGATCTGGATGATGGACAGTGTACACTTAGGAAGTTTGCTTATGACACAAAACTGGCAGGAGTGGCTGATACAGCAGACGGTCATGCTGCCATCCAGAGGGACATCAACAGGCATGAGAAATGGGCCAAGAGGAACCTCTTGAAGGTCAACAAGGAGAAGTGCAAAGTCTTGCACCTGGGGAGGAGCAACCCCAGGCACTGGTGCATGCCAGGGTCACCCAGCTGGAAAGCAGCTTGGCAGAAAAGGAGCTGGGTGTCCTGGTGGTCACCAGGTTGAACGTGGGCCAGCAATGTGTGCTTGCCGCAAAGAAGGTTAATGGTGCCCTGGCTTGCATCAGGAGGATGTTGCCAGCAGGCCGAGAGATGTGATCCTTCCCTCCTCAGCACTGGTGAGGCCACACCTGGAGTGCTGGGTCCAGCTCTGGCCCCCCCAGTGTAGAAGAGACATGGACATATTGGAGAGGGTCCAGAAAAGGGCCATGAAGGTGATGAAGAGACTGGAACATCCTCTCCTATGAGGACAGGCTGAGAGAACTGGGACTGTTCAGCCTGGAGAAGAGAATGCTCAGTGGGCTCTCAACAATGTACCCAAATGCCCGAAAGCAGGGTGTGAAGAGGACAGAGCCAGGCTTTTTTCAGTGGTGCGCAGTGGCAGGACCAGAGGCAATGCGCACAAACTGAAACACAGGCAGCTGAAACTCCTTTACACTGTGAGGGTGACCAAGCCCTGGCACAGGTTGCCCAGGGAGGTCGTGGAGTCTTCTTTCTTGGAGATAGTCAGAAGCTACCTGCACATGGTCCTGGGCAGCCGGCTGTAGGTGGCCCTGCTTGAGCAGGGTGTTTGGACCAGGTGACCTCCAGAGGTCCCTTTCGACCGCAGCCAGTCTGTGATTCTGTGATTCTGAGCAAGCAGCGGGGCATGATGGAGCTGAGAGGCGGGGAAAAGAGCACAGCAGGACTTTCCCGGGAGCAAGCAGCTCTTTTGGGGAGCTGCTGGTGAGATGTTTCCCTGGGCCCAGGTAGGTAACACCTGCCCACCTCAGGTGCTTGGGGCAGAGGCGTGATTGCTGGGTCCCTGACGCACCCATCCCAACACACCACTGCAGCTGCCAGTGTCTCCATCCCAAGGGTCTACGTCATGTTCTAGGAGGAGATGTCTGCACACTGCTGGCAGCATCAAGGGAAAGCCGATTTAAACAGATAGCTCTGCAGTCACAAAAGCGGTCGCTCTTTTTCCCTGTTTAAACAGAAATTTGGAGTGCGAAAGCTGCACCGAGCCTGCTGGGTCAAAGGGACATCACCAAACCGAGTGGCACGTGACTCAGCAGTAATTACAGCTGGCAAATTTACATTTGTCCTTCACGTGTCACATTTAATACATCAGATTTCTGTGCACAGTCTCTGCCTTGGAGTGCATGTTCAGCTTACTGCAGGCTAAGCAAGCTGCCGCTGTTTAGGTGTTTCTGTACTATGCCAAGGGAAAAAATAAACAATCATTTGAAAGGGTTTATTTTTGGAAGCTCACTGCAAGTTTCCTCCAAGTGTGACAGTTCAGAGACCCCAGGAACTGGGATGTGCTGCAGATATGAGAAACTCGAGCATTTGGGAATACCGAGATCAATCTCAAATAATTTCAAAATAACCTTGTTTTTATAGTGGCTGCTTATATGTAATACTATATATGGCATGTGCAGTGGTCCTTTTGAAATTAGGACACCATCAGTTAAGTGTTATATCCAGTTAGTGGAATAGTTCGTGAATGGAGCAGAGGAAGGGAAAAGGCATCTGGCAGTACGGCAGCACGTGCCATCTCCCTGACACTCAGGGTATGTCACAGTTCCCACTGCAAATGTAGGAGGGGTTTTTGTGAGGATTTCAAATTGGGTATAAAAATTCACTACAGGTTGAAATTTGACAGGCAAATGCGCTATTCCTTCCACAGCATTTATCGTTTGTCTTGTACATATTGCCCTTGGGAGTAAAGACACGGGTTTCAGGCCCGTGACAGGATTTTTTTTTTTCAATTGGTCTGATTTGTTTTTAAATGAGAAGAAAGTGAGTTCTCTCCTCCCTGGGATGGATTGTGAACTACAGGCTGTTGACAACAGCAATATAGTTAGCAAATATATGACTGTAAGGCGGCTCTTTGCAGGCGATTAGCCTGTGCAGTAGGCAGACTGCTGTGGTATTTCTCAGCCGAACTATTTAAAAGACCGAAGTATGATCAGCCAGCCAAGCCGCTGTGTTTGAGAACGATCGTGCTGTGTGCCGAAGCGGTGTGTACATATTGTCAATATCCCATCTATAACATGCCATTTTGCGCTGCCGTAATGATTTCCTTTCCCTCTCGTTCCCCCAGGGCTTAACAGCCTGGATGGGAGCCTTGACACAAATAAGTTTGCCTCCGGAAGGATCCTTAATGCAGCAGTGGAAAATGGAAGAGTACCTGTTGCATGGGCTGCGTCGGAGCCTTATTATTCCTCCGGCGTCTTCTGAAGTTGTCTGATGAGATGCTCTTAGTTTAACTGCTTCTCGGCAGCGTCCAGCTCATCCTCCGCGGCATAGCTCCCGTGGAGTGAGGAGTAACGCAGGGCAGCGTGTGGGTACGTGGGGATCAGGGGAGGTTGTGCAGAGGGATGGGGAGCAAAGGCTGGGGTGCCACCTTCCATACCGGTGGGGGTACCCTGGTGTAGCCCCTGCTCCTTGCTCTGGCCAGTACCAGAGGGAATCCTGCCTGTCTCTCCGGGGTCTTTCCCACCTTGGCCTCAGTCTCTTTTGAATGGTGTCTCCTAAATCTTAACAGGGAGTTGCTGGGTGTTTGAGCCAAGGGAATGAAGCGGGAGAGGGCAGGGCTAAACCGGGATGTTTCCTCAGTGTCCCTCAGAGTGGACAGAGAAGTGCATCCCCGGTGGTCCCCTTTGGTCATGACCAAGGGGGGACATTGAGTCCCCTTTCCAGAGACAATAGGATTGTTTTTGGGGTCCAACTGTGAGCCAGCAGGACAGCGAAGGGCTGGTTGCCTCAACCAATGTCCCGTGGGTCTCCTCTGCTCTGCCTGCGCTGTACCACAGAGGGGGTCACCATCAGCCCTCCTGCGAGCAGAGCAGGGACAGGTCCCACCAACCCTCCTGGTGCACTGCACCCATCCAAGGTGCGTGGGGGTATCAAACACAGCACCACAAATGGTGAAACAGGTGGGAGGAGGCTAATTACCATTAGCTGTTAGCCCGTTACTCCTCAGCCCTTTGGTGAATGAGGACTACACTAGTAAAAGGGTATGTGGCATAGCCAGGAGTGTCAGTTCCAGGTGCCTGAATACATGAATTGGTGTGAAACGTGAGAGGCAAACACTGCTGAAATCATCTGTCGTTTACATGTATGGGAGAGCTCACCTGTACATTGTGTAGTGATAGCTCCATGCACTTGGTATAGGAAAGCTTCACTTTATTCAAACATATTTTTTCCATTCTAGCAACAAAACACCAATAACAATATGGTAAAGCCTTTATTTGTGAAGGTGATTTATAGTTGCTTGGTCTGTGTCAGTATGTGTCCCCCGTTGCGTAGTTGCATATTTACTTCAGAAGGCTGGGTCAGGCTTCAGCCGCTGAGACGTCTGAGGAGGGGCAGGACCAACCCTGAGCTCCTTCAGAACCCACCTCTCAGCAGCGCGCAGGTGGGGTGCCTGGTTTCGTGGTGGGGTGAGGGAATGGGGCATGCTGCCCTGCGGTGGCGGGACAAGCCCAATGGGGACCGGGTTGCATTCTGCTGGGGTGCATGCCACCGGGGTGCTTGGTGGGTCTGCTGCCCTCCCGAAGGGCGGTGGGGCATCCCCACTGTTGGGGCCCTTGGTCATGAGCTTCTGCAGCGCAAAAATCAAACATGTTGCTTCTGGCAGGAGCATCGGTGGCAGCAAGAAGTGAGTTTTGGCAAAACACTGAAGTCCAAATCTGTCCATAATTTTGTCCCCGAGCTGTTCCATTAAGTCAAGATTTCAAATTTTGGGGTTTTTTTGATACTGTGTTTATACTGAAGGGAAACCCTGTTTTTTCCAGGAGATACTGAGCAGGGCATCCCACAAAGGGAGCGTCTGAGCCCCTTCCCGTGGTGTGCATGGTATAATCTGAATTCTGTGTAGATATGAGGTACAAGCCGTGGTACGGACGAGCACGCAGAGCATGGGGGTAGCTGCGTATGGCGCGGTGCTTCGGTCCCACGGGAAGGCATGCAGCAGCCCTGAGAAAAGTCTGTTGCGTGGCCATCGGCAGGAGATTAAAAAAAAAAAAATAAGCTAGAGTTATCACCACTCCTTTCATGGCATTTCTGTGTAGCTAACATACCATTTCCTGTACAGTTACACACATCATTGCCTGGTGCCATGAACTTAACTCTTATCAGCACCCCGGTGGGAAAGCATGCGTTATTTACAATAGGGCTCGTTTCAGTGTTGCAAGCTTCTTTTCAATTAAAACAAATAGCAAATTAAATATTAAATAGATAAGTAGGGAAAGTGAAATTAATTGATTTTCTGGCACTGAGGTATGGTAGACAGAGGAAGCTTAAGGCAATTTCACTGAATTATATTACCTTCATTTGTGTATATTAGGTACATGAAACTTGTTTTAAAAACTTGGTAACGCTGAATAATTTATGTGCAGTGAAGCATCAATCTTAAAAAAACACAGACAAAAGGACAAAAAGAAAAAAAGAAAAAAATAGAACCAAACCAACCCCAAACCCATCACATACTTCAGGTTTACTTTTCTTAAAGGAGAAATACAGTATAGCTATCACTGCTAATACCAACAGTGAAAATTTAGTCATCTCCAAGTTGACTTCTGGTTTTGTACTGTGTACTTGCTGTACATGGGAGTCCAGGAACTACAAAATACCTTTTTGGGCAACTTCAAACTGTCTCTTGATCCCGGATCCTGAAACATTTCCCCTTTCAAGGCTTGGGGACTTGGATCCTTATCACTCTGTCTGCTTACTGACCTTGACAATAGGTGTCAAGTGTAAAACACGTTTAGCAGCCCTGGGATTGCCTCTGGGGTGAAAGCACAAATTGCTTTACAGGATGCAGGGGCAGTTGTGCTGAAACTCCGCTGTACCTGGCAACTGGCTACCGGCAACCTGCAGCCTGCGAGCAGGATCGGCAAATATGTTTGTGTGTATATATATGTATATATATATATATATATAATGTGTCATATTTTTTTTCTGTAGCGATGCCACGTTCAACAGGCAGGTGCAACAGAAGGACAGGAAGGTACACTTCCACACAGGAAAGGTGGGGGGGAGAAAAAAACCCCACCCCAAGCCCATAAACCCGAGTCAAGGGCTGCTCCTCACCTTTCTCGTCTTGTCCTGTCCCTCGCGTGGTGGGGCCCTCCCGAGGCAGTGTAGGACCACGAGCTCAGTCATATATATTTACAGATCCCAGAATCATATAGGATTCAGCGTGGAAAACAATCATAGAGTCGTATTTGACTGTGCTTTAAAAAAAACCAAAACAGAACAAAAAAACAACGAACCAAGCGAAAAAAAAACCAAAACAAAACAAATGAACAAACAAAAAAAACAAGCCCACAGGCATTTCTTCAAGGTTTCTGATGGTGATAGATGAGCTCTTCTTCCCCTCATGTAGATATTTCCTCTGTCTCCAGCCCTGTTGCCTTTTAAAGCAGCAATGGGGGGATTTTATTATGTTTTATATTTCCATCTTCGGGGGTGACGTGCCTCTCTCTCCATGGGTCTGTACAGCATGCTAATCGCTCAAGTCTCTTAGGCAGCATAATTTTCATCTTAATTTTTCTATTTCTCAGCGCTAAATGAGCTTGCCAGGGGAACAAGGGGTCATTTCCTGTCCCCTCCAGATCATTAATTCTCTATGAAAACACCGCGATCTCACGCTTCTCCAGCAAACAGAAACATCGGGAAGAGCCAGCGTCATGTGCAAAATACGCGGCTGTGCTGCAGCAGCTGGAGGGAGCAAAGATGCTGGTGTGTGCTGCAGAGACCACAGGGGTTTAAAATGGTCTTTTTAAAAAGACAGAGAGATTATGTAAGAGCAGCAGAAAATGTCTTTTTAAATTCCTAAACAGAAACAACAAGGTCTGGGGTTTTTTTCAGCTTGAATCTGCTGAGCGGTCTCCTCGTTGCCTTTATTTTTGGAAACAATTGCTCTACTTCTTTCTTTTTTTTTTTTTTTTCCCAAACCAAGACTGTCACAATTTTTTTTTTAATATATATTGATACTTGTCACTTTTGGAATAAAGGATTTGATTTTTGCTCCCATTTTTCACTGCTTGGGCACCTCTGCCTGCCTGTAATCTGTCCCAGCCAAGGCTGGAAAAGGAAACAAACAAAAAAACCCCCTCAACCCGTATTTGCGAATGTTTTCTGCCGAACATTTCATAAGATGGGAAAAAATCTGGAATTATTCTCCTTAAGCCAGCAGCAGGAGGGGAAAAGAAATGACTCATCTGTTTACTTCTAAAAATCCTTTTCAAGAACTCAAATGCGCCTGATAAATTATTAGCATTTTACCCAGCCAGCCTCTGCTGTTAACTCCTGGCATTTCTGTAGTCTTGCGCTCGCCGTAGCATCTCGCTGCCAGCCCCGAGGATTTACAAGTCTCAGGAGAGACATGGGAGATTTCCCGCTTCCCTGCCTTGGCCATTTTTTAGCCTCCGTTTGTGGGATTTGTTTGGTTTGAGTGTTTTGGGTTGTTGTTGCGTTTGGTTTTTTTTTTTTGGTTTTTTCTCTCTCCCCTTTTCCCTGTCCCCTTTGTAGGTTTGTCGGTTCTACAAATATCAGTGCGAGCGAATCACTTCTGTAAGCGCCAGAGCCGGCGCAGCTCTTCGCCTGCTCTCAGACGCAGACGCATCCCCAGGCCGGCACTCCTCACCCCTCCGATCTGAGCGGGGTGCCGCCCTCCCTGTCACCCCAAGGCCGGGGGGCGCCTGCGGGATGCGGGGAAGCCCCTCGCTCCCGCCCGCCTGGGAGCTTGTAGGGAGCGGGATTCAGCCGCGCGCAGGTGGAAAATGTAAATTTGGGGTGCGCCAGTGCTTTCCCATGGTAACGGAGTTGAAACCGGACAAGTTTCCATGGTGATTATTACGAGGACAGGATGCGCCGCACACTTGGGGAGAGGCACGGGCGGCGCCAGGCCAGCCCCCCGCCAAAGTCTGCCGGCAGCAGCTCGTGGGGCGGAAATTACTTATCCTTCTAAATAAATGGATGCGCAGCGCCATTACTTTGCTGCTTTTTTATATTTCAGGGGGAGGGGAAGGTTAATCTTTTTATGAAACGGGCTGCAAATTTCACCGCGATCACGAATGGAAGCCATCTCTGCCCCTTTTTTAATTGCCATTTGCTTGGTTAATATAAAGGGTTGGGCTGTCAAAATACATTTGAAGTTGCTTTGATTTTTTTTGTTATTCTTTGGGTCTTTAATGAATCGGGTGCCTGGTTCACGCCGCTGCTCTGTGGCAGGGTGAGTGCCGGCGTTTGGTTTGGTTTGGCTTTAGGGTGAGTGCCGGCGTTTGGTTTGGTTTGGCTTTGCCTGGCCATGCTCCTTTCTCCCCCTGCACACGGCAGTTTCGGAGGTGTGTACGCCCCGTGCAGCGCTTTCCTGCTTGCCTTTGGTAAATCCCGCTGGGATGAGGAAGGGAGGAGTATTGTAGGGGAATTGAGTACCCTTCGCCAACGTTTCTTAGCTGTGATATTTTTAGAGATGTTTGTTTTGGGGGCTTTTGTTGAGCTAAACCAGCACGCTGTCACTGGGCTCTGCCCTGCACTGTCATTACGTGAAGCTTTGTTTAAAAACGTGAAACAGACGGCCCGAGCCCTTGTTTCAGGCTGCCTACGGTGGGGGGAGGAGGGTGTTTTTGGCTGCAGGCCTTTTAGATTATCTGTGTTTATGGCTAAATATAAGTTCCTCAAAACCCTTCGTACAACACTCACGGATACATATATCTCCAGCATCTCTGTATATACAGTACACTGTATCACGGAGCTGTTAGCCTGGAGCGTGGAAACATTTAACGGCTTTTCTTCGGTGATGGGGTCTTTAAAGGCAATTGCAAATATTATTTTAAGGAGGAGATTTATGCGGTGTCTAAAACACGTTTCTGGCTTGCAGGCCAAATTATGTCGGTGCCGATGCTCCTGGCAGCCCGGAGCCACCGCGGGTCCCGCTGACGGCGATGTAGAGGCGGTGCCGGCAGAGCCCGAGAAGCCCCGCGACATGGAGGAGCTGTACAAGGATGCCCCAAACCTGCCCATGGACGTCACCAGCTCGCCCTCGGCCATGGCCAACAACAAGCTGGAGAACGGCGTGGCCCAGCTGATCACGGCGGAGGCCTGGAACATCAATTCGGCCGACCTGATGAAGAAGGCCCTGTCCCCGCTGGTGACAGTCCCCGCGCCCTCCATCCTGACGCCGCCGGCTGAGTCGCAGAGCGGGGTGGCCCTGAAGGTGGCGGCCACCGTGCTGCAGCCCATCTGCCTGGGGGACAGCCCCGTCGTCCTGCCCATCCACCTGCAGGTCGCGGGCAGCGCCGCCCCGCAGATGCCGGCCACCAACGCCGCCACCCCCTATGTCATGACCACCCAGGGCCCCGTCCCGCTGCCCGTCCTCCTGGAGCAGCACGTCTTCCAGCACCTGAACTCCCCCCTGGTGCTGCCCCCGGGGGCCGCCTGTCCCGCCAGCCCCTTGCACACCGGCCTCTTCCCCGGGGCCGCCGCCCCCGTGGGGCAGCCCCAGCTCCTGGACCCCAAGCCCTCTGGCCAAGCCCAGGAGCCCGTCCTGCCCCCCGTCTTTCAGACGCCGGGGTTCGCCGCCGTCCTCCAGGACCTGTTTCCCTCGCAGGGCACCCTGGGCTCTGCCCCCTGCCAGCCGCCCCCCGACTACGCCGCCCTCCCACCCCAGGCCTTCAGCTCACCCCTCTCCCCGCTGGTGCCCCCTCCCACGCTGCTGGTGCCCTACCCCGTCATCGTGCCCCTGCCCGTCCCCGTCCCCATCCCCATCCCTGTCCCCATCCCCGTGCCCCATGGCGCCGAGGCCAAGGTGGCCCCTGACCCGCCCAAGCCACCGCTTTTCACCCCCCACTCCTGCAAGGGCACCCAGACCCCCCTGGAGAAGGAGGAGACCAAGCCCTTCGACCTCCTCCACCCGCGAGAGTTTCCCCAGCTGAGCCGCCACACCGTCATCAAGATGGGCGGCGAGAACGAGGCGCTGGACCTCTCCATGAAAGGGCCACCCGTGCCCCAGGCCGGCGAGGCCGCCCCGCCGCCTCCACCGCCGGAGGACGGGGCTCTGGACCTGTCCCTCGCCTCCTGCCGCAAGCCAGGGGGGCCTCACGGCGACGTGGCTGGCACCAGCCCCACCGCCACGGCCGAGGCCGGCGCCCACCCCACGCCGGACAAGCTCCCCGGCCCGGCTGCCCCCTTCGCCCCCTGCAAGCCCCAAGAGGCGTCGGGCAAGGCGGAGGGCAGGGGGGCGGGCGGTGGGGCGGCCGAGCTGCTGCGGCAGCCGCAGAAGTGGCTGGTGGAGCCGGCGGGCAGGGCGGGCTGCGAGCCCAAGGCCGGCAACAACATCGAGATCGTCAGCACCTCGCAGACAGCCAAAGTCATCGTGTCCGTCAAGGACGCCGTGCCCACCATCTTCTGCGGCAAGATCAAGGGCCTGTCGGGGGTCTCCACCAAAAACTTTTCCTTCAAAAGGGACCTGCCCCAGGACTCGGTGCTGCAGTGCTACGACGTGAAGAGCCCGCCCGAGCCCCGGGACAGCGCCGAGGCCCTCAGGAAACCCGTCAAAAACAGGAGCGTAAAGCTAAAGAAAATGAACTCGCCGGAGATACATATTCTTCCAATCAAGAAGCAACGGCTAGCTGCCTTTTTTCCAAGAAAGTAAATTATGGGTTTTTAGAATTTTAAGATTATTATGATGAGAGGAAGAAGAAAAAAATAATAAAAAAGATGCACTTGGTTTTAAACTCATTTAAAACTTTAAACTATCTTTGTAAGTTATTTTTGGGGAAGGGGGAGAGGATCGGATGTAGAGTCCCTATAAGCTGGGTTGGTGGTTTTTGTTCTGGTTTTTTTTTTAATTATTATTTTTATTTTTATTTTATTTTTGGTTTGGTTTGGTCTTTTTTTTTTTTTGGTTATTGAATTTTGACTTTTCATGGGAAACTGAATAAAAAGCAACCTATTTTTCAAGCAAATTGCACATTTTGCAGCTTTAATGGAGTAATGGATGAGTCAGAGGGGTAAGAGCTATTTTCACTGCCATGAAGTGCTTTGATGATGTAATTCTTCATAACAGTTGGAATGGAAATTTCAAAATAAATGTTTGTACGTGCTAATTTGCTGCGGCATTTTTTTTATCGTTTCTGAATCGCTTTCAGTGTATGGAGAAGGTTTAGCAAAAAGTCTGTAAGCCGGAAAGCGCCGCAGCTGACTTACGATGAACCTAAAAACGTTAGGAAAAAATAGCAGGCTAAGAAAAGTTATATAGCTCCCCCAGCACTGTTGGAGAGCACGTCGCGACAGCCGCTAACGATGCGCCCAAATGAGCTTCCGGAGAAGTGAGAGCGAGCGGTAGAGCACAGGGAGCACCTAACGCCACGTCCATTGCGAGAGACCCATGGGAAACTGTCTCAGAATTTTAAGTAATAATAACCATCGTTTAAAAGAGAAAAGCCTAAAAGTCAGGGGAATTCAGTTGCTGTGGAGGCAGGAGGGGAAGGGAAAGCTGTGTCATTTTTCCCAGCCTGAATACAGATATATGGAAAAGTTGTTTATTTTTAGTTCTCTAAGTTTCTTTGACAGCTGAAATCAATGCACTTGAAAGAGCAGAAAGATGTAACTTTATCACTCGGCAGTGTACAAGCCACCCACGTCAATGGAGAAATGTGAATGTACCATTAAAATAAAAGTTCTGGTAGGTTATGGTTTTGCACTTGTGTATGGAAATGAGCTCGAGGTGCATTATTCTATGTTGGCTTTTAAGTTCACACTGCTCACTAGTAAAAACCCATCCTGACAGAAGGACGAACATGAGAGCAAGAGAACAGTTTTTGGTGGGCCGCTGCCTTTTTGTGGCTGTACCTGCTAAGTAGAAAAACTATTTTTTATTATTTTCACATTACATGTTCCCACAGTCTAAGTAAAAAAAGCCATTGTAAACCCAGCAGCTGGATACCTACTGTGCCCTCCTTTACCTACCTGCAGCCCAGCTACTTCCAAGACTCCTCTTGGGCAGTTTTGGGAAGGTTTTTGCAGCCATTCATGCAATGAGAAGTTGCCCAGAGGAGCAGCTTCAGGGTCAGACATCTAATCTCATCCTCAGGCACTGGTGTCGTGCTGAAATCTGTTGAAATTTTTTATGTTAACAGACACAAATTCACTATTAAAAAATAATGCATCTGCATTAGAGAGTTGAGAAGGGCTCGCTGTCGCTCTTTTGCTGGGCCAAAGGATCGCTGCACTCTTGCTTCATATGAAAACGGGGGACTTTAACAAAAGCATAGCGTCAAATTCTGTCAAACTCATGGTTTTTAAGTATTTTTAAAGCCTGTTATTATTTCCAAAGCTGGCAGAACTGACAATGTTCAGAAGAGCGTAAAGTGTTGATGGATTCATTAATGTTTAGTCATCTGACTGGTTTGGGTTTTTTTTTTTGTTTGTTTTTTTCTTAATTGAAAATACTCTGCTACTTTGTTTTGCTCCTTCCAAGAAACTATGCTGATGAAATGTGTCATCTTCTGGTTAGTGCAGCGCAGGGGCTCAGGATTTCAACATCCTTTGGGATGGCTGTCCCAGTTGTCACCGCCCCATTCTTTCAGCTGGACCCCTTCCAGAGTATCAAAAACCTGAAAATGTTGGGGTTTTTTTCCCCAGGGCTACACCATATCATTTAAAAAGAAGGTGGTCACAACATTAGCTGCTGTCATTTTTATTTCACAGCGGACAGAAACAAGTTCAAAATAAGTTTCTGGGATTTTTTTTTTTTTTAAAGTATGTGTTTGCAGGCTGATGGTCACATCTGCTGCACTGGCCACCTCCATCCCCGCCGTCCCCGTGCGAGCCTCCTCCCCTGCAGCATCCCCAGCAGGCGGAGGGAGGGGGTCCGGCCGATGCGCGCCCCTCCAGCCGGCCGGGGACACCTGCCTTGGGGACAGCAGCTGCGGGTGACACAGGCTGCGGGTGCCCAGGCTTTCCCTCCTCCTTTGCTGGCTTTTACTGGGAGCTGTCAGTGCTCCCAGGTTAACCTCAATGCCCAGGCTGCCTCTCTGCACAGTGGTCTGGTTTAACTGAATTTAGACCACAAGCCCCAGAAACCCTGACAACAAATTAGGCTAAATCAGCTTTATGCCATTATAAAGCCAGACGAGCAGTGTCAAAACACCCGATGCCTACGGGCGACTAATTCAGTTTAAAGCTAACTGGTACCAGTTGCAAAGGCAGACCAGACGAGCAGCCACGTGGATGCACCTTCCCCCAGGCCATTACAAGAGTAACTGCAGCCTCCCCTCTCTGAAACAGGGCTGAGGAAAAACAGAACAGGCTCCGAATGTCCTGGTGGTCCCCTCTGCCCGCCCTGGACCAGCTCCCTTGGCCTTACATCTCCAGAAGGCCCAAGCCTCCTGGCACTGCTGGTCACAACTGATGTCCCCATTGCCATCAGGTGACGCAGGCTGGAGCCACCCCACTGGGAATGGATGGACAGAGCAGCCCGGGCTCACCCACCCCACCACTTGGCTTTTCCATTGCTGCAACGGCAATGGCAGGGGGGATGTTCTGAACAGCACCTTTCTGGGAAGGCTCAGGGCACCTCCTGCTCCCTCCCCTGCTACCCTTTCATGCAACCCTGGCCTTCAAGGCTGTGCCACAGGAAGAGGAGCCACACGCTGGCACCTCTCCTGGTGCTCAACTGTTGGGAAAATGACACTAAGTCGGGACCATTTGCCTCCCACCATCCCTCGTGTGAAGCACGAGTCCTACATCCCGTCAGCACGGGGGAGAAGCAGCCACAGAACAAGGTACTTAATTACACCAAGATTGAGCACTTCCACCTCCTCCTCCTCCTCGCCTCTAGCAGCAATTACAGATTTTGTATATTGGGCCATTAATTTTCTACAGGACTACATTTTAACTGCTTCTGAAACTTCTATATGAGGAGAAGGATGCAGAGCTGCACTCATGATATATGGAGCTTCCATTTCTGGTGGCTGTTAATGGAGACATTAATACCTCTTGTGAAGTTGAAGGGAAAGTCATTAAGCTGTAATGGTAGGAGGAAGATGTTTTACAATGATGGGTATATATGCAAGGTAGAGAGAGGAGAACAGTGCAGACAGACCCTCAAGGGCAACCCTTGTTGGCTCCAAGCCTTCTTAATGGTTTTAAACTAAAGGAGAGGAGATTCAGGCCAGACATAACGAAGAAATTTTTTACAGTGAGGGTGGTGAGACACTGGCCCAGGTTGCCCAGAGAGGTGGTGGATGCCCCATCCCTGGAGACATTCCAGGCCAGGCTGGACGGGGCTCTGAGCAACCTGATCTAGTTGCAGATGTCCCTGCTCAGTGCAGGGGGTTGGACTAGGTGACCTTTGAAGGTCCCTTCCAACCCAACCCATTCTATGATTCTGTGATTCCTTTGACTAGGACTTTGGGTGTGGGCTTTTATTAGGGGGCGGGTGAGATGGGAGAGGGTTGCGGGGTTGGGTTAGTTTCTCCTCTGCTCTCTTTTCCCCCATCAGGCAGGGGCTTTGCAGGAAGCTAGACACCAAATCTGAAGAGGGGAGCAGGGCTGCATGTCTCAGATGAAGGCCACGGTACATGGCAGCCTCAGGGGTGGGAGAGCTCGGATGCACCAGCCTGGAGCTTTCCTCCGTGGGGGCAGCCCCGCCACTGCGCTCAGCGCCCACAGGCAGCCCGTCCCCTTCCCCTGCGCCGCCCGAGGCACGGCCCCGGGACCAGGGGTGCACCGCTGAGGCTTCAACACCTGGAGTTAGCCGTTAGCAACAGGAATGAACCCAAAAGAAGAATGAGCAGCTTCTCGGCCACAGAACTTACCTACACCGGGCGGTGTTCAGGCTGAGAGAACAGAGAAGCGGTCAGGTAAGATGCGGACAATTATGAGTGCAAGAAAAAGGTAGAGAAGGAGATGGAAGCCACCTCCGGGCCTGTGAGCATCACGCCTTTATTAAAGTTAGCGAGCAGCCAGCCAGAGAACGAAAAGCAGCAAAGTTGCTGCCCCTTGGCCATGAGAAGATGACAGAGAAGAAGGTGTCAGCTTCAAAGACAATGCTCCGGGGCCACTTGGCTTGGTGAGAAGCAGGAGCAGGGGAGACTGTACATGGCATCAGGCACAGGCAGAGCACACGGCCGTGTGGCCGTCCTGCCCCTGCCCTGACACAGCAGGTGACGGAGGAGCAGCAGCAAACCCAGCCCCAGGGGAAGGAGAACACCAAAGGCATCTGCTTCTGTGTATCACAGGCGTGAAGCCACATGCACGACCCAGGCCCTCCTACCACCCATGCTGCTATCCGCTGTAAAACTGACACACCGATACATCTCCTTATCAGTGCCAACCTTTATTTTTTAAGGACTGACTTCTACCCTTCTTTTGCTCAGCCGCCCCCCAGAGCACTGGGATGATTGTCCCACCTTGCGCATCCTTACAGAAGTCTGGCCCACAGGGGCTCCCCGAGAAGCTTCACACACTTCTTGCATGCAAAAGCTTTCAGGGGAAACTGGCTGCCGAGCACCGAAGGGAGAGATTCGAAGAAGTCAGTGCCCCTTCAGTTGCACAGAGACAACTCAGGACAGCAATCTGACAACAATAAGCGACTTGTTAGCAGTCCTCATGAAGAATCTTAGGCAACGAAAACAGCATAAAACAACACTGCCTAATATCCTGGTGCCAGATGTTCTGGTTTCCTTTTGTGCTCAAGTTTATAAAACAAGCTGAAGGGCTCAAAGACCTTGTTTTCCTCTGCCTGGGATCGGTTCCTGCCCTCCCGAATGCAGCCAGCCTGCCACCATGACATTAACGATGTTAATTTGTGCGTTTCGCTTTTCCACTCACCTTTCACTTTTTGTCCAACGCTTCTCTCTCCTCTTATCTAAAGTTGCATTTCTCCTAGACTAAACCACATACTCTTAAATGCTGCAGTTTGCAATTCAGAGTACTCTGGGGCAGTCCTACACACACAAGCAAATCCCCTAATTTTAGTGCAGAAAACATATTTTCCACAGTTGTTAAAATCCTGGTAACACAGCCCTGCTAGGAAAATCCATTCTCTTGTTGAAGCATCTGAAACATTTCTTCCTGTTTGGGGAGAAAAATTACTAACAGCTAAAATATTTAGCACTGCTTTGTGCCCATATACCTCCTAGAATAAGAGCATAACATCCTGGTACCGAAATTATTAGGATACTTTCAAAATAAGAGGAGAAAATTAAAAGAGCAAATGGCAGGGTACAATATAATCAAATATCTGGAAGGGAACACTATTTTTCAGGTAGAACATTAGTTTTCACTGTTAAAAAGTGCATGTTTCCAGTGAAGTGCTGGTAACAGACACATCGCATCCCCACGTCAGTCTGAGCCTGGCCCCCCCCTTGCTCCCGGGATTACTAATGTTCCTTAGCCCGCAGCTGTCTCAAAATGGTCACATTTTCTGCATTGTTTCAACATCATCCTTCCCACCACATCCTTGTCAATGGAGTTCCCATCTTTCTTTGCTTAAAAACGGAAGACAGGCAACATTTTTTCCTACTCTGGCATCTCGCAGACCAAGGGTGCGTCACTGTGACACAAAACAAGGAGGTCCTTCTTTCTGGAGCTTATCTACTGGAAGAAACCCCCTAGAAGTCCCATTAGTAAGCACTAATTTTTGAGGCTTCTAATATACAAGTAATTTCTTGCTCATTGAGGAAAAAAACCAAACTACCTGTGTTCACAGTTATAAAGGTACAGAGTGTATTTTTCATCCTTCAAGCAAATGTTTCAAATTAAGTACCTTGAAAGCTTGGTCCAGAGTGCACGGCTCAGCAGAAGCGATGCCTGTCCTTCAGAGACCCTTCACAGCTCAACCATGATGGCACGAAGCCCCCACACTCGCTCTTAGAGCCTGGTGATGCACATGCCATGCTCACCTAGCACCACCAATATTCATGTAAGGGGTGGTCAGAGTGGGGTTAAAAAAAGACTAATATTGAAATGCTGGTTGTCCGCATCTTGTCACTTTAAATGAGATACATGCAACAGTGCTCGAACTGTGCAATGAGGACCTAAGAGAGCAGAAATATTCTCCATGGATAACTTTTTGGGCTAGATATTCTGGACATCGGGAGTTTCGAGCAAGACGCCTTGTGTGGGTGACCATGGGACCTGGCCAGCATTTCTTGCTTGGTACAATGTACCCCTCAACATTTCCTTCTGAACGCCAACTAGGTCTTTCAATGAAGGACTCAAGTAAGGGGATCGTTCCATCTTATTTCAAACAGACAGCACTTTATGTAGGGGACTAGCTCACATGCTGAAGTCAAGAGAGATGGGTATCAAGGCTCCCATAATACGTAATTGAAATCTAGTAAATAAAACCAATAGAATCAGCTATTCATCTCCTTGTAAAGCAGACGTTGGTATCTGGTCAGATCACTCATACCCTCAGACCTCCATGGACTACAGTAAGAGAGAATCTAGACAACTATGACATAAAAACATGAAGTTATATGAAATTAAACGCAATCCCATATTCCTAGGTTTTGGCTCCTCAATTGGTTTGGCTTTAAAAGAAATCACATCAAGAGGGAGTTGGTAGCAGCACCTTGTTCAATTAGGAAGAAACAACTTAGGACAGAGAGAGGATGCCCCAAGAATTGGGTAGGAAATTACAAAGACTCAGCCCATGTTTTCAGGTGATATCATATCGAGATAAAATATTTCACATCCCTGACGTGGTTCAAAATGTTCATCTCTAACTTTCCTCTTTAAAATCCCAGCTCAACACAAAGATACTAGTTATGACTCAATCGTCAGTGCATCCAAATCTGAAATAGTTTAAGTTAGTATATCCACCTGGCTTTCTCTTTTCCATTACTTCATTCTTCATACATTTTCCTTCCCATGTTTATTGCACGCAAACCCTATCACTCATCCCAGGCTTCCATTTCTGTTTTCTTTCAAAACATTTAAACTTTCCCCAACCTGTTCATTTCCTGTAGCCAAACACCACCCAGGCAAAGACAGTTTACAACTAATATGCTATGGTGAATGCAAAGATGTATGAACCTAGTGCTCCATTTGGGTGAGCTAGTCCCGTGGAAAAAAAAAACCAAAAAACCAAACCAAACAAACAAACAACAAACCACAACAAAACAAAAAACCAAGGAGCTGACAGCATTCAGTTAAAAAAGCCCACAACAAACCAACAAAGGCCCCCAACCCCCCACCACTGCCTATTGAGCCTAATAAGCAGTATGTCCCAAGTACATTATAATGACATATCTCGTACCTAACCCCTAAAGCACAAATCAAGGGCAGACTACAACTGAGCATTTATTTATTAACTTCTCCCTCCCCACTATTTTGTTATTAGCAGCACAGGGACTTACAAAAAGAGAAAGACAGACTGACGAACAGAAAAGCACTTTGTAGGCCACACTTTGAGTAATGCTGCCCAGGCGAGAGGCCTCTGTCCCTAACAGCACCACCAACATTCCCAGGCAAGCAGAGAAATCTGTAGCAACGGCCAGTCTGTATATCAGACATCAAGCAAGCAAGCTGCAGAGGACTTTTCTTATTTTTCAAAACACACAGGAGTAGGAAGCACAAGCAAAGCTCTTTCCCTCAAAAGAGAGGGTCTCCAACAAGAGGAAGACCTGCTTGGCAGCACTGGTTGAGAGAGAGAGAAGTTGAAGGAAGAAGAGTTCAGACCTGTTTGAAAACCCCCCTCTTAGGGATCTGGACAGCATTAGCACAATTGCTTGGGGAAACAGAGTGCCTCTAGAACTGCTGAAAAAAACCCAAAAAAGCTAAATACGAGAAGGGGAGAAATCTAGTAAAACTACGGTCTCTTGCATTTGATCACCAGACTTCCTAAGGTGCGTCACCATTCATTAAGATTTTTCCCAGTGCTTTGCCAATTGCCTCAGCTTCCACCTGGGAGGGTTGACGAGTCTTTGTCTTCCCAGTTCTTGACCTCAGTGCTGAGACTGCCAATGCAGGGTAATGGCAATTACCATGGTGGTTTTGTGGTGTATTCATTTCCTTCCAGCTGTCAGAACTAGAAGGGAGCCATTGGCAGAGAGGGTTTCTGCCAGCTTCGAGCCGTGCATCTGTTCGCATTTGTCTGTTCACACAACACAGGATGCGACCTCCCTTTCCTCTTGTGCTGGCATCTGTTTGCTGGTACCGCTCGTCCCGGGAGGGCTTTGATTTTGGAGGCTGAAAAGTGAGTCTCTGTGGATGAAAATGTCTTCACATATTTTCAAGAAAAGAAGTAGACGTGTGCAGCCTTCGCTATCAGCATTACACAATTCCCCTGTAGATAACAAAAGCTGAAATAAAACTAGCAGTGGTCCATAACGCTACAAGGAGAAGCTGCTCATGCAGGACTCCTCAGCTTGTCAGCGGGACGGGGAGATTCTGGAGCTGGTGGAAACTAATTCTTATTCAAATGGGACAAATTACAGCTAATCAAAATGATCTGCTAGGACAGGGATGGATGATTCATGTAAGTGGAGGATTTAAAAGCTTATTGGACAACTGTAATGGCATATTTCAAGTAGATGTAAGACTCCTACCATCTACACAGCCACAGTAGTCTGAATGTATTTAGGACAAACTGTCAGAAGAGAAAGTTCTAAAATATATGTATATTGCTACTTCTAAAAAAACAGCCTCTGAAGTTTTCACTGTAAAAAAAAAAAGTCTCAGTTGCAGACTCAAAACATGGTGAGTTTACAACAGACTGTTCAGATTTTAAGAGAAAGTCTCAAAATGGCTTTGTGTGACCTTCGAAACCACGGAAGCACTGACGGGGAACACGATCCCAGGATCACTGGCTAGTTAGTAAGCTGTACAGAGCAGAAGTATAATCAAGGCTGAAGAAAAAAAAAGCAACAACCATTTCACCACAGAAATGGATGTGAAAACAGCTTCTGCCTCCCTGCATCCCTCTTAGGCACTGCCAAACGAGCACTTTTTACTCACTCCAATAGTTGTACATGTAATTAAAAAAAGAGAGGAGGAATATACGACCTTTGAAATTGATCTCAAGGGGGTCTTTTTTTTTTTTTTTTTTCTCTCTTTAAACTAAGCCAGCCTAACTTTGTGTAGCTTTGATTCAGCAGAAATAGCAGCAGAAAGATGAAGATGCCTGTAACTTTTAGAACAGGTTCACTCATCTAATGTCAGAATTAAATACCCGTTTTACTCTATTATATAACTAGCTAGCCAATCAAATTAAAAAAAAAAAAACCTGCTATCCACTTTTTAAATGTGTTTAATAACACGATACTGCATTAAACTAGGCCATACTCTATAGGGGATAAAAGTAAGACTGGGGAGAATGTGGGCCTACTGCTGAATGAGATGGGGGAGCTCATTACACAGGAGGTGGAAAAGGCTGAAGTACTGAATGTCTGCTTTGCCTCAGCCTTTACCAGCAAGACCAGCCTTCAAGAATCCCAGGTCCAGAGACCAGGAGAAAGGCTGGAGCAAGAAGGATGGACCCTTGGTGGAAAAGGATCAGGGCAGGGAATACTTCGGCAAAAAGGACACACCTAAGTCCAAGGGGCCTGATGGGATGCACCCGTGAGTACTGAGAGAGCTGGCAGATGACATTGCAAGACCAGTCTCCATAATTTTTGATCAATTGTGGTGAATGGGAGAAGTGTTTGAAGACTGGAGGAAAGTAGATGTCACACCTATCTTGAAGGGCAAGGAGGAGGACCCAGGGAAATACAAACCAGTCAGCCACACCTCAATCCCTGAGAAGGTGATGGAGCAGCTGATGCTGGAAACCATTTTCAAGCACATGAACAAGATGATCAGGACTAGTCAGCATGGCTTCACCAAGGGGAGGTCATGCTTGAACAACTCGAAAAACTTCTATGATAAAATGACTGGCCTCGTGGGTGAGAGCAGTGGATATTGTCCACCTGGATTTGAGGAAGGCCTTTGACATTGTCTCCCGTAAGATCCTCACAGTCAAGCTGCTGATGCACAGGTTGGATGAGCAGTGAGATGGTTTGGAAACTGATTGAAAGGCCAGGCCCAGAGGATGATGTCAGTGGCACAAAGTCAAGCTGGAGGCCAGTGGTGTACCTCAGAGGTCAATACTTGGTCCAGTCCTGTTTAGTGTCTTCATTCCCTCAGGAAGTTTGCTTATGACTGGCGGGAGTTGCTGGTACCTCAGAGGGTCATGCTGCCATCCAGAGGGACATCAACAGGCAGGAGAAATGGGCAGACAGGAACCTCATGTAGTTCTACAAGAAGTGCAAATTCTTCCACCTGGGGGGAACTGCAGTCACCAGTTTGTGCTGGGGGCCACCAAGCGGGGAAGCAGCTTGGCAGAAAAGGAGCTGGGATCTCTTGGTGGACACTAAGTTGAACATGAGCCAGCAATGTGTCCTTGCCACAAAGAAGGCTAAGGGTGCCCTGGCCTGCATGAGCAGGAGCGTTGCCAGCAGGCTGAGGGAGATGATTGTTCTCCTCTCAGCACTGGTGAGGCCACACGTGGAGTGCTGGGTCCAGCTCTGGCCTCCCCAGTACAAGAGAGGCACGGACATACTTAAGAGCCACTAAGAAGATAAAGGGACTGCAGCGTCTCTCCTATGAGGACAGGCTGAGAGAGCTGGGACTGTTCAGCCCAGAGGAGAGAAGGCTCAGAGGAATCTCACCAATGCATAGACACACCTGACAGGAGGGTGCAAAGAAGACAGATCCAGGCTCCGTGCAGTGTTCCCTCTGAAACACCTTTTCACTGTGAGGGTGGTGGAGCTCTGGCACAGGGAGGCTGTGCAGTCACCATCCTTGGAGATATTCAAAAGCCATCTGGCCATGGACCTGGGTAACTGACTGTAGGTAGACCTGCTTGAGCAGGGGAGTTGAGTCAGATGACTTCCAGGTCCCTTTCAAACCTCAACTAGTCCTTGATTCTGTGATGCACTCCTCAACTCTTACTTAGAACAGGGCAGACACAAGACAAACCTAGAAACACAAAAAGCTGTAGATACAGCTCTAGATACTGTATTTAATTTCAAACCCCTCACGTCTACGCTGAGCAGTATTTTTGGTTTTCCCTGTAGCATTGCTTTCTATAGAGTCATCACTTCCAGTTATTATTTGAAGTCTATTATAAAAAAAGCTTTAAAAAATCTTATTGTTTCAGAGTAATTGGTATAGAGAACCATGCATACAAGTTTCATAAGTGGTCTAGACAAAAACACCATTCAGATTTAAGATAATCTTTGATAATGCAGAACAGGAAAAAAAAACCCAGAACAACAGTCAGCTCAAACTGAAAACAGAACAGATAAATAGTGTAACACAAGTTATCTTAAAACAGTGACTATCACAGAATCACAGAATGTTAGGGATTGGAAGGGACCTCAAAAGATCATCCAGTCCAATCCCCCTGCCAGAGCAGGAACACCTAGATGAGGTTACACAGGAATGTGTCCAGGTGGGTTTTGAATGTCTCCAGAGAAGGAGACTCCACAACCTCCCTGGGCAGCCTGTTCCAGCGTTCTGTCGCCCTCACTGAGAAGTTTCTTCTCATATTTAAGTGGAACCTCTTGTGTTCCAGTTTGTACCCATTGCCCCTTGTCTTATCATCAGCCTCTGCTTCAAGTTGGCGGGACAGAGGCTGCTCTAACTCATTGGTTCTGGATGTCAGGCCATTTAAATTCAAAATTATTTACATTATAGATTCACATACACATACTTATGAATAGACTTCCATTAGCTACTGGTATGTAAATGAAAACATGATCCTAAGTTGGCCCACTGGAATAATACATGAATAGGAATAGATGACTGGAGCCCTCTGAGTTAAGCAGGAAGACAAATTATTAATTGAACAGTGTACCCATATTTCAGTGCTCTGAATTTCACCTCCAATTAAAGGAAAGACAAGCACAAAGAACCGTGGTGAAGTTTGAATGCAGGTTCAACCTTCAAGATTTTAGTTATCCTTACTCAGGGCTTTGTTTTTCCATTACAGGAATACTTGAGATACTCAAATGTAGAATTTTGGTATCACATTCAAGGCGTACACAATCACATCCACAGACTCACAAAAAACTGTTACAGAGTTACAGAGAAGGTTAACATTGCTTTTGAGCAAATTATATCCCTGAGTGACTGGAAAGGAAGAAGAGTTTCTACAAATACCATGAGTATTCAGATGAGCATCTCTGCCCACGCCTAACACCTGAAGTAAAAAAAATGGTGTGCCTTTATTAAAAGCAACAAAAAAAAGGGGAAGATGCTCCATCCTTTTAGCCCACATTGAGAACACGATGTTGCTGTCTTTCACTGTCGTTCCTGAAAGAGTCCTAGAATGTGTACACAGCCACAACAAACTTGTTAGGAGTGCAGTCATGTCAACCGCAACATGCAGTCACTGCCACACAGCGCTCTTCAGCTTCAATACTGCACAGGTCTTCTGTGACAGGCACTGTCAGAGCTGCGAGTCCTTCCAGGCACTAGCATTTTAATTGCAAATAGATGAGATCTTAAGATGCACTGAGGAGTTATGACACTGTCTCACAAGGCGACTGAAAGATGTAGAACCAGATAAGCAGATGAATCCCTGTTGATAGAACAGCAACTCAAGAGAAACAAAGAGAATAAATCGTGTTGTCTTCTGTATCAAATATACACCAAAAAGATATTTAGTATCTTTTGAGAGAGATCAGATGCAAAAAGCCTCTGGACTACGGTTACTACCAACTTCAAGTTCCATAATGCGCCTGTGAAGGATTTAAGGTTACCACTAACCCAATTTAAGTTACTTCTCAAGCACAAGCTGATCACTGTGAACAGCCACTGGAACAACAGACATCTGTATCACAGAAATAAGCAAGCATGAGGTATATGAAGTTCAAACCTACTGCCATTAACTGCTTTGATTTAAAATACTTCAGGTCTTCATCTGAAGACCTGGCAAACAGTTTTTAACAGTCTCTTCCCCTCAGTGATTACATGAGAATTCTGTAAGCTGTAGGTGGAAAAATGCTATATGCAAAACTAAATAGTTGAATGTACTCCCAAGTTGTTATTTTAAAAGTCCAGATCAACTCAAGTCCAAATATTAATTGCTTCAGATAAACCACGTTGGAATGATTTTACTCTTTTGATTAAAAGTCCCTTACATCAGATGTTTACATGAACTGTCAAGAACTGCCGAATGCCAGATAAGATAGCTACCCTTGCCTACGCAAACAGGGCTCGCACATATACACAACGTCAAACAAAACGGACAGTTACAACAATGAACAAACTATTTTATTTTTGTTGATAGATAAGGACACCCCATTGAAAATAAAGAATAAAAAATACATTCCGCTACAACGCCTGGAATGCTTGAATCTCACGCTACAGCACACAGTGAAATTCTGGTATTGCAGCATCACAGGAATCCTTGTGCACAGAAAGCCTTGAACAAATATTTATACCCATAATAGTGCCACGTACAAAAATTTCATTCCATAAAGGCCAAACAGAAAATTTAAACATCTTTGTTTTTCTTATGCCAATGGCAATATAAAAAATGAAAACCGTTTTCAGTCAATTACTTCCACTTAAATCGCGTGAGATCCTTTTACACTGAAGAGCTCCGAAATTCAGCATAATAAAGTGTGGAAGAAGTAAGGTATAAACAATATACTGAATGTGTGGGGAGTGATGTTTTCCTCAATATATAACTAACTTTCATACAGTTACACCAACAGACAAGTCAGTATTTTCCTAACACAAATAAAATATTCTGTTTCTCCAATCAATGTGCTGACCTTTTCTTACTATAAAGAGCATGCTTGTATTATTCATCTAAGCATACATGCACCACAAAAGATATGCAAAATAAATTCATATAGATAACCTTTAGTGTCAAATGATGTAATAATAAAAACAATTCTCAACGTCCAAATGACTTGCTAAATTAAAATTGCATTGTAGTCACTTGAACTAACAAAATACTTGGACACTTGTGAGCCATGAAATTTATTATTTTGCAGCAGTATCTCTGCTGAAACCTGAGGAGTATCACACTATTGGTAAAGCAAGGCATTTTCAGAACAGGAATTTGTAAAAAATACATTTATACTATACGCTTTCATATAAAAAGGCAGTAAGAAATATAATAAAAGCTACCATTTTAGGACTACACCTTTCCTAGCAAATAGTTTTTATCCCTTGTACTATTACAAACAGTACATTCAGTTTCCTACACAGAAAGTACATTTTCTTGTCCCTGATGTATGTTACAACTGGCAGTGACAACAGACTGTGTTATTATCACCACTCATTCTTGCAGCTTATACAAAAAGCACCAACTTTACCCAAAAAAAGGCTTACTGTTTACATAGTAGCACTTCCTTATAGGAAATATAAGCCTGAAACATTGGAACCAAATGTGTCTTTCCAGAAATAGAGCAGAATACATGGCTCAGAGGTTAAGGGATGAATAACCAGGAGTATTGCATAGTACAGGGATCTTGCCTGTATGAATAAAGCCATCCTTTGATTGTTTGTCACCTTCTGACTCCAAGAATGGACAACAAATTAAACATGTGCTAATGAATATGAAAGTAGTACACAACCAAATTTACTGGTTAAAAAAAGAAATTGTACAGCTCTCTCTGGCACAGTGCAAAGTACACATTAAAAAACTGATTACATATGTACAGTGTGTATGTGTATTTATATATATATAGTATGTATTCCTCTGACACATACACGTGTATATATATAAAGCATGAACAAACATGTCCATGCCAAACTTAGCAAAAAGATGGAATGTTGAAAATGTGGATGTGTTGTTCCAGTTAAATCAGTCTGTCCTGGAAATGGCTGTTTATACAGCCAATATGCCCTTCCACGAAACAGAAATATTTATTGCCTGCATAAATTGACAATATACTGTATATTTGTCCTCATAACTTACCAAAGGACTGATAATCACACTTTATAAAAGCTTATATTTGTATTGAGCCCACTCCACAGCCCTTCCCTCCCCACACCTCCATCTGCCATGAGCAATTCATATGGCTATTCCCTTTATGGAAATCTAGGAAAAATAATCTAGAATAATATACTAGACTGTTACTCTGCTGGAGGACCGGACACAGTATTCACTGCAGAGATGAGATGAGATCTTCTATTTAAAATTTTTCTTGCAATATAAAAGTTTACAGCCACCCCTTTAAAAATTATTAACACCTGATGCTGGTTTGTTTTATAATTTTCTTTTGGGATCCAGCTGTTTTGGTTCTGAATATGAACACATTGGCTGAAGTCCGTAACAGAGAAAGCCCTTTTCAGGATTTGGAGAACACTGTTACCCAACCTGCCCACTCCTATTACGATCAACTGTCCTCCCCAGCAAACTTTCTGAAATAGTTTGCAAAATATAATACCAGAATATAACACAGATTTTTTTCCCCCCTATTTATTCTGAATGTCTTTTTTTTTTTTTACATTTTCAGAGCACTTTCAAAAAATAACGATGATTTCTATAGTTTCAAATTAAGGAGATGGCTGTGAACCTGAGAGCTTAGCGTGATACGAACACACTGTCACCAGGACACACACATATTTTTAGTACCCCCACTGGCTAGTACTTTCCTTGTTTAAGCCTTTCAATGTGGTAGCACAACTTTAGGGCAGGCCCCAGCTTCAGTCCCATATATTTCATTATCATATCACTCCTCAGTAAGAGTAGTGCCTTTCCATCAATTTCCTGCAGAAGGAAGAGAATAAACACAATAACATACAACTACTTTAACAAGCTGCATGGTAAAACTGGAAAGTACATTATATTTGTTAATACTGTAGGAAAAATTTATCTACCACATGTAAAACAGTAACTTAGTATAATTTGATACTTATAGATGGCCACTGAAACAGAATTTTAGTATTTTGTAATATAGTATTAAGGTACTTGAGATGCTAAAGAAAATTATAGTAAGTAAAAGAAACTGACCAAACAGCCCTCAAAATTAGGTATTGTCTGGGGAAAAAAAAGTGAATGAGTCAAGGGAAAAAAAAAAGAAAGAAGGTGCAAAGGAAGGTCTGTGCAGTTTGAGATTAAATGAGCCAAGCACTGAGGCCTTGCACTGAACCCTGAACACAGCTGTGGGAGGCTTCTGGCATGCGCATGCAAGCAGTCACACAGAGGAAGGGGTTACAGACCATCTAAATCTGTGAAATAAGACAGATCTACGTCCAGGTTAAACCAGACATATTGTTAGGATCAAGACCAAGGACAACTTAGTCAGATTTCAACTGCCTGGTTGAGAAGCTGCTAAAATGTGATGGTCCTAAGCTCTTAGTAGCATTACGTACTGCAGACAGGCAATTAGTTCCTTAAAACACCATAAAGCAAACCACTCTGTCTTCTTTTTTTAAACATAAACCTGACAAAACAAGTGACATTTAGTCTTGTTATACAACTAAGAATAAAACACAAGCCAGGAAGCTCCATTAAAAGTTATTTTGAGTTTTCCTTCCAATCCAGCTTACTCTGAGATTTAACTGTTAGTAGGAGCTGGTGCATAACAAAGGTGAAATACTACTAAAGAGAAAGCCAACCTCTTCTTAGACAGCCATATATATTAATACAATGAAATAAGAAAGCAGCTCTTTGCTGAGCAACCTGATGTAGAAAAGCACAGTGAGAAGGAAAAGAGGAGGCCAAAAACAGCACAGAGAAACTGATGCAGTTTATCTAAGTACAACATCTAGTTAGATCTTACGAAACCCTACATATTGTTTTGCAAAACAGATAAATTCAACACTGAAATGGATTCTCTGCATTTTAGTATTAATGACCAAGTGTAAAGCTAACAAGGCATAACAGTATCTCTGATTCAGGATAATCAGTCTCCAAAACAGGCTGGCTTAGAGAGGTGTTATCTCCATAGGCCAAATGCCCCATACTGTACATGAGAAAGCCATCTTCTCTAAGGGTACCAGGGATGACAACGGGTACCATGGCTGTTGGCCATTAGAATTCGGATACTTCCAGTATGGGCATTATTCCACATAAGCTGGAAAGCCGTGGGTATTTACTTCAGTCTAACAAGACTGGAAAACAGAGAAAATATACTGCAGGAGGCTTTTCAGGTGGAAAAATAATTTTCAGCCTCCTTCTAATATACGAGTAGAGTCTATTCTACCTTTCGGTACAAACAGAGTGATGGAGATGAAAGCTGTATTTTAAGAGATTAACATGACACACAGTCTACTAGAACAGAATGGATATGCATCATACATGTCTCCTAAAGAGTTCTGCATGTGGAGCTAGTGCCTGTGGATCAGCTTCTTTCACAAAACGCATCACTTCCTCTATTGACCAGGTGGAAGGATCCTTATTCAATATTCTTGAAGGTTCCCTTTTTAGTGAATTCAAATCCGGCCCAGTTGTGGAACTTGCAGCTTTCAGTAAAAAATATCGTGAAAGGAAGAAGTATCATTAGTCTATACAGGGATAACACATTTCATTTCACGTAAGATATTCTTAATATTTACACACGGCTTTTATTATGCATTCTTTGCAATATATTAAAATGAATAATGTTTTATTTTCCTCCAAATAATATTGAACTGTTCCATTTGTCTTTAAACAACTTAAATAACTGCACATATTTACAGCAGCATAAACATCAGCACTATGACATACCTAGAGGGAATTACTTTGACTTTTACCTGGCACCTGGGTCCCAAGATGCCATTAAGTGGGCATGTGGCAAAGGCGAGTTGTGCCAAGAGAGGGAGGGGCAGGAGTCATCCCTGCACTGTATTTCAACAACAAGGTAACAGTTGGTAAGATGCTGAGGCAGTGAGCTGCACATAGCTAGCCCTCTCTGCTCTGGCTCGCTGCAGGGTGCGTAAGAGCAGCGAGAGGAAAGTGCAGCAGCAAGACTCCCCCTCTTGCATCGCAGGTTTAGTTCTAACAGGCTTAAGTTCTGCATTTGCAGTTAGGGAAGCAAGCCTGAGATGCCTGGTCACAGCCCAACTTTTCACTCCACCTACAAGCTCTTCTACGGCCAAGAACTTCTTTATTCATAACTCGCGGACTTTGTTAATAAAAGCAGTAATATAGTTTGGAAAGCTTAGTTATATAACATACCCTCAATCCGCCTCTGGATTCGATTCATACTAACTTCATAGTACCCGCTGCTCCCTGCAGAGCTCAAGGACAGCCTGCGCAGGACGGGGGCTGAATTTGAGGTAGCCGTCCCTGGCTGAAGGGAATTCCTGTAATACACCGCACTCCCTGAAGTACGATATTCCGTGGAATTTCGACGGGTCGGGCTTGAAGGATTTACAGAATTAAGTGCAGAATCCATAGAGTCCTCAGAAAATCGGTGTTCCTTGGAAGTGCTGTTTTCCTCTATAGGTAATGTTTCTGCTACGCAAAAAGCAAGTATCATGTTCAAAGTGATGGACATTATACCTTTGTTATTTAACTCCTTGCTATGTTCTCTTGAAGATACTGACAGATTTCAAGTCTGTTAACAAGTCTCCCATGAGGCAATCACTGCTGCTCAATGTTTGCCCCTTTTGCTCAAGTAATTGTCGGGCTCTTACTGTATATTTTTAAAACATTTTTTGTAGCAAGAGACTTAATACGCCAAGTTTGAGACAGTGGAAATCTTTTGCTGGTGAAATTGTCTGACGTTAATATTGATACCTCAAACAATCTTAGTCATGCATTTGCATGATTTTTTTTAAACATATTCTCAAAAAGCTAACCCTTAAGAGTGTATTACATTTATCTTGCAAGAAATTTTTAATATAAATAAAAACTCTCATGTTAACTGAAAATTGTTTAATTTATTCCAAACAGCAGAGGGAGTCACTAACTTCATAAACAAGTGGACAATCATCATCTATAGATCCCAATACTTTCAGACACAGAAGCCATCATTAAAAATTGAACAGGTTACAGGCAAAGCCACAGAAGGCTGGGCGTGCCAGCTATGGCATGCTATGTAACACGTTTTGACCACAACGCTGTACCTACATAAAGTTAGTTCTTTGCACAGGGCAGGGTCTGTAAGCACAGACTCCAGAAAGCTGAAGATACATGTAAATTACTGAATGCACAGAGCAAGTTAAAAAAAAAAAAAAATCAGGTTTCAGGAAGGGAGTACGACAACATTCCCCTTTTTAGTTCTTACCACTTATCAGCTAATTTCTACTCTGCAAAACACAAACAACATCTACTTAGAAGACTCGTGAATTTTTATAGCCTTTCAATGCTGTTTCTAAGCCAGATAAGCAGAGTTCAGCAGCTCCCTTTCCCTGTGCCATGAGGCAGGAGCCAGGTTTGCTTGATTACTGAAAACTGCACTTTCAGTCAAACAAATTCATGTCTGATTGGAAGAAATGTGCTATGTGAGGGGAAAAAACCAAACCAAACCAAACAAAAAACCAAACCCAAAACAAAGAGAACACCATCCTCTAGCAATCATACATATTCTTCTCTGTTTGCCTGAAAAGGAAATTGGAGTAATAATGTACAAATCTGTATGAAACAAATGCTTTGGTAGGAGAGTAAGGATCTGGAAAACACAGCTAACAGGTTCACAGAAGTGTAAAGCCCACACTACCATCTTGAAAATTACTCTAGTGAAGTTATAAAACATATGCTAGCGAAGCAACATATTCTTTGGGATAAGAACTGATATGTTCTGGAAAACAAGTTCTTGAAATAAGCTTTTTACTACTCTTCTTATATGACAACTTTCAAGAATTTCTTGGGCCAACACGTGACTAAAACTAAAGGAAGAGTATTTTCCTAAAAAACCCCAGTATGCTTCGCAAGCATGTTTGCAACTTGCTTCATGAAGTTTTAGTTTCTCTGCTGAAACCTGTTTAAGAGTGGAGTGCAGTGAAGAACTGTTAAGTGTACTTTAGTCGTCAGACAGCATAATCCTGAAAGGGAACAAAGGCACTCAGAGAGCCAGCTCCCTGCTTCTTGAATTTGGCAAGGCAAGATCTGCAAGACGATGTACCATCTTTTACTAAACTTGAGAGTCGTGGAATAAAACAGCTTTTATGGACACAAGCCCTTCTCTTTCACATATACAACCCTCAAAGCAATCACTGCAAAACTTTCTAGTTTGTTAGATTTTAATCACAAAAGTAAAGTGGCTACTGAGGTTTTCAAAGAAAACAAACAAACAAGAAAACTAACTTATTTATATTTGTCAGCTTGAAGTAGTTGCAGCAACTTACCAAAATGAGAAACAAAAGCCATCATTATACAGAATTTCAGAGAGACTTTAAGAGATGTAGTCAACGATATGCACTATAAAATTAAAGGGTAGCCAACCAAGGGAAAATTAGAACTGTAGAGAATGAAATCACTAACAGAAATCTCACTCCGAGACCAAAAGGCAGTGGTGATACTTCAAATACTTACAGCAAAGCTCTATGAAGGCGCCTCGGGTTTAACTGACTGAACCTGTAGATTCAGATTTCTGAAGTCTTGAAAGGCAGGATGAAACAATGGAGACAATACTGCCCAGCAGAAAGTTTCAACTGGAGTATTTAAGCATATAGCAGCCAACTCCACATAATGGCTTCAGAAAAAGCTTTTTGTAGTCATAGTAAACAAGTAGAGGTCCCAAATACAGGGGTTTTTAAAAATCATTATTTTACATAATCCTTGTCAAGATTTCTGAAGCCACAAAGATTTTAAAAATTGACTGTATTACAAAATAATTTAATTGTATTTATTCCAATTGCATCCCAGATTTGTCTTTGATGCTATATATCCTAAAGCAAACAATTCTAAACAGAGCTGGGAAAGATCAACTCTGGTTTTTTTCCCCCAAGATAGCAGCATTTGAATACATCTCACTGTAAGTTCTCAATTCACACACACAAGGTGGAAAAGCTGGTGTATTTCCCAGGGCCATCATCTTTTCTGTTCAGCAGCTACAGTGTCCAATCCCCTCTCCATCCATACAGCTTCTCTACAAACAAAACACAGCCGCAACCTTGTCGAAAAAGTGGTCAACTGGTATGACAGCTGATTCAAAATTCAGCATCTAGCAAATGGAGCCTTGCAATCCGCAGAGCAACGAGTGACACACTTCTCCTACCTCGACATTTTGAGCAGTTGTGAATAACAGTGGTATGGAGAGAGGCATGAGGTTCCACTGCAGAATGCCCAATCTCTGAGTCCATTAATAAAAGGCCAATAAAAGGCCTTATGTTTCAAATGTAAGGATGACAGACTGTTTAAACACTGAAGGCCTTAGCAGGAATCGGATGTTCTGTTTTCTTGAAGCTCCTCTGGGAATTAGAAGCCAGTTGTTCTGCCTCATGCATAATAGGAATGATGTAACCGGCCACAGTAGTAAGAACACTCTGTTTTCAGGGGGAGGAAAACTGAGTTATCACCCCCTACCCCCGCCCCCCTTATCTTTCATAACTTAAAGAAGAAACTGTCAGTGAGCAGGAAAGACAGCAAAATCTGCGAAACATATCCCTGAGCAGCTCAGAAGGAAAATGAGCTGTTTGAAAGACCCTTTCCCAAAATTATTCCATTTTATTTCAAAACAACTATTTCAAGACAACTATCTCTCAATCGAGCCAGAACTTTTTTGAAGGCAAATCTTGCTAATCAACCCATGACACACGGCTATAAAATTACCTCCAGATTTTCAGCAGAGGACGTTGCCCTAATAGGAAACACACAACACTAGAGAGCACTTTGCCTCTTGAAACGCACAAATTTGAACCTCTGAAACCATGGCAAAACACTTATTTCAATTATTTTTTATCCAAGTAACTGCACTGTATAATGAACTATTGAGCTTAAAATGTATTTTAAGGAGTACACTTCATCTGTAAAAGGGATCCATTAGCAAACAAGGATTAAAAAAGAGTACGTGGGATGCATGCTTAATTTGAGGAAGATTTCTTACAGGGTAATGCACATCTACTCAAACATTTGTTTTGCTCCAACTGAAACAACTTCATTTGAGTATAATTGGTTTACACTTATTAAGTTACCTACCAGAAATATCTAACTTGGGTGTATCTGTGGAATTAAGCCCATATTTCTTTTGGAAAGACACAGAAATCAATAATCAATGCAGAACTGTATTTCCTGCTGCTGTTATTATATACAAAGAAATAAATATGCTTTTATATATATACATATAAAGATATATAATTATAAATAAACTATCATTTTGAACATTTCAATTTGATATCCTTTTCTGCTTCAACTGTGGTTCTATGACTTTTTAATTTGCACAGAAAAAAAGATCATTCTGCCCCCACTGATGCTAGTAGACCCAAAAATCTCCAAAAAGAAGAAAAAAAAATGAAGGAAGAAATAACTAACCCCTGTCATATTTTTAAAAAGCCTTTGGAAATGCTGCGCAAATATCTCGCAGCAAGAGAAAGTATGTATCAGATGGGACCAGTCAACATCAACAAGTTACCATGGCTTAACCAGTTAAGTAGCAAATGCAGAGTGAAAAAAAAAAAAAGCAGCAAAACCTAAGTCTCTCACTGAGGTTTAAACCTAGATGTTTCACTTCACATCTGAGGCAGGCTAAGGCTAGACATGTGCTCAGAGCTTTCATTGCAGGAAAAGGTACTTTTCATCAGTGAGCCACATCAACCTAACAGCAGCTGCCACTGGGAGGCTTCACTGCCCTCTTGGCCACAGCCACATTTTATTAAACCCTTCCCTGGGCTCATCTGAGCCCATGGTGAGTCAGTCCAGAGAAATAAACTGCAAACTACTCTTCGCTTCACCTTTTCTGTGCTTTTGCTCCCTGGTTTAGCTGGCTATGCAGCTGGGGGGCTGGGACCCGCTGCAGGGACAAGGTGACCAGGAAAGCAGGCACAGCGCAACTTTCAGCAGCAGCTACCCATCGAGCTACACCCTTCCTCATGTTATGGCCCCGGCCCAGAGTTATTAAGAGTTGCATCCAATTCATCTCCTCCTTCATTTTGAGGCAATTGGTTTTCTGCTAAATAGCCATACAGGAAGCAGGAGGCTTCATCCGTCACCTATTTGCCTGAGCCCCTTCACAAAAAAGGCTAGCAGGTTTAGGAGAAGGACAGCTAGAACTTGCAGTAGATCTCCCCTAAGTGCAAAATCTGTGCCAGTGATCAATAATTAACATACTTTCACCCTGACCTGTCAAAGGCTAGAGACAGACCAGACACATACATTGAACTCAGTCCTTTTTGACTGGAAATACCGAAGCTATAAATAATCCTCATACATAATCCCGACATAATGTAATTACCTTCAGATGGATGAGCATCATTTCTGGGAAGCTTCGGGGAAAGAGGAGCAGTATATGGTGGAGAGTCCTGAGAGTATCGTTTAGTACTCCTGTTTTCAGGTATTTCTTCTTTTGCTGTGAAGAGGAAAGTCACCACCTATTATTCTAGCATAAAGCTCCTAATGGGGAAAGTCCAGGGACAAAAGCAAAGGCAAACGTGAGCCATTCACCAGGTTATGGTTCAGTTTCTTGTGCCACACAGACTCAGTCATTTCGATACAAACTTTCGAAGCTTAAGTACAGCTTAGTTTATGCTATCAGTACCCAAATTACCTTGATTCTGGCTACTTTTCTGAAATGAGTTAAACCTAATGACTTTCATATGGCAGATGAAATTATAAACACAATTTCACCGTTGGAAGCAGGGAGGGGAATGAAAAATAATAATTTTATTTCCTAAAACAGCACCCAGAAGACAGACTCAGCTATCAGACAGCTGTGCGGAAGCTTCACACCCAATTTGAATCTTCTGAAATTGCCCTGACATGAAGGTTTTCTCAGCTATGGCTCCTGCTAACCCTTGGGCTGGGACTTGTCGTATCAGGCCCTGGAAACAACCTGATGGAAGATCTTCCGAAGTAATTTCATTTAGAATCGTAGAATAGAACTGTTTAGGTTGGAAAAGACCTTTAAGATCATCAAGTCCAACCGTTAACCTAACACTGTGAAGTCCACCACTAAACCATGTCCCTAAGAACCTCATCTACACGTCTTTTAAACCCCTCCAGGTGACTCCACCACTTCCCTGGGCAGCCTGTTCCAGTGCCTGACACACCGTCCCTGAAGAAATGTTTCCTAATATCCAATCTAAGCCTTCACTGGCACAACTTGAGGCCATTTCGTCTCATCCTGTCACTTGTTACCTGGGAGAAGAGACCAATCCCCTCCATGCTACAACCTCCTTTCAGGCAGTTGCAGACAGTGATCAGGTCTCCCCTCAGCCTCCTTTTCTCCAGGCTGAACAGCCCCAGCTCCCTCAGCTGCTCCTCATCAGACTTGTGCTCCAGGCCCCTCACCAGCTTCGCTGCCCTTCTCTGAACTCTCTCCAGCACCTCAGTGTCTTTCCTGTAGTGAGGGGCCCAAAACTGAACACAGGATTCAAGGTGTGGCCTCAACATTTGCCCCTCACTTTTTGTTCCCAGTGCAGCAGACAAAGATATTTGCCTCATACAAAATATCACAAGCAGCCACCTGCAAACCCCACCTTTTCTACTAGAAGACTGGACTGTACATAGTAGAACGTATAATTTTTGGAGCCACCACTGAGTAAGGTGACTAAAGAAGGAAAAAAGGGCCTTTTACTGGTGTAGGAAGGGCTAGACTGAATTCCCTTCCAGGGCAAGCCCCTTCTCATAAGGCAGTAAGTGTCTTTTTGTAAGTTCACTTTATGACCCGAACATAAATCTAACAAATGAAATGTGAAGTTTTGAGCTTGTCCTTTTAGCGGTATCACAGTGGTACAATACATATGTTTCCTGGCTTGGCTACAAGGAGGAGTTTGCTGAACAAAATGATTTCTGCACATGTGGTATGAGCCATCTCATCCTGTCAAAGCACTACCGCACTGGAACAAATTCACAAGAACTGAAGCGTATTCGTTTCAACCCATTCACGTCATAGAAAGACAGATTAAAAAGTTACATTTCACGAAGTCGCCACACTTCTCAAAAACATCAGCGCTTGAAAGTAAGAGTAGTTGTTGAACAGTACCTGGTTTGTTCCTGTCGTACTCGGTAGGACTATGTGCACATCCCACGTAAGGGCTGAAAGGCTGGCTACTGAAGAGGTTGTCACACTGCAGGCTGTGGCAGAGTTTCTCCAAGAAGCGCAGCACAAACGATGTGCTGTTTACAGAAGGAAGATTGATGGTGTGCTTCTCCCCATCAAAGGAAGCTGTGAGTAAGAAGATGATGTCAAACGCACCTCAAGCATCATGAAGTATAGTAAAACACCATCATTAACTTAAAGGAGAAGGCATCCAGATTTGATTTAAACCACACAAGACATGAGGGAAGTAAAGAATCATTCTCATAGTTTAACAAATTTACATCCAAATGACTGATTTTACCTTCTGCTGGATCCACACCAGGTCAAACTTGCTCTATGGGAACCTATTTTAGTAAAATAACATTGGATTCACACCAGCATAAAAAAAACTTGCAACTATTCCCTCATCTCCGAAACCTTACACGTAATTTCCGTTGCTTGCTTATAAACCAGCAACGTCTCCACCACCTATTTGCAGGAGATAACACAGAAAGACCCTTTACAGTATTTGATAAAAAAGTAAAAAATAATTTTAAAAAAATTTAAAAGTAAGCAAGTTTAAGATGTGTTTTCTCAGTTTCTAACTGAACTGAGCATACTTGTGGTAATGTGCTAGCATCAATTACCGTTTTGACTACAGAAACTGTTTTGCCATTTGCTATTTTACCACTATAGAAATCTATCCTGCTGTCAACATTACAGTGGTCAAGCTCCTATTTATTTCAACAGGAGCTAGGTGGCAGAGATACCACAACAGCCACAAATGGATCTGCTGTCTTTTAAACTGAGTGATTACAAAGAGCCCAGACATGTGTCTATGCCTTTTACTTGTTGACCTGCTTCCTTGCCCCCCAGAGTGTTGCAGCTGACAGTATTTTCCTTTTTTTTTTTTTAATTAGTAAGATTTTGAAAAGATGCAATACTGTCAATATACAGATAAATAATTCCTATTATATTAGAGGAATATTTTAGTTACTTCTGACTAGAAAGACATTACAACAAAGCAGGAACAAACTTGTAACTTAAACTTAGGGCTAGAAAGAAGCTGCAAAAACACCAGGTTTATGCATCATTTGTCTTCTCAGTTTTCAGCCTGTCATGCAGGCTTCTGTTGTTAACATAAGTTTCCAAATGATAAGTAGAGCTTTGAAGGATCACATTTTGTTGGTAGCAGATGCATTAAAAAAAAAGACAAGAAAGCCTTTATTCACAGATCTGAATTAAGGAACATTTCCATATTGTGTTACAAGAGACAGATAATATACACAAAACCAAAGAAAACATCCAAGTTTAGCATATTTTAGGCTTCCTTAGGAAATGAGAAGTGTCAATTACTTACACTGTTGATGTAAGGAAGCTTCTGATTAGAGTTAATGGAAGTTAACCAGCTAGCACCACCACCAACGTGCTACCTCTCCCATCTGCTTTCATGACAGACTGGCCCAATCCAAGTGCTTAAAGAGTCACTACTACAGGGACAGGTCCTCGACCCACGTGTTTCCATGGCCCATTCAGTTTTTCCAGGCTCCAATGTTCAGATGAAATGCTAATGATTCACAGTCCCACACGTGGTTCAGACACAAGGTCCTTCCTCTACCTCCTGTTTGGGGAAGGGGTCTCCAAAGGCAAATTTTTGCTCGGAACTCAACCACTTCTGGAGAGCAAATGGGCTGTGAGACCTAGTACAGTCTGATCTCCTGACAAATTTACTGCAAGGTAGTAGTCAGCTACAGCAAAAATTTAAAATGCTTTATAATAGCCTTATGGATCTTCTTATATGACCTTGGGGAAATAACTTATTCTCCACACCTTAATTTCTCATTTTGAAAAGAAGCATTGAAAAGAACAATATTATCTTAGCGTTGTCAGGAGGGTAAAGCAAGAAACAGCTGAGGCAATGTGACTGCCCCAGCAAGACATACCATGGGAAAAATCCACAAATAAAGACTCAGTGCAAACACAGCTTCCTTGTACTCTGAACACCCGAGGGCAACCATATGAACTCCAACCGAGGGTGTGGGATCCAGATCCATAGGCTCAACTGCCTGCTCTGCCTGGGAACAATATAAGCCTCTTACTTCCCAGATAAATGCTAGGGGAAAAAATAAAAAGGGAGTACTTCCAAGGTGCAATAACCTCAACCTTTAATGACAAATAAACAGGGACTGGAGCTTGCATGTGCAATCCCAGCCCCTGGGATGAAGAGTCATGCTCATTTCTTCACTTTCCACTGTGTATGTTTTAAATACCAGGTTCATGCCAGGAGAAAGGCTGAGAGCTAAACTATCAGAGAAATGTGTTTGTCTGATAGTGAAGAAACTCACCCAAGAGTCTGATTTTAATTCTCCGCTTGAGAAGATTTATCTGAGCCTCAGCCTATTTCATCCCACCAAACACCATAGTTTCTGCGCTACAAGGAGAAAAAAGGGGCTCACACCACCACTACCATTAGCAGGCTTGCTAATCAAGCCTTTAATTTCCTTTCAGTTATATCTGCCTGAATTGAAACCTTATGCATCATGCAAAAATAAAATGGTTTCTGCTTTTGTTTGAGTAAGAAAAGATGGAAAAATCCTAAATGCAATTCCATTCAAAATAATTATTTTCTTTGGCAGCTGAACCAAAAGAACCCGCTAATTATTCACATGTATTCTAGCAACATTATTTTACCCACATCCTCATCAGCATACTGTTTTCCTCCTACGGCAGGTGTGATACTCACCATGAAAGTTTATTAGTCCACAAAGATTTAGATTTCTTTGCTTGTTCTCTGCTGCAACATTTTTTTTGTCAGTCTAAAAAAAATCCTGAACAACAAACCACACTCCAAAACCACTTTCAAACAAAAACTCTACAAGAAAACACTCATGCAATTTCATTCTGTAACTCCTCGTTCTATTCACTGTAGCCTTCCTCTTCTTCCTTACTGTTCACGTGCACAGCTAGTTATAATGTGCTACATTAGCCTAAGTCACATTTTCTGCTTCTCAAAATATATCACACACAAATTTTTGATAAAATGACAGGGAGTATTTGCTCATCCACTTCTCAGCAACCTGTTTGACAAGCTGATGAGAAGGCTCAAGAACATCAGAAACCCACTCTGCTTCAGGAGTTTCTCACATCGCTGAGTTCCTCAAATCTGGGCCTACAGAGCTGGCTTCTCCAAATCTAGGCCTCGGGATGAAGCCAGGTGCAGAACAGTACTTCCTTTTAGTACAGAATTTTGGAATGTAAACAAACCAGAACTACAGAAGGATTCCGAAATGTCTCTCTCCTCTCTGAAATCATTATTTTCAACCACTCAGTCAGAGCCCAGATATAGAATCACTTCAGTTGAAAGAGACCCTCAGGATCATCAAGTCCAGCCATAACCTAACCTAACTCTAGCACTAAACCGTGTCCCGAAAAACCTCGTCTAAACGCCTTTTAAACACCTCCAGGGATGGTGACTCCACCACTTCCCTGGGCAACCTCTTCCAATGCCTGACAGCCCTTTCCATGAATAAGTTTTTCCTAATATGCAATCTAAACCTCTCCTGGAGCAACTTGAGGCCATACCACTGGTTTACGATTAGTCCTTCAAGATAAACAATCGCAAACAGAATGCTGGTAATGCCCACCTCACTGCATTTTATTCAAGCAAAATTGACTTGTCTGAATTAGATATAGTAAGGTATTCATAATATAATAAACTTTCATATACCTTGCCAAAATAAAGCAATACGTGTTTCAAAAGCACACATGTGCAATACCATGAAACCTTTACTACACAGCAGAAAAGCAGCATCCATTTTGTGAACAAACTCATGGGGACACGTAAGCAAAGCTTACTGAAGTTCTGCTAACCCAGGCCGGGGTGTTGCTTTTAAAATACTGTTAGATAGCAACATCTTTACGAGGATTTAATTGAATCTGTATTCCACTAATCATCTTTCACATCTGGTGTTAATGTAAGGAGATTAAAGTAACACGAAGTCTTTTTATCACCAGTGATGGAATTATGAATTGATGCGCTAACTGCTATATAGAATATTTCCTAGCCTAGAAGGAAAAAATGTCAAGCAGCAGCTATTCCGTTTGAGAAATTGAGATAATTTATCTGTAGACCTGCCATTAATATGTAGCAGAAATAAACCTATTCCATAATAGGGGACATAGGTGGATGAGCACTGACCTAAGATACCACTATTATACAATTCTGGAGAATGGGGGAAGGGAAGCAGCAGCAACTTTAACATGTGGAATCACTTGCCTGGAAGCTAAACAGATTACTTTGAAACTTTCCACCCACTTGGTTAAGGCATTAAGAACACGAAGACTATGTATGGATAAGATTATGTGTATGACTTTAATTAACATATTTCACTTGTTCTGAGTTTACTTGACAAGTGTTTGGCTACAGCTGCTAAATGAGGTGCACTAGATCTACTTAGTATAAGAATCTAACTGTACTGTGTATATGTAATTTAACACTGCTATTTGCTAAATTCTAATGTAAAGAATTGTTCAAATAATCTTGGACCCAGAGTGAGATACATCACACACCACCAATACCCTCTTAGTAAAGGAGTTCACAAGAATTTGTTCTTGACTGTGCCTAAATAGTTTAAAAAGTGATATAAAGTCATTTCATCTACTTGAGTTCTTCTGCTCTAGTTCAAATTCGCAAGCAAGTGAAGAAACGTAAGGGGAGAAACAAAGCACCTTCACATACCAATTATCATTTCACCTCCATGATGGCCAGATTTCAGAAATCCAAAGACTGTTCTGGATTGATAGGCACAATCCACGCAAGCCTGTACAGCCTGCTGAAGTACCACATTGACAGGACCTGGTCCAAAGTGATCTGGAAGCTGCTGAACCTTCTTCTTATCCAGGTGAGGCCCAGAATTTCCATGCTTGTTGACATAAACACACACTGAAAAAGAACAAACCATACTTATTGCCAAAGAACTACAACATATTTCCAAGTTATAACTGCAAACCATCTTTTTAGTTTTAATCTTGAGGAAAAGATGTACTAGTCAACTCAAGAAGCTGAATATGCAAACATACTTTCTGAGCATGCAAAAAGTACTCTATCAAGGTTCTCCTGCCCAAATTCTAAATCCACTTTTCTTGTCTCTAGAGCCCTTCTCTACCCTGCTACTGTAACGAAGCTGTCATAATCTGTGTTTATCTTTTATTTTGACTAATATCTGTTCATACACTAGTTCAATTAAAAGAAGTATTACTGGCAGGTACTCTGAACTACCAAGAGGCAATTCTAAAAAGCTGGCCTTACCAACTTACTGCTTTCATTTTCCTCCTATTTGAAAAGCTGCAACAAAGACAACCCTATGGTATATACCTACCATTGATGTTCATTCTGAAGCACCCATATAGCATTAATGTGTGCATGTATAATGGCTACTGAAAGTCTGTACCTTCAGAAGCCCCAAACCACTCATGTAAGATTTCAACACTGCAAGTTGGCCTTCGCTGCTAAATCAAATAAACACATTTCTCCAGAAACACTCAGGTGGTTTAGAGCTTAGCACAAAACAATCAAATAAGACTTTTGAAATTACTTTTTATAGAAACGATGCAAAACTGTCTTTCAAAAGGAACAGCAAGGCAGAAAAACACAGAAAAAAGCCGTAACTGAAAAATTTTGTTCTTTTTGGCCTCAGCTATCACATGACCAGAATGCACCCCAGACGTTATTTGAGCTTAATGAAAAAACATGCCCCTGTGGTGATGAAGCAGACAATTTAAGCATTCTGTTATACAAAAGACTACCATATTTTCTGAACTGTAGTATTATTTGGGCTTAGTTAAAAACCTCCATTTTTAAAAATGAACTATTTCTGTGTTTTAATGATCTTATGTCTTCATGCAGATCTGTTCACTCTCTGATGTCTGAAAATTGGAGGAAACCTATTTGTACAAATAACCAAAGGTACAAATCAGCAAAAGTAGTTTTCATGGCATCTTCTGTCTGGGCTCAACAGAAACGGCCTCCTGAAGGGTTTGTTTTCCTAGGAAACACATACATATTTTCCTCTCATCCATCACTGAAGCTGGGAGTGAGAAGAGCCTGACAACTTCTATTGTAAAAACAGTTTTTAAATGTCAAAAAGCACCCCAAACAAAATTATCATAATTTACGGAGTTTTTTAGAAAGTTCTGAGATTTCAGTTGACAACATACAAATTGTTTTGCTCCAGGGTCACAAGTACCTCAATTAGTTAGTTCATTAACTAGCTTATTGCTCTTTTGACAACCCTTTTCAAGATACATTTTATTCTATTTCAAAAATAAGCAAACATAAGAGGAAGGAGGAATGTATTTCCTCTGATTGCCTTTACTTGTTTTAAACAGTCTGAGTTGTTTCTTTTAATGTAAGGCTATACAGAGATAAAAATCTCAATTTTTTTATATTGCAGTACAGCCTGTATGATATCAGAACATGATATGGGATTTCGGCTACATCTATTCCCATTTCATACATTAAGGAGTGGGACAGACATGAAAGAACTGTACAGTTTCCTTCTTCAGACAGGAACAAACTGCCAGATCTCAGAGATTTATCAAAAGGCCCTGCACTCCAGCACTTCTTGCTATAATGCAGGCATCAAAATACCTTGTGCAAATACCAAATGCAAAGTAACACTGGCACCTACAAATACCTTTAAAAAATAAGGTAGCTGGATAATGATTTACAGTAATAAATTTGCAGTGCGTTTTCCATAAAATTACACTACTAGTTTGCTTGAAATGGAAGCCGTTTCACACTAAAAAAGTCATTTTTCTTTGTATTTTACCTGTAGATATAACTGCTGCAGTTGCGCCAGACAAACTAATTCCATCTTTAAGTATCTGTGTAGTGCCACTGTCACCCTCGGGAGAAGAACGAGGAGCGGGTGATGCAGGAGTCAGTTGTTCCGGCAAGATTTTTTTCTGTTTAGAGAAAAAAACGAAAGTCAAAATATTTAATGTCTTTCAAGGAGTTTGAAAAATCTTTCTGCTATCGGTTACCATCTTACTGAACGTGTATGGTTCCTTCTTACAAAAGTACTACGCGCAGCAGAGAAGATACAGTCCAGGAAAGGAAGACCAGAAACTGTCAGTTTGCATTTGCAGCTACTCAAGTAAGGCAGTGGAAGACAAACGACTTAAGAAGGAACCAACCTCTACCTGAAAAGTGGGAAAAGAAGGAGCTTTATTTACTAATTCATGACCTTTCGAAATCTCAGGAAGCACAGAAGAGGTGTTTTGGATTATTTTCCTGTCCATACACTTCCAATCATCTGGGTTCATCATAACTCCAATCAGTTCGTTGGGCCATATAACACTTGAGTCACATTTAGGTGTCAGCTTCACGGTGCACCTAAATGTTCCTCAGCTTGTTTCAAAGCGGCTGAAATTCTCAATTAACCACTTTCAGGAACTGGTGCTTTACGCAAGGTATCAAATAAACCAGTAATTACTATCCATTCATGTGGGCTGTGAAAACATTTTTCTTTCCCAAATCAAACTTATTTGCAGCTCATCATGACAGACAGCCACAGTTCACAGCACAAAGATTTAGAAATCGTTCAGCATGCATTACCTTCCACCTGAGGAAAGGAGAATTTTGTTGTAATTTGGTTTGGACTGGGGTTTAGAAAAGAGACATGCATTTCTAATGTGCTTTGACATGCTATGAAAATACATGGAAATACAAAAAGAAAAAGAATTGCAGAAAAGTTCACCACCTCTCCCTTTACCATTTATTCTTGCGTGAGAACTGGTTATGTTCTCATTCTCTTACCTACCAAAAATTTAGGAATATAAGAGATTACCCAAGGTCTTGACACTGCTGAAGGCAGCAGAGACCCAGCTACTCATATGGTAAGGACTTACTGCTAAAATTGATTTACAGTGAACCAAAAAGTCACTCAAGTAGCTAACAGAGACTAAGACCTCTTGCATTTAGCAGTATCCATCCTTCATACTTTTAGAAGCAGTTATGTTTTTCCAAATATATTTCCAAGTATATTTTCCAAATAACATATTAAAAATCGTGTAGAAAGCAATCAAAACACACAATCTTCCTAAGAGCAGCAGTTCTTAACTTCACAACACCTATAAAGAATGAATTAATTTTCTTCTGAAATCCAGGGCATGTTAAAGAAAATTTCTGTGCCCCTTACAGTTCAGAGAAGATAGGTTTGGCTGGAGAAACCGCTTGTCAATACGGCACTGGGTGGAATCGCCATGAACATAGGGAATAGACTGCCAAGGCTTGGCATTGCATTGTGAATGAGATGAGGTGGCTCAGGTCAGATACCAAAGCAAGAAGTGATGTATTACTTGTCAGGAACTGCCTATGTATCTTAACGCTGGGTGACAGAAAGGTCTCCCTCCATCCTTAATCCACAGAACAAAAACGTACTAGGGAAGTCTGAGCTTTTGATCTGAAGTCTGACATTCCTGAAGGCTGCTCTGAAGCAGGGACTATTTGGGGGCCCAGTTGTCTGTCACCATGCTGCAAAACATGGGTGGCCGAGTTGAGGGGAAAGAGGAGGAAATGCGAGAAATGTAGGCATGAAAACAAAATACAAACACTACACTGTAAGAGAGAGGAACTATCTGTCCTTCACGCTAACACATAAGCACGGTGAGGCTTGTTGGCCATCTCCTACCTTCTCCTTCAGGAAGAGAAAAGAGCCTGTGTTTTGGAAATACAGCACATTATGCTCACTCAGCTGAAGTTCTCATTTGGCAACCCCAAACTGATGAGCAGCAAGCTGTGATCGCCAAACCACATTGTTTCACGAGGCGGGCTCACGTCCCCAGCAGGGCTCAGCACATTTGTGTGGTCAGGGTGTCGTGGGCTGTCCCCTGCCAGCTGAGAGGACATGCCAGCTCCCTTTGCCTGCAGACAGCTCTGCTCACAGCTTGGCACCACACGGCCAACTTCACAGACTTTGCCCTGATGCTTAAAAACTCTCATTTCATGGGGTCAAATTTAGGGCTGTGATCCACACTCAGACCAAGGCGCTTCCTCAAGAAATTCTGCAAGGAATTCTTTGTATTGTTGCGCAAAGGGTACTTTTAAAAATAATGAAAGAGATGTCAAGAGATTTCTTCTTCATTATGACAGAGTAATACCATACAGTGCAAACTGAGGGAGACAAATGAAGACTAAACCCAACATACATCTCATACTCATGGAGAAGCTTAGAAAACTTTTGAATCAAAGAGAAAAATGACACAACAGCTCAAAATTTCTAGTCATATAACAAAAGTTAACACATGCACAATGATAAACATTTCAGCCTAAAAAAAGAGCAAAGAAAATCAAACAACTCTACAGTGTATCAGGCATAGAACAACCTCCCTAAATACACAGGTTTTGAACTACCACATAGCCAACTCACACGTGAAGCACAATTACTTAGCTTGAAATCTGGAGGGGTTTTTTGGATCAGTCTTTAAAAAAAAAAAAAAAAAGAAACAAACAAAGCCCAATCAAACAAAAACAACCCCACAAAACCACCCACACCCTTTCAAATCTCTAGGTACATACCACTTGCATTATATTTGCTTAAGTATTATGAGGTATACAGGCTGTATGGCACTTCATGTCAGATATGCCCTGTCTGTGCACAACTCCCACAAAGCCATTTCCTCTCTTCACCCTTATGCTAACAGGTGTAACAGTCCAAAGAAGAGCTTACACACATGTGTAACATCTTGGCAATTTAACCATGTACCAAACCAAAGCAATATAAACCCTCTGTGGATTCTCAAAAGGAGCTCATTTTCAAAGTTTTTAATGCAAAAGTTAATGTAGTAAAACCCTCAAGTTAGATATACCAAACTTAGACTCTGCAAAACATAACTCTCAGTTGCCTGATACCAAAAAGGACATCAGGAGCATATAGAGGTGCTTCTGATTCACTGCCTCAAGACGGGGAGTGCCAGCAGTAACCCTATTCCCCAGGCAATTCCCCCCCAAGTACCTCACACAGACCAGGTGCCCAATGCAGTGTTCCAAGCAGACACTTCCAGACACCCTGTGTTTAGAGCCCAGAAGCCTCCTCTAAGGGTGAGATGCCTCAAATTCTTATTCCAAATACACAAAGCCTCTCAATTTCTTTTTCATTAAACAGAAAGAACAAAACTCTCACACAAAAGGGCGCGTCCTGCCATACCTGACTACGTCCTTAAGATATGAAAGTCCTACGTTCAATGCTCTCCTTTAGAGCCCCCCAGAATTATGAAGAACACTCCATCTACCAGCTGAGTCTGGATGGAAGCACCTTTCTCCTCTTTCATCTGTGCACTTTTATACACCAAGCTAGAGAGAAAGCTGGAGACCAGCTGCATCAGTAGCCTGCCAGTTTGGATGCCTGACTGGGAAGAGCAGGCAGCTGAGGAGACAGTGCTCAGCTTTCGATTTCCAGTTCCCAGAATAATTTCTTACCTTGTGGTCATCATTTCAACAAAGCGCCTGCTTCCAGTTTCGTGCTAGAGCCTTCTGGATATGCTCTAATTATGTTACTTCACCAATACTTTTACACTGATCAGCACTATCACTGAAGGGAGATGTCCCACCTGTGCCATTACTTCACCCCTTCCCACACATCACTAGCAATAGATCCCACGGCCTACAGTGATCCAGATGGGAGGAGAAATTCCCTCCCTCAATAAAAAACAAAAAACCCCCTAAAAAACCCAAACCCACAAACAGAAAGCACAATGTCTCTGCTTCCCCATTGCTGCTAATGCAAAGGAGGGAGGAGCACAGGGACAGACACAAATTGTCTGGGGAAAGAGATGGCAGGATTGCTACTCCTCTTTGACAGCCTGCGGTGGCTGAGCAAGCCTCAGAAAATAGATTGTACTTCTATGCCAGTTCAAGACCCAGGGGAGGTTCAGATTGGAAATAAGGAAAAAATTTCTTCACAGAAAGGGTTGTCAGGCATTGGAACAGGCTGCCCAGGGAAGTGGTGGAGTCACCATCCCTGGAGGGGTTTAAAAGGCGTTTGGACGAGGTTCTTAGGGACATGGTTCAGTGTTAGAGTTAGGTTATAGTTGGACTCGATGATCCTGAGGGTCTCTTCCAACTGAAATGATTCTGATTCTAAGACTTGTCTAAACCTTCCTTGCTGCGATCCTGTCCTTCCAAGCAGCACCAGTAGCATTTGTGCCTTGCGGGGAAGGAGGGGCAGCAAAGAAGAGGGAGAGATGCTGAGTTACTTGTCTACCAGTTTGGCTCCCTGAACTAGCTCATACTGGGATCATTTACCCACCAGTGCCGCTTTTGGTGGGAGTGGTAAGGGGGGGGGCTTCAGCAGTGCTGGTTCGTACCTGGTCAAGCAGCTTCAGAAGAGCTGAAGCTGGAAGCAGCTGCCAAGCGTCCAGGTCTGACTCAGCCTGGCAAGGAGAAAGGCAGAAAGACGCAGTGTCTTTCAGGTCAGGGCAGAATTCAGCCCACACCTGGAGAAATGTATTGCCTGGAAAGAAGCCTCCTGCGTCACACTGGTATCTCCAGGATTAGGGGGTATCTAAGAGATCCATTTGGCAAATCCAGCTGTATGCTTAAAGTGCTTAAATTTTGCACCAAAACCCTCACTGTTCCTAATCTTTTGTTTCTAAGCATGAGACAAAAACCCCCAAATAATAAAAATTTTTAAAAATTAAGCAAACTATGCATATAGTTCAATAACAAAATAACCCAGACTAAAAACCCTAAAGGCCTCCCTGGCTCTTGGAACATTACTGAAAATGGCTATTCCAGAATAGTATTTTTCAACACCAAGAACTGATCCATAAATAAATCTGTAGTCTTGTTCTGGAATAAAATAATGCACAGAAGTTCATACTGAAATATTCTAGAATAGCTCTTCTAGACTTTTTCTTGTAATCAATTGCTGAAAATAGTAAAGCCCTGAAGGCTGAAGAGAAGACAGAAAATTAAATAATAATAATTAAAAAAATCTCACTACAAAGTTTTGCAATATAAAGTAAAGTAGTAGATAAGGACTAACCTTTTTTCCAGGTTTTAAACTTTTTTTCCTTGTTTTAAGATTTTCAGTATGAGAGTTGCTTTTTGTCAAGGGAATATTTTTAGGAGACCTGCCCTTCTTGGGAGCTGCAGACTGTCCAGGGGGTTTGCCCCGACCTGGTTTCCTGCTCCGTTGCGCTGGTGCTGGAGCAGATTTCTGTGGAGACTGCATTGAACGCCGGGTCACTTTGGAAGGGGAAGATTGGATTTTTGCACTGCTCTTTGTAATGGAAACTGAGGAAAAACAAAAACAAAAGGGGAGGGGAGGAAAACCTCAAAATGAATGATGGAAAGCAACTTTTCTAACAAAGGCTTAAAAAAAAAAAGTAGTGCACAATTTATCTTTTTAAATAAATATACTTGGATATTTTGAACTTAAGTGGTTGGCATGAAACTATATAACTTCATCAAAGGCCAAGCCAGAACTTTCTATACCCACTATTTTAGAGGGACTTTCCTACGAGAAAAACATCCAAATAAAAATAAAAAAGAATTAATCCACTCACCTTATATATGCTTCCCGCAATTTTCTTTATGATATATGTACAGTGCCATTCATCAAGAAGGCCTTCAAAATACTTCACAGATTATAAAGCCCACAATATATCTGTTCTCCTCTAAGAGCAGTTTCCATAATTACAAGACATGCTAAATACCTCTAGGGAGCTACAAACCTTTTGAGTAGTGAAGAAAACCATCCCATTGAAGAGGAAAACCTGATGACAGGCAAAGTATCATGAACAAGCATTTGTCTGAGATGCCAGTTTAGAAAGTTAAATTCATATAAATATATCCAGATTTTTCTGCCTAGTGCCATCAGACTTAAAATTTTATTTGGAAGAAGGACTTCCAAAAAACCAAACACAAAGTATCATTTTTATTCATTCTTAACACCGAAGCGGTTCTCTGTTGAATCTCCCATCCCCAAAAAAAGTTGCTCGAATATGTATATGATGTGACTGTATTACAATCTGATGTGAAGCTGCAAGATGCAATCAGAGTTCATTGAACAGAACCTCCTAGTTAGCAACCTCTTCCACCCAACCGACTCTTCTCTGAAGTAATAATGATGATTTTATTTTAACAGTTCCCTTCACAATTAACTGATTAAAACACCAGAAGGATGCCGAGAAGAACAAATGGATAAGGACACATCCTCAACGAAAAGATGTACCACACCATGCTACAGCAGCACCTGTGGCCAACAAAATGCTAAGCCCAAAAGTCCAACAAATATTCTATTTTGTTGGCCTGACTGCTGTCAGGCAGGCTGATGCAGAAGTTGTGGAAGAGCTAAGTAGAAGATGAAAACAGTAGATTTTGTGACATCAAACCACCCTCGGTGCGAGAGGTGTGGGAAAGTAACATAACGTATTGGAAATAATTTGAATTCTTTACACTGAAATTAGATGGCCTTCTAGTATTCCACTGCCTCTAGCCCAGCCTTTTGCATCTCGGTGATGATGAATCTCCATGATTCACCCTAACCTCAAATACTATGACCTTAGTATGACACAACTTAGAAGTATTGCAAGTTAGGGGTCAAGCAAGCTTTGACTCTGTCAGTCACTGGTTCCTGGTCCAAAGCACAACTGCAAACTGAAAATGGAGCATGGGGGGCTGCTGAATAGTTAATTTCCTGGATTTTTGCGAATTTAGAATATTTCTTCTCCTAAAATATTAGTATGTTGAGGCTTTCTGGTGAGCAAATAAAACATGAAATAAAACTCAAAGGTACATTTGAAATGAGATCTTAAGAAAATAGCATACTTACAGATTGAGTAATAGTTTTACTGTCTAGCCCTACAAGTGATATTCACCTTAGCAGTCCAGCACCTAACTTTACAACTGTTACTTTAACTCTGAATTTTTATTCAGGAGTTAACTGTTATTAAGCATTCGCAATAAAAAATGTCACAATAAGATGAAATACATGCTATAAACAGACTTCTTATAAAATACAAGTACTACTGACACACATTTTTTAAAGCTGTAAGAGCATTTACATACATTGCTATTCACCTGATTTGGTTAACAATCTAATATTCCTAAATGGCAGTTCAGAAGAAATATCTTCATTATGGCTGGTTGCAATCCTAATACATCAAATATAGACATGATATCCCTAGGTATCTGAGAAGGATGTGCAAAGTGATCACTTTCCTTTTATTTATGTATGCCAAAAGTTATTTTCATATGCAATGACAGCTTAAAATAAGATGAACAGAATTTTACTCAAATGCTGGCATAGCATTACTCTTATGTCTCCAAATTGCTGAATGACAACTCGTGTTAAGCTGTACGTCTAGAAAGCAAAAGAACATCAACTGTATGCTGTACAACACAGTACTATGCATTGTGTCCTGTATTATGCTCACACCAATGTAAACTGCAGCTATTTTATTTATTTGTGCCACACAACCATGCATTTAACAGAACAATCACAAATTCGTAAAGAAATGTTGGTTCACAAATTCTTCGTGCCTCTGCTGAAATCTATCAAATGCATTTCTATTCTCGCACAGTAAAGGCACAGCTAAGGTTAAACACACAGCTGATTGCAATGTCAACAGGTTCTAGGAGCATAGGTATGAGTTTCAGGACACGGGGCAATCCCTGCTCCCTTCTGGAAGGACATTTACCAGACAAAGAGTAACAATGCAAACAGCTCCAACCACTTCTGGCTGCCCTCTTGAAACACACACACCAAGTACCCTCATCTCAGCATCCTCCTACCTGTATACGCCAGAGGACCAAATATTAGCAGCATTAACCATTAAGGGGGAGGGAGTCAGGTCCCATTTGGTATTTTTCCTTCTGCCTAGTGCCGAAGCTGGTTTTTTCCATAGGCAGGACTGCAACAAAGCCCATGCTGCCTGGGCAGCCTCCTGGAGATAGCAGCAAATGAGGAGGCCGCTATTTGCATTTGTTGATTTAAGAGAGGACGGGGGGAGCGGAAGGGAGTGGGAGACTGCTAAAGTAATTCCCATATTGTCTGCAGGCTGTATTGACAGTGATCATCAGTCACCTGCTCATACTTCCTTCACCCCGGCCTTCAGAGGGAGACCAAAGGTTACGCTGGGTCACAGGATCTGGAGGGAAATGAAAAGACATGCAAAAATCAAGCTGCCAACCCACTGCATCTGTAGACAAGAGTTATCCGCACTAGGCCACATGATCCAAAAACTAAGACGTTTTAATAGTCTCATGAGAACTTGTTAAAATATAACGATGAAGAGAATAGAGAGGAAAAATGCCAAGCTCTGCTTGCAATTACTGCAGTATTTAGCTGGGATATTTACAACCAAAAAAGCACATTTGCCTTTTCAGGATGCTGCTTTGCATCACAAAGGCCTTCTCATTTGCACAAACAAAATCAAGCATTTGTGTGGTGTTGCTCTTCTACACTAACATCCACTGCTTCAGTTTCAGGAGTGGATGCACTGCATGTCATTCTTTCCCAAGTCTCTTATTTACACCCAAAAACCATACCGGCATCCTCAATACGTGAAAAGCAGAGAACATGCTACACAAACATACTTTACCATAGCAATGTTAGCAACTAAACAGCTTTTTCAAAGTTCACATTGCTCTAGCTATACTGTGATGTTAGTGAGGGCTATAGGTGACTGCCCTCATGCAACACGGAAACAGTTTCCATACTTTCAATTCCTGCTCATTCAAAACATCCTCATTTTTTCTCCAAAACCATTCTGCGAGAATCCAACACCTATAAACTTTGCATCCAATGTATGTAAGAGAAACGCCCAATCCGGTATCTCGGAACACACAGCCTAGAGCTGCGTTGCGACAACTCAGCCCTCGTCGCACAAGCAGATCCACTGGAGCCAACCGAGCTCACTTGCGTGAGCAGGGTAGGAAAGATTAGACTGCAGACTGAAGGCCAAATTCTGCTTGTAGAAGCAGAAAAACTGCCCAGACACATGCAGGACTGCAAAATTTGACCCCACAGTGTTATACTGGCAAGAGATCTTGGGGATAAGTCAGATATTTAAGACAACTGTGAAATCTGAAGCTACTGAAACCTCCAGCGCTTGCGAAGGGGATGGGATGGGTGACAGCTCAGCAGCCTGAATTCTCATGCAATTCTAAATAGTAAAATTCCTTTAGATAATCCCCAACGATGGTTTCACTCAATATTTTTATGGAAAGTGAAGGAAAAATAGGTTCAGATTTGTAATATTTAAACATGAGAAATCTACCATTCAGTTAGCGTCACATAGGAGCAATCATAGGACAAGACTTTAAAAAGCTGAAGTAAAATCACACAAAGCAAGGTGGGGGCCGATTTTGCTGTATATTCTGTGAATACAGCATTGCTACCATAGGTGAAGCTGCCAATTAGGACACTAAAAACAGTAATTCAGTGTTTAAACCTGAATTTCTTTTAAGACAGAAATGATTCCATTTGTACTGCAGTATTGTTCCTATGTCCCCACTGAGACACAAGCTGAATGCTCTTCTATGGATATAAAAACCTGTCCCTTCTCTCATTTATGCATAAAAAAATAGGCCGAAGAGATTCAGCAACTTACCCTAAATCCATGTGAGTGGAGGTAATGGAAACATACCTCCTGAGTTCTAACCCAGGATTTTAACTATAAAATTAACCTTCTTTAATACAGCAAGTTATTAGCATGATCGTTTTGACAACTGGGAAAGGAGGTGGAAAAGATTAGCAATTTTTCAAAACAGCTCACTGCCAAGGATTATGAAAATTTTTGTCCTTATGTCTCAATTGAACAAGAGAGCCATACAAAAGCATAAGGGTCTGTAACACACAACACCTCTTTCAATCTGTGTTTGGGTTACTTCTGGTTAAGAGGTAGCTGCGAGATAGTAACTGATATGTTGCTATGATAGAACATCAGTTATAAGTCATCATTTTGATATCTAAAAAGCAACATTGCACTTGGAAACTTCGACATCCACCTTGGCAAGACATGGACATCACGGCTTGTAATTTTCTTCTTTCTAGATTTTAGTTTCTGCTATCTACAACAAAACCAAACCAAAACCAAACCAAACCTGTATTTTGCTGATAAGCTGAGAAGGAAGAGAGCAAGTAAATACCCAATAAACTATCAACGCAGCACAAACTTGAGCTACCTGAAGACAGTTTAGGTGTGCTGATGATGAATCTGTCAATAAGAGTGGCAAAGCCTAGCTCTACATATTGGGCAAGAGTTTTAGTAATGATGAAGTAAAGAATCAGCATGCTGATTCTGCCCAGTTTTGCCATTATTTTTCCTCAAATAGCATCAGCAGGATGAAAGGTGGGCCCGAAATGAAGCGGTAATACGCAACAAGCTTCAAGGAAGAAAAAAGAAATGCGGAGCATGGTTAGTGCCAAGCCACAATTTGTCTTGTTCCAGCATCTGAATGACAGCACTGATATTCTTAACATAGCTTATATGTACTAACACAGATTTGGAAAAAATCCACTCAATCCCATCCACTAGCTGGGTGACACAACCCCTGTTGACATTAGTATCCACAATACCCAAACAAGAGCAAATAAAAAAAATATTTTCCCCGTAACAGTCAAAAATACTTGTGTTGTAGTACTTCCAGTTTAAAAGAAAATTACACCTTCTAAATAAACACAGTAAGGTGGCAAGGAAACCAGACTTACAGTAAAGTCACAGCTTTGGGAAAGGCAAAACCTTCATATTTTCTTAAGTGATTAACTGCCCTGTAGTAGCACCATACACGTCTTGCTGCAAGATGCCAAGAAACATTAATACCAAATAAAAAAAGCTTAACATGTGAGAGAATGTGGCAAATCAGATTTTAGCCTGAAGCACTGAGGAGTTTTTCATGTACAATTCTGAAGACAGCATAAATCTGCTTACTGTATGTGCCTGATTTAACTACTGTGACCTGCTCACGAAAAGAAGCTGGCTGCACTGAGAGAAAAATGAAACCTCCAGCAGTATGAAATTGTACCATTTCAACATTTGTTTCTTTCTTTAATGAAACTTAAGAATTACCATGCTTATCTGATTCTTTTTGGCTACTTTAAACAACGCAGAGTCTTTCCACAGATCTAACTGTAGCTCTGTCTAAAGTTCCAACACTTCTTTTGTTTCATCTGAAAACATTACAGAGTAGTACTTAAGTGTATATTGATGTGGCACATTCGTGTGCAACTCAGCTGAAAATACAGCACAGCTGTTCAGACATAATTTCATTATCAACAACATAGAAGTGCATCTCCAGTAGCTAGCTTGGAAAAACCTGCACAAGGTAAGCATTGACAACACATCTGAAAATTAAATAAAACTAAAATAACAAATCATAAAACAGACAAATAAGATACTTTTTGATCTCTGCTTGAGCCTGTATTATTCTTATTGCTGCAGACAGCTTTTGAAGGAGACCTTTAACATCACAGGCTGATTAGCGTAATGAAAGAAGATTGCTCTCACTGACAATAAATGCACTGAATTGGGAGAAAAGCAATCAGGTGACACAGGATGTGGATCGGGGGCGGGGAGACAGAGGAGGATGGAGAGAGGAAGGAGGGAGGGAACGAGGGAGAAGACTAAGGATAAAAGATAGAGCATATCACTGTTTTTATTTAGGTTACTACATCGTCTTCCTTTGGTCACCCAAATTCTTTCTGGTAGGGCGCAGAGAGCAGCTCCTCCTGTGCGAGTTCTTGCATCACCTTTATCCATCAAATATCCAGCTTCATAAGACCGTGAGGATCAGGGATATATAGAAACTGATCCCTCTCCAGAAGCTGTTCACATCTAAATTATAGATACTACTTTATACTGAAATCAATCTTTGCAGGTGAAACTACTTATCATTTCCCACATGGCTTGTCCCCAGTTGTGCTTTTGTTTTCTGTCTTTTATGGAAAAGGTTTTACTTCTATTATGAATAAAAAGTGGCTTGCCTAAGTAACTTCCATTTACATATAACGACTAAACATTAAAATGAATTTATATAGAAACAGCGAACCAAAAATGCTCTGACAAGCTCTAGTCATCTGGTGTTTACTTCAGTCATAAGCCTCAGATACAAGTAACTACAGTGCAATACAAGAATATTCTTAGACATAGTAACAGCTTTCTATTTTCCAGTTGAGTAAAATAAAAATGACAGTCTACAGTGGTTAAATAGAAAAGGATAGTATGTTTGGCCTAGAAAAAGAGTTAATAGAAAAAATTCAAAAGACATCACACTTAAAAGGCCTTTTTAAAGTATATCAAAAGCAGAAGTTACATGGACTCAACAGACGATCAAATTTCAGAATGAGCACATATGGAAGATAATACTAAACCAAGAAGACTGGAAGTTTTTGTGTTCATATTGACTCCAACGAAGCTCATCACATCAGTTCCCATACCAGAACCCCTCTTCACAGGGATTTGAAACAAGTTCCCTGACATGAAGTACCAGTACTAGAATTCAGGAAATGGAGACAAAAGCAAACAGTAGAGAGTTGGCAGGAGTTTTAAGGAAATGAAAAGATGAAATGCCCAACCTACTGATGGTGCTCTGTAAGTTTGTCCTAAAAATTGCCTCAAGTTCAGAGACTTAAAGGTGGTTAATGCGATGCCAGCACTGCAGCCAGCAAGCTATGGGCAGGACACCTGATGTTTGTACTGGCCAAGTTCCTAAAAACTCTTGTACAGAACAGAGGTAGTGAACCCAAAGATAAATATGATGTGTTGGTGGAGAGCCAATCAAAGCTTCTGTAGAGAAAAGTCACATCTCAAAAACCTATTATTATTTTTTTTAAGGAGTCAAAAAACAAGCAGTCAATGGCACGTCACGTGAGGTAGTCTGAGGATTTGTACTTCACAAGATTTCACACCATAGTCTCTTAAAAATATCCTTAGTTGGCAATGAATATGAGGGAAGAACCTCATGAGCTTTCTACGGAATTTCTTGGGAAATACCAAACAGTGGCCAGGAATAAACAGAAATGTCTCCAACAGTCAAGAAAGGACTCTAGAGACATCCTGATGAGACCTCTGCTTGGGCTTGTGCCATTTGTTTCATATATGATCTAGGACAAGAGTAAAGCATGAGACGACAATAACTGCTGAACGATTACTTCAGTCAGTAAAAATGTATAAAAAGATCTTGCAAAGCTCAGCAGTTGCTCGGCAAAGGAAGTAACAGATGAAATTCAATGTCCAGTAATTCAAAATAACCCAGCTTCTGTGATCAGTGATGGCCTTTCAGCTGATGCATACAAAAATGACATCTTAGAATTAAAATAAATATTTCTATGACAGTGTTTATTCATTGCTTGGTAGTAGTCCAAAAATCCCAAATACTAGTTCATGAATAATTTTAGAAAGAACAGGAAAAAATACAGAAACCACCACAATTCCACTAAGTCTTAAATACCTTGTGTACTTCTGCTTCCAGTGACTCAAAAATGACACAGCTGAAATGGAAACAGTACAGAAAAACAAGCGTGATCAGAAGAGTGAAACTGATCCCATAACAAGGAAAAACAAAATACAACAGGATTTTACAAGTTTGGAATACAGATAACTGAGGGAACTTAGAAAATAGGTCTACAAAATTATGATGGACATGAAGAAGGTAATTAGGGAACAACTATTCACTGTCTCTTTCTGCACAAGTACTGGAATTACAAGAAGGTATTTCAGTACAAGGCACGAGGACAACAAATGAAACTACCAGCAAGAAAAATGATATCTTCATTTCCACAGAACATATACTCAAGTACAGAACTCCTTACTGAAGAATGTTGTAGGTGCTAAAAGTTCAGATGGCTTCAAAATATAATGGAATAAAATAGATCAAGCTCCTCCAGGAGTACTCAGAATAAAGGCATTATTCTGAGCTTGGGAAGTGCTGGGCTGTAAACAGCCAGATTTTAAGATTACTTCTGCAAACCTCTCTCCTACATGCTTACGCTTTTCTTCAGACATCTGCTTTCAACCACTGTTGGAGAAAGCCTGATAGAGCAGATGGTCTGTCAGATTGATCCAGCATAGACACTATCATGCTGACTTCTTTCACCAGCTATAGTTCACATTGGTGTTCCTGAGTGACAAGTCATCTCTAAAAGCATGTAAGTGACCAAGAGACACAGAGAAAATAATCCTTAAAATACTAACCTTGGGCCAGCAGGCCAAGCCAACACCAAGCACTGGTGTCAAACCATACATAACATAAATTACTGCTACCAGAGATATTGCTAAGGAAACAAATTACGACATTAGCTAAGCACAGCTTCTGCTAGTATAAATATTGAACGCTACATTTCATACCACTGTACGCATAACCTGACACCCAGCCAGATCCACCTAATTCACATTTTTTGATAAGGACCAAAGACAAAACAGCAACACAAAGATTAAGGCCTGAATGTCAAAAACAGTTGGCCCCAAACCTTCTCCATTTTATCTACTAATAGTTGCATCTTAGTTCCCGAATTATATCCCTAAAACCAATGCGAGCTACAGAAGACAATGCTATAAATCCTAAATATACCATGTAATCAGTTCTGAATAAATTCACCCATACCTAAGAAGCTTGTGTTTAAACTGTTCTTAAAAACTTCCCATGACAGAGGTGCTACGGTCTCTCTGGGCATCCTAAATGGCTACGACAGTAAACATCTAAAATAAAATCTTCCCTAATTTTCATGTTGTCTTCCTTACTGCATTTCAGCTCTCTTTCAAAGGGCTAAATTAGACCCTAAAATATAAATCCCATGGCAGGAAATTGTTGTCCTAGGTATGGATGAAATTTAAAGTATTATTTATCGCCTTTGTAGTTAGATCACAGGATATTGGTTTTGCTTGGTCACTAAAACGTGTTTGGTTTTGGTTTAGTTTTTGTTTGTTTGTTTTCTCAGTCCTTTAACTAGTTACTTAACATGTTTAAATGCTTTCAGGAAAAGTAGTTACCAAAAAAAAAAAAAAAAAAAAAAAAAAAAAAAAAATCAAGAATACTTCCCATGATAAACACTCTGAAATTGAAGCCATACTCAGTCAATTATTTTCACTTCCTAATACAGTAATTCAAGGCAGAAATACAAAACTAACCTTCAGGAAAAAAGTCCAGGCCAGAACAAAACTATAATATTTAAAGTGATACAATATAGTATCTGTCAAACTTTCTTCCTTAACAGGAGCAGTCAATGTTAATGTGACTTAATGAAGAATCCTGACAACGTTATCATATTTCTGAATTGAAATGACTTGATTACACTCTCCTTGAAGCTATTATTTACATCTTAATAAAGGACTATCATTACAGTTCTTTAATGGCTCAAAAGTGATCAAATAACAGTGAAAAGCATAACTTGAGCGCAAAAAAAATATTTCATCTAGCTATGTAAATTTGACAAGTGCATATAACAAGCACAAACAGAACGTAAAAGATAAGCACATGAAGTAAAATTGAAAGAACATGTTCTTTATGCTTCGAACAGGGGGGAAAAGGAGCACACACACTGCAGTTAACTTTGGGCTCACTTTTAGAATCAAAAATAACAAAGTCCTCAGCCTGCACCTCCCCACCCACAATTGCTATCTCATGTCCAAAATCCTCAGTTTCAACTACAAGTCTGTAAGAACCTTGCTTCAGGTTTTATTAAAGCCTGAATTATCACTGTTTTTATAACAAAGCAAGAGAATCAATATCAATACCTGGGTAGGTATTTCGAGCCTTCAGAAAACGTTAACTTACTTAATAATTCTGGGGGGTTTTTTCTTTATTACTTGAACAACTGGAATACATAATCAACTTTAGTAACTAATTGTTAAACAACTCTGATCTCTATGAAGCACTAATCAGGCAAGAAAAAAATCTGTACATATTCTCTCAAAATATTACTGGTTTTTCAGCATTGAAACTGGAGTAGACTAAACAATTTAATATTACTTCTTTCCAGAAGATGCAACTAGACTCAGCAATCTAAACTGTCACAAAAATATCTTCTAAAACATTTATACCACTTATTTACACAGCCCCTTTTGTATAAAGCCATTTTATTTCACCGCAATTAATGTAATTAACTTACCATAACAACACATCTCATTGATGATTTCTCAAGACAAGGTCAGCCCTTCTGAAGAAGCTGAGAAAGATGCGGGACAGATTTGGAGCACAGAAACATTAAGGCTCTGGTCAGCCTGGTACCTATTAGATGACTTCTGATGGAATGCAAATTGTCCTCAGCTGACTTCCCCTTGCCTTCTCCCTGCAGGTTTGTACTGGCAGACACATGAGGTTCTTAGGGACATGGTTTAGCGCTAGAGTTAGGTTACGGCTTGACTCGATGATCTTAAGGGTCTCTTCCAACCGAAATGATTCTATGATTCTATCAACCTGGATCTGCCTGTACAGCTACACCGACAGTGGCTCCCTTGCCGAAATGCACCAAAACGGGCTGGTGAGAGGTGCCAGGACCACTGGCAGTAACTGCAGACAGTACAGGCAGGCAGGGGGGAACAAGGATGCAGACGTATCCTTAACTAATTTCACCTAGATTTTCCATACGGTTCTTGACCTGCCAGCAAAAGACTGACAAAAGCAACGGAGATGGAGGGTGCAGGAAACATGACTCATTTCTTGCCTTCTTATTTCTGTTCCTTCAGTACTTTGGTGAGAGTTCTGTGATACCAGTCTACTCATTCCTTCCTCACCTAACACCAGCTGCAAAAATGCTCACCATGAGAACAAATTATTCTGGTCAACAATATTAATTAATTAAAATACAGTTCCCCTCTTTAAAATCCTCTCTTTCTGACAAATTTGAAGGGGGTGAGGACAGAAGAGCCCAAACAGTTTGACATGAAAGCCTTATACTACAGAAACACGACAAGAGGTCTCCAAAGCAGCAGAGGAATTTCATTCAGGGATATCCTTCTCTATTCCATTTCCTTTCTTTCTAAGGTAGGTAGCTGTACATTATAAAGCACACTGGCTATTAGCTAAAGGGACTCTTATAACCCTATGAACAAACATCATTAAGGATATGAGGATGATAAAGCATTCAGAACAGGCAGCTTCAAGCTAGAATTTTGCGGGAACAAAGGAAGAAACACTAAATATATAGTTTACATCTCTAATCATCGCAGAAGTAAAGACTACATTACCTTCTTAGCAGTTACCTTTATATTAAGTGCCGCTGCAGCAAATATATTAGTATCATTAAACAGGAGCATTTAACTATGTATAATACAAACAGCAAATCTAGTTTAAGTGCAAGATTCTTCACAAGCACACAAAAATTAAAGATTATCAAAATCTTTCCTAACAGTATTAAAAAAACCCGTTCCCAGAGTTATTTTGAACACACAAAAATTGTTTCCCAGAAACTATCTTATTAGCTTTAAACTACATAAAGAAAATGTAACAACATTTTATCCTCATCAGCTACTCACAAATCAAATCTTCAGTCTTACCTGCATACAGCCAGCTGTTTTTTTAAATTCTGCTGTAATTGAGGGGAAAAATAATTAAGTAATATTATTACTCATCTTACCATTGTTCCCTGGTGGTTGTAATGCATCTCCTGTCAAGCTACACCATCCGACTGGGAAAATATCTCGAGAATCACATCTGCACCAATAGTCAAATGCTCCTCTCCAGCCATCAAATGTAACAAAGACTTCATCTCCTTTAACATCTCCAATGGTCGCTGGACAAATCAAGTATGGGTTCTTTCTATCTATAGCTTCAAGCTTCATTCCAACTTTAAAGCAGTTTGGCACAGGTTTTGGTGGCTCCTACAAAAATAAGAGAGGTAGAATATTTGTCTTTCTATGGCCTCTTAAAAAAATAAAAAATAAGAGAAAAACCTCTATATTTCTTCAACATCTTATACTTATCACTCTCAAAAAGTTATAGTAGACATTTGAGGAAATTTACTCGTATTTCAAATTTGCTTTTGCTCTCCTGTATTATAAAAATCTAGATTCTGTTCCCACAAACACAGCTGGGATAATTATAGCAAAATTGTCCATGACAGAAAGACTCTACTAAAAGTATTTACATAAGCAACAGGTTGCACCCAATACATTACGTCTGGGCAGCAAGACAGCAAAGACACTAAAATGAAATTATTACATGCTAATAAAGAGGAGGAGGTTTGCAGGGAACGGATATTTCTGGGGACTGATAACTGTCTGGTAAAAGCTTCACCTCTCAATTAATCCATGAAAAATTCATTAGCATTGGACATTATATACAGGCCTCTGCTAACTCAGCTGGCCTCAGACTAATTCCAAGTGGACAAAAGAAAAACAAAAATCAGGTCAATGTGACCAGCCTCAAGTGTACTCCCACAGCAGGAGTTGTGGCTCAATGCAGCCTGAATTACCACCTCAGCCTCAGGAACCTTGTTATCCAAAAGCCATCTCAGATGTGCTGGTAGGCTAACACAGGGAAGCATGACTTAGCACGCCTCAGAAAATTTATAGAATTTATATTAAAAATTCATATAATTATATAAAGTTAACATGCAAGCAATGTGATTGCAGGCCTAAACCCAACTGTTTGATTTGCTGACAAACAAAACCTTTCCAAACTCCACTGTATTCCAATGGTTCTTACTCCCCAGTAAATTTTTTTTACTCCTGTGCACAATCATATGAATACGATACTATTAAGAAATGCGAGATGCATTGTATCTTAAATCCACGAGACACAAAAAACGAGCTCACACAATTTTTCTAAATGACACACAATGCTTTAAAGTCCCAACTCAGGAAAAGAGATGCCCACCCAATGGTCTAGAAGCAGACCACTTCTCGTCCAACTTTGCAGCTTGACACTCCAGTTCAAAGGCATTTTAAATAACAGTCTTGCTTACCCGTGCAGCAAACAGGGTAATATCTTAGCATCCTCATTAAAAAAAAATGTAACCATGGACCAATGGATAGAAAGTTGTTTACTAGCAGTCCCTTTCTTCTTACCTTCTTAAAGAATGCTGCCGGTGCCATTTCAGCTCCATTGAGAGTTCTTAAGAGAAACATTGGCCAAGAAGATGCATTCATCTGGAATCCTGAGTAACAAATAAACAATTGGTATATAATAGTCCTACTTTCAGTTTGTAAAATAAAATAGGAGAAGGACATAAATTCTGTTTTACTAATGCTTCATTCCCTCTGTTTTGGACATGGCAAAAATAAAGTAGCTAAGAAGTAACAGACAGAGTTGCTGTTGTGCAGAAAGTTGTGTGATGCCTTTCTGTTCCTAGTGACTTGTCTATAGAATCACTCATCATAATTTGTGATTTTACAGATAAACATCTAGAACTTAATGACATGCAAGTTCTAGTATAGGAGATCATCAGGATGTCCCACAGAGTCCCTGGTCCAGTGGAACCTCCCCAGCGCAAGCATCTAGCTTACTCTTCAGGACTGCTTTTTGCTGTCATTCTAAAACAACACAAAGAACACATAACAGGGAAGAACAGAAACATTTTAATAATCCATGTATCATATTGGAAAACACAAACTGGAAGATGTTTCTACTTTAATATTCTTCATTAATGAGTGAATAAAAAACACAAAAAAATAATCAAATTTGTTTAGATGAACTACCTTATTTGAGCAGAACAAAGGTTTGGCTGAAAATATTCTTATTCCAGATAATCTTCCCTCAGAATCAACTACTTTCCAGTTGATACAAAACAAACAAAAAAAGGCCTTTTGCTTTCTGTGCTTTTCAAAGCAGTGAGTAAGATAACACACACAGTGGACATTTTTTTCTGTGTCTTTAGGAGTTATATATCTGGCACAGTTCTACAGAAACACTGACATAATAGAGCAAATTGAAAAATTTCCACAAAGCAAATAGTACCAGAATCTGCCAGGAACTGATAAGTTCCCTCATAACTGAGCCTGGATGATTCTCTTAAGAAAATGTAACTAGAAAGGTGGAACACATTTGCAATTCTTGATCAGTTAAGTCATTAAGTCATCTAAAACTAGATTATATGGTATAATGGTTCTTTAACTAGTAGCTTTAAGCTATCTTCAGTTGAATAAACACTCTTCAAGTTGGAACTTCCTATGCAACACCTAAATGAATACAAAGCTCATATTTGACAAATGGTGTCATAATTTGAGGACTGCTGAGCTGATTATAGTCCTGGCTTCATACCAGAGTCTTCATACAACCTAAACATGTGTGGTCACTGAAACACAATATTCCTAACCAGCTAGCCCAGAAAATACATATATGCGAGACAGAGGAATGAGAACTAAACAACAGTTGCAATTAACTTCATTTGGCCTTTAAGTCACCCTGGTAAAGTCAGAGAAAATACTTTCCTCAGCCTAATTTGTTGAGAACACTAAGTTCTCAACAACAACAACAACAAAAACTCACTTAGGAAAAAGAGAGGCTGGAACAGGAACTCTTTGCTACAGTTAATCACCTTCTCAAAACCCTTTTGTAACATGCATAATTAAACCTATGTAAAAATCAGGTGGGAGGGACTATTTTAGCTAGTTATTATGAGAGAAGCAGAACATTAGTATCCAGAAGGTTCCCTACTACTCAGAAAAAAAAAAAACAACACAGTTGCTTAAATGTCTAACAGGAGGTAATTATACACCCAATTAGCTCCCAGCTTTGCCCAGGAACAGGATGCTGTAAAAGTGCCAAAAAGGCTTTTTCAAACATGTATCTAGGTATGCCAGAATGTTTGATTGCTGGAATGTAGCCTATCTCTAGAAAAATCTAGGGCAGGAGGGACAAAATAATGGCACTCACATTCTTTTCTGAATAATCAGCAATTGTTTGGAGGGCAGGTAAACTTACGTGCCTGGGTGTGGGGAAACAGCTGCTTGTCAGGTGCTGCACGAAACAGTACCCGAAGAGAAGGCATCAATCAGCCTTTCTACTGATGGTCATGGAAAGCTTCTCTTCTTAACGGACCGACTGACCCCGTTATACACAACCAGAGTTATACACAACCAGCCATAAGGCTGGTTTAGAAACGTGTTTTAAAAAGCACTGTGCTCCTGAATGGAAGCCAAGCATTTAACACTGTACATAAGTGCAGCTGAAGGAATAGGTATGCTCTTCTCTATTACAACTCTTCTTCATGCTGATATCACTGCGTTAATTCTATAAGGTTATACCAAAACCTTCCAAGAGGGTAACCCGAGTAACTTTTCCTTCAGGTGTCAAGAATTTCCATTGCTTTCATTCAAAACTTCTATACATTTACAGGAAAGAATGAAAAAACCCCTTCTTGGCTCAAGCTGTATCTATCTATCCCAAATATTCTTCCGGCCTGGCACCTTGGTTGCATTGCTTTTCTTGTGTTTCTAAAGTGGCACAATGGCACAGAAATCTACCCTTATAATCTATGTGAAGTGTCTTATAGTTATGTCAACTGCTGCTCTATCTGTTTGCTCCTCTACAAGCAAATCAAGTTTCCTACTGTAGTGAAACATTACTTTTCACTTCACCTTTCAAACAGAAGATCTGAAAGTTGTTAACAAGCTGCATTGACAAGTCTTTTGAGAGGCTACTAAGAGAAAACAGGTATACCTATCTTCACTGCACCTGCCTTGTCATTTGTGTTATTGATGACACTGAACCAGAAGTGGTTCATAACCATAATATGGAAAACAAGAACTAACTAATTTCTGCTTACAGTTCATTTCTTACATTAAGAACACTATATCTTGCATCTCCTAAAAACTACAGGAGATAACAGCACGGCAGAAGAGAGGGTGCCGCTGTTGTGGGTTGGGTTTTTTGGGGTGAAGAGGTGGCGTTTAAGATAAATGTTGGTTGTCATTTTTCTTTCTTTTTAAAAGCATATCTATTTTCAGACCAATGTGTTTCTTTAAAGATTTTCACATCTAGAGGTTTAAGCTATAACAAAATGGTACAAGAATGCAGATTTAAATATACAGGTTAATCACAGCAAAGAAAATAGCTATCACACTTATATTACCCCCAGCAGTTAGTCAAAGTTACCTCTGACTATTTATTCATCATATATCAAGGAACTCGTTTGTACAGTTCTCCATTTAATAAACTTCCTCAATAAGACTAAGCCCAAGCACTATTTCTCAGTTTAGGAAGGAACATAATGTTGTCACTCATATTGTTCAGGGAAGGCAAAAGAAATTCTGCATACTGGGACCTTGACAGACTTGAGAGGTGGGCCCATGTGAACCTCACGAAGTTCAACAAGGCCAAGCACAAGGTCCTGCACACAAGCTGGGGCAGTCCCAAGCACAAATACAGGCTGTGTAGAGAATGGATTAAGAGCAGCCCTAAGGAGAAGGACTTGGGGGTGTTGGTTGATGAGAAGCTCAATGTGACCCCGTCCAGAAAGCCAACCATATTCTAGACTGCATCAAAAGAAGCATGGCCAGGAGGTCAAGGGACATGACTCTGCCTCTCTACTCTGCTCTAGTGAGACCCCACCTGGAGTGCTGTGTTCAGATCTGGCGCCCTCAACTTAAGAAGGACATGGACCTGCTGGAGCGAGGCCAGAGGAGGCCACGAAGATGATCAATGGGCTGGAGCACCTCTCCTATGAGGACAGGCTGAGAGAATTGGGGTTGTTCAGCCTGGAGAAAGCTCTGGGTAGACCTTATAGCAGCTTTCCAGTACCTAAAGGGGGCCTACAAGAAAGCTGGAGAGAGACTTTCTACAAGGGCATGTAGTGACAGGACAAGGGGTAAGGGCTTTAAACTGAAAGAGGGTAGATTTAGATGTGATATAAGGATGAAATTCTTCACCATGAGTGTGGTGAGGCACTAGAACTGACTGGCCAGAGAAGCTGTGGATGTCCCATCCCTGGAAGTGTTCAAAGCCAGGTTGGATGGGGCTTTGATCAGACTGGTCTAGTGGAAGGTGTCCCTGTCAATGGCAGGGGGGTTGGAACTAGATCTTTCAGGTCCCTTCCAACCCAAACTGTTCTATGATTCTATGATACTATTTCTAAGCATAGGAAAGCTACACCTTGTTCACAAGCATTCATCATGCTTGCAAATCAGTCATGACAAACTGATCAGATCTCAAATCAATACACATTGAGGGACAAGACGAGAACCACATGGAATATAAGCTAGAGGTTTGCTAAAGCTCCGGAGCGCTATTTTTCCTACCTCAGAGCAGAACGCTGCAATACTGCCCTTCACCCACACTATGCTGCCTTTCCCAGGGCACAGCCAGTTTGCCCAGGGCACAGCCAGTTTGCCCAGTGCCCGAGAAGACATCCGGACTGTGCGGAACTGATGAACCTCGGGCAGCCCAGCAGAGCATTGCACAGGCTCGTTAACAGCGAGCGCCTTCTAGTGGTTTGCTCTGATTTACCGAAGGGGAAAAAGATGAGTCGGCCTTCCCCGGTTGTTACAAAGGTCTACTAAAAGGGGCATGCACAGCATCAAGAAATAGAACGTTGCATCCATACACACTCATAAGACTGGGTGTGTATGAGGGAACATTTATAGAATGGCACGTGGCAGTGGAGCTTATCATTAAGAAAGCAGTTGGACACTCCCATTTAATATTAAGGGACTATTTAAAGAAAATAACAGAACTCACACTAATTATTCTGCTCATTCTTATGTCAAAAGAATCCAAAAAGAAGAAAAAGTCATAATTCACTTAGCCTGAATTAGTTTGCTTATCTCTTTTTCAATTAAAGAATTGTTTGGCGAAATGTTAGTACCATTGAATTTGCCAAGACAAAAAGGTAAAATCAATTTCATGAAAGCAACACAACACACTTATTAGCTTAGAAGCTTTGTTTCTTACCAAGTGGAGGCTGGAGCATGCCCCCTTTTTTTTCGCAGGTCCCAATGGGCTGTATGTCCGAGGAATCCACGAGCCTCCAAAAATCATTTTTGTTGTCACTTCCATCCAGCCGCAACCTTAGCCTGGCACCAGTAATTCCAATTACTGTAGCTATACAAACTGAGGTAACATTGCGAGGATCACGGGCTTCCAGTTTCATACCAACTTTGAAATCGTTTGTAGGTGGAATTCTAGACTACAATAAAAGGTAAAAGACTTTTTCTTATTGTTGTTAGTATTGCTAAATTTACCAGCCAGTTTGGTATACAGCTTTCATTCATCCAAATATATAACTGGTAAATATAAAGAAGTATTTGAACTTTGAGTGTTTAGCAGAGTGAGAAAAGGAGGTTGGAAAACCTCCCAACAGTTACAATTTCAGATACTTGGTGTCTCTACTGCATAAACACGGCCACTAACTAAAAAGACAAGCAGTACTAAGAAGGGTAACAAGGGAATCATGATGAAAATATGAACATAACGATGGAGGAGGAGTGGTTAATACTTGAAGTGAAAACGAGGACATCAAGAAACATGACATTCAACTCAAAAAAACAAACAAACAAACAAAACCAACACCAAAACAAACAAACAAACAAACAAACAAACACACACAAAACCCACAAGATTTCTTAGCTTTTAATTTCAAGAAACAGTTATTCACATTATAACAGTCTTGGAAATTGAAATAAAATTTGGACCCCACTGCATTAGGCACTACAAAAGCTCAAGGCAAGAAAGAGTTTCTGGATTAAAAAAATGCTTACAATACAAAGAAAGAAGACAGAAAAAAGAACTAGTGTTAACTGCATTTCACAGAAAGAAGACAGACAGTCCTAAAGTCACATAAAACTTCTGTGCTAAGACAGGAATTGCAGCTTGTGCTTATTCATAGAGAACTCAATATATTCATACACATACAATGAAACACCAATTTAATTAGCAGACATCAGATTTTTTTGAAAAAGACACTGGCACAAGGAAATGTGCCAAATGCAACTTGGTCTTTGAGCCGAATTTTCTGTCAGAAGGTAAAGATGAACAAGAGAGAAGGAGAATATTTTTTACTCATCTACCAACATGCTACTGGGAGAGATCGACTGGATCACAGTCTGATTACTTGCCAACTGTAGTACTGTAGGCAATAACATCATCTAATGATGTTCAAAACATCGTACTCACACTAACTGGGATTAAATGCCTCACCTGGCCGTGCAGAACGATTATTCCAGAATCTCACTATTCTGTTTAAATGTCTCCTTATTTCCAGCCTAAATTTATTCATGGAAATTTTTGGCAACACTATCACTTAACCTAAGTTCTTTTTGCACTTTGCAAATAAGAATAAATTCTACATTGTATTACAGAGGGCAATTCGTCCCTTTCTCCCTACTCTTTCAACAAATTGAATAAGCCAAGCACTGAAGTTTCTCCTAGGAGAGCCCGACTATTCTCCTGTCACCCTGGAAGCCCTTTGCTGCAACTCTTCCAGTACAAAGCTGCTCTCGAACACAGACGCCAAGAACTGTAGGCAGCCTTTCCCACAACTTTTAAACCCAGTAGCTAACCCATACATAGAATCATTTCGGTTGGAAGAGACCATCAGGATCAGAGTCCAACCATAACCTAACTCTAGCACTAAACTATGTCCATAAGAACCTCATGTACGCACCTTTTGAACACCTCCAGAGCCTGTTCCAATGCCTGACAACCCTTTCTGTGAAGAAATTTTTCCTAATATCCAATCTAACCTTCCTTGGTGCAACTTGAGGCCATTTCCTCTTCTCCTATCACTTGCTACTTGGGAGAAGAGACCAACCCCCTCCATGCTACAGCCTCCTTTCAGGCAGTTGCAGACAGCGATCAGGTCTCCCCTCAGCCTCCTTTTCTCCAGGCTGAACAGCCCCAGTTCCCTCAGCCGCTCCTCATCAGACTTGTGCTCCAGACCCCTCACCAGCTCCGTTGCCCTTCTCTGAACTCTCTCCAGCACCTCAGTGTCTTTCCTGTAGTGAGGGGCCCAAAACTGAACACAGGGTTCAAGGTGCGGCCTCACCGGTGCAATGTGATTCCTAATACGGGAGGCAGGTAGAACAACCAAAAGCACGGGCTTTCACGCTCACAAGATTCTTACGTCCCTTCTGCCTGCCTGACCAGGTCAGGGAGCACTTCTCTGTCTGGGTACACAGGGAAAGGCTGAAGAAATCTGCTACTGCAACAAGTGCTAGTGGTACTCTGCATCCACAACATTTAATTTTTTAAAAATACATCTTGCTCTACTTGCTATGGTGCACAGGTGCATTATTTGCAACACACCCTAGATTGACAGTAGGCATCCTGGAGGAACCTGGGCCTAAATAAAACAAGAGGGAAGAAATATTCAGTGAACGCTGAGAGTAGCATCTGCCAGTGCTGCATTCAGACAGTAGGCTGTCTAAAAGGGAAGCCTGAGCATATTAAAGGGCAATTCAAATTCAGGGTACTGCTTGTCAAGCTGTTATTTTCTACAGCCGTGAAAGGCAACTGAAATTGAGAAGTTGGGGAGTTTGTTTATTTGTTTGTAGAAAAGGCAAGCTTGTTTAACAATTCAAGGCATTCTACTAAAAAGTAACTCCTCCATGCCAGTCCTTACTTGCAGCAAAATAAAAACCCAGCTCAGTAACAGCCTTGTTTTAAACTCTGTTCAAACCACAAGGGGCTGAGCTTTTTTATTTAAAATTTTCAACTGCTTGGAAAAAAGTTCCAGGATGAGAGAAAGGGATGTGGAATGCATCATAATTTTAAGTAGTAATTAAAAGCAACTTAGAGCAACAGATAAAACACCTTCTAAATTAAGATAAATACTTTAATCAATTGCCTGTATCTGTTTGTGCCTGTATCTTAATTTACGGCAGAGGCTTTAATTTATTGCTCCCCAGGTCATTTTTAATTACTATAAAATTTAAACTTTGTAGAATTCCCCTGAGTCACAAATTCTAGATATAATTGTCAAATTAAGCTTCTCACTGCTATTTTGTTTGCTGGCTGGCTAGAGTAGTGTATTTCTTTGAATTACACAGAGTGATAATGACACATACAATTCATGTGTAACCCAATAAAAGTCAAATTAGTCCTACACAAAGCTCAAGCAGTTTAGTTTCCAAAATCTCCAAACATGTGGTGAATGGAGCTAGCTCTGCACAAATTAACATTGCGTATCACTTTCTATAATACTTAGAAGGTCAACTCTTAGAAAAACTGAAGTCTGCACATGCGTAACGTTTTGAAATTTGCTGTGCACAGAAATTAAAGCTCTTCTTTCCAACTCACACACTCTTTAGGCAATCCAGGTCACTTGGATTCATCTATCTCAGTCAGTGCTTGTCACTTAAGTGCCTTTATTTAAGGTGTTACCCAGTTGTTCAGTTTGCTCTTCTTGAGCATTAGTATGGCAGAGGAAGATGCAAGAAAGGCATGAGGAAAGGCTTCTAAGGAGCTTCCTGCAGTAGCTACATCTCTCAGGATGGTCATGGTGGTCTATGGTCTGTGAATACGGCATTAACCCCAGAATGACCAAGGGATATGGTATTGCCCTCTGCCGCTACTCACGTAGAGTTTGGGATCTCTGCTTTGAGCTAGTATGCACTACAGAAAAATACCGCAGAGTTAATTTTTGAAGCTCCACCCAAACAGAGTTATGGGCACTGCTGTTCTTAGCCATCTCTCATTGAAAGCAGCATGTGATGGGCTCTTTGTCCTTTAGCCTCATCTCCAAAGAGCAAGCTGAGATTTATGAGCAAGTACAAGGAAACGCTATCACTTGTATTTCTCTCTCCCTGTTCTCCATTCCTGCAACTGCTTCAGATTCACTGAGTGACAGTTCCTTTCTTCCTCAAGACTATTCCATCTGTACTTCTTTTTGTTTGGTCCCCACTGGAGATCAGTATCATTTATAGCACCACCACAAACCCTAGAAAATACTTTTCTGAACATGCCCAATCCACCAAACTAGACACGCAATGCTATTACAGTTCTATCAGCCTGAACTATCCAATTCTTTCAGCATCCATCTTCCTAACACGGTGAAGGCATACTGACCAAAACTCATCCCATGTAACTTTACACAGCTAAGACACTCCTCAACGTGGGAAAATACTGGCCTTGGCTCTCTCTACAGAATATGGTCATTAGCTCACACAAGATGGTAGATTTAAACTGCATCTGCCAACAAATACCAAACCACCAGGCGGGAGGGAATGAAACTTGAAGGGTACAATGCAAAATATAAAACAGTACATTAAACACCCTTCATTATAAATCCAGTATTTCCTTTGTATTCCCACATATTCCCCTTGATTTTTTTTTGTTTGGTTTTGGTTTTGACTTCAATGTCTGTTATTCCTTAGTAAAAAGCACCCTGCTCAAAAAGAGAAAAAATTAAACAAATTTGAGAGATCCAGAAAAGGAGTGGTGAATAAACTACTACTAACACACACGTACATCTTGTAGCTAGCCAGAACTGAAAGAACTCTTTCAGAAATGGGACAGGAGAAAAGCTCCTCTGATGATCAGGCAAATTTTAATTCTAACTAAAACCACTCTAATATTACTGAGAAAAGTAGAAAGTATTTTTCAACCCTGATAGGACTATTTTCATTAACTTGTCTTTTTTTTTTTTTTTAAAAGAAATCAGAATCCAAAGCTACATTTAAATGAAACCCTCAAAGTCTGGCTTGAGGCAAAAACCAGGAATGAAAAACTTCAGTAGCTACAATCTGCCAAAACTGTAAGCTACCGATAACTAGAGATCAAAAGAAGTCAAATGGGAAGTTTGCAAGCAGTCTAAACATAAAAGTTGCTCTAGGATCACCCTGTAACATGTATACATACACACACACACTTGCAAAATAGTATCTGGCATACCTGTCTGAAACAATGTAGGGGGGCAGCTACTGATTCAGTCTCTTTCAGATAATCATCCCAATTAAACTGTTCTGGAAGACACAAGATAAAAAAAGGCAGTTTTTAAAGGGAACTTAAAAGGGGGGTTGGGGAAAGAGAGGAACAGAAAAACAAAACAAAACAACTATCTTGTAGAATTTTTTTTTTTTTTCCAAGAACAGAATTACTCTAAAAACTCCACCTTTGAAAAACACAAAATCCTCCAAGTAGCTTTGAGGGTACCATTAATTTATAGGGGCAGTCACACAATAGGTAAAATCAACATAAACCTCCCCAAAATTCTTGGGGTTTTTTTGTGCTTCACATAAAAAGATACGAGTCAGGATATCTACATTCAATTCTCTGCATAAGGACCTCCCAACCATCCTTGCACAAATCACATTAGCCTTTTGGTATCTTAGTTCCCCTAACAGCAGGACTGATATGATAGTCTCATAGGAGTACTGAGATGGTGTCTGTTGAAAAACACAGACACGTAGATTCTGTTAAAATGTATGTTGAGAATACTATCCCTCCACTAGAAAGCAAAAAGATTGGCACAGCCTTCCAACTTCATCTTCACCTCTTTTACTCTGAAGTCTGATAAAGGTTTATCTTTGTAGGGTAAATATTATGGCAATGTTCAGCAACAACATGGTGGTATTTTTTCCAGTGTTAACTTTGGCATTGTTTATCTGCATGAGTGAGTGTATTCTGCATTTGATTTAAGCAGTGTTATCAGGTTTTGCATGAATGGAACAGTATGAAGTACCAACATTAAAGATATAAGCAAGCATTACTTAATATAAAGCACAAGAAGAAAACTACAATGGCACAGCTGATGTTTTTGTTTCTAAATTTTCTAGAGTGAGATCTTCTGATTATTTTTCTTGTTTGGGCAGCTGGCATTGTTCTGATGTTGCTGAAGAGCAAATCACCAATGAACCCCAAAATGATGCAGTGATGCCACCAAGCGGCTCAGCAACGGCCGCTCACATGGCCTACAGCAAAATCCGTCGCAGCGACAGAGACCACACCGGATTTATCAGTAATCCTTCCAAAAATGCCACTGGGCACAGTTAAACACATCTCTGCAATTTGAAGGAGGGAGGAGAAGCAAAGAACAACCAGAAAGCTGCAGCATCTTCCAGCACTCACACACGGCTTCTCTGAAGGACGTGAGGTGGCTCCAACCTGGAGTCTGCCTGCGTCAGCACAGAATTTTGTTGAAAATATACAGTTCTCAGAAGAGAACTGCCCCCCTGGGCTGCGGAGGTCCTACTTCTTTGGCATAACAAACTCAAAAGGGTCTGTGTGATTTGTCCCTTGTCTCTGCAGAGGGCATGCGGTTGTCAGCTACATAACAAGTCAGTAAAATCCCACAAGATGTTAATTCGGTGGTCTAGACTGTATGTAGGCTGGTAACAAAGACATTTCTATACAGCATCTTGGAAGCCCGCCTATTTTGGAATGAAAACTTTATTCACACATTTAAGCAGTTACATCGATTTTGTATTGCTCACAAAAGGCAGGGTACATTAACTTAAGCATATGTTAGATATTTGTGTTTCAGCAAGGCGTGCTCAGGAAACAGCTCTTCAGAGCTTTCTTCAGGAAGTAGCCTCCAGATTTGTTACTCTTTTCACTGACGGGCCAAGGAGGCTGCAAAAATTAAATATGATGAACTGCTAGCAAAGTTTCATCTTATAAAAATTCTTCTTCGAGTCTAATAATAAAGTAGCCACTTCAGGGTGACTTCTGATTTACCAAAAAATACCCCAAAACCGAATCAAAAACAAACAAACAAACCCACAACCTTTTAATCAGAATTTACCTTAATAAACTTTAAAGTACCAAATTCAATAAAATTAAACCTAGCAAAAAGAAAACGTTAGTTAGGTTTCTCAGATCTAACATGATGTAAAAGCTGTAACTGTGAATCAGAGCCTCGCTGTGTTAAGGACCATGTAAATATAGACACTTCAGATACAGCACCTTCTACTGGGAAAAGTCCTTGTTCACCTCCTCTGAAAAAAATTATCTCCATATACCAGCACTTCCCAAATTATCTCAATTGTTATAATAGCACTGTAAATTTGGTGGCGTGACCCAAAAGTACACAGGGAAACAAACAGCCTCTTTTTTCTCTTTTTTAAAAATTTTTTTTCCAGGGAACATTCACTAGAAAGACATGTAAGGTAACACAAGCAGCCCACTGCAGATAAAGCCAAGAGGAAAACATTACCTGGCTCTTTGCTTTAAATCCTGGCTATCAAAACATCTTTCATCAAGCAGAAATGACCTGAAGTTTAAATTAGAACCTCTCCACCTGTGAAGATATGCTGTATTAAATTAAAGCTACGCTCTCAGAGATGGTACTAATTATCACTTAATTACTGCAGTCACAGAAATAGGAGATGAATGTATGTTTGCAAGATGTAAGATGCATGTCAGGAAGATAACCACATTGAAAAAAATCTCTACACTAAAAGCTTCTCTGTATTCTCAGTGTGCACAGGTAAAGAAGCAGTTGTTTTATATGCATTTCTAGTTCTAAAGCCCCTGAAAACATGCAACTTCTGAGAAATAGAAATCCTTAAGAAAACTAGCTCACACTAAATGATTTAACATGCATTTCTCTTCCCACTCAAACCTGCAGGCTGAATTAAACAGCTTAAGAAAAATCCATTATGCAACAAGCACAACTTCATAACTCACCAGCAAAGTGAAAACTAGAGAGAGAAAGGCATTTTTTTTTACACTGAAGAACAAACCAGCATATAATGGAAACAAGAAACAAAAAAACAAAACAAACCACACCAGAAGGTAACTAGGACCTTCTGTAAAAAAATTCAACAGTTTGTAATCAACACATGAGCAAGACTCCAAAACAGTGATCCAAGACAATCAGCATGCGCAAACAGCCTGACTAATGGAAAAATGGAAGAAAGTTTATGCCGTAGTTGCTTGCATGACTGGCAATAACTCATGGGTCAACAACCCTTGATGTTCTCTCCAGTGCTGTATCAATACCCTATCACTTCTTGTCAAGCCTGCCAATCACAAAGTAACGCAAGCTAAAAGGGTCCTCAGGAGGCCTCTAGTTGAGCCTTCTGCTCCTCCAGGGTTCCATCACCCTCAATGTGCAGACTTTTTTCCTTCCATCAAGCAGGACTTTCTTGTGCTCCAGACAGTATGTTCCTTCCACCGCACCTGTGAGAGGACCCTGTCTCTGTCCCCTCTACAGCCACCTGTCAAGTAACTGAAGACAGCAAGATGATCTCCCATAAGCTTTCTCTTCTTTCGGCTGAAGAAACCATTTTTCTTGTTTGAGTACCAGTTTTCTGCTTACATCTTGCACTCCGGCTCCTTCATTTTTTTTGGTGGACTGCAAGCCTGCTCGCTTCAGTACAGCAGCGTCTTCCTTGCACTGGGGAGCTCCAAACTGAACACAGTACTCCAGATACGGTCTCACAAATAGCCAAAAGAAGCAAATCCCTTCCCTCAGCCTGCTGCCTACAGCGTGCAGTTGACATCTTTCACCACAAGAGCACACTGCTGGCCCACGCTCAGCTCGCTGCCTGACGTGACTGGGCCCTTTTGTGCCAAATCGCTTTCTAGGCAGCCGGCTCCCCCCTGCCCTGCGCCAGGGCTCCCCTCTGCCTGGCTGCGGGACTCCCCATTCGCTTTTGCATCTTACGGGCTTTCTGTCAGCCCGTTCCTCTGGCATGGGGAGGTCCATCTGAAGAGCAGCCCTGCCTTCCAGCCTATCGGCTGCTCCTCCCAGTTAGATGTTGCCCACAAACCGGCTGACAGTGTGTCCTGTCCAGTCACCCCTGTCTGTCAGTAAGGCATAAAACAGCATCAGGACTGGCAGTGACCTCTGAGAAATGCCACTAGCCACCAGCTGACAGGTGGACTTTGTGCTGCTGATCAAAAGCCTTTGTGTCTGGCAGCCCAGTCAACTTTCCATCTACCTATCCAAACCAAATCTCACCATTTTGGCTGAAAGGACATTACAGAAACGGTACAGAAAGCCTCACTAACGTTGAGACAAACAACATCCACTGCTCTCCCCTTACAGAATCCCATTACAGAATCTGTTATCACAAAAGGCAGTCACGCATGGTTCACACTCAGCAAACCCATCTCAGCTGTTACTAACCACATCGTTGTCCTTTACTCACTTGGAAATGGCTTCCAGGAGGATTTTCTCCAGAGTCTTCCTGAAGATCAAGGTCAGGCAGGCCAGCCCGTAAGTCCCCAGGTGCTCCCTTCTTGTCCTTCTTGACACTGGGCATACTGTTGTTTTTCAGCCATCATGAAACTTCCTCAATCACTGTGATCTCTCCAAAATGCAAGAGAAGCCTCACAGTGACATCAGTCAATTACCTCAGCACCCTTGGAGACGTCCCATCTACTCCCACGAATATGTGAATACCCAGTTTGCTGAAGTGCTCCCTGTCTTCTACTGTACATAATGCTACAGTTTAGTTTAAGTCAAAATCTTACAAAATGTAAATGGAAGATTAAAACTATGATTTAAGTGTCACTTGTATATAGGTAGGGTTTAAGGTTCTGGTTTATTTAGGCTAGTTTAATACAGTATCACCACAGTCTAAACACTGTTTAAGCAGACAGAGCAACTAATATCTTCTCATCTCATCACCAGCTTCCCTTGGCATACATTTGAGACTTCTGACACAGAGATTCATCTTTCCTAGTCTTCATCCCACCACCTCTCTTCAAAGATGACGTTTCTTTTTAATTTTGGTTTACATACTCTTGCAAACATAGTAGTTTAGGTGTAACATATTTCATATCCTGCTTTATACCTTGTACCTCCTTCCGTATGTTGCAATAATTCAATTAGAATTTTTCTCCTCCTCCTGTCTTTCCCCACCTACTTTTTTTTTTTCACCTGTTCCTCTCACACCTTTGTATCTCCCCTCCTCTTCAACTTTTCCTATCACATATCCCCCTGAAAACTGGAGATTTCCTGGATGTTAGCCCAAAGCATTGTAAGGCGCCTTTCTTCATCCAGCACCAGGAGGTTCTTTCTTCTTCCTTGCGACCAAAAAGCAACAACACAGGATAAAAATTATCATCTCATCCATAGAAAATCAGAGATTTTGCATGATCTTGAGCAAGGCACTCCTCTCTAGGTGTTTGGCAGAGCTGAGTCTGAATTTCATGAGTAAATTCAGTGCTCAGACAGTAGATTAATAGCATAGTCTCAAGTGGAAGAACATAGATGACAGAATGAGGCTTGCCTGCTTAGCACTGCTTCTTCACGAAGCTTTTACAACACTTTGCTTGCTACTGAAGAAGGAGGCAGAGACGTTTTCCAGTGAGTCATGAAATATGGTTATCTTATCTACATATGAGAAGCACTTTGCTGCTAGGGGGTGTCTTACAGGGCTCCGTCTGTCATGTCAGACAACATTATTTTAAAACACAGACATGCTGAGTCCAGTTTGACTGGAGCTCCTCTTACACTGCAGAAGAGGGAAAATAAGACACAAATACACTTCCTCTCCTGTCTCAGAGGAACAGGGAAGAATAAGAAAGATGACTGCTAGGATCCCAAGAAATGGAAGAATTAAATCTGGCAAATGTAACAGCAGAAAGCTGTACTACGGCTGGTGGTAGTGGTATCACATCTTGTATGCAAAGTCATCATCACCTCAACCACCCAACTAACATGTTATTAATAGTATCTCAGCACGTTCTCTCACTGACTACACTACTTGTAAAGAACTCCTCCACTGACACCCAAGCGAAGCTTTGAACCAGACCATCTCTTAGGAGTCAGAGGGCACAGAAATGTAAGCAGACCGAGAGTTTAAGTAACCCAAGGATATCTTACCGAAAATTAACTAAAGACTCCTGAGGAGATTTTCTACTTTAGTCAATAGTGTTCATGACATTTCTTACTGCCCCAAATTCAAGCAACCAACCTGAACATATGAAGTGTACGTAAGGATGCTGCTGCCCTCTCGCTGCACCTCACAAAGGCTAAATTGCCAGAAAACCCATGTATATGCTGCCCTTTGGCAACTGTTGAGGACAGTAAGAGACTGCCAACTAGATAGCAGAGGTTTGATAAGAAGCTGGATCATTTCTGGCAAGTGTGTCATTTCCGCAGTTTATTATAAACACAAACGTTATTTGAAAACAGATTAAGTAAAATTAGAATCCCAGGCAATTTAATCTCATCAGCAATACTAAAAGCTCAGGCTATAAAACTGAAAAGCCTTTCTTAAGCAACAGCAAACAAATTAAGGGAACAGAAGACAACCAGGGTAGAAAATGTATGAAACTGGGAAATACAAAACATGATCAGAAGAACAGACAAATCAGTAAATTATAAAAAAAAAAAAAACAAACCACAACCCCCCCCCCCCCCCCCCCCCCCCCCATTTACACAGTGTCTTTGATTATTTATACAAAGAGTACCTGGTTTAGCTCTTAAAACTATCAGGCTCAAGTCAAGCAGTTTCAACCATCATTTCCTATACCAAAACATACTTTCTCAACAGAGTTGGACAAAAGCAATGGTATGTTTTTAACTACCCAGCAGTAATAGCCAAAGAGATTGCAAAACAGCCTCAGGAGATAGTACAATCCAAATACATGCTTTTAGGGTACCTTAACTAATACCCTGATAGCTGCAATACCTACCACTTTTTAAAGACGGGTTGTTTGCCTGCTGATTCTTTCCATCTTTCTCTTTTTTAATATTCTTTGAATCTAAAAGACAAGATTCCATTACATAATAAATGTAATATTCACATCATAATGATGTCCAGCATAACACAGCATGCTTTCAAATAAAACAGAATGTCTTCTTCCAAAGATTGACTTTCTTTTATTCATTTCAGTGCATAACCAAAAAAGGTATTTGTATTATAAATTTAATCATATCAATATATTTTGAAAGAAAATTAGTGCAAAGTACAGCACAAAAAAGCAGAGCTTTTGACTGCTTCGCATAAAATTACGAGAATAAATCTAATTGTAGAAAATATAGTATTAGCTCCACAAAGAGCAACTCTGCCCTAATTTTTAACAGCTTTACTCAATCTACACGCAATTTGAGATCCTCAAGATCACCAGATAGCTTTTAAAATCTTGTCTAGACCACTACGAACTGAGAAACAAGAAAAAAGAAAACCACCTTAAAAGCATATTTTTGAGTTAAAGATTTCATTCTATATTCAAATTCTTGAATCCTGAAATTGCAAGCAACTATCTCGGTGCACATTTCAGTTATCAAAAAAAAAAAAAAAAATCATTCAGAATAATCTACCTTCTCTACCATTCATAACCACACACATGCATAAAGGAGTTTGTCGTTTCATTTTTGCTACATTTCAGTGTATATGAGACACAGAAGGGTATTGGAAAGCTAGAACAGAGAAGACAGAAGAAGTCAGTTCCACCTGCTCCTTTTAGTCTTTAAAATATGTTGGTTTGGTGACTTGCTTTTGACACTAGCGGACTGAAATTCAAGCACAATTCAAATATGACACTGAGCTGGCAAATGAAATGCAAACACATTTTCAGTTTTAAAACGTTATCAATCTCTGCATGGCTAAATAACTCCCTCGGTTTGCAACTGGCTCAGCACAAGGAATGGGGCTGCTGCTCCGGGAAGGTGTCTCGGGTCACGCCTTTGGCCATCCCAGTTAGCCTGAACTGCTGAAGGGATGGCTCCTTTGTACCAAAAGATAGCACTAGTAGCTGCATACTGCATCCACTTGCACTTCAGTCTTTAGCTATTGAACAGCTTACATTTGAAATAAAAACACTCCTAACTTCAGAGTAAGAGGCATTTGGTGATCAGAAACACTTGAGATACGAGTTGTTCTGGAGCAAAGATTAAGCCCTAATAGTGTTTCTCTTCTATGTTTTCTCTAAGAAAGGCTCTTCTTGAAACAGAGTACTGACAAGCAATGACTTCTTTCATTACTTATTTATTGAGGAACCGCCACATACAGCAAGAGCTGGATTATGACAATCTTCTGTCATCGATCCCAAACTCCCCTGTGGGTCAGTGAGGAGGGGATAACCCATCTCCCTGGCTCTGTGTGGGGTAGGATGTGGTGCTGCTTTGCCCAGGGCATAGCACAGGCCAGGAAGCCCTCAGGGGCAGCCAAGCAGGACCTCACCAGCCTGGGCCATTGCACTACCCCAGCCAGGAGCAACCAGGCGGGCACTGGGAGCAGCCCCAGCCCTGGGAACCCTGCTGGGGCTGAGGCCAGGCAGGGACGTGGGCCCATGGGTGGGCCCGGCCTCATGGTGCCCATGGTCAGGCAGGGCTGTGGGGAGCTGGAGACAGACTCTGGTGAGGCCTCAACAGGGCAGGGGCTGATGGCTCCGGGGGGCTGACATGGGGTCCTGGACTGGGCAGGGTGGAGAGAGGCCCTATGTGAGGTTTGGCATGGCCACTAACGCCTATTAGTGCAGCCGGGGCTGAGACACCTTCCAAGAATAACCCAGACTCCACAGTCCCAGAAAACATACAGCTACATACTTGCTCGAAATATGTGCAGATGCATCACCTCTTTCTCCTAAAGCAGATAAGGGAAGTACCCAAGATCCTTTGGAAAGAAAAGAAAATGCAATGTTTACTCCTTTACTTAGCCTTCTTTCTTGACTTACACACTCATTCTTTTGGAAAAGGTTTGCTTTGAAACATTTCCCTCATCACTGAAAGCATTTAACAGGTTCCACAGAACCTGACCTCATGGAGCTCAACTTCAGAGGGACTTGCTGAAATGCTTCTGGATGGTGCCCACAGAGGTGTAACCCCAGTATTTCCTCAGGAGTAGAGCTTTAACCTACAAAAGTGGACATCCTATGTCATGACAACTACCAGTGGGAACCTGAAAAGGGACAGTGGTAAAACCAGTCCAGTAACAATGGCAAGACACAAGGATAACATTCACCTTCTCCCACCTACAGCTCAAAGTATATTCCATCCAGACTCTTTGGGATTTACCAGAATCCAGCTCGTTTTCTACTGAGTGGTGACAATCACCAGCAGAGCCTTTGTCGTGCATTACAAGCCCAGTTAGTCAGGTTTTCCCCAAAACAGTCATGGCACTGTCGCAGACATCATGCTGATGGCTTACAGAGTAGATAACTTCCCAATCCACATATTTCTGAAAAGGAAATCCAACGCCATCCCACATAAGAGACTTACTGAAGAAGAGAACAAATAATGGCTTCCTGTGAACACCCAAAGCTTGAAAGGAGAAAGTCATGAAAGAGTATCTACCCAACAGTGCCAGATTTCAAACAAAATTACAGCCTTTCATGATGAGAGACATCAAGAACAGGTGAAGGAATGTGAAAAACTGCAGCCTGGACACCAGATGAGTTCTTGCTGAGAACCACCACCCAAACTACTTACTTCCTGCACCAGTTAGGTTTACTGCCTGTCTTACAAATATCACAGCAAATATGAATGCTGAAATGAGGCACTCTCACCAACACATTTTTCCTATCATCAGCCATTAGAAAACTATGAGAATAAGAAGAGATGAAGACATTAATGAGAAGAAATTGATTCCTCAATAGCAGTTTAAATACCTGTTTCATTCGAGGTGGAGGCTTCTTCATTCATAATAAACCCAAAGCACTGTCACTATCACTTGTTTCTAATGACAAGAAATCTGGTCTTTAAAACACCCAAGTAAAACTCACGCAGCACATGCAGAAGCATCCAAAAATAAGTCTGAATAAAACAAAGACTGTTTTCTCCCCTTGCTTTTATGCACTCTAGCTCTCAGTGTAGGGAAGATCACTAAAAGCTGGAGTGTTTTGTCTAAGGAGATAAAAAGCTACTATAACAGTAAGAACTACTATCCTGTTTTCACATGAGACACCCCGTATCTACTACCACCTCAGAAGAGTTTCTCCCAGTCTATACTTCACAGTTGCTATTGATGCCTTGTGGTCTGGTGTGTCTCTTCCACTGGCAGTAGTCAGGGCAAATAAGAATTTATGGTTTCTTTTTAAAAGCAACATTAAAGAAAACAAGATTAAAATGCAATTTTATAAACATGAAATACATGTGTGAGTTGTTTTTGTTTGGTTTTGGTTTTTTATGTGCACCAATCTATATTTGACCTTTCAACACCCTAAGTTATAGTAATTTTACTTTACAAGGATCACTGAAAACAAAATTAAGACATGGAAGACTATTATGTCAAATCACCAGGCTGAGGAAGATGACTCCCTCAGCATATGACCCTCAATTTGGTCAAACTCTGAGGACAAACCTCAAAAATAAGGTTAGAAAAGAAGGAAATACTTCTGCAGGTACAAAGAATATTTTCTTCTCATCTACTTCACCTAGCCATGTTCAAGGACTAATTCTCTCAAAGCTGAAAAGCAAACTTGAAAATGGGAACTTTATTTTTATGTTAGAGACAGAAGAGATTTCTTAATTCTAGAGTAACGAAGCTCACGGTGACCAAAAAAAAAAAAAAAGTTGAATTTATTATCTAGGATTCGCTCCTCATAAACTCCATTTTTAAAGAGACAAGTTTGAGTTTACTTTCCATTGTAAAACACAATATGTTTTACATCTTTTTGTCAAATTTGATGAATGAAAGTAAAATGCTGCTGCTGTGGACTTAATCACACGTTACTCAGCTCTCTTAAAACAACAACAACAAAGAATAGGATATCATGTTCAAAGAAAGTGTTAAAAATATAGTCATACATTTAAGTATATAGAGAGCTTATATATTCTCTATGTAAATATATATACCCATTTAGCCTATTATACATATAGGCTAAATACTTATTTTCAACACCCTGTGAAAGATTTTCTTCTACGTAGCAAGGTCAGAACACACCATAAAAAAAATTACAAAAGCAGCATATTTTATCATTCACCAACTAAGTTCTTCTACAGCTCACTTCATAAACTAAAGCAGGAGATACAAAACAAGATTAGAGTAGATTATTTAACCTAGTGCTTTCTGCTTACCGATTCAATACTCCATATGTTTACATTACTCCCACCCTATCTGCAACCACAGAATTCTTCTGCTGATAAGATTACTCAACAGAAGACAGGCAAAAGCAACCACATCGATCATTCAAGAAATTAGAGACAAGGAAGAAACCAGACAAAGCTGTCTTGACTGGCTTGTGAATGCAACAAGAAAAAAATGTTACAATCAGAAAAGGCCCCTTTAGAATATAAGGTCTGGTAAAGATAATCCTGGTGACTAGTGTGTAGTTACTCTTATAAATTCCCAAGGTGAACTGCAGCATCTCCTCCAAGATGCTTTAAAAATCCACAACACTTCTTTCTGGGAAGAGTTAAATGTTCAACAAACGAGATGATTGCTTTGTCTGCATGCTGGGCAAGCATCACCTTTGTCAACAGTATTAGTTTTTACCACAGAACGGTGTGCTACATGAGGAGGCACAATGTACCATCTTAGAAGACTTGCTGTTTGTTTGCTCTCCAAAGTGGGAATAAAGCAATTCCCAGTCATGCTTTTGAAATTTCTGCAGCTCTTTCTTTGCCACCTTAAAGTCTTCAAACTCTGTCAGGCATTCAAAACATGTCAGGAGACTACTTCTTTCAAAGAGATCCTTTGTCTCTTCCTGATGGACGTGAAAAACCTTTGGGTAACAGAAACATTTGCTCTTCCCATGCCATACAGTTACTCACCTTCAGATGAAGTTTACTAAGGCAAACCCAAGACTTACATTGCTCAAGAAGTAGCTTTCTTCACTTCTTACTACATAGGGTTGTCAGCAACTTTTAGCTACCCTTCACTGAGCCTCAGCACACACAGTTTAGGATACCAAGACAAAGTGAGTATGAAATGTCTCCTTTCCCTTCTTTTTGTGCTTTCCTAGTGGGATTCTTATCTGCACGGAACAGGGTGTCTCTTTTAGTATGTTTAGACAACAGCCATGAAGAAAACATACAAGAGAAGGGGACAGACTTCCTCCATAAACTCTTGGTGCAACAATTAAATGGATGACTCCTGCCATTACAGAAAATCTGCTATAGCAAAAGACAAGTATTTACCAAGGGAGCGCACAAGCACATAAACCAGCTTGGGGTGAAGGTAGAAAGCTCAAGAGAAGCACAAAAGTGTTAGCAGCATTTTATGGGGGAAGACTACCCATCTGAAAGCTTTGAAAAGCAGCAGCAACCTGGTTTCAGACAGTGGATCTTTCTTTACATTCTCTTTGTTTCACCAACCCAAACACCCTTGTTACTTTTTAAGTCTCACTCTTTATTTTAGCACTTTACTGACAATTAACTTCTGCAGACGTGACACAGCAGAAATCACACCTTTGCAGTACACTGTGCATTTGTGGATGAATTTCTTTAAAAACGTTAATTTTACTTTCAAGAGCTTGTGGAAGACAGCTGTTAATGCCATTTGTAGTGGTAAAATCTGATTCCTTGTACTACTTAGTTACCCTCCTGTTAAATTGTGTGCAATTACAGAATAAAGCAGCACATTTTATTTAATATTATACTTAGACAGGTTCTTCAATTTTGGAGTAGTATAATGGCTTCAACGCTGTCACAGGACAAAATTGCTTTGGTTGAACTTGTATAGAACTCCAGGATAAACCGAATTTAGCATACTTACTCTAAAACAATGTGAAGTTTAACTTGCCTGTGTTCAATCCGTACCATAACCCTTCCTCTTTAATCTAACAGTACAGAAATTGTCAAGTCATAACCTATCACCTCCGAAAAGAGAATTTACCAGGTTCCCTGTTTTCTTTCGTCTTGGATAAAAGCTACCAGGCCTTACCTTTAGCCGCTGTTCTCCCCATGGTAACACTTCTGTGATCTTCCCTCTCACAATAAAAGGCTGAAGTTAAAAGACCAGTTAATTCTTCCTTTCAGCGCAACAGTTTCCTGTGGAGTAGTAATACAACAAGTTAGGGAGGAGGTTGTTGTTGGGGATGGGGTTTTCTTTTTTTTGGAAAGGAGGACTTATTTTGTATAGGTGTACAATTATCTTGCTAGTTTAAAGTTGCAAACGTTTCACAAGCTGTTTGTAGAAGAACAGCGTGTAAACAATAACTGTATCAAAATAACAAGGGTACAGAAGAACCCAAACTTCTATTCCGTTGGTTTAGACAGTTCATTCTACAATGACTTTGCATTTTCTGTGGATTTCTAATACAAAGATACAAAAAAATGCTTTATTCTTTTTCCTCCCCAGTAAATATTACTGAAAATGGAACACTTACACATCACTCACTTGTCATGCCTCACTTGCACAGAGTTTAAAAATCCACAATTTGAACACCTTTGGGTAAAACACACACTATATTTCGCAACTACAGCGGAAGGGGTAATAAAACCCTGATGTAAGAGATCTGCACAAAGGCCCAAGTGCCCACTGATACCCCTGCCCGCTACCACTTGTAACAGAGCCGGGAACACCAACTACAGATAAAAGCAGTGAGCCATATTCTTGTAGGGTTTAGAAATTAAAAGGTCCAATCAGTTAAGCCATTGTAAGTAGCAAAAACAAACTTATTTTGTGTGTGTGTGTGCTACTGTGATTTTCTACTCCAGCATCTAGTTTTTGGAACTTTGACTGTATTCCATTCAAGTCAAACTCATTTGAAGCTCTTTAGCCTCGAAGCAACAAAGCCAGCAAGTTTATTATCCTTTTCCATTCACTGTTCAAGTAATAATGGGTAAAAATACATTCAATTTTCAGAACTATCTTCTTTGATTGTTTCCTTTCAAGGAATTACCATAAGGTTAAAGTTGACATTATCAAAAGTTCAAGGTTTTTTTTAAAGTTTGAATATGTTTAAACGTTTTCCAAGATTAATTTTGCCAAAGGTACAACTTGTAGAAGATAAACCTTTCTAGAGTTACATAAAAGGAATAATAGTTGAAAAGCAAGATATCTACTTGGAATTTCTTGAAATTTATACTTGCATGGTAAAAAAAAGTAATTACACATGCTTAACACATACAAGAGAGGTGTCATATAGTCAAGTATTTTCCAGAAACCATGACATTTCAGTGAAATTTCAATGAACTTGCATGGTATGGTGATGGATTGCATGATGAAAACTTTATACAGTGCAAGTCCCATTGCTAAAACTAATTAAATATGGTTTTTAAAATGCCAATGACTGACAAATTCATTTAGTTTATGTGTGTGCTGTGTGTGAACATGCTGGACAGTTATTACAAAATAATCTCAAGACTTGAAAGCAGTTATAAATAAAACTGAATACGAACATAAAATAAGCAGGTTTTGCTACACAATAGCATTCATACCATAAGTGATCATTGGGATTAAGAACAGAAATCCTTTTAAGCCATCAAATAAATTTGAAATACTTGATACTTTTGTAGACTCCCCCAAAAATTCAAAGCTTTTCCGCTGCGAGTAATAAATCGCGAAAGGTGATGCAGAGTCAAAGTAACTGTTTTTACAGATTACTTTAAAACAGTGCATGGTTTTTATCTTTTTGTTCCAAGTACCAGATTGCACTTGGTGCAGTAATAAAGATTCCAACCCCGCAGTGATAGTCATCAAGTTTAGCACAACCGGAGTGTCTGTCAGAACATAAAAAGGATTCCAGCTTTTCATTAGCTCGTGTTGCGCCAGATAGGCTATTTTACAGCATGCCCACCAGCCTGCTAAAAATATAAGACAACTGAAAGTTCTGAAAGCACTGTTTGAAACAGGACAAACACAACTGCAGGAATACAATACATTACTGTTTCAAAGGGATGTTACTTAAAGGCCAGTTAGAGCTGCTATTAAGTTAGCTTTGAGATAGCGCTGTTTGTCACAGAAAACATTCACGAATGGTATTTCCGAGCCTCTCTCTAACAACCACTACGTGCTGCTGAAATAGAGCAAAACAAAAACCAGTTACTTCCAAAACAGAGCCAGGTCAGTCCGAGACAAAGTGCAACCTTTTTTGCAGGGGCAGACCGTGGAACAGTTTTCCATCGTCTCGCGTAATTAAGCTGCGAACCACAAGCGAGGCAGTTATGTCCTTAGCTAACCAAGACAGAGTCCTCTCACGTTGCACTCGCCATCCCCAGCCTGACTTGGCCCACAGCACACCCGGCACAGAAGAGAAGAAAACCACCAACACAGGGGAGAAACCTCCAGGGATGTTTTGGCAAAATGACGTAGAAAAGGGCAGAGCTCAAGACACTCTTGTGTGTGCCCCTCAGCAAGCAAGCCTAGGCAGTCATAGAGAAAGCTGGGGTTAAGAAATTAATCTAGAAGCTTCTAGAAATAGAAGGGGGAAAAAAACGACACAAAACAAGGTCAGGAATATACGAGCAAACAAAGAAATGCAATGGCAAGGCTGAAGCGTAATAGCATTAGGATGCACAAAGCAGCAGAATGAAAACCAAAGTTACAAAACCCAAGATAAACATAGTGATTGTCAGTCACAAACAGAAAATGCTCAGAACCCACTGACTTAGGGAACGGAAGTACAGAACCCATTCCGTACACCAAGGCGAATCTGCTGTAAATTATGGAAACTAAAAAAAAAAAAAAAAACAAACCAAAACCACAAACCAAACATGAACCCTACGATAACATTGGATTCATCATCAACATATCTTCAATTTAAAGAGCTGTGGAGGATCTCCACACTCACAAACTGTATTATTTACGTCACTTACATCTCAATTTATCCTGTAAACCAAGTTCCACACTTTCACCAATTAGGTTCCCTTACATCAGTTACTATTTTTAAAATCAGATGGAAAGCATTCATCTGCCTTTAATTCCCTACTGAAGTTTTTATTGTTAAGCCCCAAATCACTGCTACTAACCACCTCCCACTGTGCGAGCCCTTTGTCAGAAAGCAGCATATTAGTAGACAAGCCTAAGCCTTCACCCTCTCTGCGTTGCTACTACATAATACTAGGTGTCAGAAAACAAGACAGAAAACATTTTCTCTGTCTAAATTTGCTCTTCTCATTTTGAAAGAATTACTCAAAGGACATGTAGTGCCATATTACAAAGCAGCTAGTATTCTACAGAAAAATGTCAAAATCATTCTCTGTTTTGCTTGCTGCACATCTTCATTATCTTTCTCACTGTAAGCCAGGCACTCAAGTAAGCCGAACGTCCTGAAAAAAATCCTGCATATTTAGGGCTTCCCAGTGCAAGTTAATCTTGATAGTTGCCCCCTCATGAAAATACACAGCACAGAGCTAGGGAGACAAATATAACATTTAAAAGAAGCTGAAGCAACTACTAGATTGTGAGCTTATTACGCACCAAAAAGATTAAGGTTTTTGTACCAACGACTCTGCACCTCAAGCTCAGAGGTAAGGCAGAAACACCAGTTTCAGAGCCGGTCAGCTTTCTGCCCCTACCACAGGTGTCACTGCAGTAACTCAGACCTCACCACTGCCATCCTCGGGGATGGAAGGGACAGTCACCAGCGGGCAGCCCCCGCTGGAGAGGGACTGGGGCTATTCTGTGATACAGAAACTCAGCGCAGAAGAGAAATCTCGCAAAACAGCCACTCTGAAGCACCGATTAAGTTCTTCTTAACTTTAGCTTGAAATACCAGCAGCCACTTTTCAGGATCTCTCTGAACAGGGTGTTATACTTGCCCCTCTCTTTCTTCATTCACTTGCTTCCACAAATGCTTCCAGATCAAACATCCATACACAAGGAGGGGGAAAGAATTATGCACAGTTTGAGCAGCAAAACCACTTAGAGACAGAGGCTCAGCATAAGCAAAGCAATAATCCTCCCAGTCTTTCACCTGTGCAAGTCCTGCGTTTGCTTTCACCACCAGCATTCGCGTGCTGTGAGCCGTAGAAACCTCAGAGTTACCATTTAAAACTGCTGGCCAGTATGACCACACACCCTATTGATGTTCCTCGACGCCTTTTTGCCGTTTGTTATGGCAAACAAACACTGCAGAGAGCCCTTCAAGAAAAGGACCTGTACAGCCTCCGCCGTGGTTCCCGCTCCAGCCTCCACACCTGGGTAACGTGTACCTACAGGTACCACTTGCTTCCCAAACAAGCGGGAGTTTTTCCTCAAAGAGAATCACATTCCTTCATGAAACTGGAACACTTTTTAAAAAACCCAATCACCTATTCATGTGTTATCCCCTAAATAAATACCCTACTTCATACCATCTTCACAAGGCTTTGAAGGGCGGAACAGAGGCAAAGAAAGTAAGTCTTAAAAGGAATACTTCTGTAACATGCAATACTTCCAAGTCCCCTTGAAAATTCACTTTCTGGCAAATTACCCAGTGTGTAGACTCATTTAGTATACTTCAAGACACAGCAGCATCTACTTGCTTATTTCTGTAATAGATGGAATCAGTAAAAACCTTCTAGAGCATACTGTGGCATCATTATAGAAAAGTAAGATCTCAAAGGCTAGAAGAAACAAACCTTACATTTGCAGGAATATATCAGAAGATTCTACAATGTAACATAAGCCTTGTAGTCGTAAAATCAGTATTATTTAGCATTACACATATATGACTTCAAAACAAAACCCAAAGATCAGGTCTTCTTTCACTTAGGTACACAAATATACAATCATTTGGTGTTCTGACAAGAATTTTGATCCAAGTTGGACTCCCTTTTAGTTCACATTTTTGGGGGGGGGGAGGGGGGGAGGGGAGGGGAAGTGAGATTGTTTCAAGGAAAGGAAATTAAACTTCCATGTTTTCATATAAAAACAGAGTTGGGAAAGATAGGCTTTTGTCAAATTTACAGGCTTCCAAAAGAGCAAATATTAGCTAGCCATATGTATTATTACAACAATTAAGTTTGAATATTAAGTAAGTTGTTAAAGAAACAGAGTGGGTATTTAGAGCTTTACAAATATAATTTTGTAATGTCATTTGCCTTAACATCAAGAAGAAATTTTCTGCACTTGCAAAATACCTCAGAAAGTCACCAACAGTGTACTGCTCATTATTTATGAAGTGATTAGCATAAACAAACTTTTAAGCTGTCAGCAGTAAAATACTGCCTGTAAATGTTCTGCCCTCTCTCCAGGTAAGTTTACGATCTGCTTTAGCATATGAGCAACTGTAATTACAGTAAGTCATACATTTAAAGACTACGAAAATCTCTCTAAACTCTCAAACCGTACTAAGTGTATTATTCACTACAGAGCAAGGCACTGTGTATTTTTAAAAAGCAACACTAACAAGGTTTAGACCAAAGATTTTTCCCAAAAATTCCCGAAACAAGAAATAAAAACTTATAAATGAGAACAGCAGAAAAGTGAGGTCTCCAAATTAAACAGCATAGCTTGTATCAACACACAACAGAAACAATTTATGTCACACAGATTCCAGCAGTTACTAATTTGACGGTAATTTTAAAAATTAAAGTTTAGAGCTGCTCTACGGCTACCAGTGGAAAATAAAAACAGCTTCTCTCCTCTCTCCCCCCTCTCCATCCTGCTTTAAAAGACAGAAGATGTGGGGTTGTAAAACCTGAAAAAGGAAATGGTATGTGTGAAGTCAGCAGTTCAGCAAAGCGGCTGACTGGCCATTAACAGCTCTAAATATTCTTAAAATGCGAGTCTTCCCACATGAAAGGGTATTTTAATGTTATATTCAAATAAATCAAAATTACAGCTCGCAGCGCTTACATTTCTATCTTAAGTAAAACTGCCGGCTTTAGTAGTTTACTAGTATTTATTTACAGTAGCACAAGAATTCGACAAATTGTTTAAACATTGTGGTGAACGCAGCTCACTGAAACCTCTGTGCTGTTTTCCACTTCCCCCTGCAAGCCTGGAATACTCTTCCTGAAAACATTCATCATCATTATTCAGCCTGGCTTTGTTCAAATGCCTACCTCAAATTTCTTTCATCAAGCAAACTAATTAAATTATGTACAAAAAAAAAAACCCTCAATCAATTTTGTATGATTAGCACCGGCTAAGAGCTACGTACCTGCGTGAAATTCTCTCTACACGCAGATACATCTCCTCTGCCTTCAGCTCAGCCTCCCTGGACACAGAAGAGAGCTCTCGAACTATTTGTTCTGTGAGGCACCGAGCATACTTTTAGCACAGTGTAAATACAGCAGGTAAGGGAGAAAAGAAATGGCTGTTGCAAACATCATAAGAGATGCCCAGATGCTAGAGGTCCCCACAGAGCTTGTCTGCGCTTGTCTTTGGCAGACAACAAGCAATACCACCAGCTTTAAAAGCAGCAGAGAGGGTATGTGTACATAAGTGTATGGTGGGGGGAGACATGCAGAGGAGAGATGGTGGAAAAAGGATTTTACAACCTCTTAGGCAACTTTGGCTTCCTCCCATCTACATTGCCTCCAAACTTGAAAAGGACTGGAAGCTCAGTTCAGATCTGATCTATCAGAGCCCAATCCACAGACCACACAGTTGGCAAATCCATCCCTGTGGTCCACTTTTTATTCATCCAACAGAGTATCTAGTGAAATGCAAGCACCTTTAGCCTGATGCAGAAATCTATGAAAGTCAAATAGAGCACACAATTTATTGATTTGTTCTCATTAAAGGCACGGAGAACAGTTTTGGGACATTTCTGCACAGGACCGGTCTGCCGTCAGCACCCCGGGTGGAGTTAGCTGGTTTCAGAGCAACACATTTGCTTCCCCTTGCCTTGTACTCAATGCCAGCAGCAACACACTTCTGCTACCATCCTCTTCCAGTGCTTAAAATACCTGTTTCACTCTCCCCACCTGAGAATCCAAACAACATAGCACTGGCTGGGACTCCCTGCCACTGGATATTAACAAAGACAGAACTTGCCTCACTGCGTGTATCTGCTGCTGCAACACACCGCGGTGTACCCTGGCTTATACATGGGGACAACTACATTGGTCCCACATACTGGTGTCTCATCAGGGTGTGAAGCCAAACCAACCAGAACTAAGTAAACTCTTAAGCAATTTCCTGATAGCTCCCCCTTCCAGAGGATGTTTTTGAAGGGAGAAAACCCCAGAGAGCTGCTTCAGTCTCCAGGCACAGCCACATCCCCACACTGGGCTCACCAGTGCTGTTTCCCCAACTTATTTGTCTAACTAAAATGGAAAATCCTTCTTTAAACTCCTTCCACAAGGAAGGGAGATCATCCTCCATGGAGATGCCACCAGAAATATTTGTCCATCTGTTTGGACGAGCATTCATAAGGACCATTCAGTGCTGCTAGACATTTCTGCAGCTAACACAGTGCTGACGGGTCAGAAAAGACAATTCCTCGGGTGCCGGGAGGACCAGACAGCTGCAAATGCTCAGCTGTAGTATTTGTTGTATTCATCAAAAATGGAAGAAGGTGAAAAGCCCAAAGCATCAGGAACATCCACAAGAAGTCCACCTCTCCCCCACTTCCTGGACAACTTTTTGATTATTAAAAAAAAACCCAAACACACAAAACAGGTGAGATAGGGGGTAAAGGGCAACTTCCTGCACCTCTTCCTCAGCACGGCTGCACAGGTGGCACTGGCTGTGTGCAGCTCCAGGACAGGGGAGCACCTCCGTTTCTGCTGCTTCTGGAGATCACCTTTCTGGAGGCGATCCCCCCTCCTTCTTCGACCCCATACTTACACCACTGAGCACTGGAGAATATTCTGACAAGGACCTAGCTAGCATTTTCCTACAACAAGCTGTTAAAAAAAAACCAAAAAAAACCAAAAAAACCCACACCAATGCCACATACAAAGTTTTCCAGCTAATTATAATGCTGTTTATCCTGTGATTAAAACCAGTACATATCTTCTGATCTTTCCAGAAAACTGCTGTCTGCTTCTGTATAGCACTTCAGTGCAGGGTACACATATAAGATGTTTGGTGTGAGAAGCACCATCAAAAATACTACAGCACTTTTAATCTCTGAGACTCTGACAAAGAATTGTGACAATAAGGAGTTCCACCAAATTTAGCAGCTCTGATACCCTTTCACATTCCTCCACGGACAAGACTCGCTTTTACAAACTGTGCTTTTTAAATGGGCTTTTAAACGTGCCCCAAGAACTGTACTCCTTCCACTGAACCTTCCTGCATTAATCTCTGATAGATTCCATACAGCACATAAATAACAGTACACTCTTCATTTTAGGTATGCACCTCATTAAAATGGTGCTGCTCTCTTATAGTAAGTTTTATAAACTTCAGATGCTCCCTGAACTAATGTATGCTAGAGATGATGAAAGGCTCAACCTAGTCCTTGCCCAGCACTAAAAGGGATATCATATTACCTTGAGAAGACAACAGACTTAGATTTCCATCAAAGTTCATCCCTTTCATGAAAAGACTGAATTCCCTTGGTATCTTAAACCAAATTTGACCTGATTTGTGAAGCTGAAGGCCTGGAATCAAGTGATTTAACGCAGGCATCTACCTTTAATGCAATGCCTTGTTTGGTTTTAGATGACAACATACAAATGGGGAGCTGCAGAAAAAACACACCATTTATGGGTGAAAAATACTGGCTCAAAACACTGTTCATACTTAAGCTGCATATAACATTATTCTAACAAAAAATACTTTAGGATTAGTTTGGACATAAGATATCTAGACGGCATCTTCCACAGGCAGCAGAAAGTCTATCCCCCTGCTAAAACAAATGGAAAAGAACTAAAATTCTGTTAAAGGTTCTAGTATTTCAGAAAGACTTTGATATTAGGCTCTGCAAGTAATTCTGAAAGGCGTGAAGAGAGTGCATGGAACAACCACAATAAGCACACACTAAGTAGTGCACCAATTTAGAGCCAAACGATCAAACACTATCCATAAAGTGGGCGCCTTCACTAAAGTCCAGAACTATGAATCAGTCTCGAATCTACGCTCCTGAAATATGATACACACATAACTTACCGTGACAAACAAGTGTATACTTCTTCAATTCATTCAGATCCAAGTTTAGAAAATACCAGATTTTTTGGTCCTATACCAAAGACACAGAAACTAAAGCTGTTTTGTGACATTATTTTTTTTGTGACACAGGGATCTTGGGAGAAGAGTTGCTAAAGCTAATAGATAGTATATGCCCTCTACTACAAATTGTCTAGTTGTATATACCTGTGCCCAATGTCCACTGTATACAAGAGAAAGTATCAGAGCAAGCCCAAATAAAAGAAATAAGGCAGCTTGTAAAGACAGATGCTACCTTCTGAACGGCTGTGATGCAGCTCCTGACCTTCCTCCAGATCTGTGTCCTTGCTGACCAAGCAGAAAGACTAACAACAAAGAGATACAAATACCTCTGAGGGCCACCATCACCGTTTATGCACTGGTTACTCTTTGGCTGTACACCTGCAGACAAAAGGGGTGCCTGCTCACACTTGGCTCAGATACCTGAAGTAACCCCTCCGCTGCTGCAGCCTCAGCTGCCTGGTACAAGGACAGACTGTCCCACAAAGTCCCCCAGAGGCAGCTGGCACAAAGTCCCTTTGCCCATCCCACAAGACAATAAATAGATATCATAGAATCATACAATACCAGGTTGGAAGGGATCACAAGGATCATCTGGTCCAATCTTTCTGGGCAAAATGCACATTCTAGACAAGTGGCCCAGCACCCTGTCCAGCTGAATCTTTAAAGTGTCCAATGTTGGGGAATCCACCACTTCCCTCGCTAGATCATTCCAATGGCTGATTGTTCTCATTGTGAAAAAATTCCCTCTTGTGTCCAATCGGAATCTCCCCAGGAGTAACTTGCAACCATTACCCCTCTTCTATTTGACTCCTTGTAAAAAGGGAGTCTCCGTCTTCTTTGTAGCCACCCTTCGAATTCTGGAACAAATATATATATATAGAGAGAGAGAGAGAGAGAGAGAGAGAGAGATTCAAAGAGATCACAGATACAGGATCCAAGTTTTAGGCAACACGAAGGGTATGTATGCACGCACACGTGTGCACGTGGGGACGGAGCTGGTCGCTCACCACGTCCCTCTTGCTGCAGCATTGCTGACCCCAGGCACCACCGCCACAGGAGCGGGGGGCAGCAGGATCTGGGGGCTCGCCCGCAGCCCCCGCAGCACACCCAGGTCAAGTCACCTGGCATGTGCATGACATGCACACATACAAGAAACAGGATTCACCCAGAAATATACTCTTAAAAGAAGCAACTTAAGGACTTAACTGTTTCACTTTTTGGAGTCTTTATCCTAAGCACATGAATCGTCTCTCTGCTTAGATGTCTTAAGTAAAGCTGTCCACACACACCGCATGTACTTCACCATTATCAATCACCGCTACAATGAAAAAATAAACCTAACTGCAGACAACTAATATTAAGGCTTCCTACCACTACATCAAGATATCACCAAATTATAGAAGCCTTGAGCCTTAAAAGAAGCCTTCAAAGAAGGCAGACAAATTGTATGAGTAAAACACTCATATATCAAAACACAAATCACAATAAAAAAAGAGACATCCACCAAATCATATTGGGATGTTAAATTACATTGAGCCAAACTGCAAATCAGAGTATTTGCAAAAATACCAGGACTGCAACATGTAATGAGAACACCTGCAACACTCAAGCACAAATAATTTTCTATTCAACATTTCTGTTGCTTCATATTTACAAATGGCTCTATTAAGCCTCAACAACTTTATATGGGATTTTCTGGCTTTTCCCACATGCTAGAAAAACCTTGGTCTTCTTTGTCATTTATGCTACATGTCTTACACTTTGAAGAACACAAACAGCATAGTCCTCTACATTTAACATTTTAATCTCTGGAAGAAGCAATCAGCGCTAAGGCTGGGTGCCTAGGGTTATTTCTTTCAAATAGGAATAAAACGAACTTCAAATGCCCCGTGGATGCAGATGTCACGAAGCTGGTTAACAGCCTCCCTTGTGTAGACTCAAGCAGTGTCCCAGTCTCTACTTGTCGTTTATCCTGTATTTACACTTCGAAATGTTACAGGAGACTGTCAAATGGTATTTTCAAAGGTTATCTTAAAACATGCAAGAATAACTGTGTATTTCACCCATCCCCGTTTGAGGTAGGTGTCTCTAGACAAACAAGAAAGACAGCTGCAGTGTCCTGGACAGTTAATGAGAAATGTCGTTTCCTGTTAGTGATGCTATTTAATATCAAGCAATAATTACTGAGGACTCTATTTCTCCCTGTACATCCACTTCATTGTGGATTGACTGCAACAGTAAAGGGAGTAAACACAGTTCACTCACAGCTCACGATCCCATTGGAATAGCAAGAGAACAATGAGGCAAAATTGTGAGAAAGACACCCATGTACAAACAGCAGAAGAAGACATCTAGTTTGCCTCAGGCTTTTTCACATTCTCTCAAGTAAAGCTGCATCTTTTTTTTATACACACAACTTTTAGACAGATATTGGACTTGATACTTTCTCAATACTACAAATTTCACTCTAGCAAAGACAAAATTACAATTGGTTTTGTAAAGGAAACAACCTCCAGTGCCTCTTTTGAACTGAGGCAGCTACTCCAGAAAACAATGCCTCTGCCTTATGAGAGCACAGTAGCTGAATGCAGCAACACAGGCGCAGCAAAGGGGGGGGGGAAAAAGGGCATCTGCACATTCAAAGTAAGAATACACAAATTCTGAGGAAACATATTTTAGAGAACTGTCATTGCTTTTTCTCTGAACCTGCCTACATCAAGATCAATGCTTAACACAGAACCAAATTTTAAGAACAGTCAGAGACAGTCACACTTCTGTATCTACATGGCTTCTAATTAGCATGAAAGTAGTTTATACTTGCAACTATAACAGATAACCAAAAGCTAGCATTTGGTTTTTTTCTGAATCTGAACATGACTATGAAAGTATATAATATCAAGCAACCTGAAAGAGATTTACACCAAATAGAAAACTAGAGCATCAACTCTATCAGCTGAGTCTTGGGGGAAAAAAAAAAAAAAAAAAATCAGTAAACATTACTTTTATATTCAAAACCAGACCATGTTAAAGCTAAAAGCCATAACAAGTACTTCCAGGTCTCAACTTCAGTTTTACCACATAGTCTTCCCTGGTGCCTCCTGCTTGCATTACTGCAAAACTTCCCATAAATAAAGCAGCAACAGAAGAGTCTTCAACGTGCTATTTCTTTACATCAATTTAAGTAATATCATCCTTAAATAGTACTTACATTTTTATAATACCCTAAGGGAGAAAACCAGCTCCCCCTGTCCCCCAGCACGCAACCTGGTTGTACGAGCAATTTCCCCAGACACGCTGGCAGCAACCCCACTGCCGTGGGCTGTGGGTTGCTGTGGTCTGAGCAGCGCTTGATGCTGTCCCGGGGAGAACTGGTATGCCACAACACATTCACTCCTCTATTTATTACCTGATGTTAACATGACGACTTAAAACATAACCGTAACATGGCGAATGCCTTCCTGTCTGCATGTGTGCTGCAGTCGTTGCTGACCCTGAGCGACTGCCTCACCGACTGCTTTTCTCTGCCACTTCCAAAGAGTAAGATGCAGTATGAAAGCTTTAAAAATCCAAGACTGCTACTCTGAATCATAAAAAATTCATAACCAGTCAAACTTGAAGAGCTGTTTACAAGTCAGATGCAGGGCACTCTGAAAAGCTACTGGCAAATCTACAAAGTCTGTGCTTTTTAAGTTTTAATCACCAAGCTACATTACTTGGAATATGCATGAGCCACAAGTGAAGTTCACATTATTAGAACTCACTAAGATATCAGTATTTCACCTCTTCACTAAATCTTTTAGGCTTTAGGATTATTTTTGCTTATCTCCTATAGCCTAATTAATCAGTGAGAAACAGAAAATAACTGCAGGGGAAGGCATCAACTTCAAATTTCAGTAAGTAACTACTCGGAAATTTTTAAAGACACTTGAAGAGTCTATTGCTAAAGAACAACTGAGGATAAAATCTAACTGGAATATTAATATAATTACTACAGCATTGCAATCCGCTTTGCAGTTTGCCCCAGTACCTAAAGGCAGCGATGACGAGCACCACTGTTAAGAACAGAACTTTTCATATCACGCGCAACTACTTTCTTTGGACCATCACACACGTAGAGGGAAGACTACTCCCCATGCAGGATACCCCCCTGCAAGTCGGCAATTAAAGGATGCCATAAACGCAGTTTAAAGAAAACGCGAACGGCGCCGCAGCGCATCGCAAGCCAAGTGCCCCCCGACTGGCCACGCTTTCACCGCGCAGTCCTCAAGCTGCACCCTCAAACCCTCTACCAAGTTACCCCAACCCAGTTACTTAATTTTTAAACGCGTCTCCAGTTCTCCGGGCTAGCGACCGCGTCCCAGGGCCCCGCCAGCCTGAGCCGGGGGAGGCGTGTCCTCCCCGCGCTCCTGTCAAACGCCGCCCGCCCCGCCGCTCCGGCGGGCGGCAGGAAGCGGGGTCCGTCCCGGGCGCAGCCCCGCCACGGAGGCACCGACGGAGCGGGCAGCCGGCAGCCCCGGGCCGCTCGGGAACCTCCCCTGCCGCTCTTGCTCAGCGGAACTCCCGCTGTCCGGGCGCGGCGCCCACCCTCCACACCCCCGGAGAGGAGCTTTGTTGGTGCCGGGAGGCAGAGCCGCCCCGCTCCTCTCCTCTCCCCCGGGGAGCACTCTGGCAGCTGCGCCGCTGCCCCGGCGGGACCCGCCGCGCTGGGAGCCCGGCCCGCTGAGAAGAGGAGCGGGCGGCGCCGAGGGGCCGGGACGCGGCGCTTGAGCCCGGGGCAGCCCCGGCCGGACACGCTGCCGCCTGCAGAGCGACGGGGCTGGCGGGGGGGGGCAGCCGGAGGCACCCTGGAAAGCAAACAAGGGGACGGGAACAAGGAGACGGAGCCGCCGTCGTTCTCCTTCCCCGGCAGCGCCCGGCGCGGCCACGGCGTGCGGAGGTCGCGGTGTGAGCCAGAGGAGGGGGCGCGACCCCCGCCTCGCCTCCCTTTCCCTGCCTGCGCCTCCCTTCCCCTGCCCGCCGCCGCGGGGAGCGCCGCCGCCACCACTCACCGGGCGGGCGGGATGCGGGTCCCCAGCGCGCCGCGCCGGCTCCCGCTCCTGTCAAGCGGCTTCTGCCGTCGCCCGCTTCACGCCGCCGCCATGTTCCGGGGGCACCGCGCATGCCCGGCAGCGGCACCGGGGGCGCGGGCCTTCCCCCCTGCCGCCCCCCTTCCGCTCGCCGCGGAGCGGAGGAACGGCCCGGGGTGCTGCTGCCTCTCGCCGGGGGCGGCACACAGTGCAGGGGGCGAGAGCCGCCGGCATCCCCGCACCTCGCCCATACCTGTGGGGGGCGGGCTCGCTAGGGGCCGAGACACCCCGTCCGGGGGAGGGCTGTAAGGTGGCCCCGGGCGCTGCGCGACCCGCTTCGCCTGAGCCTTCCCCTCCGCTCTCTCCCGGCGGCCCTCCCGCGTTCAGACCCGGCGCCATCCCTTCGCCGGGCGAGGGGCGCCCCGCTGCCCGGAGCCATCTTGCGGTGAGGCGGCGGCCGGCGTCCCGCTGCCCGTGGCCGCCCGTCGCGGGGAGGGCGGCGGCCGGGCCCGGAGGGCTGCGGTGGGAACGGCAGCGGCCGCCGCACCGGCGCATGTCTGCGCTCCCATCCCCGAGCTGCGCGGGAAGGAGCGGGGCTTGGGGGGCTCCGGCCGCTCTGGAGTGTGAGGGTCGTGCGCCCTGGGAGCGGGGCCGCCTTGTGAGGGGGGGAGAGACCACCCCACGGCAGGTGTGTGTAGGAAGCCTCGGTGTAAGCCCGCAACGTCTGGAAAATGTGTGAGGAATTAAAGTTTTCTGCCGGGGAACGTCAGGCAACCGCTGCGGTGCGCTACAGCCGCACCTGTGACCGCCGGCAGCTGTACCTGTGATGCGCTGAAGGTACCGCTGCACAGAGCGGCTTAGCTGCGGTAAATGATGCTCCGCGTTAATACGTGCACAAATTATCACAGCGGTACAAGGCGCGTTGTGATCGGTGCACATCTACCTGGAGAAATTTTATAGAACCATTTTACAGAGATCCACGCTTGTAAATACTGCATAATAGCTGAAAAGCACTTCCAGGGCTTTTTAGGAGGCTATGTTCCCGTTTTGTAAGCTCAAGGTGTGTTAGTTTAGATGCCAAGAGGCATGTAGGCGTAAGTATATCTGATGAGAAATCATTTCCTAAATACCACCGATGTTTGGGGCTTTCCGTGCCCAAGTTTCATCTTCACTACTTAAATCATTTGAAAGTGAAATTGTAAAATCAAAACTAAACTAAGATCGTGAAAGTGAGATTCTGGGAGGTTTTATAATGGAAATTTAAAAATAGAAGAAAGGAAATCCAAATATATACCCCAAAAAAACCCTCAAACTTTTCTATAATAAAGTGAAATTCATACAGCACACTCCAGTATCCTGCATACATTGAAAGTTACTACTAACAATTTATTTTGGTCACTCTGATAAGTAGTAAATGGTTCTTCAGGAAGAGGAAAATGAGTCCTTGCCATAAATTATGTAATGCTTAGACAGCATTAAAGAAATTAGTAAAAATATGCTAGTCAAAGTGGTTACAAAGATACAAGAGAAAGACAAATACTGACATACGGTTACAGAAAATCTTTATAGTCAAGTGTGGTACACTCATAAACCAATGCAGATTGATGCCACTTAATTTGAAATATTTTCCCTTTTCTGTCATATTGAACTTATGTGGGAAAACAAGAGATCATTTGCCTTAGAGAGATGGATATAGAAATGTGCCAAGTATCACAGAATAAGTCTTTGGGAGACAGGGAGGAAAAGAAAACATATTTTAAAGATACCCTTAAAACCCAAGCCAGTGCTAGATGTAACATCTGAAGAATTCATTCCCCCAGAGCCACTGGGACACCAAACTATTGGTTTCTACAGCTGCTGTTGCAGAGCCTGCAGAATATGAGCTGGTATGGTCCTCTACCTGTGCGTAATTTTCCCAGGTGGCTGAAATCTGGAAGCCCAGCTGACATTAATCCTGCTTCTTAGACCTCTGGTGTGGTGAAACTGAGAAAAAACAATAGATGTAAGAATGTCTACAAAGTCACAGATACTTCACCAATAAAAAGAGCAGAACAGAAGAAAACTTTTAACGCTGTCTTCTAATCCAGGAGCCAAATGGGTCCATAATGCCTTCATATGTGTCCTTCACCTACGAGCTACAGCTGATGTAAAACAAACAATTTATTTACAGTATTACGAGAAAAAGAATGAGTCCTGCCTGCTTCCATCTTCCAGCAGAACGATGGGCTTGTTTTCTGGTGACTCACTCATCATCTTTAATTTCTTTTTATAGGTACTAAACTGAATTATTTGGGTCAGAAAAAAACAGGCAATTTTTAAGTTCTCAGTGTTCTTCACAAAGAGAGATGAACATGTGTATGTATATGTATATATATGTGTGTATACATATATGTAGCAAGTAAGCAAGCTTTTTTTAAGAACTTATAACACAAGTGACAGCCAACACGGGTTTATCAAGAACAAAAGACATCAAATCTAATCTCTCTTGCAACAAAGTGAGAGGAATCGTCAGTTGAGGAGAAACATTGGATGGCATGTTGGATGTCACTTCAGTAGGATTTTTGACATGTTTTCATATGATATTCTTTAAGTAAACAGGAGAAACAACGTAGATGAAGATATTTAGGGAGCTGGTACAAGTGGCTCGTCAGCAAGATGTTAGTGAGCTCAACAATGGTTCAAAAATGTGTTTACGTAACTGCAGATTGTACCAAACTGGGAGGCTTTAGCATGCTGGATGGCAGATGCAGGATTTAGAAGGATTTTCACACACTGGAGGTCGGGTCTGAAAAAAGGGAAGGTACTATTCAACCAGGATAAGAGCATACTACTGACTGGAGGCAAATTATGATTAGCTGTACAAATAGGAAATCACAGAATCACAGAATGTTAGGGATTGGAAGGGACCTCAAAAGATCATCTACTCCAATCCCCCCTGCCAGAGCAGGAACACCCAGATGAGGTTACACAGGAAGGTGTCCAGGCGGGTTTTGAATGTCTCCAGAGAAGGAGACTCCACAACCTCCCTGGGCAGCCCGTTCCATTGCTCCATCATGAAATGGGGAAATACTGAGTGTTCTGCAGGGAAAAAAGCTGCAATTACGTGAAAAAATTAAAAAAAGGAAAAAGATCTGTGGTTATGTGAATCACAATCTGTACGAAGGCGACAATACTAGAGAGCTGCAGTAAGAGAGTCAAACCACATAAAGCAATACAGAAAGAGAGCACAGACTTTGTGAAATAGTCTGATGTACACGGCTCCAGAAAAGCTCAGTAGCCGTGGTCTGGCTGGCTTCAGTAATATATGGCCAATGAAGAGAGCAGAAAAGAACCATTGGAATGATTTGGATATCTATAAAATGTGCACTACAAGGAAGTTCTGGAAAAAAATATTGAAAAAGCCAGGGAGTTAGGTTAAAGGGGAGAAAGTGGTAGAAGAGAAAATAATATACAATGGTATACAGTACAGATATGAATATACCTCAAATACATGAAAGACTGCTGTAAAAAGAAAAGGAGAAATTTGCTCTCTGTTTCTACAGTGGATGGGTGAAGAGAAAACAGGTTTAAAATGCAGCAAGAAAGACTAGAAAATAAAAGCGATAGGGATAGGGAGGAAGGTTGTGTGGGTGGTAGTGCAGCCTCCAGCCTCAGGCTCCCAAGAAGAGCGCAGCACCATCGGTCAGAGCTGGCACAGGTAGACTGGCCCCTGGGTGGAGGGTGGACGCAATTGTCTTCCATGGTCCCTGCCAGCAACATGACTCAATGGATGTAAGATTTCTTTAAGGCCATTGTAAATTATCCACTTCCTCAGAGAAAGGATTTTATTGTTTCTGCAATGAGTGTGCCGCTGGCTTCCAAAAGTAAATTGTTTCAATAAGAATTTTAAACTGCCTTCCTATTTTCTGAGTCCTTCTTTCAAGCTGTCACAATATGATTGTCCTATGTAACTAAGTGTATTATAGATACACAAGAGGATGCACAGTTTCACTACCTGAAGAGAGATGTAATTTAGACATAAATAGGTCTGCCTTCTCCTCTCGGTTATGCGAATTCAACAGAAATTGCAGATTTTTATCTGACAGTGAGTTAACCTTTCTTTCCCAAGAATGAAGTTTACCTTTTTCAGAACAGCCTCAGAAGTCCTTCAAGGCCTGAAGTGTGACAATGACATATTCTTTTAATAACATTTTTTTAAATTTTATTTTCTGCTTGCTTATAGGAAATGCCATCACCTCCTTCGGAATTTTTAAACTGTGTAGCGTGAGAACAGGAATCATTACAGATGACAGGTGTAAAGAACACTCACTGCGACTATATTATGTAAAAATATTCAGACATTCTAAAGCATTTTCATTTAATGCTATAATGTTAGGGTATATACATAAAGCGTTTAGACATGCATGTAGGAACTGGTAATGCTGAAAGAAAAGGAGTTAGTTATTTTCATTTGCATGGCTGCAAACCTAAAAATAACTTCTCTGAGGTACAGGAAGATCACAGAAGTGAGTGGTAACAGAATGTTGGCTACAGAACTTGTTAAAATATTTTTCCGTATTAGTTAGAAATTGATTCGTAAGGTAAAAATAGTGAGGAACCAATTTCAGTTAAGATAGACTTAAGCTGTGGGTAATCTTTCACCATTGGATGGGTAGTGGTAAAAATTGCCCCAGCAAGGGAAAACAGATTTGCTTTACTTGGTTTTGTATTACCTAAAGTGAGTGCTTCCTGTACAGTGACAAGCACAAAGAAGAAAAAAAATGCTTACTGCCAAAATGTTGGGGACAAAAACCTGCAAGAGACTCGTAATACCAAAAAAACCCAATGAAGTGATGAGGGGGCTATCAAGTTCTCTGGAGCTTCAGGCTGCCTCTTGGCTGGATAAATAACACATAGGGCTGGATAGAAAATTGTTTTTCCTTCCCTATGAATTTTCCATTTCTATGGTATTTTTTCCATAGCTGAAATATCAGAATCCTGAACATGTTCCTAAGATGACCAAGTAAAACTGTTTCACTAAATGGAAACGGTTTGTTTCAGTGTTTCTAAATATCCCATTTTGACCCTGTCTGTCTTCGTTTTTACACAAGTTGCTTTGTATTTGAATTGAAATGTTGTGAATAAAGCATTTTCAGAACTTTTAGCTTTAAATATCCTATTTTGAGAGTTAGAATATCCAACCTTAGTGTTTCTTTGTTTTCGCATTTGTTTACATCTAGGAATGGCAGAAAAATCATCCCTTTACTGGAAGCTGTTTCAGTGAAGCAGAACTACTTGCGTAAGTGTAGTAGGAAGCTTTCCAACTAGTCTAAAACACACGAACGAAATGCGAGAAAAGATATTATGGAATGGGTATAAACACGGGATTTGAAATAAAGCAGCAGCACCAGGAAATGAAACTTCTACTTCTGGGTCCTAATAATCCAGATCAATGATTTGTATTAGGGAGCAAAATGCAAAAGATACAATGCACATAGTAAGTCACTGATCATGATGCATCAACAAATATTGTAGAAATGCACTTGACCCAAATTACAATTAATTTTGCAACAGTTAAAATTCATGATTAATTATTCTCATTCAGTTGAGGCGCTTCACAAAACAGTATGGAAGGTGGCATAACTTACCCCTTTTTCTCTTAATGCAGTTGGTTTCTCTGCGTATCTAGGTTAAGAATCTCTTCAAGGGGTACTGCAAGCATTGTCCAACAGGAGGGTAATGAATGCTTGAGCTCTTTAGTTACCATAGAGGCAACTATTCTGGCTCCAGGTTCACATTTTGACAAACAAAAGCAAAGTCTCCTTTTCTCTAATATACTAACATTTCTGCTTCGGATGCTCTTTGAAAGTAAAAAGGAAATTCAAGTAAACCAGAGCACTCTCTTCCCTAAAAGTGAGAGCAAACGAGATGAAGTGCCAGGAGTCCCTGCCTTTGAATTGAGGGGTTGGTGCCAACGCTGCCATGTCCCTGCAGCTTATCCAGCTGTCAGGGGGTATCGCTGCCCAACTCAGTCCCAGGTGTTCGGCATGAGGTCTGTGTGGCAAAGTTTGGCAGCTGTCTGGGTGATTAGCAAAAAATAAAAATTCAGCTCTTCCAGCTGTGGGAGAGCTTTGAGAAAATGAAAAATTTCAAGCAAATGCACTGTTGTCTCCCAGTATTTTTAGGCAGGGGTGAAGGGGTGAATTTCTCTCATAATGCAGCCTTTGATCCTACAGCTTCCAAATCCAGTTCATTCTTTGTGATGCCACCAAACCAGGCACTTCTGTCATGGGATTTGCCAGTTGCCATCGATGGCTCCCTGACATTTGCTTTTGTCTCCTTGCCCCGCCAGTGCCTGCCAGCAACCACCCCTGGCTCCTCGGCTTTCCTGGCGCAGGAGGAGGCAGAAGGGGCCAAGACTCTGGGCGAGGGAGCGAGGGGGAGCCCAGCTGGCGAGCGGGAAGGGGGACAGAGCCAGAAACACAGGCTGGCCAGCACCACCCGGGCTGCCTTCAGGGCAGGGTGGCAGCTGGGACCTGGGAGAGCTGGGGAAAGGAGCCGCTCCTGTCAGCAACAGGATCCCAAGTTTGCCCTCAAATGAATCAGGCCTCTGAATTACTGCTGTACCCCTAGGTGAATGCATCCCGGATGAAATGCAGGTGGTAGGGAGTGCTGTGAGTGGGTGAGGGGTTAACTGCCAAATAAATGTGCTCCGTAAGAATAAACCCAAAATTGTGCTTTTCTTGAAGCAGGGAGTCTCAGGGCATTTGAGCCAGGTTGCTATCTGTTTCAAGGAGTGCCCTAAGACCAAAAGACGAATTAACTGATAATAACACCATTAACGCACTCCTGAAAGATTTTGTTTCAAGTTATACATTGTTTGGCAAGATGCGACTGACCACGTACACACTGAGAGGCCACCACAGGCATGAATAATATGACAAATGCCATTCTTCGTGTGAACAGCACTTATTTCTGTTTCAGTGCAATGAAACCTGAGATGCCAAAGTGGTTAATCCTGTTTATTGCTACCGCCGAGTTAGAGATCTGTCAGCGTTGTGTTTTCAAATGATGACAGAGGCAGTTTGCTTGCAGCTCTCGGCTTGCAAGCTCACAAATGCCAGTGACTTCTGCTTTCCTCAAAAGACTGTTCTTTGTAAACAGAATAGCTTGGTTTAATTAGAGTATATGAAATGCTGTTTCATTTATTCAGCTTCTTAATTGTTTATTTATCCCTTTATTTATTTGGGGTTTGTTTATTCATTTATTTGTAGTTTAGTTTAATTTGCTTTATTAGGAATAGACGCTTCTGCCCACGATGGCTGACTGAAGCCTAGGAGGTTCCATCTGAATATGAGGAGAAACTTCTTTACTCTGAGGGTGCCAGAGCCCTGGAACAGGCTGCCCAGAGAGGTTGTGGAGTCTCCTTCTCTGGAGACATTCAAGACCCGCCTGAACACATTCCTGTGTGATCTGCTCTGGGTGAACCTCCTTTAGCAGCGGGGTTGGACTGGATGATCTCCAGAGGTCCCTTCCAGCCCCAACCATTCTGTGATTCTGAGGCCTGGAGAAAAGGAGGCTGAGGGGAGACCTTATCGGTCTCTACAACTGCCTGAAAGGAGGCTGTAGCATGGAGGGGGTTGGTGTCTTCTCCCAAGCAGCGAGTGATAGGACAAGAGGAAATGGCGTCAAGTTGCACCAGGAGAGGTTCAGATTGAGTATTAGGAAACATTTCTTCATAGGATGGGCTGTCAGGCACTGGAACAGGCTGCCCAGGGAAGTGGTGGAGTCACCATACCTGGAGGGGTTTAAAAGATGCGTAAATGAGGTTCTTAGGGACATGGTTTAGTGCCAGTGTTAGGTTAACTGTTGGACTTGATGATCTTGAGGGTCTTTTCCAACCACTGTGATTCTTTGGAGGGACGTGGGTGCCGCTGGGGTGTGGCGGTCTCTGCCAGGCACGGCCTTCCTCCACTTTTTGAGGATGGATCCTCATGAAGCACAGAAGGCCCGGGGGTGCACCCCTGCTGCTGGAGAGCACGGAGAGAGAGCGAAAGAGCAGGTGGCTGGGGAAAGCGGGTAGGAGAAGGGCCGGGAGCAAAAGCAGTGGCTGCCAGCACCTCTGTCCCCTTCTGCCAGGCAAGAGTGGTCACCTCCTGCCACACATCCCTGTCCCGCTCTGGGGCTGCACCTTGTCCGCGCAGTGACAAGACGGAGCGAGGTGGGGAGGGAGGGACAGCTGTGGAGCAGAGTAAGAGTGCCAAATGGAGCCACCTTGTTAATATTCATAAGTAAGGATTATTTTTCCCAAGGCACCTGTTTAAATTAACAATAGACAACCCCAAATCAGCAGTATGTAGCGGTAATGGGGTTTTCTTTTCTCTGTGTCAAAACATTACTATTAAATACTTCGAGCAAATGCATAGTTTAGTTTGTTAGCATAAGAAATGATGTTATGGCACTTGGAATATTTCTTACGAAGACACAAAAATAATGTGCTTTTTCATTCGCATGTATATACCACATTACCTTCAGCTTTCAGCATTTGGGTGAAGAAAATGAAATGTTTCAACTATTTTTAGCTAGCTTTCAATTTTAAGAAGATTTTCCCTTGTGTTACATATTAAAAAAATATGTAAATGTTCTCTCTTAAAAATATGAGAATATGAGTTTAGGCGTGAAGGAGGGTAGAAAGAGTAGAAAAATGTCAGAATTGCCCTGCACCATTTCTGTTCTAGCTCCAGGTAGTAAAGATGAAGACTGAGGAATCAGAGGGAGAGGTGTTGAAAGAGTAGGATGAAGTGAAGGACAAGTCCTCAGGGTCAAATGGTACATTCAGAGAGTTTTGAAATAAATTGTGGAACTGCTAAAATAATACACATTCACTCTTAGGCCGCACAAAGAGATACTTCTCAGGAACTCATTAGCAAAAAGTTTCTCTGCCTAAGGTATCTTTTTCAAACATTTCCCAACAAAGGCTCAAAGATACCAATGGTCCCTAAGGCAAATCCTGCTACACTTTGGAAGTGTCTGTGTAAAAGGATCATTATCAAGAAAGGCTTATAAGCACCATCAAAAATAACACTGACAATATAAATTCATTATATAATTCAGAGGTATATTTTCTATTGTGTTTAGTTTTATTTTCTCCATCTCAAAGTAATGCAAATAAAATTATTTCAAAAACAGGTGATGAAACAAATTAGAAATTCTCTCAAGACTTTTATACAAGCAGAGACCTTATACAGGGGGGCTATTTAATGTATAGGTGAATGAGAGGCAATAAATAAATAATTTTTTAAAAAAGAAAAAAATACAAAGAAGGTAAACTTATGTAGTCCTTCATTCCAAACATAAGAACGTACACTAAACTTGAATATTAGGAAATGTGAGGAGTTAAAATAGCATCATCCATAAAAACCCTCACCACAGTATAACACTGCTATCAAGAGTTAAGAGGATATCACAAATAAACAGACTTGCAGAGATTAAAATAGGCCTGGCCATCTTATGGTGATAATAATAGAGATAATTTTAAATGGGGAGCACCCCTCCAGGTTTTTCTTTTGCAGCTGACAGCTGCTACTGGTAAGATTTTTTTCTTTTTTTTTTTTTTTGCCTGTAACAGCTGCTTGTACTTTTTTTGCACTCAGTTGGGTTATCATTGTCAGAGGAAAGTCATGGGACTGCATGAACCTCTGTTCTTATAAAGTACAAAAATTCCTTTGTTCTTAAAGATGAAAAACTGTCGTGACTGAAATACCAGTTGAAAAGGAGGAGAGGAACGAGAATCGTATTTCTAATGGAAACACCAGGGATGTAAAGAAAATGAGTTGCATAAGAAGCAAGATATCAAATATCTGAATTATCAGAACATAGTGTTTTTCTTTCTAGTAGTTCTTTTTTGTTAGTGTAATTTCTTACACACTTGACATCAACAGCTTTTTCTTTATTCTTTCACTGTCTGTGTCTTTATTCTTGTGCTATGTCTTTATTCTTGTTCAGTTGCTCATGAAGTTGTTCCCAAAATAACTTCACAAAATAAGCTCTAATGGAAAAGTTCTCATGCATTTGAAGCAAAGGAGGATATGAGCACAGAGACTGAGCCAAAACCTTTTCAAATGAAGCCCTCTGCACTTGCAACTAGTTGCAGAGGGTGATGTTCCCATCACAAGTGTTTCTATATATGCAATAAGGATCCTTGAGCTCCGCTACTGATATATGTGGTTGAGTGGAGAATTCTTTACAACAGGATGCCACTGCTGCCTGGGACAGCAGCAGGGCTATGTAGAGATGTATGTATCAGACATACTTATATACAGTATAATACATATGGTATTTTATATGCGTAATACATATATATATAAATTTAGAATCATAGAATCATTTTGGTTGGAAGACAACCTCAAGGTCATCAAGTCCAACCATGACCTAACTCTGGCATTAAGCCATGTCCATAAGAACCTCATTTATGTGTATTTTAAACCCCTCCAGGGATGGTGACTCCACCATTTCCCTGGGCAGCCTGTTCCAGTACCTGACAACCCTTTCTGTGAAGAAATTTTTCCTAATATCCAATCTGAACCTCTCCTGGCACAACTTGAGGCCATTTCCTCTTGTGCTATCACTTGCTACTTGGAAGAAGACACCAATCCACTCCATGCTACAACCTCCTTTCAGGTAGTTGCAGACAGCGATCAGGTCTCCCCTCAGCCTCCTTTTCTCCAGGCTGAACAGCCCAGTTCCCTCAGTTGCTCCTCATCAAACTTGTGCTCCAAAACTAGAAGGAGCTGGGAGAGATCAGAATTGGGAATAGCTGGCAGGTAAAATGGAAACTGGGAAATGGAGAAAGTATGGCATGAGTTCACCAAAGGACTGTGTAAGCTGATGTGAAATACTATGCAACTAGGTTCCACAGTGCTCAATCTGTGCTCCGCTCTGGGTGGTGTTACCTGGTGTGTGCAGCCTGTTGGAGGCTGTTACCCACTTTTGCCTGTTCCAGCAATCGGTATGAGCTGTATGAGTCGTTCAAGCACCTCTAAACTGTAACTACCTACTGGTCAGTGCTCTCCTCTCCAGATGTGAGCTGCAGCTGGGATTTGGGCCCACTGATCTGGCATTTCTTTGTGTATATGAGAGGAGCTTTGCCCCTTACCTGTTTAAAGGACCCCAACCTCTTCAAAGGAATGTGAAGTATTAGCCCCTTGGCCGCAAGCTGGTCAGAAATGTATCGGTCTCATCAGTCTTGCCAGCCATCTGTGTGAAACTGTCTTAGTGGGAGCTGAGCATGTCTGAACACAGTGTGGACATTTTTTGTGCTAGGAATTGTCTAATCCAGACAAGAGGCAGCATACTGAAGGGGTTCCTGCCAAGTGAAGTGACAGGTGTGGTCCTATACCTGATATAGGTCTTTTCCTACTGTGTGGAACACACAGAGTTAATTTCTGGAAGTCTTTCTCAGATTAAAGATGCCAGTAGCTAAGAAAGGAAAAATGATTTACCTTCAAATAGTTCAGCTGACCTTACACATTTATCACTTTACAGAATTTCATTTTTCAATGGAGTTCATTGTTTCAACACCATTACCTCCACTTTTGGCAAAGACAATTACAGGGCATTTATTTATACACCAGAGACACATTGCTTGGATTTTTACATTCTTTTCACCTGAAATAGTTCTGTCACAAACCAGTTGTTTGTCTCAAGCAAATATTTTTTCTCTCAAAGTTTTACTTAGAAGTACTCAAATGTCTTTTTATTTGCACAAGACAAAGACCTTTTTTACTAACTGTGACAAGTAAAGAATAAGTTGGGGTAATACACTGACAAGACATGGATTACTTAAATAATGTCATACCATTCATGGACAGACTTTAAGTTTGGGGTTTTTTGTTTGGTCGGTTGGTTGGTTTTATTCTCTGTCTTAAGTTAGGCTAAATATCTTTCTACCAGACATTGCTCTTGTAAACAAATAGTAAATTACTTATGTCCTACTTACTACTACTTTGTCGTAATGAAAAATTTGTTTTGGATTTCCAAAAGATTTCACGAAACTCTCCACTCCGCCCCAGTCCCCTGCCACCAGCCCTGTGGTAACTAGTAAATATGTATGGTCACCTAAATTGTTTGAAGAGAAAAAGAAACCAAGCTGGGGTTTTTCGTGTTTTCGTTTGTTTGTTTGTTTTGTTTGTGTGTTTGTTTTTGTGGTTGTTTGTGGTTTTTTTCCCATTTAGAAACTGGCACATTTACATGTGTGGAATAAGGCCTTCTGTGCCTCCGAGTTGTGTTCACAGTGAACCATTGCAGTTCATGGCACCATTGCTGTATTCACGCCATCTGATGGACACTTTTTTGGCCATGGCCAGTGAGCTGTGGTGATGTTCTGGTCAGACACACCACAGCAGCAATGGAGTTAGTTGTAATTAACCCCCTTAATTCAGAATGTTTGTCTGAAAGCTGTCTCTTAAATACATGTATAAAATCCCACACATAATGGAAGGAGATTAGCCCATAAACATCACAGGGACATAATGGAAGTGTACCAGGAGATTAGCCCACAGATATCACAGGGACTGTGATCAAATTTTCTCATGGACCTGCGCCCAGATTTTCAGGTGTCTTATGCTTCCAGCTGAAGAGAGCCCACCATGGAATAGCATATAGTTGTGGTTTATCTGGTTGACTTTTCTTTACCTGATCCCATGTAGATACCTAAGGGAGGGATTCTGAAGGACAAAGAGAGAGCTGCAATGCCCAAGCAGAGCTTCTGAGGTCATGGGATGGGAAAACAGTAACACCACTGCACTCTCCCCATCCACATATCACTACTCTATCCAGTCCTGGTCACAGGAAACTCATCTTGAAGACAGAAAGTTTTCACTACTGAAGAGACTGCAAACTCAGTTTATTTTAATATACAAAGTCAGGAACCTTTATTTTCGATGTTTCTTGGCGTTAAATCAGTAATAAAATATCCTTTGTGAAATTGTGCCCTAGAATTCTCTGCTGAGCCAAGTTTAACAAATTGAAGTTACAAGACGCCTGAGGCTTTTAGGGAGATGACTACTGCATAGAGATGACACAAAGAAGTGGCAGTTTCTCATCTTTTAGTTGTAATTAAACTCATGTACTGCCCTTTAATCAAATAAAATACCCTTTTGTGCACATTTTCAGTGCTTCAGTAGCTTTAGGAAACAATGATCTAAATAAAATACAGCAGGAGGACATAAAATTGCCTGACTCAAAAAAGCCACAGTAGTTACACAGGAAAAGGAAGGTAAACAACCTGAAGATGGGGCTATAAGCTCTTGTGAGATGGTGTATGTTCCAGGAGAAGGAAAAAGCAGCAGACAGAACAGAATTGATAGGAACCACTCTTTTCATTTTGCAGTTTTAGAAATCCACCACTGTAGCTTAGCACATCTTAAAAAAAAAAAAAAAAAAAAAAAAAAAGTAAGCTAGGACTGCATTGAAAATCAAGTACTGAATTTGATCAAAAAAGGCATATATTCCAACAAAAATGCGTTCACGGGGAGAATAATAGCATCCAGCCCAAATTAATTTTTTCTTTCTTGTGAGTCAGGACTAGGGTAATGTGGCCTCAAATAACATTCGATCTGAATCACATTGCTCTGAACAACTCCCACGTAATGTCAGTCCTGACAGGCATGATGTTACAGGTCCTGGTGACCCCACCTTCCGTCTGCCTTCTGTCTGAGTATTAGTGAACCCATAAAAAAGATAGATTTATACTACCCCTCCCGTTTGGCTGTATTTGAAGTTTATGTGCCATGGTAGATTTCCATACATATCAACACTTTTATATTTATCAAGAGACTTCACAATTTCCTTAGAAATTCTGTGTACAACAATGTGCTGCACTCATTCATAGGGTTAAATAATTATTTTACTGTCCCTTAAATCACATGGGTAGCCAGTGGGGTATCACATGGGGCTTTATGGGGTATTTCCACTAGGAAGAATGCTAGTTACATCAGTCATTGATTACATGAGTATTTCTTTGGTGCTATCTGTGGTGCAGTTTACAGAGACTTTTTGTACAGCCCTGTTGCCCTGAACACAAGAGTTGTCAAACAGGAGGAAGCTGACCTCCTTCACAGTTCAAGTCTGCCTTTCCCAAAAACAACATCATAAAGCCTCCTGGCTCTGTCACATACCAGTGGGTTTTTTTGCTGTCTCCTAATTCTACATGGGCTTTTCAGCTGCCATCACCAGAGTCTCAGCAGAAGATGGTACCTTACGTCTGGCTCTGTCCTTCACTGGCGGCTCCATTTCTGAAGCTATTGTGCAAAGGTCCAAAGTACAAAACAATGTACAGTGAAGAATCCGGTTGGGCAAATGCTCGAGGAGGAGGTTTCAGATATGACTTGGGCCAAACCTTTCATAGCAGTATACACTAAGGCAGGCTGAAGCTCGATCTTCCATGAAATGAGCACACAATGTACAGAATGTGAATCACGCTGATTGTGTTCTCAAGGATACTAAGCATTTTCAATGCGCTGAATGCAGTGAATCAGCAAAATAATGGAAACCCAGAAAGCTCAGGAAGATTCATATGATACTGGTATGGGGAAACCATTAAATAAATACGGTACAATCTATGCAAACTGCATAGCTAAAAGCTTCATCCGACACATGTTTTTTCTTGAGAAGGTCACCATCAAAAGTGACCCAGTATTTAACATGACTCCATATGAAGAAAAGCAAAACAAAGAGAGGGTGGCCTTATAAAAAGACATCCTGATCCAACAATACTTCTGTTTTCCTGCAGTCAAGGACAAGATGGCTCAGAAACATTAATCTACCAGCATCACTCTGGCATTCCTCCCAGAAATTTCAGGGTCTGCTTGGCAGAAAATAAGTAGCTGAATAATTTTAGTGTACTCAACATCTCTTATCCCATGCTTCACAGTCATCTTCCCCGAAGCTCTGCTTAAGCTTAAGGTGTGTAACCATCAGCAACCTCCAGATTTCAGCTTCTTCAGTGATGAAAAGGAAGTATTGACAGGCTCTTGGGCTATTGCTTTACACGACAGGTGAAGCTAAATGTCAAATAAAGCCTGAATCATGCACGTGTGGGTGCAAAGAGGAAGAGACACTCATATGTCAGACCAGAGGCAGCAACCCTGGTCACTTGGCATTGATAATCAATTCCAGAGAGGGTTATGATCAATATAAGCACAACCAGGAATGCAGAGACCTCCAGCTCTTGAAATAACAAGTCATGATCAGCAATATCAGTATCAATTGTAAATTCCATCATATCAAAATGAATTTACTGATCTTAGAGCAACACACAGACAGTATTCAAGACCAGCATAATCTTGGTCCTGGCAATGCCAAAACTGAGCTTGAAATATACCCCAGCTGTAGCTGAGGTGAAGAACCTCAGGAACAAAGGAGCCCTCCTGTTCCCAATCCTTCTGCAAATGAGCATGTGCAGAGGGAAAGACAGTTGGTGAGGACCCTGCACTCAAAGTTGACATAGTTTTCAGAAAAGGTGTCACCCTTCCTTGAGTGAGACATGACACTGGGTGACAGCCTTGGCACTACCACCTTGGCTCACTGGCACAGTGGTAACAAGTTCAGAACATCTGAAACATCTTCCTCAGAGACCAAGTTAAACCCAGGAAAAAGAAGCAGCTTGTTGAGACTTTTGGCTTCTCCTAATAACCAGGCAAATTAGCCCATGCTAAGCTCCATGCTGCAGTGCTCTCACCTTTGCTGCCTCCTGCACTGACTTCTTTAAGGCCAGCTCAGGTCTCTGTATATGGGACTGCAGTCAGCTATTGCTCTAAGAGCTTGTATTATACTTTAAAAGTCTGCAGTCAGTCACCTCAGTATTTAGTCCCAGTACTGTTTTGTCAGCACTGCTCTTTCCATTGACTTCAAGAGATTTTGGCTGAAGTACTGGCTGAATGTCCTCCCATCCGGGCATGAAACTGTAAGTGTTTCAAGGATTCAACCCATACATAAAACGAATGTGTACCATTGGCATCTGTAGGAATAACCAGTTAAACATAACTTCTTTTGCCCTTGTACACCTCCTGGCTAACAAAGGGAGTGCCTATTCAGCAGGAGCCGGTGTACTTCCTGACTATGCGCTCTTTTTACTGCCTCAGTGTTCTTTGAACTGAAGATGAATTACGTATAAAGAAACTCTAGTTCCTTCACTTTGGTAACTCTCTCACTGATACAACAGTGATATTGAAGAAGCATAGGCTTTGCCATGCTTTCTTCATTTACAGTTTCTCCCTGTAAAGCCCAAGTACAGATGTATAGTTGCCTCTGTCTCTGTGCTACAGCGAACTGGGGCCAGTGGAAAAGCTCAGTGGCAGTGAACTGGAGTTACCAAATCCCTCTGTAGCTCACCAGGGCTGGCATTTGACAGAAAGGGGTCTTTCTCTGAAACAGTGGGGAATAAAGGCATTCCTGTCCTTGCTCTGCAACTTGTTCCCCACCCCATGGAACTGACGCAGCTGCTCAAGCATCAACCTGAGCAGCAAGCTTATCTGCCTTAAAAATATATCATTTCCTCAGCAGTGGTGGCACAGTGAGGAGGTTGTGCCCAGTGGCACAGGGACAGAACAGTGCCTGGAGCAGGCAATGGGGCTGAAAACGGGATGACATTAGCTCTGCCCACGGGCCCATAGGCCACTTTATATTTCCTCAGATGGTCCTCTCTGCTGTTTGGTCTCTCTGTGCCATTTGTCCAGATTTAGGTTTTTCCGTTTGTGTAATTTTCTTTTTTCTCTCCATTGCACAAAATCTCTTCCTTTACTGCACTTTTCCCACGAGGATACCTTCACCCTCTTCATGATGAAGGGGAACCCTCTCTCCATCTCAGGCAGTGCGCATTCCCCACTGTGGGATCAGGTCCTGCATGTGCAGAAAGCTACAGTGCGATCCTCCTCAGGAGCAAAACTCAGTGTCAGATCAGGCCCTGCTCCTTACACACCTCAGCCAAGGTTTATAAAATGGCATTTTAGCAGCTTCTGCTTCTATGAATATTAACTTCCTCATCTTTTCACATAGCCTGCTTAGGAGATGAGTTAAGGTATTTAACCTGTTCAATTTATAGAGTCTTCTTTCTCAAAACTAAGGATAGCTGTAGCACAAAAAGTCCTTTTGTGACTCCTGGGGCATGTGTCAGGCAGTCACATCATGGCCAGTACCTGGGGCAAATCCAGACTGTCTCCAGAACTAACCTACAAGAAAAACAGGTGACTGCTTGTTGGAGTAGATTTTAAAGTGAGCTTACTACCATTGCGCCCTCCCCACCCCCAATTAAATAATACAATTTAAAAAATAAGATAATGGTCACAAAAAGAAAACAGAGAGTTGTGTCTGATCTGGGAAAAGAGGAAAGTGGGCAAAAAGGAAGCTAAAATAAATGTTCTAAGAAGGTCAAAGGCTTCTACATAGACCATTCTTAAACCAACAATTTCAAAGCTGAAAAAAACCCTTTGCAGGCCTCGACACTAGGTAAATAACACGGAAGTGCTCCTCTTTCTTGTAATAGTTTGAGAGGCCTAGTCATCAGTAGAAGGACAAAAGAATTGTGTTATTGTTTAATACATACATATTATTTGAAGAGCTGATGGGTCATTATATGTTGGGTATAATCCGCAAGCCACAGGGCAGTCATGGTTAATTCATATGGTAAGGCTTATTTCCACATTTCACTGTTCAGGCTGTTACAGAGAGTTTGCGTGTTTTTATTTTTTTCCACACCTTTCCACCTCCTCACTACCAATTTAGGAGCTGTTAGTCTCAGTTCATAGTAATTGTGAGAAAATAAAATTCCATCTGTTTCTGTCAGGAAAAGGAAAGATAGGAAAGAAAATGAGAGAATCAACAGAAAATTCCACTTGCTAGACATGCTTTGCTGCTAACTATTACTTTTCTAAAGGGATGCTTTGCTCACTTGTATTGCGCAAAGTACCTAGCACTTAGCATATGCACAGTATTTTAATTTTATATATGTCCTCATATTCAGCACTTGCAAGAATATTGTGCCAAGCACTATTCTTTCACTGTTCAGCTAAATCCATAAATATGACTCCCATGTGCAGATAGTGACATACAGAACTATTTAACTAATAAGCAGCCCGAAGCTCATTTTTCCCTCACTGGGTTTTCAGCTACAGACATATTTTTTAAAGGAATGTGTAGGAACTCATGCCAGAATTGTTGAGCATAATAGCAAAATTCAGACTTCTGTCTTTGCAATCTGTCTTTCCAATAGCTTTGGAATGGCTTAAAGGTGAACAAATAATGAGGAAGAGAGACAGAGAGAGGGGGAGAGAGACAACATGCTCAGACAGAAGCAGAGATAGATTTAGGCTAAAAAGCCATTAAGAGTTAAATGATCTGCAAAGAGAACAGCCTTGAAATTGAATTTCACTTGATATCAAATAAGAGATTTAAGAGTGGTATCTTAGAAGAGGCTCCTTTCATGAAAATGCAAATAGCAGCAAGCTGTTTTAATTATAGGCTGTAAGTGTTGCACACTGGGAGATTAGAAGAAACATGGAAGACAACAGAACCGTAAAACCTTCCCATCAGTATTTTCAGGTCTTTTTCAAACAACAGTAATCTCAACCAAGCAACATTTTCCAGACCTGTTATGCTTTTCTCTAGTTCATGGCTAGTTTGGCATATGCATATGCTGACAGGATTTCTTCTGCTTGGAGGATCCCTGCAAGGTGGGTCTCACAAGTAAAAACACATGATGGTGTCAGCTTCAGAAGGCGAAGGAGCAGGCATGAATCCCACTTTCCTCCTGATCCAAAGACCTGCAACCACTGCCGCCAGTGGCAGGAAGATTGGATCCCATAATCCGGTCTCTTGGAAGACAGAGATGGAAGTATCCAGGTGGGGCAGCTATGAACCACAAACCTTCACCAGCGAACAAGGCAGATCTTCCCTACAAGCAGCTGTACGTAACAGAAGTCATTAGTCAGTAAAAACAGGGGTTCAGTTTCATTTCCAGTATAAAACAGTGCTTGCTGGCAAGAGGAGAGCATAAAGAAAACACATCATCAAGTGTGCTCTACCTAAATGTAATACAAATACAAACAGTTCACCTTAATAGCAGAAGTGATAATTTTCCTTGTCCTTTCCACCTCTTCCCACCCACTGAGGCATGCAGGTCGCAGCCAGCTCTGCCTGAACACCTTGTATACTTGCCAGCCCCCTAAATTCTAATCTCTCCTCTCCTTCAGTGAGAAAAAAAATCTCATCACTTCCATTTTCAAATTGAGAATGAACTAAAACTGAAACACGGTCTTTCAGGAATTAAATATTTGCATACAAAACAAATCGCAGAATACATTACTTAGGTATGTGTTTGTTTAAAGTCTGGAAACACTGTGATGATGGGTGCTGAGTAACAATCAGATAATAATAGCTCTGAACTATTAAAAGGGAAAAATATTAAACTTCTTGGTATTTAAAAATATATTCAAGCTTTGTTGATTGCATTATGTTTAAGAGAGGCCAACGCTGCTTTCCTAAGGTGTTTTTTGCTTTCCTTCAGTAGATGTCACTGCAGTACAGGATAGCTAGTTCCAACACAGTTTTGAGGAAAAGGATAATATTGGTTTCACAAGGGAGTGGTCCATTATGGAGAACTGAAGCCTTATGCTGTTGGATTTTCAGCAGCACTGAGTATCAGTCCTCACATCCAATTTTTTTCTTATGCTTTTGTTTCTTTGTTGGAACCAAACACAATAAACTATTCACTGTCATGGTTGGATGCAGCTGAAATCGCATCAGGGAAGCTAATCTGGGACAAATATCATTCTGAATCAAAAACAGCTTTCATTCATGTCGCTTCTGAGAACCCAAATCACAACCTTGTTTCTGATGCGGCCTCCAATCAAGTCCTTAATCCCAGGTATGTGTGACTCTGGTCAAGATTTGAATCCTTTTCTCTGCATTTCTTGCTACAACTTGAAAGCTAAATGTCTACCAGATTAGTTTTTCATTTTTCTGATTTAATGTATTTCACTTTTAAGCTTGCTGGGCTGCTCATACAGTAAAACAAAATGTTTTTAACCAGGGGTAAGGAGTTTTACTTAAAACAAGAAATCTTCAGACATTAGCCAACAATGAAAATATTTGAAAGTCATATGTTTACTAAGTTGAAAAAAATCTATTTTAAAATATTCCTGGACATGCCTGTATGCCAAACATGGAAGGACTGAAACTAAAAAGGGAAAATGACAGGATGCATGTGAGAAGAAACATCAGAAATTGAGGAAGGTTTTACAAGATTAAAAACATACTTTCAGGAAGCTCACGTACAGTTAACAAAATGTGGCTGCTAACAAAGTCATCAGAATTTAGTCAGACCGTATAAACTCCTCCTCTCTTAGTCATTCCTAGAAAACAAACCAGAACCACAGCCTGCTGCGGCTCCCTGAGCCTAACAACCAAATCCCTTCTCAAAAACAGGAAGGAGAAAGCTTATCTTGGAAACAGGCTTTGTAGCTTCAGGCTCTTTTGTAGACATAATGACTGAAACAATAATGCTGGTGGAGAGCACCTTGTTGAGCACACAAGCTGTGAGACCAACAGACCTTTCCCCAGTACAGGAGAGAGCAGAACTCCTTCACCTGGAGAACCCCAGTTGCTGTGTTATTACAAGGAGTGAGCAGTGTATTCCAGTGAGATGGATGCCATCCCAAAGCTTTGCGGTGTGTGTAAAAAACACACACTTTGAATTCCACAGGAGCCAAGGCTGCCTGCTGGGAACATCAGGAGGAACTCGCCCAGCCAGTGGGTGTTCTGTGCTCACATGGGGAAACTCCCTTTTGATCTCTGGGAATGGTTCTATGGAGCACTCTCTACAGGAACCCAAACTCCAGCTGATAAAAGCACGGAGAAGCGGCAAGGTCCACATCCAGGAGAAAAAAGGTATCCACTTCCAAGCAAAGCTCACACTGAAAGAAGTTTTCATGGCTGCTGCTAATTTGCAGAAACAGCTGGAGAAACAGGAAAGTCCTTAAGACAGAAACAAACACCATTATCAAGTAGCAGAACCCTCCACGCAGAATGCTGAAATAAACCTGGTCTCAGCCATTTAGGTTGCATTCAAGCTGAAGTCCATATTAAGCACAAGTATGGATATCATCCATCCAGACTTGCCTAATGTGATGAAACAGAAAGATCTAAATTAGTTTAGGAATTATGCTGTTAACATCTTCGCCTTCTCTCAGATAAATCAGTCACCTGCTACTTTATTAAATATGGTTTCTATCAGCCTTTCCACCAGCCTAATGAACACATCGAACAGGAGAGAGTAGGAATCAGTAGTTCATTTCCCTCCACCCACCCTGGAGGAAAGCGCACACATCTCAGCAACTATTTGCAGATGATCTCTGGAAAGAAAAGAGAAAAATATTTTGAGGAATTATGCTTTAAAGCCACTTTCTACTGAAATGGCTGAACAGAATTTAAGACCATTAATTTTACCACCTAAGTTCGAAACTTTTGCCTTGCCTTGTGCTATATCTTCCTCTCTTGCAGCTTCTACCTGTCTTGTTTCACAGCTTCAAATTTCAAACCCACACCCTTCTTTCCTCCCACTCTCTTTGTCTCTGTAAAAAACCCCTGTCATCTATGACTTCTTCATATGTCACTCCCTTCAGCCTCACCAAGTCCTGGATCCTTTTGTTTCTCTTCCCTGTCTTTCAGAGGTTTCTCTCTTTCACGCATTTCTCCCCCCAGCTTCATTTAATGGTAGTCACATTGGGCTTCTGCTCTTTCCTTGCCTATGCTCCTCCATGGCTACGTCCCTCATACTCCTTCCCCATTCTTAGCAGCATTAAATACGACTCTTCTCAACTTCCCTCTATCATTTTCTTGCTGTCTGCTCTCCATGCAGCAGTTCTCTTCAGCCTTGTTCTTTGATTTCAACTCAAGACATTCTTTCATTTTCACTGTATCCCGTGTAAGTCTTTGCTGATCCATCCAATCCTTTTGCTGAAAAGTCCCACGTCTCCCTTCTGTGTTCAGCCAGTATTCCTCCTTCAGCTCACCCTATACCAAAACTTGCTGTTTTGCATTGATTTTCATCAGCCATATTCTCAGATCTCTGGTGCTGTTTCTCCCTTTTAAACAATGATCATATATGTTTCAGCTTCATATTTAAGGTTTTCTTCTCCTTCATGCTTTGTCACATAATCTTTCCACAATTTCTAGGTCATTGGTATTTATCAGTATTCATTTCCTCTTTTCCCACATTTCTTCTTTCCTTACTCCTTCTATCTCAAAGATTGTTGTTCATTTACTGCCTGCTTCACTCTTCACCCTTTTCACCCGAGAGCTGTCTTTCCCCACTGCAAGATTGTTTTATGCATCTTCAGTTCTTCCAGTTTCCTATTCAAGTAATTCTCCATTCTCCAGTTGGAGAACATCTGTCATCTCAAGTAGGTTTTTTGCTACCCTGAATCATCCTCCCTCTTACACTGTGCCTGCAATCTCCTTCATTCTCCACGTTGGGATCTCACCAATGTCTTCTACATGAAGACATCTGCTTTCCATCACTTCCCTTTCTGTAACTCCCTTCCTTCCTCCATGTCACATATTAAGAATTTCTCTTTTCCAAGCCCTCTGTTTGCCTCAGTTCTTCCATCCTGAGAAAACCGTTGTTCACTCCTCCTTCAGTTCTCATGCTCCCACTGTCATGGTTTAACCCGAGCTAGCAATACAACCACAATAGCCGCTCACTCAGCCACCTCCCTACCCCCCAAATAGGGGAGAGAATCAAAAGGGAAGGGAGAAACAAAAATACTAATACACTACTAGTAAATATATATATATGAAATAGAATATAAAATAAAATATACTCAACGCAATTCTTCACAAACTCCACCCATACCAAGCAGCCAGTCCCAGGAAACAGCACCTAGTCCTAAAGAGCTGATCCCGAAGAGAGAAAAAAAGAAAAAAGGCAGAAAGGCCCCGAGGCCTCTGCAAAATGGCAAAAGGCCGAACTAAACATCCTGAACAGAATTTCCCAGCTCCAACAAAAAGAGCAAAGAAAGCCAAGAAGCGAGAGAGTGACCAGAAGATCCCGACTCTCCTTAAATATGAAGCATTATGCTAGTGGGTTGGAATACTCCTATTGATCATTCTGGATGTCAGTCAAGCTCTGCCCCATCCATGCCCCCCTTCCTCAATGCCTCACACCTGTGGGCAGAGTGCTCAGAATGTCCTTGGCTCTCAGACCAGAGCAATTAAAAACATTAACTCTGTCCCGGGGTGTTATTTCTTGTTCTCAAACTAAGCCAAATAATGACTGTGAAAAAGCTATGAGAAAGAAAGGTTTCTAACTGCATGAATAAAATTAACTCATTTTCAGTCAAACCAGCACACCCACCAAAACCACTTTTTCTGATCCTCTTGTCTCACCCGCTACAGACTGCTCTGCTCCAAGTTCACTGAACATACCTCTTCTCCATTTTCATCCCAGAATCTCTGTAAACTAGATTTCTCCCCTTAGACACAACATCATCTGCCCTTACCTATGTCTCTCATTGGTTTTGAACTTAACCAAAGTTGAAAAATAATCCATCATTGAAACATTGTTCTCCTTAACTTTCCATGACTGTCTTTTTTTTTTGTTTTCCTTCTGTGCATCTGTCCTTTACCACTTCATGCCATTTGGAGTACTTTCAAGACCGCTTCCAGCATGTATGATGATCTAACCCTATGACGATTTAGTTATTATTTTGAATATTCATCTATTCACTCCAGATCTGCCTGTTTTTATTCAAAGGAAAGTCTCAAAAAATCTGGCTCGTATTTCATCTTCAGGGACATGACCCCAAGAACAGTATGTATAAAACAACACTTTCAGTTCCATCTCCTTTGCAGTCACTGTGACAAATCATATCTAGCCTGCCACTTATCTATACTTTCCACCTCCATCTTTTTTCTCATAGCCAAATTATGCCGTAATCCTAACAAGACTTTCTTCTAAAATTTCTAGTAGAAGGCTTTTTGCATTCATCTGCATACTAAAAATTCATACAAATTTTCATTATGCCACATATTGATTGCTGCAACATCTGTTTCCTTATCCTTGCTATGCAGTACCTTAATAATTCATCATCCTCCAGGGAGATGGTAAGTCCAAATCTTCCTCTCTTACAATTCTTTCTTTGTTCTCCTCATCTTTATATCATCAGTGTACACTGTCTTCATTTTCAAGTCCATTTGCAATCTATCCCCACCGTACCATCTCTCAAGCTCTCACATCCAGCCTACCCAGGATCATGCTTCTCATCTCCTTGTTAAAATTCCAGGTATGCACATCCATGTTGTCTCCCATAGTGCTCCCACATGCTCTTGCTGAGTTTCTCATAAACATCAACAAAGCCACTTCAGTATTTTCCTCAAAAATTTCTATTTGAAATTTACCTTTGCCACGCTGCTACAGATTTGGGTAAGTCTAGGCAATTGTCTGTCATGCCGTGTGAACTACCTCATTCTTTCCCACTACTCTCTCATCTGTTATCTCTTGAATTATAAGGTTTCTGGGGCCAGGATCATTTTATTTTGTGTTTGTATAGTATCTGGTCCACCTACATAAAAATTCTGGCCAAGAATAGGACTGTTAAGTACAATAGGGATGATAATACATGTTACGACAGGTAGCAATTGTAACATCTTAACTTTGTTGATACTGTTGTGCAACCCCTCTCTCTCTGATATATTTAAATTCATATTTTAGAACATATTATTCTGTATGTCAGGCTACAAAAATCAAACATATCTTTTCCACTGCTAAAAATACATTACAACCAAGTTATATCTTTGATTTAATTGAAGATTACATTTAGTGGGACAATGTCAGCCTAGATGCAATATTTCATATGTTACTGATTCATACATAAAGTTTTGGGATTCTGTATACAAATGCTAAAAGTAGCAGTATGGGCTCTCCAACATGCGTAGCTTAGTAAGACAGTTAATAAATTCTAATTATTCTAGAGAGGAAGGGTGATGCTTCTTTCCTATGGAAACCTGTTCTCTTAGACAGTAGGTCAAAAGACCCCCAAGTAGGGGATGCTGCTGGTATAGGTGAAAACAACAGTAAATAAGTAAAGCTTAAATGCAACCAAGAGAGAAAGGAGTACGAGGGAGAACTCAGATGGAGAGGGAAAATAGAGTGTTTAAATATAATTAGAGGGGCATGCTTTGGGAAACTGTTTATGGAAAGTTACAAATGCTCTGAAAACAAAACTGATTTTAAGAAAATAATCACAGGAAGAATATGTGAGCTATCCTATCTAATCTGTTTTCTTTCAGACATCATTGCTAGGGGCACCAGAGCTCCATGGGGGAAAAAAAGGGGTGGAAGACGATGTGATCTGTGAGACTATAATGATGTATGTCAGTGCCATTATTCTGAGATAAGCCATGGACTGCAGCGTTGATTGGTCTAGACATAACAGGAATTGCCTTCAGAGCTTAAGACAGGGACTACTGCAACAGAAAGCCACCCTGCAATCATGTCATCTTACCCCCTGTCAAGTTGCAACCAAATGCTGACATAAAACTATGAATTATGCTCAAGGATGAAACACCTCACGGGCAAAGCTACCTGCGTGCACGCCGGAGGTGCCTATTACACACAGTAAGACACACTAGGATGAATGAAATCCATTATCCATAACTGGCCATTATTATTGAAATAAAGATGTATAGTTCCTTGAAATGTCAAATTGTCTAAATAAATGCAGTCTGGAAATAAATATTATTTAACTTTATTCTGTGTACTGTTTACTTGTCATGGAGAAGTTATAAAAACACATTGACTTTAGAATCATAAAAGAACAACACGAGTGTTTTTACTTAGCTAGAAGTCAATTTACTTCATTGGAAAATACAATGCAAAGGATGGCTTGCACACATAGGTCATTTTCATCAGGTATCAGCAGTGTCAAAACCACAACAAATTACTGTAAAAAGTGGACCAAGTTCAGATTATCTAAACAAATTAAATATCAACAATTAAATTATTCATCCTTCCTTCTGCAAGTCAAAACAGTCACATCCTGATCTTGCAGGTTATAATTAGGCTGAGTCCTTGGCTCTGTAAAAGCAGAATGTGTATCTTGCAATCTACCCACATATGTTTAGGAAGCCAGGAGAAAGGGCAGTGGTAATGCACAAGAGGAGAATACAGCAGGTGGCTCAGCAGCACAGAAAATCTATTTTTAAACTATGAGGCAGAGAGTAGGTAAGCTCTAGATCACTGGTACTTTTCATAGCCTGAACAAGTCTTGTTAAATAAGACAGTAAACCCATTTCTTACAAACCAAGCACTCTTTCTTCTGTTACTCCCCACCACCACCCCTTGAAGGGCTCTGTTTGACTTAGAAGTGCTGGGCAGACCAGCCAGCAATGCTGCTGGGGGGGATGTGCAGAAAACCCTCATCCCTGATGAATCCCCACAAACACCTGTCCCAGGCAGATCTTGTGGAGTGAACCACTTGCCGTTTTGGTGAAGGATGGTTGTAGCACCCACCAAACGGAGGAAGAAAAAATTGGTTTGTAGCCCTCGCATGGAAATGATTGCAAAGGGAGAAATACAGCCATAAGTCTTCGATCATGAACCCAGTCTTCAAAATGAAACGATCCTATTCAAGAGCAATACTTGCAAATTACACATTTTAAAATACACATTTTAAGAAAAGCTTTGTAAAAGGATGTCAGTGCAGTTACAGCAAACTCTACCACCTGAGAATTGTGACTGTCGGCCTCTATTGCATGTATTAAATATGCAACACTGTATAGGAAATTCATGATAAAATTATTTTTAAATTACTACTTGCTCAACCGAGAGCTTGGTTCCTGGGAAAGCAACAGCCACTTTGTAGAGAATAATAATAAGCCAGCATCGCTCCCTTTTGTTGCATTCTTTTCTCTCAAGACCCTAGGAAAGAAACAATATCTATTCACTTCTTCATGTTTTTTGTTTTGTATGTAATGAAATGTCACTGCAAGAAAGAATAAATGAATAATCTACTCCTATCCATGTGCCAATTTCTGCACTTTTCAGCTAGGCAAAACTCCCATTGCTTTTGTCTTTTTAAAGGCTCTTCTAAAATGCTGTGATGACAGCATCTTGCTCCATGTATTTACATTTATACCTGTCTAAACCGTGTGGATAGAACTACTTGCTCAATATCCTCTTTGCCATCCACTTCCACAGATACTTGTGTCAAATTTATTCCTGCTTGGCTCTCAGGTGTCAGTGGGTTGCTACGGATGCAGCGAGTAAGCAGCTCTTTCCTACTGAGACTGTATTACCTCGGTCAGCCATCAAACCAGTAGCTGCCTGTGCGCCTAACTGGTACAATGACTCACAGGCGCTCCTGGGGAAGACACGTGCAGGACTTGGCACTTGGCGCCGTTTCCAGCCGAATAGATCAGACCACTCTGATCTGTGCTGGAGGGCCAGCCTGACACCCAGCCAGCTGGTTTGCGGGACCAAAAAAGGAAGCCAAGGCAATCTGGCTGCTGTCTAAAGTGTTTGTCACTGGCGTGGATAACACCACAACCCCCTTAGAAGTCCCGGGAAAAAAAACTAAGATGGCCTCAATGTGGGTGTGTCCCTTCCTTTTTATGGCAAAAATGTCTAAAAATGATATCTTGTTATGAATGAGACCTGCTGCTTATTTGTTTTCAGAGTCATAGAAGCTTGTTTTACCTGGTAAACGACATTTTTTCCTTTTTCTTTATTTGGTGTGTGACTTGGTGGAGTCTAGTCTAGCTTCTCAAAACAACATTTCTATTACAGACAATGATGTGCATATCAGAAAAAAAAAAAGGGCTTGGTCTCCACATTCATGCCTGATTTGCAAGGGTTCACATTAGAAAATTCCATCCTTTCAGTTGAGTGAAATTAGCCTTAACTTTCGGACACAGTAAACAAAAATCTGTTGTACTCTAATATTTCTTTTACAACCACAAGATGAGGGAGGAAAATATTATGATGAATATTCAAGAAACCCAGAAGACAAGCGAGCTATCATGTTTGCTTTCAGGCATGTAAAATTATGGACTGCTGTCCTTATTAAAGCAAAGCTTATTATGAAGTATTCTATCTTCTCTATCACATACCATATTATGAGAAACATCCAAAAGAAGGCACATCTCAGTAAAAATAGTAACTACATCATGTTAGTGCATGAAACTGGTTACTTGTGAAAAGCACTGTAGGAAATGAAACTGATTTTGTGTAGGTTGTAATAAATCCACAGCTCTCTGCTGGATTTTGCCACAGCAGTGGTTCTGTCCATGCGTTCTCACAAAAATTCAACATGCACTACATCGCTTACAATCTGGCCTCATATTAAAATGACAAGGTACACTGACAGAAAAAAAATACTTTAATTGCTAGCATATGTTACCAGAAATTCAATTAGTTATTTTTAAGCATTAAAGCATTACCCAGGCATTAATCTTAATTTTTAACTTGTGGCACTGCCTTCTATCTGGGAATCAGTTACAGTCATAGGGGGATAATTATGGACCACAAAGCCATTGACAATATCTGGAGTAGCAACACTGGTAGCACATTTTCTGCTCTTTAGACAACAGGGTCACACCTTGAACTTCAGTTCAAATTATCCTTACAGTTATGGATGATGTGATATACTCCTGACACAAGTATATGGGAAGATCCACGTACAAACCGGGAGTTTTGGCAGACTTTCAAGCATCAAAATTTCAGAAGATCAGTTTGATTGCCTGCTGTGAACCATGAATCAGGTCTTTCAGATGTTACGTTAGAAATCTTCTGGGACCTCTCTTCCGAACTACAAAGCCCCAAGTCTTTGACTACACTGGGAAGCACCAAGGCCTAACAGAAGACCTCTAAGAGTGCAACAGTTGTTACCAAGGGCCCAATCTCCAAGCTATACACATTTCAGGCACTCCTACTGTTCGATTAGTTCAGTTTGAGTTGCACTGAGTGCTCACTTGTGGCTGGAATGCATTAGGTGCACTCTTGGAGCACGTTGGCCAGTTTAGCTTCGTCCAAAAGGGATCTACTTTGTGCACTCCAACACCACTCCACACTGTGAATCAAAGCACTGTAGGCAGAGATAACAACATTGGTTACTTCGAAAGTGCATCCCAGATCCAAACTAAAACACTTAAGTCCCCCACGGCCCATGAAGCAGTCTGTGTGGAATGACAAATGAAAATGAGGTGCCTGATTTTATGCACTGCAACGCCTGAAGTTCTGCTATCTGTCTGTGCAGATTTTTTTAAGGTTTGTATCCTTAGAAAAGAAATACACTTTTGGTTAGTGTAACGATTACCAATACTCAGCCATCACTGAGTCCTACGGCTTGTTATGTCCAGTGGGCTTCATAACAGTTTTCTAATTTAAATAAGCGTTGAAGCATACCCAAAAAATGGGAGCTGAGTTTGAGCATCTATAACTTGCAGAACTGCATTTTGCCATGATGCATCTGATATTCGATGTTTGCCTGAAAGTGGCAGCTGAAAGTGGCTTTAATTTTTAACCGTATTTTTAATTTGTGTGAGCAAAGCTTGAAAGTGCATGCCTTACAGGTGCCAGTGACAGAACCTACAAGCCAAGATCGCGGGTTTGTAAAGGCTGGAAAAATGCTTGAGTGCTGGAGACATTTTCACCATTTCAGGAGCTGATCTGAGGAAAAAGGAGATACGGGTTTTTAACGTTCCCACTGCCTTTCTCTGCATCTGTCCATCCATCCAGCCAGCCATCCAGCCAGCACAAGCAGCAGCAGTTCCTATGGCACTTCTCCCCCCGCCTCCCCGCCCCACACACGGGTGAGTAACGGCTCTGCGTGCCGGGGGCGTGGACCGATTTCCATGCCAAAAAAAAAAGCCAAAAAAAAAAAAAAAAAGCGCCCATATTTTAGGCGACCCCCCCCCGGTAACAAGAAGCCACCTGCCCCCTTCCTTGTCCAGGGAGGGCCCGGCCCTGCTGCCGGAGCCTGACCCCCCGCACCTCCACCTGCCCGCGCTGCCTGCAGCAGAGGTGTCACTCGTAACTACGGCCGCCTCTCCTGCGGACGGACCCACCCCAGGCTACCGCCCGCCGCCGCCTCTTCCCCGACACGACGCCCCGCGCCCCAGCCCCAGCCCCAGCCCTAGCCCCGCGCCCGTTGCTCGGCAGCTGCGACTCAACCCAACCTGCGGGGCAGGCGGACTGTGCCGAGGCTAGGGACTGTACCAGTGGGGGACGGAGGGAGAGGCTCATGGCTAGCTTCTATTGGTCCAGAGGAGTGTGGGCGTGGCCCTGTGGCGAGCTCTCTCCTCTGCTACTGGTGGGAGGAGGTGTCAGTGCGGACTTGAAGGCGGGGCCAGGCGGCTAGTGGGGTCGGTTGAGCGCCGCGTTAGGGAGGGACGGCGGCGGCCGGGGGAGCGGAGTGAGGGGGCGGTGGCGGGCGGGTGAGCGCGCGCCGCCGGGTGTACGGCGAGCAGCGGCAGCGCCGGAGCGGAGGTAGGGGAGCTGCGCGGGGCCGGGCCAGCGCCGGGGGGTCGCCCTTGCCCTCCGCCGCCGTCTCCTGTCACCTCCCGCCTGCCGGGCTCTCGCTGCTGCGGCGGGGCAGCCTCGCGCCTCACCCCCTTTCCTTCGGCTCCGTCCCTCCCCCCGACCAACGGCCAGCCGCGCAACCCCCGCCGCTCGCGGCCCCGCTGCCGCTGGGCGGCCGCCGCCCGCCTGCCCTACCCCGCCCCCCCATCCCGCCGGGAGCCGTTTCCTGGCGCTGCCGCGGCGGGAGCGGGGCCGGTGGGTGTCTCCGCCGGAGGGCAAGCGCCGGCGCCGCGCCCCGCTCCGCAGCTCAGGTGCGGTCGGCCGGCGGGGAGCCGAGAGCGCGAGGCCCCGGTGCCCAGCGGGGTCTGGCGGCGGCGCGGTGTCTGCCCGCCGCCCGTCGCGGGGGTGGGGAGCGCGGAGCCCGCGGGCGCGGCCCCTTCTCGGCCCCTCTGGCGGTGGTTTGACTGAGGTGCCCCGGGAGGTGGCGGCGGGGGGGCGGCCGCCTGTGGGATTCCGCTCGTGTTCCTTGTCTTGCGCTGGCTCTGCCCGCTTCCTCCCTCACAGCCCTTCCCTCTGGCTGGCAGCGCTCCTGCCTTTTCCTAAAAAGATACTCCTTGAATTGTTATGATTTGGGGGAAGGAGCGTTCGTCTGCTTTTCTGGTGTTTGCTTGTTTGTGTTTTATTTTTAAATCAGTCGCACTGTTGCTGGGCTTGTGCATTTTCTGTGCTAGTTATGAGAAAATACACTAGTTGTTATCAGGTAGGTAGGTGGTGGTGGAGAGCATCAGAGGGGACAACACCCAGGAGAGGCGGCTGTGCCTCAGTTTGAGCCGCTAGGAACAAGAGGGATGCCGGGATTCCCATTGCTGGGCTATTCCTTGATTCTGCTCTCGGGTTTCACCTTTTATATTGGTCGGTGAGCAGGAGAAACTCGGTTGCTATCCTTGGACTTGAGCATATGGAAGGGAAAATGATTTTTTTTTAATTTTTTTTTTAATTTATTTTTTTTTTCCAAGCGGGGTTTTGTGTGTTTGCAGTCATGCCTCTGCCTGAGCTGGGGAAGCAAGAAGCTCTGTTCCTATTCCATTCTCTTTGGTGTGTGTGAGGGTTCTGCATGCTGTTGCTGAACTACTCTAGCCTCACTCTCGGAGATCCTCCTTCTGTCTGCATCGTGTACTGCCTACCATTGCTGCGGCAGGTAGCTGTCTGGAACAGCAACAGTGTGAAACTGCCATAGTGAAATTAGTAATGATCATGCAAGTTCCTATGTGCTGTGCCTTGGGTGAGGGAAGCTATTACCTGACTTCTACGTGGTAGACTTGTCAAGATGGTAATACGTTAGTCTACAGTTGTATCTGGGAGAGTTCTTACTTATTGTAAATAGATATTTGTTTAGCAAAGCTTTGGAACATCTCAAATAGGCTGTGAGAGAATATAAAACAGAGGAGGGCTGGGAAGATCCATTGGCATACTGATAGATGCAGAACATGAATGGCTTTCAGGTTCTGCAGGGTTGTAGGAGAGAAGTTTTAAATGGTCCTGTTAGTTTCTTTTGTTGTCCTCATGCTTCTCTGATGTTTTTTAGAGAGACACTGGGCACCACTGGTGTCCAGTATAATGAGTGATCAAGTTGTATATTGGCAGTTGATAATGGTTTCTTGGGTAGTACAATCTACAATTCTCATTTCATTTTACTATCTATGAGGACACTTAACTATTTTTTTCCCCCAGATCTCAGCGTAAGGGTCTCAAAACTAACATTTTGCATAGTCTGTTGAGTTTGCCTAAAACATGATCTTTAGGATTTTTTTTTTTTTTTAGTGTGTGTCTGTGCTGGCTTAACAGCAAAGAGATGCAGTTGGGGGAAAAAGAAAAAAGGCGGGGGGGAGAGAAAAAGGGGGGGGCAAGTCTCTTATAAACACGAAACATGAAGCGCCATTTTAATAGGTGCATTGAATAACAGAAATATTGGCTTTTTCTATTGTACAGACTTAAATACTACATCTAGTTCTGTGGGTGTTTAGGATTTCTCTAATTAGGCTCATTTGGCAATAGGAAGCAAAATCTCCCCTTTTGTACTTATAGCAAGATGTTCTGCAAGGAGAGGGCTCTCTGCCTAAGGAAGCCTCTGCATTGATTAACTCCCAGGAGTATGGACTTGTTTAAATGTCGGTATTTACCTAAAACTGTAGTATTTAGGGGTTTAAATCAAAATTGTATCAACATCTTTGTTGTTATGTTTTAGCCCCTTAGATTTTTCTGACACGCAGAAAAACTGGATGATGTATTACAATTGGTGAAGGACCATAGGTTACAGGAAAGAGGGTCAATCTAAAGCTGTAGCTACCAAGTGCTGCAAGAAGCAAGTGCTATACCATATTTTGGAACTAGATCTCTTGAATTAATTTCAGCCAGTGCTTAGGCCTACAGTTGAAAGCATTTAGCATTGTTCAAAAATCCTCATGTAAAAAATACTTGCATTATGCCTGATTTTTAGCTTTAGTTGAATGTTGACAATTTTAATGAATATGATATATAATCCATTGTCGTTTAATGTTAAATATTCTTTAAAATGTTTTAGATTTGAACTTTTATAGAAGCCGAAACTGGAAATATGTTTTGATTCCTTTTTGTCTGACTTTAAAAGGAGAGTTGTAACAAAGCTGTTAGTGTTGTAGCTGATCTGCTCTGGCTCAGTTTTCAAAACTTGAAGTGTCGAAACAAGGGAACTGCAGATCCGTCTTGATGTTCTCATAGATCTTTTCAGTTTAGTTTAATGACGAGGCAAAACCCCCACATTTTGAGGGTCAAATACTGAAATGTTTACTGTAGCTCTGTTTTCCTAACAAAACTCTTGAGAATATTGGTTTCATAAGCCGTTTTAACTAGTGAAATAGTTACAGGAAAATGTAAAAAGTTGTATGGTTGGTATAGAGTGAGGTTTTTTGTATAAAGATGTTTGGGCTAATCTGTTGGAAACTATTATTGGAGCACTGGTATAATTGACTATAGAGCCAGTGTGCTTTGGCACTAGCAGATGCTATTGCTGTTGTATGGAGCAGGACTATGTGAGTGGGAGGAGACCTAAGACTGCAAGTACAAGGTGGCATAAGAAAATAATTTCTGTATGCAGAAAACACCCTTTCCCTCTATATAACAAAAAGCCAGTTCAGTGCTGTTATAAAAATAGCTTTTAGTAATACTGACTATATATGGATGCTCTTGAAAACTGTTCGCATATAAGCATTAGCTTTCTCTCTATTGAACACACAACACTCAGCAGTAGAAATCTGGAAAAAACAAAGCAGAACAAAACCAAAAAGCAACCAACCAGCAGTTTTCCTAGGTATTACTTAAGCTCTGGATAAGATACAAATTCTCATTTATGAGAATTTTCTTGAGCTTATATGCGTACTCTGAGCAGACCATGAACATAGGTCATGAAACAGTAATAAGAAGGAGCTACCCTGAAGATGTGTTGACACGGGGGATAAATGAAGTAATTGTGAAGTGTGTGCTCATCGTGTGAAAGGAATAAGAATGTCTTATATTTATCATAACTTCTATTTGAGAATTTTAAAGAATTTTAGTACCATTCATGAGCTAAACCTTGCAACTCTAGATTTTTTTAATCTTGATTTTTACATCAGAACATCAAGATATGAGTATGATCAGTGACTTACAGTCACTAAAGACTATATGTAACGTAATGAGTAATAGAGTTTATTTCCTGGTTCCAAATTCTGTTTTCTAACTGTAATACTTCAGTGCTTAGATGGAGACTTGTTTGTGAATGGTAATATCAGCTTTCTGCATCAGAAGCAGTAAGAATTAATTTCATTATATAAATTAAAAGGAGCATCAAAACAATATATAAATAAACTAAGGAAATAACTTTTAAAACATCAGCCCTCTTGCCAAGTCTATTCAGTTTCATAATATTAAATATGGACGAAGGAAAAATGTTAAACTTCTGAATGTTCACAACACTAATGTATTCAGCTTTTAAAAATAAGCTTTTTTTATTTAGAATGTGATAATATATTTCTTTGTCACTGTGGTAAATAAGATACTTTAGCATAGCAGAAATAATTGTGTGAAATATCTTGATGGAATCACAATGAAAAAACAAAATAAATTTTAAAGGTTTGCATGTCTTAAACTCTGTTGCTATAGAAATATTGCATATATTTTTTTTCTTCTTTCTCTGAGGCAGCCAAGAGAATTTCACAGGAATAGGCTAGACTTCAGAGAACTTCCATGCCTGTTTCATTTAGGTGAAATAACTTTCAGAAATGAATGTATAGGCTTTCAAGTTAGTGTTGTGTTCTTTTCCTCTGTTCATATGAAGATTGATACCTAAGTTATGTTTAGTTGCTGTGGAGTCAAAATAATCTATTGCTGTGTCTTAAAATGAGGAAAATGTGTATGGAATAAATAGATAGCTGTAGTTAATAAATGATTACTTTCTATAATACTTACCTGTGATACTGAAGTGTTTAGGTCTCCAGAGGTTTTTAATTCTTGCTTTAGTGCAATTAGAATTATCTTTTCTAACATTGCTTCAGAAGAGATGTTAGTGTGTTCCAGTCTGGCTTCAAATTTGTATTCACTATCTGAGATGGTTGAACCTTCTAGTGTTGGAATTGTCCATTAACGTCTTGAAAATTGATTCTTTAGTCGATGTGTTTTTAACAATAGGATAACTTCATTTAACACTGACCCTTATTTTTGAAAAATAATATAGTCTTGCTGTAGGTGGCATTCATGAGGAATACTTGCCTGGCAATATTTAAAAAAAAAAAAAAAAAAAAAAAAGGGCGGGGGGGAAGAAAAAGCTTGCAAACCAAAAAAACAAATCTATTCTCTGAAGAAAACCAAAATGTGCATCAGTTCTTAACTGAATCCTCATTATGCCAGCCACATAGAGCTCCATTATTTTGATGAATTCTATTACTGTCTCTGTTAGCCTTTTCTTACAGATAGCTATAGAAGTACACATGTTAATGGTAACACACTGCTTCATGCAACTGAAGGAAAGGAAGGATTATGTGTCTGTAAGGTTCAGTAGAATCAAATATTCATTTTCTAAGTATAAAAATATTCTTGGAGCTTGAATATGAAAACTAAACTTTTTTAATTCCCTCCACTTGTTTTCATAGGTAGGTGTCAGTTTTTAAAAGTCATCATGTAGGAGCTATACATTTCTTAGTGAATTCAGACTAATGGTTGATGCTTACAATGGTTTATTTGTAGGGCAGAATTCTTATTTAGCTTAGTTCCTTTGAACTATATTTTGGCTGATATCATCTAACAACTAATTGTGACGCCCTTGTGTTTGTGGGGAAGCCGTTAGTTTTCAAAGTCATAGAAGCTGTTGTGATCTTGAAATTGATTGTGGGTTTTTTTTTTTGGTCGTGTTTTTTTGTTGTTTTCTTTTAAAGTTCCTACTGAATTGATAATTATATGGAGTAGTTATCTGGCCTGTTATCACTCAGGAGTTCTTCAGTGTGTTTGGCTTACTTTCAGCTTAATGCATCTGAAATGAGCAACTACTCAGCTGTGAAGTCCCACTTACGTATGAAGTAAGTGAATAGCTGCTTGAGTGTACATCAGTTCACTGCTTTACCGACTCATCCTTTTCTGACCTCGAGAAGGTAGATCTTTCTGTTTGGCCTGCGTGTGATAGACTGAGTGACATTTTGACTTGTTAGAACAATCTGATTTCATGGCCACAAAACAACTGCCAGCTAGTAACTCTTTTAAGCTTTGTAGCAGCAAGTGGGACTCTGTATTAATGTATTTTTAAAGCATAGAAACTTTTAAATTAAACTTGAGAGCACAGTAAATTTGTGTTTATAAGCTTCCTACTTGTTGCTACACTTCCCAATTTTAAGAAGGTAATATTTATTTTTTTATGCAATTCACATCTCTCAAACTCCCTGGGTTCACTTATGTGTGCTTCAGCACTCTGCTGGTGTTGGTTGAGCAGAAGGTCCAGTGTGCCCTGAATATTGCAGGCTTACGATGCTTGGTGGTGTGCATTGCTCTCTTTCTCTCTTTTCCCTTTTCATCTGCACGTTTCTAGATGGTGGCAAAGAGAAAACCATGTTCTGATGAGAGTCCTATAGTAGATAAGCTTGAAAAGCTTGCTGAAAGGATTTGGATATTCCTCTCTGCTGGCTCTTAGAACAAATTTCGGTATGTCTGGTAAGAGTGTCTTGCATGCTGAAGCGTATTATGTTAGTCGCAGGTTTATTAGAGCAGCTTTCCATGAATAAATGTGGTGTGGTTTGATTGTTCCGCATCTTCCAAGATGGTGCGTTTTTTTTATAGATTGCATTTTTGGAAATAGTAGTAGCAAACCCAAGGTCTATGGAAGGTGAGGATATGTCATAGCTCTTCATGAAGCATTTCTTATCAGAGCTATTGTACTTGTTTGAAATTCCGGTTAACCTGCTGTGTTTAGTAAAAACTTTACAGTAGCTGAAAACAAATTGCAGGAAAAGTTTGCTCTTCTGGTTTTTATTTTGAATGCTTGGCAGCATGTTGTTTTTTCCTTGGAGTCACTTAAGCCCTCTCTGCAAATATTTGTGCACATGTAGTAAGTTAAACATATGTTCAACTTCAGTTGTATTGCTTGTAGAGAAGTGTATGCAAGATTGGGGCACATCTGACTTTAGTTTTTATGTGACTCCCTTCACAGGTGAAGAAATCTTAAAACTGTCAAAACATACGGCACCTCATACAGTATATTAAACCGTTTTTAGTATTGCATCTCAACTGATATTTCCATTTCATGTAGTTCAAAATAGTTGGTAGATGTAGTGGCAGCTTTTAAGTGTTTTCTGTGTTATTAGAATATACTTTGAGGATGAAAAATAGAGGATGGGTATAGATTTATAACTTAGAACAAGTTTGCTTTTTATGTTATGCACCATTTGAGATAAAAAGTTCAATTTGCTAATGGGTTGCTTATGTATAGAACTATTCATCTAAAAATTAAAGCTGCTTATTAGTCAAAGAGTAGGCAATTGTCTTAGCAGTGACAATAGATGTTAATAATTTTCAGTTGTGAACCTTAGAACATTCACTTTTTTTTAATGATATCCTTTTTTATTGCAAGATGGATGTTCAGTGAGGTGAGGCTAAATCTATTAATAAATATACAATACCTGCTCCCCAACTCTGCTGCCGTTCTTAGTAGAATTGCTTGAGGTACTTTGGAGTGATACTTGACATCAGGGATGGAAGAGGGACCTCAGGAGGTTGTCTAGTTAGACCTGCTGCTCAAAAGCAGTATTTTCCTAAAAATATATCTATTCCTAAAATGTCACTAGGAAAAAGTTGTGTAAAATTAAATTATCCTTCTCTTTCCAGAGCACCTTTCCCCTGCCCCGCCTCTTGCTATGCCTAGCTCATTTTAGTGACACTGCTGTGCTATCTTCTTTTGAGCGCTTGAAAAGAGAATTCCAGGTAAAAGGAAGCAAAGGTCTTCGGTGCAAGCAGGTGCTTTTGTTGTTGTTGTTGGTTTGGTTTTGTTTGTTTGTTTTCTCTTTGACTCTCATTTTCCCCCCTTTGTTTGTTTCTGGTCTTAATCTGCCACACCCACAACATTGCTGTCTGGTTGTTTGCTTAACTTTTGCAAAAATGCTTTGAGTCTCCCTTTCCTTGCTTGTTAGGCAAGGATGGAGTTGCAGTATCCCCAAGTCCACCACATTGAATATGTACATGTAGTATGCTATTATCTACTTACACACATAAGCTTTAAAAAAAACCCCCAAAAAACAACAAACCCCCCAAATCCCTCACCTTAACTAATCCTTGTATGAAAATATCTGTGAGTCTATGCTCACTTCAGAAGTTTCATGCTTGAAAAACTTGAGTCTACCTTATGGACCTCTTCACACTTTCCTGATCCATCTGTTCATCTAGCACAGCTTCTTCTCTATCCCTTCACACGATCTTAGGCTGTTGAAATGCAAGACGCCTTTGCAGATCCTTTAATTGGTAGTAGTCTTTATTTTTACTTCTTGGAAAAAAAAAAAAAGCGCACACACACACAAAACCAACCCAAAAAACTCCACCCCAAAATCTTGTGTTTTCTTTCTCCCTTATTTTTTTGTTGGCATTATTATTATGATGTTTTAAATTACATGCCATTATAATGTTTTTATGCAACTGTTATTTTTCTACTTAACTGTGAAATCTTGTTTGGGTACAGCTTGTGTTTAAAGACAGTTATTTATGGAGTGCTGGAGCTGTACATCATGATGTACAGTCAGTAGTGTGTTGACCTGTTAAGTCCATAGACTAGAAGTACTACTTTATGCAGTATAGCCTATTATAAAACAGAAAACCTTGAAGTGAGGAGTGGCTAATGGTGATGAAATGCTTTGTGGAACAGGTGGGACTTCAGAGTTTTATTTTGGTTTGAGGGAAGGTTGCTTATGCAATTGTTCCATCTGTCCATCCATCTGTCCATTAGCCTGTTCTCCCACCCTGCCAGTAACTTCTGAACCACTTGCTCAATTTCTAGTCGACTTTGCCAGAAGGGGCAGTGTTCTCCAGCTCTCTTGCAGGCATACAGGTCTTAAGGAAACAAGCAGACGGTTAGAGAAGAGACTGGGCAAGAGTTGGGGAACTCTGCTCTGTGTCGCTGCAGTCAGCCTGTAGTAATACATGATCATGGCATTCGTTGCCTTTTGCCAAGCCAGTGTGGGAAGTATAGAGATGTGAAGCTGATGTGATGGGTTATTGAGTTGTGCATAATGGGAGGGACATCACAGGGACAATAATTCGGGGATGTTGTTGTAGAAGGGGAGTAAGGGTACTCTCATGGGTGATCATGGGACCCAGAGATATTGTGGGTGACCTGTTTGACATTGCCTGATGGAAATTGTGTTGAAATTTAAAGAATCTCCTATCTTTAAGGGAAATTGGGGGGAGAGCTGCTCAGTTGAAATCTATCATAAAGAGCATGGAAAAGGTGAGAATTGTAGGTGGAATAGAAAACGTGTCATCTGATGTATGTGGGTAAGAGGTCGTACATATCCTACAAAATCGCTGACAGAAATATGAACTTGATGCAGGAAGAAGAGTGACAGCCAACTGGGAGGAACTTCAAACATTGAACCTCAGATATAGAACAGAGGGGGTTAGAGAGAAAAGAGGTGCTGTAGCAGAGCAAAACAAATGGAAATTACTGAAATATTTCTTGAAAAACGTGGAGGGCTGAAATGTTCAGTTTAGAATTTCGAGAGTTCTGAAACTTCAACACAACAAATGGGTTGCTGGACTTTCTTTAAAAATTCTACTACTGTTATAAATAAAACCAGATTTCAGTATGAAGGTGATAGTGTGGGATGCCCACAGTAGTAGTAACAAAACAATATTTTCAGAAGGTGAACCTTGACTCTGCTTTTCCTAAAAAATAGCTATTTCTGTCATTTGGAGATTGTTGAATCTGTTTCAGTAAATTCTATACATATTGACATTTTACTTACCTAAAGCTCTGTGAGGGAAGAGCATATTTGAAAAAAATCATGGCCTTCTGTTAAGCTAGTTGTTTTTCAGTTGCTTCTGTTGACTCATTATGCGATGTATCTTGCAGAAAAAAAAATCTGTGTATATTTGTAACCAATTTATTTGAAACTTAAGATAGATTGCTTTAATGCTAAGTTTGGAGACCAGGAGATGTGGTGGTGTGTGTTTTTGCATGTGTTGGCTTTGTGGTGTGGTGTTGGTTGGTGGTTGTGGTTTTTTTTTTTTTTTTTTTAAGAAAATCAAAGTTGTTTATACAAGTCACCATAAAATAAAGTGACTAAAATCATGCTGCAAATAATATGTGTGGATGAAGGGAGATAGGAAGGTATTTGTATTAAGGCCAAAGTCTGCTTGGCTTTGATGATACAAAGTACTGAACAGCCCTGGGAGGGCAGGAGGCCTAGTCTGTATTTTTCCACACCAGGAAAATGGGTGACCTTTTGTTTGACTGTTCCAGTTTTATTCACTTAAAATAACATTTGAGCTATTGTTCGCTATTTCACTGAAAATGGAATGACAAATCAAGCTTGTTAGCTAGTATGCTGTCCTTTTAAATAATTAGACTACATAAAGCTTCAATGCTAGGGGAAAAAAAGATTGTGCAATTACAGAAAATATGAATAAACGGTTTAGTAAATTTACTTTTCCAGTCTAAAATCAAAAGCTATGTTTTTTTAAAATACTAGTTCTTTTTTAATATTTCAGACTTTTGAAGACTATTAACTATTGTAGCTTTTACTTTGTAGCTACAAGTATTGTAGCTACAAGACTATTGTAGCTTTCACTTTGTGACTATCAAACTCTTCTGGATTTTTCTTGCATTGCTTACAGTTTAATATAACTCCTTGCTCACTTCCTGATTTTGATCATTGGTTTTATTTTTCTTCTCTTTTTACTTTGTAAAGTACAGCAGTAGTTACAACAGAACAGCCCCCAACAAAATGCACAAGCTGTGGAGCCCGAAGCACCTTTACTATCCAAAAAACATGCATACCCCCAAATTTGTGGAATGACTTGTAGTACAAAATGTACAAGGTTGATGGTGGAGGGCATGTAATGCATGAAAATTAGAGTGTGTTTTGTACTGTTGCATCTTGAGGGTAAAGGCTGTATGGTGGGACCCTCATCCTAATTTGTGCTTATGGAAATTGCGGTACAGATAAATGCACACTTCCAGTTTCTTCTACCTGTTGTGAATGTTAACTAATACTTAGAAAGGAAAATCTGATATCTTTCCTATCCTTAAAGCTGATTTTGCATACAATGCCAAGAATTAAATAGTGGAAGCAGGGTTGCAGTAGCGGAATGGAAGCAGGGATGAAGATGGGGCTATTTTGTTGAGCACTTTTGCAGATTTTTTCATCTGCTTTGGAGCCCTGACATGGAAGACTTGTGTACTGGGTTTCATGGAAGACTGTGTGCCTTGTGCTGGGCCATGTGATGGAGAAGGGTCTGGCACAAGGCTGTGGTGAGAGGTTGCCCCTGTGGACAAGGCTCCCACTATCGCTGAGCCTTCCTGCTCAAGATGAAGCACTTGCCTGGGCCAGCTCTACTGCCCAAAGGTGGGATTATTCAGTGGATAGTGGTCCTTGTGCTGTGCTGCTCATGTTTGAGAGAATACATCATGCTAAAGGCTTAAGCCGGGGAGCTGCAGATTCAATTTAATATTCAAAGTGTAGGATTTGACAGCTCTGCATGTAGCATATATATTTGTGCAATGTTAATTTATGGGCTTTTTTTACCATTTCATGCCTCATTTCTATCTCTTAGGATGAAAATCCAGTCCACCTGTGAAGCTGAAATAATTGGATTTTATTTCAGGTGCAATGATAGATGAACATTAAAGTGGACCTTTAAAATAAATTACATTTGTGAGATGGATGGTGAATTTCCCCTAAATTCCTTTCCCTTCTCTGATAGACTTTTAACATTTTGTTGAGGAACTGAGGGGCAGATGAAAAGAAATTGTAGGTTTTCATATTCATTACATATGGCAGACGGTGGTGGTGAAGTTCCTCTGCTGAAAACCAGAAATAAATTTGAACGTGATGTGAATTGCTTAATGTCTGCCAATGCCTGGTAGTTTATAGAACAGATTTTCATCATGATACCACAGCAGAGAAGCATTATTTATGCCTTAACTTGCACTTCAAGTCTAGAAGTAAAATATCAAAAGTCAAGGTTGTTTTTAAGATATCATAACACTTGCATGAAAATACTTTTGTATAGTTGCATTTTGCAAGTAAAAGCACAAGTATATTACTGTAGCGTAGTATATGCTCATGTTTAGGTTCTGTAGGGCTAGTGGTAGAAGAGCAAATGATGCTGGGCACATGAGTATTCATAAGGTAGAGAATTTCCTGTGATGTTTGCTTTAAGATTGACTCTAAGAGTACAAAAATGTACAAAATGTACTCTTAATGCTCTACAGTTTTATTATACATCAAACTGTTAAATTATTTGTTACCAAATCAGGTTTTAAATTACAAAAGCCTTATTTTGTACTGTACTTAATCCAGCTTGGCTAAAAAGCAGCTTTTAGGGATGTCTTCCTGCTGTTTTTAGTTCTACTGTATGCCACTGAGTCTCATGTGGACCACTTTTATAGTCATTTATGATACTTTACGTGGGACTGCCAATGGTGATGTATTGATATTGGGAAAATACTGGATTTTTTTTCATACAAGGAATATACCTTTTGTACATTTGATATATGTTTAAGAAACATGCTAACAGCTTATTTTTTCCCTGTGGTGTGGGGGTTTTTTGGCTTTTTTGGTTTTTTTGGTTTTTTTAGAAAACTGAAAGTATTTGTATGAAAGCCACAGATTATATTGAAATTGAACTGAAGAGAAATTATCCAAAAGGTATATGGAATACTGCAGTATGAAGAGAAGGTTTTGAAATAATTTTTAAGGAAATCTTCTGCTGGAATATGTGATTACCGTATTATTTTTCTACTAACTTCTTCATTTTGATAAGTCTTCTTCCCTTTTCTCTGATTAAATAAAGACAAGTGGACTTTCTCTTTTGAACGTTGTTCCTTACCAATACAGAATACAGTAATGTATGTTGTGCTTGTCAGTTTTATAGTTGTTATTAAGATGCTTTCTAATAATTCCACCTGAGGAAAATAATACTGCCACTTAATAGCAAAACCAAATCATCGAAGGAGGAGAAACATAGGCTCAAACTCATCTGAAAAAAAAGATGAAAGCAAGCGTTGAGCAATTGCACTGCACTACCTAGGAGAAATGTAATCCTCTTGAAGGAGAAACATGCAAAATAAGTTTCCAAATTGATTTTGAGTTAAGATATCAGTAGCGGGGTGAGAGAGCACTGTCTGTGTGTGCCAGTGGTAGCTGTGTAGGGTACAGCTGTGATTGGAGTGCTAAACAAAGTAGAGTATAAGTCAAGGTCACAACCGGACTAAATTCCCAGTGAATAAGAGTTCTAGTGTGCAGCCATTGACTAACGCTTATTTTGGTTCAAGTTACTGTGCTTCTAAAATATTGTGAACATGTCATACTTGAATTAAAATCTAAACAATGTTAGACGTAGGTCCTTACGAACCTTTCCTTTCAAAACAGAATGATTAGGTCAAAATAGGACTTGATCCTTGGATAGTGTGAAATAGTTAAATTGCCAGATAGTTAATAGTTATTTACATGCATTTGTTAGATGTTGAAAACTGTATCTCTTCTGTCAGAACTTTTGAGAGTCAGTTTTAGCAAACAAGTAGTCTGACCTTTTTGTTTAAAATTCTTCCAAAATTATGGGACATCAAGTAAGCATTTAATGTGTGTTTTTAAATTGCCCTCGTGCCTTCAAGAAGTTCTGGTAGTATTGTGTGCCATGGACTAAATGACTGTAGACAGTTGTTCAGATACATTAAGTGGAGTAAATAAAATACATTACATTTGGAAAAACTGGATAAATAGGCATGGTTTTCAAGATCCATGCAGTATAAGGAGTTGTGCTGATCATGACCTGAAACAATACTTTGAGTTCATTGAATGGGCCTATTTAATTGCCTGTTTTGCATGTCTTATTTTAAGAGGTTCGTGAAACAATTTGGAGTAATACAAATGGGAGCAAAATTTGAGAAAACATCATGTTTATGCATTTTGGTAGAAACGGTGAATGTCCTGGGCTGTATTGGAACTTGCTATGTGGTTTTCACTGTTGTTGCTTCGTTCCCTTCAGGCTGGTGCCTTTGTTCTTTCATGCACTGATATTCATATGCTTTTTATACAGTTTTAAGGTAAAAAAGTGGTCAGCATTTTCTTTGACACTTATTTGTAATTATTCCTTTAGTTAAAGAATATGGTCATCAAGTAGCCCTTCTGCAAAATAATAAACATGATTTCTGCCTCTCTACTGATATAGTAATACTGTACACTATCCCCATATTGTATTCCTTGCAGTTGAGGCACAACTTAATTGAATCAGAGCTGGAGGATACGAACAGCAAATGTTTTCATCTATTCTACTTAAGAAATCTAAAGATAGAGCTGAAGTAGAAATGAGTTTTTCTGGTGGATATACTGAGAATGCATTTTAGGTAGATTTTGCAGTTTTGTCAATGACACGAGCTCAGGTGTTCTGAGCAGACCTCAGAGTGCCACTGCTCCTGTCTAGGTATATAGGAAGTTGTTTGGAACTTCTTAATTTTCTTCTTTTGAATTGTGGGGACCGTGGAGATCTTGGCTTGGCATTTGAAATTACTGAATAGGAACTGAAACAAAGGACTTCCTAAGTTGTAGACTGCTTTTAAAGTAAAATATTGAAGTATGCTGAGCTCTTTTATTGAGTGATAATTGTAATTTCTCCCTAGAAGTTCCGGTATTATGTTTTTCCCTGTTATGTCGATTTGTATTAAAGAGATGAAAGGTTAGGATGGTATATCAGGGGTTTTGCGTGTGATTAATATATGTTTTAAATTGTTTTATATTTTTTTTGTTTTCTGTTGCAGTTTCATGAAATCTTGCAGGCTGTCACTTCCTGTTGGGAAATATTGCTGAAATTATGAATGGCTAACTGCATAATGATGCATTTTAATGAAGATAATCATTTTATGTGGTGAAGTACTGTCACAGGTTGCCCAGAGAGGTGGTAGATGCCCCATCCCTGGAGACATTCCAGGCCAGGCTGGACGGGGCTCTGAGCAACCTGATCTAGTTGAAGATGTCCCTGCTCATTGCAGGGGGTTGGACTAGGTGAGCTTTGAAGGTCCCTTCCAACCCAAGCTATTTTATGATTCTATGCTGTGATTTGCATTGAACAAATTTGCTTATTTCTGTGACCTCAGTGTGTCTCCCAGTGAACCACCTTTTTTGCGTCTTGGTTCTATTTTAGAATTGCTGCCATGGAGGGCAAATGTTGAATAGGGTAAGTCTAGGAAGTGAATGGGGATTGTTTTATTTATTAACAATTATTTTAATGTGAGAATGAAGGTGTTACTTGCCACATTTTGCTGGTTTTGTTCATTATGGCTTTTTGTGTTTTTCAGTGGCTTAACTGTTGACTTCTAGAAATGATTAAGACTATATGATGAATAACTGTTGAAGGGAATTTTTGGATGGGAGTCCTTTTTCTAGAGAATAAGCAGATTTTGTGGGATCTGGCTAAGTGTTTTTGGTAAGACTTCATCTTTGATATTGTAATGTATATCTGTTGAATATTAACCACAGAACTTTGAGTTCTAACAACTGTATTTGCAGTGGCTGTTTAATAAGTAAATGTAGCAAACATTAGGAGTTGGATCTCACGGCTCTTGCATACCCATATTATCTGTACAGAGAGATTAAGAGATTTATTACCAAACTTTTCCTGGTCTGCAAAAGAAAATAACAGTCCCAGCACTGTAATGAAATACAGTTTGAGTCCTGAATCCATGTAGTCTTCAAAAGTGTTTATCTGGAGGTTAGGTTACAATACTCCAATATTTGGAAAAGAGAAAGCACTTGTTTTGTTAGTGTATTGTTTAGTAACATAGTTGCTTAACGTGGTTCCCTGTGGGAAGCAAGCTGTTAGTTTTGGGCTATTGTGAGCACCTCAATGTGAGCTGTCCTTTATGTAATTCGTTCAAGTGGAGAAAAAAGTCAGTTATTTAGTATGAGTTGTTCAACTGCATAATGTGGTTTTGGTTTTTTTTTGGTTATGCATTTAACAGTTTTGTTCTTCTAATTAGGACATTAAAAACCCACTATGATCTTGATAATTTTTTTTTTTTTTTCGGAAGACTAAAGGCCTGGTAGTAATTAAGTCATAATTACATAAACTTTACACTTCTAGCTTTGCACTTCCTTTGTACTCCTGTAGATGAGAAAATAAAACAAATGAGGTTAAAGAGTATATCTTCTTTATAGAAAGCGCAGGTAGTATATTTTGAGGTTTAAGCAATATATTAACTAATGAGGTGACAGAATGTGAAAGTATGAAGAGGGGAAGCATTGTCTGTGAGGATGGGGGGTGGTGCTGCCTTTTGCTGTAGTTCAGCTATAAACACAATTTACAAATACTGTAATTCAGGAACAGAGGCTAATTTGCTTTTTCAACAGTGGGAAGTACATCTTTAGTGAGATCTGCTGTTACACTGTGTTTTACAGACAGTTTCATCTCTGTAGCTGTTGAATTTTCCAGGATGGGTCATTCTGTTTGGTAGGCTTCTACGGTTCTGAATTTCAGGGGAATATTTGCAAATGTTGCGGTAAATTAAGGAGAAGGAGGAAAAAAAAAGTCTTCATTGGGAAAAGATACTGGTGAAATACCAAGCTCAACACTTCTGTGTTTATTTTAGCAAAAAAATTTAAGAACTTTGTGCTTAGATGCCAGTTGTGTGCTGTGTCAAGTTGAAATAGAAAAAAGTCAGTCTGCGTTGTGCATTCATTCATATTCACTAGAGCAAAAAATACACGTGTAAACTTGATTCAGCACATTTCTGTTTATCTGAAGTTTGAAGTCCTCTGTTACTCTGAAGTGAAGCCTACCTCTTCTTTTTTTTTTTTTCACGCTTAAGTAGAATTGCATTGAGATTTGTAGTACCCAGTATCAAATTAGTTTAGGTGATTACATTCTTACAAATAGTCCACTTGTATGATACAGAAATTCTATGTGTACAGTGGGGAAGGTGATCATCTTAAGGGAAGGTGATCATCTTAAGGGAAGGTGATCATCTTAAGGGAAGAACACTTTTCTATGGTGTCTGAGTTTTAAATCTTTTTGGTTTTGTCTTGCGTTGCCCACTTTTCTTCCCAAAGTATGGTTTTGAAGCTCTTAGAATTGTAGTATTCAGAAAGTGTATTTTGAAAATTATAGGGAACTATGTTTTATCAATTGAATTAAGTTGCTAATTGTCTTCATTTGACAGTTACCTTTAGATATTTACAATACACAGTCATTTTTAAGAATAAAAAAGCTCTAGCCTTACTACTTTCGTTTAAAGATGCGGCTGTGATAGTGACAGTAATAAAATGAAATGCTGAACTAGAACTATTCCCCAAAGTCTTATTTGCTGTCAGATATCCCAGAAAACATGGAATGATGCAAGGTGCTGTAATAGTAAATCATATTTTGTGCATAGGAAGTCTATCCCAAATTAGCTGGAAAAGCTGATGATAATTTTATTGTTTTAGATGAGACAATAACGCATTAATCAGGTACTTTGAAAGAACAAAACATGCAAGAATTCATTCACCTCTAGAAGGCTATGTATATCTAAAATTGACACTACATAGTAGTCTCTGCTAGTGGGTACTAGGTGTAGCAAGTTCTACTTTGTTAATGATCTTCTGCATATGGAAGCTCTACTGTTATTCTCCTGCACTTCCCTGTGGCCGACATCTTAAAACATGATATTAATGAGATTACGGTCAGCAGCCTTTAATGTTTTTAATTCTGATTTTTATCAAGGTGTATGAGTATTTCATAACTGGAGCTCATATACATATGAACTCTAACTTTCTGCTACTTGCCTGAGAATAAAAATTCACTGTTTCTGCCTATAGGGTTTGCTTTACAGCAGAAGATCATGTGACAATGTCTTCAATATTAGTGCTTTAGCCATGTTTTTCTACAACTGGGTCTGTATAATACTTGTTCACTCTGCATATTTACGGCAAATACAAGATGTAGTAAAGAAAATGTATATTGTTTAGGATCGACTCTTTTTACAAGGCATAGGTAGTTTATTTGGTGGTGAGTATAGGATTCTGTTAATGTCACATGTTTGTGTGCTAATCAATGGAAATATATTGAAGGAGATCAGAAAATATTGAGTGTTAACTCCATATTGTTCTATGTTTTTGTATCAGTTAAACAAAGTTGCTTTTAAACCACAAATAATAAATGTCTCTTCAGGAAGACTTTCCTGTGTTTTGCTTACAATTTCTAAATATAAACCTCTGTATTTTTTAAAAATAGAAATTAAAGAAATTTAATTACACCCCTTAATGAGTGTTGAGATGAAGGAATAATGTACACTTCAAGAAGTACTGACAACACACCCTATTCACTTTCCATTCTAATTCCATTTAAACTGGTAAAATAAATGGAGAGGCAAAAAAGAGCAAATAGTACTGCCGCTGTGTACTAACGTCATGTTAGTTGTCAGGTTCTGTACTTAAATGGGATGTTACACTCAGTAGCTATGAGATCAGTTTAACAGTAGTGAATTACAAAGGTCAAAAGGTGGTTACTGTTGTTTGGATGTTACAAATCTGCAAAAACCAAAGTGGCAAAAGAATTCTTAGAAGGCATAGGTAGATAAAGGCTGTTCTGTATCTGTTAGTAGACTTAAATGAGGATTTCACAATATTGAAATATGTTGGATTTTGGAAAAATCGAGAGGAAGACAGGGATTTGGTTTTGACTTTAGCACACTTATTGCACACATTTGTAGAACTGTGGTTTTTTTCACTTCTCTCCCTTCTCTGTTCAGCTCCCTTTTTGGAATAAAAGTTCTAATTCATCAGTATAGCTGAATTGCTACACTTAATGGCACTGACTGATAAAAAGGTAAAATGAGAATAATTACTTCTGACTAGATGCAGTCATAAGAACACAGATAAACTGTGACTACAGCTATAACTTAATAACTTTTGAAATTTCTAGGTTCCTGTGTTCTTTCAGACAGAGACCACTTAGCATTATTTTCAATATTCAGTGAAAGCAAACTGAAGACATGGTAGAACCAGAGTTCTCTAAAGTCCTGTGCTTCATGGGAGCTATTGTAGGTGAAAAATCCTATAGCCCTGTGTTAGTTTCTCTGGGATCCTAACCTTTTATATTGATATTTGAGTGTAACCAGTTTAGGTTCTTCAAACAACCTACCTGCTATGTGGCCTTTAAATGATGAGTGTGACACTTTTAGAAAAAAATATTTTGAACATATGGCTCAACTATTTCTCAGTCTTTTAGAATTAATGGTTGTGACTCTTGGTTAGCTAAGGCAGTTTGTTTTTTAGGTTGTGCTGTTCCTTGGAGGTATATTCTTTTTACCACAGGGTAAAGCTAATAGATTTTAAGTCCTGGAACAATTACTGTAATCAACTGCCTTGTCTGCTGCAAACCAGTTTATAAAACTCCATCCAGTAATCTGTGTGTCAGGATGATAACATTAAATTTGAGCTGAACTAGTCTTTACTTGCTAGTGCATATTGGGTAAATTATTCCTGTATTAAATTACTCTTCTTGTTACAACTGTCTTATTGTCAATATGGTATGAAAATTATGCCCTTTTTAGCTTTTAGGCTGTGTTACATAGAATCATAGAATTGTTTCAGTTGGAAGAGACCCTCAGGATCATCGAATCCAACCATAACCTAACTCTAGCACTAAACCATGTTCCTAAGAACCTCATCTGAACGCCTTTTAAACACCCCCAGGGGTGGTGACTCCACCACTTCTCTGGGCAGCCTGTTCCAATGCCTGACAACCCTTTCAGTGAAGAATTTTTTGCCTAATATCCCATCTAAACCTCCCCTGGTGCAACTTGAGGCCATTTCCTTTTGTCCTCTCACTTGCGACTTGGGAGAAGTCAGAGTGCACTAAACAAGGCAGTACTGAAATCTAGATCTGAGGAAGAAATTATCAGACTTCACCAAAAAGAGAACAATAGGATATTTGGGAGAGTGTTAGTATGGGGCAGAGTCTTTGGGAGGATATTCAAGGTTGCCTTTACATGCCTGTAGTATTCTTATACTATACTCTGTATTCCCTTCTGGCTGTTGTAAGAAACCAGATGCTAGATGTGGTACACCTGTGGTCAAACAAGTGTAACTGTTTTAATGTTCTTGAAAGATTGGATCTTTAGTAAAGATCCATTTTTTTAGGCAGATGACAATACTTCATATAGACTCGTGCTATGTTATCAGTTCCATAAAGCTTTGAAATACCTGTGGTCTGTGGGTCTTACTAGTGTTAATGTTCTGCTTTCAATTTAAAAAAATAAACTCCAGGAGAATCAAAAGATATCTAGCCCCCTTTTAAAGGCACAGATCTTATGCTTATGAAAAATGCATAACACTGTTTTGGAAGACACTGCCTGTATTCTTTCTTGATTGGTGGGGAGCTAGGCAGGGATTTTTAAAATAATAATTTGGTAACGTAGATGTGTTGATTGGATCTTAGGCCCCTAGCCTGATTCTGTATTTAGCAGGTACTCTTCAGTGTTACAAAGAGGATTTTTACTTCATTTAAGATCTGAACTGGAAGCTGTGAGGAAACCTGTTGGCTTGTGTAAAACACAAGGTGACTCTTAAGGAACGTAGAAGGACCAGTACTAGAAGCAAAAAGAGGAAAAAGTAACAATATCCTTCCCAGCTCATTAACTGGGAAGTGAGCAATATATAAGCTTTGTTTTTTTCATTAACATGTTTGGAAGTACCAATCTTAACCTTTGCTTAAGCTGCAAGTCTTATGCCTGGCTGTTGACTGTATGAATTACTGGTTTTATGACAGTTTTGTTTTAAATAGGAAGGTCTGAGTGTTTGTGCCGATCTCTTCAAAGTATCTGAATGACTGAGTGTGATAGCAAGACATTTTTCATTTTCAAATGGTGGGTAGTAATGTATCTGCCTTCAAAAAATTCCTCAAGCAATTCTAGGTAAAGAATTTACCACATTAAGTTGTTTAGCTCTTAAATGAGTTTTTTGCACACTGTATAAACTGCATTTATAACATGAAATAAAGCAATGTGGTTTGGACAGATTAATGCATTGTGGACAGATTATCGTGTAGAGGAAGTTTTTATTGATGCCTCTGCTCTTGTGTGATTTTTTTTTTGTTGTTGTTTGTTTGGGGTTTTTTAATTGTATCAGGACTAGGGTGCATTAAAATTATTTCTCTAACACTATCCTGTCTGTTAGCATTTAGAGGATGTCACCAGTAGATCCCATTTTGTTGTGAACAGGATGGAGGAATTTGAGGCTACTGAAAACTTTGGGAACTCTTGAGAAAAATAATTTTTCAGTCCATTATGCCAGATTAAATCATTATGATGAAAGAGCCTTAAGCAGGTCAGAACTGATAGTTTAAACACTGGTTATACTCCAGCTGTGCACCACAAATAGTCTCTTCTGGTTTATATTGTTTTATTTGATGTAGTATTAAATGTTGTTATAGGCACATGATGTCTATGAATGACATTCTTACTTGGGCTTTTTCCTTCCCTAGTGCCCCACTGTATGGAAGAGATGTTGAGCAATTCTTTGATACATGGATGAGATGTGGTAGCCTTTGAACTGTGCCTTGGCAGTCTAATTGTAAAAGACAAATAGCGCAGGCATCAGTTTCAAAACAGTTAAGAAACTTAATCTGTTTTCTTAGAGCTGTATCTTTCACTGAATACCAGGCTGTGTATCCCCATACACTGAAATGGGAAAGGGATGCTAGAGAGAAGGGACCTTATAAGCGAAGAGTTTTCTCTATAGATTTCCAGCTTACTCAGTGTGGCGAGTAGGAGAGAGAATGGAAGCCAGTCATCCTTCCTTGGTTATAGGAGGCTGTCCTTTCTAATTTGAACAACTATTGCCTAGTCAGCGCTGGTACACTCCAGAGAAATCATAGGTACGCTTAGAGTTAAGCAAGCAAAGGAAAAGCAAAAACCTGTTGTTCTTGTGAGAATGAAAATACATAGTCTGGTCCCTTTCAGTAACTTCTCACCAAAACCATTTCTCCTCTTTGTTCTAAGCAGTAAACTTTTCATCATTGTTCTGCATCTCCACAGCAAATGAAAAAGACTAAAATCCTAAGGAGAACCGGAGATCGTGACACATTTTTACATGTTTGGTTCATGGTTTGATCAATGTCCTGCTTGTAGGCCTGAGGTTTTATTTATAGCAATGATATCATAGTATGCTCTGAGTGATACTCCATAGTGTTCTGTTGTGGCTTTTTAGACTTGACAGACTTCTCTTTGTAATACAAAGTAGAAAATTTAAGCAGCTAATAAGTCGTTTGCTGTACAAATGAAATCAAAAAGAGAGGATAATCCACTGATGAGGCAAACACTGGTAATCTAGAATGTCTTGAACAGTCATTTCAGTCTGTGTGCAGTATATTCAAGGGAAGTTAAAGTTTCTGTTTTATTTTATGGTCCCAAAGGAACATAGCACAGCTCCTATTGCTTCTTCCAGTATAGGAAGTTAGCCAGTGAAATAATTCAGGTCCTGGGGGCTCTGATAGGGCTTGCAAGTGAATAATCTGTTGCTTTCATTTTATTAAGGTTTTGGCCATTGATGATTGAAGCTATTTAAAAACAAAAGTTGGAATTGCTGCTCCATCTCTGAAATTCACAGGCATTTTGCCAAAGTAACTGTTTTGTTGCGGTATGCACAGCAGTATCAAATACCCTCTACCACACAACATAACAAATCGGTTTATTTAATGTAGAAGATATGGGGAATAAAGAAGCAAAGCTTTTTCTTTTTTTAATGGTAAGCTATAAAGACATCATCTGAAAATTCAGGAGATGCTTCACTTTGCATTGAAAGACAGAACAGGCAATGCACCTTTGACAAATAGGCATTCTTGGAGTTCCTGTTGCACCATATCAAGCTCAGGGCTTCTGTAGTTCCAATTCATATTGCCTGTTAGGTTTTTGATTCAAAAATTTCTCTCTTTTGATTCTTAGAGCAATTTTGTTTCATAATAAAATCTCATTATGGAGTTTTACTAAGAGGAGATATTTTCAAAAGTGACAGTTCAAGATTCATTTAATGTTTATGAAAACAGCATATGAATACTTCACAAAATCCTCTAACTGTCTCTAAAGGACCCTGAAGTTAGCTGCATCTATATGTCATTGAACTGGTTGCTATACTTCATTTGGTTTTCAAATTTAAAGGAAAAAAGTCTAAACTTGTGAGATGAACCCTGTTAGTTTTGCTTGTATCCTGAAAGCGCTTTGAATAACTGAGGAGAATGTCGAGCATTTTTTTTTCCTCTCTCAGCCATGAGTGAGGTTCACAGGTGTTGCTTATGCAGTTATAAACAGTGTTGCTCAGCAGCTTGTAATCTGATCGCAAGACACAACCATATCCTTTTCAGTCTCTTGAATACATGTTCAACCTGCAGCTGGTTAATTATCTCTTAAGCAGTTCTTCTCTAATTCATTGCTAAACTCTTCTTATTTTCTGTTTCCATGGATTACGCTTCTGAATTAACAAGATGTCAAGAGGAACATCACAATCTTATTGATATGTTCATGATGATGAGACCAAATGGGTTGTTCTGTGGCAGCTTGCTCTGCATGCTGATTTTTCATCTCAGAGGTGTGAGTTGCTGAAGATTCTAGTCATGAACAAGCAATGTTATTTTTGGTGCGATTGCCATGGTGATCAGGTAGGTTGTGGAGCATAGTGAAGAAATACCTTTTCTCAGTTTATGAGTTTAGGAGAAAAGGGGAATTTGGGAACCCCTGCTAATCTGAAGCTGTCAGGATTTTTCTACTGTTGTTAAACCTGCAAGGAGCAGAACACAGTAGCCCAGGTGTTATTCTGTCAGTGCAAAATTCGCTAACTGGTGCTTGCCAGCATTTGAGCTTAGGGAGTATCCTTAGTTTGCAGGTGCTGGTGGTGCATATCTGAGTAACTAGGTGACCTCAGTAGCCTCCTGCAAGTGCCTTTTATCACAGGTCTCTTTTTTTTCAAGTTGACTTTCTCAGCCATTTCTACTGTACCTCCTAAATGCACGCAAACCAAGTAGCATGAACCTGCTTTAGCAGGTGGATTTGACTAGGTGATCTCCAGAGGTCCCTTCCAACCCCAACCATTCTGTGATTCTAACATGACAAGAATTCTTCATGCTCAGAAATTGGCACAAACTTTTGTGCTGTTATTGCTTTTTCTTACTGAGGCTGACTTGCAAGGCATTATGTTTATCTCTACAAACCACAGCGTATTTGAAATGATTGCTGTTATTGTAGGATAATATAGATTAAAACAATACTCCATTTATCAGTTGTTGCTGTTGGTACAGAAAGAAGTAATTCCCAGTATTCCGACTGCAACATTGCATTATGAATATTTTTAGATGTTTGTTTATTCTTACAATGTTCTGCTGTGTAATCCCTAAAGTAAGGGTAAAAGATCTATGGAACTGGATCATATGGAAGGGGATTTCACAGAATCACAGAATGTTAGGGATTGGAAGGGACCTCGAAAGATCATCTAGTCCAATCCCCCTGCCAGAGCAGGAACACCTAGGTGAGGTTACACAGGAAGGCGTCCAGGCGGGTTTTGAATGTCTCCAGAGAAGGAGAATCCACAATCCCCCTGGGCAGCCTGTTCCAGTGTTCCGTCACCCTCACTGAGAAGAAGTTTCTTCTCACATTTAAGTGGAACCTCTTGTGTTCCAGCTTGAACCCATTACCCCTTGTCTTACTGTTGGTTGTCACCGAGAAGAGCCTGGCTCCATCCTCGTGACACCCACCCTTTATATATTTATAAACATTGATGAGGTCACCCCTCAGTCTCCTCTTCTCCAAGCTAAAGAGACCCAGCTCCCTCAGCCTTTCCTCATACGGGAGATGCTCCACTCCCTTAATCATCTTTGTGGCCCTGCGCTGGACTCTCTCCAGCAGTTCCCTGTCCTTCTTGAACTGAGGGGCCCAGAACTGGACACAATATTCCAGATGAGGTCTCACCAGGGCAGAGTAGAGGGGAAGGAGAACCTCTCTGGACCTACTAACCACTCCCCTTCTAATACACCCCAGGATGCCATTGGCCTTCTTGGCCACAAGGGCACAGTGCTGGCTCATGGTCATCCTGCTGTCCACCAGGACCCCCAGGTCCCTTTCCCCTACACTGCTCTCTAATAGGTCATTCCCCAACCTGTACTGGAACCTGGGGTTAAATATTTATAAAAAACTTAATACAGGAAAAATTTTTATAAAAATTTATAAATTTATATATAATATATAATAAATTTATAAAAATTTTTATTAAAAAATGTAATACAGGAAAAGTGCTTAATATACATAGAAGTGATGAATTGGACTTAAGTAAGGCTGTGCTAAAGTTGCTGCTGGGATACAATTTTTGTGCAACATATAGTACCTAACTGTATTAAACTATTGTATTATAAAGTCCATTGTTTTTACTTTGTATAGACAAGCTCAGCACCTGTGCTAGAGACATAAGCCTTTTAACAGGGGGCTGGTTTCTTATAATGAATGATATCCAAGTCAATGAGATCTTAGTGTCTTCTCTCAAGTTTACAGTTTGGCCTGTAAGAAGAGTATGCACAGTACTGAAATCAAGGAGGTGACTGACTGTTCTAATGTACTAGGTTTTAAAGGTGAACATCATGCCAGAGCAGGACAACTTGTAATCATTTTGAAGAAGATAAGTGGTTTTTGGGATCTATCTGTCCTTCCCTACCCCCCAACCTCCCCAGGGTAAAAGCAGTGGAGCAGAAAATATGAATGCTGAAGGATCTTCTGTAAAAATGATTAACTGGATGGAATGCAGCCTTAATGCCTTTCTCCTTGTGTACTTTGATGCAAACTGGTTTGCCTACCAAATTGTTGGGGCTCAAGGAGATACGAACTAAGAGAGATACCACTGCAGTACAGTTTGAAATACAAATGAAAGTCAGGGTTTTGCTGAAATTTGGGTTCATGGAAAAAGTATTGCCAGTAACTAACTGGTGTATACGACCAAATATAGTTTGCTTTTCTTCAAGGCTTCTCGTTCTGGTTTCACTTTAACGAAGTTGAAAAACAGGTTCCATGATCTATATTTAAACAGTATTTAACTGCTGAGGATGCTGGTCCCAAATACCACTCTTTAATTGGTTGTGTAACATTTCCCTCTTTGTGGGGACACGAAGGTAGTTCCAAAATTAAATCTGATAACTTCAGGTTTTATAATTACAAGTAGAAGTTCTGAATTTTATTAGGAAAACATGTTGTCAAAATTAAGCACCATGTAACTGGCTTGTTTACTGTAGCGATACTATTATGTGGTCCCTACTGACCACCTGAATACAGTGAGTGATGCTAAGCCGTAAGAGAAATAAGTACTGTGAATGAACATTGAATCACATTTTCTTGGCAGATGTATAAATACAATTATCAATATTACCTGCAGTGTTAATCCAGGAAGCAGAATGTGTTAATGCTTTTCTTGGTAGTAAAATGATAAATGAGATTTGAAGGCTTTGGTGAGAGTATACTGAGCTCTACTTAATACAAAATGATATTAAACCCTTAATATGTATCTTCTCAAGCAGTAGAGTTTTGTTTTTCTTGTAGTGACAGAAAAATATCATCTAAAACATTTTAGAAAGCCCAAGCAGTTAAAAACTATGGTCAAATGGATATAAATGCTAGGGTTTAAGGAGTTTTGTCCCAGTTACCATTCTAGAAAATGCCAGTTTTACTAATGAAACTTATGCTCCCTTCAGATAATCCTGAAAATGTCCTACTGAGTCAGCAACTGGCAGTCTTCAACTTAAATTACATTTATATCTGGTTTAAGTTTGTATTAGTTTGCTGATCTTTGTGGTAACGAAATACCCATGCAGTATCTAATGGTTGCAGTATTTCAGAAGGGAGTGGTTTCCCTACCCCATATGTATGATTTTAAATACTTTCCTTGGGTAATTACCTTCCATTTTGTAGCCGATTATCTTTCTTTTTCTTTTATATTGAGCCTTTCTTTTATTATGGTTCTCCTTTATTTCAGCTTTTCCTGTTTCACCAGCAGCAACTCATTTGTTCTTGATTGCGGGGCACTCTCCTTTATTAGATCTAACAGAATTCTAGTATACTCATGATTTTGCATTAACTGTTCTTTTGATTTTTAAGCCTTGTTTTGTTTAATTTCACTAGCTGAAACTTCTGAAGCAGCAGTATTTTGCAGGAGAGAAATGGTTGGGTAACTGATGTGGGCTTCTTGATATGCTCTGAAACTTATTGCAGAACAGAATTAAAATAACAACAACAAAAACCCAAACAAAAAACCCCACATCCTGGTTCAATGTTTGGGCAAAGGTTTGGGGGTTTTTAGTTCGTTGTTGGGGTATTTTTGTTTGGTTGGTTGAGTTTGTTTGTTTGTTTCGAGACTACTGGATGCTCTGTTTATGATCTGCAATCCTCAGGCTTATTTTAAGAACTTTTTTATTTTAAAGATCAAAGCATATACGTTTAAAGCAGTCTTTTGTTTATCTTGCAGCATCAGTTTTACTTGCCACTCAGAACAAGGGAACCACCGGTCCCACGTTCTATACATCATACTGAGTCCATCCCTTTCTCTTTGTCTCAGATCTCTGCTCTAAATGGAAGAAAGCCTTCATCAATACCATGGTTGTCAGCCTGAAATTTGTAAATTTGATAATTGGATGTTGTAACAGTACTCATATCCTTTGATATATACAGATTTGACAATAAAATGTGAGATCTATTAGTTTAGATGTTGATATATGTGGGAGTTTCTAAGCTTGTTAAAAAAAATGCTTCTTTACCAAATACACAAAAAGAATAAATTTAAACATCTAGTCTTGCTAGATTTTAGGGGGGATTTTTGTTTGTGTGTAGGGTGGTTTTTTTTTTTTCAGTAGACAGGTCTGGAACTACGATCTACAATTAAGGTTCCCAAAGCTTCCTCTTTAAGATCCAGCTTTTAAATTGCTTATAACTTTTGCCAAATGTGTCTGGGCTGAGTATTTTTTTTTTCTTCTCTCCATCTTCCCTATACTGGCTGACTGCCTCAACCTGATTATTTTATGGATTTGCATGTGGTTTGGTTCTGACTCATTTATTTCAAGCCAAAACAGTTAATTGTTGAGAAAGAAGCTACTTCAGAAGAAAAAATTAAAAGGTTTCTTTTAAACACCCTCAGTGCTGTTACAATATTTAATAAGGAATGGAAGGGTCACCTCCCATCCTTTTGTCAGGTTTTCACAAATAATAGTAAAAATCTGGCCAGGTTTCAACCACTTACCAAAAAAAAAAAAAAAAAGTGTCCCGTTTAAATGTGTGTATTGCTGCTTGGAATTTAGCAGTTACCTGGATCTAAAGATTAAAAGCCTGAGAAGAGTAGAAAATTGATCTAACTTGATATGGAGACAGGGCTTAAGGTGTAGGATAATGGTGTGGGAAGTGGAAGAAGAAGGTATGCAGGGGCAATGTAGAGGTAGATTATTGAGAATGGGGTAGAAAAGAATGAAGCTGGGAGAAAAGGGTAGTAGTTAGAGCCTGCCTGGAATGCTACATTTTGGAATGGAGCCTGTTCAGTCTCCCTCTGCTATGAAGCCCAGTGGTATGTCTCATATTCCTGTCTGGTGCTGTTTCCTCACAGAATAACAGACTGGTTGAGGATGGAAGGGACTTGCTCAAACAGGGCTGCTTCCAGCTGGTTGTTCAGAACGATGTCCAGGTAACTCTGGAGTATCTTCAAGTGTGGACACTCTGCAGCCTCCCTGGGGCAACAGTGAAAGAGTGTTTCTGCTTGTTCATGTGTCACCTCCCGTCCTTCAGTTTGTGCCCGTTGCCTCTGGTCCTGCTGCTGGGCACCACTGCAAAGCTTCTGAAAGCTCACTTTTCAGTGGGAGCAATGATTGCCTGAATGGCAATGATATGTCTGGGAAAGTCAGAGGTTCTGATTAGATTTGAACTGTCTACAAGCATCATGTGAAATGACTTTATCTGCTCTTCAAGTTTGTGCGCACTGTCTGGAGAACACACACAGAGGTGTGCAAGTGTGCACGTAGGCAAATTGTTAGAAATAGTAGAGTAGCAAAATAGAGTATTCAGTTAAGAAATGAGAAAGTTAAGCTTCTTAATTTGTGGCCTATATTTGGTTTTCAATCATCATATGATTACATGTTCACACTGAACATGAGTTAAAAAATGAAATATTGAATGGCCCATTATTAAATGACTGTTACACACTGTGCAGAGTGAACAAAACGGTAGAGAAAATTGTATTTGCAGTGTTCGAACACTGATAGGAAAGCAAAGTTGTTTGCTTTCTTACAGTGATCAAGACACAGAGCCTATGTGGTATGAGTACTTGGTACAATTCTCTGATTTTGTGTTACGCTTGGAGGGATAGGTGCTTGTGTTTGACCAGACTTGAGTGGGCACAAAGTTTAAAATATTTGGTAGTATTTAGTATCTTATTTTATATATAGCTTTTAGCATTTCATTTAGTACTGCAGGACTTTATTTTTACACTTCTTGAAATCAGTTGCAGCCATGAGTATTGTACATGCTTGGAAAAATCTGCTTAAGCACATGAAGATGGGAACCCAGGGAAGAATGGCAGAAGACTTTTTCCATGCAGATTTTTGTTTTAGCATTTGTTTTATGGAGTTGCAATTAAGTTCATTTGTAAAGAATTACATTATTGACTTGTTTGTCACGTGCTAGAGCTTCTTGAACTTCCAGAAACTTTCTGGTCATGTCCCTGGCTTATTTGTACTGGCTTCCTTTGCTTATTAGAGGGTGCAGTTAATTAGTGGGAGGGTGAAGGTAATTTTTTTTTTAGATGATTTTCAGGAAATTTGGTCCTTTCTTAGTAGCATGCCTGTACTGGAGCAAAAACAAAAACAAAAAAACCCAAAACCGATCTTAAAAAAAAAATATAAAAAATATGTATATTAAAATTTTTTTTTTTTTTTTTTTTAAACAGAGTTGGTGGGGGTCCCAAGACAGGGTCAAATGTTTAAATAACTCACTATGAATGAAGAAAATATAAACTTCCATTTTTTTGAATGATGTAGGCTTTTTAAGAAAAAAAGGTATCTATTTTCTCAGGATGACTCATAATGTCCTCCTATGAGTCTTAACTATTGAACTTAAGAGTATTCTACCTCAAGTACTAGAATAATGCGATCCCATATACTAGGAAGGGAGGGATGGATATTGCATCTGCATGGTAGTTACCTGGCAGATGTGTATTCTCCTATTGATTAATGGTGATGATGATCAGTTATGTTTTCTTTTTGCTCCGGTTCCTTCATCACTAGACATTAATGAGCTATGTTTTATATCTGTAGCCATTGAATTAAACACTACAGGGTAATGACATACCGAGATTTAAGTATGTGACACGGCAAACACGTTTGTAGCTGTTAAAACTAAGTGTATCTTCTGCTTTTTAAAAGTGCCCTTTCTCAATCTTTATTCAAGCTAATCAGTGTTGCATTGGAACACAGACGTTCCATTGTTTTAAACAACAGGTATGATTTTTACCATTGCAATTGTCAGGCTACTAAAAAAGATTGACATGCTCCTAATCGGTTAATGATACAGGGAGACTTAGTCGCTTCTGTTAGATACAGAGTTAGAAGACAATCTTCTGTTAACTTGTTGTGTTGAAATGTTAAATCTTAACTTAGGCTGGGTTAAGAGGAGGTGTATTCTAGGTAGCTTGGTATGTGAATTGTCTTTGACATGAGGCTGGGATTGTCATCTAGCAAGAGAAAACAGCATGAGGATTCTGTAAAAGCTTTTGTCACTTCACTTGGAGTCATTGTATAAAAGAGCATTATTAATCTGGCAATGCAGGATCCAGATGGCAAAGCTATTCCTGAGTGTCCCCTTGAGCCTGCTGTGATGGTGGCCTAAAGGGAGAACAAAACTTTGCAGGGACGTAAACACATGACACACAGAAATCTGCTGTCCTCATTGTATAAAATCCTCGGGACTGGAAAAAAAATAGGAGGTTTATTCTAAGTTTTTTGGAAATACCATCTGATTTGAGAGAAGAAAGCCTAATAAGTGTGTGTGATATATATTAAAACAAAGTAAATTAATATAAAACCTTAAAATAGAAGAACTGCACTTTGAGCCCTGAGTGGTAGAAATAGGGATTCGCAATCAGCTATGGATACTTCGATTTGCTGACAATTTTATATGGATCAGTAGCAACTAGAATTTAGTATCTGATTGTATCCTGTCATCTCACAAATATATGTGGATGCTTTTATTTTTATTAGTTTTGGTTTTCAATTCTATGACCTTCTATAAACTCAAATAAAAAAAGACTAGTTTACTGTCCAATCTTCTGTAATGGTTACCAAGGAAAAACAAATCCCTGCTCAAACAGCATAAAATAATATTAGGGTGGTTTACTCTTTGAAACACATGCTGGGCTTACCATGGTAGAGACTGTTTTTTAATGATGAGGCCTGCATCAACTTGTGTTATCTTCTCTCTGAGCAGACTGACCTCTGCAAGTGTCACTTTTACAAACCAACAAACTCACTTTTTTCTGTGTTTGGGACGTGGATAAATTATTGTTAGATTTGCTTCTTTGAATCAGGTTGGAGGCTTTTTAGGTAGGGGTTTTTCTTTTTCACTTTAAGGACTGATAGTGTAGTCCTATGGGTTATTTTTTGTGCTATGTGGAGATTTTCATATAGAAGAGCCCTGAATTACCTCTATGTTAGGGAATGGGGAGAGGAAATAACGAAGGTGAAGAGAAGCAAGTAAATGATACTAAACTTACTTAGAGAATATGCAAACAACCTCACCTGAAGAATCTACGTTACATTAACTGAGAGTTAATACTAATTAATTCTAATAAATAAACTTTGAAGTATTCTTGAAGTGACTAGAAGAGTGATATGTGTAGATTTGAATCAAAACTCACAGAAACTGAAATCTGAGGGGAGTAATCAGTAGGGCATATGTTCCTTCATATGTTTTCTCATATAAAAAATTGAAATATTAAAAATTGTAAGGCCTTAGAATACTTTTCACTTAGATGAAGTCAACAAGGATATATTGAAGTCCAGGTGGAATCTGCTGCTGATATTATTTTGTGCCTTTTTGCTTGCACTATACTGGCCTGACAGTCATTACAGCAATCCAAAGCCAGTTACCTGTTGCTTGTTTCATCTATAATGAGATTTTTGGAAGATTTGATTGAAAAGATAATAGATACTCAAACAATGGGGCATGTGTTTGCATATGGCATTTTTTTTCCCCCTCTATGTTTGAATTCAATGTTGGTTTTTTGTGAAGACTTTTTCTTTTTTAGAAGGTGCACTGCATACCTGGATGTATACTGAATACTACCTTCCATATACAGTATGTTAATGATTTGAAAAATACAGTCAAACCTTTTGTAACGGGAGAAATAAATGTTAAGCTGTACAAAATTAATATCAGCAAAGCACCTCAGCATAAAATACTGTGCTACTTTCAAGAAAAGTAAAATCTGTAGTATTATTGTATGACTAATGTCTAAAAATAAATACCATGTGTTTTGCAAGATACCATCCATTCTCTTGGAAAGAAACTTTTGCTTACTGTACCTGGTTAATTTAGTTAACTGTAGTCCCTCATTACAGGTGTTGTTCTGGCTACTGATGAAATTATTTTAGAGCGCCATTCTTAAAAGTTCTTTCAAGTAGACAAAAGTATTACCTTAAATGTTACTTTTTTCAAATGGAACAACACGAAAAAACTAATAGCAAATTATTTTTCTTGGCCCTGGAGGAAGTACAGGCTTTATAAAGTCTTGTATGTGGAATTTCTAGTCATCCATTGCTGTTGTGGCTTACTCAGATGGATTGAGTTGTGAGTTCTGTGGAAAACTTGGCTAGCAATGTGGGAACACCTGAGCAAGCACCCCAGTCTCATTAGATCTTGTTTGATTATTCAGCTCCTCTGGGCCCTCACAGAGCCTTGATTTGCAGGCCTGGAGGGGTTCCTGAGGTTTTGCCTGAGTGCTAAAAAGAAACTAATTGGCCAGAATGACACTAAAGAAAATAGATGAGATTCCATTTTAGATCCCTGCAGAGAAGAAAAACTTGATTTTCCTTTAGAGATTTTTTTTTTTAAGAATAATTGGGTGCCATTAAAGAAGCTTTTAAGAGAAGGAGATGGAATGAAGCTTAGAAGTAGTTTCTTAGACTTCAGTTTTCTTAGCGTAGGCATATTGTAGGTTGGTGTGATATTGGGAGATAGTGCCAACAATTAAAAAAAACCCCAACAACGCCAAAAAAACCCCAAACTTCAAGGAGTTGAATGAGCTTTTTGTTAAATGTAAATGTCTGAATACATTTTCAGTACAGAAGCTCCCTTGAGACTGTTGAAAAATTACCTGGTCATCCTTGCACTCTTAAAATTGTAGTGTGAATTGTTTTCTTGTTGTTATGATTTGGCTGTAAATGTGATACAGGATTTTTTTTTTCTTCAGATACTACAGTCAAAGCACTGTCGTCATCACGTTGCGCTGGCTTGTCTTAGAAATGTTTTGCAATCCTAATAAGGATGGTAGACTAAATCCTGAGCAACCTGACTGAATGCCTTTGTCCCGCTTTGAGCAGTAGTAGACCAGGCATCTCCTCTGGTCCTTCCAACCAGAACTATTCTGTGATTCTAATCTGGTGCACCTCATTCATCAGAGCTCTGCTGCTTGCTTCTGGAAACCAGTTTGTTTCACAGGCTGGGTGTCGTTACTGGTATGCCATCCAGACATTCTCAAAGACAAATGCTTCTTTACATTTTCTCTCCTGATGTTTTTCCTTATATACATACAATATAGTGTAGTTATATTTTTAAAAATATGTGTATATAAAAATATAAACTGTATATATATGACAAGTGGTGTGTTTCTGGTTGCTAACACTTGGTTGATGTATCTAGAGATTCCTGCATCTTTGCTTCTACTGTCTGACAAGTTTTGTGGTGTCAAGAGCTTATTATATGAAAGCTGATACTTGCAGCTTCAATTATGGGTGTTTAGAAGCTGGCTGGTAAGTGCTTTCAAGTGAATTAAATTACATGTTATAAAGGTGAGCACTTTAAGGTAGTACATTTCAGCTGAGCTGGTTTACATACTGGTGCCAAGTAACCTATGAGTGTTGAAAAGCATTCTGATCTAAGTTACTTGTTGAAAGAGAAGCTCTGTGTGGGTGTAGCCTTTCTGGAAGCCTTTAGCAAATGGTAATTCCTTCCAGCTGTAAAAACCTCTTATCTGAGTTTTCTACTCAGATGAGATGTCAAATCTCAGTATTGTGGTTACAGGCATGAGTGTAGACACTTGCTTTACTCCTAGTGAAGATGTCTTTGGCAGACTGACGCTTCTCTGGTGTGGTCTAACTGCTGGCTTCCCTTTTCTTGTATCTGCATGTGCACAAAACTAGAAAGACTTTCCTGGTTTGCCGTCAGGAAAGTGTGTGTAGCTATCTTACTGAAATGATGGATTTTATCTGTCGTGCCCTAATGTCATGAGGTTAGATTGGTCAGTATCTCTGAAGGTGCTGTAAGGCTCTTACTACTGTCACGTTGCTTGCTGTCATCTGTGCTAAGGGTGAAAAGGGATACTCTCCACGCTAAGGTGTGGAGCATTGCTGGAGTTCAGATTGTAGTGCTTATGCCTATGATCTGAAAAGGGTTATGCTATATTAATGTGACTGACTAAAGACTAGCTTTCTAGAACAGTGCCTCAGTACTGCTTTGCTTTAAACAAACAAACAAAAACCAACAAAAAAAACCCAAGCAAACAAACCCACACAAACCAACCAACTCCCCTTGGCACTCCTCCTGCCCTCCAACTCCCACCAACCAAAACCTCTGTTTATATTTTACTTCTAAAATAACTTGGGGGAATATGAAGATTGTGTGGCTTCTCTGAGCCAGGTTTCTGAAGCTGGTTTTCCCTACTGCAGTAAATCTTTTCCATAAGCAGGTTAGAGCCCTAGTAGGATGTTGGGACTGCGACCCTGGGGGGTCTAGTGAAGAAAGTAATGGAGATGACTAGAGCCTTCTGCTCATATTTCCTGTTGTGTTGAGTTGCTATGGGAAAGTTAATTGGTTGGTGTTAATGGAAGGTTTGTCAAGGTTTTGGGTTCATTTCTATGTGGAGTTTAATAGACACTAGAGCCTTTAGTGACACAGCTCTTCGGTTCTCAGTGATGTCTTGCTGATTTATGTGCAGAGTTGGTGTAAAGCCATGAGAAGACTTTTTGGGGATGAAAAATATTTATCACCTTAAAAACTGACTTAGATTAGATCTAGAAGAAAAGCTGAAGTTGTGTGGAGTTTTTTTGGTTGTTTCTTTGGCTGTGTGTTTGGTTTTGTTTTTTTAAAAAAGTTTGTTGTTGTTGTGGTGTGTTGTGTGTGTTTTTTGTTGTGTTTTTTTGTTTGTTTGTTTTTTTAATTTTCCTATCTGTACTTGAAGCTCTGTGAATATGGAGAAATTATGTTTTGAGATCAACACAGTCATTCTTTGGGTGGGGTGGGTGAGGACAGCAAATACTGTAGTTCAGTACCTGTGAATGAACTGGAACACATCAGTGGCTGATGCTTTTATTGTGATGGCTTAGGAAAAGCCTACAAACCGAAGTAGTTTACGTAATCTTACTATAAAGGATATTTTCGGTACTAGACAAATTTGACTTCTCATAGCAGTAAACTTTATTTAAAATATTCTTGATACCCTTAAATATTGTAGCCATATTATTGAGGAAAATGTTTGGGTGGGTTTTTTTAAGTTTAGTGTAAATCTACCATCGCAAAACTTATTTTTAACTAATTAGGTTAGAAATTAAAATCAATCAGGCTTTACATTTTAAAAGCATGTTCTTCTTGCCAAATTAAAATTTTAACATTCTGTGTCCAAACAGTTTACATAAACTAAGCTGGATAAGCTTATATCGAGTAAAGGACTGCTAAAAGGACATAAATTAAATTAGCTCTGGGATTTTGCATGAATAGCATTTGCTTAGTGGGCACCTGACTATAACTCTGTTACTTCTAAGATAAGTGTTGCATTATGCCTAAACTTTTAGTCTCTTAAATTCTTGAACTTTGAAATTTTAATGGCTTGCAACTTTAATTGGATGCTTGAAACTGGGTTAAATACTATTTCTCCTTATTTTTTCTAAACATTCATTTCAGCATGTTTGCTGAGGTATTAGACACAAGTTTACAAACAGCTTTGAGCAGAGCTGGCCTGTGTACAGTTTGTCTGCAGAGGGGGATTTCCCTGTTTTCCTGCTAAACAAGAGGCTGCAAAATATTTTTGATGGCAAGGTGTATCTTTTGCTTTTGGAATCAAGTATTGTAAGATCTCATTGCTTCAGGTTTCTATGTGCAAATATATTTGTCTTCCTAATGATGACATTTGTTATTCTGTCTTTTAATAATAAAACTGTATACTGAACACAAATTAACATAAACTGATTTAGAAAAAGTCCATCAGCACTTCTTTCAATGTACTTAAAATAGTTGCTTTTGTTTGCTGTAGGAATATCTGTGAACCTTGAATATTTTCCTAACCTTTTTCTTGTGTGATGGATGTACGCATTGATGTGTGCTGGGGAGTCTTCCAGAATGCCTGAAGTTAATCACGTTCCGTGTTCTATTTCTAGTGTTACTTAGCTGCTCCTGCTGCTTACAGGCTGAATTAGAAATAAGATCATTGCATTTTACCACCACTGGAGCTAAGGGTACAAAATTAAAGTTCTCAGCTTGCCAAGAAACAAGTCTCCAATAGCTGGAAAATGTGCTGATGGATTCCTCCCCCCTCTACCTCCAATTAATTGAACTTCAAGCTCTAGAATATATTTCTGAAGTGAATTGAGAACTTACTATTGGAGCAGATTCAAGTACTATAAGGAGAAGTTCTTATAAGGGAAGAAAAAAAGCAGGAGAAGCTTGCTTTTACATAAGTGAAAGAAGAGGGCTGATACCTCCTCCTCACACCTCCAAACAAGATGAGAATGGTATTAGATTTTGCATCTGAAAAGTCCGTTTTTAATTGCAAATTAATAAAAATGTCAGTATAATCTGCTTTCACATCTGAAGGCAATAATGACATACTTCATATTTTGAGAAATTGCTTCTTTTAGTGCTGGAGACAGTTCACATTTTCCTTACAGTTGTCTTCAGTAAAGTGGATATTGTTCTCCAACATACTGGGCAAATCTTTTACCTGCTGCTCAGATTCTAGCAGATTGTGGTGTGATCAGTGTATCTGTTAGACCCTCCTGCAGGTGCAGATTCTTTGTAAATTCAGGAACTGCTATCTTGACAGGTTTTTAAATATATAGTTTCTTCAGTCCAAAGCGTTGCTTTATTTTACAAGTCTTTTGTATGTACAGCATTCAGAAAGCGGTTGTCTATATCAGTATTCCAGTCCACAGGTGTGTGTGGGATCTGGTTTTCTCTTGGTTTTCTTGGTGCTTTTTGTACACTGAAAAAAGTGTCATTTATTACTGTAATGGCTTAGCCTTTTATAGCACATCTTCCAACCATGGAGGAAGATATCCATCAGTCCCTTTCTTCATTCTTGTAGAGTTCAACTTGTGAACTTATACTAAAAATATGAAATAAATTATCTTTTTCTTGCTTGGGCAATGTGTGATCTGTTTAAAAGTGCTAAAAAGAGAGTAAGTTTTGATCTGGAGGAAGCTTTTGGCTTATATATGATTCATTTCTGGAAGGTAGAGAGAGGAGAAGAGGTGATCTAATTTATTCACATTCATTTTCAATAAAGAAAAGAAAGGTGATAATTTAGCTGAGGTTCTAAGAAAATAAAGTTACTGGAGAGAAGAATTTGTCCCCTGTCATTCGAAGTAGGTGCATGCACATGTTCATCTCTCTGTGTGAGTATATATATGTAGAGATTAAAAAAAACCCGTTAACGTTATATGTATAGCTACTTGCGGGTATATTTACAAGGGATTTTAGCTGTTGATTTGCATGAGAACCAGTTACAAAACTTGCCAGTCATATTTCTCAGAACAAATTGGCCAAATACTCATTTTCTCTAGCTGAGCAAAGTACAGTCTTTTTTTCCGTCAAAAAAATGAATGTCCCAACATTAGTATAATGTATTTTTCTAGTGAGGCGGGAGGCTTGGGGCATTTTAAAAGAGGGGACAAAGCAAGTGAAAGAAAAGCATATTTAGACTAGACCATTGTTTGGCAAGAGATGTCACATTATAACTTTTTCTTGTTGAACTTCTTGAAAAAGGCAAAGCTATGGCATACTGCCTCCAATGTCAGCAGTGAGAATCTTCAAAAGTTAATCTATGAACTAGTTGTTAATTTTTACTGCCCCCCCCCCCCCCCCCCTTTTTTTTCCCCTCCCTTGAATTAGCATGTTGGGCTGTTTTGTCTTCCTCCTTGTGAAGTTAACTGTTATTTTTCTTCCAAATGAAGAAATTGAAAGATATTGTAAATTCTTCTGCAAGCAGGGTAAGGGAAAAGAATAACACTAATTATGTAACATTTGACTAAAATTTTGAAATGTTAATGAATATGAAAACTGTCATAACTCTTTGTATTTTTTCTGTATAATGGATTTCGAGGGGGGAGCGTACATATCCATAAGGTGACAATGACAAATATTATGTCCATTTTACATTACAGGCAGCTAATTAGATTTATTCTTTTAAAACACTAAGAAAGCATGCAGGCGATATAGCCTATTTTTTACCATTATTCAGTATTAACAATGGAGAAGAGAAGGTGGCTTCTAAAGTTGGATACTTAATGCAAATTCATTCTCTTGCATAAGCTACAGAGCAATAGAACATAACACTGTCATTAAAACTGACTCATAGCATTCAACAGAAGGTGTGTTTCAAGCTTTAAAAATGCTAAGAGAATTACTGCAGTCTAGTAAATACCTTGCAGTGGGAAAAAATGCTTTAGCTGTGATTTCTTGCAAAACGCTGTTCTGCAAATTGTCTTGAAGGTATTTTGCTGCTTTAAAAATCCGAGCATGCAAGCAGAGAGGGTTATTCTAAACTACTAAGTATTTTGATCAGTTGAAAAATGGATGCAAATAGACTCTAAAATGCATTTAATGTCTTTGTAAGGGAAATTTCGGCTCAGGATGGTGACTTTTATTTTACTTGATTATCTTTTAGTTCTGTTCATTGTGGGTGGGAGGGATGTCTTCTATATGTTACCAAAATCTCTCTCTAGCAATAGGTATTAAGCTCTGTAATTTGTGGTTTGGTGGATTGTATTTGGTTTGGTTGTTTTTTGGGAGTTTTTTTGAGGTGGGAATAGGTGGGAATAGGAAATGTATATCTAGCACCACAGGAGTCCCAAGTGTTAAACTTGCATTTAAATTAGTGGTATGTGGTCTCAGCAGCAAAAAAGTGGTATAATCCAAAGAAGATTACAAGCATTATTTCAGACTTTTTGTCTGAGTAAGTAGCATATCCCCCATTCCACCTGGTTTACAAAGAAAAGTGGAGATTACCCTTCCAGTGTTAGAAAGGCACAAACAGAATGTTGGTGGAAGGAAATAATATGGTGTGGTTAGAACTGTCATCTTGCTTCTTGTCTCCTTACCCATTGAGCAGTGGCTTCTTTGGCTGGATGTGCAGGGTGTAGTCTCAGGATCGGTGTGTTGTTGCTTTGTGATTACTACCTGTGGTGGATGATGAAATGTCTTGATATGTGCCCATTCAGTCCTAGTTGATGACCAATATTGAGGCCTGTCATCACATGTATATGCTTTTGTCCAGCTTACTGTAAACAAGAGATGGCTGTTGCATCTTTTTGATTTAAAGAGTCTTTCACCTCAGTACTCGCTAGCAGCCTCCATCACTAGGTGTAACTGAACTTTGGGAAGTTCTTTCTAATCCTTTAAAATATGGTATGGCCTGTACTGTTGCCAGCCCTTATTTTCTTCATGTTGATTTTTTTTTTTTTTTACTTTCACAGGAAATAATAATGATTTGCCAAGAGTAGACTTGTGTTCAGATCTCCAAAGTTACTTTTATTTCCCTTAATGTTACAAGACTATTTGTACAAGAAGTAACTAGATATATTAGAAACAGGAAAGTCAGCTGTGCAAATAGTGAATTTTGGGTGCTGCAAGTTGGTATTTCTTTTTGTAGACTAAAATAAATCTCAGTTCTCATTATGAGCTCATCACTCATGTCTGAAGCATCTTCTCCTACTATTAGTGTTGTCCTCTTTTCTTTCATTCCAGAACTTCCATGTATGCCAGCCTTTCACAGTCTTCCGTGACTCCCTGAAGTAGCTTCCCTTCCCTTCCTTCCTCACCCACCCCTCTTGTCCTTTGCCAGGGGCACTGCCTTCCCTCTTTTTTTTTTTCCTTTCTCCTCCCCCCACGCTCCAGGCTCTGTAATTAAACTTAGAAGGCTCAAAGGACAGAGAAACACATAAAGGATGAAAATCAGGATCATGAGCTTTTTTTTTTTTTAATTACCTTACCTTTGTTAGGCCTGCCAACATTGTTTACTGTTTAGATGCATCTCCCTTTCTCAGGACCTGTTTTTCAGGTCCTTTTTTGAGTCAGGTATCCAGATGTGATTTTACTGCTGTGGGAGTCTCCCCTGCAAGAAGCTGTCAGCACACCGGAGAGCAGCTCTATGGGCACTTGTGAAGCATTCCGCTTGGGAGAAAGGCCACGCACCTGCCTTTTCCTGCTTGCATTTAAATATTCTTCCTCTGATATATAAACTTCTAATCTGGATGATTCTTCACTTGAAATTATAGTGACTACCTTGCAAACAGTAGTCTTTCACTTTTTTTTTTTTGTTAGCTCAGGCCTTTCAGTAGAAAACTTTTAGTTAAGAGACATTTTTTCCAGAAGAATAATGTTGACTAAGGCTGTGGCATACTTTAATTGGGCTTTTATTTTAAATACTCAGATTTTTGACAAAAATGCTAGTTAAGCATGGTTGGCTGGATACGAATGCTTTGCGAGTATATTGATGGTGGTGGATGGAGGTATAGGCCAAGTACTACCTGCATTTGTGTTATAAACTTGGCGCATCCATACTTTCAATTATGAGAATAATTTTCATGTTATGTGAGATTAAAAATATATTTTTTCATTCCCTTTAACTACGAAATGGAAACTGCTAGGCTGAAATTGCAAGACAAGCTATTACTTGATTTTATTTTTTTAAAGTCATTATGGGGGCTGGCATTGAAATGGCATTGCTCATTATTAAAAAACAATAATTATCACTACATGCTGTTTCCAGAGATGAATCAAATTGCCTCCTAATGTTTTAAAAGTTTTACTGAGTCATCTGGTGAGACTTTCATTTACATCCAGACTTGTATTTTACCACAGCAATTCTGTTCACAGAAAGAACCAGGACTGTAGCATGATTTCAAACATTACATCTTTATATCTTATTTTATAACAATACCTGGAGGCCTTCAACATAGCGAAAAAGTTTTCTTATCAAAGAGCTTAGCATCTGATTAAAGACAAGACTCAAGCATGCATCTATCAGTTGAAATAAACAGAAGAGGAAAAGTGAATATCGTAAGTGATTACAAGTCTGCAATTGGGTTTCGTAGTAGATGTTCTGGGGTCCTTTAGGTTTGAGAAATGGAACAGATGAGATTCTGAATATTATTTTAATATAGAATTAGAGATAACAAGTTTTAGAAATCGCAAATAGTTTTTCCACTGTAGCTTAAATTCATAGTGTAGAGAGGAAGGGTATACAGGGGAAAGTATTCATTTCAGTAGTTTTCTCAAACAGTCTATTTAAGGGAATAAGTCTCTCCAGTGCTCCAACCCTATTTGCAGGGTTCTCATTCAGCCTTGCTGTGATCCACCTCAATCCTTGGATAGTGTGTACAGGGTGGCAGACTGTCAGCCTTCATAATTATGTTACTAGTTTCTCAGCTGCTTTTCATCTGTCTCGAAGGTAGTTCTTCTACTGGTTTCCTTGTAGCAGAACTGGCCCCTGCCTTGTAGCATTCTAATACAAGTGTGTTTTCCAACCTGGAGTTCGCTTGCAGCTTCTCAATTTAGAAGCACAAAGGTGGCTCAGTTGTTTCTTTCTGAAAAAGATCTGTTTTAGCTAATGCTCTAGTTGTTTAAAATCCACAACCACTAGATTTTATGACTTTTTTTTTTTAAGCTGCCAAGCTCTGAACTATCCTGATTGTAGTAGTTTTATTTCATGCTGTGTGAGATGAAAGTAGATCTCTTCATCACTGAAGAGATTTTTGAGCATAAATATTCAGAAACAGATAAAAATCACAACAGCCTGTTTTCCCTGCCACCGCCCAGTTTCTGTATAATTTCAACAGAACTTAAATTTTGTGTTTAGGTGAGGCAAATGGTACATAAATGAATATGAATAATTGTTGCTCCCAGCATGTTTTTTCTTGTATACAGATGAACTGTGGATTTGTATACAGATGAACTGCAGTGGATTTCCACTCAACACAAAGTTTATTTCATGGTTTGGAATTTAATGTTCAGAGTCCTTGCTAGAATTTCCCTTGGTACCTGCTACATTGCTGCTGCTTCTGTGGTACTGCATTCCAGAAGACTCAAAGCTTTCATCCTCTCTTTCAAGGAAGCTTATGTTAATTGAGAGAGGAATTGGGTTTTTTTCTTTCCTTTTTTGAGGGGTTTAGTTTTTTTGTTTGTTTGTTTTTTGTTTTCTTTTCCTTCTTTATCTGGAATGTGAATGTTTTTCTATTATTGAAATCCGTCTTATTATAACGATCAAAAGGTCTTAATGCAGTCTGAGCCGCAATGGGGATTAGTCGTCTTGACTTGGGTTTCACTTAGATGGGCGAATAAATCAAAATCAATTAAGTTTAACAGGTTAATGCAACTAGAAAGCGTGGCAAACCTCACCATTTGAATGTGCTTAGTGTTCAGTTACTCTGATAGACGTAATAATTAACTCTATGAAGTGTTAAAGTAAGCACATTCAAATCTTTACAGTATTATTCTGTAAAACTGGAGCAAATGTAATAGACTTTCACAGATTGAAATAGTAGCAATATCTTCAAATTCAGATGAAACTTCGTATGGAGAGAAGTTTCTGTAGGTTACAATTTCTTTGGGTTTTTGGAAGCAAGTTTTTTTGAGGTTGATGGAGTTAGAGAGTCTTTTTCTAATTAAAGGGGAAAAAAGGCAAACCCAAACCAAAACAAAAAACCCAAACCAAAACCCAACACTCCCCCCAAAAGCCCCTGCTGTATGCTGTTTGCCCACCATGTTTAATCACTTGTAATGACTTTTGTGAAAGAAGAACCAATATTGAAAATCCTTTGACTTGTTTCTTTAAGTATGTTTCCTGCACGTGTGCATGCATCCTAATGTGAAGTTATTCTTCAAATGACTTGTCTTTGGCTGTTGGGACAGTTAGTAATTGAGTGGCTTCTTTTTGTCCTTTATTGGAAATTTTTGATGGCATTCTTTGCAAGGTTAACTTTGTAAAAGATGGCTAAGAATTATTTAAATAAAATGCCTCTGACTATTTGCCTGGAAAACCCATCAAAAAGAAATGATAAATATTTTTATAGTGTAATTAAAATATAATAGTTTGTTTGCACGTATTGTATTTTCTTATTAATCTAATATTAAATTTCAGGGGACTTCCCCTTCATATTGTAATGTTTGTTCCATATCTCTGGTATGTCCTTTTAAAGGAAGAAGTGATTTCTTGGTTGTATTTTTTTTTCTTTTTACTTCAGATCGTGAACCAGTAATCTGTATTTAATGATATGTTTTGAAGATTACAAGGAAAAGCAGTCATTGTGGTTATTTTGACCTGCATTAGAATACCCACAGAATTTAGTTTCAGCATTCATTTGCTATTTATGAATACTTTATATTCACCTTCACTTTTCTGTTCTCTTATGAGAAAGCTCCATCCCAGCGAAAGCCAGAGCAGAGAGGAACATCTGACTTTCAGAATGTGAATGGGAGTTATTTTTAAAACAATGAAGGCAAAACTGGGCTGGTAGGAGGGAGAAAGTTTGTCAGGTTAGAAGAATTTCTGCCTTTTTTTGTTAGGAGACACTCTTTAAATCCCCAGTACCCTTTGTGTGTGCACGTAGGAAAGATTCGGTGGCTGATCCAGTTAGGAATGCTTCAGAGGACTTTTTTCTAAGCGGCTGGGTGTTCTGCTGCCAGCTGGGTGGTGGGGCTCGCTGGCGCAGAGGTAGCGGGTCGCTGCCATTATGGAGGAGAAGAACCTGGCAGTGCGCTGACAGCAGGCTGCCAGAGAATAGAGGGGCCCGAGAGCATGATGGAAGAACTCAAGAGGTCTTTTCTTTCCTCAGATATCCCGTTGAGCTTAAACTTTAGAGCAGTTCTTCAATTGACTGGCTTCTCACTGCTTCTAACGCGTTCCCTTAAAGATAATATATTTTCCTTGCACAGGAACTCCCTCTGCTCAGGATTTTGACAGAATGTGCTCAATTTATATAGAGAGATATATATGGCTTGGTTTTTTTTTTTGGTGTTAAAGTAGGAAGATTATTTTTTATGCTCAACGCTTTTTTTCTTTTTATCTTCTAAGCATGAATCTTGTAACACAATTGTGGGAATTGAATCACAAAGTGAGTGCTGATGTGTAACTCTTTGAAAATAGTAGCTTTTTTTGGTAATTATTAAAGAGGAAAAAGCTATGCCAGTAATATTATTTTATAGCCTGGGGGTTTAAAGTCTGTGGCAGATTGTCAAGGATAATATGCGGCTAAATAGTAAGCAACATGATAAATGAGAACAGGATATTACTGGAGACTGAGAAGAGAGAAGGAAAGGTTAAAATGAAAGAACCAACTTCTAAGGAGACCACTACAAATATTGTGTCAGATAAAGAATATTAGCTTCTTCCACAGGAAGATATTCTATTATGAAATAAGACCTTATTTTATTAAAAAAAACCCAAAAAAACAACACACCTCTTGCTCCTCTTTGCCTAAATGTATCTCTGTAAGTAGAAGTGTGCATTTACTTCAACTACAGATGTTGGGCACTTCTATTTTGATAGAAGTGACTGCAGAAGTCTCAGGCTCCTTGTACTGGATGAAACTGCCAAGGCTTTGGATTTAACAGTTTGCTATTTAGTATTATCTTCTGAACACTGGTGGTTTTAATTCAGAGCTGCTACAGGTATGGCAAAGACCGCCCAGCATGCTTAAAGACCAGCATGAAGTGCGTAAGAAGCTGTCACACCCACAACAGATGTATTTGTTAAGGTTCTTATCAGAGAGGAAGACTAAAATGGAAGCAAAATTGTCTTTCCTGTCCTTCTGTTATGACTCATGGGAGCTGCTTATGTGCTCAATGCTTTGATAATCAGTCTGCTTATTTGTCACTATGGTCTTAGAAGCATCCTTCTAAGCACCCACTCTTTTCGAGTTGGCCACAGCTGTTAGAGAAGCTCATGAATCCTGCTTTTAAGCTTTTAGAAGTGAATTTAGTTTGTATATCCAGCATGAGCTGATTTATTTTTTTTATTCTGCACTTGCATACAAAAGGAAGAACACTCACAGAACAAGGTAAACCAAACCAAATCATTACTGGTGCCCTGGTTGTCAAGCTCAGTTGTCAGATATATGTAATTGGGAGCTGAATCAACCCTCGTCCTGGTTATGTACTGGCTGTGGGATGGGAACTTTGTTCAGATTCTTCCCCCACTCCTGGCCTGCTGCCTTGAAGACATGCTGCCTTTTAGGCCAGTTATGTGACAATGGCTTCCCTTGATCTATACCTCATCTAGACAAGTTTGCAGGTTTCAATATATTAACAGCTATTAAAAAAAAGGGGGGGGGGGGAAGCAAAACAGCTCCTACAAAAACAACAGTGAAGTCAAGTTCCAATTACGATATTAGCAATGTCATTAAAAGCTTGCTGGAGCTGAATTTTAAAATCTGTGAGCTTGTGCAAGCAACCTTCCTGGTTTGCTTTTACATAATTTGTTCAAGTTTGAGAATTTTCTAAATTTTGTATTTATTTTCACCAGCTGTTCTTTTCATTTCTGGTTTTTTTTTAATGAGCAGAGGAGGATAGATTGAAGGTTAGAGTATGCACATTGGCTTGCTTAATTGCAAGCTTTTGTTGCTGCTTTTTTTTTCTCTTCTTCAGCTATTTTCAACTTGTACATTGTGGATTTCTTCATATTATGATATCTCGATGGCTCTTCCTCCAGAACCTCGTACCGTTAGAAGGTCTACTGTCTGTCCGTAAAATGGGAAAACAAGTGGTAGCTTTTTTCCAAATGCAGAAGTGAGACTGGCAAAAATTCATTAGCAATGATTGTATTTTTTTCTCTGCATTCTTAAAGTCAGAATATTACTACTAGCTTTCTCCTCACAGCTGTTCAGATACTGAATATGTTCTTTCTAATCTGTAATTCCTCAATACTCAATAAATCCTGAAAAACTTCAACTATTTTCTTAACCCTGTCGCTTTTATGTTCTGCTCTAAGACTGAATCAGGTGCTTGTAACTTTAATTAGGATTTTTCTGGAAAATCTCAGGAAATAGAACTACACACATAAAGGAGAGGACAAAGAAGAGGTGCTGTAGTAGTGAGACAACATGACTAATAGAGCAGTTAATGCTTCCTTTCATGTGTGTACCTTGCACAACAGAAGTTGCGCCAGGGTTTGGACTAAGGTGTAACCATCAAAGACAGACACTTATGAGTTCTTTACATCTGTTTACTGACTCATTGTTTTGTTAGTGAGCAGATGAACATGTATCCAGCCTCTAGAAATTCTTAGTTGTGTCTTCTTAGTGAGTAAAAATAATAAATAAATGAAAAGATTAAGTTTGCCTCTTGTTTTAGGAGTGCAAGAGTATGTTACCTACTGGCAAGAAGCTTGTTTAAAAGCTACTGGATGACTTTGAAGTCAATTAGAAGTTTGTAACTGACTTCATCAGGGTGCAAATTGCACTCTTTCTGTCTTGATGTATGAAATGAACCCTACGCTTGGTTTATGATGTACTCATACAGGAATCTAACTGTATATTTCTAGAACAGAGTTTTATTTCTTCAGATTTTGAGGAGGCAGATGTCTACCTCAAGTTTTTTGTAATTCTCACTAAATGTCTCTACTAAGATCTAACCATGTAAAAAGTGTTGGGGATTTTTTCCTAGCTATTGATAATAATGAAATAATGAATAGCATTTGTATTTAGGATTAAGGCTTTGGAGTGAGTGATTAAGTCAGATGCCTTTGTGTCGTGCTCTAGAGTTCTTAATGGTCGTGAAAGGAAGAGAAATTGGGGAAGAGCTAGGGCTTTTCCCTATTGTTTTTAATTTGAGTGCAAAGGATGAGGTACCATAGTGCCATAGTAGCCTGTATGTTTACTCCCAGAAAGTGTATATGGGGTTTTTTGTTGTGTGTTTTTGTTTGTTGGTTTTGGTTGTTTGTTATTTTGTTGTTGTTGTTGTTTGTTTTTTTACATATAAGCCTTACATGCTGTTGCAGCACAACTACATTTGTATTAAAATCTCACGCTGTTATAGTTCTGGATTCAGTAAGACTAATTTGTGCTGTCCATTTCATGACATTTCATCTTGCTGAATTGGCTTTACGTTTTGTAGAAGGCCGTGGTAACATGGAGACCATCTCGGAGATCTGTTGATTAAATTCATAAGTTGTTGATGTGCTGTGAATCTGTCTGCCTCAGAAAGGGTTATTAGGAGAATGAGTGCTGTCTCCCTACTGAGAACCTTTGGGAGGTAAAGAATGGCCTTATTTCATTTGCTGCAAGGGTTATCATTTTAGCCAGCAAGCAAGTTATTAAAACAGACCTGTATGGTGCTTAGTGCAAAGAACAAAATTGTGGTTGCTATTAATAAGGTTTTCCTTACTGTTTCCACTGTTCAGCTTGAACGAATCCAGCCTGTCTTCACTAAGTTACAGAATAATGTAATTATTGCTATGGATAACTTTCAAGAAACTACTCTTTTAGTTAAAACTTAGATTTTTTTTTTTTCTCTGTTTTTATTATTACAGTTACTCTGCCATTCACAAGACTGTGTGCAGTTCGTGAAGTTTGATTTCATCTTATCAGATTCCCTGCAAGAATCGGTGATTTTAAAAACAATCTTAAGGCTGGTGCCTATGAAAAAGCAGAAAAATCCCAGAAAGTTCAGTGAGAGCTGCCACTGAGAAAGTGCTTTTAGCAGTTTCTTTTCAGTCTTTCAGACACTTTTGAAGGCAAAGATCTCAAACGAGTATATACATCTTGTCTAGGGATTAGATGACTCTGGCTAGTCTGAGTTCACCAACATTGCAGGAGGTAACTCGTTTGAATTACTGCCCTTTTTGAGGAGATGTGGCAAAAGAGCTGGGGAAAAAAGTGTTTAGGTATGAACCCATACTACTGCTGCAGGCCATTTGTCATGTTTTCATTAGCTCTGCTTTGCTTGTCAAGATTAGGTTCTCATAAAGTGCTCTCAGCAGCGTTACTCACAAAGGTGGCTCCGGGGCTAGTGCAGAACACGTGGGTCACTCAAGGGCAGTTTTCTTTTGGGGAGTCCCCTTGTATGTGCATCTATATTACCTTTGCTGTCAGTCATGATGCACCTTGCAGAGAATTTGAGAAGCTGGTTTATGTGTTTCTTTGGGCCAGCTGAAGTGTATCACTGATGGTGCACGAACATTGCTAAGTGAGTTGACAGGCTCTTACCTCTAGGGAATTACAGGTGAATGCTGCTCTAGGTGGCCTGCATCCAGGAGCAGCAGTGTAACAAGCAGTTCAGCTTTCCTTGGCTCTCACTTTTGATGAAGTGGAAAGGCGAAACTGCATGATCAGTGGGGTGAAGAAAATGTGTAGTACTGAATTTCAGAAAGGAGAGTTAGCTGCTTGCAAATCTAACCTTTATTCCCAATGAAAAAAATAGGATGTATAATGGATACACTTGCAGAACTCTTAAAAATGAAAAACCAAAAATAGTGGATCAGAAGCTGCAGGACTGTATAGCTGTAAGTAGTTTAGAAATTATGAATGAGTGATGGAGGAAACTGCATCTAAATTTATTGTTGACTTTTTGTTACGTTGTCTCATAAGCTTCATCACTGTTTTGTCATGGATCCAAAAAGACTATGTACACTGTAAGGCAGAAGACAATGTATGGTAACCAATATTGGTGGAGAAGTAGTGAATATTATCATAAAGTAATTTCTAGAAAGACTTGTTAATGCGTAATGTTGGGAGCTCAAGTGGCAGATTTGATGATGTTACTGAGTAGTGTTAATATAAAACAGAATTTGTTTCTGACTGTTCCTTTCTTTCCTGCAAATACTTTTGCTGTTCTGAACGTGGCTGAGCTGTTTGATGTCTTGTTTGTCACGGCGTTCAGGGTTCTTCCAAGGTCTCTGTAGCTGAGTTCCCCTGGCTCAGGGGCAGTGTGGGCCAGCCAGCCATGCCTGGCACCAGCCTCTTCCAGCAGCAAGCCAAAGCAGCTCAGTGCAGGCTCTGCTATCAGGTTGCTGGGTGCAACGGAGCAGTTCCTCCTGCTTGCCCAGGAGACCATCTTTTAGTTCTTTGCTGGGACCAGAAAGCCTGGACAAACAGCACAGAGGGTTTTGTGAGAAAGATGCCAAATGAGATAGGAGGAGAAAGGAAAGGGTACCTTATATAATTCACAAGTGAAGAAAAAGTTGATGAATTAAAATAGTAAATTAAACCACTGAAATAATCCATCAAGGAATGGGTAACTTTTTAAAAAACAAAACCAAACAAAAATCCTAACCATCCCTTTAATTTGGTAATCACTGCTTTTATAGGTATATTTTTGCTCACAGAGGTAATTCCTATCAACATTTTTGTTTGCTTCTGTTCTGTAGAAAATAACTTTTAGTTAGTTATTATTCAAATAGACATCCTAAGTATGGGATTACAAGGCCTGCTGTTCTGTCTGATGTGTTCTGCATAGGTTCTGTCCCCTATACATGCTGTGGAACTCTCTTAATCATAAATGTAGAAGTAAATTAATTGTCTGTTGCAATTGTTGGGCAATATTGGTGTGCTGTATGTATACCTTTGCTGTGTCTTACTGAAATAACACAAAGTACTAACAACATTTTTTTTCTTCTTTCCCCAGGAAGCTGCTGACTGCCTAGCAATTAAGAAAGGGTGTGTGGTTGATCAAGGTGGAGTTTTTTTTTCCAAGAGCCTTTTCACAGTTGCTTTTTGCAAAATCTTTGGACGCTCCCCATTGTGCCATGTTTTGTGGCTCTCACCATAAGAGGAATTTGTCTTGATGAAGATTCCTAACATTGGTAATGTGATGAATAAATTTGAGATCCTTGGGGTTGTAGGTGAAGGTACGTAGTATCTTAATAAAGAATGAATTAGAATTTTATTTAGATTTGACTCAGTTCTCTTGATGGTAGTAAGTTTTCCTCTGCCAAGTATTGCTTGTATAGAAATCTTAAGAAACATCAATTTATTCTTCTAATTCCATTCTCAGATGGAAGGAGGAATTTGGAAGGTGAAAGAGAAGGAAGAGAAATGGGACAGTTTTGGGGAGGGGGTGTCAGATTTTTTTAATTTTTTTTAAGTGTACTATACTAATTTCTCTGTAGTGATAGTGGGGAGATGCAAGTTATCAAACTTCTCTCCAAGTATATTTTTTAAAAAAGTATTTAAAAATCCATTTACCTTCAAGCATTTTTTTATAAAATTGTTTTCAGTGCACAGAAATTTAGTACAGAAACTGTATGTACAAGTTCTGGATAGTAATACGGGGAACAATATTATTCCTATAGCCAGGAGGTGACTGCATATTATTTTATCTTGCTGCTTTTTTTCTTCTTTGTGGTGCTTTATCTCTTTTCTTCTTTGTTTCAGGAGCCTATGGTGTTGTACTTAAATGCAGACACAAGGTAAGCAAATTGCTTTAAGTCAGAGACAAATATTTGTATTTGAGTGAAACCATCTTTTTTTAAGAACTGAGATGTTACTATGTATGAGATGTGGCAGCTGGGGTGGACTTTTCCTTGCAGTCAGTTAAGTTTTTTAATTGCTATACTGTCAGAGGAAATGGCTCAATCTAGTAACAAACCTCAGTTTTTTGATGTTAATTATTTGTCTGAAATATATGAAGTATTACTAATATATAAGCACTTACCTGTTCAGGGGGTGTGGGGTGTGAGGGGTTCCATGTGGAATTTCTACAGCTGTTGGACAATCAAACTGCTGTAAGAAAGCACTGACTTTCATGCTTGTTGATTTTTTTTTTTTTTTTTTTAAATTTGTAAGAGGAAGAAAGAAAAAAGAAAAACCCTGTTTCATATGGGTTGCCAGACTTAGTTTTTGTCTACACTATTTTAACTACTGTGTAAGTTGGACATATCTGAACTTGTTGCTTATCAACAGGGAACTGTGACATGAACTATTTGGCTGTCTTTGGAGCTGCACTGTAGTCATACAACAAAGTAACTTCTGTGAAGCAAAACATTTCAGAATCGTAGAATGATTTGTTTGTAGTGATCCAAGAATATCAAAAAGCTTTTGTATGTAGTTAATGCCTTTTTCTAGAAGAAGTTAACTCTGTGCTGAGGACCTACATTCCTGCGATGGCTTTTAGGATGTACACATAGGACTTTTGCACAGGACATATAGTTATATTTGGAGTGGCTTACCCTATTACGTTGACTTAAAGTTAGAAAAGAGAAAAAAAAAAAACAACTTCGAAAGATCCTGTCTTAGTCTCAAGCTGTGACTGGCTGGAGGGGACTATAATGCTCAACAGAATGACTTTGGTAAATTGGATATTTTTGGATAGTTCTGGAATAATAATTCAGGGTGAATAGTCAGAGCGTCTGGGTAGTGACCATGCAGCTTATGCTAGGGAGCTCTTTTCTTTATGGAAGGTAGCTTTACCAAGACTCAAGAAGTTTGTTGAATTTCCTGCATTTCTGAAATTTAAGCTCTGCATGTCTTTACTCATGTCTTCATCTGTAAGAGTTCAGTACTCTTAAGAGTAATTGGTAAGAGTTCAGTATTTTAAGAGTATAGGATATTGGCAGGGTGATCTGTTGTCCGAGTTCCTATAAGAATATCTTGCACTACACCAGATGACTAGCAAGGAAAGGCTTTGCTTTAGGAGAGGGAAGGGCTTCTTCCTACAGCCTCTATGAGGACACTGAATCGCTTCTGAGGATCTAAATTTTTAGGTAGACCCACCCTATTTTTTCTCTGCATTTTCAAACTTAATCAAAACAACTGTACTGAAGTTCTAAAGCAAGGTGCTATTTATTAAAGCTTCTAGCAAGTGGTTTTACTAAGACCTAGGGTTTCCAGTATTTAGAGATCTGAAAAAAGGCAAGGTATGTTGCTATTTTAAGCTTAGTGATTTGATTCTCACTTGAAACCAGTTGCACCCAACCTCTAAGAGCAGTTGTTTTTAGGGGCTATCTGTTCTACTGAAAAATAATATGTAAGTTTAAACTTTGACATTCACCTTTTTTTCCCATCCTTCCCCCTGGCTGTTTGTCATGAGAACTTTTCCTTTTGCGCCTTGGTAAAATATGTTGAGAGAGACCTGTCCCCAGCTCTTTTGCAAGGTACTGCACAGATTCAGAGTAGAGACATCCTGCTTGTTGCCCAGATGTGCAAGGTTTATTAAAAAAACGCTTGATAATTGCCACAAGAGTTTAGTTCATGTTTGATTATAGGCATAATAATGTTATTTACTAGTTTCTACGTTTTTGATGGATTTACTTATTTTTTTACTTGGCTTATTCCTTTTAAACATGGAGGAAAAGTGGCTATAAAGGAAAAAGGTTGGAGGGACAATGTGAATTGGAACTTGAAGATACGAAAAGATGCTGCCTCTTTGCTCCAGATCCAGACAGAGAAGATCCAAATTATTGACAGAAATTTTAAGATTATGATATCGATAATTGACTAGAATGAGCGTGATAGAACTGAAGTTGTAGAGGAACACCCTTCTAATGGCAAGGGGAAGAAAGGAAGAAAAGGGGAGAAGATTCTAATTTCTGTGGCATCAAAGATGCTATAAACTAAAGGGGTGGGGTTTAGGTGAGGCCTAAAACCAGTGGCTAATTAACTCCAAATGGTAACTTCTACCAAACCATGATAACAAAGATTGTGCTCTAAGAAAAGTTACTTGTAAATAGAGGAAGAATTAAAATGTATTGCAGGATCATATATGTAGTTGTTCTCCTTGATCAGGAAGTGTTTTTTAATACAACTTTACTACTTGTATAGGAAAACAAAGATTTAATTCACTTTCATGAAGTCTTAACAGAAGTCCCTGGACATACAAGTAAATGTGGGGCTTTTTACTGCTTGGCTGCTGATGGGCATACTTTTTTTTTTAGTATGGATGAAGAAAATAAGAAGTTCTTCCACATGATATGCATGTAGCACAGTTAAATTTTGAGTGCATTACATAGTTATTGAGCACCACATAACAAGTTCCGAAACAGCATAAAAACTAAAGAATATTGCAGTATTTTAAATATATGTGTGATATTTACCAGGCCATCCTTGGTCATGTTCCTTTGACATATACTGCTTTTCTTTTTGTGCAAAACTAGCAATTATGTCTAAGAATTTGAATGTAGAAATATTTATTTTCTTCTTTATAAATAGTGGCTACATGCCAGGATCAACTTCTCAGCTGTTTTAAGTCATTATATTTCCATTGTATTGGTAAAAGGGTAAATTTTATGTAAAATGAGGAGCTGGCCCTAATTGCAACAATTTTCCAACATATAATCTGCTAGTACTTCAATAAATTTGTAGCTTTTTCCCTATTGCATTTCATTGGCATGTGTATATGGATTTAAATTGGAGAGAATGACATAAGGAACAAATACCTTGTCATTATTATATGTGTTTTTTCTTTGCTAAGGGAACGTTATCAGGAAAGCTGAAGTAGCTCCTCTAGAGTGACTGTGTTTACATTATTATACAGCATGTTTTTTATCACAAATCCTTTATTGCTAATTTTGGTTTGTGCGTAAAGATTACTTGTTTATCTGGGTTTTTTTCTAACGTGAAGCTAATACAAATAATGTTGACATAAAGCAGATCTGTCATTCTGAAAAGTTTGGGTTTTTTTAGTGAGAGGACTTTTTATAAGAGAATATACTGGAATACATAGTGTTTGAAAATACTGGAAATACATTTTATATTTGTGAACTATAATAATAGGCTGTCTTGTTGTATTTACTGGATCTTGTCTATGTTTTTTGAAAAAGGAGAGCCACTTGAACAGTTCAGCAATGTCAGATCACAGCTGAGGAGAATAATCTTTGCTTAAGACTTGTCAAATATTTGCCTTTTAAATAAAACCACTATCTCCTTTACTTTGCAAAGTGGGCTTGCAGCTTCATGCATGGTTATCCTTTGCTAATAGGGACTTAGGAACAAGTATTAGGAGGACTCTGACATCAGATACAAAGCTAACAGGATAATATTGTAACTTAAAATCAATAAAATGATAGGAAGCCATAGGTGTCCAAAGATGGGCACATCGAAGAAAGAAGCCTAGTGGAAAAAGATGTAAGTCAGCATGAGAAGGGAATGGATTGATATACTGTGAGATAATGAACTGTGTATATAGAGGGCAAATATTGAAAATGGTAGTTGCAAGTAGGAGGCATTTGTATAAATGAGGTGAATATATCCTTGGATGACTGAGATAAGTAGAGACTGTGTCTGGGCAGGCAAGATGGTGATGCTGGAACAGGGGGTCATTCATGAGAATGAGGCAGAGCTCACTGCAGGGCCAGGCTGGAGAGGGAGAAGGGTACATACAAGCAGGCAGTCAAACCATAACTGTTCCACTAATGCTGTGTGTCTAGGTTGAAAGCAGTGATTCTCATTTCTGCTTTAGTTCCCATCTCAGAGCATGCATAGTTTGCTTTATTGAGCCAGGCTTTTGTCAGTGTTCCGCTGAATGTTTGAAAATGACACAGATGCAAGTCTGTTAATAAAAATTTTTAAGACACCTTAAGCTGATCATTATATAAATAACCAAGTGTGGTAGCTCATGCTTTTCCACTATTAGACCTGCTCGTGTGAGGATCTGAAAGTATGCGAAAGGGAAGATGCCTGTGTACATATGTCTATATATGTAAATTTATGGGATTTTTTAGCATTAGCTAGGTGTGCAGGAAGGTGTGTGGTGATGCAAGTTCTCTAAAAGCACAGTAGAAATTTATGAAATCTCCTAGACTTATTCTTTGTCTCGCTATGTACTACGTATTATCAGAGTCCCTGAAGCCTGAGGGCATGCAGTTTAATGATTTAGAAATGTAATGCCAGCCGTTCTTATGTGTACATCACCTCCTGCCTAATAAGATGTTTTTTCTGGTCTCTTATTTTAGATCTGTGTCTAGCTTTAGTTGTTCTTTATTGTATGAGACACTTTTAGACCTTTTTCTTTGAAATAAATACCACTGAATTTCTGTACTAAAAACAAACAAAAACACTACTTTGCAGAATCATTTGACTACTTCACTGCATTGAAGAATAATGAAGAATAACCTTTTTAATAGGCTTAATACTTTCAGGCAATTTTCTCTTAGCCTAGTATTCAGTTTTGTCCTGTTTGAGCTTTTAGTAATGCTCTTGCATTGTCCTCAGGTAACTTTTGTGTATGTCTCAGAATATCCGAAAGAAATATTTACTTACCTCTTAAAGGTACAGTTTACTCAGTAGAAGATATAATAGATATGCATATGTAACAGCATCATTAGATTTCATTTGAGTACCTCAGCCTCTTCTATGTCTTTTATCACTGGATTTCCTATGGAGCAGCAGGGTCACAGTTTCCTTGGTTTTCCTTTGAAACCAATGTTTTTCTGTTCTTCTAAGTAGCCCATCTCCACTTACGCACTCTTCGCACTACTTGTTTGTGCTTGAGCTCAGTCAGGAATTCCCCATTTCCCAATGCTGACCAACGCGAGAAACTTTTCCCAGCTTAGTGCCTGTTGGAGTGGGTTGTTCCTGTGCTTTGAGGAAGTCATCTGTGAAGAACAGCCAGCCCTTTTAGGCCCCTTTTACCCTTTAGGGCTGTCTGTAAGCAGATCCTTGAACAAGGTGGTAGCTGTTCTTGTGAAGATCCAGGGTTATAGTTCTACTGTCCATCTTACTTAACTCTTTCAGGATCTTAAATTCCACTGTGTCACGATGCGTTGCATCAGGAGTTGCTGATCGGTTGTAATCCCAGTAAGAAAAGCACTCAGACTCTGCAAACTGTCATTTGAAGTGCTATTTCTTTATAGTGTTAGCTTTAATGAAGTAAAAAATGGTACGGGCAGTCACAAAATCACAGAATGATAATCTTATATGCCTTAATGGTAATCTTACATCCCTTTAGATGCTGGCAACCCGGAGTTGTGCAGCATCAAATGGGCCTCTGATTGGGGTGCAGGGTCCTGTGCAGACCATGTCTGTAAGAAAAGGTTACCCCATTTTCATTACTTAAGCTATTACAGGATTTTCTTACAATAAAACTCTATTAATCATTTATACTGTCAAACAGAAAAGATGTTTATGGGTCATTTTGAGTCAGATAAGTTCAGCTAGCTCATTATCTTGAAAGTGACTTTGTTAGAGGTAAACAAGGGATTGAGAACAGGGCAGCCACAATGTGGTACTCCCTACAGTATTCACAGTCTCTAACTGGTACAGTGCTACTAGAAAGTCATTATCACCAGAGTATTCTAGCACAGATTATGCCAACAGTGTGTGGGTTTGTTTTTGTTTGGTTAGTTGGTTTTTTATTAGCTTATGCTGTGCTTAAAGCCATGTGTCCGTACGTACAGTGAACGTGAGACCTGTATTGAGCTTCTGAAGAAAACAGAGTGTGCCAGCAGTAAAGATTTGCAGTGGTCAGAGTTGAGATCTGTCTTGAGTATTATGTGAGGAAAGTAGAGCTATTAGGCAAGCCGTAGTGCTGAAAATAATATTAACTCTTTAATAACCATTTACTTCAACTTCAGCATTAGGCAATGAATAACCTTTTGAATCCCTTACAGAATTCTGGTTTGAAATATTAGGTATATAGTATTTATTTCATGGGCTTCAATACTCTGCCTCCATGGCATTGCCCTGAGTGCAGCAGTGAGAGGCGAGCTTGATTAGTGCTAATTCACTTCAGTTATCATTTTTTCTATATGTGTGTATAAATGACGTATGATGAACATCTATAACTTCTTGCTATGCAGGGTAGATGCTAATGTGATATCGAAAGTTTCTAAAGCTTTCATTTTTCATTGATACATTGTGGCATTTGCCTATGCTCGAACATGAGCCTCTTCCATAGTCCTCTCAGTTATATGTGACAGGGAGAAACAGACAATCAGATTAACATATTATGTTTTGAATGTAATTGATATTATATTTATTAAACTAAGTGGAAGATTCATGTATGTACTGGTATTGCTCCAAACATCAGAGAGTTGTGCAGAATGGAGGGTAGAAATCAAGTTGCTGAGATTTCACAGGTTGAGAAGACAGCTGTTGGTCTCTCTTCACCTCTCACCCCCAAGGTGGGCTTTAATGTTCTCTGTATTACAAGATTGCTGCCTTTTATTTCTTTTCCTTAAAGTCCTATTCCCAAGTCTCTTCTTACTGCATTTTTTTTAAGAGTTGTTTCATAAGAGATCTCGTAATAAAAACCATTAAAGCACTGATTTTGAGGAAGCCGTTCAACTCTAAAATTACTTACCCACTCTGGTGGAAAACAAAATAGATATATGTGTATGGTGTTGTCCCAGTTACCTAGAAGTCTGAGTCCTGGGATTAACTAGAGTAAATATTTGGGGGTTTTCACACTTCTAAGGCTATATAGGATGAGAGGATAAAATAAGGTAGTCCCACATCTTTTCTGGTGGCTTTTGTTGCGTTATGTTGTCTTCTGTCTTTTTGCTCAGGTATACTATATTTCAAGTATTTCCTCTTTATATATATACATATATATAAACTTTTGCTATCTTTTTCAGTCACATGCAATGATTTCTTTCAGAGGACATGGTCAGGTTGTACAAAGCAGGCATGAAAATAAATGCATTAAATTTAATGGTTTTCATTTTTCACATTAGTCAGCCCATCTGTAGCCATATCAATGGAACAGTGCTGCTCTGTGTCTCAGTTGTGTTGTTTCCCTTTGAATCTATTGTGACAATCCAGACTGCTCCATGAAAGGTCCCTTGTATGATACTCCATTCCCTTACCTCCTTCTTTGCAGTTGTCATGTTATGAAGCCTGCTCAGATGTGGGTGGTATTCAGTATTCAAAACTGGCATTCCCTCTCTCCTTTCTCCCCAAAGGCTAATTTAGAAACGGAAGGTGTAAGGGAAAGATAAGAGTGAGCTTTCAGAGGGGAGAAACTAACTTGGTGTGGAAGGGGACACTAAGCTTTTTCTTTTTTCAGGTGTGTTGAATTTAAAGCAGCACAGCGTGAGGGTGTTACTTTCAGTGCCACAAATTGGAATGACAAAAATTGGCTTGGCCATGGTAATGTTGGGTAATTGAATTTCAGGCAGCACAAAGCTGAGATGCAGAGAGACACCTGATGCTGCAGAACATCTTCAAAACAAGAAGGGGAGGGAGAAAAACAGGTACTTACCCTTATTACTCCAGTAATGCAGGTAACTGGAGGATGCAGAGGAGCCTGAGTTAAAAATAGCTAGAGTGATTCATCTTACCTTAGGAAGGGTATGTGAAATGTATTGCTGATGGTTTTCAATTTAAATTACGTCAAAGATAAGTAATTTGTTATAGTCACGCTATCTCAGATCAGTGTTTCTTTTAGTGACACAGCTTCTTAGAGTTTGTCACACTAATGGCTCTAGATTAACCAGACATCTGTAGCACTTTTTTCTTTTGTTTCTTAAAGAAACTGCGTGTCTTTCTGATAGTCTTTTACATAATATGTTGCTTGAATTCCTGCTGTGGGTACTGCTTTGGCTAAGTGATAGGTTACTGCTTATGCCACAAATAACACTTTTCCTTGGAATATTGCCGATAAATAAACATGCTCTGTAGTAGTTGCTTTGTACTCCCATCTGCAAACGCATTATATATCATTACACTTGTATTAATATAGGAATCATATTCAGACCTGCAGCAGTGTGTTCTGTGACTGCTGCTAATGACTCTTAATTGCAAACAGCTTGTAGTGCTCATTCTAATGCACTTGTAAGTGAAATCTTATTTCCAAGTGTAGATGTGATGAGCACACAAAGTAAGACTACCCATACAAAATATTCTTTCTTACAAAAAGTTGAAAGTGTTATGCTGAAAATTCAAGTTTAAGAGCCTGACTACAATATTTTGTAGGAGCAGCAGCAGTAATTGAAATCAATGAAGATTTGAGACCTGATGTAGGGTTTTGTGTCATTAGGGAAGTGGTGGTGCAGGCTAGGGAATTTATGGTTAATGCAAATTAATATACAGGAGAAGGAACAACATATGGCTAATCATAGGACAACATCTGTAGTGGTATGAACTTGCTTGAATATTGGATTACAGTCTAGTCTGGTCATCAAATTGCGAATAACTGTGTAGTGTAATTGATGTAAAGAAAATTATATTTCTAAATTTTAGGCTTAATTGTTTTCCTGTGAGGGATTCTTGTGGACTTCTTAAACAGTTGTAGGACATGTGAGCAGCTCTAAGAGTACTAGGTTAATCGTGGATCTCTGGATACTTGCATGTATTTAAATAAAGGCTAGTAAAATAGAGCACAGTTCAGTTTTCAAGAAGGTCATTAATGTTGATTATTGAATGTACCATGGTGAAAATGGATCAGGATCATCCAGCTGACTTTCAGAATTATTTGTAGAAACTGAGTTGATCTGAGACATTACTACATATTCAAGTGTCTTGAATATACCAATGACATTAACTTGGGGATTTTTAATTGATTTTGTAAATTTAGAGCCTTTTCTTAAGCCATAAATCCTGGAAAAGGAACACTTGACAGTGTAGGTAAAATATTGACAACAATAGTGAAAACTTTCCCAACATTTCACTTCATGTGAAAGCTATAGGCTCTTGACACAAATTTTTTCATCAGCAAAGATTATGGTGTTTTTAAAATAGTAAATTGTCCTTCTGAATGTCCTGGTTAAAGTAATTTAATTTTCCATGAGTACTCAGTTCTGTGTGACTCCTAACTGGTGGAATGCCCTCCTAAAAATCTAGAAAACTTTCTGTTCTTTTTGAAGAAAAATTCTTACAATATGTAGTAACTTCTCAAATATAGCAGTATTTACTTCTCATTCAAAACCTGGATAACAATAAATGGTGGAAAAAAAGGGACAATAGTTTCCATTTATAACATTACACCTGTTTGAAATGTGTACAAACACGTAAAATTTCATGCAAAGAACTTAAAAATTTCACTTACACTGTATGTGGTGTTTGATCTCAGCTAAAAGCCTAACGGTCTGCCCAAGCCTGTCATCAGAGTAGGGTGACCAAGAAATTTTGGGCACAATGGGAGGCCAGACTGAGAACAGAGGCCGTTTTGTTCAGGCTCCATATTGCTCAGTGTTTCTTCAACTGATAGCAATTGTCACCAGTTGGCACAGAACTGGAAGCATTTTTTTATGCTGTCTATCCCTTCTACATATATTACAATTCTGAAACTCTCCAGAACACATACTTCTGTTTAGCTGTATTTAGCTGCACCTGGACAATAAAGCTTGATGAGTCTGCTGCTTGCTTTTGATAAAGAACAGTGCCATTGCATGCTCATGTTCTAAAGGGTATCTGTTTAAGCTTCTAGTTTAACAGGAAAGCCAAAACACCTTCTGGATTCATAATACATTTGCATCTCTTATATTATCCCTGAATTATTTTACCTTAGATTGCTGAATTAGACCAATCTTCATGCAAGTCCCTTTTAAATCCTGACACCTTGCAACATAATGACTTAACTTCACCAATTATGAAAAATCACTCACTTGATGGAATTCTGTTTTCATTTTTCCATGTGTGTAGCAAAGTGAAGATTTGATTCTGAACAGCACAGATAATTCTTTGTTGGAAACAGATATCAACATTACTCTCCATTTTATAGCTGCTCTGCGCCTTAAAAACTTTGATAAAGCATCTTCAATTTCTTCCTCTATGTGAATACTAATTTCTGCAGAGTACTGCAGCATAAAAAGATTAGTATAACGAAATGCAGTGTAAATCTTATGAAAGGTGAATATTTGAAGGATCTTGAACTGGAATGATTCTACCCACCGATACCCATTCTTTCCTGATTTCACTGGCTCCTACCCATGCTCTTAGAAATAGAAAGGTGTGTGTGTGTGCCCACTTGGGCAGTATCTGATTTGGGCAGTTATCTCCAATGTGCAGGAAGGAGCACAAGGGTAACTACCTGTCAAGTCCCCACTACAACTCTGGAGGGGTTCTTGGTGGTGATGACAAACTAGTTCTTAGATCATTTGTATGTGTTTTGTGTTTAGAAGTTGTCTGTTGCTACGGGATGATCCTTAGCCTCAGTCTTGGTTACTTCAACTTCCATGAGTCTGTTACCTGTTTTTCCTTGTTTGAAATTTGTATTTGAAGTGTATGTCTATAATCTGTTTCCCTGATGGGTTAACAGGAGAAAGGCTGGTATATGTTATAAGCTGCAACCTTGTGCTGCCCTGTTGTTGTCTGGATGCAGGGTCTGCTTGTGAGTCAGCTGTGCTGCAACCTTCTGGGCTTAGCATAATGTTTTCCTCCGTTTCACTATTGGAGAACCATCCTGGGAACAGTTTTCTCTGTTATAAATAAATATTATTTTTGAAACCTCATTGTGCAGTTTCTTCTCGTGCTTGTACATGCTTACATACATACTCTCTCAATGCCTCCCCCAATATCCTGTTCCTACTTACCCTGGTCTGCTACATACTTCTGCAGCAGAGTATCAGTTGACCATAAAAGGCCTTGAGAGAGAAAGATTAGTTTGGGTGCTGCTCTATCTCCTAATCTTTCAGTCCACGGTCTTTATAATATTGGGAAGAACTCCTTCCCGAATGTATGTTATGAAGCATATTTTTACATACAGTTCTAATAACAGAGGATTACCACAGATTCCAGTGTGCTGAAAATTAAGTGCAAAGCGGTTTTTCTTAAACTTAACCTTGGCTGAAGAAGGTTACCATTATTACCAGTTTTCCTTTTGGCTGTAGAGAGACTTTTTGTAAATTTTGAGATTTTCAGGTATAACAGAGGTAGATGGCGTTTATAAGTGTAATCATGCACCGAGGTGTGGAAAGATGAAATTCTATAGGACCAAAAAATCCATGTTTTTCTGGTTACACCTACCTTCTCTTTTGACAGTACACGCCTTGACCAGGAGGCAAGCTATCTTCTTGAAATCAATTAACATTTTCAACAGAGATGGAGCAATGCCATGTTTATGCACAGAAATATGTTACAGGCAATGCCATCTGCAGAGTAAAGCTGACGAGCTGCTGCTTCTACAGGATCAAATTTCCTGTGGTGGTTTGCGTGAAGAATTCATCTGAGTGGTGTGTTCTTCTTTGTTCCCCTCAGAGCACCAGCTAGTGAACAATGGGATTAAGAAATGTGTACAAGATAGTATCTGGTGGAATTGCAGCCTGCATTCTGAACCTGTTCTAATATTTAAGTCCTCATGCTTTCCACTGCTGTAACTGCAGTAGTGCTAAGGAATCAAAACTATTTGGAGCACAAAAGAGAATCAATAGGAACCTCAGTATCGACCTTTAGGAAGGCCTAAGAGAGGCCAAATAACATCTATCCCATGGACTCTTAACAGGTGTATTAAAAAAAAAAAGAGGAGGGGATGGTATTTCTATTTAGAAATTCTGGAATGTAGTGCCCCCTTCACCAGAGTTCCCTAAATCACATAAAATAGAGACTGCAAACCAGATTTATCAGATGATATCAGTATCAGAGAAGCAAATCAAGGGAGATCACTCTGTCTATACTGTTTCTCGCTTTCTATTCACTCTGGTTCTCAATGGAATTGATACTTTTTATATTACAGAAGATTAGCTTCTGGTGCTTGACCAATGTCCTTTCAATTTCACATGTGTACATGTACAGAGCCATGCACAAGTGTATGCACACATTTGTTTAGTTAATGAGTTACAGCAAGTGGTCTCTTCTGGTTACTTTTAGAAACTGGTACTAGCCCATTCCTTCTGTTGCCTCTTTGCAGATTTTTATATGTACTAGTTAGCACACTTATGCTGGTCCTTTTTATTTTTATGTATATGAGGAGAACTGGAGACTTATGACTCAATCTGAAGTGCAAATTAAAATTATTCTTTTTTTAATCAAAATACTCAGCAAAAGTGTACAAGTCTTTAACAAAAATCTGAATTCAAAAATTCACAACTGAAGTCTTGTGATTTTTGTTTTCTCAGCTGTCACTTGTCTATTCATCTGGAGATCATGTTTCAGGAGCTTTCTGAAAAATTGTCCTTATTGCTAAAGCATCTTGTGCTTTTTCCCTAAACATGTTTGCATGAAGGAAGGCAATCTTTTACCACTTCTGAGCTATTTAGGGAAAAAAAAGTCTTTGTTTACTGTAGAACTAGAGCTATCAAAAAGTCCCAGAATGTTTCAACGGGAGAACATGCCTTCTCTGAAAATGTCTGGCTAGGAATCAAATTATGAGGGTATAGCTTATTCTTACCAAGAATAAATCTGTGGAAAGACAAAAGTAAAGGAATAATTAGGTCTAGGGAACTTTTGTCCATGGATTTTTTATTTCTGCCCCCCCGCCCCCCGCCCCGCGCCGTTAATTTTTTTTTTAGGTTGGAGTAGCTTAACATTTTGCAAGTCCACCTTTTCTTTTTTTTTGAGAGGTGGTGATAGTTGACTATTCACATTATAATACCTGAATGAAATCTTTGTGAGGAGACTGATTCTGGGTTTTTGGTGGTTATGGGGGTTGTTTTGTTTGTTTGCTTTGGTTGGTTGGTTTTTGTTGTTGTTGGTTTTCAATGAGGATTTTAACTGGATTTAGAGTAGTTAATGATTCACTTGTTAATGTTCTTTTATATTATTCATCACACCCGGAGTTTTGGCTATCTAATCTTACCTTGTAATGTCATTGAAAAAACAAACAAAAAACAACAAAAAAACCCAAACAAACAAAAAACAAACAAAAATCCAGAATTGTGTTAAAATTAAACACAGATTTAGTACATACAAAAGAAAAATGCTAGTCAACAAACTGCTGTTAGAGCTTTTGTTTACGCTCTGTGCCAGCAGACAGCTTGCTACTCTATCAGTTTACAAAGGACAGAGAGCAACCTTCCTCTGAAGCAGCTTTGTTTTCATATCTGCATCTAGTTTAGACCAAGTACTGCAATGAAGGTCCAAGCTTACTTGTACAGTTTTAGCTTTTGGACTTTTGCAGATTAATCCAGTAATATTAAATGTTTGTCTCCTTAATCAAATCGGAGGTATCAGTACTGTTGTTAAATATTACTGAGAAATGTTACTAAGTAAAAGATTTGAAACCTTTACTCCACAAAGAATCTAAAAACTCTTCCAGTTGTTACTTTTTTTTTTTTAATTTCAGTTTAAATGAATCTCTATAGTGCCTTGGAACTGAGAGGAATATAGCTCTAGGAGATCACCATATAACATACATTTTAAATCCATATTTTTCTTACGACAGCTTCTCATGTAAATATTTGTGCTCTTACTCTAGGATCTGAAATGTTCTTCTGGAAGCTTAATGTAAAGAAAAGAGCTACTTCTAATGGGGCCTTCTTTGCAAGATTTTAAAGCTTTAGTTAGTGATCTCAGGGAGTACCTTCAATTATACCAGGAAAAGGAAATGCAAAGCTCATAGCAGAGATATTTATAGCTTCATGAATATACTCATAAGAGAATATGCATGTTATTCTCTAATGTGCAGGGTAAAGAAGAAGGATGAGCTTCAGCAATTCTGGTCTTGCTGCTAGCAGTGCCAGATTGCTTTGTGGGATGTGAGAATTGATGCCGCGCAGTTACGTCGGCAATGGAGACGTTCTCACTTCAGTAGCACAGTTGGGAATACTTTATTTGTGTTTCCAGCATGTGTATTACGAACACAATCCAATGGACTGTGATGATATTAACATAGCAATGGAACTCAAATAGTACTGATACAGAGAATGTAACATTTCTGAAGTTACTAGTGTCAATCAGTATTTCTGAAATGTACCTTAAAAATGCATGCATATAAGTTTGTGCATGCGTGGAAAAAATAAAACAGGCAGAAGGGTTGCAAAGTCAAGTAACTTGGGTGGACTTAATCTCACCCACTGTTTTGGTGCGTAGGTCTTACATAACCAGTCCCCCTAGTTTTATATAAATTGAGAGAGTCTAACATCCAGAAAGCAAGTTGTACCATCTGGAAATGGTTAAAATCAGTAACCTTCTGGCCAGATCTTCTCTCCCTTTCCTGCTTTTACTAGCTGTGGGGAAAGCCTTGACAAAGCACGTTAGATATATAACTCCTAGCTCACTGGAGCTAAATGAGATGCACTCTACCTTAGGAAATAGTTGAGGTTTTCTGTTGATTTATTGAGATTTTTTAAACACAGAATATACTTGTTCTCAGTTTAAATTTAGTTTTGGAGATTGCTTTTTCTATTTTAGACTTGCAGAAGGGTTTCAGTTTCTTTTGCGTGCACCAGTCATTCTAATTAAAGTACGCTACCTTTTCCCCTCAAATACTGCCTTGCTTATATACACTGTGAGAAACTTTTTTCCCCATAATTTTCTAGACTTCTCAAATACAAAACTCATCATGTAACACCATATGGATACCCACACAGTTGTCACACAGCTGTCAGCTTCTAGTATTTGAGATGGTGTAGCTAGTAACCCGTTGCGTTCATCTCCCATGCATACCAGAACACTGTGAAATGAGACTCATCTGTGATTTTAGTGGGTTTGCAGCTATTTCTGAATTCTCACCATTCCTCTGCTTTCAGTAAAATTGGATTCCACTAAAATTTTAGATGTTCACAGATTCATTTGCTTATTTATTGTATTGGTTTTAATACTGACTTCTCAGTCTAGGTACCTTATCCATGTTCTCTCTTCCAATCTGATCTTAGCCTGCATTTGTCTGCTGCCTTTCTCTAATCTCTTTAGTCTATGTGTTCCCTGGCCATCAGCTCTTTATTCTGCACTTCTTTTTATCCAGTGTTTAGGACAATAAACTTGGTGAGATCAAGATACTCTTTTCCTTCCCCTTTTTCCAAGAAGTATTCATTTGTTGTGTTTGGGCAAACCTTCACAGTGAACTTAAATTATGCATGATTTTTTTTTCGTGGTTTGAAAGCACCTCTGTGTGCAAGATCTAAAACTGGGATATATTAAGTAGTCTTATCTGTAGGGGCAATTTTTGTTCAAATAGCTTTTTTTTAATCTTCCTGGAACTTGTATGATGTTTAGACATTTTTTCTCCTTTTTTGAGATAAAGAGAAAATATACTGATCTAGTCATGAGTCCTGAGTATTCCAGAAACTGCTTGAAATAAGTCCGCAAACCCTCTTTCTCAATCTAGCTCCAAAACTGAAATTTCATCTGTAGAAATGCTATTTCTATGAAGTCTTAGCTGCCTTTTCTTCTTCATCTATTAGTAGTATCTGAAGCCTTCATTGGGTGCAGGTTCCTTTACTTCTTCATGTACGTTGTGCTTCTCAAGTTAACTAAATCACCATGTGACTTGTGTAGGGGCAGCCCTCCTGTTCCTCTGACCTCTGCAACAGCCATCAGTAAAACCCAGATGTGTTTGAGGTATCAATCTTGCCTCCTCTCTTCTTTTTAAGCAGTTTGGATTGGATTTTAAGCCTTAATGCTCTTCTATAAAGAAGAAAAAAAAATCTCCGAAAGGAATGCAGTTTTAAATGCTTGGCAGAGCAAAACGTCTATTTACTTAAGAGACAATAATTTCCATCTTTTTGTCCAAAAAGTGTACTGTCTGTATAATCCTAGAGAAGAAAAGCCTTTCTTTATCTGCAAACCTGAATGTGGAAATTCTGAGAAGAAATAAAGGTGTCCACTGAAACCCATATCAATATTCATACTGGAAAAAACATTTTGAAAAGATAGCTTAATTAAAAGGGAAGTAGGAAAGAGCGTTGATGTAGGATTCTGTAGGGCGTCCATCAGGCTGGTAGGTAAAGAGTCAGAAAATATCAGGAAAAATTGCCCTGCTTTATTATAATGCTAAAACAACTTCAAGATTGAGAACAAGAAAATAGTATCAACTTGCATCTATAGAGCTTTCTCTGTTTCAAGATTGCCCTAGAATTTTGCTTTGATAAGAGCATAGTATCAGCAAAAATCTCTCTTGATTGAGGAAAAAAAACTAGGGAGCAAAAAGATGTCTTTTTGTAAATGCCACTAACCCATTTGGGGGAAAAAAATAGTTGTTTTCTCTCCATAATATTGTTATCTAATGGAAGAAGCAGCCAGAGAACTGAGGCCGAAAATTACAGGTGGCATTTCCTGTTCAAATTTATCATCCCTTCCCTAGCGAACAACACAAAAATATTATGATTAAAGATCTGAAAGAAGCAAAATGGATGTTTGTGAGGCTTAGTGCTACTTGAGGAGAAAGGAGAAGAGATACCTACCGTATGATAGAGAGGACATCTAATGGCAGATTCTTAGGGTTAATGTAGACATCTATGAAGTGTTCTACAGCCAAACCTATCAATGAGCTGAGACCGAATTACCAAAGGTGTTGATTACATTCGGTAACACCTTTTACCTACAGAATTGCATGGTCAAGACAGTGTTACACTATTTTGCAAAGCCTTCTTTAAACAGCTGACAAAGTTTCTAAATCACAGACCCTGGTTTTCATGACGGACTTTAACTTCATTTTAAGTGACTCATTGCAAAACAAGTACTTTACTGTCTCGTAGTGGTTTCATGAGCTTCTGTTGCCTTGCTGGTGATTGCCTAATGTTCTGTGATTTTTTGCTGGAATTAAGATTATTGAAAGATCTATGCTGAACACTTACATGTTAAATTGTGCCTATTGGAGTCAAACTGTACTACTTTGTTCAGAAGAGACATTAGCTGTGGGATATGTTTGGCAGAATTTTGTTATTTTTTTCAGTGTGTCTTTGTGACGTATTAAATTGTGTGGCTGTAATTATGAATCAGTGAGGGTCAGATCACAGTTTCTTTCCTGCTTCTAGATTATTTTTGTAAAATGCAAATATCTGTAGTAGCCTATGTGATTGATTTCACGTTTTCTAGCGGCAGTTAGGAATGCTATTACCTTTAGGCCTTATACCTCATACTTGGGCAGATGGAAATCATGAGCCAATCACAGAACATGCCATATCATATCTTAATATGCCACTTGATTTATCAGCATAAAACCCAGATGTGATGTACTAGATTTTGCTGGAGCAGCTCTGCCCGAGTAAAGGCAGCAACATGATGCTTCTCCATGGCATGTGGTCAGTATTGACCGTCACTGTCTCCACTCAAGTTTGTTGATTTTTCTAAACACTTATTCTTTTGGTTGCTTAAAAAAATCCACACTTGAAAAAGTCTTGTAATAATGTACAATGAGGCAGTAAAATTAGAGCTGAATGATGTAAGTTTCTGAAGGACAGAATCTTATCTGTTTTTCAACAATCTTTTTATGTACTTACGCTTTGTGTCAAACTTTCATTGATATGCAAAACAAAAAGGAAACCTTTGAAACAAAATAAGGAAAAACATTTGAAGAAATGTTTTTGTTACATGATATTTTGAAGAACAGCATATAGTTTGGTAGGAAATGTTTTTCTTTCTAGAGAAGAATGGTTATAGTTCTAAGATCTTGATTTATGCTGAGGAGCACCTTTCTCCTTGAGTATTCCCATCATTAACATCAAGGATTTTTCTAGAAATCAACAAAGATACAGTCCTGCACTGTTTTGGAAAACCGCTGCCATGTCTTATATAGAGACAATAGGTGTCCTCCATCCTTTATGTAAAAACAACAGGAATCCTCTATCCTTTAAATGAAATAAAATTAAGTTCTTTTAAAACAGGAAGCTCATCTAGTTTGATACTGGTGACAGGAAGTATGAGGTATTACAGTCTTGTGAGGAAACCTGGGAGGCAAAATCTCTGGGTGTGCAGCAAAAGAGCTGTGATACTCACCTCTCATCTGTGGCTAAGTGGACTGATGGTAAAGGAGAGGATTGAGCCCTAGCATGAAGTCATCCCCATCTCCAGGACTGGAGATGTGCTTTTCCCATGAACAAGTATCTCCTTTCTCCTTTTGTATATTTATACATAAAGGAAACAGATGTGGATTAAGCAATTTTTGTCTTACTCTTATTAGATGGTACTAGCAGGTTTGTACATGGAGAAGAGACATATTTTGTTCCGTTTTAGACACAGGTAATCATGGAGTCTGAATAATCAATTTGTGTACGTCCTTAACTTATACACAAAGTGTTTTCAGTAACATTCATCTGTTGTTGCATGTGTAAGTGTAGGACAGTGCTTTTCCTCTAGTTTTGTAACACAAAATACTTACAATACATGTGCTTAATAAGCAGAGGTCGTACCGATTCTAAGATTTGACTTGGGTGTTTTCAAATTTGCCGTTGCCTCAGAATGTAAAGTGAAATATTGAGGCCAGAATTTATTAGTAGAACAAGATAATGAGATGCTTAGTAATAAATGTAGCTGAGTGAAGCAAAACTACAGCTAAGTGAACTCAATTTTTCATACTTCATTATATAAGCTAGTAGTAAATAGTAGAGATCAGAAAGGATATTCTGTGTTCTATAAGGAACACAGAATATTTAGGATCGCTTGGGTTTTTTGTTTCCTTGATATTCATTGAAGTCTCAAAACATTGAATCAACTAGTAACAGCCTATCTATCCAGACAATACTTTAATCAGATATGAGAATTTTTTGTGTTAGGAGTTGGATACTGAGCTCTTGCCTAAGGAGGGTTTCCACAATCAGACTGAACATTGTTTTCAGTACCATTTTGTTTCAGAGTACAGTCTTGAAAAAAAAACTTCTGAAATGTAAAAAAAATACTTTAGAGAATGAGAATTCTATTTTGGAGGATTACCATTTTGCCTGGTCTGGGGGAGCAGAGAACCAGATCGACTGAAGACTTCGGATCTCCAGAAGGACTTTTAAGTGAAGGTTTAAGTAACAAAGCCTAAATTTGATCTGTAAAGAGCCTTTGAGATTCCCACAGGAGCTTGAATTTTCACTGTTGAATCCCCTCATTGCTCAAGGCCCTGCTTTTCTTGTATCCCTGATTCTGTCCATCTTCTCAGGGCTTAGCAATGTGGTGTGTTTGCTTTGCACCTACCATGGTCAGTACTTGTTTGAAACTTTAGGTTTGGCCTGTGTCATCTGAGAACTCCAGCATCTCTCTCCCAATCCAGCAAGCATACTCTTACCACCCCTACTATATGCCTGCAGAATTGGTCCATATACAAAATGTATTCGATGTTTTCCAGTCTTATTCTGTATTAGTTTGTGTAAATGACAAATATGTACAATGGCTGATCAAAAGCTATGTGTGTTAATTTGTTGCACAGGCTACATATGCTGCTTGTCTGCAACATCATACAGTGTGTAGGAGATTGAGTTCTTACTGCTTTCTTCCTCCAAGGAAGGATATTCTATATATGGCTGACAAATTTCAGATTTTTTTTTTAATTTTATCTTCTTAAAACTTCCATTTCTCTATAAAGTTTGGTTGAAGCTGGACATCTAGTTCAAAATTACTAGTGGTGGTGGCAAACAGAGAGACAGACAAACAGGGCATTTCAGATGGATTCTTCCTTTGGAAACTAGTTTAAAACATGGTCAATGAGGATTTACTGTTTTTATGTCACCTCATATAAACTATTTAGTTGGTTTAGAGCACTCAACCGAGAAGTGGGAAATGTGCACTCAGCTTCAATTTTTGTCCTGCTTAATGGAGCACTCTGAAACCCTACTGTTTTGGAGGTGTTCCACATCACAGGCAAGTTCCAGACTTTTAGACAAGCAGGTGCATTGTATTTAAAAATCTATGCACAGTAATCTTCAGTGTCCTTGTTTCCATTTTAGCTTTGGCTTGACTGCTTCAAGAGTAGCCGATTCCTAGAGAATGCCATTTAGATAGGATGAAGTCCTCCAAGAAACCTGGGCAAGAATGGTTCTTCCTAAGGAGGAACAAAATGTTACTACTGCAACTCCTCAAACCACCTCTTATCTAGTCTCATTTTCGTGTTGTTTCACTTCAGGTTATATAAATATTTGTGGTGTTTTGTTGGGTTTGTTTTGTTTTAAGATAGGGAATATGTCATATGTAAATTCTTGGTTGCTTAATTATGACACCATTAATTAGTTTAATGAAATAATACAAGCAATAAACCTTTTAAAAGAAAATTTCTTAAATATTATAGTATTTTGAACTGTTTGAATAACTTTTTCTTCCTTATGTGTGTTGCTGAGGTCTTTATGTTCCTGTTTTTCATAGAGCCACGCATGCTTTAAATAATGTGAATAGTCAAAATCCTACAGGACATTTTATAGCATATTTTACATAAGTCTTTGCAAGACTGTGACCCAGGATCTTTAAAAACTTCATTTCCAAATAATCACATGCACTATACACATCAGGGACAGCAGCATATGGCAGGTAAGCCATATGGACTGGATTTTGTGAATGGTGCACAATTGCTGTCTGTGTGAGGCAACAGCTTTTCATGCCTACATTTCTTTCAGTGTACTTAGCCATTACTTCAAGAAAAAAAATGCAACCTTTTGATGGTTGCCAAAACATCTACATGTGAAATAGGAATGTAATGCTAATGGATAAATTTGGCTCTTCTGCAAAGTGCTTGTATGCACGCTGTCTAAACATTGGCATGTCACAGTCAGCAGAGGCTTTTGAAGGCAATTACAGTGTTCCTTTTCTGAAAAACCTTTCAGAGGCTTAATTAGCCGGAGCACCTAACAGCAGATACCAGAGGTCAAATAAGCTAAATTTACTCACACTCTTAGCCATGTTCCTTCGTAGTGTAACTATTACTATTATTACTATAGAGTTAATAAATATCACAATACTATAACTTAGTAGTAACAATACAATTAGTAAAATAGTCTTTTCAGTTTAAATTAAACTATTCCATTTGTAAGCTTCCTGAAAAAAAGTATTTAGGAACTGTATTTGATGTAAAAGCTATAGACAAGCCTTTCAGAATCAATCTGAACCTGAAACGCTTATTATGTCCTCAGTTCTGACATCCTTTTCTTTGCTGTTCTGTAAATTGTTTGAGCAAATGGTAGTGCTTGGACCTTTGTAGTATCTCTGCTGAATTTATGGAATGTATCAGCCTTCTGATTAGACCAGTGTATATGAAGGGTAGGTTTCAGTAGCAGAAAGTCAATTTGAGTTCTCTCTGAAGTAGTAGCATGTGCTGCTTCTGCTGAACTAACCTTCTTCAATGCAACGTAGATAGAGTTGGGTCACTTAAATCAATACAGAACATAATGCTTCCAAGTTTTTCTGATAGATCTATGAGTGATGATCAAAGGACTTAAAAAAAACCCAACCAACGAACCAAAAACTCACCATACAAGTTACATACAGACACTTACACTTAGACATATATATATATAAAGAGTTTGAAGTGAAAAATCTTTGCGTTATTCAATACTTGGTTATGGACTTATCTTCAGGTATTCCAGAAAGGCTTCACTTTTTTATTGCTGTTCTCCAATCTAGCCTTCATATGCTATTAATAGTGGGGATATTGTTTGGGTTTTTTTTTTTTTTTTTTAAAACTGTGATGTTTGGAAAAGGTGTATAAGCTAGATCTAGCTCATCAAGTAACCCAGGTAGCCTACTGCCTGCCTGCTCTCACACCCGTACTCTATGACCTTAAAGCTTCTTCCCCATTGTGTTACTAAAATTCAGGTGCTGCATCAGTGTATGAACAGACCTACACTAGTCATGTCACATTGGCTACATTTTGGGCATGTGCTAAATGCATTCCTGCTCACACAACAACAGAAATGTCTTCATTTAAGAGAAAAATGTGACCTATGATGATCAGGTTTGGTGAGACTAGAGAATACTAGAGGAATGCGAAGGCAGGCAGGTGTTCAGTTATGACTGTATAGTAAGCACTGATTAACACTTTCAAATGTAATTAGGGACTCTGGTTTAGGACAGGCTTCCCTTAAGATGACAACATTTTTTTTAAGGAGGCGCAGAGAATTTACTTTACTAAAATAATATTCTTTGTGGATATTTGAACTTTAAAACTCAGAAACTTTTGGCAACCAAAATTACAGGTCTCATTGTAAGCCTTAGCCACATTCTAGTACAGTATTTTCATTACATCTCACAAAGATAAGTACCCACACTCATATTTTGGACAGATAAAATTTTGACTCTCAGAATAACTAGGCAACAAGGGTCACAGGAACAACTCCCCTGAAAATTTAATGGATATCTAGTACAGATATGAATTTTTAGCATTTAACATTGTATTTTCATACTAGGGTTTTTAATTGTGATGTATCTGCTACGTGTGGTTCTGTATTGCATTTGGCCTGATCACTGAGGTATTTACCAAATTTGTAAATAATTTTTTTGCATTGTGAAATTCTTCTGCTTTTTTTTTTTTTTTTGATGCTCAGAGGAAAAGAAAACCAAGAGAAGACACAACAGATCTTGCTAATTTCCCTTTCTTTGCGTTTGTTTTACAGGAGACACATGAAATTGTGGCTATTAAGAAATTCAAAGACAGTGAAGGTAACCTTTCCTGCTGCATAATCTTTCATGTCAATAACTACATTGTTAACATCTCTCCAGTTAAAATAAGAAGTCTCATATATCAAGACATGATTTAAAAATGATAATGATTTATTAGCTCTGTGAATATTCAAAGCACTTGATCCTTCATACCTGCCTAGGGACTGCATTATACACTCCAACTAGATAACTACTATTCTTTCTTGGCACATCTGTCTTAATATAGCTGAGAGAGTGGTGCCATATATGCTAGTAAGATCTACAGCTTGGAGACTGGGTGTGATCAGCAAATAGTAAAAACTCCCCTTCAGTAGTGGCTTGCAGAGTCTTTGGGCTTTATCACCCTTCATCTCTGGGAGGGGATCTAAATGTTTGGAGGACTCGAAGGGGCAAATAGTGGAGACTGGGAGAAGTCACCGAGAACTTCAGTGCTACGAAGAGGAATTGGGGAGCCCTCAAGGTTCAGTGGGAGGATTTGAGGGAGCTCAGCCCGGCAGGCTTCACTGTCCACAGGAAACTTGCCCTTTGCCCCCTCACAGCAGCATCTAGGTACTCTCCAGTGTTGCTGAGTTTGCGGACAGCGGGGACGAGCTCACTCCTGCAGGGCTTAATTTGAGCGGCAAAGTGCGTGGCAGAAGGCAGGGCATACGGAAAGCGTGGCCAGTGCTGCACACACCTATTCCTCAGCCAGCAGTAATGAAACCAAAGATCTGTACAAGACAAGACTCACTCTGTGATGTGCACTTGTTGGGGGACAGTGAATCCCAGTATCCTGGGAAAAACTGGCAGTCAACCATGAGAACAACTGTTTATCTCATGTACATGATCCGCTGATCCCTCCTGGGCTAGCACAAACAGAAGGAGAAGCCAAGTATGAAATAATAAGAGGAGTCATCCCTGTCTGAGGCGATGCAGCTATGATTTGCTGTATACCAAGGCTTTAGCTGAAGGCTAATGATGTGGTTTGAAGGAACAGCAGCCACTTTATTGTAGCAAACTTTTCTTTTTGGTTACTGTTATAGGCTTCCTGGTGCCCATGGAGCTGTTGTTGATTGCAAGGACTGTAATTTTCAGAGTCAGGCACAGCAAAGTCAGATTTTTGTCTGTTGTTTTATGCAAGGCGAACTCTTTGCTTTGCAGCTGATTTTGCCAGACACTTGAAGCATACATTTGATGAATCTTTTAGCTCTGCTATTCAGAAATCAGTTTTAAATCCCCACTAAAGAATGTAGGAGATAGTTTTGGTGACCATCTTGACCAGGTCATGAGGGTACTTCAGAATTGCTTTCTGGAACTCAACATGGCTATTCAGTACAGATCCTAGGCAATGAATCTCAGTATTAAGCTCTGAACGAGATTATTATATTAGCCTGTCTACCAAAAAATGAAAGCAAAAAATGCAACATTGCCATTAAGTCTGGCTTTCGAAGATTATTACGTAATATCAGTTTACATGATTGATGACTGCTTTTCAGAGTTGTAGCGAGTTGTTTACAAGTTTCTGGAAATATGACAGAAGTTCTTTTGATAGATTTGATTCAGCCCATTTCACATCTGTCTCGTTAATATGGTAGTTCATTAAAAATATGAATATACTGTAATTGTTTCTATTGCCATTTTTGTTGCACTGAATTTTTGCTGTTGTTTGACATATGCATGCTAAATATGCTGCAAAGAGAGTGTCTAGTTATAGATTGAAATTAGGTAATCAGGCTGATGCAAGCCAACACCAAGCTCTCAGTTTTAAAATGAAATGACTTAGATTGGTCTAAATTATATATTTTTTTTAATCAAAACATTTGTGATGATAGTATTTTTCCTCTTCCCTCCTGTTATACTTCGGTGGGTTTTTTTGTTTTGGTGTTTTGTGGTGGTTTTTTTTTTTCCTCTCTCTTCCAATGGTGATTATATGTATTTGCATGACCTGTGTTATTTTCTCTCCCCTGCAAACCTGTTTTTTCCTTTTGCCTGTTTGGAAAAAAACAATTTCTCTTCCTTACATCATCTTCTTCTGACTGTCTTTGTGGTACATGACCTGCAAATGTGATATAGCTTTGAATTAATGCAGTCGTATCCCATTTAATATCCCTCTGTTGTGGACAACAGTTCTAAGAGATTAAGAACCCTGCTTCTACATGTGCATGGGCAAATGTACTTAATTAATGGATTTCATTTTACTAAATGAAGAAAAAACTTAATATAATCTGGTTTACTTGACATTTTGTGGTAGTATCCTCTAAAACCCAGTCAGTTCAGAGCCTGTTAATGATAAGCAGCATATGAAGCTTTAGTAGAACACCCCTTGCTGCCTTGAACAACTTTCAGACAGCTGAATTGTTGAAACATAAGCTGAAGCAAAGTGACTCCTCAGAACAGGATTCAAGGCTTTATTGAATCAATACTTGCTCTGCTGCCCTCCGTGGCCACTACACTGCTCTGCATTGCAGAATTTCCGTTAAAAGCCTGGGAGGGAAACTTACAGGATTTACAGATCTGTGCTTTGGTCTTAAAATTTGTCATGGTTTTTGGAGAACAAAATTGTTTTAGAATCAAACAGATTTCTTTGACATTGTTCAAACATGAGCTTCGCATTCTGGTGTTTCTGCAAAGGGCATATTCACCTTGCTAGTGCTTAATGTATTTGTGGGATGGAGGACGTGTCTGTACACATACATGTACATATTTTTTTTTAACATGTTAGTGCTCTTCATAATGAAAAAGGGATTTGTTTCTTATGACTTTTTCTGCCACTGAAAACCTAGGTGGTAGTGGTGGGAAGTCTGTAAGGGTTTCATAATGATAGCCCAGTCCCCAGTTACCTTTCTTGCAGTGCAGAAGCATCCAAGCAGCAGAGTCTCCATACTGGAAAATAAACCTTTTTCTCTGTAATATCTAGAATCAGAGAATTTAATTAGGGGTTCGAGGTAAAGATTTATAACACTTGCTACTTGGGGGTTTTATTTTGTTTTTTTAATAAGTTGGGGTTTTTTTTCACTTTGTACTCTAGAAAATGAAGAAGTCAAAGAAACCACTTTACGAGAGCTTAAAATGCTTCGCACGTTGAAACAGGAGAACATAGTGGAGCTGAAGGAAGCCTTCAGAAGAAGAGGAAAATTATACTTAGTTTTTGAATATGTGGAAAAAGTGAGTTGAGTTTGTACTATCGTTGTCACAGTTAAATCATCAGCTTACTCAAAATGACTTTAAAATTACTTTTATTTTTAAACATTCAGCTGCTTAAGCTCTATAAAGAGGAACAGTAGAAACTTTAATACAATATGAGTTATTGTAATTAGACATTTATTGTGAAAAATTATTACTATTGTTTTTACTTCATGTGTTAGTCTTTAAAAAAAAAATCTTCCATATGTGAACACAAATATGTTCAAATGATGTAGACATACCATTTGAAGAAAAATTTCCATCCAAACTCTGTAGTTCATTTTAATTGTAAAGCTGATTAACTGTCCTGTGTTATGTCGTGTAACAAATCTTGACGTAGTCTTTCAAAACAAGATCATAGACTTTTGACCTTGGAATCTGTTTCAACTTTCTCCATTCTTCCCTGTTAAAAATAGGATTTGTTTGTATATTTCTGTAACAAGGCCACTATCAATAGTTGCTTAGAGGGATTTGGCAAAGATCACTGTCATGATTTCCAATCCTGACCTCATTTGAAATGATTCCAAAATTTCACTAGATTGGCCTACTGCTGCCAAGCATCCTGCTCTGTTTCCAGGGAGAAACAAACTAGAACAGATTGGTCTTTCGTTATTTTTGCAACCTTCATGATAAAGGTAGATCTTGCCTCTGTATTCTAACCATTTAGCATTTATTCATGGAAATAATTAGATGGGATTCAGATACATACAGTAAAGATAAATGCAAGTTTTAATGTGTTATCTCTGTAGCTTTCATGAGATAGTGTTCCCTTGATAGAAATTTTCATTTAATGTCCTGCCAGTGTGATGTTGCAGTCTAGCTTAGTGCTAGTCCTCTTCAGTCAATTCTCTCTCATGTAAAGATTCCTCTCTTTAAATGCTGTGTCTCCTTTACCTCAGTTTGCAATTTATTATGTTGGATAACTTTACTGCATAATGCGAGGTGACCTATATTAGTCACAGTTTGGCAGAAATCAATTTTGTTTTCACTATCAGATCGGCAACTTCTGATGTGGTGGATTTGACTTAGATCTAACACCCAAAGCTTGACTCTTTCCTCCTGTGCCCTTTGTAATTTTTTGAGACACGTGGAATGTCTTTGATCACACACCAACTTAGAACATACATTTAATTTTGTGTTACAATTGACTTGGCTAAGTTCTCTATAGTACTGGCTTGGAAGAGCGGCAGAAGTAAAAGAAATTTAATTGATTTCATAAGACATATACTTCAAAAATTGCTAATATTGGTAAAAGCACCAGGTTGCAATATCTGACATTATTTGCGTCAGAATAAAAGGATGATATGTATCATGTATAGTCTGCACCTAATGTCATTTCTATATTAATAGTCACCTTCCTTTTCAGTTAAACTTCACGGTCCGTGAACGTTTCTCATTTTCAGATATTTCAAATAGTTTCCACAATAGTTTATTTGAAGACCAGGATGATTTCTGTATTTTTGGATGAAGGCAGAGTAGAAGGAATTAAATAAAATGTGATATGGTAGACTAATTTTTGTTTTAAATGATGCTGAGCACCTTGTGTCCTTTAGGGAGTCTTAGCTCTGCAATACTCAAATCCAGATTACTTAAATTCACATTTAGTGTAATCTCCTTTCTTCATCATCTCCTTAGTTAATGTCTTTATATAGGATTATGTCTCACTGTGGTGATGCTGCTATTTTGGTTCATATTTGTAACACTAACTTCTTGACTTACTTATCCAGTCCACGGGCAACTAAAATCAATATGTTTCCTTCACAGAAAATTCCTTTCCTCTGATCTAAAGTGTATTTCTAAGGAAACTTACACTCAAGCACATAAGTTCCAGTGTTTATTCACAGATTGCAAAACTTAGTGTTTTCAAATGTCAGCAGTGTCTCCATTTGTTTTGTCTTGGTTTTGTGTTCATTAAAATATCTTACAAGAGAAACCCCAAAATTTTATTACACAGCTAAAGAAAATGTTTGTCAAAGACAAGGTAAACTTACTTTAAATGAAAAATCTACAAATGCTCAAATCCATAATGAAATGAGTTGTGTAAGGCAATATTTCCAAAATACTCATTTCTATTTTAGTATTCAGTAAATAAGACTTTTCTCTCTTCAAGTGGGCTGCTGCTGCCCATTATTCATTCAGGATTCAGAGCACAAACTCCGTTGTACTTCTAATTGTCCAAAATTGGAGACATTTGCTAACATAATGGGAAACTAAATGTCCTTTTTCAAAGAGGAAATTTACTCATGTAAACAATCCGTTTGTTTCCTTCCTTAAGGATGTCCATGAAACAGTTAATACGGCCATAGCTACTACAGCGTATATATGTCTAAGATCAATATAGCTATAGGATACTCTCTAGGCTACTATTCATGCCCCATGAGGCATTTTTATATCTGTTGCTTCATTTGCACTAACAGGCTTGTGTAGCTTTAACTGTACCCATTAACATACAGACATGGTTTGTGATTTATCATGGCCTTGCTATGTCAAAGCAGCAGAACTAGCTTAATAATGAAGAAAACAGTATGTTAAAGCACAGTCGAATATTTACAAAATGCTGTCCTCTACTAAACTTCTCATATAGCCACGCTGACCTGGTGTTTCTGTTTAAGCAACTTTTTGTAACTAAATGACTTTTTGCAAGTTTTAGGATAAGTGGTTTGCCGACAATCTTTGAAAGACTTGTGATATATTTATGGTTCACCTTCAGGGATTGTTGGCTTCACAAGTGCTTTCTCTAGAATGAAAACAGCAAGTAGTATGCTTTTGATGAAAATACACTCCTTGAATGTTAATTTACTGATTTTGCATACCCAGGCTCAGTGGCCTAAGTATGTTGGTTCAGGATGCTGAATGAATGTTATCTTCTAGCAACTACAGTATAACTCCTTTAAATAATGTGTCTTTTAAACATTTAGAATATGCTTGAATTGCTAGAGGAAATGCCAAATGGAGTTCCACCAGAAAAAGTGAAAAGCTATATCTACCAGCTAATTAAAGCAATTCATTGGTGCCATAAGAATGATATTGTTCACAGAGGTAAGTGTGTAGTTCTCTGCACGGAAATAAGCCCTGGGTAGGAATTTGCTTTCTAAAGGGAAAGACGTTACAGCTTGAAGTAATTTGCATTTAAAATAAATATAAGCAATTCTTTATATCAACAGAAAAAAAAATCCGTAAATTTGACAGGGTCTTAAGTCTGCTGCATGACTTCGGATTGTTTTAGAACTAATCTACATGTAAAGCTTGCTATCCACTTTCTTTGGGTTACAATATAAAGTTTGTATCATATGCACAGCAAGGTGAAACTGCAGTACAGACCTTGCCAAAGGAAAAGGAGGATTTTTTTAAACATTTCGTGATACTCAGGCATTTCACTTTTGAAAGCAGGTTTTTTAAAACATTTCACGGTACTCGGTCATTTCACTTTTGAATCTGATAATAGAATATTAGGAGAAAAGTAACTCAGAACTTAAAGCTTGGTCCCCCATGTTTTATTTCTTAAGGTAGTTCCTCCTAGCTCCCACAAGTTCAGCTCTGTGTATTTAGTTTCTCCCCTAAGCTTCAGGCACTCGAAGTACATACCTTGATGTGTGACTTTATCTAGTTTTATTTATTTTGTCCTGATTTAATAAAATTGTATTTCGCTTTGTGGCTTTGCAAGAGTAATATTTCTAATTAATGTTTCCAAATAATCAAAGTTATCATATAATATTCTGTTTATATTTGAGACTGATCAAACATAAGCGAGAGTCTGCAAATATTTTTGTAAAATACGGATTGAAAAATATACTATATATGAGTACTACAATATCCATGTAGGAATAAAAAAAGCTTAAAACTAGACAACACATTTTTTTCTAAACAAATGTCAAGAGGTGATCAAGAAGATCATCGTAGCTGAAAATGTTGAGCACAACACACTTAACATTTTATTGGTTAACTGGGTAATTAAATCTCAGTTCTTTGTATTATTTTGCAATATTCTGCACATTGGTTTGCTGCCCAGAAGTATCTGTGAGCACCTTTTGTCTTCGCATGTTTTGTTGGGAAACACTTTGAAAGACTTCAAAAGGCAGCAAATTAATCCTGCATGTTCACAAACTGAATTGCTGGAAGCTGTTTCAGCAGTTGCTCTTTTAATGCTTCGTTTATGATTACATGAATATCTCTAAATACGTTATAATGAAATAATATTTGTTGACGAAGTTCAAAATTAAAAAGAGAAGCTAACAGCATTTTTTTTTCCTCTTTCACTCTGATACTCCAGATATCAAGCCAGAGAATCTCTTAATAAGCCACAATGATGTTCTGAAGTTGTGTGACTTCGGTAAGTTCAATAGATAGATACCTGCTTCCTGCATTTTTAAGGAAAATCTCTTGCAGTGAAGTTTTGCCTTATTCTTGTACGAGTTCTACAATATGTACTGTTTAAAGCCCTTCTAGTGGTCAGAATTGATTACTACTTCAGGTTTGTGGCTAGTACTTTAATTTGAAAGATCTGTGGGCTTAATATGCGTACCCTGTGCAACACCTGTATTAAAATGTCAATGGAAACACTGCATTTATGTCTTCCTATGTTTGACAAGATTTTTACTAGCAGTGTTATTGGCACTCAGCTGAGAGCAGTGCAGATGATAAGGTGATTATGCGGCTAGCAAAACTGTAAGTTTATCTGGCCTGTGAATTAAAATACAAGATAATTATTGTTTCATAAAGACACAATAAACTTTATATACCATTTGCACCACTGGCTTTCATGGACTATTATTTGTATAGTTATAAGGCAACTTTTATTGTTGTCTTAATGTATGTCCATGGATGATTAATGACTGGATGGCTGTAGGATAGAGTCAGAGTTGTGCGTGTAATGTTAACTTTCATGTTTCCTGATTTATCAATACCTGTTTAATGTCAACTTTAAGAATGTCAGCTTTTCAGGAATCAGCACCCAAGCACAAGGCAAAGTTTGCCCATGTGAGTAATCCCCAGAAGACAACAGGGCGAAGTGTACACTGTTCCAACAGTCTGTATTTTTATACTAAATGCTACATAAACACATATTGTTTCCTCTAAAAAGCATACAGTTTGGCTTGATAAAGAGAAACCAATTCCATAGTGCTACCCAAGGGCACTTTTCAGTGAAAGAGGTTTGACAGCTGTCATTTCAAACCTCTGCAATTTTGAATGGAAAAAAAACTGCTAAAAAAGTAGATTGAAAGAGTTTTTTAGGAACACAAAAAAGATGTCTGTCATTTGCAGTGCTGCTTATTTCTTTTAATCTTAAAGGCATTTTTGCCTAAGCATTCAGAAACAATAGGAATTCTAGGAAAAGCCTTTGAAGATTTGGTCCATATGAGTTATTTGAATTAAGGGCAATTTATTCTGCAGTGTAAGGAACTGCACAGCTCTGACAGAACACCAGGGTACCATTGCATGGTGCCTTCTGTCCCTTCGCCTTTTTGGTATCCACAGGCTTCCTGTCTGCACCGCTGTGGCCGCCCTCCCCTGGCAGCACCAGCAGCCTTGCCCAGAGCTGGGCGGGCAGGATTTTTCCCTTACCCCCTTAGCCATCAGCTAACAAATCTTTGCATCTGAACTCATGTCAGCATCCTCTGTGCAGTAATATTACGGGGAAATCAGAAGCCAAACAAATGGTACAATTGTGTTCTGCATGACAGATTTCTCACTAGGTATGGATTATGTGAATTCTGCTCGCAGTGATGTTCTGTGCGGTCTATTGGCTTGCTCACACTGGACACTCCAACCATGTCTCTTTCTGCTGTTGGAAAAGAGGGGCAGTCACAGTGTACTCACAGTGCTCGGCACAATCTCAAGGAAGACAAAGAGTTATGGGTATTTCTGTTGTTCTTGCTGTTCATGTGGGTTAGTTGGAATTTTGATTGAAGTTTCAGATTTAGTTCAATTTAAAATTCCAAGCAATTCTTGTAATTCAGGATCAGGTTTTTTTAGCCTCATTGCTAGTTGACGTTATTGTTAGTAGCTTAGGCTCTCAGTGTAAAATGTCTGTCGGAATGGTATTAGCCACAAGCATTTGCTGAACATGTACAGATTAGGATGTGAGAATTTGCCTTTCAATATGATTTATTGTATGCTGTCTGCCTACTGAACTTCATCCACGTTTTGGAACACAGGTAGTTGTCACATACAGCACCACATTCCTCATATGATCATGAATTCAAAGACAAGGTCTATGCATCCATCCCAGTGCAGATACTGAAGTCATTGGGTGTTTCTGAAAAGCCCAATGGACAAAACAGTTTGAATAGAAAAGTTCCTAATTTTTTAACAAGATAGTTCTTCCTAATCCTTGTGCCATGTGTTCTGTACATACCGTGCTAGATAAAAATGAAATTTAATGTGGTGCTTGCCTGGACACATGTTGTGTGGGTGTCATTTCTGCCAATATAAGTTGAAAAAGGGAACAGTACAAAATGCCTATTACAGCAGATGCATCTAACTGTTCAAAATAAAATAGTTCGACTGACTGGTGTGTTTGTTGTTTTAACACCAGGGCTTCAAAATTACTTGTTTTAGCAATCTCTCAATCTCTGAAAGATGCATAAGCATAGACATTGTGAAACATAGGACTGGAAAAGACCTCAAGAAATTCTCTAGTTTTTCCACCTACTCAAAGAAAGGATTAAGCATGTCTCTGTCATTCTTGACAGATGTTTGCTTAGCTTATTCTTGAAATTCTCAGTAATGGTGGTTCCCTAGTGTTCCTAGACAACTATTAAAGTACTTACTTATCATTAATGTTAGCATGCTTTACTTTATGTCTAACTTAATTTTGCCTTATTTCTTTGTAAGAAACTGACAATCTTCTCCTTTTTTTCCTTACCCGTTTTTCCTTCTGTGTTCTGAGATGTTTGAAGTCCTTTCTTGAAATCTCTTTATTTTGCTTGTTCTCCCTTCTTGCATCGTGACGCATTTGCAAACTCCATTGCTTTCATAGTTGCTCTCACCAAAATCGCTTCCATCTTCATCTTCTAATGTATTCTTTCTCACAGTTTAGAGTTTAATCTAACCTTCTCCCTGGTTACCTTCTCTTACTGTTGTATCAGAAAATTGTTCCTGATACCTCAGCACAACTTGGGGGAAGGAACAATAAGCACATGAATGAAAGATTTTTCACTGACAAGATCCATCAGATGGGTCATGTTACAACCTTTCAAGCCTAGTTGTGTGAAAAAGCAATTTTGGCAGCTTCTGCATAAGAACTGAGATATCAAGAAAAATTACTATTGTGTTTAAGTAGCACTTATTGATTCTGAAAATGGAATTATGCCTTATACCTCTGCAACACTTTGGAGTTTTTATTCTTTCTTCATCACTCATGCGATAATAGAAAGACTCATAGTGATTTCACTGAAGTGAATTTTGAATCATTTTTAATGGTACATCCCAGTAAGAAAGCATTTTGAAAACGTTGCTTCTGTATTTCAGTCCCAAAAACTTGTCTCAGTTTTAGCTCTAGTAAGGAGCCTACATACCTGGAGTCTTGCTACTACGATCTATCTGTCCTCAGTCTCACCTTAGTATTAATTATTTATTTGAAAACAGTCAGACACTTGATACTTTTCTGAAAACAGTGCCAGCATCTTCTGTAGAGTACTTCTACATGAAGAATCCAATAACATCATTGCTGTGGTGCTTGGCTGACTTATTATAAATGGAGAATGAAAACAAAAATATAAATTATTTCTACATATGGGTTTTCCAGTGCATGCACTCCTCTCACAGTCGGTGGCCTTAATTGTTATGCCTTAGGACAGAAGTTAAGCTTTGGTACAATTGCAAATAAGTGTTTTTTATTATTATTAACAAAATGGTGTGGAGGAGGAAGCTAATTTGGACTTGGTTGCTGATCCTGATTCACTAAGAGCCTTGTTATTAATGTGATGCTAAAACAGGTGAGAAGCTGACACATGTGGAGGGAGCCAAATGCAGAGATAAAGCAATTTTGCTGATTTTTGATAGACTCCTGCCTTTTGTAGTTTTATGGAGGTGACCCTGTTTCTTGTCAGATCAGGAAGGGAGTGTCCTTAGATGAGAATAATACATAATTTCTTGACCACTGTAAAAAATTGAATGCAGTGAGACTGTAGTAGTTAGAATCAGTGACTGGAAGAGTCTATTCCCCATGCATGTTACATTTCTGATGTTATGAATCTTGTTCTGCAAACAGCATCTCAGGGAAATTTAGTGGCAGTAGTTCACTAGCTTGCATGGCATACAGACAGGTAACTTTTATCAATCTGTTTTGCTTATGGCAAAGCGCTGTAATAGCAAAACCCCATGGACTTCTGAGGAGAGTACACAAGTAAAGTAGTCATTAAAGCAGACGTGCTTTCACTGTTGTATCAGTAAAAGCTTGCATTTCAGTAGACAAGCAATTATTGGGGACATCATTCTGCACTAGGGGTTGTAACCAATTTGCTTCTCTTTAAATAGGTGTGAGTTCTTAGTGCCAAAACCAGTGGTGATACACATATTGTATTTTAAATAGGATATAATCTTTCACACTGTTTCTTTGACAGGCTTTGCTCGTAATCTCTCTGAAGGGAGCAATGCTAACTATACAGAATATGTGGCTACCAGATGGTACCGCTCACCTGAACTGTTGCTTGGGTAAGTACAGTTTGTAGAACTGCCATGATAAATCTTGATTGATTCTTTATATTTTTTTCAAGCACCTTTTGTAAGATTTACCCATGGAGAGCTGCGGTTGATTTAAAGGGAAGATTTCAAGAGGCTTCCAGATTTTCACTAATTTTTGTTCGTTTCCAGTAAGTCAGCACGAGTCATTGACATATTGACCTATCGTGAGCTGAGCAGTGTTTAACTGATTAAAATACGAAGCTGAATTGTAGCAGATGTACTTCAGATTCCTGCCCATTCCCGTTCCCTTCAGAAGAGGTTTCCATGGTAGCGCTGTAGCCTGGAATGTTCCATCAGCCTTGCAGTGGACATCACACAGCAATGGCAGTGCAACCTTTACCATACTACATTCCTAGTTCTCTTCATCCTTTGGGTGAAAACTGTGATTTGGTTTTCATTCCCAGTTATCCTTTACCAGCATTACTGAAGTGGCTCAAAAGGATGGTGCTAGCTTTATACTAGTCAGAAAGAATTTATTGAAGGAAGCTGTATGAATCATTTTAATAAAGCACTGAGAAGTTTGTGTTGCATTGCCTGTGAAAGCAGTAGTTACATGAGTAGCCTCAGCCAGACAATTTAGTTTTACTCTTTTATTAATCTGTAAAATTAGAGTTTTGCTACCTCACAAGGTTAAACAGATTTTTGGGCACTGTATGAACAAATTCATAGGACACAAAAGGGCAAAGGAAGATACAGATATAACTGGAGATCTACTATTAATATATGTGATCTTCTCACTACCATCAAGTTTCGCACTGCACTATTCTAAACTACATTAGTACTTTCACAGAATGCAATTCTTCTATGTGTACCATGTTTGTATTTATATATACATACCCTAGAAATCAGGAATTGGTAGCCACAGAACGAATCAAAAAAGTACTGGTCATTTGCAGGGTTCTTTAGGCAAAATGTTTCATGCTGCTGAGAAACAAGTCTTTGTTGGATGCTTTGACTAACAATGAACTAGACATTTCTTGAATAGTAAAGCATTAGGTAACATTCTGTCAATAAAGTCATCCCAGTATTCCGAGAGCTGTGCTAATCTTAATCTTAATTGGTAGACAGTTGTGTTGTTATGTGCAGAATAGTATGTTAAAGTTGCCACTAAAAACCTCAAAGCTCAGTTTTTCATATACCAGAGAAAATAAGTTATTATATTAAGCTTCCAGCAAAGTGCATGTGTGTGTAGGTATGTATGTATAAGTATAAAAAAAGACTTGGAAAAAAGCATCAATTGTGGCCTTTTTAGTTACACAACATTTTAATCTTCGTCTATAGTAGTAATGAGGATTGAGGAGGAAAGACATGAAAAGCTTGACAGATGTAGTATTAATCCGACCTGCAGTTTTCAAAACTGTGTTGCTACCAAAGGAAATGTAGCAGGAAGCTTGTCTGTTTATAACTGACTAAATTTGTTTGATTAGCTTGTAGAGAAAGGGAGGTAGTATGTCTGGTTAATGCATATGACTTCAGCTTTGCTGGTGCATGTTTTTAATGCCAAACTTTTCTGGCACAAAGTCATGTCTGTTTCTTGACAATCCTGTTCTATTTCCCAGACACTCATCTTACCCATTCCCCTTTGCCTTGCACTTACCAAAGCTTTATAAGCATCTAATATTCAGAAGTCTTCCCAGGATTATTAAAGGATATATTTTACCCAATACAGTTTTACTTTTTCCATTTTTAAAATGTGTCCCAGAGAGGTTTCTGGTTTGCGATAAAGTTCAAGACTTAAATTTCAGGAGAGGAAAGAAATTGCTCCCTAATTATTCACAGAACATCTAAAATCTACTCACTTTGGAGAGCCTCAGGTAGCTGTTAGTGGAATACTCTGTACCCTTTGATAAAATATTGCTAAAAGCCAGTAAATTTTAAGGCATAACAAATTACTAGATGAAAACATATTTTAGGGAATTTAATTTGTGCGGGAATGGACTATAGTACTTCTGATTTGTGGTCTCTTTGTCCTATAGGAGTTATTTCATTTATTCAGCCGCATCACTCTTGAACTGTTTGCTTGTTGTGATCTGACAAGGCTGATCCTGACAGTCCAGGAGTCTTGAGCATGCCTTTTCAAACAAAAAAGTTACAGTTTAATCTGCCACTGCCTTAAGAAATGGGTATTTTCTGATTTGTTTCTGTTTGGCTACAGAGTAAATAGTGGAAACTTCTTAAACTGTGATTCAGCTTCCTTTGTTCTTGTGAGCAAGGAAGGGTGACAGTCCCTGCCTCAAATGTGTTTTAGCCCATTCCTCAGCTGTAACCCTGGCTTGTTCTCCAAGGCCCCAGAGTACAACCACCTTTTCCCCATTTCACATTTTGGTGGAGAAACCTGCCTATTCAAGGGGTTGCAAATAAAGATGTGCTTGTTTTTCTGTCATGATAAAAAGGTATGTTTTTTAGTTGCACTCTCACAAACTGTTTCGTTTACAGAGCCTCAATTTTCCAGTACAGGCACAGAATATCTTAAGAGCAGATCCTTGGCTTTGAAGTATGTTCTTGTCTGTGTTGCCTTTTGCATCTTGGAGGAAAAACTTAGACCTTCGTCGGCACTCAGACCTGACCTAATGGGTGGATTGGACTAGCAGCATCATAGAAAGAAGAAACATTGAGTCTCTCAGCAAATCCACAAGTAGTCACTATGCGACATTAGTAAGGGAATTAACCCACAGAGCCATTGTAGTAGTAGTAGTACTTCAGGAGCTTTGGCATTCTCTGCTTTGCTATTGGTGGTTCCCTGTCAGCAATATATTCCAATGGGGCAAACTTGATTTTGTGGTGATTGTTTGTGAAAGGACTGCAGTGTCTCATGGTAGATTCCAAAAGGCAAACAGTTCTTGAAATGCTGGTGTCCTACCACAGCATTCCTAACTTGTGTAGACTCCTGCAGCAGGCATCTCAGTGGGCCTGTAGTTTCATTCAGGCTATTGTCCAGCTAGAAAGGCTTTCTCACCTTCACCTAACTAAATCATCAAAAGGGTTACAGGGTCCTGTGTCGAAGTGCCCTCCACAAAAAGTAAAGCAACTAATCATGAGTAATCAATGGGGAAAAGTCAGATATCTTTTTCCTTAGTCTCAGGATATTCTTCCTCAAAACATCTTTAATCATCAGCATAAGGAGGGAGTGAAGGGAACAGATTTAGGATAGGATTTGTCACCTGCAACTCCTGCTGCTGTCTTATTCCAGAAATAGGTAAGCCAGCTGTTACTTAAAAATCTCTTGAAACAGAAGGTGGGTTATTGGATTACAGGTTTCAAAAATAAGAGACTCAATGAAATGTGTTTTCAGTCCAGTCTTTGTTCCAGTCTTTATTCTTTTTATATGCTTTTTCTTTTACATGAGAGCAATTCTCCGGTCATTCTGCTCAAAACCTGAACATCCAAAAGGGATTCTTGGAATAAGTTGGATGCTTACAAATTTTTTTACAAATTCAACAAGCAAGAACTTGGGCATATAGAAAAAGAGTTGCTTTGGCCTATAGTAGGAACAGTGAAGAGCCAACAGTATGTACTGTGTTGGCTGTTGCACAGTTGTGGTAGGCAGCTAAACAAGCTTGCCAAGGGACAGAACTTTACAGTGAAAATCAGAAACCGTCCAAAAGAATTCTGTGTTTCTTCAGTGTTCGTGCCTTTAGATTTAATGTTGCAGTAGTCTACCACTGCTTTTCATACAAACTTCCACTTTCTACGTTCGGATTTCCCATCCTACATGTTTTACAAACCATCCTCAAGCCCATAGTCTCTCCTGACGAGAGTGTCAATATTGCCTTTTCTTCCGTTAAATACCCTTTTATGTATCTCAATAAAAGCTGGTATAGCCCCTGCCAGTGTTACACTGACACCACTTAGTTTTGTTACTGATTAATTCCCTACATCTCTCCATTGCTGACCTAACTTCTTTTGTTGTTAGCAGTTTAAAATATTAGGTGCCATCCTCCTCACCACACAGCATTGCTTGCATACAGAGGCCATTCTGTTTTCTGTCTTATTACAGTTTCACTATATGAATGCTGAAATAGATTTCTTACCATTTCTGTTCTCCCAGTACTCAGACCCAGTTGTGCCTATCCCCATATTAAGCACAGTGGAAAAAAAAAATGTAATGCAAAAATAGAGCACAGTCATCAGCCCGTGGAGAGAAGGGGAGTTAGTGCTAGTTTAACTTGGAATGGTAAAAAAGATTATTCTTGTATGTAAGGTTTTTCACAAAGGTAACCAGATCCCCAGGGATACTTGAGAATTCCTCTCCTGCCTTTTCGAGCAGTGATACATCCGGCAATCCAGGGCAGAAACAGAGGGCTTGGTATTTGGGGTAATTTCTTTGATATCAAAGTTTATTTTTCTGTGTTGTAAGGAAGCGGGCCACGGGAAATACGGCCAATAAATTGAAACAGCTCGATAAGAAGACAGTGTCAATGGGTGAAAAACATTGTACGTTCACTTTACAGAGCCCCTTATGGAAAAGCTGTGGATATGTGGTCTGTAGGCTGCATCCTGGGCGAGCTGAGTGATGGGCAGCCCCTGTTTCCTGGTGAGAGCGAGATTGACCAGCTCTTTACCATTCAGAAGGTGCTAGGCCCGCTGCCAGCCGAGCAGATGAAGCTCTTCTATAGCAATCCACGCTTCCATGGCTTGCGGGTAAGAGAAAGCTTTGTTCTTTTTTTTTTTTTAAATTTACTCACGCAGTATTTACACTATTGTCTCTGTTGCTTTAAAGGTTCTTTTCATTTACGTTGTGCTTTATCTATTGCATGTGTTTCTGTGTAAGTATAGGATGTTTAGATTATAAGGCATTCATAATTCAAAGTAAAATTTTGATTACACCAGTACTGAGTTTTATAAATGTGTTTAGTTTACTGTTAAGAGTTGATGAAAGATTTTCTTTCACCACTTTGACTTTTTTGGCATGCAAGTTAGCATTTGTAACCCAGCTTAGCATTACCCCAACAGGTTTGCACTGTGAAATTTAGTGACATAGCCCTGTCAGTTTGGGGTGTGGAAAATTTATACCTGCTATCTTCAGGCTACTATGTTGGAAAAATCTGGGCCATAGATGCCGCTATCACAGCGGAAGAGCTTTTTGTCTTTTGCCTTTTATTCCTGGAGAGTTGTTGTAAGCCATCTGAGTAAAAAAGCTCTTCCTTCTGACAGAATTGTTCCCGTTTTGGGGGTTTGCCAATACCATGTAATGACAGAGACTCACTAGTGTGGAGAAGCTGCTCAAGTTGGGACATGGGATATGGCAAAATCCTAGAAGCAATACATAAGTAATAGCTCTGCTATCTTTAACAGTATTTGGTCAGTGATTGTACTCATGTTTGCTTTTAATTCCATTTTGGTTATCATTTTTTATTAGTGAATGTTGTTTAGAAAGGGAATTTATGATCCTGATAAATGGTCTGAAATCATTAGTGCAAAATCCTATGAAGAGACATACAAAGGTTTTAGGAGAACTGATCTGTGCTGAAGACTCAGGATTTGAGTTTTAGTCTATAAAAAAGAAAACTTAAAGAATGAGAAAGGGAAAGAGTGGGACCTAGTTGTCTTAAAACTTGTTAAAGGTTGCCATAAATTTGGTTTAGCTGATGATGATAAGAAAAGAAATAGTTGGCTTAAGGTGTTAGGATAATTATTTTAACTCCCAGGATAGCTGTTTTTGTTGAAGTGGGTAGACCTTCTATTAGTGGAGGGTTTAGAAAAACGATTGGATGAGCATTTATTGCAAGGTCATATGTGTGTTTAATGCTGTTTAGAACAGTGGGCTGGATGGGATTTTCTATTTAAAAATTATATATCTTATGAGGAACGCAATGCTTTAAAAGTTGTAAGCAAATAAATTACTGCCTCTTCAGTATAATTTTATGGCAGTTCTAGTTGTGCAGTGTATTCTTAGTTGGGTAAATGCTCTGTAATGTCTTAGGATGAGAATGAAGTATCTTTGTAGCTTTAAAATACAGTACTTCAAGATGACAGCATAGACCTGATGTGATTAGCACAGGGTTGAGAGCTGTAAGTGTTCTCATCCCGGATCAATGGTTTATTCCTTGGCCTCAGACATGTTGCTGCCTTCTTAGCCCCATCTGCAAAGTCAGGGTACTAATGATGACAACAATGATATATGTCTTCTAATAGAGAAGGTTTTGAATGCTGAGGTAAAGTCTGAATAATGGCCTAAACGTGAAAAGTGCTGCAAAAAATGTTGGCTTGGAATGTGATATTCATTAGTTAATTCATGGGGAAAATTAATTCCATGCTATAAGACAGCCTTAAAAGTACATTTTTTCTGAATGTAGCATAGTGCTTAATAGTGGAAGATTTTCTGTTGCGTGGCAGATAGAAGGTATGCTCTGATCATGCAAATTATTATTTACAAGCTGGACCTGGCACTGGGTGTTCACAAGATAGCAACTAGCCCATGATGTGAAATTGTTTATCCATATGTTTACTTAATGGTATTGTAGCACAAGATTTAAAAAAAATACAGTATGAACACTCCAGCACCACCTGCACATGTATGCAGCTGCACATTTGCATACTTTCTGGTTTTTCTTCCTGCTCATTTTCTCCATGCACATATGTATATGCACACACACACATACAGTTTTCCTCACTCCTGAGGTTTAGGGAGTATTTAGTGGTCTCTTTTCAGTCCTCCTGAGGAGGAAAACATTCATAATATGTTGAAGGCCAAAAGAAATAAATCTGGGATCAGAAAGCACCAATAGGTTCATGCCTTTATGGAAGATATGAGTGATAATGTAGGGCTGTAAATACTGTTCTACAAATAAGTTATAAATAAGCTGGATAATCTGCACAATCCCAGTGAGTAGGCATCTCATATTACTGCTTTGCATGGCTCCAGCACATTTGCATGTTTCCCTGATCATTCCAGGTGTAAAAACTTCTTTTATGACAGTCATTCTGCATGAAGACAAGAATATTTTGCCATTTGCTTCATGTAAAAAGTGGAGGAAGCATAAAAGCCTTGGTTGACCGAAGTTACCTTCTAAGATCAACCCAGCAGACTTGGACTTAAAAAAATTCTCAGTCATTAGTAAACCACTTCAAGAGAAAGCAAAGTTAAAAGAAGAACACAGAGACTATTTAGGAATAAACACATTCAAACTAATGCTCTTTCATTTTCCTTCAAAGCTCACATAATGCAATTTTTGAAAAGTAATGCCAGTACAAATGATGGGCAGCAATTCTTAGTGAGCTAACACTTATGCACATACAGTGCATGTGCAATGCGTTTTGCTTCCAAATGCATTTTTGGAAATGGGTTTTTGTACTGTGTTACTCTTTAAAGCATAGGTTTGAAGCTAGTATTTAATCTGAGGAAGGTGAATGTGTAAATATATGCACCTAACAGTAACAATCCCTAGATGTCAGAGCTCAAAAATGCACAAATGAAAGTAAAGGAAGAAACGTCTTTAAGACTTCCTGCTCATTGACATTTTAGACCAAACATACAGTTCGCATACGTTTTTATACGATAGCAAACTTCCACACAAAATGTTCATTTATCTTCATGTTTGTTAATATTTTTTGTTGCTGTTGTCCGTCTTAATTGCTGACTTAAATGTTGTTGTTTTCTTGTATTTTCATTGATTTTTTTAACTATAATTCAGTAATTTTTGTTGATGTATTTTATCTATGACTTGAGCCCATTTGGAAATATACTGATGGTTTTATGTACCATCAGACAAGAACACTGCATGCTTCTTATTGTCAGTAGTCTTGCTTTGATGTGTAAGTTTAAGGAGACTTTTTAGAAAATACATAGGATGTGGATGGGATCAAGCCAAGCTGCAACTGAAACACTTGCATACTATTAGGCAAATTCCACAACTCTGGTAACTGCTAACAAAGTGTCTGGATCTCAGTTACGTAGTTTTGGGTAAACTGATTAATGCCAGTAGACTGGCTGATTGTTGTTTTGGTTTGATTTGGTTTTTTTCTACCTGCTTCTCTTGTATTCAAATGCATAATTTTATCTAACATCAGCATAAGTTGGATCCATGCCTCTGTTGGAAATCCAGCCTTAATTTCCAATTCTGAAAACACTGGCATATATGTTTAGTTTCTTAATTTGAATTTACCTCACTGAAATCAGTTTATCTATTTGTTTGCTGTCAGTTCCACATGTGCCATGGTCTGGAAATGGATCTCTTTCTTTTCAACTCATTATACTTGATATTATGTTATAGCAATGAAATATTGAGCAACTTTTCTTTCATTCGATAAAAATAAAAGATTCTGTCTTTGTTCTATTCAGTTCTTGCCTTGCTTACAAGGCAAGCATAAAAACCACAGTTCTATGCTTTATTTTTTCTTTTCTTCAAATCATCCCTGCCTGTCCTGTTCCTCTTTCCACACAGGGCTAGTTCCAAATACTGCCTTCGTGAGGTTTTGTGCAGACTCTAGTTGGAAAGATGCCTTCCAGCAATATGCACTACTTCTCATCGTGTTGCTAATGTGACCACAGGAGTAATCCTGAACCTTAAACCTTTGGGGTTTTGATGTTTTTCACTTAAAACATTTTGGAATTGTCTGTTAATCTTTGGTATTTAATTAGTACTATATTTGCACTCTCAAATTCTCTCAAAGCTATTCTCAATCCTTTTTTAAAACACGCATATATTATTCATGTTATTTCTGAATCTATTTTAAACCTCCCACCTCTTGTCAGTCATAAAGCCACAAACACATTTTTGAATCCAAGTTGATTATTTCTTGTTTGGGAGAGGTTCCTTGACTGCCCTACTAATAAAGAATGCTTTCTTTGGTTGACTAGATGCATATATACATCAAAAGTTATTTGTTTCATTATAATGTTTTGTAATGTTTCATAAACCACCAGCTTTTTCAGTGCATATAGTTCCCATTAATTACATGACTTTATTCACAATGTAGTTTCTATTTTTTGAAACATTGTATTCATGTATACCTTGTTTACATTCTCAGTATATTTATGCTTTCTTATTTTTACAGTTTCCAGCAGTCAATCATCCACAGTCTTTAGAGAGGAGATACTTGGGAATTTTAAGTGGTGTGTTGCTTGATCTTATGAAGGTAGGAAATGAATTTTCTCTCTGTAATATGTAGGGAGAGATGAAAGTGACAACTTGTCTTTGTTTCATAATGTAATACCTCTTAAAAGTACTTGTGAACTTCCTTTTGAGATACTTTGATATCACCATTGTTTGTAGCAAGGCTTAATATTTCCTCAGAATCAGAAAAATACCCCTTGCAAATGCCAGGAGAGTCTGTTCAAATTTTACTGATTTGATAAACAGTACATAGGCCAGACAAGAGAGTCACCATCATTTGCAGCAATATGCATTCACACTGACATGTATTCAGATGCACAGGTTACCTTAGTAATGCTGGAGTGTGAGTTCTCAACTTGTAATAAATTTAGATAAATACACAGAGTATTAGGCTAACCTTTTGTTACTGGGTAAGCATGAGGATGTGGACAGTTGTCAAAGGCAAAGTTGATGCACGGTTTGTTTTTTTGTTGTTGTTTGTTTGTTTAACCTAAGCACTTAATCTACTTGTTATCACTTGCCTCTACACAGTGTGTGTGTTAAGTTACTCTTCAGTCCTGTTTTGGAATAAGTCAGCTAGTTACCTATGGCTCAACTAAGATAAGGTCCTGAGATAGTTTCTGTCAGGGGATGAGGAGAATCTGGCTCCTATCAAAATGGCCAGACACTGTAAAACATTGTGCTATGGATTTGTGCCATATTCCTGGGTATGCAACACATATTATTGTCCTTATTATGGTACTGTAAAAACATCACCTTGGTAAGCTGCAGTACAACCCTTCCATTATTTCATCCACAGTAAGCTGGAAAAAAAAAAAGTGTTAGTGTCAAAAATTAAGTTTAGAATCACAGGAGTATTCCCTAAGAATTAAAGGTGCTGTGTGACAAATGCAAAGCACAGATATGGCTAATGAACTCTAAATTAATTGTGTGGTCCCAAGCCCATCTGTGCCAGTTGTCTTGGAAACCAGAGGTCATCTGCTTTGATGTATGCTTGAGTGTTTACTTGCTTTTAGCAGTACTGATGTGGCCAGCAGAAGTCAACTAAATTTGCTCTACTCTTTTTCACTGGTTCAAGTCACTTTCGTTTAATCTCCTTGCCTTATGAAGACAGTCAGCATAGCTTTTACCTTGGTTTCACGAAGTCTGCAAAATTAGGTACCTTGGTGCAATCTAGTTGCTTGGGTTTGGTATTATACATTCTCTTCTGGTTTATAATTCACATAAACCTTTTTCTGGCATCATAGTTAGCTGTAGCTCAAGCTGCAGTAGCATACATTACAGAGCAGCAATTTCAAGATAATTCTACAGGCCATTGTTAGATGTGCTGGGGCAGGGTTTATTTTAATTTTATCCTAATTTTTGTGTTATATCTCAATGTCTTAGGGGTTCTTTTGCTGTGATTTAAAAGTTACAAAGTTGTGAAATTAAGCGCTTGAATTTTAGGGAAATGCAGGCTTCCAAATAATGCCATTCCAATTTAAGTATTTCTTGTCAACTTGTCTGTCTGTATTTCTCCCTACAAGGTGAGAAAGGTCAGGGATTCTGTAGAGGGGATGTTTTGTGTTTGACCTACATTACTTAATTCAGGAGTTGGAACGTTGTTAAAGAATGAGCAAAAGACTACAAGAAGAGAACAGAAGAGACTTGTGGTTAAGTTACATGCTACAAATGCTGCACCTACTTTGCTGCATGCCTGTCTCTTCTCCAGACGCTGGACGGTCTGGCACATGCCCACGCTTGGTGTGTTCCTCATTATCTGAATTCTCAGGGACCTCTGGTCTGATTACTATATTACTGACTAACCCACACTTCAACTTATGTCAGCTAAAGTAATGTGTTCTTAATATCTCTCTATTTAGAGAACATTTCTGGACTAGATTAATGACAAGGCATCTGTTTGGCCCCATTGCTGCTTTGCTTCTCTCTTTCACAAATCATGCTGGTTTGCAAGCATGCATTTGGGAGTTGGGAGCTGCCTTTGCATGTGATGACTTGGGCTAAAAAGACATTGGTATTTCAGTCTTTTTCATATCATCTGTCATTTGATTATCTTCATTCAGGAGCAGACATGCATTTTTTTTCTGAGCTTCCATTTACTACTAGAATACTTGTGAGCCCCTTTCTTTTTACCTTTGATATTCTTCACTGTTCTTAGCTCCAGCTGGACTTCAGCCTTCTGAAGTGGCCTATACTTTGTGCTAACACAGTGCTTTTATAGTCCTCCTTTGTATCCTGTCCTCGACTCTAGTTCTAATACACTCCTCTTTTGCATTTTTGTTCATTAAGAAGCTCCCCGTTTAGCCAGCCTGACCTTAGGCAAAATGTTGTGGCCTTCTGTACAGTAAGATGCTTTGTTCCTGAACTCCCAAGAAATTTTCTTGTTTTCCTTCAGTTTTCAAGTGGCTTTCCTGGACACCTTTCCTCTGACAGTTTTACAGGAGATTCTGCCCAGTAATTCCTTACAGAAGCTGAAGTTTGCTCTCCAGAAGTCCTGGATCCTATCCCTGATGCTTGTCTTCCCATCCTTCCTTTGAATCTTTACTGTAATCATCTTATGGTCACTACAGCTCAGACTGTGTTCTCTGATCAGATTTGTCACCACTGTTTTACTGTTGGTGCACAGCAGGTCAAGTAGAGTGAAGTCCTACCTTTGGCTGATCTGCTTCTCCAGCAGCTGCACTAGGAAATTGCCACCAACATAGTCTAGAAATCCCCTGGATCATCTACACAGGCTGGATGTCTGGGTAGTTGAAGTCTGCCAAGAGAGTGAGGACCTGTGACCAGGAGACTTCTGCTTGTACAGAGTTGTCGTCTTCGTCTTCTCTGAGCATTTTAATGCCAGGTTTTTAGCAAACACCCACCATAACATCACAAATGTTACTTTCCCTTCTAATCCTGACCTAGAGACTGTCCATGGATGTATCTTCTGTTTCATGCTGGCATTTGATACCATCCAGGAACTCAATTCTATGGAGTGTCACTCTTTTCCCTCCCCACCCTCTTCCTTCTGAAGCCAGCTGTAGCCATCAGTGACAACACCTCAGCTATGAGCCCTGTCCCACTACTGCTCTGTGACTCCAGGCAGTTTCACAGCCTTGTGATTCCCTGTGGACTTTGAGTTCTCCTTGTTTGTGGTCCAGGCTCTGCACCTTAGTGTACAGGCACTTGAGGGAAGCATCTGAACATCCTCTGTTCTGAGGAAGAATGTGGAAATCATATCTGGCTGTCTGGCCTTCTTGTGTGCTTCTGGGCCATTTGAGCCACTGTAGTGATGAGCACCAGAAAAAAAGGGAGAAAGAAAATGATTGTCACTTGAGAAAGGAAGATGCTGCATACTGTATGACCAAATGACATAGGAATGTAGTTTGCCACTTGCTTTGTTTCCTGAGCATTTTCCATTTTGAAGTGTGGGGACCCTGTGAAGGGAAAACCTGTTTGTGGTCAAGTGCCTAAATACTATGTTAATGCATATACAGATATGCATTGTGTGTGTATATACTCATGCATATATATACACAGAGTTGTTCGCTATTCAACCTATATAACCCTTTTAAAAAAGCTATTATTTTTACTTAATAGCCATTCAAACTTTTATCCTTGCTGACAATCGTGCATGTTCAAATATTCCAAGGTAAGTTTTGTATTGCCCTGTTTCTGCAAGAAACCTTTCAAACTGATCAAAATACCCAACTTGCTGATTAAATATTAAATATTTTTTACATGTCAGAAAGCGTCTTCGTTTAGAATCACAGCAAATCTAACAATTGTAAGGCAAATGTTATTCTGAGTGCATTTTGAACAGTTTAGATGATTTTTTTAAAAATGAGTGGATTTGAACCCTAGAAGTAAAAAACAACTCTTCTATTTCTATATTTTTTAAAATACTAACTTTATAACACTGTTTTTGTTTATATAAGAATGTTCTGTTTATTCGTAAAGTCTATTTCATTGTAGCATTTTATTACTGGTAAATTTAATAATTTTTATTCTAAACAATATTGTTGTAAGGTATATCCTGAAAAATATTTACAAAATATGTATCGTTTAAACATGTATAGGTATATACATAGATTATGTTTTTAAAATTTTAGATATTTTTTTATTTTAAGCACACATATATAACCATATGTGTATATACATATAGCACATATATATGTTTCGTAATAAGCAAGGCTGAGGCCTTTCGCATCTTAAGTAGAAAATAGGTTTTGTAAGTGTTTATTTTGTATTGTATGTAGTTTAATGCAACATTAAATTGTTCTAGCAGTTACACCTCATCACAGAAACTCTGGAGATTAAAAAGCTATCCCAATGATGTTCTTTATTTTGCTATGTTTTTTGTGGATGCAAATAGAGATACTAACATTTGAACTTTGGGATTTCTTTTCCAAAGAACTTACTGAAGCTAGACCCAGCAGACAGATATTTGACAGAACAGTGTTTGAACCATCCTTCATTTCAAACCCAAAGACTCTTGGATCGCTGTGGAAGCTCACCTTCACGGTCAGCTAAGAGAAAGCCTTACCACGGAGACAGCAACACGTTATCTAACAGGTAAACGTAGTCGTGCCACCATCATCACTGACATTTGCTCTGCCAATGAGCGAGTTGCTGTCATCATGCTTACGTACAACATCATCTACAAGAAAAGTAGTAATTTGGCAGTTTAAGCACGTTGAGACATGGATACTGTTCCATGTTGCCTCACCAAATAAAGGAAGTAGACACAGTTTTACTGTATTACAACTCTTCAAGCTGAAATTTTTGCTAACTTTCTGCATCAGACTGAATGCTTCTTGGGGAAAAAAAAAAAGTAATATTCAAGCCCTTTCTGCATATGACAAAGGAAAAATAAGTTGGCTTACCCATCTTAAACAAATGTTAGCCTTTTTCTTGAACAGCAGTAGGAATTTTGTGGCTTGGAGAATGCCTGAGATTCTAAAGAAATGCTCTTTTCTTTGGAATGCTACCATTACTGTATATGTGCAAATCTATCCAAGGTTTTGCTATTTGAACATTCAAAATTCACACAGATTTTTAGCAGCTAAATGTTCTGAAAATTGCGTGGGTTGATCATGCTCCAAAATGGGGGTGAACAGAATTTTGTCTGCAGTTGCAGTTATGAGTCAAGTCTAGCCTACTTGAACTTTAAGCAGGATGTTTTTGCTCAGTGACTCCCTTCTTGGACCCACACAGCTTGAGACAAGCTACTTGATTTTCATACATCAACAAAACAGGTTTACTGGTGGATAAAATACTTCAGCACAAAAAGCCTCAGGGTATTCCTCTGACAAAAGCTTTCCTAAAGGTCACTCACTGAAGTATGCAGAATGATAGTGGCTTTTAATCCAAGCCATGTTTTTCTTTAGCTCTTCCTGTGAGATTCAAAAAATTACTCTCCATTTTAGGATTTGGGATGATGACATTTACAAGCTATGCTTTTTCGGAGATAGACACCAAAATTGCTAAATTAAAATTAGACATTAAAATTGCTAAATTTCTAGAAACTGTAGTAGAGTACATAATTAGATCATTAAAGGTGGATAATAATAAATCTTAAGTATAAAAATGGCTAGTGTTATCCAATTGTAATTGTCAACAAGATCAACAAAGGTACAAACTCATCTGTACAGTGAGCTCTCACTTTAACCCTCAATAATATATAGAATAGTTTGGGTTGGAAGGACCTTCAAAGGTCCAACTCCCCTGCAATGAGCAGGAACATCTCCAACTCGATCAGGTTGCTCAGAGCCCCGTCCAGTCTGGCCTGGAATGTCTCCAGGGACGGGGCATCCACCACCTCTCTGGACAACCTGGGCCAGTGTTTCACCACTCTCATTGTGAAAAATTTCTGCCTCATGTCTAGGTTGAATCTTGTTTCTTTTAGTTTAAAACCATTACCCTCGTCCCGTTGTAACAGGCTCTGCTAAAATGTCTGTCCCCATCTTTCTAGTAGGCCCCTTTAGAGCACTGAAAGGCATTATCATAGGTTTGGTACAGAAATAATTTGACTGCTGATAGCCAGCCTAAGTCCATCATGGCTAACAAGTACAGCTGCAGCACTGTTCAGTCATGGCTAGTTTGCAATGCCAGCCTAAGTCCAGAAGCAGAACTGCTTTTTATGCCAGAAAATCTCAAATAATAAATTCTGCTCAAATACATTGCAGAACCAACTCATATCTTAGTCCCATAGTCCTAAAAGCAGGAGAGCTGGAAAGGAGAGTGGAAGTTAAGGACATCAGCAAGTAGCTCCGCACCAAGTCAGTCTGGTTGCAGAGCATTTTGAGTCCAGCTTTGGGGATGAGTTAATCTGCCAAGAACTGGGATACTGCTAAGTTCCATAAAAAAAAATGTAGACCTGGTTTTGGGTTTGATGGTAGAGGGCTTGTTCTGCTGTGCTGAGCTCAGGCTCACTCCATCTGGATGTCTTTGCCGGCATAATATCTGCTTTTCCCCCTCTTCTCTTCTCCTCCAAATCAGACATACATTAGATAGCCTGGAGCATTGGTTATATCAGCTTTTTGATAGTGCTGATGTCCTTTATTGTTCTACCTTCACTTTGATATGCCAGGTGTATTTAAGACTTTTTCAATGGATATACACCTAATTTTCGTAATGTAGTGCTTACATTATTGATGTGCACGTTTATTACTCACACACATGCACAAATGTGTAAATATACGTTGGAATTTCTATGGCTGGATTTTATATCTTCATTTTATTTGTCAGGAAAATCCAAAGCTGAGTTTGTCCATCAGGATATAATCAGAAAGAAACAACAGTGTACTAACACTTGAAAATCTGTTATTTTAGTGGAGCTGCTGATGCCTAGTTGGCAATATTTGATCATACTGCAGTTAAATTTTGTGGTTTTAAATGGCAACTCTCTTCTGAAATGAGTGTACTTTTGTTGAAGTTATTAATATGTGAATATGTAATCTGGTATATTAATGCTTCTTTATGCATTTTAATGTAGAAATCAAGCCAGCAAAAGCTCTGCTTTGCAGTCACACCACAGATCAAACAGCAAGGATATACAGACACTAGGGGTTGGCGGACCAAGAGAAGAGGGTCTTCCAGCAAATGAAAGCTTTTTAAATGGAAACCTTCCTGGAGCTGCCCACAGTCCAATGCATACAAAAAAATCAAGCAACACACCTGGATCTGGCAACAAGGATCTAGCTAATAATAACATGCCACATCTTCTCAGCCCAAAGGAAACAAAGGCCAAAACAGAATTTGATTTTAATGTAGACCCAAAAAGTTCAGATGGTCCAGGCACAAAGTACCTGAAGTCTAACACCAGATCTCAGCAGAACCGGCACTCGTTTATGGAAACTTCTCAGAGCAAAACTGGGACACTGCAACCCGGTGACAAGCACAGTCGCCACAGCTACATTGATACTATCCCGCAGTCTTCTAAGAGTCCTTCGTATCGGACAAAGTCAAAGAGCCATGGGGTTCTGACAGACTCAAAATCCGTGGGCAACCTGTCTGAGGCCAGGGCCCAAGCTGCAGAACCAAACAGCAGCAGGTATTTCCCATCCAGCTGTATGGACTTGAACTCTCCTACCAGTCCAACTGCTCCCCGACACAGTGATAACAGAACTTTGCTCAGTCCATCCGGGAGGAATAACCGCAGCGAGGGCACCCTGGATACCCGAAGACCATCAGCAAGACACTCCAAAACAATGGAGGAGTTGAAACTGCCAGATCACATGGATGGAAGCCATTCCCACTCTCTGTCTGCTCCACATGAATCTTTTTCCTATGGTCTAGGTTATACCAGTCCTTTTTCTTCACAGCAGCGCCCTCATAGACACTCGATGTATGTGAGCCGGGACAGAGTGAGGTCAAAGGGCTCAGAGGGTGGCTTGAGCATAGGGCAAGGGATGGCAGCCAGAGCAAACAGCCTGCAACTGTTATCTCCACAGGTGCAGCATAAGTCACTCACAAGATCTGTTGGCTCGTCACGAGAAGACTGTACGGAAGATACTAATAGGGTTAGTTCAAAATATTGTCTGTTATGGAAGGCTTACTTTCCTCTGTTTCATGTGAGGACCCTGTCCTGCTTGCTTGCTGCTTCTTTTGTTTCTTAGAAGAATTACTTATTTGCCCTGTTACAAGGCATGGGATGTTTGGTTTCTTTTTCAGGAGGCCTAAATATTTCAAGTGCAAAATGGGAGGCTATTTAAGATTTTGTTGTTGTTGTTTTTAATGGGCTATGAATACCATTCTCTTAAAGTACTGAAATGCGAGAACAGAAAAATTTGTCTCTGAACTTAAAATTTCATTAGTAGTTCCTGTCTTGGGTTACCTTGTGTGATTACATTTTTATCATATTGTTTTGCTTAATCAACCTTCTCATTTGTGTTTTTTGTTATCGTATGTCTTTCTGTTATGAATGCTAATGTTAATTTTTGAAGTCAGCTTTTCACTTGCTTATAGCAGGACATTATTGCTGAAATGCCATAATTTACTAGAGGAATATCAAGACCTGCAATATTTCTCTTGATTAGTATGATAAATGACCAGGGTAGTCTAGAGATTTTATGTTGAAGAAGCCACTGGTAAATTTACTCCTTACAGTGATTTCTGTCACTAGATACCATGTTGTATTTTACTGAGAACGTTATTTAATGAGTAGAGGAAAGGCTGGTTCTGGTGTTGATTTACATTCCTTACACAACACTTCTGAATCATCAGACGTTTTACACATCAGATGTGTAAAGATGACTGCAAATCTTTGAATTGCTGTACCATTGATCCAAATGGGAGCTAAATGATGCAGATAGAAGTACAAAAATGCATTTTTGTTTCTCTATACATATATCTGTGATCATGTGACTTCTAAGCAGAGAACATATAGTTCAGATTTGTTGACACATTGAAGGAAGTCAAAGAGCTGCAAATATTAAGGTCTAAAAATTATTATTTACTCTGAGAGACTAAAAAACTCTGCCTATTTAGTTTATGTAAGAAATATGTGGAGCTGACTTGATAGTGGTGTACAAGTACCATAAGAGAGTTTTCAGGTAGTAGTTGCCTTTTCAGTCCAGTAGGAAAAAAAGGGCATTATATATTTCTTCACGCTTACATCTCCACTCAGGATTATGTGTATTCACGCGTGACAAAAGATCTCATCAAAAGAGGAGAAATACAATGTAATAATATTTTTAAAGCTGCTTAGAATGGATTACAGGTTTTTTCTTTGTGTAGTCATTTTTCTCTCATTTCAGTCAAGTTGAATGTTAATTATTCTTCAAGATGTTACTGTAGAAGGGCAATGACATCAACATTTGAGGTTTTGATAATAAAAACTCATGCTATCTTGTTTTCTTCAGAGCATTAGGATCTTTTTCTGCATTATATAGCAGATATTAATTTGATAAGTTATTTTAATTTTATTTCATATTATGGAGAGGCAGATTGCTTTTATTAGGTCATTCTTTATCTTTTGACAAATGGTTGACAACTTTTTATTTTAATTAGAAATATTGATGTGTATCTTAATGCTTATGTTGTTGTTCATTTTGGTTTATTTTGGAATGCCTAGTCATTTGTAAAGAACTTGCCTTTATCTCTTATGGTCAGTGTTTTTAAACCTAAGCCTTCAGTTAGTGTTTTAGAATCTGTATTTCAACCATCAGAAGTCTGAAAGGAAAAATACCCTTCTGAAATGGATGGCAAGTTTGGAAATTCACAAAGCTGGTTTCGTTTATAGTACTTTCAACAACAAATCAGAATTAAATTCTCAATCTTATGCCTTGTAGAGGCATTTCACAATGAAGTCATTCTTTGGCTCCTTCCTATCCTTTCTTCTTTTGCTACATTCTGCATTAGAAATCAGAAAACTTAACTTCCCTCAGGATTACTGAACTAAAAAAATCAGGAATAACCTAAGTGTTCTCAAAGATTCTTTATTGTTTTCATATTACTTTTTTCCATTGAGTTCTCCTGGTTCTCTCTCTGTGCTCCTATTTTGTGAATTTTCCTCACTTCCATGTTTGTCTTTTCTCATTGACTTTCTCTTTAGCTCTACTGAGTCTTTTTAAAGAAAAACATTCTTCGTTTGCTAGCTTTTAAATCTTACTTTAAAAAAGAGAAAAAATAAAAAAATACTTGCATTCACTGCTAGTTTGGGGGCTTTTCCAGTCTCAGTACAACACTTCTGTTTTAAGGGTTCCTTTTTATTTTAAATTGAACATACACAAAAGGGGGCAAGCAGAAGAAAATCAAGTACAAGTTGCTATTACTGTCTCATTTTTGTAACTTAACTGCTAACAAAGAAGAGGTATCTTACACAACTAGTAATTTAATCAAATGCTTCAGCCTCCTGTAAATTTTTAGAAGAATCAAGCTGTGATTTAAAGCATTGTTTTAGCTCCATATCTCATCTTGGCACAGTTTCAAGGGTTGTTTTATCTGTAACAGTGAGGCCAGATCTTTATTAATAAAAGGCAAAATAGATTTTGCAAATCACTGGTATAGTGAACTGAAATCCCAGTTTTTAATTCTCGTTGGTTTTTTTGTGGTTTTGTTTTTTTAACTTTTGTCCTTCTTGAACATTCTAGATTTAAATTCATATAGGGGTTTCAGTACAGTTTCCTGTGGGGTCTTGTAGAGACTGTTGAATTTTATCTGCTCGGTCCATGCTGTGGGAAAAATTGCAGCATCTGGTTCATTTAAGAGTGGCATTAAGTCATATTTGGTGGCACATTACATGCGTACGGATGTTTTTAAGAGTGTACTTCAGGTTTACTTGAAGTACCGTACCTTCCAGGATGTACTGTATTCAGGAAAACAGAGTTAGTTAGAGGTAATGATATTCTTTTTGCTATCCTGTCTAACTTGATTATTTAGCTTATAGATTTCTTAGTTCAGGGACTACCTCTTATTTTGCATACAGTAGATTTTGTGACTGTTGGTACTTCTAGTGCTACTGTATAACAGCTGATAAGAGATAGTGCTTTGGTGTTGCAATTGTCACAAATTATATGCATTTCCTGTTTGCTTTTTAAAATTTACCAGTAGCAGAGTGACCATATGCCATCAGAAATTAATTCAACAAGGCGTCCAGTAAAAGATTCCTCCAAAGATGTTACAACTGCATTTCATTCACAGCAAAACTTTGAGAGTCTGAATCATGGCCAATTCTTTAAAATTACAACTAAGAGGCAAAATTTTGTTAATGCCATTTTGGAAAAAGCAAGCAGACAGCAAAACCAAATAATTTTGATTACATAGTCTGTGATTTGATATTGGCAGTTATTAATAACATGAAAGGAAAATGGTTTGGGGTTTCTGGCTTATCTATGGTGGTTAAAAACTGCAAATCAGTTTATAGTCTTTCATTTTAAATAGTTGATTTTACTTTTGTTTAGGGTGGAGCATATCATGATCCACACACAGAAGATGGAGCATCTACTAAGGAAAATAGAATTCTGTATAATGACCCTGTTCCGAGAAGAGTTGGCAGCTTTTACAGAGGTAATTTTATGGTGGATCTTTCAAAATTAAACAAGAATTTTAACAAGGAATATAAATTAAGTAGTGGAAATTGATACAGAGAACTAACATGAACAACTGAAAAAATGCATTGGAAAAAGAATAGTTACCCCACTTTCAGAGACTGGGTTGACCTGCTATGTCGTATGCAGTAACTGTAGTAGTATCATATTATCTATTTACAAATGATAACTCACTTTGACTGAAAAGTATTTCCAGTGCAGTACCTTTTAAAGCAGAAGATAATTATCAGGGGGAGTTGAACAAAGTAAATTATTATTACCAGAGTAAACAGTTAATTAACATTTTTAATTCATATTTTAAATTCATATTAACATTATATCTGAACACCTTTGTACTTGTAACACATTGACATACTTACTGATCTGTTTCAGATACTGCGGTACATGAAACTGTAACGCAAGTGTCTCATTGCTCCAAACCTATATTCATTTCTTTTGTTCAGAATTACTAAAGATCAGGGTTTCCTACAAGCAGAAGCACACTTATATAATCCCAGTTCAGAATAAATAACAACACAGAACTGTGTATGTGCATATATATGTATGTATGGATATGTGTTCATGTGCGTGTATATGTATATATATGTATATACACACAGATATTGTTCTATTACAGTACACAAAAGATGGTGATTTCTAGCAGGTGCCTCTCGAAAAAGACAAAGATGATAAGAAGCTAATTACAGTCCTGCAAGCATTAAGAGGTTTGTGGGGCTCCCCTGAAGTCCCAATCAGCTAAAAGTCGATTATGAGTCACCTAATAACCTTAAGCGGAGTCACAAATCTCTCTCTAATCCTCTTCAGGTTGATCAGCTGGCTGATGACCTGATTTAGACATGTTAAAATCTGCCAGTCCTTCTAAGTGTCCCATTGTAATATTAAAACCTGTGAGCAATATCCAAGCTTGTACTATTTTGAGCAGTGCTTTTGAATGTAAGATTTTGTAGCACGTGCAACAGAGAATCCCTAAGAATCCTCAGTCCTGCGGTGCTTTTACTGATCCTTAAAACACTCCTAAAATTGGACATGGATTATCCTTCTTTATACCTAGAGAAACAGAAGTTCCAAGGAAGAATGACTTTCCATAAGTCACGTGCTAAGGAAACCGCAGGTCTGGGTTTGCATTCAATTTCTTATCATAAACTAGAGGTTTCTTCTTCTTTAATTATATCTTTGAAACGATATTTTAGTTCACAGATTTCATTATTGCACTGGAAAAATGATGCTATATTTAAACAATACATCGATAATGGTATAGGCAAACAATTGAAAGAAAAAGCTACTGTGAAAAAAGTAAATTCATATTTATGCAGTTCTTAAGTACTGGCTTAATACAGAGCTTGTTAGCGTGTCCATTTGTACTAAGGCTTGAACAAAAAATTAGATTTAGTATAGCATGGTATAGCATGATGCTGGAGTAATGCTACAGCTAGTCTATCATCAATTTTTAATCCAGTGCAGGTATTTCTGGTGATATTAATAATTTTAATAAATTTATGTTCTAGGCCTGTATAACCTATGTTCAAAACCACAGTATGTCTGTTTGAAAATTAATAATATCTGATTTTGATCCTTTCGTTTTCAGCGAATAATCTCTTAATTATATTAAAATCTAAAGTAATTTCTTTCAGGATGAGTACTATTTTTTTAAGGTCTAAGTGAAGACGAAGTGTAAACTGTAGTGCTTTGTGTTTTTAATAATTGTATTCTAACCTTTTATTCTATTTCCTGGTTTTAAATATTGATTGCACTTGTGACTCCCCACCGATAGAAATGTTCTCAGATCTAGTAACAGCTTACCCAAGTTCTGATGATGCTCTCATTTTACAACCAATGTTACCTTGCAAGTATCATAAAACAACTGTGTCTTCACTGTCTTGTTTCTATGAAAGAGGTAGAGAGGAAGCAGACAACTGAAAGATGTGATTTTTGGCAGAGCTCAGTGTATATTGTTTGCTGTTTCTCTGTTCAGTTCCATCTCCACGTCCAGAGAGTACGTACGTAGAAAACAATGTGTCAAACAGAGCCTCTGTGTTACCAGCAGACAGCAGCACGGTGGCAAACCACTCAAAGAGACAAACCACCTTTGACACCTGGTGAGTTGTTATTTACACAGATGTGTAGAGAATGGCAGGGAAAAAAAGGATTTTTAACAGGAAGGAAAAAAAGACCCTATGTTTTTCTTCAAAATTTGCAATTGTCTATACATGCTTCGTTGCTTCCTCTGACTATACTTGTCATAGCATTGCATGTTTGCTGTCCCTTTTTGAGCAACAAGAAATGCTTCGTTACACTATCACACTGAATGCATTAAAGATTATATACTTCTGTCCAGTCTTTCCTGATTTTTTTTTTTTTTTTTTTCCCCCCCACTACTAATCTTTGGTTAAAGATAATACAAAGTGCTTGTGTGCATATAGTATGGATAGCAAGGCCGTAGCTTTATTTGTGTATTCCAGAAGCATGAATTGTCAGACAAACGGAAAAAAAATATCAAAAAGCATGTTTCCATATATAAAATAGGACTGTATTAATGAAGAATATAATATTTGCTCTACAATGGGGACTGCTGCTCTTTTTGCTTATGCACCACAGAAGGAAATGAGTACATTCTATGGGAAAACGGACTAAGCAACATCTTAGTGTTGTATATTGATTTTAAAAGATTAAAAGCATCACATGGCTCCATTATATAACATAGAACAATTAACTATAATTTTGCTAATAGAGTGACAGCGTATGCGTAGCTTTGCAGGACTTAAAGGGAACTATCTTAATTTTGTTGCTCTCAGAGCTGTTCAGCTCTAAAATACTCTTAATCTTCTACTTTGTTCAGTCACAGTAGAGCACACAATAAAAATAAGCAAATGGAGCTTCAGAGGATTGGTGGCAGGAATGGACTGTTTGCATTCGCATGGTTCAACTGTGCTTCATGCCACTATCTGAAACACTGCTCTGTGATAAAATCGTGCTATCTAAAGAACTCTTTCAGTGGTTTGTTGACTTAATGTGTTTTCACATGAACAACCTGTGAATTATCTGCTTATATAAGAAAGGGGGGTGGGGGGTGGGGAAGGGAAGCAGCTGGTGTTTCAGCTTGTGTTCAGGTTATATACCCATGTCAGTAATAGATGATGTTCACTCCAGAACCCTTGTCACCTGCCCTGACTGACTAGAGTCTGCTTCCTGTCCTCCAGTAGCTTCACCCACATCCATTTTGCTGAAGTTAGCTGGGGAATCCGGTCATTTATGTAAAAAGGTGGTACTTAAGTTGTGACTTATGTGGCTAAAGAAGGTATTTATTCCTACTGTTGAACCCTTTCACAAATTTTGTTGTCCCTCATATCTGAATCTTTCTATCTTGCCTATAACACAAGCCAATGGGAATCTTGTTTTGCTTTATATATCGTTCAGCAATATATTACCTTTTGTTACGTGGTCACTGCAAAGAAACGTGTGATGTCGTTTTAAGTCTGAACTGAAATAATAGCATATGTAATTAGAGCTGGTTGGGAATTTTTTGACTCAAGTATTTTTTTTCCAATGCCAAATTATCAAAACCAAAACTTTTCAAAGGAACAGACTGATATCCAGCAACTGTTTATTGGGAAGATACTTCAGTTCCAGGATGGAATTGGCAGTCAAAACCACAGATAGATACACTCAAAATAACAAATATTCTGTGGTCAGCATTATGTTTTGAATGTGAGGAACTTGAGTGCAGGGCCTTTGTTCTTTGTTATTTAAACCAGAGACTTGAACTTGATCTTAGATCTAACAAGTGAGCGCCCTGAACCAGAAGTTAGAGGTTTTTCTGGAGCACATTCTCTGTTTCTCTCAATATATTCTCTTGAAGCTGTTGCATCTTGTTGAAATAGAGAAAAGACCGCAGAGATGCTGAATATGGCCCAGTGAATAAAGCCCTTCATTAACTTTGAGACAGTTAGATTTAAGTCCTTGCTCCAATTAATGCACTCAGATATTTTCACAAAGTGGAACAGCTCCTTTGAGAGAAGAACCCACGGAAGAATATGTATTTCTTCGTGCGGAACAGGAGGAATGGCATTGCCCACAACACCAAGTTACTGCTGTTTTGGCATGTGTTGCTCTTTGCTTTTCCTACTCCCTATTTTCCTGAAATGTTTCCTGCCCAGCTCTACATGTAAACTCTGTGCAAGTTGTCCTGGCAATGGTCTAATGTTGTTGCAAAATTGTTCTGTGCCATAAATGCAGCTTAATCAGATTCCTGAGTGATGTAGGGTCTATGTTCCTCTACTTAATTTTCTGTGTAGAAGTTGTGTAAACACCTATGAAAATGTCGGAAGCTGTAATGGAATGTAATTCTGCTTACATCAATTTTATGATGAAGTAAATATTTGATGTTTGACTGACATACGTAAATGGTACGTGACAATTCGTCTCAAATTATAAGTGACATGTATTCCACCTGGACTTGCCACAACTGTAAAATATTGCTGCTCTCATACTATTGCTTTGTGTTGCTTTTCTTCTGTCAAAGATTTTGTGAATGTTTGCTAGACGGAATTGTCACAGGTGTTCCCTTGTCTTTGTGTGCATTTCTTCACTCCGTCCCCGCTGTCCTTCCTCTTTAAAAATAAAGATGTTATAAACTCGACTTTTGTCATCAGGTTTTACTCTTCAATTACTAGATCATTTCTGAACTTTAGGCAACTTCATTTGAAAAAAAGGCAAATTTTTCCTCTTCTAGAAAATATTTTCTTTGCCAGGGTTTATTTTTCTGTAAATGACCTTGAACTTTTAAAATTTTTTGGTTTTGATACCAGAGTAGATGTTTTATCTCTTTCACTTGTACAAGCTTTGTCTTGAGCTGGGCAAAATCAATAGTTATAGGTAAGATGCTTAACCTCATTCTGCTGGTCTGCCAAAATTCTGGCCTGAGTTATCTTTGTCATTGTTATAGTTCTAAATATCTCTTTGGAATAAATTCCAACATGCAATACTTTATCGCACATGATATTGGAAGTGTTTGCATCCATTGCTTGCAAGATATCTGGGGGGTTTCTGGAAAGCTTTGTTGTTTAGACCTTTAACGTCCATTTAAATGTATTCATTTTATGACAAACAGCTTGTCATGTATTCTATAGCATCCATCATACCTTCCTGCAAAATAATAAAAAGGGGAAGCATATATATAATATTTATTATTATTTGTATATCTGTATAATAGTAATAAACACACAGGAACTTTCATTCAAGAAAGAACAAAAAAAAATAACATCCTACTCTTAGGAGCGTCAAAGGCTTACAATTATCTACCTACCGTTAATTTTTAAAACTCAAAAATAGTACAGTATTTTGTAAACATGACATGGCAGGCTATAATATCACTGTATCAGTGTAACAAGGTAGTCACACTTACTGTTCCTGAAACTAGAAGGTTACCAAGATCTGAGCAAGCTAGTTTCAGGCTTGTTCAGCTGTGTCTGCAGTACAGCTGTTGCTGCACTGTAAATACTTTCCAGTTCATTTACAGCATTCTTGAATTTGTAAAAATATTAGGAAATTACAAACTTAAAACTCGCAAGCTTAAAAGTCACCTGTGTGTGTTACACTGGTTGAGGCTTTAGGCATCTGCTCTGCACAGCTTGAAGATGTTCACCTTCCTAACGGTGTAGCTTTCGCTCTGACATTTCCTGCACAACACTCTTGCCTACACATTGTCATCCAATATATTTGCTTTATTCATCTATTTGGCAACACCTGAACCTCCCTACCAGTCTCTTCTAGTAACCAGTGCCTCTTCCCTGACCCTTCCCCAGTCATCAGTGCTTTTGTTTTGTACTAAAAATGAGATGATGCAGTCTCTATTTGCAAGGAAGCTTTCCAGAATTTGTAGTCATCAGTATTCTGTCCAAAAAGTAAGCCTACTGAAGTATATGCTTCATAAGTTTACAAAACCAACCTCTTCCAAATTTTTATGGTTACTAATGTTGAATGATACCAGGGGAGGGAAGGTTGGAGAATGTAAAACATATGTATGTATATATGCATATGTATGTATACTTTTTTTAGTGATGCCTTAACTTCAGGTGATCTAGTGGCTTTAGCAGCTTCTAGGTGGTATTCTGTATATAATAATGTAGATCTGGGGTTTATTCCAGTTTAAAATCCTCTTTTTCCACATTAAAAAAATGTAGCTCCAAGCAAAGTTCAGATTTGATCTTTGATTTTTAAGCTTTCAATGCCAGGCTATTAGACCAAGAAGTTTTAGTATGGGCTTCAGCTTGTGGGATTGAGATTCTTACCTTAAGTAAACCATCTATTTGAGGTGCTTCACTTGTTTCTGACATTTTCTTGATGTTTGTGGTAACTCTCTAACTGCCAAGGGTTTTATTTGGAGCAAAACCAAAAGCTAACTTGGAGAATTAATGTTTGTTCATTTAGCTTCCGAAGAAAACTTCAGAGATTTCAGTAACTTCTTCATTACACAAAACCCTTATCGTTTAATTGTGAGCAGTTCCATAAAGGGAGTAGTACACTGGCAGTTAAAGAGGATTTCCAAGCCAAGCTGCCTGCTGAGATTAGGGTTGCTGAAGAATGACTCAAACAAGCATGAGGAATTGCCCCCCCCAAAAATGCTGTCTGCAATACAAATCTATGGCAGCATGAGAGCAGCATGCTTCATAGTTATTCTTTTTAGTTAATGTTAAAGCACATCAGCCTGCTTGCCCCGTGCACGTTTGATGCTGCACCTCATTGTACCTGCATGAAGTTGGACACCCAGGGCAGTACATGCTAATGATAATCACAGAATTTCTGTTTATACCTATGCTTTTTCCAAATGTCTCAGACCAGAATAACCAATGTGATCTACGTTATACGTTCTAGGCATGCAAAGGGCACACAAACATAAAATAGCAAAGCGCAGCACGTTTTGCTGTGGTTTGTGCTGGAGGGTGAGCTCTCTGGGTGGGGACTCTTTTCTAGGGCTGGGTTTACTTGCTAGTGGAAGAGACACTGCGTAACAAATTCTGGTGTAACTGTTTTCAAGAGCTGATGCTTTATGCAAAATACCAAGATACTTGGAGTTATATTGTAAGAGTTTAGTGTTGAATTACTATACCATTCAGATTTTTTTCTGATAATCCTAATTTTTCCTGTAGTGCCTATTGTCTGAAAATATGAAAATCATCTTTTGGGATGCCTAAAATACCCCAGTGTCTCATCTCATCGATCAAAATGTTCCGCTCTATTTTTACTCAGTGCAAAATCTTGGTGTCGAAGCTTCCTGCTATAATGCTATATATGTTCACTCTCTTCACGTAATGAGCATGTGTTCTGAAGCAGTTACTTTTCAAGGTCAATGCTTTTTCAATCAACTGTACTGCGACGTGAGTCATAGGAGTTAATGACATAAACCAGTCAGTATAAAACCACTGGCTTTTGGGCAAGCAGTATTTGAAAATGAGCAGACTTCTCAGCCTCTTATTTTTCTTCTCTGGTCGCTATAGTCATAAAGAGGAATTGATGGTGCAGAATTTCACTTCTCTGCTTGTCTGCTATAGGGAGCAGGTTTCTCATCCAGGTTCGCTGGGCCAAAGAGAAGAATTACACTTGAGTGAATCTTTGTCTAGAGGTGTGGCAAAAAATTGTCCCAAGCTTTATTCTGAAGATTAAGTTCACCTTTAAAAACACAGCATCTCCATTTTGAAATAGACTTTGGAACAGAAAAGCCAGAGCAAAACATTGAAAAATTTTAAAGGATGATGTAGAGGAACTATATGGGGACTTCTTATGATCTGACAGTGGTTTCTCAGCAGCCAAGCTAGTCACTGGGTTGGTGATTTGTACTGGGGCTGTGGCTTGGGGTAAATTTGCACGTGGATGCACAGGAGCTCCTTTGGGGAAAGGCTCTGAAGCATTCAGAGTACAAGCAGGATACTTGGGGTATATGATTTTTTCCAGCTTTTCCAGCAAATTAAGTACAAATCATTTAGTAAATAATTTGGTAGGTGTTTTCTCTGTGTTAAGTCAGTCTTGTGAGTTCACCCAATCTGTAAGGCTGTCAGTAATCTTTTTGCTCAGGCTTTCTCCTTGGTCCTAATAAAAGACTGCCTTACTGCTGTTACACAGTGGAACCAAATACAGGGAGCTGACAGAAACAGGAATCCTTAGCAATACGATATGTTTAAAATGTGTGTTATAAATCTGATAATTATGTTAAACTAGAGATTTTTCCAGTGGCATTGTAATTTTCATGTTAAATCTATGTTATTGTGCACCTGAATGTGTTTCCTGTATTTAGATGTAAGTTCCAAAAATCTAAACTGGGAAAATTTCCACCATCCTCTCTGCCTAGGAATCTTTGGTCTAGGCCCATTCTCTTAACAATTGCACTTTATTACGGTGTTTAAACACTGTATGCATTTTTATTTAGAACCAGGTAGCACTTCAAGCTTGAGGTGGTTTTCTGTGGAAACTGAGGAATTGATGAAACCACCTATCAGAGTGAAGATACTCTTATCAATAAGGAGGATGACTCCAGTGATTCCTATTCCAATTATGTGTTTCACATTTGCTTGAGAAAAAAAAAAATAGCTTGGCATGTAGTAGCAGCTGAATCACCAGCTGATAGCATAGCATTTAATGCCAGAATTAGAAGCCAAAGATAACTATAGCAGAGAGCTATGTGTTGCTACATTACAGTTGCTCCAAGAAAAGCTGCTCCTGTTTGTTATCCAGAGCCCTTAGAACTGTGGCTTTCCTCCAGGTTTTCCATCAAGAGAGTGGAATAATTTCATTTTTGTTTTCATGCGATTTAAAAGTGAAAAGGGACTATTAAATCACCCAGTATGATTTTGTGTTATGTTAGTTGCCATTGAATATCATCTATTCTCTGGGGCCCAGGCTCAGTAAATTATCTGACGAGTGTGTGTCTCCCAGAAGAGTATGAGGTCCTGATTTGAAATGTCAAAGATGGGAAATCCACTTCTTCACTAAGGGGTTTGTTCTGATGGTTAATGATTCTCATGGTTAAAAAAAATCGGTGCCTTATTTCTAATGTGACTTCTCTGGCGTCATCATCCACCTACTTGTTCTTGTTATGGCTTTGCCCTTTACTTTAAAGATCCTTCTAGTACTCTGTAATTTCTTCCTGGATAAGTACTTGTGTGCCACAATCAAGGAAACTATATGTTGAAGCTGGTGAGACTGTGTTTTTTAACATACTAAAGAGGCTGAAATCTCTTGACTTTTTAATGTAAGCAATTCTTTCTATCTCTGAAATTATTTCTGCGATGCTTTCCTGCACCATTTCCAATTTCCAAACTATTTTAAAGGGCACTAGAACGGCAGTTATATCTCACCAATGTCTTACGTAAACCATTGTTTTACCCCGTAGCAGTACCTTACATATATAGTTTACTGTGTATACTTGAAGTAACATGCTATTTATCAGCAGTAGTTAATTCAACTGTATGGACAAGTTAAAGGTGGAAATTCAATCTTCAGGCAAGTCACCTGTTCCACTTTCGGGTCATCTTTTGCCAGCCCTGTCTCACCCACACAGAACAAACTAAGTGAAGTTTTAAAGTGGAAACAGATAAGAGTAGATCCCCAGCTTCCCTGGTGATAAATTTGGAACCGTGTCAGCAAAGGTCAGGAAGTTCAATTGAAATTGGTTCTCCCTGTGAACTTCCCAACTCTTGGCTCTCCAGCAAGCAATGGATAAACTAGACCTGTGCTTTTATATCTCATCACCATTTGTATGTTCTCTCAGATATGGTTTTCATTTTCCTAAAAGACCTTGTGTGAGATATTTTTATTTTAATATTAAATTCAGGCTAAAATAAGATCAAAATGCATGCTTCCGTTTTCCCTAAATAACTATTCACTGGTTTGACCGAAACATTTTCCCCTAACACTGTGTTCCTCCTATGCCATTTAGTAAGACTATTTATCCAGTATTTGCATAGTAACCCTTGAACTAATTAATGCTAAAACATTAAGAATCTTTTTGCTTTAATCAATAATTTGCATTCGTTGGCATAAGATCTCATTATTACATAGAATTTACATAATATCAAAATAAAATTTCTCTTACAATACCTTATTTCATGTTTAGGAAAAGTCCTGAAAACCTTAACAGTCACTCAGAACAGCTCAAGGAGAAAGAAAAGCAAGGTTTTTTCAGGGCAATAAAAAAGAAAAAGAAGAAATCTCAAACCGTAAGTATGCAGTATTTCTGAAAGAAAATATGTTTATCAGTTTTGAATTATACCATTTTAACACGCTAGATTAGTACATTACCTTTGTATTATTTGTGATTGTGCCCCCAGGTATCTATTTGTTCTTTTATTTTCTCTCTTCACTATATAAAAACTAAATTCTTTCCCTCTTCAAGGTTTGTTTATCTGCCTTTTCAAATATTTCTTCACCTACTAGTCTTGTGCATTTTTGTTTTCATTCAGACCCTTTGAGAGCCAGTTTTGATGCAGGTTTTAAGCTGATGTTGTGGCAAATTCTTTTGCGGGGTATGGTAATATCACTCCAAGAATAGCAAATGCATTATTGTGTGTCCTCAGAGCCTGAATAATTTCAGACACCCATTAGGAGGAGACCAAACTGTTATAAATGAGAATTCTGTCCAGTCTTTTTCATGGCAGTGTCTTGATAACAGCCTCCCTCTTCTTGCTGCACCGTGTGGTGGGAATGAGGAGGATGTGTCTTAATCACTTAACATTTTATGTTTTACTGGAGGAATGGATTGCAGCTATTGTTGTTTGGTATAAGCCTTTGGTGTCTTTTATACATTTTTTTACACTTTCATCTAGTTTTTGGGAGGGAGAAAGAACTTTCTTTTGTCAGAAAGCAGTGGCATATTAACATTTCACAAAGTTTTATAATAAAAATCTCCCTAAGAACTGAAGTAATGAAACATCATCTCATTCTCGAATGACAGTTCCAGAAACAGTAAAATATTCATTTACATAAAGTCGCAATGCCTCCTTAAGAATAACTGCAGTTATAGTTTTTAAGGTTCTCCGAATGGTTTAAATCATGCTCACTCCTGGAGAAGGGGAGTAACTAAATCAAAATACCTACTGTCACAGAGTGAGGTGGCATGACTGGTTATTGGTAGAGGTCTGATCTGTTTAAAATTATCAGGCTTTTTGCTTGGTTCTTTGAACTGTGTGGAACATGTGCATGTGTGTGTTCAGTAGCACTCAAAAATGCACCTCGCCTTCCTGCTGGGCAGGTTTTAGAGGAGTGGCATCTACCTCTCCTTCTGAACTTGTTCATCCTGATATCATGATACGTGTACCCAGTTCAAATATGACCATTGGCATCACACAACTGAACAAAATACCTGGATTGTAACTCTGGGCTTATTTGATGTCAAAACATCCAGGAAAGAATAGCACATGTAGGGCCAGTGGTTCCAGGTATTAAATTTACCCTGTTCTAGTCTGCTCTGTTTCCAGTCATTCAGACATGGTGGCAAGGAGTACTTCAAAAGCCCAGCTGATAGGTGGTGTATCAACTACTTTCAGAGTAAACTGTGCAAAGGAAATGTAGACTGGATTGTGTGGAATCTCAAAATCCGGCACATTCCAAAACATCTAAATCACAAGTACCTTGATCTATAGCTACCAAAGACATCACTGATGACAAGACAGGGCAGGTTTATACATAATCCTTACTCCTGTTTCTCCTCACTCTTAGGAAGAGGGATAGAGAGGGAGAGAGGTTTTGCATAAAGGAAAATTACATTGGCTAGTTAGAGCTAGTATCTCAGAGGAAGATGAATAAATTAGTGCAATAAGATTGACTTTGATTTTTGGACCCAACCAGAGACTGAAAAACTCTTCATTTTTATTTACAGCTGTTTAACAGGACAGTATCTAGGGATAGACTGTACCCACCAATGTGTGTACAACTGTGTGGTTCAGGCACTGTTCTTTGTTCTTTTTTGTCTGTTAGTTGGGGACATCTACCTAACAAACATTAGGATGTTTATTAGGATCTTCCTTCAGTTCAGCACCGAGTTTGACTTCAGTAGTAAATGCTGTTAACAGCACTGTAATATTAGCTCTTCAACTACATGAATAATGTTTTCTATGAATTCATATTAAAAATCTAACATATAGCTTGTGACTACCCAAGGTTTTTTTTGGAGCTTATAATTCTTATGGAGTCCTAGAAGTATGTAATTCCACTTATTTACTCTGACACAGACTTTCTGCAGCAAATAACAAATTAGACCAGAGAACCGCCACAGTCCTGAGAAGCATGACATAGAATGTTTGTTAAGAGAGTGATAATAGCACATCTGCTAGCTACTGTTTACTTCTGCTGTCCTTTGGCAAGTCTCATTTTGCTGGTGATCATCGTAAGAGTCATAAAAAACATCTGAAATTGGGTTGAAGACATCTTAATAATGGCATTCTCAAAATCTCTAATAGCCCAGAACTGATGCCAATTCCTGACACTTCCTCCTGCAGAGTTGTTCCCATTCATCATTCTCCCTGGAGTTCTCCAGGTGAAGTTCCCCGTGGGATGATGATCGTTACTGCCTGCTATGAGAATTCTTTGCAATATTGCTTTTGTGGAGCTGTTCTTACCCATTCTCCTTTTCATCTATCTTATTTGGAGTCTTTTAGTAAGGTAGCAAAAGAGTCACAGTTTTTTCTGTCATCTGCCACCAAACAATGTGATATTGATGAGGGTTGTGCACAGTGTCAGTAGGCAGCTGTCTTCAGAGGAGGCCGAGTTTTGCAAATTTTGGCACATATTGCAAGCTATGGGTCTGAAGAAATTATATGCTTTGGAAAAACAGTTGCAGGCAAGCATTTTTCCTAGTGATGCTTCGCTTCATTTTTGATTTACTGAACTTCAAACAGGGAATTCTTCTACCCATGAAGTTCCTAAAGAAGTTATGCTAATTAGTGACTCTTGTTCGTTAATCTAGAAGCTGAGAAAGCTGTTTGAAAACCATGCTTTTGGTAGTGCAGCCATCTTTCTCTGTAGTCATATAGCCATTAAATTGTATTATAAAGCTTTCTTTTGGTAGGCAGAATAATGGTAGACAGTGTATATGTCCTGCGCTTGTTAGTACCTGAGCAGGTGACAAGTAATCCCATTCATAATTTTAAGACTTGATAGTTCTGTTTGTTTATGCAACCATTGTTATGCTCGTTGGTTGTGTTACGGAAATTAAAATAAAACAGCCGGTGCCCTTGCAGTTATACATGAAGTAATTGAAGGCATATTTTTGTCAGAACCGAAATAATTCATCTTGGAGCCCTAGCTGTTTTTACAAGTTACAAATAAGATACTTTTATTTCTTCTGGAGCTAACTATCAACTGCTCGTTCTAAAACCAATTGCTATTATTGCTAGTGTATCTTTGGTTTTTATTTATATAAACCCAAGAAATGTCATACCACTTTAGGTCATTATCATAAGTAACAAATGATTGCCAGTATTACAGCATTTAATCCAAAGCTCAGTAAATCAACAAGACCTACCAGTTGTTTCCAAAAGGCTTTGAGACGCACTCTGCATTCCTAACAAACGTGCGTGTAAGAATTGGTATGCTGATTTCTTTTTACATGCTTTATATGCATTGAGGTCCTTGAATTTGTTTCATATGCATTTTTCGTTCAATCACTATTGTATTTTCCCAAAGCAAATTATAGGATTGATACCATATATTGTCAGAATTAAAAAATAATATATATACACACATGTATATATACACTAAGGACAGATCTCTCGAAATACTATGCATTTAGGTTTTGTATCTTATATTGCAGACAGACTCAACCAACGGAGAGAATCCAAGAATCAAGAAATCCCTCTTTCCTCTTTTTAATTCAAAGAATAATTTAAAGCATAGTTCTTCTTTGAAAAAGCTTCCTGTAGTCCCTCTACCCATGGTATTAATTTTTAAGTACAATAGCACTGTAAAATGCTCCAGCAAACTTGTTTTACTGACTACAGCAGCATGTGTTTTATTTTCATGGGATCACTTTCTCTTCATGCCAGTTAAGTATCTTGGGCCAGTTCAATAAATTTAGGTAAAATTGGCAGTTCTGTTGAAATAGATCATGGCTACGTTTTTTTTTAGTATTTGATATAGGAAAATGTAACATACAAGTTCCAGAGAGAATGAGTCCTGGGACTAAGACTAAAGGAGGAAAATAGTTGTGAAATCATGTATGTTTAAAATTTACACTGAAAACTAAATTTTAGCTCATGCCTCTGCTGTATTTTTGTCTGTCCTGATTGTTCATTATAAAACACAGCTTGCATTAAAAATAGGTTAAATTTTGTTAGATTTTCAGCTTGTTAGAGGGAGAGGATTGGGGAGTTTCTTATTTTTTGCTTTAGTTTGGGGTATTCATGGAGAAGGAGAAAGACAGGGAAAGGAAAAACTCTTGGGTTTGTGATGGCAAAATCAGCCAGACATCGGTTTGGAGAAATTTTGGTCTGCTTCACTGAGGAACAAATTTATAGAACTGATCCACGGTCTTAACTGCAGTATGGAACGCTTTTTAAATGAAGAAGAGGCTCAACAATTTTTTTTTGTTTATTTTTTTAATTAAAGCCTTGTTTAACTGCTCTCTCTTACAGCAAATAACACTAACAGCATGCGAATGCTTTAAGGGCTAAGGGTATATATAGCAAATCTGCATGATATCCACAGCCACTTGCTCTGACTATGGGGAAAGATATTGAAAGGTCATTGCAATTCTGCTGCAGTAATGGGCTTCACTTGTGTTTTGTAATTAACTGGGGGAAATGATTTACAGCTATCCTTAAGAATATATTAGGAAACGAGTATTTAATATTTTGTTGCAGATGCCTAGCAGTGATGGTCAGGATCTCTTGGCATTACAGAAAGCCATTCATTCTTCTAATCACCAGAGCAGCAGGCAGAAGGATTGGCACCCTGAGAAGATGACAGAAATCCAGCCTCATGTAAGTGGCATTATCAATTCCCTGTGTTTTAACATCACTGAGGTATCTTGACAGCTTTTTCTCTGATGAATAAAAAAATTGCGTTTGACGTTATTTCCCAGCCTCCTCATTCCCTGCTCATTGAATGTAAAAAAATCATGTGCCTGCAGTCCTGTGTAATTCTTTGAAAATCTAGATATGAATGACAAGGAAAAGAAAAGAGACAAAATGTCCCTGTGTCAGTCTTGGAGCCTTTCAAAAATATTGGTTATGTTTTAGAGGCAAGCGATGCTTCAGTGCATGTCTGTGGTAGCTTTGCAGCGCTGTAGGAAAGCCCTGAAGTTGGCTCTGCCAGGACTGGTGCACACCGAGGGCTCACTGCTGCTTGGCACAGTTTGGTGCTTGCTGGGATCACCAAAGCATCACGACCACATCATGGTGCGGCTGTGCCTCAGTTGGCACAGGCTGCAGTTTAAGCAGTCTACATTATTGGAGCATAGCACCGGACTAATGCAAGTTTATTTTTTCCAGTTCTAAAATGAGCTTGGGGGGCAGGGTTTGGGAGAGAGCTTCAGTGCCATGCTCTGTTGCCGTTACGACATTGAAAACTGAAGAAAAGGGTTTGTTGCAGCTGCAGTGTTTGAAGAAGCAAGTTGCTCTGTGAGCTGTGGAATTTAACGAGGTTGTTTTCATACCACTCTATACTTAGAGACTTCCCCAGGCTCTTGCTAGCCATTTCAATAACCCCATGTCTCCATTTTCCTTCAACCAGCTCACCAGTTAAAGGAGTTGTGAGGGACTAGAACAGCGTATCACCCAGCTGCCGGCAAACAAAATACCTAACTGCTGAGTTCTGCCAGCCCTTATTTCCATGCAGATGATTACACAAGACTCTCTCTAACCCCTAAGTGATGTTCACAACATTTTTAGGAGCTTTGTATTTCTGATGTCTGTGCCTCATGAAATGTGGCTGAGGTTCCAAAGTGAACAGAAGGATTAGTGACAGATGGGCAGCTAATGCAATTGTCTATGCCTCCGTTTTCACAGGTAGCAAGGTTAAAATAATGGATGGAAACAATTTTTTTTTCCGGTGTAGAAAAGGTTCCATCTTTTCAGGTAGCTAATAGATTGAGTCATAATGAGAAGACATTTTCTCAGCTGTGTAGTCATAGCTTGGAAAGAAATATTCCAAATGAATACAAATTGAAAGCTAAGAAGTCTTCTGAAATACAAGAAACTCAGTTTAGGATATGACAGTTGTGTTACGGGAAGTCTGATATGGTGGCGAGCAGAAGGTCAAGTGCTTTTCTCCATGTCTTTCAGAACCAGCCATTAAAATCTCTCCGAAAGCTCTTACACCTCTCCTCTTCAAATCACCCTGTCCCTGCTGAGCCTCGCTTCCAGCCCTTACCCAGTCAGCCAGCCAAAGCTGCTTTTTCTGAAGTGCGAATTCACCCCATGAGTCAAAGCTCCAGCAGCGGCAGCAGCAACGTGCGGCAAGAGCCTCAGACGAAAAGCCGGCCAACGCTGCAGCTCCCGAGCCAGTTGGAACCCACCTGGCACGTCTCCCCGGTGAACCGGAGCGCCAGCGATGGGCCTCCCTACTCCGACCAGCTGCCGGCCAAGAGCGGACAGAACGGGCACACGTATAACCGAACAAACCGGTCGCGGATGCCAAACCTGAACGATCTGAAAGAGACAGCCTTGTAGTTGCACTCCGGGAGGTAGGCCAGTCGAGGTGGAGATCAGCGTAGGGGAGCGGTGGTGGTTCTGGTGATGGTAAGACTTGCATTTTCAGCTTTATAAAGGTGTGCAATATGTACGTGTGGAGCTACGCTGTTTGGCACCACAGTGAGAGTCAGGGATTATACAGGAAAACAAGTTGAATTGTGAATTTCCGGTCATCAGAAATGTCGCTGGATGCCAGGCAGAGTGTGCCGGCCAGGGAGAAAAATGCATTGCCGTTTTCTCTCACATTACATTCCAGCTTAGTGCACATCTCTGTCTGAAAGCTGGGAGACTTCTGATATGTATTGGCACTTATAAGGGTGAAAACATTCATGTCTAGACCTATGCCCTTACTACATTTTTTGCTGCCTAGTTAAAACAGTGGGGTTTATGTGATAAAAGTGTATCCTGGTTAAGGGTTTAAAGTTAAATTGTATGTCTTAAATTTGTTTTTTAAACTTCCATATTTGATAGGATTTGTAATATTTATTTATGATGACCTAATATTGTACTGTTATAATCATATCTTTTATGTTATAATGTAAAGTTATTTTGAGCTGTTTGAAACATTGTGAAGCAGTGCAACAGCTACAGTAGTTTCTATAAAAAACTAACAGTAACATTTATATATTGCATCAGGAGTATTTTATTCTATATATAAATATATATATAAATGGAAAATAACTGTCTGTTTTTTAAATATACTCATTTAAAAGAAAAGTATTGTTATGACACTATCTGCCATATTTTTATACATTTGTGATATAAAGTGCAGTATTATACTTCTAATAAAAGGAAGTTGAATGTGGATATAAACATGACTGTAACAGTATGAATTTTGCTCAGCTATGACAGCCCAGTATTATAGGCATTATTGGTAACAAACAAAAGACAACATTCAATTCCAAGCTTTATTATGGGCTATTTTGTTGGAAGTATTGGCTACATGTAAGAGACTGCAGAACTGTACAGTAATCTAAATGTGGTGTGTTCTCCCCTGCGTCCTTAGCTTTCCTAGTAATATTAATGGGATTTCAGCATCTGCATCAAGAGCACAGAGCCCCAGTACCAATTTTTTGTTTCCTCTAAAGAGATAAAGTGTCCCATGACTACAAGCTAAAGCAGGTGCTCTTCCACTTAATAGCAGGGGTGAAAACCAAAGAAACATAGCATGAATTGCAAGTGAAATGCCAAACTTTTGACACGCATAGCATGGCACTTCAGATCATGGTATAAGCTTTTATGCATATGTGTATTTTACATCTTGTTTAGCAATCTATTAACTAATAAGATAAACACTGTATTTAAATTTAAACTATTCTTGCACTTTTTATTATATTTCAGGATGTATTTAAAGCTACAAATCTGGTATTTGGATGTTGAGGGAGAAGGTTGCCATGCAGCTTAGTTTCTCCTTAGGTCTTATTATCCAAATATTCCCATACACAGTTCCGTTACCAGTCTCAGCAAAATACTAGATTTTGGGCTCCAGTCTCCTGGACAACATTGTTAAAACTGCCTTTACGTTGGTGAATGTCGAGTATAGCAAATACACAACCTGATTCCTCTGTTGCTACCGGCAAACTAAATCAAAGGTGAGCCAGTAGGAGTCAAGAGAGTTGTCAGTCTAAACTTTGTGCAATAAGAGGAGAGTCGGGCCTGTAGTGTCAGAACAATACAATCTTTCCTTTTTAAACACATTAGTTCAACTCCCTCGTTACTCTGCAGCATAGTTTGTTTTCTAGCTGCTGTCCTCATAAGACACTTGTACTTGCAAATACGTTGTCTTTTCCAAAAAGAGATTAACCTGAATGTAGATTTGATGATTTAGCCATAGATGTAGTTAACAGAAGCAGCCAGGCAGTAAGAACTGAACTTGAATAACAATGCAAACTGGACATGCTGTTCGGTACCTCTCGAGTCATACCAAAGTTCTAACAATGGCAAATTTGGCACCACTACTCTAAAAATCTTTGTCGGAAAGTACATTATGGAAGGATGTTGCATCAGTCCAGGGCTAAAAGTCAGTCTAGTCAATTTGAAAAATTACAAAAAAAGAATTCTTTTTGTCAGTTGCCTGCAAGAAATGTGCATGTGATTTTCTATAGATATATATGTGATATATGGTATCTAGATATATATGATATATACTGTGTTGATATATCATATATATAGCATATATAAATACAGTAGACATGAAAGGGTATCCAGTTTTTGATAAGTTCAGTGGGCATCCAGGAAGGACATTGTGATACTTACTAGTCATCACTCTCAGAGTTTAGCAGCATATTTTATCAATCTCTTTTGGATTCACCAGTCGATCGCCACTACGTTAGTCCTGGTCTCTGCTTTGAAATGGGCTGATGCCACTGGAACCCCTCACAAAAGCCATGTCCGAGAGTGAGGCTCTAAGCAGTGCGATTCGAATGTCTCTGAGGGAGCGTTCAGACCACTCTCCTGTACTTTGTGGATATGTATCCTTTTGCTTCTGCAAGACTTTCAGCTTGGTGGTAAGAGCTTCACGCTGGAGATGATGATGCTGGGCTGTATGTGGCTGTTCTGGTTTCTAGCAAGGAAAAATGTTTCCAGAGGATTTTTTTTCTCAGTACCCATTAAATCAGGGTGATCTCTGACTGTACATATAGCTGTTTAAAGTAGTTAGCAAAGCTTCAAGGGTGACCCAAAGAATGTTCAAGTATTTGGTGGCCCATATTTACAGAAACTTGTTTCTACTTCGTACTGCATTTTCTTCTCACATTCAACGAACTGTAGTAGATTTCAGTTGCATACTAAATTGTGTTGAACGTATGTAGTATATTCTTCCTTCTGTTGGAAAGAACTTCCAGCAGCTCGGCCAGCTGGTGCTGGGATAAAGTGTTTATTTTTAACCTGGTTTAACTTCCCAATATTTAGAATATTGCTAATGTAATTTTGCCAAGGCTTCCAAAGGAGTCTTCTTATAGTGACTGAGATTTGCTGGTTTCATAAAGGGGAAGAGAATTAACAGAGCAGACAATTTTGTAAGTGTGAGCTTTCCTCTTCACTGGTCTGTGCGTCTTGTGCTACATGTTCTATAGATTTACTTAGGATAAAGTATCGTAGTTCAACTGCGTTTTATTATTTGGCAAACTCTCTTGCCTTATGGCATCATTAATGATGTGAATAGAAAAGGAACTAAGTTTCAGAAATGAATTATAGTCATTTTGCAGAACTCAAGCTGCCTAAACTTGTCTGTATGTTTTTACTATAGCTCTTGAGCTCTTGTTAACTGACAAAGAAGCACCTTAAGCTCATCTTAAATGAAATTGTATGTGTTTAAGCTGTCTTTTTAAACTGCCATGTAAATGTATTAACCTAAAGCAACTTTTTTTTTTTTTTCAACAGACCTGACCACAGATAAGTCCCTTAGAGTTATTAATTTAATGCTTTTTGCTCCATTTATCGCAGTCCAAGACCCGTTGCTCCTCCGAGAGGTCACCAGCGTGGAGCACCGGGCAGAGTTCTTGGCAGAGAGTCAGCCATCCCAGATTTGGTTCCTTCTTCCTGAAACGTACCCCATCCCACAGGGCTTGGAACTGACACCAAGCTTCGATTTCTGATACCAAGTCAGACCCACCTAAATGTGTGGGTCCTGATGCCACTCTGTTTACAGATACTCACTCTTTTAGATCATTTTTAAAGCAGGCTTCAAACTTCCAAATATACGAGACACCCTCAGGTCATCCTCTAGGCTTGTCGCCTTTCTCTCTGCTACACCTACGTGTTTCTGGGAGCAAAGCTGGAGTGATTCTTCAAGAAGCAGTGTCTTGTGATAGGCTTTTAGCCATTCCTTGTCTTTGCAGTTAGGTCTCTTTAACAGATGAATCTTACTAGTATGAAAAAATACACACCAACTTCTTTCTTCTTCAAAAGCTGCTGTTGCTATTAGCTGAGTAGACTCCTGCATTCACCCAGGAAAAGCTGTGGCTTCTTGACAATTCAGTGCTGTGGACCTCCCTTATAAGAAAGGGAACATGGGTTGTAAAGCCCTGCAAGGACTGTTTTGCTAAGGCAAAACCCAGCCGCTTTTGATGGGAGCCATGCTCTAGAAGTGCTCGGGCTTTTTGTGTGTGGTTCAGTTTTTTGTTGTCTAAGAAAGATTTGGTAGTGAGACACGCTTCAAAAATATCTGCCTGTAATTAATTCTGTATGTGTCAAACACTGTCAGAGTAGAGCTGGGAGAATATTCGAATCCTAGTTACATATGAGTTTGAAAAGGATAGCCATATATAATATACTGCAAATTGTGGGGTGGCAATGAATGTTTGTTTTTTCCATTCCAACTAGCATACATAGTACATCTATTAATGGGCTTGTATCATAATCCATGCATCTGGGCTGTTGTTCATGGAAGTAGACCCCCATTTGAAATAAGATAGGAGTGTCATGCAAGATGATTGGAAAGGTGATGTGCCCTATTTAACCATTCTTAAATGACCTTCAAATCAGCACAGTATTTAAGAACAGGTGCCTTTCCCTACACAGCTCTCTCTAATGGTGTCATGGTATTAACCATTCATTAACTGCGTTTGTAGTGAATGAGGAGAAAAGCCATTTAACTTCTGGCCTTTGTTAAAAAAGGAGCAATTTCAGTAAACTCTTTTAATATAACACAGCTTGGAAGTTCTAAATGTTGGCCTCTTTTTCAAAGGGTCAAACAGCAGCAGTGCATCAATGCTCAGGCTCATCAGGCAAGTGAAGGCTTGCACACATCACTTGGTTCAGATGTTGTACTGAAGAAAGATTTTTCCCTCTGCAATCATGAAGTAAATGTCATGAAAATTAAGGAAAGCAAATTTTATAGGAGATCCTCTTTTCAATTTGAAGGGAAAAGCTGTGGTAGGTCATCTGTTCTCTCAGCAGATTGTTGTAACAGCTACTGCATGAGACAGCATAGCTACATCTGATGGATTAGGTCTGAATTTTACTTGCTCCAAGTTCTGCTTGGATGCTTATTTGTTACCTTGTTTACAGCCAGTTGTTTGGTGCAGAAGTTGGCTTTTGACAAACTGAGTGGAAAATGCATGAGAAGTGTGAGAGGACCAGCCCCGCTATGTTTGGGTTCTTTCTTTCCCCTGAATCAGATTGCTTCTCAGGCTCTTCTAGAATGTAACTCAAAATATGCAGCTGGGCGAAAGTGACTCTTAAGACGTGGCCCAAGGGTCTGAACATGGAATTTGTGACTTAGAGTGACTCTAGACATCTCTTGTCTTCTCTGCAAGTCAATCTACCTCCTCTCTCTTGCAGAATGTGGCCAAGCTTTGGTTTGTTTGTTCTTGGTTTATTATTGCCTCCAAATTTTGAAGAGACATAAAAGAACATTCTTCCTCTAGGTACTGTTAGCAACCAAGGAATAAAATCTTGATGGGCCTTCACCTGATATACTTCTGAAACCTCCAAGCCATCTGAGCTCCCTCTCCAGAATCCCAGCGCCATCCTTTGCACTGCTTTGCAGTCTTCCCTTGCCCTTCCCCTTGTGGTTCTCAAATATTGCAGTTGCCTTGTTCTTTGTTGTTTCTCTAGTGCAGATTATCAGGGAGTTAGAGGCCTTATCTACTACTCCACCCTGTTTGCTGTTTTATTCAAACAGCTATCCTTAGACTTGCTCAGGATTTTCTTCATTTTAATTTTCCATTTCGTCTGGGTGAGATACTTTACCTCATTGTGCCCCCACCAAAACACGCTGCCTACCAGGCGCTTGGTTCCACCAGGTCTCTGTTTTCACAGGGCGTTGTTTCTCTGGATCCATTCTGAGAAATGCGAGGTGGCATCTTAATTGTACAGGTGTAAAATGCGTTGTGAAGTAACTGCTGTCCTAGAGCTTTCCATTAGCAGCGTTAAAGCATGTTCACAGCACAAGATGGAAGCGGCTGTTCAAGTTTCCTATAGGATATGAATCTCTTGGTGTAAACTCTTGACATGTAAATTCCATAGCAGAGCTTTTAACTGTTTAGCAACAAACAAATCAAAAATTTAAGAGTAGATAACTGTCTCAACTTTCCTTTTCTTTTTTTTTTTTTTTGCTAGTGCACATCTTAGACTCGTACTACTGAAGGATATGTCTATCAAAGGGAGTAACATCTTTATATATTTGGTTTATATGGAACAATAAGCTAAAATCTTCCATGAAACCGTAATTTCCTTGGAAATTCTATGCAGGCATTTTAAAATCTGGTTAATCTGCTAAGGACTTCCAGAACTGCTTAGATCTCCACTGTGAAATACTGAATTCTGAATCTGTGTCATTTGGAAGAAGGAAGGAGAAGGACGTTTAGAAAAATGTGATCTTTTTTCACAATCTGCCAGTACAGACTATTCCAAAAATAACATGCTAGGGAGGTAGTATTCAAAACTTCTAAATTTATGGATAAGATTCTCCAATGTTTTTTAGCAGCTACTAGAAGTCTAAAGCGCACAAACTTTTAAATCTACCATGCTTTCTGTCGTGGAAGGGACGTGATGTGGTGTTAGCCTTTTTAATCCTGGAATACAAATTTTAAAATGTGTTGAATATTTAAGGGTGACTTCATGCAAGTTAATAAACCATTTGTAAAGTGTTTGTATACAACCCTTTGTATCATGTTGTTGGTACACCTTACCAAATTTTTTTTTGGGCATGTATTCCATTCTTAACTTCTGTACAATTTCTATTGTTGCTGTAAATATTCTAAAAGAGAAAAAAAAATCCTGTGGTAACCTTAATTATCAGCATGGAAATGGTTAATTTTTACTGAGCACAATGTATTTTTGAATGGGCCTTCCAAAATATGTCTTTAATAAAAATGCAGATTTTGCACTAGAACACTGGTGTTGCTCAGTGGCTGGTCTTATTGCTGACACATCTCCAGGGCGCCGCCCCGTGGGTTGGCATGGCTCGGGTGCGCAGAACGGGCCAGGGCCACACGAGGACTCGTCTGCCTCACAGGTCACTGCCAGGCCCTGGCGAACTCCCCATCTGAGAAGCTGTATCTGTCCACCAGACTGACGTTTCCACAGGAGCACAGAGCACAGTTCTGAAGCACCTTGTTGCCAGCATTCTTGGAGTCTCATTGCAGACGTTGCGGGGGTTTCTTGTCTTTCAGGGCATGAATCTCTTATATCCCCTCTTTCCAACAGTATCAACCCACCAATACCCTCAGCAGGCATTACCCAGAAATCGAAAGGCTCTGAAAGTCTCCAGCTCTTAAATTATCTTTGCTGCTGAAGAGGATCCACCATTTGGGGAGTATGTTGGCTTTTCGGCATTCCCATACATAAGGTGAGACTCTCCCAGGCAAACATTCAGGTGTCAGCAATACAGTTTTTGGTGGGTACTTCTTTAATGTTTCCTGGCCACGACGTTTTTTGTTATTGTGTGCAGCTTTAAAAAAGTGTACGTATTTCTCTGCCAGTCTCTCATTTTTCAGGGTAGTTGGAAACAAACTGAGGACTATTGACCCCTTTACCTTAGTCTCCCTTCTTTCCCACTGCGCACCGGCAGCAGACTTGCTGGAAGCCAGGACTTGCAGTCCATTCAGATCCTTCTGAAAAACAGCCGCCTGGTCCCTGGGGTGTGCCACAGCTGCTGCCTGGTGCGTTCCCTGAGCTGCCCCTGCCACCTACCAAACAGGGACACTGCTGGCCTGAGTTAGTGGCTTCAACTTCCACCAATGCAAGCGATCCACCAGCATCTCACGAGTCCCAGACAAAATCATAGAATCAGTGTGGTTAGAAGAGACCCTCAAGATCATCAAGTCCAACCTTTAACCTAATACTGGCACTAGACCACATCCCTAAGAACCTCATCTACATGTTTTTTAAACACCTCCAGGGATGGTGACTCCACCTGGGCAGCCTGTTCCAATGCCTGACAACCCTTTCTGTGAAGAAGTTTTTCCTAATATCCAATCTAAACCTCTCCTGGTGCAACCTGAGGCCATTTCCTCTTGTCCTATCATTTGCTCGTTGGGAGAAGAGACCAACCCCCTCCATGCTACAACCTCCTTTCAGGCAGTTGCAGACAGCGATCAGGTCTCCCCTCAGCCTCCTTTTCTCCAGGCTGAACAGCCCCAGTTCCCTCAGCCGCTCCTCATCACACTTGTGCTCCAAATGCATTTGAAACGCCCGTCTCCTTGAGGTGCCTCACTCTCTGGGGACTTGGCTTTACTCTTACAACCTCTCTTGGCTCTAACTCTTACAAGGATCTCCTTGTAATGACCCCAGGAGCTTGGTGCCCTTTTCTGCACTCCCTGTGGGGCTTCAGAAAACGCGGTGGCTGCCTCCTTGAAAAGGTCAAGCACCTCACCGGGGTAGTCCCGGTGTCGTCAGCATTGGTCCCTCGTGGGACAGAGAACAGAGGGCATTTTTCTCTCAGACCACAGTCAAGGGATAGTTCCTGCATGTACCCATTAAGAGAAAGGGACTATTGACTTAAAAATGCTGTGGCTGGTCTGGAGGCCTGAGGCAGTCTCTTATCACATAGTTTAGATTAGGCAAGTCTGACTTCTCAGTATAGTTGCCTTACTTCTCCCTGTAAAGATCCCAGACTGAAAATTCATGTCACGAAGCTGAAGACGGCTCTTGGTCCTGCCTCCTATTTCAAACCTGTTACATTTTATGTGGTTGCAAAGCCATGCATTGGAGTCCCTACTGCTGCAGGTAAATTCCTGTAGGATTTTCACTCCTAGAAGATAAATGTGTTTTCGGCACTGCTTTGCATTGTATCCTGTAGCCTCAGTTGCTGGCTCTTTTCTGGCTAATTGTGATTCCAGGCATCTGTGCCAGTAAATTAAAATGACAGTGATATGCTAGGAAACTTAGACTTTATGAGGAACAGCTTTGTATTTTTGTAATTGTATTTTGGCTAGTTCTGTCCCACTTTCATAATGCCCTCAGTAGCACTGTTACTACAACATGCTGCATTTATGCAGAGGTGGAAGTCAAGTGCAATTCTAAAAGCATTTTAGGACCAATTAATTAAGTCTCTCAGCACCCTTCTTTTTAGATAAGAAGCAGAGGTTAACTGAATTTCCAAAGGTCAATTAGCAAGTGAGCTGCACGGCTAGGATCAGAACAAAAACTCCAGCTTTGGCAGGACCCATTTTGACATTGCAGATGAAAGCCAGAAGTAGGTCCCTTCCCCTGTGCAAGCTGGAGAGGTGAAATGCAGGCAAAGGACAGGACAAGGCAAGAAGCAAACGAACTGTGAAATACACTGTATGCCAGTTAGTTCTACCTTATTTATCACTGTACATTTCAATCTGAAAAAGGGTCTAGTGACTTCTTTGAAGCTGGGAGGCTGGAAGAGTGATAGCACAGGTCCTTTCTACTTGAACAGTCTTTTCTCCTTCCAAGGTTTTATTATATCCTATATGCAGGATCAGTCATGTGAAGACACGTAATTTAGTGTGGTGCCTTGGTGTATAATGGTGTGGTCCATCCATTCAGGCTGTGGATTTAGCTTGTGAGCCCTTCCAAATTACACAGGAACTCTTGGCCCTTGCTGCATTTCCAAAACCAGGCAACTTGCAAAACCCCAAACTGTGCGTGGGAGCTCTTCAGAGGCCAGTCACAGCCACGGCTTTGGGTGGTTACAGTCAAGCTTAACTGCTTTGGGGTGCTATAGACACTCATCAGCTGGTGCCCAGTCCATCCTTTCAACTCTCCAGCCCCACTCCACCACTCCTCAGTCATTCAACAAAACATCAGCACCAAGACTCCTTCCCCTCCAGTCGCCATCAGCCAGGACATCAGCAGAGCTGCCTGTGCTGTTTTTAGGGAAGTGAGAGCAGTGTGTTAATGTGATGGCAGCTGTGTCCAGGGCCTGGAAATGCTTCAGCTTTCAGTGTTGGTGTTACTAATGCAAGAGCTACGATGGCTGGTGGAGAGCCCTTGTCTCCATGCTGTTGTACGTGCAGTGCCTCCTCGGAGGCTCTTACCCTGTGCTGCATGCAGGACTTGCTTCAAGCTCAGTGGACCTTCTCAGTAGAGCTTGTCTGGACTGATTATCATTAGAGAAACACATAGATTCACTGCTTGCTTATTGAGAAAACATGTTCCTAGACCCATGTGCAGACAGGCAAAACTCATTTGGGGATATGAGGGAAAGCAAGGAAGTGATGGTGACACAATAACAATCATCTCAGTAAATGGGGCTTGGTCTTTTCTACACCTCTGTAGACTTCATACTGTTCGTATAGTGGACCAGAAGCTTTCAGGCTTGCCAGAACAGCATATTTTCCTGACAATTATTATTTGTCTCTATATACAGGGAAAAACAAGGCAGAAACATCTGTTTTCATGAATGAATAAAATGTGATGAATTGCACAGATATCCAAAGGTTTTTCTCATGTTTTTGGTCACATGTCATTTGGTTTTAGCCACATCCTGTTTCCTGCCCCACTCAACGATTGTCGGGATAAGAAGAGGGCATGAGAGGCAGAAGTTGTGCCTTGGTGCCATTGGCTTCATGCCTCTCCTCTCTCCACTGAGATAGTTCAGGTGCTGATGCTGCAACTTTTTGGGATGTATGCATGGATTGCTAAAAAATAGGAAAAAGGTCTCCAGTGCCTGCCAGGTTTCTGCTGCAGACGTATGGGAAGCCAGACAGTGGCTGCTGTCCCAGAGCCCCCACGGCCCTGCCACATGGGAGCTGTGGGGGCTGTGCTTCCTACCTGGGGTGTGCTGGGTGCCAGCTCCCAGACAGAGGCAGGGACGTGAGCCACAGCTCCTGGACAGTTGCCCCAGGGAGATGGGTGCACCATCAGAGCCGCTACATGCCCGAAATTCCTCAGGCACCCAGCACTGGGGATTGGGCCATGGAGATCAAGGTAGCTAATGAGAGTGAGTCCTTGTTCCTGTGCCCAAACACCCACCAGGAGTGAAGCGCCCTGGGCTTCCCGAGATGTGTCAGTGCAAAACCAGAGAGGATACGGAGGGGGTTTGGCCACGCAGTGCACAAGGCACTGACACCTGTCCCAAAAACAGCCACAGCAGCTCAGGCTGGAGGGAACCTGATACAGAGGACATGAGGTGACTTGACAGTGTGAGACACAGGTGGGGCCACTTGTACTGGGGACTGACCAGATCTGGCCCCAACTTGGCAGAGGATGGCAGAGAGTGGCAGGAGGAGCATGCAGGATGAGATGTCTGCCCCAATGTGAGAGCCCTCCCTGGCCCTGGTGGGGCAACAGGGGTTGTCTGGTCTCAGGGCCAAATAATCAAGTGCAGACCTGCCCTCCCCAAGACAGTCCAAGCCCTGCCTTTGGACCCCATCTGCATTTACTTTGGCTTCCACAGCACACCGTGATGACGATTCCCCCAGTTTAACTCTCAGGGAGGGCCAGAAGCACCACATCTCACAGGATCAAAGCCACCGCCACGTACCCTCCTGCCTTCCCCAATGCGTGCCCCATAAACACCCATCAGCTTTGCAGTCAGGTTTGGCTTTATCACCAGGTGTGGTGTGAAGCAACATTTTATTCCAGACGGCCCTTCCCTTTGCGGGCCGGGCGTTTACACCACAGGACGGTAGCCACAGCAGGTGCCAGTGGCAAGGTGGGGTGGCTGCACAGCCAGACACCTACGCACCCAGCCCAGGAGCCGGCACGGGGCTCAGCCGCACTTGCCCAGGCACTCGAGCAGCTCCATGCGGATGGCGATGCGCACGTGCCAGCCCAGCGGGATGAGGCGGATGTAACGGGCCACGATGGGCGGCCGCAGCAGGTTCTGCACAGAGGACGAGCGGTCCGAGTTGCCATAGAAAACCTGGGGACAGAGGTGTGGGCAGACGGTTAGGGGGCTGGAAATCCTGCCCTGTGAGTTTGGGGTGCCTGCGCAGAGCTGGGGAGGAGGAGGGTCCCTGTCCCCTACCCCCAGAATAAAAGACTTGAAAATTATCAGGACACAGAAAATGTTTGGCACTGTGACTGAGTTTTCTGAGTATGTCACTTTCCCCACCATCGGTTCTCCGCTTCTTGTGGTTAGGCTAGGCTTAATCTCACCCTGTTCTATCTCATTCACCCTTCCGCAGCAAGGCACCATGTGTTTGGAGTCAGTGTGGCTGTTTGCAGTTTAAGAGCTCAGTTCCCAGACACAGCGATACAGACAAAAATGTATTTGAGAGACCTTCCCCACCACTTGGCCACACCGCCACATCTCCTGCTGCCACAACCTGTTTCTTGGGGAAAACTCAGCATCCTCCCAGGGCTGCAGGAACCAGTTGCTTTAGCAAAGCCACCAGAGCCTCCCCTGCTGGGATATGAGCCTTCCATGCAGATGGGTGCTGAGGATGCCGGGGAGGCAGCAGCTCTGGGATCCCCCAACCCACTTGGGCTGCACAGGGACCACAGGCACCACTGTAAGGTCTCCCCAGTGCAATTTTTCTCTTCAAACCAACCACTAAGAAGTACAGCATGCAAAGGTTTCAGTGTGCTGTGACTTAACGAGTTGTGGATTTTTGTCCTAGGGGATTTTCTGCATCATCATTGTGCCCTAGCCCTGGAGTTACAGCAACAGACAAAGCCCCCATTTTGCATTGTCCAAGAGTGGCTGGGGTTGTAATACCTAAACCAAGAGAGAGACTTTTACCATGGCGGTGCCACTTCCCCTGTGATGCTGACTAATGCCTCTGTCCTGACCAGCTCAGTCTGGACTCCAGTATTGCCATTACAAAATGTAAAAAACGTATATCATCCTTCTGTGGCTGGTCGGTATGGCATTTGTTCTCACTGCGGGAGGGGGGAATGCCCAGTGCTGCTCCTGGATGTGGGGCAAGCACTGGTCTCCATCCACCCTGCTGCTCCCACAGGACTCCTCTCTTAACACACCTCCCCACCAAGATCCAATGCTTTAGTATCACCAAACATGCCCATCCGCAGCCTCATCCCCAAGTGGCTGAAGCACGAAGTCCACTGACCCGGTTGTTCCCAGTCTGGTCCTTGTAGTAAACCCAGTTGAGGTTTTCGTCGGTGCGGTACTGCACGCTGTACTTGGTCATCCACTCATCAGCGTCACAACGGCCTTGCGTGAGGACCCCCGAGATCACCTTCACCTCCTTCAGGTCGATCTGCAGCCACTGCCCGTTGTCCTGGTACTTGGAGAGCCACGCACACCTGGGGGGACAGCACTAGCCATGCTATGTCCTCCACTGCTGCCCTTCCCGGTGGCCTCTCCTGCCCCCATGCTGCCACGGGACCCCTGGACCCCCACACCCACCCATGCATGGGACCCCTTGGAGAGGCATTTTTGGACTCACCCGAAGCCTTGGCCATTAAGGCGGGCCTTGTTGGCCGTCCAGGAGGAGTACCAGCCCGTGTACTGCTCAGGGTTGGAGCAGCTTATCTGGTCGGGGGTGACGGCGCCAGACTCGAAGCCCAGGGGCTTGTGGTAGGGACACTCTGCAGAACAAGGGAAAAACCATGCCGCCTTAAAGCCACGAGGGGCTTTGTGTCCTGGTTGTGTTTGCACACCTCTTACCGACACCCTCTGTGGATTCGCTGCTCCCTGTCCTCCCTGGTCAGGATGCTGGGGATGCTCTTAAACCCAGAACACAACCCCTGCAGTATTTGCTGCCCAGAGGCCATGGGGTTTTCATTTTTAACTCTCCTCTTGCATGAATTTCTGACTCTTCTCTCTCCCTCAAACTTCCTAAACCTGTGATGCCTGCAGCATTTTAAGGGGAAGGTTTTATTCAGATGTTTCAGTCTGAATTTCTTCTTGTAAGCACATACAAGCAGATCCAGGCTGGATCCATCAGCCTGGATCCAGCCTCCAGGCTGTCAGCCTCTGCCTGGTCATTGAGACATATCTGGTATGACTTTTCTTGCTGGGTCTTATCTCCTTTTGCTCCTCCATTCACTGTCTTGATTCACAGCTGTGCTTGCATGACAAAATTGCTGAGCCTGCTCTGATCATCCCCCCACAAGAGACCTCAGTTCTTCTGCATTTTCTGCTATGAGGATTATCTTTGTGTCTGGAGATGGTCTTGTGGGAAACCCACAGATACTCCAGTTCTAGCAAGGTGTAATGCCTGGCACTGCTTTCCCTGTGAGATTTTGCCTTTGGTTCTTTAGGCTACAAAACTGGACCTCACAGCTGTCTTCTGCAATAGTGAGAGGTTCAGCAAGACTCTCACTGGCTGCCAAAACTGCTGAGGGCAGAAATACTCATTCATCATTAAAACTTTCTGTGGTGGGTCACCATACAGTGCTCTGGAAGGTGAGCCTTTGGTGACACCACCATGTAGAGCACCTGCATGCCCACTGGACCTACTTTTTTGTTGTTGTTGTTATGATCATTTTTTATGCAAGCAGGTTTTCACTACATATCCAGATACACATAAAGAGGGTATGACAATTGTCACATGGGAATTGCCTGGACAAACATCTATATCATGGGCAGCATCTTCTAATTTTGCAGCCTGTGGAGCAGCTGAGGTGCCCCCAAGGGCAACTCTGTCACGCTTTCCAGTTCAGTGTAGTTCATTTCATGGGTTTCGTCAATAAAGGAGTGAACAAAGCTCTGAGCAGCTTCACACGTGGGTAAGATGTTTCCTTGCACCAGCCATGCCTGACTGACCAGTGTGATGCCTCGTGTTAAAAATTACTGACATACTGGGACCATCAGTGGGCAGCCAGGGCCCGGCACGACCACAGCCTCCCCGGTGCAACGCACCAGCACTGTGGCGATGCAATCGATGTCTCGTTAGCAAAGTCCACTAGGTCGATATCATATGCATCAATATCTCATTAACATATCTTGCTCAGTCAGTACCTCATGACCGTGTTTTTCCGCACAAAGAGCCACAGCTGCCATCCCGCCTTTCTCCGGGCATGGAAACATCACGCTTTAGCACCGCGTTATAACCCCCGCTCCCCTTGTGCAAGAGGGAAGCCAGGCCAGGGTGGCCCCGTGTGTTTACTACTCATCAGGCTTATCTCGAACACCACGTAACTTTACTTTTAGCAACACTAATCCACAGACCACACAACCGTAATGCAATTAGGAGGTCACCTTCTGGCGTGCCTGGCTGCACCATGTGCAGGGAACCTCGAAATAGATTCCTAGTGCCTGCACGGCCAAACCGGCTGCACCATTTAACACTGTTACTGCTGACCTGGAGAGCACTTGTGCAGCGGCTGCTCTGCTCCAGCCATGCCAGAGACAGCTCTGTAACAACACCTCAGCATGGCTGCTCTGGAAACTGTCCCCAGGCAGTGGGGACATCGGCCACATGGCTGCGGCTGGGCAAGGAGAATGCAAAGCCCCCCTCCATGGGGACTGAGACAGCTGGGAGATACAGTGACAACATTCATTATTCAGGAGAATAGTCCTTATCAGTCAAGGAAGATGCCTTCATTACTCAGTTACATAATGCTAACAAATGACAGCACCCCTCACACCTAGCTCGACAAGAAACCTAGAACTGCTCCTCTCACACACGTCCCACAGTCATGGATGGATCAACCAAACCTGCCGTGTCTCCTTTCCTTCCCTTCCCTTTCAAGGGGCAATGGTTTAATGGAAAAAGGGTAGGTTTGGATTGGACATAAGAAATTTTTTACAATGAGGATGGTGAGCCACTGGGGTAGGTTTCCCAGAGAAGCTGTAGATGCCCCATCATTGGAAGCCTTCAAGGTCATGTTGGAGAGGCATTTGAGCAACCTGGTCTAGTGAAAGATGTCCCTGCGCATGGCAGGGGGGGTGGACTAGATGATCTTCAAAGGTTCCTTCCAACCCAAACCATGCCGTGATCCTGTGATTTGCTGGTGCAAGTGACAGCAACCTGGTACCAGGCTGTAGCAAGGCTTTGTATGGAGAATTGTACACTGTTAAGGTTAAACAGCAAGAAAACTGAGGCTGTTCAGCCTGGAGAAAAGGAGGCTGAGGGGAGACCTAATTGCTGTCTACAACTACCTGAAAGGAGGTTGTAGCATGGAGGGTATTGGTCTCTTCTCCCAAGTAGCAAGTGATGGGACAAGAGAAAATGGCCTTAAGTTGCGCCAGGATATTGGATTGGATATTAGGAAAAAATTCTTCATGGAAAGGGTTGTCAGACATTGGAACAGGCTGCCCAGGGAAGTGGTGGAGTCACCATTCCTGAAGGTGTTTAAAAGGTGTTTAGATGAGATTCTTAGGGAAATAGTTTAGTGCTAGAGTTAGGTTATGGTTGGACTCGATGATCCCGAGGGTCTCTTCCAACTGAAATGATTCTATGATTCTATGAAATTGTGCAGTAGGACCAGGCTGGTGTGCTAAGTGTAGGTGCTGGTAGGGAGTCACTGTGAGAAGAAGGACTTCTCAAGGGGTTGGTCAGGGATCTCTGCCAGGCTGGCTGCAATCCAGTATTGCCATAAGGCTCTGCAATTCGTGTGAGTGTGCCGATGCTGCTCCTTGCACATGACCCAAGGGTTGTGGGAAGCAGGAGGATCCTACGTGGTGACCTGGAGTGTGCAGTAATCTCCATTTGTCCAAAATATGCTTTACTGCAGCTCCATGCAAAGGGATACAGGTAGAGTATGTGCAGGTGCAGGGGGGCACCTTCCGAATGGAGAGGGACTCAGACAAGGATGCAAGGACTGCAGGGAGCTGCCCATCACAGATGAGCTTCATGATGATGCTGTGACAAAAAAAGAGTTGTGGCAGCCAGCTCTTTGAAAGGGAGCAGTGAGCTCAGACAGGGCCATGCCAGCTCAGACGCTATTTGGGGTTGTGTATATGGGTTTCTTTCACAAGAGACTGGAGGAAACCCTCACAACAAATGATATGAAGTGTTATTTCTGGAGCTCCTATAAGTGATTCTTCTGCATCACAGGGGCGGTGTCCAGCAAATGCCTTCTTCATCTGCATACCTGCCTCAGCAGGCAGCCCTGTGGAGATACCTGCTGCAGAAACTGGAAGGACAGAGCCTGAGAAGCCATGACCCTTTACTGGGGATGTCTGGGGCCACTCTGCCCTGGGAGCGAGACACCATCCATACACAGCAGATGCATCCTCTCCTTGTGGTTTCTCTGGGCAGGGAAGACACCTGTGGGCAACACTCAATCTGGGCAAGCCCTGGGTGGATACGGCCTCCACAGGAGCAGGGTGCATGGAGGGCCAGCTCAGGGGAAGCAGGTGGCCCTGCAAGGCTGACTGGAAAGCCTCTGCACTAGTCAGTTGCCTCACGCCACGGGAGGGAAACCTTCAGGTCCAACATGAGCATGGGATAGAAACACCTGGGGTTTTTCCTCTCTCATTTCCGTTTGTGTACGCATGCAAGCTCTGCCAATGGTGTCATATTTTCTTGTTAAAACACATTTTTATTTGCTTTCTAGCCTGTCCTGGTTTCCACTCAGAGCTTTTACATGGTAATTCATTTAACGTCCTCCTCCTTCAGGGCAGCCATGACTAACACTGAGCATTGGGGTGACCGTTTCCCCCGTGTATCTCCTCTGGGGAAACCGGAGGCAGCAAAACACACCTCAAGTTGTTGCACAGCCTCTTGCAGGAGCTGGGAGGAGGTGGTTGCTAGTGGGCATGAGGCAGGTACCACTTTAAACTTCCAGTCCCAGACGGGGTGGACACCTCTGAACATCTACGTGACAGAGGCCTGAAGAAGAGTGTAGCTCCTGTGGGACACATGAGCTAAACCTGAGGATCAACTGGGCACCGACAAAGCCTTGCTGGGGTAACATGCCAGGGAAAATGTGGCAGTTGCAGAGAATAACAAGGGAAGATCTTGATAAGAAAACCTATAAAACATGATCTGCTAGGAACAACTGAAGGAGGTGGGCAAGGGCAGCCCAGAGAAAACTCAAAGGAAACACTATTGTGGTATTTTACTGTTTAAAAATGTGCTTCAAAGAAAGAATAAACTTTTCCTCGATCCCTGGGGAGAGGAGAAGATGTTACAGTTTGAACTGCAGGAAAGGAGAATCAGCCTAGGTGGTATAAAAGGTTTCCTACAGCAAATCCTACATACAGCAGTAGATGCTCCAGGCCGTTTCTGGGGGCTGTAGGAACAGGGCAAGCAACCTCCTGCCAGCACCAGCCGGCCTGGGCCACCCCAGGTGACCTCCCGAGGCCCAGGCACAGCCCCTGCTGCTGCTGCCCCTCTGCCCGATGGTGCAGGGTCACCCCACACCCCCCACCGGTACAGCTCCCCCGGCCCCACCAGCAGCGGGGTTTGGAACAAGTGCCACCATGATGTGCTACCTCTGCAATGCAGGACACAATGGGGGAAGCTGCTGAAGATCACCAGGCAAACATGGCTAAAAGCGCACTGGCCCATTACCTGGCATGCACTCTAAGCTGTTCGTCCTACTGGACCACACTGAGTTAGGACCTCCTTGGCAATCGCATTTGCAAGCCTTGCTGTGCCACAGTTCCAGTCTCTCATCCTAAAGTGAAGGGAAAAAAACAGAAATAAATCAATAGTGACAAGAGACAAAATGTGAATCCTGAAGCTTAGACAGACACTCACGCCCACCTGGGCTGCTGCACCTTCTCTGAGCCCCTTTCTTCATGCCAGCCCAGCATGAAACATGGGATGACCCCCCGCTCCCATCCTTGGATTCAGGGATCAGAGCACCTGCCTGGGCTTGGAGGCCCAGGTGCCATCCCTCCTTCTGCCCTGAGGCACCAGAGCCGGGCAGTGCCAGACCCCCAAGATTTACCCTGCAGCCAAACCAGCCGGACAGACTTACCTCTCCTGGGGAGAGGGCCAGTGCAGCTGGGGCAGCGGGCATGGAGGAAAGAAGAGAGAGATGAGAAACAAAGATGCTGCAACCAAATGTCAGGAAACGCAATGAACATTTACTCCTGAGCTGGGGAAAAATAAATTGAGGAAGAACTGACAAATCTACAGCATTTTCCCAAGCTGATTGTAGGGGAAAGCAAGAGGATGTGGGCAGGAACGGGTCACTGTGCGCACCTGTGTTCATGCTACTCCCCCGCTGTGTTTTCTTTTCTGTGGCTTTGGCATCTCCTCTTTCTGATCAGATACGCCTGAAACATCCTGAGGAGAAACCCATGCTGGCCCCTTCAGCCTCTGCTGTACAGCTAATTTCACCGCTATCCCTTTTTGCCACCTTCCTGTCCAACAGTTTCCCTTTCCCACTTTGCCCTTAAAAAGTGTGAGCTGCTGATCTTCAAGGGTGAAATCCCAGCCTGATACCACCACAAATCCCTGGTGCCTTCAAAGGAGATGGGACACCGCAAGAGGTCCCTGGCCTGAGATAACTCCGTCTGGACAGGATAGAGGAAAACAAAATGTAAATAGTTCTTCCCAATCCATCTTTCAGAGGAGACTCCCCGTTTTTTTCTTTCTTAGAGAAAATCAGCTGTTGTGGCTGTAGAGGAAGAGCTGCTATTTTTGTAACGTCTGACCTGTTTTATCTCCTGCCCATCACTGGGCAATGGCTTTTTTACAAGCCCTTTGCTGAAAGGGCTCTCCAGCTCCCCAGTAAAATCCAAAGCAGACTACGTTAATAGCATTTGGACTGGCAGAATAGTGCCCAGACAACTGTGAAAATAAAACAATTTTTAAAAGTAGTCCTGTGACTGCTGATAACTCATCAACACAATTCAAATGTCAAACATCATGTTTCCAATACTGGTAGCGAATGTGCAGGCCACTAAGGATCAAGCTATTGAGCAGGTAAAAGCTTGCAGACAGGAGAAACCCGCCATCTCCAAATACAGATTTTCTGAATAGGAAAAGAGGATCTTTCCACCAAACGAATTAGACTCTGAATTATTCACTGAAATCTAGTTATGATTTATTCATTCATACACTGTCACTTTGCTGAGCCTAGGAAGCTCCAGCTAATGCTGGGAATTTACATCTCGCATTCCTATAGCAAGTTGCATCTCAAAAGACTCACAAACACTGTGCAATTATAATCAGCTGAAATATAAACTATATAACAAAGCTCTGTTTATTACCAAAATGCAACTGCTCCTTGTGTGTAACAATCAGCCTGAATGTATCAAGAAAGAAAGACCCCAGCAAAGAACAAAATGATATTTTTTTTTAAAAAATCCTTTCTTTAATGCAGAGATCATCTCTTTGCTTCAACGTCCCTGGGCAGCATTTCTGATCAGGAACTCACCGCATTAACCCAAGGCATCAGCTCTGGCAGAAGTAAATGTCCATCTACAACAAAAAGATGTGACTTCTAGTCAGGCCCAAGAGGGAGGCAGGGAGGCACCCAGACCTCATCGAGCTCACCAGGAAAACATGGGTTCACATCTCCGGACCTGGCTTGGCTCCACCTTTCCCAGCACAGATATTACCCAGCCCCCTGACTCCATGGTGCAACAAGAAAGCCAAGGTGGAGGTGCAAGCCAAGGCCACACCACACATTGCCACCTCTGTGCTGTGCCACAAGGGGCAAAGTAGGTCGACTGAAGCCAGCGTGAGGGTTGTTTAAATTAATGATGCCTGTCATCAGATAAAGACTATACAAATCAGGACTTTATCACCTATCAAAACTGGACCACCTCTGCAATAGAAGCAATGCAGTGCCTCTCCTGCCTGTTTGATGCTGCCACTGGAGCAGCACTAGCACCGGTGGCATGGGAGCCAGGCTGGTGGGCACCTCTCCTTTCCCTCCAGCCCATGCCACGGTGGCCTTTCCCAGCAGGACGGGTGCCCTGATCCAGCAGCATGAGAGGCGAGGCACAGCTTTGTTACCCTGGGATTTGGGAACCTGGCTCCCCAGCTAGCGGAGTCCTGCTGTGCATCCCCACTGCTGATCGTGGGGCAGCAGCCTCTGCTCCTTCACTCTGCAGGCGTTCAAGTTTCATTTAGACACGTGTGCTTGCTACGTGTTTCTTAACTTCTTTATCATCATTTTCAGCAGACTCATTTTTGGGAGTTGTTTCCTGTTTTCCTTACAGTGGTTAAATGCACTTTGGCCTGGCAATAACCATGCAGAGGTGAAAGCAAAGGTGCCTGCACCCCTCTGCCTAAATACTTGCCTTGGATCTCCTGCAGCACCCAAGGTACCTTTAGGGCTACAGAGAAAACCTGGTAAACAATCTACCAAATGAACGTACTTTGTACAGGGATAAAAGATTCAAGTACATGTGCGCCAGGTACATTGGCCCAGCATGAGGAAGACTGTATTGTGGTGAAACCTACTCTTGTGCACCGTGTGCCTGTGGTGGGGAAAGGGGATGTGAATTACCAGGGTGGTGTAGGGGTATTGCTTGGGGTCATGCTGAGCCCTTTCAGTGGGCCTTCTGAGTCCCTGCCCAGATATTTGAGAGCCAAGATCAAAATTTGGCACCTCATTGACAGATGCAGCTGGAAACCCAATGGCTGTGAGCAAAACAACGGAAAGAAAAATATTAATAGCTTTCACAGAATCAGAGAATGATTTGGGTTAGAAGCGACCTTAAAGATCATCTAGTTTCAAGCCCCCTGCCATGGGCAGGGTCACATTCCACTAGACCAGGTTGCTCAAGGACCCGTCCAACCTAGCCTTTTCAGGTAGGTGGGTGTATGGTAGCACCTACTCAACCCCCACAAATAAACTCTCCTGCCCTGGCCACCCCAGCCTTCTCCTGAGCTACAAGAGCAGCTTTTAGGATTTTTAGGCTTGTCAACCAGGGGACACTACTGCAAATCAAGCAAGGGCATGACATTCAAACACAAACCCCCTTTTTTCAATGGAATGTGTTATTGGGTCAGGCATGCGACACACCACGGTGCAAAGGCAGTGCCAGGGCAGGGATGCCGGTGTGCCGCCCCTCTGGTTGTCCCCGCTGGGCTGGTGGCCTCCACCCCTCACCACATGGGTCACTGGTTTAAACATCTCAAGTAGGAGGTCAGCTTTGCCTTTTTGAGCTAGAAGAGGTTAACTGCTCAGAGCTCGCTCCCACGAGCGGCTCAGCCATCCAGCTGCCGGCAGCCGCAGCCTGCGGCACAGGGGAGCGGCAGGTTTGGCATGGGGTAAGCGTAACAGCTGCAGATGCACCAAATGTCTCACCTGGGCAGTGTGGCCTGATAACCCCTGGTGTTAGGAGAGGAAAAGAGAGGAAAAGATGTCCTTGCCTGCAGCTGGCCGGAAAAAGTAGTAATTGATATATTGGTGTGTTTACAGATGTGATGGTCCCCGTCCTACAAAGGAAATGAAGAGGAAAGCTGGCTGCCAATAGTCTAAAAATGTGATGGGCAGCATGCTTTTATAGTGAGCATGTTTGCCTTCAAGGAAGGTTACAAAGATAATTGGTAATTGTAGGTCAGACAGAACGAATTGCTGCAATTCGTGGGAGAGTCACAAGCCCTGCACTGCTGCCCAGGGGCTGTTGTGTGAAAAGTACGGGACTGAAAAAAAATCCAAAATCATTAAAAAGGAAAGAGCCCTATTTACAGCCCCTGCAGTGCCCTAGGACATTCAGCAAACCATCAGTTCAGTGAAATAAATTACTATCTGTGAGTGCTTGTGAGAGGCAGGGAGACACAGCGTGCACCTTTCCTGTCCCTCCATCCCTCCCTGCAGCGTGACGTGTCCAGTGCAGTGCCATGCACAAATGCCACCCTGTAGCACAGGTTTTGGGGACCAGGGGTTGAGCAAGCACCAGGGGATAATTTTGTGCTGAAGCTCCCATCCCGGTGCAGCTGGGCTGGAGCACAGACCTTCAGGGTGGTCCCGCTTGGTATCTGCCACTGGGCAGGATGGAGGGGAGAGAAACCCCGGGGACTGTCCCAGGTTTGGGGGAAAAGGAAAAAAGCTGGCAGGGGCAGTCCTGGGGTGCAGAGAACATGGGTTTCCTGAGGTGGAGGTGGGATAAAGCAGCAGCCGCAACTTTGGGCTACCTGGGGAAAGGAAGGGGCAAGTGGCAGCAAGAAGGCTGAGTTGCTGGCATTTTAATGACAGGAACAGGTAACTGCATGTCTCAGAAAGTTTCTGGTCATTAATAACATGGTTAAACAAGAGAAAGAAGGGAGAAAGTTAAGTGTGGGCAGAAGTACCACTGTTAAAGGCTGAGCACATTTCGATAAGGTCAGCTCTGAGAAATCATATTGAATATCCTGACTGCAGAGCCCCAACAGCAAGCTATCTTTTTTTTTTTAGTGTCGCTAGAATTACTGACAGATGTACAAGCATGAGAAAGCACATTGTAAAATAAAATAGAGAAAAATAACACGGAACAAATGTCAGTCACTCAATTTACTTGAATAAGTTCACATAAACCTGGCCATTGCAGGCAAAGTATGTGGAAAATGTTAATAACTTCATCTGCTTGTTGACTTTACAATTTGGGTTGCCTAGAAGCTTCAGCTGGAAAATAGCTAATTTTGCCTCTAATCTCTGTAAGCAGCATCTCAGTTTAACACAGCTCAGAGAGATGAGCGAAACTATATTCTCTCCACTTTTCCCAGTGGAGAGCACTCCCTCCGTGATGCAGTGCTTTCCCAGAGTGCTGGCTCCCGCTCCACAGCCAGCCACCTGCCTCCCTTCTGCACTGGTGGGCCATGGGGCAGGGGAAAGGAAAACGGCTGAAAAAACAGAAAAATGTGACTCGAACCCAGAAAAGATGTCACAGAAATGAAAGGGGTGACTGGAACAAATGACGCTGGTTTTATCACGTTTTCTGAAAAGCACACTGTTGTAAGTCCCTATTTTCCTTGAGTGGTGCATTAGAGAGCATCAGGAGGCAGAGTTAGGTGAGGAGGCATGTAAGCAACACAGAAGGCTGAGACACTGAAAAAAGCATTGCGGTACCTCTGCGCCCATTGTGCGCCGGTTCGTGGGTTGCTATGTTATTAACTCAGGCTATTTTTACATCCCAGCCTTGGAAATCGTGCCAGGCAAGTGAGGTGACTCACATCAGGCTGCACCAACCTCGGCAGCAAGGTGCTTTGGGGGAAGCTGTGTGTTCCAGACCAGCATCGCGCATGGCATTTTCCCCATCTCTCCTTGCCCCTGTGCCAGTGGCAACAGCCCCAGGGAACAGGTTGCCCAGAGAGGTGGTGGATGCCCCATCCCTGGAGACGTTCCAGGCCAGGCTGGACGAGGCTCTGAGCAACCTGGTCTAGTTGCAGATGTCCCTGCTCATTGCAGGGGGTTGGGCTAGATGACCTCTGAAGGTCCCTTCCAACCCAAACTATTCTATGATTCTATGACCCGTGCTGCAGCCATGGCCCATCCCCAGGTCCCCTCAGCCGGCTTAGCCCCCTCACCCTGTCACTTCATGGTTGCTTTTGTTGCTTTTCCCCCAGGGCTTTTTCCGTGGCCAGGCTAAGCAGGCTCTGCAGGGAGAGAGCCTGTTGCGTGGTGCAAACAGTGCCTTTACTTCTAAAAATCACAGGCTTTAACTGCTCCTTGGGAGCTATGCTGGCAGGCAGAGACTCCCCAGGGCATACGTCCACCAAAAGATTTTAGGAGCCAGGCCGGCCTGGTGAAAGCAGGGTGTTCATCCAAGGCCTTTCACCACGTGAAGCCACCCTGGGCCAAATGCTCAGCCTGTTGCCCCTGCAGATGATGTTCGGGCTGTGGCACCAGCGCCTCAGCACACATCAGCCTGCTAGGACTCATCTCTGCTGATGACTGACAGGCCGGGTCAGAGCCAGAGACTGAAGGCAAGAGGACCAGCATTGGCATCAGCCTGCGGAGGGGAGAAGGGCTCATGCTTCACGTCAAGCTCCTCTCTTGTGCTTTAACACGGCTGCTGCTTCCCTCATTCATTTTGTGGGGACTTTTCACGGCTTTATTATTTTCATTTCCATTTAATCTTCTTTAATGCTTTTTATTTAGTTTCCATTTTTATTCATTTGTGTTGTGTCTCATTTAATACTTACTGCTATTTATCTGAAAGTGATAAAAACCATTTTTAGATAACTTTAAATAATGGCAATTATACCTATTTAATTCATACTCGTTTCTTTTTTATACCTGCTGTCTCCACAATGTTCCTACACCTTTTTTTTTATGTTGTGAAAATATTTGAAAAAAATCAACCCTTTCCCCTTTTCTTCTTAAGAGACATGTAATTATCTCTTTTTTCCAAAGTGTTCCTTTGAAAATTTTTGGCAGTTTCTGATCTTATTGGCATGTTTGTTCCTTCCTGCTTAGAGCCACGCAGAACATTGCCTGCATAGTAATTTCAATAGATGTATCGATTGTGCCAAAGGGCGACACTAAAGACGTTATTTACTGTGATCTGAAGGCGGGTTTGGGCCTTTGATTTTAGTGGTGGGGGTTTCTTTTGGTTTTTGTTCTGTTTGGTTTTCTGTTTTTGTTTGTGGTTTTTGTTGGTTTTTGTTTGTTTGTTGGTGGTGTTTTTTTTTTTTTTTCAAATCTGCAAAAAACAGAAGGGTAAAAAAAGAAATCCACTCTTTTAAAATGCTGAGCTGTGCTTATTCCTCGATGTGTAGCGAGCACGGATGGAGTGAGGTGGCGCAGGCATGTCACATTCAATGTGCTAAAAGCATATTCACGTCAATCTGGGGCTCGGGGTGCTCCCCCTCACCGTATGGAGGGGCCCGGCAGCTGCTGCGGCTCTCGTGGCAGGAGCCTGCCTGTGGCACCATATGCTGCTGCTGCTGCCACTGAGGTGTCCCCAGCACACAGGAGCCCAGCCGAGGCGCGGGGGCTGCGGGTGCTCCTCTAAGCCACTTGTGCTGATGGAGAATATAAGGTGTAAGGAGCTTATCGTGGCATCACGTGGCTCAGAGGACTGACCTGGTGGCACCTTCTCCGTGGTGGGAGAGGCAGGAGTGCGAGAGGGACCCGGGCAAAGGGTTGCTGCTCGCTCTTTATCCAGAAGAGGACACTTGGATCATGAAGCAGAGAAATCCAGTAAAGTAAGAAAACCGTAAATTAAGAAAATAAGTTAAATACCAAAGGAGTGATGCCTGGAAAGTGATCCTGCAAGTAAATTTTCACTGCAGGCTATCCGAAAATATCCTGATGTGTGGGTGTCTATTAAAAGCAAGCTGTGTCTGGGACTCACAGCAAGGTATGAACTCAATCCAAGGCCTAATTGCAGTTACGCCACCCATTGGGAAAAAACGCTGGAGTCTGGGTAAAAACAGCCTCCCGAGAAGCTCAGGCACCAGTAACCTTCCCATGTGAAACAAAGGAGAGTGAACAAATAAGGTATTAAGAGAACGCATCAATATTTGCTGGAAGATTAAAAGCAAGACCTATTAATTAGACAGACTGGGGTAGAGCCAAACATGAGAGGATAAAACAAAGGCATGGCTAGTTGAGGAACACTTTTCTATCCATCAAATTTGGTAGACCAAAACATTCAATGGAAACAGAGAAGGACAGAAAAAGACAGACAAAGCAAAACACTGGCAATTCAACATCCACAGGGAAAAAGCTGGACTGTCTGATAAATCTGGCCCATACTCTGACAGATCATACTCTGTTCACACATTAATATTGGTAGATACCGCCCAGCACTTTGAAGAGCAAACTCAGTCGTGTTTAAGATAATAGCAGCTGTGCCATTGGCTTCGATGAAGCCAGAAGTTCAAACACAACACAGAAAATGATCTCCTCATTCCACAGCTGGGTTAATTAAAATGGAAGAAGAATGTGACCCTGATTTTTTTGGCAACTTCTAGCTCCTGCTTAGCTGCTATCATTGCTACTTTTCTGAACAGTAAATCTGAGAAAGCCACAAAATTGAGAAATACTTTTCCTATTTTCTTGACTTATGACAGGTTTTTGTTCTTAAAGTGCCTTTGGAAGTCTTTTTCCAGGCCAAAATACCTGAAAGAGCCTTTTAAAAAAAGGCAGATCTCAATCAGCAATGTCTTGCTGCCAGAGAAAACAATCCGGTTTTGATTAATCAAGAGTTTTGATTAATGAAGGACCGGTCTTTCATGTTATACTGTACCTCATTTTTCAAATCAGCATTATTATTTACTCACTGGCTCAGCTGCACTACAATTTTCTTTGCAAACTCATATTTTGACAAATTATATGGCAATTTTTTTACACTGCAATTATTTTGTGAAACAGAGTTTTACTACTGAATATTCATAGAGCTGTAAGAACACTGCTCACTCATGTACATAAATTACACATCTCCTCCACAATTTTGCCTTTCCCCAAACTATTATGCTTCCATGAAAAAACAGAGAAAAGCTTGCTCTGTACCCCACAGCCCCTGGCAGAAGAAAGAAGCATGGATGAAAGAAGAAATACAAAGAGGGACATCTGAAAGTGCCTCCCAGGAGGCAAAGTTCATACCTTTGTACCAGAAAAGAAGAGACAGCAGGACGCTTCCCATCTTGAACCGCATCTTCTCCTTCCTCTTTTGGGAATAGCTCCTTAGCATGCTGCTTGGCTCACTGGCAAGGCATGAGATTAACTTAAGCATTGCCTAAGCACCTTACTCTCCTCCATTCTCATGATTTTATCAAGCACCATCAAGCCAACCACACAATTATTACTGTCAAGCTCCATTGTAGAGGATGTGTCATGTGGTAAAATACTGAGGTACTGACACTGAGTGCGACTCTTATTGTGTGAGCAGACATATGTCCAAATATACAAGGACATACCAACCTAGAAACCACATATACCCCCCATAGAAATGCAGATGTCTAATGCTAATAAAATATATGCAGCAAATATTGTATGTAGCATGTATGCATTATCTTCCACCCCAGTTGTTTACCTCCACACAATCAATGCTTTTCCTAATAATGTCTGTGTGTAGAAATCTGCCCCGGCCTTGCTGCTCTTTCAGTCACATGATTGTAAGGGGCTGAAAACTGCAATTAGTAGATCAAACAGAAATAGCACATTTCAGTTGTTTACTTGCTGAGCTGTAAAACTCTCAAACCAAAAAAGTAAACCTCCCTTTGCTAACAGTTCTACCTATAGTATCCTCTCAACCAGTTTACATCAAAGAGGGCTATACATTTCATTTTAAAATGACTGAAAGAGTCAAGACAATAACAGACTGCTAGTGATTCCAGTGGATCTTGCACCCATTCCTTCAAAATCTGTTAACTATGTGCAATTAGCAGTGAATTTTTAATGGAGGTTTTTGAAAGAAACTGCTTCAGAAGCAGCTTTCTTTGTTTCAAAAGATCTTGGACTGTATGCACAGGGAATAGATTAAAGTGCTGCACAGATCACATGGGCTGTTGTTGAATTAAGCTAGACCTGTCTCTAGTCTTCTGGTCTACATCCATTCAAAAATACTGTGCAAACACGGATGCTGACTTTTCAGAAACAGTCTCCTAGGTGGCATTAATCTCCCCTACTTTTGGATACCCACAAAAATCTGAAATGCCTCACAAATGGGATGTCAGGTACAGCATCCCTCTACGGTCACACCTCCAGCGCCGATGCATCCTGGCCTCGCCAGGGCGTGCAATGTGGATGGGATGGGTTTCCTGCCACGGGGGCTCGCTGCTTTGCTCAGCCTCGAGCAGTTTAACCTCCTCAACCCAACACTTTTCCCATTTTAACCCACCCTCAGGGAAAAGGCAGGCTATCGCAGGCAGAGCCTTGCGTGGACATGGCCGTCCTGCTTCATGGACCTGGGCCAGCTCATCCCCTCTTCCACTCTGCCGTCTGGTCTGAAATGGGCTGGCACAGAGACAGAGATTTCTACAGCTACTGAAGACACTCAGACATCTACTCCCTCTCTGCACTGATGAGCACTTGGTATCCAAATCCCACGGGCTTTAAAATCGCGGCTTAAAAATCCCTAAATACCTTCATCCACCTGTCTCTTGGAAAACCAAACCAGGGCTTCAGCCTTTCGCCTTATGGTCTCATAAGCACAGGTCACCGGGAAGCAGAGCTGCCAACCCAGAGAGATATCACCTACCATATTTTAAAAAGCAAAACCAAATTTTCCCCCATCACCCCAAGCAGTTTAAAATCAGGTTGACTTATGGTCAGCTCCACCCTTCAAATAGGTCTTGATTTTGTGTAAGAAATGCAATAGCTCAAGGATCATGTTCAGAAATAGCACAGCTATTATCAAAGAACATTTCCTCCAAAGGGGCACCCTTGAGACTGGTGGCTCCCCATTACAAAATTCAGAAAAAAAAGTGCAGTCTTTGTTCAAAAATGTATCTGTAGCATTCGAAAAAACAAATTGGTTCAAAAGAAGAGTAGATGAGCCTTAAAATTAAAGTCTCTGTATAAATACTAAGCAGTTCAGTCCCTCTGTGTCTGCTGGTGTTGATGGTCCTTCAGTTTAATAACTGTAAACAGCAAAACCGTGCTGCCACTGCAGACAACATTGCTAAATGAATCATGTAGGTAATTTCTAGCAAGCATACAAATACAGGTACAGAAGAGACAGAAAACAGTTTAAAGTCTATACACAACACAGCACCAGAAAGAGCTACATTTGTCCTTTATGAAAAAATAAAAATAAAGTTTTAAAAGGATAGAAATTAGCCTGGCATTGATTATGGAATGAAACTGTGGCTGGTACAAAGGGTCCAAAGTAGGATGATTTAGTGACATCCACACTGCTATGTAAAGCAGGTTCACTCTATTGGCCACACATCTTCCCCAGGTGCAGCTCATGTCCCACTGGCTCTAAGACATTTTTGTATGTTTTTAGAGCCCTCTAATATTTTGGTGCATTTTCTTCCCCCAGATTGTGGGAAATAACACAAAGGCCACCCCGTGCCATTGGGATGCTTTTAGTCCATGAAGCTGAGAGTACAGTTTGCATTTCAAGGGGCACAACGTGAAGGCACAGGGGTACATATGGGTACAAAGCCCCTGGGATGGCAGCGGGGGGAATGAAGCCAAGTGGAGGCTCTTTGACACCCTGGCTGAGGGTGCTCCCTGGCACGTGTCCTTCCCCAGCTGGGTTAGCTGGCCTGAACCACAATTTTACCAGGAGTTTCCTAAGAATTAAACAGCATGGATGACTGGAGGCTAGCACTCCAGTCCATACCTTGGCCTTGCTTTGTCAACACTTATAGATATAGCTCAGCGCCATTTGAGGAGCCCCATGCCAGCATCTTTTGCAGACTTAACGCCTTCTGCATGTAGATTTCTCCTTATGAGGAATGAGTTTACTCCTGAGCATGGCAGAGCTGCGCATCCATGAGCTCTCAAAACACAGACGTGGGCACAGAGCTCTGCCTGGCACTTGGCCGACCGGCCCTGTGTGCGTGTGCCCTCGGAGGGGAAGCAGGAGGCAAAAGCAGTCGTGCAAGAGAGAAGTGCAATTCCACGTAGCAATTTCATGTTTCTCCCAAAGTCAGAGTGCCAGACAGTGAGATCAGAGCGGCACGCCTGTGTCTGGGATCCGAACGCACATAACGCGCAATGTCTCAGCACAAATGTGCGACTGGCATGCTTTGGTTTTAGCACAGTTTGGGAACAAAATACGCATTTATACATGTACGTGTGAACCAGAGGCATCTCTCAGAAGCAACATACTGATGCGACAAGAGAGCAAGACTGCCAACACTTTCCAAGCTTGAGTCAAACCATCAGGAGCTGGATACCCTTGAAATAGATGGTCTACACAGGCTGAAGATCCGGGTCCTGAAATAAAATATTCTTTCTACAAGTCCGAAGTGTGAGCTTAAGTTCTTTTCTGAAAAGGAGCCTTTTTCCTAAATGGTTCGCTGAGAGGGGATCTTATCAATGCTTATAAATATCTCCAGGGTGGGTGACAAGAGGATGGGACCAGACTCTTTTCAGTGGTGCCCAATGATAGGATGAGGGGCAACGGGCACAGACTGAAACACAGGAGGTTCCATCTCAACATGAGGAGAAACTTCTTTACTTTGAGGGTGCCAGAGCCCTGGAACAGGCTGCCCAGAGAGGTTGTGGAGTCTCCTTCTCTGGAGACATTCAAACCCACCTGGACACATTCCTGTGTGATCTGCTCCAGGGGAACCTGCTTTAGCAGGTGGGTTGGACTAGATGATCTCCAGAAGTCCCTTCCTACTGCAGCCTTTCTGTGATTTCTGTGATTCTGTGAAAACATGATGCAGATAGTTACCCAGTGCTGGCCACCAGGATCAGGCCCACTCCCTGTAACTCATGCACCTGAGGGAGCTGTGGCTGTCCTTGGCAGGGTAGGTACCATGGGATCACCACCCCTATTAGGTACCTACCCTACATTAGGAGAAGTCTACCTATGGCCAATTCAGCTTTGAGCCTGTATCCTGGAAGCATCCCATCTATGGAAGACAGGCAGGATATATTGTTTTGGCTTCACCTCTTGTGGGCTGAGCACACGTGCTAACCAAGCAGAAGTCTGTACTTCCAGGCTGCAGGATACACAGGCCCTTAGTGTCGTTACACTACTTAATGATATGACCTTATCCTGCTGGGTCTCACTGTGTGATATATGGGTGCTTTCTACCCAAAAGAGCTTTTGCAATCTGGCTCAGGTATCCCTGCATTGCACTGCAATCTCTAACTTCAGCTTGCCCACACCCCAGAGTATTTCTTTAGTAAGAGCAAGCACTGACAAAGTTTAATAGTTTTCTTAAGGTGATGATTAAGGAAAATTTATTTAAAAGACCCCAATTAAGGTAAATTAAGCTAATTTTTCTCTTCCTCTTTAAGACAGGTAAATCACACCCTCCCACTACAATCCTGCGAAGAGAGTCAAGAGCAAACTCCAGCTCAGCAGCTCTAAGGGACCTTCCTCCTCCTCCTGCAGAGCCGTCTTGGCCCCAGCACTCGTTAGGGCTCCCACGCACAGACAGATGCTGTGCCAGCATCCGTGCCCAGGGGCTACCCTTTTCTAAAGGCTTGCACGTGCAAAATGAGACAACACATTATGATTCAAAAGTTAAACTGCTCTGAGAGAACCTGAGATGGCTCTTGTTTTCCCGATTAATAAAAATAATTATAGACACAGTACAGGGGAAAACACGGATGGAGTTAATCGTGCTTGTCAGCTGCGCGCTGTGAAAAGCGCTGCCCTTTCCCCAGCGCTCAAACACTTTTCCAAACACAGAGGTGAAAGCAGCAGCGCTCCGGTCTGCCGCGATGACACGTCTCCTTGGGGATGCGACGGGCTGGAGCTTTCACCACCGCCGCATGGGTGCTCGCAGGCCCTCGTCCCCACTTGGGAAGAGGCACGGGCCGCTTCCCCCCGCTGCCACCATGGCTGCCCCTGGCCTCTCAGCACCAGGAGCATGTGGGCTACTGGCCACCAGAAAATGGCCCTCAGGGAGCCCGGTGTGGTGGGCGCTCAGATTAAAACCTTGCAAGTCCTGCCCTGCAGAGCCGTGCCAGGCAGGCGGGTGGAGAGGGCGCCGGCTGCCTCCGTGCCTTAGGTTGAGGGCTTGAGCCAGGTCTCGCTGGCTCTCTCTGCATCTTGGTTGATGTTCTTGTGGGAAACAGAGCTTTTTAGGGAGACAAAAAAAGGCGAGCGCTGCAGAAGCACTGTCTAAATCATGCCCATGCTCCTAGAAAAATGTGGCCTTGCACAGGGCTGTGGAAAAGATCCTGCTGGGCCAGGATTTCCTGCCTGAGGGGCCTTTCTGCTCCCCTCGCCACGCATCGCTCCTCCTCCGCCCCAAGCTGGGCCTGCGCTTTACGTGCTGATAAGATTGCTCGTCTTGACGGGGAAAAAAAAAAAAAAAAAAGAAAAGCCAAACAGAGACTCATCGCTTTGAAGATAATGGGGGGGGGGCGGAAAAAAGGTACGGGGACGTGGTTCCACTGGGGCTCGAACCCAGGACCTTCTGCGTGTAAAGCAGACGTGATAACCACTACACTATGGAACCGCCACGCAAACTCCCCCTCGCGGCTCTATCCCTATCGACAAGAGGCGAGTGTGGCTCCCTGCGCATTTGGCCTGCTCCCCCCGCCCCGCTGCACCTCCGCCGTGTAGCACGTACCGGCCGTGTGTGCCTGCACGGCGGGGTCGCGGCGGCGGGTGCGGCGGCGCGGAGGGGCCGGGGGTGCTCGGAGCGGCGGAGGCGGCACGGCGGGCGGGGCTGTGGCCGGCTGCGGGTGCGCTGCCGCGGCGCCAGCAGGGGGCTCCCCGCGCTCGGCCTCACCGCCTCACTTCCCCCTCACCCCCGCCTCGGCCTCGGCCCGCGGCGCTTCGCACTGCGCAGTTCGGCCTGTGGAGGTTGTGCATGATACCGCTTTGCGAGTGGATTTTTTTTGCAAAAAAAAAAAAAAAAAGTTTTGTTACATGTGGAGGTAGCACGAGAAGGCTTAAGTGTGTCTTTGCTAAAGGGAAGCTGATCGAGCTGCTCACCATGGCTCTTTGCGAGGGTAGAACCATAGAATCATGGAATCAGAATTGTTTATGTTGGAAACGACCTTTAAGATCATCAAGCCCAAGCATCAACCTCACACTGCCAAGTCTACCACTAAACCATGTCCCTTAGGACCTCATTTACGCATCTTTTAAACCCCTCTAGGGATGGTGACTCCACCACTTCCCTGGGCAGCCTGTTCCAGTGCCTGACACACCGTCCCTGAAGAAATGTTTCCTAATATCCAATCTAAACCTCCCCGGGTGCAACTTGAGGCCATTTCCTCTTGTTCTGTCACTTGCTACTTGGGAGAAGAGACCAACCCCCTCCATGCTACAACCTCCTTTCAGGCAGTTGCAGACAGCGATCAGGTCTCCCCTCAGCCTCCTTTTCTCCAGGCTGAACAGCCCCAGCTCCCTCAGCCGCTCCTCATCAGACTTGTGCTCCAGGCCCCTCACCAGCTTCGTTGCCCTTCTCTGAACTCTCTCCAGCAACTCAGTGTCTTTCCTGTAGTGAGGGGCCAAAACTGAACACAGAATTTGAGGTGGGGCCTCACGAGAGCCAAGTACAGGGGGGTGATCAGTTCTCTAGTCCTGCTGGCCACGCTATTCCTGATACAAGCCAGGGTGCTGTTGGCCTTTTTGGCAGCTGTTTCTGTGCAGTTCTGTGCCCATCTGCATTAGGTATTCATTCATTCAGGGACTCTTTTGTCTTCTCTTACACCACAATAATCACTCAATCTGCTATGTTTTACTTGGGGTTTTGCACTATTTGCATTACCTCAGTCCTCACCTTACTAAATCCTCACATCCCAAAGGGAGTGGCTTGTAGAAGTACAAATTAAGGCACTTGCTCGGTGCTTACAGGACTGTGGTTAAAAGTTTTTAACATAAACTATTATTTGGAATATAAAACATAAATTTGTTAGTTTTCAGAAGTATGTCATGCCTGTAAGCAAAACAGTATGCTTTTTGTAGCTAAATACCATAATTGCCTTGACTCTTGAAATTAATATTTTGCTGAAGCAAGATGATTCACTGTTACAAGGTGGAAAATGTTGTCTTCTTGTCATTAGAAGCAATTTCATAGGAATAAGGTAGAAATAGAGGGGAAAAAAATTATTTCCATAGACTTTGCTGACTCCCTCCCATGTACGTGATGCCTGCAGTTAGTAGTTGACAGTTCCCAGTCTTTAAAAAACAATTTTAAAAAAAATCCTTTATATATTATCATCAGTGTGTGAGTCAGGTGTGTGCATCTTCCTGATCTGAAGAGCCTGGTTTAACCCAGAGGTCCCTTTTGGGAAGAGGCAGTCTGGCAGGCTTGAGGCTTCAGCACATAGGTTTTGTACTGTCTGTGCAGTTTATGGTTCACTAGACCACAAAAATGCAGATTAAGCTGTCATTAGGCAATTCTTGTGCCCATTTCTTTTTCCTCATGTTACTTTACTAAGATTTGGCAAAACCTGAGTGCTGTAGATAGCTATCATCTCTATAGGCTCTCAGTGGGGGCTGAAGCTAACTCGTGAGGGAGGCAGTTGTGCAAATTAAGTCATTAGTCACTGCTTCTCAGAATAATCTACGCTCATCTGATAATCTGTGAAATATTCCTTTTTTAAAAAAATCTGTTCTCATTTTTCAGAAGGTATCCTGACGCTTTCATAGTGTTCTGGTCTAGTTTCTTGGCCTTCAGGAGTTTGGAGGCCTTTCTTTCACATTTCTGATTTTGTGTTCTTTTTGCCAAGGTTGCTAGTTTTGATGTCTTTTATTCATCATCTCAGCCAGAATTGTCGGGGTGGGGGGAGATTTCTTCTCCTATTCACCCAAATTAACCTACTCCTTCCAATGTCTGAGAACAGATTTCTGTCATGTCATTGACTGAAACAGTTTAAAGTTTTGGACATTTATTTCTCTGTTTCTTCTATTATTTTTATTCTTTCTGCTTGTGACTGAACGTCCAGGTCTCTCAGGCAGGACTTGTCCCCTGGCTAGTACTTTAAAATACTCTGATGGGTCACATAAAAATCCTTCTTTGAGCTTGGTAGGGTAAGAGGAGGGGAACCACAGGCAGGGCTCAGAATGAGCATATTCACTTGGCTGTGATTATGTTCAGTTTTTCTGAAAAATATCAGTTACATCACTTTGTTGTGGGTGCTTCCGAGAAACAGGCCTGAAGCAGAATTTGAATTATGTATGTGGAATGCCTGCATGGAGGCTTGCTCAGGAGGTTAATATTTCCAAAGTATTTGGAAAATGGAATACGTGCTATTACATCAAGGAGGGCTGCTTGTAAAGGGGTGCCCCGATTTCTGCACTATCAACATAACTGGGTTTTTCCTTGTCATGCTAAACTGCTCAACAACATGTTGTCAGAATTTTTTAGCCTACTTTCTATTGCAGCTATTGATGCTTGCCAGCATTATAAGTGTGCATGTGATACATGACTGCTGAAAAAAAAGCGGTAGTATGTGCAACCTTGTTGGTGGGACTGGTATGTTGTCTTTGCTATAGGTAGAAAGGAGAATGGTCTTGTTTGGTACAGGCGAGGTCCTTGGACGTGAATGGGAAAGGTTAATTTGGAAAGCACATTTGTGTTTCCTCAAGTTGCATGTTATTGTGATCCCCATAAGTAACTGGAGAGGTGGCTCAGTCCAGCAAGACTGACTCTTTATCAGATTGCTTGGTCACATCAGACCAATGAGATAGAGGATAAAAACAACTTTCATGAATAACAAAAGAAAACATGCAGTGGAGGTTTATGTCCTACAGAAGCTAACAGCTAAGGGTTTGATCCCTCTCCCATTGATCTTGGACAAAATGCTTCTGATGGATTTGTCAGCCGTTGGAACAAACCTTGTAGCCTCTCATTATGCAGAGATCTTGGTAAATGTCAGTGTAGATGAATTTACCAGGTACAGTGAATGTTTTATAAATAATGTGTATTCCCAGAGTGCAGCGGAAAGAGGTTATGATGTATTTTTTCTTGCATGCATTTTGGCAGAACAGCATGATCATACATAAATTATTAGCTACTGTAAGTCTGATCAGGGAAAGTGCATCCTGCCAGAAAAACAAACATCAAAACTCTTCTGGGTCATGCAGAATTATCGTGCCTGATGTGTATTCCATTTGCTGTCTCATCTCACAGGAGAGGAAGAGCTTTGAAAGTGGAAGCTTGTGTCTGGAACCCAGAACCTCAGAGGACTAGCTTGGTCATTCAAACCAGTCCATTTACACAGTGCCTTCTGCTTTGCTGGTTTGGCACTTTTGCACATTAATAAACATATCCGTTCTGTTATAGTAAGGGCAGTTGTCTATCTGTCCCAAAAGACGATTTGATCACTCTGTCCTTTGCAGTGGTGGTTGATGCCTTTAGAACTGTAACCAGACTGATGGCAAAAAAATTCCTGAGAATACCACATTACGGTATTACTACTTCTGGGGCAGGGGCAAGAGGGTGAAGATCTTGCTTTGTTTGTCTTTGGTTTTGGAAATCTTTTACTTCCTATCCCATCCTGGTGGGACTCTGTCACATGGAGAGGCTGAAGAGCAAGGGGCACGGTGATCCTCACCTTGTGCCCATCCATGTGGAGCTTCTCCCACCACAGCATGCTTTATAACCTGTGGTGCTCTTTGGATCCACAGCCCTGCATGCTGACTCCACACAAGTGACTTCTGTTCCATCACTTTGAACAGCAGCAAGCAGCCCCTCCCCAGCTTTTGGAGAGGGGTGGAAGGACAGACTTGGGATAACGGTGGTGAGAGAGTTGGGGTTCTTCAGCCTGGAGAAGAGAAGGTTCTAGGGAGACCTTATTGCAGCCTTTCAGTACTTAAAGGAGCCCATAAGAAAGATGGTGACAGCCTGTTGTGATAGGACAAGGGGTAGTGGTTTTAAACTAAAAGAGGGGAGATTCAGGCTAGACACAAGGAAGAAATTTTTTACAATGAGGGTGGTGAGACACTGGCCCAGGTTGCCCAGAGAAGTGTTGGATGCCTCATCCCTGGAGACATTCCAGGCCAGGCTGGACGGGGCTCTGAGCAACCTGATCTAGTCGAAGATGTCCCTGCTCATTGCAGGGGGTTGGACTAGATGACCTTTGAAGGTCCCTTCCAACCCAAACTTTTTTGTGATTCTATGATTGTATAGGATGAGTGATGCTGAGGACTAGGCTCAAGGCTATACTGGTGATATTACAATAACATACTTCTACTTACACCAGGTATTTTTGAGTAGGTTAGTGTTGTCTTTGAGCTCAAAATCGCAGTCTCCTCTTGCTATCAACACACTGCCCCATGGCAGAAGCAGCAGATTCCTCAGGGACTGCTGTGCCAGCAACAGGCAGTAACAAATCTCCTTGGGCATCACAGCTCTGCCCTTCCCTGCACACCCGTGCCGTGAGTGCGGTCAGCATGGCGAGGAGCAAGGTCAGAGGTGCGGGCGCTGCTGCCAGGGGTCGGAGTTTGATTTCAAAGCATACAGCGCCAGGGCTTCCTGACCGCACCGGGGAGCAACACTGCAGCCTCCTCGGCTTGCCCAACCCCTTTCCAGCAGTCGAATGAGGAGCAGATGAGCCAAAACATGAACAAGTCCACTGAATTCCAGTCACACATTTATGCATAGAAGATGTGCATGCACATGAAGAAAGGAGACGTACAGGCGTTAGTGCAGTGCCTCTGAGCACACAATGTGAGTGCTTCATGCTTGTGCCGCTATCTGGGTCTGACTGTTTTGGAGAACACCTGTATAACTAGCATGCAGATATAATGCCTCGTGGTAAATTTAGCAGGTTGGTTTTTTTTTTTTTTTTCCTTCAGGCTTTCATAACCATGCCAGTCACATCAGATAACCAAATACAGATAACCAAATACCTGGACAGCTCTTTTTTTTTTTTTTTTTTTTCTTCAGTGCTCTAGATCTGCTAAAATGCAAATCATTGCCTTGACACGGCAGAAAGGCCGTTCCTCTTGCAAGAGATCATGTGACTTGGGACGCAAAGCAGATCCCTTCAGCCCATCCGTTTCTCTGCCTGAGATTCAGGAGATATGGCGACAAAACAGCCCTTCAGCAGCACGCGTACGGAGCAGCTGGAGGGCTGCAGCCATGAGCTTTCACTTCAGGCTGGACGATGAAAATGACGTTTTCCCCTGACAGTTTCTGAAGAGCAGTGCTCAAGAGATTTCCTCTCGGGAAGCTGTATAAATAGGTGGAGAGCAAGTGCGTTGCAGCTCCTGAGCTCCAGAGAGAATTGGAGCACCTGTTCTGCAGAGCTGCACCCCTCATTGTGCAGTTTTGCTTCCAAAAAGGAGCTGTTTTCTCTTAAAAAAAAAAAAATCTTCTAGAGGTACTTTTGTGGAAAAAACCTCAGTATTGCTGAAGCATAAAGAAAAAACAGGTAATGTTTTTTGGGTGGTGTCTGTGTATGTGTATATATATATTAGCTCACTTTTAAAGAGCAAATTGACTTAATCCTAAGTCTGTGTAGTGAATGACAGATGTATGTGGAACTATATATTATTTTACCCTGAGAAAAAATCAATGTGCTTCAAGCTATAAAGTTTGACTGAGACTGGATCAGTTATCTAGAACTTCTGAGTATAGATGAGGTCAAAGAGCTTTGAGACTACTGTATTTCCTGTACTTTTTGTTTTATGAAAAAGTATTTTGTGATTATAGTTTTGAACCTTGTTCTGGTGTTAAACTTTATTAAAACCAATATGAATTTCAGCTGAAGCATGATTTTCATTTTTAAACTGGCTCAGATTTCAATACATATTTATTCTGGAGCTTTGCTTTTTCACCCCTCTCACCCTTCAAGTAAGGAGAATTAAATGGGATGCTCATTAAGTGCAGGACAGTGTGTGATTCAGATTTTCCTTTAGCTACACTGTTGTTGACTTTTATGCTCTGGTTGGGTCCAGTTTACTAGAACTGACTTTGCTTCAGGATTTGTAGTTTTCTCATTGCTTCCTAAAGGAATTTCCTCCTAGAGGCATTTAACATTTCTGGAAAGTGGTATGATGGCTTTGCTTATACTTCAAGGTGATCTGCATCCCATTTGTGTGCTTATATTTGCTACTCCCCCTCTTTTTTGAAAACATTCTCCCCAAAGTCTTGCTGCACAAAAAAATGAGGCTGCTTACTTTGTTTATTTTCTGCACAAAAAAACCCTGTAAATGTTTTTTTTGTAAATGTATCCTTTCTTGATTGTAAGTATTGTAACATGAACTGGCTTTCTTCCATAATTTTTCTACAGATTCTCTTTGAGTTTGCATGCAGTTCCTGAACTCAATAGTTGCTTGAACAATCTCTGCACTTTCACACCTTTGCAGCACTTACTTTTACTTTTTTATCATGCATTTTTGGGCTCAGGAATATGAGTCCACCTTCATGAGCTGGTCTGTCTTCATCCTATTCGCTTTCAGGCTTTGCTGGCTTTGCAGTATCTTACTACATCCATTCTCTATTGATTCCTGGCCCAAACACTGAGGTCTACCAACATGGCCATTGCCAGAAATGATCCCATCAGTTCTATACTGAGCTAAGCTTTGCTTCTCTGAGCAGGCTGAAGAAAATATCCGTAAACACAAAGACTTTCTCATTTCTTTCGTTGATGTATATAATCACTGAAAGTCACGCAATAGAAATGTCAGTTTGTCCCATGGATGTAATATAACAGAGACCTAAACATATACTGCTTTACCTATGTTTGATGTTCTCATATCAGCCCCTTGGCAGACAACATTCAGCACTGGTGTCAAAATTACAGTTCTCGTGCCACAGCCAAGTTCTCTTTCACTCTATTAGTTGACTGTGGCTGCTTCATCCCACTTTCTGCAGGGTGGGTCTTTTAGCTAATGAAATCTTTAACTCATCTCTAGATTCCCATCCTTGACAATCCCAACTCCGGCAACAAGACAGTTTTGAAGAGTTTGTCCCTCAGCAGGTACTAACCTGAGTGTTGTGATTTAATGTCTGAGTTCTCTATGGTATTTGTTTTTTCCTGCTTCATTCCCTCAGCAATGTATAGAGGAAAATCCATCATAAACCCATGTTACAGCATCTGTTTCTCAGTCCTCTGCAGTCCTCATTTCCAAAGGAAAACAACTCTTAAGGAAGTCTGTTGAGTCACAGAAAACTAAAAAATGGATAGCAAGAAGACATCAAAGGAAAGCCCCTGTCATTAGAAGTATCCACCCATCCATCCAGCTGATCTTTATGGAGAAAACAGTCCCTATCTCATCACCTTTCCAACCACAAGTACCTTCTAAGACATGTTATGTTCACAAACATGGTTGAGAAAGGAGCGATTAGAGCAAGGAGGCACATTGCTGGAGGTAACCATCGAGACAACTTGCAGGGGACGTAGCATAATTGTGGAAAACCCAGCTCAACAAAAATAAAGGAAGGACCCTTTCATTCTTTATTAAAAGTAAGAAACAAATTGAATGAAGCAAGAACAAGTTAAAGCCTAGTGGCTCTTATTCTTATGGCTTCCATAACCTCAGGCTTGACCTAGCTTACACTTGTCTGCCAGTAGCACAGCTCATCTAATTTTAAAAGATAGGGTGTGCTTGAAAGGATGGCTCTCTACCCAAATTACAGATTTCGTTAAGTCAGTTATAAATCTTCAAAAGATTTCCACTGTTCTTGAGGCAGCCTCGTCTTTATGTCACTGACAAAATGAAGGCATGATTGATTTTGGGCAGCACCTATTACATCCGCATTGAATGGTGCTGATTCATTATCTCTGTAAATCAGGCTCTCGATAGCTCAGGTTCTAAACCCCAGATTTCTGAGCACTTGCTGCAGTGTAACCTTCAGTGACACCTATCCAGAAAAAGAGCAGCATGTGCCAGTGCAGCTTAGCTTGGTGCACATCTATTGGCATGGTTGGAATGACATTTTCTTTTGCTTCAGTGGACGGGCTGTGTATTCAGTGCCTGTGCATCGCAAAAATGCCTTTTTGCCAAGCTGAGAGAAATGTAGCAATTTGGAGTTGCTTGGAGTTATATCTAAAAACAGGACAGCCTGTGGAAATTGAATTACTGCCTGATTTTTAGTGAACTGACAGGTTCTCTCCTAAGGGTAAATCAGTGGAAGAGTATCCAGGATGCTAACACTGTATTATGTCCTCTCTGACGCCCTTTTCAATACCTTGGTAAAAGCCCAGCTTTCCATTTCACCAGACAGCATTTGGGGGAATTTTGTAATTGCAAATGATTCTTCACCAGAAGAATCAATCTTACACTGCATAGTAAATAGCTCACAGAAATTAATATTTTAAATACTTGTTTTTCAGCCTTCTTCCCATGGAAGGCCTTCATGGCCTTTGCATGTTATTTTTCTATGCCTTTGCTCAGGAAGATAGGGTTTGGCATGGAGCAGGAGTTGGTTTGAACCAACATACCTGGGGGGTGGAAGGGGAGGGATTTCTTAATTTAGAGCAGCTCAGTTAGGAGCAATGAAGAGCCCCGGCCTGCAAGAGGCACCAGCTATTTCCACGGTGGCTTGTTCCCTTTGTTCGTGATTCTTTAGTATGGCCAGAAGGGTAGAAAGTGAATTTGCTGGGCCTGGGTGGAGACCTTGCCTGCTGGAGTATTCAACAGACGTGGCTGCTCTGGTGTCTGGACATGCAGGTTGGTGGTCAGTGTGGCTCTGGAGCCACCTGAGAAGCCAACAGGAATTTTTTTCATCAGGAAATAGGGTAGTAGTTTGAATGTTCACCATGTCCCCTTCAGGATGCAGACATTTGGAACCAATGGGGATTATTATTACTCTGGACTAGCTCTTTGATGGCCAGATCTGGCGTTTTTAAGACGTTTAATGATAGGGTATATTCGTGCAGCTTTTCCTCCAAACTTTTGAGTGTATGTTTTGGGTTTCATTTACTGTGATCACCCTAACATTTCTGTTCCTGTGTCTCTATCTTTTAAAAATTTCTTTGCTCAATAAGGTGCATGGACTTCTAGTCCATGAATTTAGAGGCAGGTGGAGGGAAAAGTGGGCATGACTGGGAGAAAAGCTGAAGTTGTTGAAAGTAGGGTGCAATGGCAATTTGGATCCCCGTTTCTTGGGTCAGTCCATTGTTTGCTATGGCTTTGGTGGGGTCCTGAGATGCGTGAGGGTTCTGTTTGGGGCTCCTGTTGCCTGGTTGCTGGGTGCGCACTGACCTGCCCTTTAATGAACATGGTCTCGCTGCAATAAGACTTAGATTGTAAACACTATTTTGCTCTTGGTTCTGGTCTTCAGATGGCAGTTCAAATCACGGCTGGCTGGTTTGAGGCAGACTAATGAAGACCTGAGAGTCTCCTAAGAGGGCAAGTGAGGAGACGGTATTCAGGAGAACAACAATTGTTTGGAGATAAGACGAATTTGAGCTATTAGCAATATCAGTGCTGTATTTGATGCTGTCAAAGCCATGGATGGGCTCAAAATTAATGTAACAGCACTTGTTTGAATTTCCTGATAGCTCCTTCAGAGGGAAGAAAAGCAGTCTATTGTGGGGAAAAAACCCTAAAATCTTTCTCTCCTGAATACTGATTCAGAAGGTGGCAGGCCCAGCTCAAGTGTGGGATACCCTTGTGTTGTGGGACCTTGAAAATAGTCCCACAACTATAAACAGTTGTGTGATATTAATATGATATAATGTAACGTAATGTAATGTAACATAATATATAATAATAAATATATAAAACCTGTAAATAGTCCCACAACAATATATGTATTCCAGCTATTGAAATTGAAAATTCACTAGTTATGCATTTATGTTTTCCTTTCTCTTATCCTCTTGTTATTTTTACTTCTGCTAGTAAAGCTAAAGGGAAAGAATAGTAGTTGAACATTCATTTTATGCTGCTGAATTTATTTGCTTTAAGAGTCAAGTTAAAAGCAAATGAGTATCAATGAGACAAAACAACAAATGCAATAATTTAGGTATGTCAGACATGTTAAAGAGAAACACGTATCCCTGGAGACAAGGAGAGAGGAGTCAGTGTGATCATATAAGTAATCTTTAGCTAAAATAAAATTCAGTTTCTCTAAGAGCATCAATGACTTTCTTGTTACTTAGAAATTAGCCTGTTTTGTTTCTCAGGGGAATTGTATTCATTTGAACTTGTCGATTAGGAAGTGTATTGCATTAGTGAGTGATACCAGTTAGTGAAGGGCTGAGCAGGTGCCAGGAGAAAAATGCAGAAGGCCACACTGCAAAATGTGCTTTGTTCATTTATTTAATGAAACCAAATCTTTTATTTATAATATTTCAGTAGAATGCAACAGCAAATTGGATGTTTTATTTAAACAAAATCTGATACTGAAACTATTTTCTATGGCACTGCCTCTTCTTGTAAATTTGGTGGTGGTGACACTGAGGAATATAGTAATAAATGGGGTGGTAGGGCACTTTTCAAATCAGTAGAGTGTTAGGAGGGCTGAGGCTTGGGGGTTTTCAGCTGTAGTATCAGGTGTAATTTAAAGTCCTTAAAATTCTACAGTTCTGATTTTTCAAATCACAAGAATGAAGAGTAATATGCCTCTGTAGTCCTTTGTCCCTTGTAGTAAGGCTTTAAGTAGCTAATGCTTCAGATTAAGAAACCACTGGTGCACATTAACTTTCAGCTAACATATAAGGGGGAAACTGCATTAATTACTGAGTTCATCTGTCTTGAATGCAAGCTGATAGTGGTCAGATGTGAAAAAGAAGCGGTATGGTTCATGAGGTCCAGTTTGTGTAGGACATGCTGTACAATAATTTGTTACGAGCTGTAAGTACTTTAGATTCTGTGTTGTCAAGCACTTTTTTTTTTTTCCCTCTCCCTCCCTCCATCCTAATCCTCTCCCTGTTAGGAGTGATAGCAAGAGCCCAGGAGCCCAGAGCATTATAGTCCTCCTCACTGAAGGGAGAACACAGGAAATGTGTGTAATGCTAACAGCTGAGAGAAACATGCTTCATATCAGCAGCAATTAACACTGATGGGCAGCATTGCTGGAACCATGGGGTGCCGAAGCTCTGTAGCTGACAGAAGGTCAGAGAAAGGTGAGTACTGCTTTTGTCTTCAGGGTCAGTGGTGGTTATCACTGTAACACCAAAAGAGGATTGCAAGGTAACATTTCCCCCGAGTCCTGTTGTCTGCAGGAAAATTATTTTTTCAGGGAGAATTATTTTTTCAGACAAAATTATTTTCTAATTATATTATTTTTAAAAGAGTGCATAGCTTTTAGATTCTTGGTGAGGTCAGAAGGAAAACGTAGACCATCTGTAACATCTACAGATTGGGTTGGAAAAGATTCACAGCATCTCAGACAGAAGCCAAGTTTCAGATGTGTCTGTGCTTGCTCTGTCACTGGCAAAATGTATGGGATAAAGTACAGAGGGGGACTTTTTATGGCCTTTCACAACACAAAATACCTGGGCAAACTGCCCCGATTTCCCTGCTGCTGAGTATCTCCAATTATGAAACAAGTATAATAAAGCAGAGCTATTACAATGACTCTCAGATGCAATTTTCTGACATACCAAGTGCCTGACCTGAAATTCTCCCTGACCATCAGCGAGGCTGTCAGTTCAAAGTCTCCACAGGACCTGGTTAAATGTTCATTTAAAAACTAATGCATTATCTGCCTGCTTTTAATCATACCACACCCTGGTATGAACACACCAGGCTTTGCACAGGCAGGTGGGTTCCAGGATTGGCTCAGGCCGTTGCTTAGACCCTTTGTGTTCTCTTTCAAGGTTTGTCATTAAAACACGATTTACAGGTCTGCCAAGAGCCACGTTACATGGCACGGTGCATAGTTTTAGGAGATTATCATGCTGAACAGCCATGGTTGAAAAGGAATGCTCTTTTTGGCTACCAAGCCAAGATACAAGTCACGGGAGACTGCTGACTAAGAAGCAGGAGCACTTAGTCATGGCTAGAGGGACCCGAGCTGACTGCTCTGAGGGGAGCCCTCAGCTTTGTGTACACTCCTTGGCAGTCACAGCAGCAGCAGTGCTGTGTCACAGCAATGGCAGTAGAATGGAAACATAAAGAGTCCAAGACCTGCCTGTAACTCGGAAGCGGTCCTTCCTCTTTGGGTTTGCATACTATATACATATGTGCCTTGGAAGATCTTGAATACAAGTTAGGTGGGAATATTTCTGAGGGTGCAAAGGATTGGAGCTGTACTCTTTCGCAGTCTACAACCATCAATACACATTGGTCTGGAGCCAGGCTTTGCTATCCCAAAGCTGGGTTATGATTTTGTGTGCTTGTTTGACAATGTTTTGTCCTCTCCAGTTGGTGGATGGTATTCTTTCTGCACTTCAGCAGTAGTCAAATGATGCTGAACCATGATTCGATCTGCAGCCTGAGGCTATACATCCCTCTAATGCAATAATAATGTGAATTTAACAAGTACTTGCTGGTGTAGAGACCTTCTGCAATTGATAACAATTTCTTTTACAGGTGCAGTTTAGCCTCCTGTGAAAATCATGCTCTGATTCAGTCCTGAGAATATCAGTGCTGTAACAATTGCAATTAAAAAAAAAAAAAAAAAAAAGAGAGACAGGAAATATTCTGTTAGATTTGCAACATTAAACACAGTGGTCTATATATATCTGCCTCATGTAATACCAGTGGAACTGTGCCATGTTAAGTGCTCAGGACCATTAAGCAACCCCAAGTGTCTTTAATGGGAAGTTTAATGCTTCTGATGCTAGAAATCAGTTTCTGTGCTGGTGGCTGTGCTTTGCATCTTAGATACTCTTCTAAACAGAAAAGTTGACGACAGCCTTGCTGTGATATGTCAGACTTTCAGGTCTGTGGTGGTGGGAAATTCCAGAAAAGACAGAAAATAAGAGAGATATCAGAGTTTATGTAGGGTATGAAAGATGCCCTTAGTCATATAGGGATTATATTTCCTTCAGGCAGGAAGGTTTTTCTGGGACAGATGCAATACCTGTAGGATGGGAGTCTTTACTGATTTTGGCCTTGTCTGGACTAGAAAAATTTACCACTTTAACTCTGTTGTATACTTATTAATGGTAAATAAGCAAACAATGTGCTGTTTGGCACCTGTAAGCATTTTTATTAAAAAAGCTTCCATAATGTTATACATTTATAAATAGACTCACTTTTCCACAGAGGATTTTCTTTACCTGCATACTGTCAGTTTAAGAAAAAACTAATTCTCACTCAGGGATGCTACTCATCTTAGTCTCAAAATCCCCAGTATTTGTGATCAGCTAAAATAATTTACTAGTGTGAACTGTTGTCCCTCTAGTACAGAGCTTTTCTTTGCTGTTTTGCAGGGGGAAAAAGCATTAGTACAGGCTGTTGGTTGTTATTTCTTGTTTTGTTTTTCAGTATCAACTGCTCATTTTGGCAACTAATACAAATATAAGGATATTCATATTAAGACATTAGTGTTGGGTTTAGTTTCCTCTTTTTTTTTTTTTTTCTTTTTAATGAATTTGCAGTACTGTGCAATGGCGATTGTGTCAAACTCTGGAATTCAGGAGAACATCTTGGTTTTGTTTCTGTGCTTCCCCTGCTTGTCTGTTCATCCTCTCAGAAGTGAGCTCTAGTTCTTGGGAGCACCGGGAGATAAGATTGGTGTTTTCCTTTAGTCCTTGTACCTTTGATAGAGTTGCCCTGAAGCTGCTTTGAGTTGTTCTCCCAAGATCAGATGCATAAAGACTTCTTCTGTGTCCTATGCTGAGCTATTCAGGGTTGAGTTCCTTAGGAGACTCCTTGAAGTGAGGTGTTAGCTGCAGGGCTGGAGGCAAAGGCTTGACATTTCTGGCCCTGTCTACTTATTTACTGGTGTCCTGTTGAGAGCACAGGGAAAAAGAGGTAAAGAACCAGTTAAGAAAGAATTATGTTCAACTTTAAGTCAGTAAATGTGACATCTCTTGAGAGCAGCCTCCTACCATACTCTATTTTTTTGTTGCCAGGCAAGAATGTGGTGCTGGTGATGTGGTTGCATTGGGACAGGTGTAGGATCCGATATTGCTGTGCTCTGTCTTCCTCTCACTGTTAGGCAGTGATGCGTATGATGCTTCTTGACTGTCCCTGTTAGTGCTCTGTAGGGCTAAGCATGTTAACGCAGAGTCCTCTTCTGACCAAAATTTGAGCAAATGACTAGATTTTAATTTGCCGTTATTTCAGCTGCTCGACTTTCAAGGCAGTAGCTGCATTTTGTTCCAATTTTGTATAGAAAATGGTGTCCTCCTCTGGATGATAAACCAGTACTTACATATGCCCTAAGTATCTGAAATGTGCATTTATATAGTTAACAAGTGACCGAGAAATGCTTTACTCAAAGTCAGTTGATCTTTTTGAATAAGCACCCTTAAAGCACTAGAGAGTCCCAGCTCTGTGAAACAGCACAAGTTACTGCTGAGCTCATCTGTTCTCCTCTCCAAAGCTCATGGTTATCTCAGGCTTAGCATAGCCCCTCCAGCCTCCTGCTTTCACTCCTCCCTCCAGGTCTATCTGAGCTGCAGTGATCACCTGTCATGCAGAGGGCACACCTGCCCACCCTTCCTCTCGTCCTACTGCTGGCAGTGCTGCTGCCACCCACATTTCATGTCCAGGTTCCTTAGAGCTGCTGCCCTTTATGTACCAGGAGTAGCTGGGAGGGTTGTCAGCATGGTGGGGAGGAATCAAGTGGGCATCAGCTCCCAGAGCTCCTGTCCTCCTGCACAGTTCTCGCTGGTGGCCACTGTTCACGCAGCACTAAGTGCTTGACACAGGTGTAAGGAGCTCTCCCCATGGGACAATGCCCAGCCCAGGGCCATTTTGTGCCACCAGATGTTGTTCTGCCTGATAAACTTCCATCTGAGCAGCTGCGGGAATGGGATTTGTTTGTGGTGTGACTGGGGCCTATAGGCAGCAGGCACTTCACTCTAGGCTGCAGTCTTGGTGATTGTCCTTCAGGGAAGTTTCCAGCAGTTTTCCAGACTGGGACAATAGTAGACACAACTTCTTAAAGTGCTGAGTGGGATGCATATTCAGCACACAGTCCAAAATGGTCTTCTGGCATGTCCCATTGAATTCTTGGGGCGAGTGTTCCTTTGTTCACCAAGCTAGCCAAAGATATACCTGTGTGTCTTTTGGTGTGTCTATTTAAGCAACATATTCTGCCCTTCGATACCATTTGTTAACATTTTATCCTAAGGTTTGAATTTTTGCTGGCTTGCCAATACAGCTGTATAGGCACAAACATTCTGTTAAAAGAGGCTGTTGCAAACTCTGTCATTACACGATGCTCATGTTACAGCTTGCAAAGTCTGAAGTTTTTTACTGCAGCTTGGTGAAGAAGTACATTGTATTGGTAGGCCAAACTACTCTTCTTCCTTCCCTCACCTTCCCACAACCCACATCGTGCCTATCAGCTGAACATGGCTGTCTCCTTACATGGATACTGTCTTCAGGACAATGAAATAAGGAAGGTTTCTAACAGTATAGGCCTGAGCAAGTCAGCTGGTTTGGGATCTGTCCCTAAGGGCAGAAACAGTAAATGCATCATGTATTCATTATGATAAAACACTTTTGCAGCCTTACTTTTACAGAGTTTCATTTTAATGTTGACTGTGTGCAATGAACGGAATTTGTCATCTGTCTGCAAAATTCTGCAAAGGTAGCATGTGTTTTCATTGTAGATTACACTGCATCCATGTGTACTCCATTGCTCTCTGTTTTGACAGTCATTAGAGCTGCTATCCTCATCCAGAACTGGTACCGCCTTACAATGGCCCGGCTGGAGATGAGGCGCCGCTATTCTCTGAGTATCTTTCAGTCAATAGAATATGCTGATGAGCAAGATCAGCTGCAGGTTTGTAATCTTCAATTATTCCTGTACAAGCAGTTATGTTATCCCCAGAGGACTGAAGTTGCACAAACAAAATGGGTATGTGGCTATTTCTCCCTACAAAGCTGTGTCCTATATAATAAAACCACTTCCTCGCCTCGCACATGAACTAATCAAGTTGTGTGCATACAGATATATATACATGTGTGTTTACATATATATATATGTAATTATGTAAGCAGCAGGACACCATTCTGCCCATACAACCATATGTAGGTTAGAGGTTCCCATAGAAGAGCTCTGTTACCCAGAGATTGCAGGTCATCTGACCATGGGTGATCTTAACCGTGTTGTGCGAGGTAAGACGTGCAACGGAGAGATCAGTGTCTCAGCATGTCAGATCAGTCTTCCTTTAGGGTCAGTACAGGGAATTAGGAACTTTTAGGGCTTTGTGTTCATCCTAGCATCCATATCTGAAGCCAGTTTGGTGCATCGTAGCAGTGTCTTTCTGTTGACTGCAGATGAAGTCCAGGCAAATAGTCTGGATGATGGGCAAGATGAATTTCACCCAAAAATGTCAGCAGCATTGATACAGCCCTGGAACTTTTTATGTATTCATATAGTGTCAATCTGCTAATTCATAGCAAAGAAGGAAAGGAGTAAGCCATTTCTGTAGTAGGACACAAGGTATGTCATTATTGCAGTCTGATGCTATGGGAACATACAGTAGTGTCTTAGATCCCCCTAAATGGGAAATTGCTAGAAACTGAGTAAAGAAAAAGAATGTTAATGCTTGTTGGATCCCCTAAACTGATCAGTGTGTGTTCTTTTCTTTTCCATATTCAGCTATCTGACTTTTTTACATTCATGCTGGATCGCTGTACTCCTCCTGATTCAGGTAAGGGAAAAATCAAAGTAATATGGAGATTCTGAACCTGATGTGAGAAAAGTTAATTTTCAATGTGATGTTCACAGCCTTTGGCACATGCTGGGGCTGAGGTTTCATTTCCCAAATATTGTAATAAGAATTTTATCCTGTAAGTGTTGACTCTGCTCAATATCTACTCAGTGAGTCATGATGAAAGACATGTTGTCCTTTTCTTGTATGTTACTGCCCTCAAGCTGTTCTCATGGTATTCTTACTGACTTCAACTTTCACAGCTCTCTATGCATGTTTTCTTAAACTATGAGATGTGATTATCCAGAAAGACCGTTTCTAGTTGGTTTAGGACAAGTGTAATCAAAGAGGTTGCTATTTTTTTTTTTTTTCACCCTGAAGCAGTTCTGGACCACTTTGTAATTTGTAGGTTTCACTGCAAAACATGTATCAGTATGTGAATGGTTAAAAGTGAAAGAAATTTAAACTGCTGGAGATAAATCTTTATAATCATCTTGATTAAAACTTGGTTATTCAAAGAATAACCTTTAATTTTTGAAGTATTTTGGGATCCTTGGACAAAACCTACTATTGAGGTCAAGCTCAACAGAAGGACAGATTGAAAGTGATTCCTAAGTCTAGAAAACAAACATGACTTCCCTGAACAAATTGAGAGTAGATCTAATCCCAGCAGAGTTAAAAAGGAGGCTGTCCCCTTCTTATCGAATTACAAGAGAATGTCCCTTCTCTTTCATCTGATCCAGCCACAGGTTATTCCAATTAAAATTTGTACAAGACACTTTGACAGCAGGCTAGAACTGCCATAAAAACTCTAAGTGGTTCAGTGTTCTAATCACAACCATTAGAAATTGCAATTTTCCCTCTTAAATACTTTAGAGTGCCTAATGCTCTCTGTGTTCTGCAGAAAAAGAAATTACATTTGAGCCTTGCTCCAGAGTCAAAGCAGATGATACAATAATCCTTCCTTTGATTTTTTTTTTTCCCCATTACCACTGTATTCTGAAAACAAAATAAAACAAACAACAAAACCCACACCAAAACATACCACCATAATTTGGCTTCCTGGGAAGGAACTGACAAACTCAAAGAAAATCACACACTACTCACTTTACCTACTTCTACATGCTGATAGCGAACCTCAGTTCAGCTTTTCCACCTGAGTGGGAAAGAAAATAGTAGTGCTAGGTCTGAGATTTGGAAAAATAGTGCTAATCTCCATTTTCATTACAATATTAAAAGGGAATTTTGCAGCTGCTCATTGTAGATATGATGTATCCACTTTTATTGACTGTGTCTATTGACAGAAGGAACAAAGGTGAGCTGCCTCAGGTGACTTGCCGGGGCTCAGAACGTGGCTGGTACAGAGCACACTGTGATGTGCACAAGCTGTTTGTTAGTGGGCAGGTGGAGACCCAGGCCCTACCTGTGCACAGGGAGGGATGGAAGGTGCTGTGGACTGCCCCTCATCACCACTGCATGGGTGACCTGCTTCTTGGTCTTGCAGATTTTGGGAGTGTGGATGTGGTTAAGGCTGAAACACATGATAAAGTTTATGGTTTATGGTAAAGCTTCTCTTTGTCTTCCTTGCTTAAAACTTTCATCTGTTAGGACTGAAGCTGTTAAGACTTGATAACTGCTCCGAAGGCTTTATTTCTGTCTTGGTTTGTTATTTACCGTTTTCTAACACCCCGTGTTACAGATACCAGAACCCAAAATGAAGCAGAAAGATTCCGTAAGGGACATTTTTAATAGAGAGATGTCTGAGGCTGCCTATGCAAAGGAGATGACTCAGGATTTTTTTGAGAAATTGCCTATCAAATTTGTGTTGTGTGGTTTGTGGCTACGTTTGTCCAATTACTGGCTGTGTGCATTCTTTACTTCAAGCTCTTGATTGCTTGCCCCTTTAAGTGACCTTTGCAGCATCCATGCTAGCCCCAGTGATTTGAGCAAAATCAGTGCTGAATAGTGATTCTTAATGAACTGCTTCCACTTCTGCTGAATCACAGTCTTAAGATGTGAGCCACAGTGAGAGTAAACACAGCAAGCAGAGAGGCTTAAAATTGGCTTTGCTATTCCCAAGCGTTTTCTAAACCCCACCATTCTCTGGCCTTTTTTTTTTTTAAACAGTGTGTGCTCACTTAAATTGGGGTGATAGCATATGGTTCAAAAGCCCTCTCCAAGAAGACTGTATATAATATTCTTGCCAGATAATGGGTTGCCTGTTCTTCTCAGTATGTGATGAGAAAGCTACCTGAAGATTTTGCGATCTGTGTTTTTTCCTTGCATTATAAACCACTCAGTCTTCGCTATTCATCTTGGCACTTCCCTCTTTTTAATCTGCTTTTTCAGAATATGTTTTTCAAAGAAAGAAAACAGCCACCATCTCATTAACACAGTAGTGGTTTTGATGCCCTTGTTTATCTGTTGTACCCTGAAGCTTTTTTCGTACTCTCATCCTGCTTAAAACGTCAGTGCAGTTTAAGTTATGATCGGGATATTATGTAGCTGTGTGTCTTGTTCTTGTTCTGCTTCTGATTAAAGGCTGTTTTCCAAGGGTTTGTGGGAAGTAAGAGTTAAAACCTTTTCCATCTTACACTTTTCTCCCTCCCTCCTTCACCCCCTCCTTTTCTCCTTCCCTCCCTCCCCTAAAAAATCTGCATACCTACTTAGCCTTTCAATGGAAAGATCTCTGGTCAGAGAAAGCTGGAAATTGCTTTTCCAGCAAGAGGTGACCCATTTACTCACTCTTTGGTGGCTGCACTGAGGGTGAGAAGGCTGCAAACGTGTCCTGGGCAAAGTGGTGCGACTGGAAGTCCAAGGCACCCTTGGCTGTGCCTTTCAAGGTCACCAGGACAGGAGCCGCAGCTCCTGGAGCCTTCCTTCAAAAGGGAACAAAGAAAAAGGTGCTGTTTTCTGCAGTTTCACTCCCCATGATGCCTCCCTTACAGCATTAACAACTTTCCAAGGCTTTTTGCACAGAGTGGTTCTTACAGCGGGGAATAAGTCACAGCTGCTTGGAGCTTACAGTGCCAGGAACAGAACGAAGGAATAAATGCTTGGGGCATTACAGAAATTTTCATCTTCTTAGTGGGTTCTAGCTCCATCTGGCTTTGACCTGATGGCTGGGGATCAGTATCTGGCAGATGTCAGAGCACTCCTCAGGAGTCAGGGGTGCTCTCAGGTACCTGAGTGATTAGTCTGTAGGTGCACAGATGGTGGCAGAACAGAGGCTTATGTCAGGCTGCAGAAGTAGCTGATTCCCTGGTACGCCAATAGTGAGCACATCCTTGGCAGTGGTTTCTCTGACTTGCCTTGAACAACTCCCATGGTGAGGTGATCTTGTCAGGAGAACCAGGTCCCTGGGCTTTCTGTGGCCAAACTGACTCCACGTAGCTCTGGGCTTTTGTGTGTAACATGGAATGTGGGTATTGTCCTGTAGGACAGTTGTATGAGGTCTAGCGAAGGCTCAACTCACTGAGCTTGGGCTGGACCTCTGACACGTGTCAGAGTACAGAGCAGGTCATTCCCCGTACTCACTGGAGAGGTGCAGATACTGGCAGAGGGTGTTTTTTTCTTTCTTAAGATGGGTGCCTGAACTAGACACAGTAGGAGTTTTTGTCCCTATCTTTCAATACGGACTGAAAGAGCCTTGACAGCTTCAACGAGAAGATGACTGAAATGAGAGCCGTGCTGAATCCGTCAGGATTAGTCCTGCATGAGGCTCGTGGTGAGCTGGGGTACGCGTTGGCCAGTGCGCTAATCCCCAGGCTGCATTAGGGCATCCATTACTGACTGCTCTGAGACAAGACAGTCGTCCTGCTCAGGAAGCCTTAAAATCCAGCTGAAAGACTACCTGAGGAGATATAAGTGCACTCTAGGGCTAATGACCATCACTGGCTTTTGATGACTCATCCAGAAACGGAAAATGGGGTGTACTTTGCAGAGAGATGCCCTCCAGGGAAGGAGATTTGGTTTCCCAGCCTGGGCAAATGCCAAAAAGGAGCAAGGCTGTGAGGAAAGCAGGTTCATGTTCAGAGGTAAAGGGATGTGTAGACTCTTGTGTTCAAGAAGGGAGGGCCGTAGGAGAAGGAGGCATGGGCAGGTTTCTCCGTGCCTTGAAATGCTGAGAAGACTGCTGACTCGGAAGGAGTGTCAGATGAGGAGAGCCTCTGGACAGAACAGGCAACAATGAGCAATTTGGGTGATCTGAGGAACCCACTCCAGGGTCTGCAGCCACCCACTGCCTGAGAGGTTGGGCACAGTGGGAGATGCCATCCAGAGACCTGCTGCTGGAGCTGGGACGAGGCTCGGTGCAGATGTGCTTGGCTGATCAGTATGTGCAAACCAGCAGTTTCAGTCCATGGGTGACGTTCTGGCATCTGGCCAGATGAAGCTGTAACTGTGGTGGGAATCTGCAAATCAGACTGTCCTTGGTGGAAACTGTGAACCCTGAGCACCTTGCTGTTACTTGATGCCTTAATCAATTTACATGGCTGTGCACTGAATGTGCTAATCAGCTCACAGCAGAAGATATCATAAAAAAGGGGGTTTTGTAATGCAGAGCTGATAAAAAGTGTGGTTTTACCTATTTATTTATTTAATATGGGTTTCATCCAGTTACAAGACAAGCTGGCCTTTATAAACCTCATAATATATGAGGCCACATGCTGGATTTGGTTGCTCTGAGTTTTGAGTCACAGCCATAGGTATTCCTTTAGCAATAAATAATACATTTTTATTTCCAGTTGCATCTAATCAAGGTTGCAGAAAACTTTCCCGTAGCCCAGCAAAAAGTGTTTACAACAATCATCTCACAAGAGCAACTCTGCAACAGCAGCTGCCAGAACACTGTCCTCTTCTTTTATAGTATAATAAATGACAAAGACAATCTGCAAGAGAACACTGAAATCTACAATTCACTCAGTTACATTTCAAGGGTGTGCCAAGAAAATATTGGATTGAAGCAATTAACAATGTTTCTGCTTTCTCCACATTCCAGGAAAATTAGAAGCTATGCTCTACTTTTACTGCTATGTTTTTATCTACTTTATTTCATCCAATGGTTCTATGGCAGCCAACCAAGAGCTGGCATTGTCTCCTAGCTGTATCAGAAAGGAGTGCTTTGCAATTCGCTGCGAATAAATAGGATTTTGTTGAGGACTTTTTAACTAATCATTGACCTGCTGGCATTTAACCTGAAAAATTTATATAGAAAATAAAAGCAATGGAAGTGAATCTCCAAAACCTATATTAAAAGTGTGACATTGAACTTTAAACAGGTGATGGTCACTAAATGATCAGTCATGACTTTTGAATCTCCTTGCTTTGTGGAGAAGAAAGTCTGTAACAGGTTATGTTTCTCATTACGTCTGATAGCAAATTGCTCCATAACTTCAGTGCAAAATGTTTTGCATCCTGATCACAGCTACTGGCTGTTGGGACAGATGTTTTGACTGTTTTTTTCATTTGGTTGGGTTTTGCTTGGTTTATTTGGTTTTAGTATTGTAAAACAATGTGGGGAGAGCTCTTCCACTGTACAAGTCAGGAGTTTGCCACTGCAATAGTGCAGCAAGTAAAGCATCAGTTCCATTCAGCTGGTTCTGGTCATGCTGTTACAGCCCTGTGGGGGGCTGGTGGAGTTTCTACATTGTTGTTTTTCTTCCCTCTTGTTCCAGTTTCTCATGCTTTCACCAGCCCTAGTGTTTCTCAGGTGGTGGATGAAGGCTTCAACATTCAAGAATTTGAAAAAAAGATTTGTGTTCCAGACTCCTATTATGGACCACGACTCTCATTCCCCCTTACTGTTGAACATGCCAATGCTCTTCTTCATGCTTTTAGGAATGAACAGGTACGTTGCAACTAGTTTGATTTCTTCTTACTTATTTTGTATCTCTGCCAAGTTGTAGCTCCACAATCAGCTGAATCCAATGTAAGGCTAAACTGATGCCCAAGGAGATATTTTTCCTCTCCTTTCCATCTCATTACCCTTTCCTGCTGGCTCCATGTGATCACACAGGTACATGGTGGAGCTGTCTTGGGCTGGAAGCTAACACAAAAAAATCAAAAGCAGTGAGTTCTCAGCCAGAATAGTTCCCAGATTTAATCACTACTTGGTTACATGACCACCAGAGACAGCACTGGGGAGGGGGAAAGGTCTAGTGGGGACCTCCTCTTCTAGCACTGAGATTACAGTGATCACGAAATGGGAACCCTTAGCAGCTGTAAGGCAGGGGTTGTCAGTGAGGGTGCAGGACTGGGGAAGGTATCCTAAGCTAACCTAGAAACTAGTTTCCATCTTCTTCTGGGTTGTGCGGTTTGGTTTTGGTGGTTTTTTTTCCCCACCCCATCCTTTTTAGAGGAATTGAGGTGCAAGGGTTGTTCACCTCGTTCCAGTGTGCAAGACTCCACCACCATGGAAGAGTGAATATAAAGCATCACTAAGGTAGTGGAACGGGGTGACAGCACTAATCTCAGGTAGTTGCTGCCAGCAGCTGCCCGGGCACTGAGAAGGCTGTTCCTGATTCTCTGTCTGTGTTCCTGCACAACGATATACTGTATATAAAGGATAAGGGTCTATCTTGCTTTTCAATTTACTAAATAATGGTGGTTTGGGGTTTTTTTCTGTAATTTCCTGTGGAGGGAAAACGTAGCAAAATGTAAAGTGCATGATAAACAAGCCCACCCAGACTTCACCTTACTGTCAGCTTTCTTTTACTATGGTTTGCATTTTATTAAGGAAACGTTTATATGTAATTGGCCTTGTTTGCTTTAAAAACATGAATCTTGAAAAGTCAGTCTGTGGCTCATCTCCTCTACCAAACTTCCTCAGAGCTGTGTTTGAATTAAGTGCCTTGAAAATCTCTGTCTGACAAAATTACCACAAAAAGCATTAGCAGAGAAGGCTAAAAGCTTCCATGTTGTGTTCTTGTAACATCTTTACAGCAAACAGGAAAATAACTTTTAACAAGGCAACCTTTGCTGGAGTTTCCCTCTCATTATTTTTGCAATTTGCTGAAATATCATTTATGGCATTTGGGGGTTTTTTGGTGGTGTGTTTTGTTTTGTTTTTACTGGCAGCTAGAACATCATCCTTTTTTTTTTTCCCCAGTTTCTTTGAAGAGATGACCTTATGCAATGATTCTGAGTGCTTTATTACTCAGTCTCTTATCCTTTCTGTAGATATGAAGAGTATAAACAGTACACTAGGAATGAAATAGCAAAATATGTAAAGCAAGTTCATTAAAGGCTCTATATCCATTCCCCAGGATGCAAGTACAAAGCCATGAACATTCCTAATTCCCAGCACTAAACCATATAGCCTATAGTCATGTCTGGAGCTCTGTAGTATAAATAATCTTGGCAATACGTGTCTGGTATTAATAAAGCAGACAGACATATTGCTAATTCTAATAAGTCTTCCTTTTCTCCCTGTGTTTTTTTTTTCCTCACAGCTGCTTCATGCCCGCTATGTACTGCAGCTGCTATGTGAAACTAAGAAGGTTCTCAAAGAGATGCCAAATATCACCCATCTTTCAACTTCCTACTCCAAGGAGATAACTGTGTGTGGTAAGATGCAGAGAAGATAACTGCTTTGGGCTACGGACTGATATTCTAAGGGGTTAGAGAATGATGCAGACATTTCCAAATGTTGCCATTACAAGAAAGTTCTCAATGCTTTTTTTCTTCTTCCCACCCCCCCCACATGCATAAATTGGAACAAACGAAAAAAAAAGGTTTCTGAGTCATGCTAAGTGTATTTTAAGAAAGCCCCTCACCTCCTCGTTTCTTATTTAACATTTCTGAATGAGTCAGTATTAATTCAGCTAATACTGCAGTGTAGCTTAAATGTTCCTGCACTTCCATTTCTAAAATGCCGCCAAGTATTTTGATCACCGGCTGCAAGTCTCACCACTTTCTCCTCTTACTAAGAAAAAGACTTTACCATCATAATTTACTCAGTAACAGTAGCAAACAAGACCTTTCATTGACAGCATGACTAACTAGAATAAATTGAAATTATAATAAACCCTCATTTCTAAAGAGACCCACGAGAATGGATCAGTCATTATACAACCAATAAATTAGTCTCACAGAATGATGTGATGTGCTACAAGGTGTAAAGAACTAGGAGCTCATTGCCTGTCTATTTTGTTATGCTTTTGTAAATTATGGATAAAGGGATGCAGTGTTCTGATTTGCCACAGAACGTGGTAGCTGCAAAACAGCACAGTAATGGTGACGTTAACTCTTGACAGCTAGCAGTGTGTGCTGTGTGTCATAGTAAAGTGGTATAAGGAAGGCTACTATGACACATGCAAAACAAATAACATTTTTTAGCATGTGGTTATGCACCCACTTGGATTGCCAGGAAAGGGTTTGTTTAAATGAGGTTTTGTATAACCAGTAATTTGTTAACCAGACTAACAAAACCTCTCTCGAAACCAAGGAAACACAGATTCATACTTTTTTGCTACAGAGCATGTTCTTATTAAACAAAACATCCCCTTCCTGCCATTGAAGCTAATAGCTTTTGTAACCAGAAAGATCCTCTGCAGAAGATTAAAGACCAATTTTTAGATGTAATTGGTCCAAAATGTTGATTTCTTTAACATAAAGTATCCCTCTCCCCATTCGATTTTAATTTCAAATTAATAATGCAGATTAAATACACACCTGAAATATTGCATCCACATGTGATGAAAAACTATCATAGCTTGAAGGACTTCGGCTGGCTCATAATTAATAAGAAGTGGCACAGAAAACATGTAGACAGGATAAAAATGTCACGTCTTTCCTACTCATTGGTGGTGAAAGCATATTATCACAAGATAGGTTTTGAAATCGTTCTGTGGCTTTGTGGTGGTGAGTCACAGGCGTGAGAAGGTTGGTTTTGTGAACGTGAAATTCCGTCACGTGCAGAGAGGAGCTATGCTGCAGCAATCCTTTGTGTTGGGTGAAATCCCCCTGCCTGTTCCAAAATAAACCTTGCGGAAAGGGCCAAATGTGTCGTTCCTGTGGCCTTAGCACTGAGGCATACAAGCACGGACAGTGCTTAGCACTCTCCATCAAATCCTGCCTGTACTCATCAAAACCTGGCCCTGAACCAGACAGGTGTTCAGTCGTGCTGTATATAGTGGGCTACATAGTAATGTCTTTTAGTGGCATTTTCTGTTTTTCAGGTTCATAGTATGTTTGTTCATCTTACTGCCATTTCCCTGAGTGAACCTTTGGCCATGTGACTAGTCTGATCTTCAGATCCAGTTGGAAAGACAAAAACTTTATGCAAGACAATTGTGTACTCTTTTAAGTATTTAATTGCTGGATTTTACAAGCAGCTTCAGCATGTGCCTTAACATGAAGCCAATTCTAATACAAGGCAAATTAAAAAAGTTTTTTCCTCCTTTGTGAGAAAATAAATAAATAAATAGGAAAATAATGTTTTTGTTTCTTGTAGGAGATTTGCATGGAAACCTGGACGATCTTTTGCTGATATTCTATAAGGTAAGTAGGCAGTCCGTGATGTAGCATTTTCACTTTGTGACTTGTTGAGAACATGTATTTACGTCTGATAGATTTATCACTGTTATAACTGTACATGTGGTGTGCGTATACCACCCACACAAATCTTGGAACATATGAATGGTGGTGTCTTTGTTATAGCTTTTCCTTCTCCATATCCTTCTGCTCACTGTGAAGGAGGAGATCCAGGAGATCTTTCTCTTCCTAAATGTTGAACTGGAGCATGAACCAAAACTTAAGAGAGCTCCTTGCAATGTCTCCAAAGTCCTACCACTGTTTTATATTCCATATTGACCAAAGTCTTCTAAAATCAGAAGCTGTCTTAGTTCCTGACGTAACACCACACCATGGATGATTTTGGCCCTCCAGAAAAAAAGCAGAAGCTTTCATTTAGGCCTTCCCTTGATACCTGCAAAGTGGGGTTTTTATTATTATTTGTTTACAGGAAGTAAAAAAAAAAAGGAGTGCTATCTATGTAAAAGCTTTTTAAGTCTTGGAAGCAATCCATTATTCTGCACAATATGGAAATACCTTGGGCACCCTTTACATACACTTGAACAGCTGCTCACTTTTTAATGTTAAAAAAGCATAGCTCTGTTTTACTTATGTGAGGGGAAAAAAAAAAAAAGCTCCAGGCTGTCTTTTCTACAATTGTATGTTTAACTGAAGATGCGGGAAATTTCCTATATTTAGTTTCACATTTATCTTTAGCATGAATCACTGCCTTTCATTTAGCAGATACTCTATGTGATTTGAGCTTTCCGGGGAAAATGGTTTGTGTCTGATCCTTACACGTTCATCTGCACTGAATAGACTGAAGTGAGCTAAACCAGGTGTTTAGATGATGTGTTTCCCCCCTGCTTCCAACTTTATTACACTTGATCTGACACTAGTTGAACAGAAACGTGGTTTTGCCCAAGTGCATACCTGAAGCCTATTGAAGTATAATCAGACCTTTTTACAGAGTTCTGCTTTTCTTATAAATCAATCAATTATGTTTAGCTGGTCCTTGGCTTGCAGTCTTTTAGCCATTATTTTAATTAGAGAGTCTTCCTTTTTGCAAGTGGAATGAGAGTATGACACAGATTGGTTTCATATGCAGGACCTGGAATTGGAAAAAGAACTGTTTTGAAGCTAAATGCTCAGATATAGTTATATTTACCACTGCAATCAGCCTGAGTTTTAGTCTTTTGGAGTAAACAACGGATGATTCTTTTTCCCCCTCTTTAATGCATGTTATGAAGAGAAAAAACCTCTAAGCAAGTACTAAAGCCTGACTTAAGTAAACTCAGAGCCAAAGCCCCCATTGACTTCAGGCACTAGAATTTATCCCCCATTGTTCTCTGTTAAGCTTCTAGGGGAGTCCTTCCACCAAACTGAATAAAACGGACAAATATTTTGTCATTTCAAAGTGGCTGAGGAAATAGAGAGCACATGACAGAGCTGCTTAGTTATTTAAAAGCAAATTAAATGACACAGTATTTTCTGTCCCCTCTGAGCAGTTTACTCGACCGAGCAGCCAACCCAGTCAGTCTCTGGGATCCTTTTTTTTTTTTTTTCCTGCTTCCCTAACTCTGTTTCAGTTGAAAAGGATTTCTTCCTCTGACCTGGTATGAACCACTTTATAGCCTTAAACAAGCGGTGCTGTGAAGACGGTAGCGATGGCAGCTCTATGCAAAGCTGAAGTGGCTGCTGCAGCATTTTGGAGGCCTTTGTGAAGAGCAGGTGCCTCGAGCCTGTGACTCTGTCCAGGGAACTTTTATCACAGCCCTTTTACAAACTGCCAACAGCAAACACACCGAAGCTAGCAATCTGCAGCTTATCGATACAATGCCAGTTGTAAAAGTATGTGTAATTCCTAAACCTAGTTTGAGTGAGGCTAAGATGATGACTTCTTTCTCAATAGCCAGTTTGTAAGGTTTATTCAGTCTCTGCATTAATCTCCATTAAATTACAGCATTTCCTGAAATTCCTTGAAACCCTTAAATTTTAAATTATGTATTGCTAAGTTAAATTGTTAAATGGATGCTACAGATAGAAACAGCCTGAAGCTGTAGAAAATGTGAATGACAAACGGAAGTTAATTAATCACTAACCCAGCAGATACAATAATGATGCCCAGCAGCAAGCTGCTAATCATTAGAGGGCCTTGTTTGCCTCTGACATGTCAGAGGCTGCAACAGCCTTTAATTTAGTTTTGCTCTTATTGTTGGTCAAAACCACAGAAAAGGAAATAAAAATTTTGCATGAGTGTGGGACAAAAATAAAGTGTCGCATTGAAGTTGGAAGCCCAAAACAAACTCTCATTTAAAACCAAGAGGTTTGGGTACGCTTTTCCAAAAGAAGAATGACAGAGTCTGGAGAGTGCTCCAGTAGATCTGTCTTTCCGTAAGATCTGCAGTTACAGAGTGGCCGTGTGTATATTGGCAATCTGCTGGTGACTCACGCGCCTGTCAGTTTTAAGGCAAAGCTTTTATTAATTCATCTTTCCAGGAACTGCCTCTGAGTCTCTTCTGTCTGTTCCACTCCTGAAATCCGTCCTTTCTTTTTTAAAACAACTACAACCCACTGCATTAGCAGAGTGTCGTAAATTGCCACTCCTGTGAGCACAGAGCAACCACGCACCTCTTCTGAGTTAACTTGGAGGGAGCTGGGGACAGGCTATGGCAAAATCCAAGCAAGCTGCATTTACAGCAGTCAGGACTGTGCTGCTGTGGGAATCAAGAGACCAGGATTCACTACTGCATCCCGACATAACAGGGCAGAACACTCATTGGGACAAAAAAAAAGAGATTTCCTAATGGCTTCAGATTAAATGTTTAATTGAGTCTCTGGCCAAATAATGTATCCTGCAGCACACCTGCTAAGGCAGTACACCGGGGAATGCCATAGGAACATAGGAAGTGCTGGACACCGACGCAGTAGCTATATTCGGGAAGTGAGATGTATTGATATGCTGCCAAACCTGTTAAGAATGGCCTCCACAGTTGTAATGTGGTTTTATAGATGTTCTATTGATAATTCTTGCACGTGTCAGTTGTGAAAACAGAGGTTTCCTTTTTCTAATAAGTCAAAATTGAAATAATATTTCTGATACTCGGGACTGGAAATGATGAAGCTACACAATTGCTGCTATACTTTCTGTAAGCTGATGGCATCCACTGACATGTTGATAACTAATCTAATGAAACACACCATCAAGTCACAATACTAGCTTTTGATAAGTCACCATTCATAATAAAGCATTGCTCTGTATCTTCAGAAAAAGTAAGGTAGGAAAAACATTTATGTGCAGCCTCTCGGTTTTGTGAGCAATGTAGTGCATCTTCGCCCTGGGTGGGGGCAAAGTGCAATGTGAGTAAAATTCAAGTAGCGCTTTCAGGATTAAAGCAACTGGAATTAAGGTTCTTCAGAGTTCTGTATTACGATTTTATGTCCTCTGGACTAGTCTTTCTTAGAAGTTTCAGAAGCATACACTGTGAACAATGTAAATCTGTGAAATCCATTTTCTTGCTGTGTAAGGAAACATAAGAACCTTCAGACTTGTGTCAGAAGATAATTCTTCATGGATTTCTTGTCTTCCATTCAAAATGAATGGCTCCTTTCTACTTGCAAGTGTATAACTTCCTGGCAGCAGTTGCATTAACAGAAAAGTATATTTTATTGGAAGAATAATGTTCCCATTGGTTCCTTTCAATTTTATTTAATAGGTAGAGGAAAGGATTAGAGATGGCATCATAAGAACAGTCAGAGAGATCATCTGTCCTCTGATGGTTTGTACAGGTTGTCTGATGTAGAAATTTTTTGTTCTAAGCAGCGGAAATAAAGAAATGCTGCATTTTAGATCTCTGTATTGTGCAAGTCTTTTGCAGATTTTATAGCAATGTGATCTCATTTGAAATGCTATTTCCTGTGTTACAGTAGCACAGAAGCATCTCTAAATGTCCTTGGTTTTGTTTCCTTCTGCAGAATGGTCTGCCTTCAGAACAAAACTGTTACGTTTTTAACGGCGATTTTGTTGACAGAGGGAAAAATTCTATGGAAATAATTATAATCCTGTTTGCATTTCTTCTTATCTACCCCAATTACCTACACTTGAATAGAGGAAACCATGAAGACTACATCTTGAATCTGAGGTAGATTTTAGGGGGCAGGGGAGGATATCTGGCCTTTCACTAGAAACATTGGAGCTTTTGAATGCTGCTTTAGCCACTGTGACACTCTAAAACAGAAATAATGTTTTATTAGGTATTCAGGGGTAGCTCTGCTTCTTGAAGATGTGTGAGTGGGGCAAGAACATCTTCATTACACACAGGCACTCAAATGGGAGTCATGCCTTGTCTCTGACTGAATCACAGTCTGCTGAAGTCAATGGGCTTAGTGCAGCTTCCAGAGTACCAGATCTGGGGAAAGGGGATGGATGGAAGGATTATATTTTAGTTAACGCATTAGCTTTTTTTCCACAGTATGGTAAAAGACATAATATTATGCAGTATAATGGAATCAGTAAACCAGGAGCTGACATTTCACTTAACTTTAGACTAAGATGTCACTTCCCAGGCACAAGAGGTGGGTAAATATCCTAACTTCAACGCCCTGGAGGTCCATTAGTTGAGAGGTGTCAGTCTACCCCACTGCAGGATCAGTTGAGACCCTGTTTTCTAATACAGATATTTGTACTCAGCTGTACAATTCTCAGTCATTTGGTGACTGACTGGTGGGTAACCTGTTGTACCCCTTCTATCATTTGTTGTGTGCACGCAGAATATATTGCTCTTTAGCCAAGGCATAAACCTGGGTTAGAGGCACAGTTTCAAAGCCTGTTAGTGATCCATGTAAGCGAATCAGTTTCACACGATGACGCCTTTTTCAGCACTTAATTTTAAAAAGAAAAAAAAAAGGAAGGGGGAAAACAAACCAAAGCTCCACACAACACTAATATCAGTTACTCTGTCTACAAGGTAGGAAAATTCCCACCCAAAATAGTGGAAAATATTAACTAAGTCTGTGATGGTAAGAAGTGCAAAGATGCATTCCTGTGCACGGCTCTTTGCCGGACATTTTGATTAGCAGTGCTGCACATCAGTAGATTGGAAAGCTGCAAGTTAGGGTGTTGTGAAAATGCCCCTCGTGCCAAGGATATCTTGGTGTTAAAAGAATAAGGTCTCAAAATCCTTGTCCCTTGTGGGGGAAAAGATGTTATAGATGACACCATCGATAATAAAGTCAAGTGATTTAGAACAAAAACTCTGTGGAGATTTTGGGGGAATTTTTGTCCATCATCAGGTTCCTTTGACACTTCTTTCTGGTATCTAAAAGGTAAAACTGCTACATTATTTAATTTAGATGGGAAAAAGGCCACTTAATAATTATTGGTTGGGATTCTGCTCCTGATTTCTTGTGTGTAAAATAAATCAGTTTAAGTCAATTCTTGAGAGAGAGCAGAAGAAAAGACACTTAAACAGAGGTTAGACAATGGCAGGAGAGAAAGAGGGATAGAAAACTCGTGGCAAACACTACAGAAAATCGTGCAGAAGGGGCACACTGAAAACAGTTCATGATGTTGTCCTGTTTTCAGATACGGCTTCACAAAAGAGGTTTCAAAGAAGTACAAGGTAAGATTCCTTCCCCTATACTTTCTTTGTAATTTTGCACGTGTAAAATGAGACCTGTGTAAACAAGGAATCTTCCAAACAGTTTATTCAGGTGTAGTACAGGATGACTTTAGTGATGAGATTGATATTGTGTTTTCAGTGAAATAACTGGCAAAACAATTTTAAGTATTAGCCTTTCATGCTCAGAGATCTATGGAACAAAATAAATAACATTCACAAGACCACTCAAGAACATGAAAAGAGGTGAGCATGAAAGAAAAATGAAATGCTATAGCGATAATCAAATGACCCTAAGGTAAATGTCAGAACATGTTTGTCACTGTTGCAGTTCAGGGTGTCACCTGGACAAAACTGTTCAGACTGTGGCAGACACTTGAGCAAAATATTGAGCTTAAAAGCAACAGAATCTGCCAGAATTAGGATATAATATGAGTATGTTTTACAGGACCATGGGAATCAGATTTTGTGTCTTCTGCGAGACGTCTTTAGCTGGCTTCCCCTCGCCACTATAATTGATAGCAAAGTTCTTATCCTACATGGAGGGATTTCAGACACCACAGATTTGGATTTCCTGAACGCACTTGAGAGAAGTAAGGTAAGAGGTTGTGTTCACGTGCGCGTAATTTTGTTTTCATTAACAAATTTAGCAGAAGAAATGCTAAGATGAAGTTCTTTGCTTTAAGAAAGGAAATGGCTGCTGTATAAGGCATGTAAGGAAAGAGTCATGTTTTTTTTCCAAATCAGTGTTTAGGAAGGAAGGTTTCAGTAGGTGTTGGGAGCCAATTGTTTGGATGCTGTAAAGTAACGTGTCTTTTGACTTCAAAATAGCTAAAAACACTTTAGATACCACCTTTCTGCAGGGATGACATGTAAGCGGAAAAGTATGAAAATTACTTAATTCTCAGGCATTTCTAAACACTTTAGAAATCAATCTAGCCACATCTTCTTAGCACTGCCTTTGTCCTGGGGCTGTGCTTCTGCCACCGGTTGTGTGGGGGAAGTTCTGCACCTGTGGGACTCTCCCATGGCAGCAGCTGAGCTTTGCACATGTGAGAGAGCCTTCCCAGTGGGATCAAACTTCAGGACCTGGTCTTGAGAAAACAGAAGCTACTGCTTTTCAGGGATTTAGAAGACAGAAATATCCTTCTTTTCTTTTCTTTTTTTTTTCCTGGAATGGTGAGCAGGTCTTTCAAATCGGTGGAAGATGCTGTGGGATTTGGACAACTAAACTGAGATGTCTTCTTGTGAGCAGGGTGCTTAAGTTCCTTATGAGCAATGGAGACCCAGCAGATCTGGTGGAGATCCATATCTTATAATTGCTCAGACACAGGTCTCTAGTGCTGTTTGTGTAAGCACCTCGTAGCTGAGAGATGTCTCCTCTGGCCTCTGCCTGCCTCTGGAGAGTCGTCTTTGCAGGTCTCCTCCACCGGTCTCATTTAGGTCTAGTTCAAATCTGCTCACTTCACGCTAATTCACAGACATGGTAGAGCATCCCAGACAACACAAAACACCTATTTTTAGGCAACCTTGTGTACCTTGTCATTAGTGTCTGTGGAATCTAGAACTATTTCTCTCATCCTCATGTTTTCTAATACAGAAAGAAATGCTTTACAGGACAGTCAGGCGTGTCTCTGTTTCTTAAAGACGTGAAAAAGGGTAATGACTACTTCTGGTCACCGGAGTCTGGGCTCTGTTGGCTATACCACTGTACGCTAAAATTGGGTGCCTAACTACAGATTTAAGTGTCATAACTGTGAGCTGAGTTGTGCCCATGCTTTGGCCATGGCCGGGCTCAGCATGTTACTGATGCAGATATCTGTGAAACGCAGAATTAACAGGTCAGAGTTGCTGCCACAGGAGAGCGTTGCTAATGAGACTTGTGGGCCACAACTCAGGGCAATATCGCTCGAGGCCAACTGATGTATTTTAATTGGTACAGCTGGCAACTGAAAGGTCTCAAATACTGGTCAGTGCACTGGGGAATAACCCTGTGTTTTGCATTTTGTTTTGCATTAGTCCTCTTCTTTGTTGAAGAGTAGAATTGGGGGGGCAGGTGGGGGTTTTGTTGGGGCTTTTTTGTTCAAAAAATGGGCTGGTATGAGAAAATTTCAAGTGAAAAGAAAAGATACCTCTTGGAGAAGAGTCTGTATTTGTGAGCATTCATGGAGCCATAGCACACAGCTCCAAAAAAGCAAATGCCCATGCATATTGGAGGAGGTCGATTTAACAGTAAAAGAGCATGATGTCATATGTTCATCCATTTCATTGTTATCCTCCTGATATTCCATTTATTTTAGCTGAATTAACCTATCAGCCTGTTACTGTATCACGGCAGTAGTGAATGCTGTTTCATTTTCAGCACAGTACACATGCATATTTTCAGTTTCTGGTGAAGCTGGGCACTTAAGTGTCTGCCCTGGTCCCAGACTATATTTGCTGTACAGTGAGACCTGGTGATTGACAGTGGCTTGGAATGAGTCAGTGTATCTTAATAAGAACAAGAGAGCAGCTCTGGAGAGGCTGTCTGCTGCTAGGTATAAAGCAAAAATTCTGCCAGTGCCCAAACACCTGCAGCTTCCACCAAACCTGTGAGTTCAGGACATTATGAGAGCTCAGTATTGAATGCAGGAAATGAGAGGTGTTGTGCCTTTTGGCTGACATCTCTGTATCATCTCTATGTTCTGCTAACTCTTTCTTCTTTTTTTTTTTTTTTAAGTTGAAATCTTTAATGCGGCCACCCAAGTCGCTGAGAGACAGACAGGACCAAGTGAAGGAGAGAATTCCCCCAACCAGATCCACTAAACACATAGCCAGGCGGAATGTTGCAGGGAAAGCACAACACTTGTCGTCATCGGGTTCCACTGAGCCTTCAGGCTCAAATTTGCCTCCAGAACCCACGCCGAAGGAATGGAAACAAGTAGGTGAAACCAAAGACAGATTGATAGTGAGCCTCCCTGCACAAACCACAGGCTCTCTGTTCAGGCAGTACGCTGGAGTCTGAGGGGACCGTCTCTTAACCAGAAAACCATAATTCTCAGGAGTACGGTAGCCAGCTGTTAGGTCTTTGGATGCTTTTTGTAGAGCTGGTAATAAAGGCTTGTGATTTTATGCCTTAAAATTTACTCAGTGTTTTCTTGGCCGTTAGGAGGAGGAAGCTGCTCAGTGTGAGATGTGTTTGCATGCCCTCATGTGGTTGGATCTGTTGGTACATCCCTGGCTGTCAATTTAAATAGGTCAGACTTTGCAATTGTCGATGACAGTAAGCACCTTTTTTTGGCTGAGTTTTTGGCAGTTGACTGCTAATACTGTCCAAAAAAACCCCAACTCCTGAGACCTACAGGCTGATTACTCAAGAGTGGGAATTTTTTGTCCTCTGACAGTTCATTTCCTCTTGAATATTAGAGGCAATATGGAGCTTTTGTCATGCTATAATTTAATAAATTGTGACAATTTGAAAAGCTTAATTTGCACAGCAATTTAGAAACCCAAAATTGAGTTGTGTATAAATTTATTTTTCTGAGCTCCCATTCAGACAGCTGCTTTAAGGGGCACACCCTTTCGTTTTGCTTCCTGAGAAGAAAATTCATGTCTGAAAATGTGATTTCCCAAGATACATATCTGACCTAGAAATCAATGTAGCGAGCACAAGCAGCCCCTCAAATTTGACACTCACCCAGCCAACCAGCCAAGCCTCCAGTGAGCCCCAGTCACAAAGGTGAAGTGGAATGTGTAAGTGTAAACCTTGTACAGTTAAGTTTAAACAAACACATTTTGCCTAATATTTGCTACTGACTAGAATTAGTAGGTTAGGTGACTTCGAACCAGGGTACTTCATCGTCGTGTGTAAAATCTTGGTTTGAAACATGAGCTAACCCAAGACACTAAAGCCAAAGGCAGCTCTTGCCACGCTTAGAGCAGGCACTCCCAAGCTTAGTTTAGGTAAAACCACCAGCCCATGTGGTAATCAGGTCTGTGCTGGGAAACAGAAAATGCCTCTCACGGCTACATGTGAAGAAGGCAGCTATTACTCATGTTGAACTAGCCCAAGTACCATTCCTGGTGCACCTACCCCAGTCTGGAAACTTCAGCTGTAAAAGGAGGTACATTTCTGAAGCGCTGTTATTTCATATGAAAAAGTTCATCCAAGATCTAGACAATGTTTCTTGAGAAACCTAGAACAAAAGTTTCAGCCCAAAGGAATGCCTTGCTGAAAGGAAGGAAGGAAGAAAACACAAGGCCTGGCTGTTACCTCAAGGTGTATTTTTTTTTTCTCCCTGGTCTGTGGGGCTTCTGCCATGGCCAGTACTTTAGACAGCCATAGCTTGTCAGTCCTTACCTACTACCAGCCCTCACTCGAGTTTGCTGTTTACAGATCCTTGACATTCTCTGGAGTGATCCAAGAAGCCAAAATGGCTGTACACCAAACAAGGCTCGAGGAGGAGGTTGTTACTTTGGCCCTGATGTTACTGCTGAGCTATTCAGAAGGTATAATCTGAAATTGCTCATCAGGTCTCATGAATTTAAGCCGGAAGGTTATGAGATCAGTCACAATGGAAAGGTAAGACGTTTCCATCTGAAGCAGAATTCTGTGAATTTCACAGGCACATCCACAGTAGCTTTGTCTGGAAAGTTAATTAAAAAAAAAACGAGTGACTTCTTTAAAATGGGTTTTGGGGAATTGTGTGCAAGATTAGACGTTAGAAAGAATGATGGAGTTCTGACAAAAAATTCTTTACAGCTTCAGGGAGTGGAGACTGGCTTATTACTCGTGTGAAAACAAATGAATGTCAACAAAAGCCCTGAGGAAAGTTACATGTAAACACAGTGCAAGAGATGCTCTGTGCCTCTAGAAGTCTTTTAACTTAATAATTTCTCTTCTGGCCCTTCTTTCTGACATGCTGTATCAGAAGGCCAGCAAGAATCCTGAAAAACAGGTCTATCTTAGCAAGAGGTTTCTGTTTAACTGCATGTTATATCACACTGCCCTCTGAACTGAAGTCTTCCTATAACAGGCCAGAAACACAGGTCTGGAGCTCTAACTCAAAAAGTGCAAGAAACATGGTAAACGACATAGTTGCTGATCTCTGGGTTTATATGCAGACACTTAATTTCATAACCTGCATGGTTTTCTAAGATCAGTTTCAGAAATCAGTCTCAAGAAAAGTTGTTCTAGCCAATCCAGTTCCTTTGTTTCCTATGATCAGGTTATCACTATATTTTCTGCCTCTAACTATTATGAAGAGGGGAGCAACCGGGGAGCATACATCAAACTGAACCCTGAACTCATTCCTCGGTTTGTGCAGTATCAAGTCAGCAAGTACACGCTCAGGCACAGTCTTCGGGAGAGGTAAAGCTGTGTGTTGTATGCAGTGAGTGTGTTCTCTCTTTGTATGTGAGTACCTGTCACAAAGCTGTAGTTTGATTGAATAATTGAATAGGCACCTATTTTCCTCGGTTTTCCTTGTTTTTCTATTTTACAATTTAAAAATAATTACAGAAGACAAAACATGTTCTGAGTACTCAGATGCGGTTTCCTGAGAAACTCCCAAAGGTAATCAGATGTGGTTAGCGGTTAGAACAGACAATTGTCTTGTGACTTGTAAGGGGCCTGCACCTGTCTGTCAGTTCTCCTTTATGGCTGCAGCATTAATCTGGCCAAATCCTGTTAGGAATTGAGTCCAAAAAGTTTATCATGACAGCCTTGCCATGCCTAGCACTGTGGTCAGATTTACTAAAGCAAAGCCGCTTAGAATTACCTGCATGAACTCAATTATCTCATAAGTTCAGATTATTCTTATGGGGCTTTGTTTTGTTGGTTTTGTTTTTTCTTCTCTCCAGTGTTGTCTTTTGGTGACCCTAAACATGTGAAAGGATACAAGACTTTTATAATACATGTCGAAAAGCATGAAGTGCTAGAGGATTTAAATCCTGTAATGATCTGCCCTGCGTTTTTTTTTTTTCCTCCTAGGGTGGGTACAATTGAATCAACTGCCTTAAAGTTCTTACGAGAGAAGATTTGTGCTCACAGGTCTGAACTCACTAGTGCTTTTGCACAGTATGACCCCAAGGGCACAGGTAACGCTACCTCACTTTCCAGTTGCCACCATGGGGAAAAGACCTCCCATCCGTGTGGGGAGGCAAAGGGGACAAACCCCATGGAGAGGGGTCCTGCCTGCCAGTGGGAGGCTGGAGGGCAGCAGAGTCTGGCTGATCTGATGTTCTTCCTGAGCACAGAGGAGGCGTAGGTGTTGGCAAGCGCTTAGCCCCAGAAAACAGCTTGAGGGGATGAAGCTTCACGTAGGTGTAAGAAAACAACTGCAAGACATGGGCAAATAAGGAAATGGTGTTTGTTGTTGGGCAGAGAGTTTGGGCAGACAAATCCAACTCCAGAAACTCTAGGGTCATCACCCTCACTTAGGAGTGTCTTCAGTTGTCAGACGGGAACTGGGGTCTCAGGTAGGGGTGAACTGGTCTCCTTCTGAGTCTGGGAGATATTTGAGTAAAGTTGTCCGGCTGTGCCACTAGGAGACACACGCTCACCCATCAGCTGAAGAAAAGTCACTGGTAAGTTAGTATAAGAAACTTTTGTGTAGGAGCAAGGAGTTAGTGATTTCTAGCACAAGTACAACTTTTCCTCATGACGGCTTCTCACTTGACTGGGTTGTCGTCATTGCCCCCAAAAGGGCAATCCATAAGCCATGGTAGTTTCTTTGGCCACTGAGCAACTGTTTAACACATTTGTCTTGTTGGGTTTTCAGTGGCATAGGTATCTATAATTGGAGCTCAGCTCAAATCTGATGTACTCCTCATGGCATAACCTGTTTTTCTCAAAAGGTATTAAAACATGCTGACCATCATAATAGCATCACGAAGCTGTTGAAGTTGGAAGGGACTTGTGGAAATGTCTAGTCCAACCCTGCTGCTTGTTGTTATGAGGGGTTTTTTTTATCCCAGGGTTAGGAGAAAATGTTTGGTTTGCAGCTGTTCTTAAAAACAGCAGAAGGCATGCTGGTGACTGATCTGTGCTGTGTCACGTACCGCTTGTAACCACAAACGGATCCCTTCTGGCAGGTGCGATTTCTGTCAATGACTGGGCGGCAGCGATGGAGTCTGTCCTGCAGCTGAACCTGCCCTGGAGGATACTGCGGCCTCAGTTGGCGCAGCTGAGCCCAGATGGAAAAGTTGACTGCATGTCCTGTTTTGGTGATTTGAAAATAGCCCAACCTGTAAAGGAGGTAAGGAGGAAAATGCCTCCTGGCAAACCTTGGAGGAACAGCTTTTGGTACAACTTGAGGCATAAGACAGTGGTTTGGCCAATCAGGCAGACATCCACAGCTGAACTAGTTGCTGAGCCTCCTTTTATAGTCACTGGAGGGAAACAAGCACTGTGAGGGTACGAATCATCATTCCCTGCTAAGGTAGATGCTTAATATAGGTTGGATGAATCACAAGCTGGAACTGCTTCTTACTTTCCCTTGACTCTCAAGGGTGTTTAGATAATATAGCTGAGGAGATGTGACAAACCCTACCCAGAGCACTCAACCCTCGCTCTTTCAGATGAGCTTTTCAAATGTGTTCCAGAGCCAACTCAGGCACCTGTAGGAGGGAGTTACATTTATAGATGGACTTTCAGATGTTTAATGGTAGCTGAGGTCTCTTCTACAGAGTCCAGTTGATACCCAGTGGCTGCACAGTGCTTTGGTAATTAGCTGTTTCCATCATCTTCCTAAACAGCAGGATCCATCACATATGTACAGTGAAACGTTGTGAGTTCATGGAGTGCAGCATCTTCCCTAGATTACCCGTATTTCCACAAATAATTACTGAAGGTAGGAGGTGTGAAACGCTCTTTTCCCCTGTGCCCCACCATCTGAAAGTGACAAGTTTTAGCTGATTATTCCTCAGGGCAAGGCACAATGTTTCATTGCAGGGAACTTGAGCATAAGGATATATTTTTTTTCAACATTTGAGAAGTTAAACTGGGAACATCTATTTGTCCAGTGCATATTCTGTTGGTTAGACTAAGTCAAACCAAGGTTTGACTGGTTTTCTGTATGGGATTTCACAACCAGGTTCAGCCAGCTTTGGCGGAAACACTATGCAGATACAGAAAGGATCTGGAGATCATCTTTAACATCATTGACCAAGATCATTCAGGTAAGACTAAGTAACTTCACTGTATCAGCTCTAGGCAGCCCATACTTGTTATCTTTCCCCACTGTGTTTCCTCCTTAAGGATTCTAAATATAGAGGAAGCAGAGGTGATGTCATTTTTGCAGTTTAGTGAAGACTAATTTAAGCAGTCAGGCTGTAACCATATAAAGGACAGTATACAGAGCCTAATTTGAGACAAAATTCTCACATAACCCATCTCCAGAACTGGCTTCACTCTTTTGGAGGCTTTTTCTCCCTTCCACTCTCACTCGCAGTATTTAGCGCTTTTTCGGTTTCGCTGTTGAAAGTGTTAGATCATTACCTGAAGTAAAAATGTACTTTGGTCACAAAAATCACAACACACACCCAAGCCACCACAGGCAGGTAATTTTCTTGCAGTGGAAGAGTGCGCACGTATGTCTGTGTGCATGTCGGAAGGGACGGCACTGGAAAAAGCAATCTGCTGTCTGTCTCCTGTAGGTCTGATCTCTCTTGAGGAATTCGGCCAGACATGGAAACTCTTCACTTCTCACCTGGGTATCGTATATAATGAATCCCTTGACAAGATAGTCCTCAGCATGGACTACAACAAAGATGGCTATATTGACTTCAATGAATTTTTAGAGGCCTTTCACGTGGTTCATAGACTACAGAAAAAGGCAGACTCGTGAAAAGGCAGTTCTTGTGGGCTGTCTTGGAAGCTCACCTTCCTGTCATTAAACAGTCTGTTAATCCCACTTCCAGACTGACTGACAATGGGCTGCTCGATATGGTAAGCATTGCAGTCACTGTATGCCTTCTACTAATGAGACAGAAGACATGAAAACCCACTACTCCTAGTGTGACTGTGTCACTGCCACATCAGTACCTTACAATTTATCCTCATCCTTGGTGGCGTCTCCCCCACCACTCTAATTTGTGAACACTGCCAAGGTCACACCTATAACCCTGTGGGAAGAGAAACTTTGGTTTCTTTCAGCAGACCTTAGCAACAGCTGAGAAATGGCACTGATGGCCACAAGGAACATATCAGACTTTCCTTGGGGATGTAACAGGCACGACGGAGGCCAGCTATGGACCATCAGAACTATCTAGTTAAAATACATAGTTCTGCATTTAATCCTACTCTTTCTATGATGCAGTGAAATAAAAACATTCCAGGTTGTCATGGTTTAACCCCCACTGGCAACTAAGCATCACACAGCCGCTCGCTCACTCCCCTCACAGTGGGATGGGGGAACAGACTCAGAAAAGTGAGAAAACTTGTGGGCTGAGAGAAAGACAGTTTAATAAGTAAAGCAAAAGCCACACGTGGAAGCAAAGCAAAATGGGATTCATTCACCACTTCCCATGGGCAGGTGTTCAGCCATCTCCAGGAAAGCCGGGCTCCATCACATGTAACAGTTACTTGGGAAGACAAATGCCATCACTCCAAATGTCCTCCCTTTCTTCTTCTTTCCCCAGCTTTATGCTGAGCATGATGCCATATGGTGTGGAATATCCCTTTGGCCAGTTGGGGTCAGCTGTCCCGGCTGTGTCCCCTCCCAGCCTCTTGTGTACCCCCAGCCCTCTTGCTGAAAAGTCCTTGACTTGGTATAAACATTGCTTGGCAACAACTAAAGCATCAGTGTATTATCAACATTCTTCTAATGCTAAATCCAAACCACAGCACTATACCAACTACTAGGGAGAAAACAAACTCTGCCCCAGCTGAAACCAGGACACTATCTATCCTCCTTGAAGTTTACAGACACAACTTAAAGGCATTTAAGCTTGCACTAGATTTCTTCTTGCCACTGGTTATTTTTCTCTATATTTGTTGGGGTTTGGAGCTAATAAAAGTCATAACTCATCACCTTAATGCTAAATCCATAGCATGTTAATGTAACATAATGTAACATACCATAGATCACAAGATAAAGCTTTATCTTCACAGTAATATGTAAGTGTGGTGTCTTTTTGCCTGTATTTTGACGTCTTATACATACCAGAGTACAACATGTTTTTCCTGACAATTAACTGGACTACTTTAACACAAAAAGATGAGTAAGAACACAAAGGTAAAAAAATTTTCATACTAGTGAGCCTAAATATTCTTGCATATACTTAAGCATGCATCCTTTACCAAGTAAACCGAGAAATTCTGAAACGGAGTTTTTGGAACAAAGCAAGACGGAAGAGTCCTGAGCCCCCGGCCTTCCTCCCATTCCTGCAAGTACCACCCTGCTGGCTCCTAGGGGGGAGAGTAGGGAGATCTGCACCTAATTCTCTTGCATAATATACTCTGAAAACAACACACTGATATCAAGTGAAGTGCAGCCAGATCAGGAGCTTCTTGAAAACAGTATTACTAATTCACCTTAAGTAAATACAGTGTGCAGAAAGTGCTTTTTGGATAGGAAAAGGTTCCAGCCTAGCCTGTCGTTAAATTTTAATAGCAAAAGATAAACTAAGTAAAGTAGCTATTTTTTATTTCATAACAGTGTTGAAAGTACAAAAAAAAGCACACGTCCTTCCCAGTTTATCATCACAGAATGTAACAGCAGCCCAAACTTAAGGTACTGCATGCACATACTTATTTCCATTGCCTAGGGGAGAGGAAAAGAAAAATCTTTAACAGTGCAAACACAATTTACAGTAACATTTTAATGGCATTGGTAATTGTGAATGTTTATTTGTAGCATGTATTTATCCTGATCTATGGACTGTATCAGTCCCACCCTATTCCAGTGGAGTGACAAAAAGTCTTCGCCTGAGATGGACAAACACCACAGTGTGTGGTGGGATCTTGCTTCCCACTGTCTGTTTCCCTGCTGTGGGCACAAAGTGACAAGGTGGAATAGGCAAGTGCAGGTCTCGAGTCCTCCTTTGTCACCACCACCCCTCCAGAAGAGAGGACAAAGCCAGGGTGTGCAACAAGACGTGGGAGCTCAGAAATGTGGCCAACAGCCTCCAGCTTCGATGTCCCCCTCTAATGACACACTGCTGAAGCTCCCCTAGCATGAAGTTGAGGGATACTTGCCTTGAGGGATCGCATCCTGAGTGGGGATGGAAAGGTAATGTGGTGAAGCAGTGCTTCCCTCTGCAGGCAGAGAGATGAGGATTGCAGGGATGTGGCACTGAAGCATGAGAGGAGCTGAGTCATTGAGCCAAAAAAGAAAAAAGCCTGCCCCGTCAGCTGCTAGCGCACACAGAAGCCCCTTAACCCTAACGGAAGAAGGAGGGACTAACTGTGAAACATCTAATGCCAGAAATAAAAACCACTCCAGACTAAAACTAGGAGTGGGAGAGACCCCGGCTACTTGTACTTAAATCAAAACTGCTCCAGCTGAAGCTCTTTTTCCATAACCCCCAATCTTTTTTTTTTTCCCTATCCCACTGTTTTATGCAGCAGCTACCCAATATTACAGCTGTGAGCGGTCCTTTGAGCAGGGACTGAATCAGTCTGCAGCCAAATGCCCAAACTCTTGCCCTACAGGTGCAGGTGCCACCACTGGTGGCATCTCCCTTTCTCCCACTTTCTGAACAACTCTGCTCCTACCTCTAGACCACACCAGAAAGTTTTTTAAGCTGGACCTGGACTGACCCAGGCTCCCACTTCACTCCAGCCCCTGGCTGCTGCCAGAGGGGTGACACAGTCCCGCAGTGCCCTGTCCCTGCAGGGGTGCAGCCCAGATGTCCCATGACCCACCACAGAAAGTGACCGTCCCTTTCTAGAACTCCTGGGGACTGCCCAGCTCCCCTCTGCCTCCCAGGAATGAGCGGGGCTCTTTCCCTGAGCAAGGACACCGCAATTAGCAGGACAGAAGCCAGGCAAATTTCATACTCCGACCATTAAGTTTTCACATCTGCTTGTAGGAGCAGCAGCCGAATGGGATTAATGCCGCTTGCGATCTGTCCAGTTTGACAAACCTGTGTCCTTTGCACGGCAGCCCTGAGGGTGGGCGCTGGCCTGGCGGGGCTGGGTTGGGGCCAGCATGGGGTATGTGCTCCGAGCTGGACACAGTTCATCGTTCTGGCCAGTGCCCCCGGTCAGCCCCAGTTCTGTCTGCGGGCACAGCTAGCTGCCCCCAGGGCCGTGGAGGTGCTTCTGTCCCCACAGCTGCAAACCGCTCAGGGCAGCAGTGCCCGTCAGACTAGAAAGACCAGGTCTCCGGTGGGTCTCTTTTAATTCATCAGTGCTCTTATTTCTGAGGCACAGAATGTGTCTGTTTGCCTTCTTTCCATAGATGAGTTTTCCAGGGACTTGGAGTTGGCCATGTCATCCTCTGCTGGCTCCCCTGGGACGCCCGACGGCCAAGTTGAGCCTCTGCCAATCAGCTCAGCCCGGCACAAACTGCAAAGCTGCCACATATTCTAACTGGGAGCACACCCTCGCGACCGCCGGTGCTAGCTCTGCTCTGCAACAGCTTAACACACACACAGGGGGATCCTCAGCAAAGCAGGGGCTCTATATAAAACCCGATTTGCTTAATTAGGTTTGCACTAAAATGGTACTTTCCATTTGGAATGGTTCTTCGCCCTGAGTAGTAACACAGCAGCAACTTGCAGCTGTGCCTGATCTGGATGAAACACAAGTTTCCCTTCCATTGGTGTTGTGTTTCCAAATCCCACCCTTCACCACCAGGTACCCAAACTTTTCAAATTACCACATAAATACTACCTGAGTGCCTGCACTCCATGTGATAACTGATCATGATGATCGTAAATGTACCAAAACCTAGGTCATACTATGAATTTCAAATTAAAGATACCAGTGATACTCCCAATAAAGAGTTAAGGGGTGTCGAGGTATGTTTTGCTGTAGGCTCAATTGTTTCAGACTTCAATGCAGCTGAATGTAAAACCAACTATAGCACCCTTCTTGTTTCCAAAAACAAGATCACACTGTAGGTTTAAAAAAACAAAACAAAACAAGAGTCTGAGGGAAAATCATCTTGCATCTCTCAATCTAGTATTCCACAAGAAAAGCAAAAAATAACTGTTCCTACTGCCTTTCTGATCGATACGGGGTAGAACCAGAAACTATTACACAGGCTCTTGTGTGCTCACACTCTGCACTGTCACATTTGTCTGCTTACACTAGACAAAGGATTTTCCTTTTATTTTCTGGGAAAAAAATTAAGTGATCTTTCATAATATAGATGAAAAGAAAAAACAAAACAAAACATAATGAAGGCAAACCCCTACAACACAGGCACCACGCCAATCAAATGACTTCTACATCCAAGGGCTAACTGTACCTGAACCACGCCTTTACACCAGCCCCTCAGCAGGCCCACAGTTTTAACGGTGGTGAACACAGTATATGCCTCTCCCAGGCTCACCTGGTCTCTGCAAAAACATGAAATTACCTCTTCAGGCCTCCTAAACCTTTCCTCTCTTCAGCCAGTGTCCAGACGTTGTTAGAGCAGCAGCAGCAGCTCCGCAGAGGGACAGAAGGAAGGGTGGCACTGCCATTCAGTAGCTTTGCCTCCCCAGGACCATGGATGCTGGCCACCGGCAAGTGAGACAGGGGTTTACTTCCCTCCTTTCGTCAAGGTATTTCAGATACCTGAATGAAACTGGAACCAAAAACTTTGTTCTCAAAAGTACCAGGTACTATTGTTGCAAAAAAAAAAAAAAAGAAAAAAAGAGTCTTCAAATTCTGTAAAAATGGCATAGTTGTTTTGAAAGAGTGGAGAGAAATATTCTTATCAGGCTTATTAGCACAGAATATATGTACTTTTTACAGGCCATATCTGCTCTTTTCCCCTCTACCTGGCAAGGCAGAACCGCTCTGATCCCCTCTGCTCGCAGGGCAGCGGTGCCGGCACATCCCAGTGCTGCTGAGGAGCCCGTGGCTAAAGCCACAGCCACCTTCCTGAGCTGTCAGCCAGATGCCTGCTGGCTGGTGGCAAAACCAGCAGCGCTGGCAGCACAAGGAAAACCGAAGCTGAGCCCTGAGGGAAAGCTGGGGGCTCTCCTCCAGAGGCAGCCTACCTCTCTCTGCTTTCAGTTTAAATAGCCATGGAGCTATTTCCCTGCAGGACACACCTGTTCTCCTTGCAGCAGCTCGGAGCAGCCACAGAAATTGGTTTCCAGTGGACAGATTCAAGGTGCAGGCACTAACCTGGGAGCTGTCTGAAGGGAGATTTCCAGGCAGCCCACCCCTAACTGCATGTGGTAAGTGCAACTTTAAATAGAAAAAAGAAAAAACAAAAAGGAGAAACATCAAAGCCTTCCATAAACTCATGCTGTGCTGGAAAGGCGGCAATTATGCCATTCTTAACTCTGAGCCTATTTGCAAAGGAAAGGATCAGGAGATCGGAAAGGGTGTCCGAATGGAAGAGGTTTATTTTGCTCCATTCAGAGGAATGGATTACAGGCATAGAACTGTCTGTCACCTTGGAGAAGCTGGAGTCTTGAAATTTTGCCTCAAAAGCCTTGGGGATGCAGGGAAGGAAGCGATTTTGTTCAGATTAAAGAGAGGTGCAGCTTCCCAAGAGAGGCCATCCTCTCAAATTAGTGGATACTGTAAGACACTTGTCTCTACTGGCGTTAGCCCTGCACTGACTAGGTGCAAATGAGATGAGAATCAGGATAAACGTGTATTAGAGATATCACCTGGTTATTTCAAGTTATTCCTGCTCCTCTAATTTGCATTTCCCTGGATGTTTCACACTGTGCATTAGTGATTCACAATGATGTACATTTGCACAAAGCAGGAGAAAAATTAATGAATTCCATCACTTCCCTTATATGGGAGACTTTATGGCTGAGATATAGCTCACTCGTTTTATTATGCCTTTTGATCTCCACAGAGATCTCTTTTCCCCTTGGCAGAACTGTATAATTCTTGCTAATTTAATATGAATTACATTTACGCACTTCGGGCAGAATAAGCCTCATTATTTGTTATTTCTCGTGCGCTCTCTTAAAACCAGGCCAAATTCCTGGCCCCCCACAGGTAGGCGTGCATGTAACATGACAACTAGTGTAACAGGCTGAGGTAGTGCATGGCGCACACACATGCAGCAACTAAACCAGAGGTTCATGGCAGGGAAATGGGTAGAAAGGGCTTCTGAGCCTTCACTCCCGCACAAGGCATCACTTATTGCATCGCACAGCCTGTGCTAGGCAGGAAATCGTGTAAATAAATAATTATGGCTTTTGTTAGGTATGTCATGGTGCCATAAGCCCCACTTGGAGCACTGTCATAAAAAAAGTGGCAAATTCCTGTAGCTACATCTTTCTCCAAGATGCTACCAGTAGCTCCAAATGATTTCTGAAAAGACACAAGCAAAGAAGTAGGGAAAGTCAGGCATGCATGCTTATTTATTGGAAAAAACCCACCACATTATGATTTTGCATATATGCTGAATACTGAAAGCAATTCTCCCTTCCCTCATGAAAACCTTAATCAGGATTATTATAGGACCCAAATGACTTACTTGGATCAGTGTAAGTAAATGATGAACATATCACTTCACACATTTTTGTCCTTTGGGGGAGGCAGGTGGAGTTACTCAAATACTGGTAATTGTAATTCCTTGGTAAAGCAAAACTTCACTTCAATCTACCCACTTAGTTCAGAGCTTGTTAGCTGCTACAATTTTATTCCCTTTAAATCTTGCACAATTCTTAAATTAGTTTCCCAAATATATTTCCAGAAGACACTTAAGCAATTTGGTCTGTCTTTGTAGCGGAATTAACAAGGATAAGATCAAGCTCATCGCACGTATTAAAAAAGGAGCAGGGGACAATTTTCAAACGTGGAGGCTTCCCACCGCTGCCCTTTGAACTCACCAGCTCCTGCAGAAACAGGTCGTTGGCCATGTGCACGATTCGATCCACATGGATGATGCCCCCGATGCTGTTCACCTCGATATCAGACAGGAAGGTGAGAACGAGAATCGCTTCCACCAAGAGCTGCCTGTACTCAGGCTGGGGTACGTGGTTCAGCACCGACTCCACGTGCACAGCAAACTTGATTTCGCACGGGGTCATCTGGCAAGTCGGAGTGGAAAAGGAAAGAAAAAAACCTGACAAATCCAAAAGACTAGTTCCCCGCATTCTGCAAGTACTTAAACATATGCTCCTCTCTGCACGTGGGGGCAGACCGACTGAAGCGAACAAAATGTTTGCGCGGCTTTAGCACTTCAAGAAACTTTTTGTGTTGCTAGGCCCTGATCCTGCAAACAGTTACGCAACTTCCAGAAGGCTGCTCCAGCCCTGCAACCCATCACACACACGGTTTAGCTGCATACAGGACTGCTGGTGCCTGGCTGGCAAATTAACTCTTCGCTCCTCACACTGCAGTCTCGTGCACTCTGCCTTGTAAGTATCTTTCTGGCATCGCAGGTTAGTTGCAAAGCCAAAATTGCTTTTGAGTTTTAAAAATAACCACAGGCTTAGAGGGAATGCTGTTCCACACAGAGATATAGCCATATTGTTCGTAGAGCAGCCTAATTTGCACCGGCATAGCTCTGCGGGTGTTACATGAAAGGCTGCTGCCTTAGGAGGTTTGTGCTTATTTCATTTGATTCCTTTAAACAGCAAAATTAGATACTGTCTAGGTCTGACAGGCTAAAAATATAAGCCTATTTATCTACACAATAGGAATAAATAAAGCTCCTCATTCTGAAAAAAAGGTTTAAATTTGGCAGAAAATTCCAGCTCCTCTCTTCAACTGTTACCACCGTCCCTCAAAGGAGAAGGAACCCAGAGACAAATCTGAGGGAAACAGACAGGAAAACAGTCTCAGGCACACACGCACTTCTCTTGTGTTGATGGATTACTGTTCACAAGAGTTTGTTTTATAGATATGAATTCAAAACTTGCCAAAGCACCTAAAGACAGAGGAGCAATCCAACTAAGGGGAAAAAAAAGTAAGGAAAGGTTATGGATTTAAAAATCAAAGCTTTGGTTAGAAACAATCATCCTTAATTGCTATTTACTTTCGAGACTGAGATGCCAAAATACACTGGCTACTGGTAGAATCATAGAATCATTTCGGCTGGAAGAGACCCTCAGGATCATCGAGTCCAACCATAACCAAATCTAACTCTAGCACTAAACCATGTTCCTAAGAACCTCGTCTAAACGCCTTTTAAACCCCTCCAGGGATGGTGACTCTACCACTTCCCTGGGCAGCTTGTTCCAATGTCTGACAACCCCTTCTGTGAAGAAGTTTTTCCTAATATCCAATCTGAACCTCCCCTGGTGCAACTTGAGGCCATTTCCTCTTGTCCTAGCATTTGCTCGTTGGGAGAAGAGACCAACCCGCTCCATGCTACAACCTCCTTTCAGGCAGTTGCAGACAGCGATCAGGTCTCCCCTCAGCCTCCTTTTCTCCAGGCTGAACAGCCCCAGTTCCCTCAGCCGCTCCTCATCAGACTTGTGCTCCAGACCCCTCACCAGCTTCGTTGCCCTTCTCTGAACTCTCTCCAGCACCTCAATGTCTTTCCTGTAGTGAGGGGCCCAAAACTGAACACAGGATTTGAGGTGGGGCCTCACCAGGGCTGAGTACAGGGGACCATCACTTCCCTAGTCCTGCTGGCCACACTATTCCTGATACAAGCCAGGATGCTGTTGGCCTTCTTGGCCACCTGGGCACACTGTTGGCTCATGTTCAGCATATTCAGCTCATATTCAGCAGCATATTAAAAAAACTAAGTGGCAAGCAATGTGTCTGCTTCATTCCAACACGGCTGCGCGGTCACCTCCCCCTGCCCGAGGGGCGGCCATCGGGCACCCTCTGCCAAGCGCTGCCCGTGGGGTCAGTGCAGGCGTGTGGAGGGCGGGCTCGGTAAAGGGAAAATCTGCAGAAAGCTGCTCCCAGGCCTGCCTGGCAGGAACTCATCCGCACGGCCCTGGGGACACCGGCAGAAGTGCTGGAGGGAAGGTCCAGATCTTCTAACCTCCTTAAAACCGAGGATCTGCAACAGCAGCCCCACTACGTCTTACACTGTCAAACCAAACATTCAGTCATGGGGCTATGAAACCGTTGGCATTTTACTGTACCTCTCTGGTGGTTGAAGAAGGAAGGACATACCCGTCAATGGACAGACCATGGCACTGAAACAACAACATTTTGGCAATGAACAGAAATTCAGTTCTTCCAAGTGAATCTAAGTGTTCTCTGATACCAGCCAGTGTGTAGCAACCCTCAGTTAAAAACAAACAAAACCACCGAACACAAAAATCCACAAAAAACCCCAAACAACAACAATAAAACCTATTAAAAAGATTATGTCACCTTTGCTGACGAAGTTATTATGTAACCTGGCAAATGTTAGAATAGCCTGACATGACACTCGGGGAGCGTGCCGGGCTCCAGCCCGGCTACCGATGGGAAGGAAAGCGCTTAGAGAGCCACTACAGCAAGAGGCACACAAAGGAGGAAAACAAATCAATGAGAACGTTCTCTAGGAAAGGATGTAGAAATAAAAGAAAATGCAAAAGCACAACAACAGACCACAAAAGTGAGAACGTTTAGTTTTCATTTTTGCTAAAACAACATTGACTGAAGTGTTTCATATCCAGGGCACCACAACTCAAAGATGTCAACATGTTGTGGTGTTTGGACACGGGCCACCAACAGTGGGGGAGAGGTGGCGTTAGAAATATCAAGTGGTATATAAGAAAAGAGTGACAAAACCTAAATGGTGAGAAGTCAGGGAAGGAATGACACTTCTGGGTACCCAAGATACAAAAACACACAAAGGAGTGAGCTTTTTTATGAATAGTCCAAAGAGAGTTTAAGAATGAAATATTGAAGACAACTTAAATAAGCACAATTGATTTTAATAGCCAGAAAACCATTCTAATAGTCCCAGCTATGACGTTAGGTGAGGACAGAAGTGACGCTCACTCTATTGAAAGGTCCTGTTAGTAAATAGCCACGAGGTCATATGTGACTCATCTTGGCCGACGTCAACACTAACAGCTTCAGCATAAGTGATTTTAGAAGGACAATCAACCTCAACCTGGGCTGGTGATGCACATTTTTCCCAACTGTGCAGGCATGAACAGCTCAGTGTTGCAAGGTGCTGTGTGCTGGCTTCCATCCAGCAAAGCAGAAGAACAGGTGCATAATCACTTTGAAATTAGTAAAAATTCATAATTCCCCTCTCCTCCTTCCTGGAGAGCTGCTTCAACACATTTCCAGTCCCCTGATCTCCAAGGTGCTGGCACGGACTTACTTTTCACTTTAAAAAAAAACCAAAGCAAAACAGAACAACAAAACGTTAAGAATGCCATACAGCTCAGAAGAGCCAGCAAGAGATCTCAAGACATTTTGGAAGAGTCAGTGCTGTTTCCTACTTAATCCCTCGCAGCCTTTCTGACCTGGAGCACACGAACCGCACCACATCGCAGTGCTCCTCAGCAGCACTCACCACAACTTGCATTAGGCTGTGGGCGAGGCAAAACAGACAGTGCTGGAACAGAACCATTCAGACAAAATTCAGCACCGACAGTTTCAGAGAAAAATACTCTTTCAAACAAATGCATGAACTTGTGTTAATCACAGAACCATGGGATCATTTTGGTTAGAAAAGACCTTTAAGATCACCAAGTCCAACCACTAACCTCGCACTGCCAAGTCCACTACTAAACCATGTCCCGAAGAGCCTCACCTACATGTCTTTTAAACACCTCCAGGGATGGTGACTCCACCACTTCCCTGGGCAGCCTGTTCCAATGCCTGACAACCCTTTCTGTGAAGAAGTTTTTCGTCATATCCAACCTAAACCTCTCCTGGCACAACTTGAGGCCATTTCCTCTTGTGCTATCACTTGCTACTTGGGAGAAGAAACCAACACCCTCCACGCTACAAGCTCCTTTCAGGCAGTTGCAGACAGCGATCAGGTCTCCCCTCAGCCTCCTTTTCTCCAGGCTGAACAGCCCCAGTTCCCTCAGCCGCTCCTCATCAGACTTGTGTTCCAGATGCTTCACCAACCTCGTCACCCTTCTCTGAACTCTCTCCAGCACCTCAATGTCTTTCCTGTAGTGAGGGGCCCAAAACTGAACACAGTATCCAGATGCAGCATCACCAGTGCTGAGTACAGTGGCACAATCAGTTCTCTAGTCCTGCTGGCCACACTATTCCTGATACAAGCCAGGATGCTGTTGGCCTTTTTGGCCACCTGGGCACACTGCTGGCTCATGTTCAGCTGGCTGTCAATCAACACCCCCAAATCCCTTTCTCCCAGGCAGCTTTCCAGCCACTCTTCCCTGAGCCTGTAGCGCTGCCTGGGGTTGTTGTGACTCAAGCACAGGACCTGGCACTTGGCCTTGTTGAACCTCACACAATTGGCCTCAGCCCAATGATCTGGCTGGTCCAGTTCCCTCTGTAGAGTCTTCCTATCCTCCAGCAGATCAACACTCCCACCCAACTTGGTGTTGTCTGCAAACTTACTGAGGGTGCACTCAATACCCTTGTCCAGAACATTGATAAAAATACTAAGAAGAACTGGCCTTTTTTTTTTTTCGCAAGAGACACGCTACTACTAATGACTCCAGTTTCCACCAGTCTTCCAACTGAAGAGCAACTTCACCTCCCAGCAACACACCACCTCTGGACCTCCACGTCCCCAAGTTACCATACAGCTTGACAGCTTGCTTGCTTCCTGCCCTCCACAGCCATCAACTTACCTTCTGAAGGATTTTCCACACTTTCTCATAAAAGCCAACAGGAACTCTGTTAATAGCACCATCAAGCCTCCTTCTGCGTAGCCACTGCCCTTTTCGGTCACCCCAGCTTGTGTTTCCACTGGAGCCAGCAGGAGAAGTTCTAGTGGGAGATGATGGAGTACTGCCCCTCTGAAAGAAACATCAAAGCCTTGGTTAGTCGCTTTCTACCACCCTTCGTGCTACTCCTGGTGAATACATCATTCTGTTACAAAGCTATCTCAGAATCAGGGAAAAATACAGGCCATGATGTCATACAAGATGACTGAGCAAGACTGATCCCCTTCTCTTCCATTCACAACAAGCTTCGCTTGTCCAGTACTTCAACCACTTCTCAACAAAACAGACAAGCAGTTCAACAAGGCCTGACCCAGTAAACTTCCTTGCTTGGTTCAACACGGGGCATGACGACTTTAACAAGTATGAGTTGGATGCCAGGTCACTGTCACTGGTGTGCAAGACTTGCAGGATAGGTCTGACTCAAACTTCGGGCTCCATGTTGTAAGAGAACCAAAGGGTCCATGAATCCAGCAAGACAAGCCATCCATGCAAAAAGCTCCATTAAATTAAGTAGATTAAAAATTGACTTAATGTGACCATGTAATCATCATGCCCGCCTCTCTGTAAGTATGAGTCTTGTTTCCTTTGTTGTCACAATTGCTCTATTTTTTTACTCTACCAGACTTGGAGACTAAATTAGACAGCAAATCATCTTCAAAGCTGTGGCACTATCACCAAATTCTTGTTCCCATTTCCACACATGCAGTCTGCCTACTCTTTGCACTCCCTGAGCCAGTGCTCTTCTGCTTCCTCCTTCCTTTTTGCACACCTATTACTTTCAGCCCAGAAAAGACTCCACTGACAGCTCCATCTCAAATCCCACCATCTCTGAGTAAGGAACTGCCTGAGGAAAGTACTGGGGGCGGTGAGAAATAAGAACGAAAGTTGTACATTTGCAAAGGATAGGCTCACTGACTCTACACAGCCAAGCTCTGCAAAAGGGCCGACAAATGCAACCAAAGTCCATATTGACTCCTGTTGGTGTCAGTGAGGCATAGGTGGCATTCCCTGGATGGCGTGATGGATGCCATTCCCGAGACAGACAGAACCCTGCACCCTGTTGGACAGAGGAAGGGGATGCAGGAGGTCAGCGGGAGGGTGGGTGCCAAAGCGGAGAAATCCATCTGCACACAATAATTAATCTGGCTACTCAGGTGGTTCAGGGAAGCAAAGATCTCATGGAACAATTCTGTGCACTTGAATCGAACACCCAGTTGAAGCCTGCCTTTCTGCACAGGTATGTGGGAAGAGACAGGCAAAAGCGAGCTGGCAGCTGTCAAGCCAGGCCACAGGGCCAGTGGCGCTCTGCAGTTGTGTACTGAGGACATGGGGAAGGCGTGCCATTGACAGCGAGTCTGTGACCACAAATCACAACCGCCACTTCAAAGTGCACGCGTAGCTGCAAACCTTCATCTCTTCATGACAGATTTGGAGCCTCAGACTTACTTTAAATTGCTCATGTTTCTGTTGGTAAAATATTTAAACAATTATCTTAACAGTGAGAGCTTAAGAAGAGCTACAGTTCTTTGCCCTGAATGAAGATGACTGCCTGAGGAGATACCCAGGCCCATAAACCCGCTGTCTCAAGAACCTGAAGCTATTCTGGGTTCATTACCGTCCAGAGACTGCCAGCATTTATCAACACTATACTACTTTTAAGTACTGATGGCACCTGTAACATAATCCACCATCAAGTAGCTAAATCTGCTATAGTGTTTTATCTGCTAGAAATGCTTAAGCTTCAGAAGAACTAAGTGGATCTAAAGGTGAGACTCCACTACTATTAAAAGATTACCAATGACAATTGGTTCCCAGTGAAGATGAACAAGACAAAGAGGTAGGGCTTGAAAACAAGTTTTTACACGGGAGAAGCCACAAGAGGTGTCTAGAGCCAAGACCTTGCACACACACACAGACACAGGGTGAAGAGCAGGTGCAGAGCTGCAGACGGTGTTTTACCATGGAAGTGAACATGCTGCTGGACATGGAGTGGCCCTCACGAAAGAACTACAAAACAAAAACAGACACCAACGCATCAGACAGACAGCCATGACGGAACAGGACGCAAACAAGGTTAAGTAACCCATCCGTGCAAAGACAAGAAACATGGAATAAGCTCAGGTACCCCAGCAAAAAGCACGGCAGCCCCTGGCCTCCTGCAGTGCTGCACTTCAGCTGATGTTGAGGCAGCTGCTGCCGATGCCCAGCGTCGCCAAGAGGCATATCCCACCATGCCAGGAGCCTGCTTGGTTGTGGTGGAGCCACAAGCTGCCCACGCCATCCACTGAGCTCCAAGCATGGCCAACACAAACCGCCACAGTTTTAAGTCGCATGCAAAACTTTCCCCGTGGCTCAGGGGTGGGAAAAAAAAAAACCCAACAAAACAAGCTCCCCACTTCCATTCCCCATTCGTTGCAATGTCAGCAGCTTCTCTTTGCAGGAGTAGGCCATCTTGCTGCAGAAGGTCTGAGGGCTGCCAACTGGGTGGGCAGCGCTAAACAAAGAGCTGCAAGGCACAATTTTTGCTGAAATGTGGATGCAGCACCTCAGGCTTGCAGCACTTTTCTGTAACTGTCCATACCGCCTATTTAAGTATTAATGGTTCAGACCCAGGCAAAGGCTTGTTGTTCAGACTCCAGAAACAATTGCATCAAACGAGAGAGCTACAGCCACTCAACACCTGAGGTCTGGTGCAAGGAGATATTAGCACAAGTACTTGAAATGTTTCTTGTAACACAAAATTGATTCCCCCCCACTAAAATGACATTAAATTAATGAATTTTTCAGAGAATGCAGTGAGATGTGGCTGGAAGCAGCATGAGTGGAAAGATGGGGGGAACAAAAATAAAACCAGTCAAGTCTTCCTCTGTGCCAAAATACCAGCTTTCCATCTAATGCAAAAGCAATGCAGGAAATACCTTTCTCACCTCAACAAACCACCAAGTGTTTCAGCTCAGGTCGACCTCTGTAACTTAAAACAAAATCGTGCTGCCACCTAGTGCCTAGTCCCTCTTCCTTTCTGGAAAGGTCCAGAAGTCAGACACCCACCACAGGACTGCAAGCCCTGCTCTGGCCGAACCCCCAGATCATAGAATCATTCCAGTTGGAAGAGAACCTCAAAATCGAGTCCAACCACAAACTAACTCTAGCACTAAACCATGTTCCTAAGAACCCCATCTAAACACCTTTTAAACACCTCCAGGGATGGTGACTCCACCACTTCCCTGGGCAGCCTGTTCCAATGCCTGACAACCCTTTCTGTGAAGAAGTTTTTCCTACTATCCAGTCTAAACCTCCCCTGGCACAACTTGAGGCCATTTCCTCTTGTCCTACCACTTGCTACTTGGGAGAAGAGACCAACCCCCTCCATGCTACAACCTCCTTTCAGGTGGTTGCAGACAGCGATCAGGTCTCCCCTCAGCCTCCTTTTCTCCAGGCTGAACAGCCCCAGTTCCCTCAGCCGCTCCTCATCAGACTTGTGCTCCAGGCCCCTCACCAGCTCCCTTGCCCTTCTCTGAACTCTCTCCAGCACCTCAGTGTCTTTCCTGTAGTGAGGGGCCCAAACACTTCAGAGCTGGCGGGAGGCAGCTGGCAGCACCTTCACAGCAACTGCTGTACCACAAGGCTTGGCCACAATGACGCTCAGGCAGCGGCACAGCTCAAACGTGGTGACCAGGTCTCATGAGACAAGACTCCACATGTTTCACTGGCGCCTTCGCTTCTCTGCCTTATTGTGTCCCATGAAGGACCATTAACTGATCTTTATTGTCACCATCGAACGATCCATGTTAAGGCCACGCAGAAATGCCACTCCTTTCTGAAGCAGCAAATCTGTTTCATACAGTCAAAGGAAAACATCACATACTTCCTCAGAAACTTATAGAAACAGCCTCTTGTTCACCTTGCTTGTTAAGAGGGTCTTTAAAAAATAGGTTTCTAATATAAAATCATAGAATGGTTTGCACTGGAAGGGACCTTTAAGGACCATGCCATGGGCAGGGACACCTTCCACTAGACCAGGTTGCTCAGAGCCCCATCCAACCTATCCTTGAATGTTTCCAGGGACGAGGCACCTACCACCTCTCTGGGCAACCTGTGCCAGTGCCTCACTTCCTTCATAGTGAAGAATTTCTCCCTTATGTCTACTCTAAATCTACGCTCTTTCAGTTGGAAACTGTTGTCCCTTGTCCTGTCACTACAGGCCTTGGCAAAAAGCACGTCTCCATCTTTCTTTCTAAACCCCCTCTATATGTTGAAAGGCTGCAACAAGGTCTCCCTGGAGCCTTCTCTTCTCCAGGCTGAATAATCCAGGCTGAAAAATACAGAACCTTTCTTATAAAGGTATTTAGTTGACCACTACCTTCCCATTTATCTAACCACCCGTCACATGCATTCAGAATATTTTGGTTGTGTTTTCTGTGATCTCTCTCCATATACTCAGCTGCTGTGTAATTTAAAGTACTGAACTTACATATATACACATATATATACACATGTATATATACATATACACACATTCTAACAGCAATCATCCTCTATTCCTGAAGAAACAAAACAAGAAGATTAGAAACCAAGATTTCTTTTCCAAGTGTATCTTTTCCAAAAGGCATGTGGAACACTTTAGCAACTTGGGCAGAGTACAAGAATGAAAACTGTTCGCATGAAAGCTTCACTTTGTACATCTGACTTATCCTTAGCTAAAGATTATGAAAGAGCTGTTTTAAAGTTGATGCCATGAATGCATTAGTTTGTTCAAGTTCTTCTATATTCAGCATGTGAAACAAGAACAAAAAAGTAAGTTTATTTTTGGAGGAAACATCCCCTTACTGCCTTCTATTTAGTGATCAGCTTTAAACCAAAGGATCTTTGAAAACTTCCATCATTTACCAAGCATAAAACCTCACATAACACAGTTCCAGAACAGCTGCCTTTTCTGATGAGCATTGCCAGAAAACCCTTACCTGCTTCATCTCACTCTTCAGTTTAGTAATACCACTTCTTTCTGTTTTGGTTGCTCCAGAATGCCCCATTTCATGAATAGAAATCGCAGGGCTAGATGAAGAAGAATCTACAGCTCGCACTAAAGGAAGCAAAGGGACATTTTTACAATTCTAGAGGTAGAAAACCAGATGAAATTGTATCTAGAAGTTAAACACATATCCCTTTGGAAGTATAAAATGCTCTTGGTGACAGCGTCCTTTCAAATCATATCAATAGTTCAAATATGATTGCATCAAGTAAGGAGCCTAGATCCATACTTGGATATCGGGGACTGATTTTCCAAGACACTGAGCAATTATAGCTTTAAAAGATGTAAGAGTTGCAATGAGTCTGTGAGGGCCTAAGAATGAACCCAGGAGACAGCTGATGTGCCAGTTGGGAATATCTGGGCATCACAGACCTGGTCCCTGAAGGCAGGTTAGGTGTGACCTTTTTATGGTTTACATTCTGATCACATAAAATTTCTTCATTTCAAAAGTTTTCCTTCGTGTAATTGAAAACATGATACGATCTTATTTCGGTGCAGGACAGCTTCCATTATATTTGTTTTGTTTATTCCACAGCAGACACACACATGTATTGGCTACCCATGATTAACACATTACCTATACCTCTATTTTACATGCCGAGAGTCGATTCCTATTTATAAGACAATCTAACTTTATATTTGTAGTTCTTATTTAATATATACAGATACCCAAGTGGACAACTTACAGCTTCTTTCCACTCCAAACTCTTTTCCACTGAGAATATGGTGTAGGAGATTTTTCATATCAAAGGGGCTTAGATTCATCAAACTCTCTGAAGCTTCTTCACCTAGTTAAAAAAAAAAAGACAAACTCATTATAGGTGGCTTTATAGCTAGTTTTCCTAAGTAAACCGTTGATGAATGAAGTTCAGTCACATTGATGTTTGTGGCTAACCCTTCCTTTAAAAAAATTAATATGTAGAGTCACGTTTCAAAGAAAATACATTGCAGGACTAAACAACAAACACTGCATGGAAATAACACTGTATGCATTAGTGATTATTATGCTGCAGCTTGTGTGAAATCTCACCGAAGCTGATGATGAGAAAGCAGTTGCTCCTTTGTAGAGCAAGATGACTTAGAAAGGCATTGCAGCCATCTCCCAATAGCAGATGACATATAGATCCAAATTACAGAGCCAGAGTTATTCCTTAAAGAAATGCATGCATGTAGAAGGCTTGTGTTTTATTTGATTAAGGATCGTGCTAGTAAGTGAGAGGAAAAGCACATACATATACATGAGCACACGTGTGCACAGACAGCTCTCCCATTAGAGAACACGGACAAGGCAGCAGCGAAGCGGAGGGCAGTGTACAAAGCAGCTGGTGTTTAAAGCTAAGGAACAGCAAGAGGGACCCCAGGAAAGAACAGGCTTTGCACTGTGAACAAAGCTGCTTCTGCTACTCAGCTACAGGCTTGGGGGAAACTGGGCTTTCTGTACAGTCTTCATACAGAAACAGAATTATCCCACAAAATTACTTGGCTGCTTTTGTCACCTTCTCGTAAGTTAGAAACCTGCCACCCCCCAGTGGCAGCCAGCCACTCAAGACAGCGAGCAGCAGCCTCCAAAGCAGGTTCCACCTGACCAGCTACCAGGGACCTCCTCTTCACTCCACCAGGGTGTGCCAGGGCATTAGAAACGGTAATGAGAGCTGAGCCACAAAAATATGGCCCAGATCACGCTCCTATGTGACAGCACTTGACTATATATTTGTCACATTAACTTGATTACTTTTTGTGATGACTCCTTAGACTTCTGACTCCTTTCAAGGGGGAAAATTCCTCAGTGATTTTTCAGATCTCTCTTCAGTCATGATTTCTCTCTAGCTTCACTTTTCCAAAATGAGTTTTAAGATATTTTTGCCTTGCACCACTTGTTTTTTATTTACTTCTTGGGTTTTTGTAGGCCTTATGCAATATCTTGGGAGCCTGTAAGGATTTGATTTTACTGATGTCCTGGCAAAATAACATATCACTAGCTAAAATCTAAACAGCAAATATTTTTCAACTAAGCACATTCAAGGGCAGAAGGCTTATACATAAAAGGAAGAAGATCAGAAGTTATTTGAATAAAAACTACCAGAACTATGAATTAAGGCTCAAATATTCAGAAGACATCTAGGGTCCTCATTCTCATTGACATTAGTAGCACTGGGTCTCTAAATAGACACACGTGGAATTTGATGACCTGGACCTCAACCATCTACTGAAAGTCAGGGGACTTAAGTATTTAATATCCACCTCAGTTTGAATAACACGGGGATGGGGTGACAGGAATCTTTCATTAAGCCAAAAAGAGAAGCTATTTTCAAAGTTCGTAAGTGCCCATGCTCCATGAAGAAGTTAACAAAAGGATTTAACACATATAAATGATAAATCAACCACTGAGGTAAAGCATAAAAAAATGCCATAAGTGCCCTTATGATAAAATTGCTCTTACCTGAGCATTTCAGACTTCGAGCCAGTTCAGTGGCCATCACCTGAATTATCAGACCAATGCGGAGCCTAAGCATTTCCACAAAAAGACTGGGCTGTGACCGGACGTACATTGCCAAGTACATAATTATTTCCTGTAAGGACAAATCCATAAGGGCACCCATTCAGAGAAGGTCCTCTTGGCCTTCCCAGTCACAGAGCAAACACTGATGCTGCACTGGGCACAGCTAGAAGAACCCTTCTTACACATGCTGCTTACCTGTGTCAGGACTGCAATACTGATGTCTTGGCCACTGGCTTCATAAATAAGATCTGTCAGCTCCTCAGGTGGCAGTGGGCTGCAAGAAGGCAAAGCACAGTGAGCAGTGACTCTGGCAGCTGCTATTAACCTCATCAACAAGCACTGGAACCAAGTCACCCAGAAACATCTTTGCACCACAAAGGTGCCCACGATTCTGACTGGGTGGCTGCAATCCCTTCTGTATGCAAGGAGTAAGTTTTAAAACGAGATAACAGCAGCAGAACGGTACTGGCAGGAAGATGAAGGGCAGGCTGCTTCTGTAACTACGGCAGAGCTCCAACTTACGTGGTGATGATCTTCTCACGGGGTTCTGGTGGCAGGCCCACCGTAAGTTGCTTGTGGTGCGACAGAAGGTCCGTGCATGCCTATCACAATAGGACAGAAAACAAGAGACCTTGCTTTGAGTCATGTGGAAGTGATACAGTCCCTAATTCTCCAAAATGAAGCATTTCTTTAGCAATTTTTAAGTGCATTTCTGTTAATTGTCAGACATGTAGATCCAGCAGAATACTGTTAACTAGTTGCCAAAGACTCCCTGAGGTCAACAGGGCTACGAGAGTCTGCCCAGGCTGAAAGCCTGCTTCCCTGCACAGTGAAATCAGCAGCATAATGATTAGGGACTCCAGTGGGGCTGGCAGATCAATAAAGGACTTTATCCTTTATCATAAGATAAACCTTTGTTCTTTATTTAAGACAGAAAAGAACATTTTAATCAATGAAAAGCCTCGCAGTATAAGCTAAAAAAAGTCCTGTGTACTAATATATCTCTTAAAGCAAACACCAAACATATTGCATCGTATTCCTGAATTAGACACCCTGATACATTCTGAAATAGGTGCTTCCCCCAATACCACTGTGTTTACTCTTCTCTATCAACCTCCTTTAAAAGTGGGTGTTCAGTTTACCTGTTTTAGCATCCTGAATCAAATTCCTCTGATTTTGAAGAGTATATTTTCCCTCCCTAAATGTGGAACAAAACAGACCACCTCTACTCTTTTCCTCCCAAATTCTTTGTGTCTTTTGGATTTAATACACATGGCTGTCTGTGAACACGTCTGTACTGCTGTCCATCATGTCTTCAGGATGGAAGGTGTTATATGCTTAATGAAGTACCATGCAGGGCTATTATCACAAATTGCTCCCCACAGATATGATTGTGACTAAAACAGGGCACCCTAGGTGTGACAATCAAAGCTTTGAAAATGGCCAGAAATTAGAGAAAGAGCTCTTCAGAAATATGCAGGGATAAGTACAAAATTAAACAAATATTTTATAGTACTTGAGAGGAAACACTTGTAATGTTCAAAATCAAATCTGTGCTCTTACAGTGGATCTTTCTTGTTACCATTTAATAGCCCCAAATATTTTAAAGCTTCTGAACATCCACATTCATGCACAAGGCCGACTGTCTGCCCAATGGGATGGAAATCGGCAGAACATGGTTTTGCATCATGGCTAGCACCTTGACATACTGGTGCTCCAGAAGCGTTCATGCCATCACAATAGCAACAGACAATTACCAATGACAACTACAGCTTTCAAATCACATAATTAAGCTTCTCTGTTTAACAGAGATGAAATGAAGCCTTCAGAATCATTTGCAGTGTGACATTCCCAGTCCATGCCAACACTAGCACAGTTTGCAGTACAGATGAAAGGTAAAGATGTCATAATAAGATTTTAGATCAGAAAAGCAACCAGTGTTTACTGAAAAATGCTGCACTATGTATGTTGTGAAGACTAGAAGAAGGGCAAGCACAAGCCCCACCAAACTGGTAGTCTCACCTCTGTTTCCCGGCAGGAAACTGAACCAGTATTATTTCTATTTCATACCTCAGCCAGGACTTCCACTCTCTTTTTGAGTATACCAGAAATATAACGGATTAAGCCCCACTCCTGATTGAGGCCTGCCTCTCTGTAGAGCTCGTTGAGCAGGCAATGAACAGTGACGCCGTACTGCCCATCCAGCTCTGTGTCCCAGTCAGCGCCTCTGCCGGAAAAGACACCGAAGGTTAATTGTCATCAGATAAAATGCTACACTGCTTAACCTTACCACACAACATTTTGATCGCATTGCTCATTTTGGTGACAGAATTAAGTAGTACACGGGACATGTGGGCCTTCACCAGAGATTGGTTATATGGGGACAAAACCCTCTTGGTACCAGGAACATTTATATTTACTTGAGCATTCACTTAGCCACGAGACTGTGACTTCAAAGTAACTACCCAAAGGATTTCCCACCAGACTTTGAAGTGAGCATGCATGCAGACAGTTTGCTGGAGGAACACTCCACATGGTGCTTTTTCAGAGCAGAATTCAGCAATGTCTTTGGTACTGCTGAAGACTGCACCCAATTTTCAGATGCCTCAGGGGACTCAAAGTTTTTTGCCTTGCCTCTTTCTTAGCTATTAACTAAGCTTCCATGCTGCTTATGCTGTTACTGAAAAAGCAAAGGAAATTTCTGTTCCTCTCCTGGTTTTGAAATACACTGCATTATGGCTTTTCTTTGTTAATGTTTTGAAGGGTCACAGAATGACCTTGCAACACCTGCTGGAAACACAGAGTCCACCAGAAGTCCACCTGCCTGCCCAACAGAGACTCCTACAGTGAAACAAGTCCAGAATGGAAAATTAAGTGTTACATGTAGTTAAACAACAAAATGATTTTTTTTTCAGGATTTCCTTTGCTCTTTAAGAGAGGCTGCTAAATATTTTGCTTGGGAAATCAAGACGACCAAAGAAGAGGTCCTCACAGGAGAAAGACTAAACAAAAAGACAATCTCTGTAGCAGTAAGGAAGACCATCTGTGATTAACACATGCTTGTCTTTGCACCCAAAGCTAACTTCCTGACAGGTTCCGGCAGTATTATCCTGCACAGGAAGAAAAAAACCACCAATAAATGCATTCAAGAGGATGATTTTGTTGGTTTGTATTTGCATTTTATTCCCATCAAACCTATTTAAATAGCAGCTGTTTACTAATGCAAGCAGCTGGGGTTAGACAGTTAAGACTGTTTCCAATAATGTTTTGAAGAGCACTGAGTTTCAGGTGGTGGTGCCCTTAAACATGCAGAGGGATTAGAGGAAAAATAGTGACTACTCATTAAAATCACATTTTACTTCCAATCAGAAAATGACAAGATGAAGTTCCCCTTCGCTTCCCTTCTGCGTATAAAATTCACACCAAATCTTTGTGAACTTAATATGGGTGCAACAAAGATAAGAAGGTGAGTTCTCATTCATGGAAGGAATTTGTGCATTTCATTTGTGAGCCTTAGAGCCTGTACGTATTCACGACTGTGTGCCAATCAACTCTAAAATCTGCACAAGCATTTTTTTGCATCCAAATTATTTATGTAATCAAGCTAACTGCAAAGATGCTTGCTAAAGCACAAAATATTTTAACCTCTCCCCTCAAAACACAACCCTGAACAGTGGAAAGCTTTTGCACAAGCATAATAAGATAGTTGCAACCAAACTTAAAGATGCTGAAGTTTATACTCAGACAACTCACTTCAGTATATGCAAGATATATAAGATATCTGCTTGATCATGGAGCGTTGGACATTCCTTCAGCTGCTCAACAAGCTTCCTGCAATCCAAATCACCGTGAGCATCTTTAGGTAAATGCAAAACATTTTCACGGTCCTGAAAACAAAGATGAATGAAAAAAATCAAATAAATGATCTTGAAAAACGTAGCAGATCAAATTCAAACTGTAACTTCCCACTGAACAATACAACAGACTTGCACCATAACTCTAAACTTGAAATGCAGACACATCATATAGTTCTTGCTAGACTACTACAGACATCACATGGAGACTAATCCCGGGAAACACAACATTCAGAATAGAACCTTGTCTCTAGTTTTGGTTCAATCAATAAGAAAAGCTTTTTTTTGGACAAAACAAATATTTTGTCATGAAGGAAACCAAACTATTTGCATGCTTTCCCTGTCATTTGCTGCTACTTGTAAAGAGAAAAGCAGGAGGATACTACCTTTTTTTTAGTTGAAATAATTTAGAGCTTTTTGAGTTCCATGTCCAACCTACATATATGTGGTGCTTTATGAATGTAGATGTTGCCATCATAAATCTTCCAAGCTTATGAAACTAACACGTTAACTAATCAGATGTTGCAATCCTGTGATGAGTTCTTGGATGAAGAGATTTGTTTAATTAGCTATTCAGCAACTTATATTGTCCTAAAATACCATTTCTACAAACAGAGCCTGTAGAGCAGAATCCTTCAGGAGGCTGGATACAACCTCCCGTAACCATTCTCAGGACCTGGTCACAGGCAAGACAAAACAAGTGCCCAGCACAACCCCACATTCATGCCTTGTGGTGGGATTTGGCTGGTGCCTTGAGGACACCTGTCCTTTCACACACTCCTCTCCTGCCCAGACATTACTGTACATGGCATTTCTTGGAGATCATCTCTAAAGACTGTGAACATCCCATCCTTCCCTTTGTGTGTTCAGTTAGAACTAAAGATGATGACCTAACCTTAGGCCTTTAAAAATAAGCACCTATCATATTATTGTCTGTTTTGCGCACATAATTAAAAATTTTCTACTTGATAATGTCTATTTAACCAAAAAAACCATCACCCAGCCAAAAAATAAATTCCAAACCAAGGGAGTAGCTATCCGGTGCCTTGGGAGGAATGGCTTGTCTGTGAAGGAAAATGAGAACTAGCACAGGATTTGGCTGGGAAACACAGAAAAGGTTACAATATTGCGCCCAAAAACCACAAACAGCATAAAACTTCCCACAGCTTACTTTTGTCTCGAAGAAATGGGGATTATCAACAAGATTCAGAGACTTCCGGTGCGTGTTCAGAACTTTAGTGGGAAGAGACATAGACACAGCTGGAAAGCAAAGCCACCAGAAAAAAAAAAAAAAAAAAAGAGTCCATTTCAAGCAACATCAAAATTGAAAACACCTACATGAAGAAATGATACTAGGTAAAAACAACAGAAATACCTCCAAGAGTCCAAATATAGAGGTGCTGCTTCTGAGATTCTGTGGAACTTGGAGGCAAGGTCATGTTCTGAACCTTATCTCCTTGCACGCTTGCTCCAAGAGCTTCTGAGAGCAGCCTGTCAAAGGCTCAGGTGCTACAGGCTCAACTGATACCTCTTATGAGGGCTCATGCCTCAGAAATCCTACAGCCCAATGACCCGATCCCGCTCAGTGTTTTAAACATTTTAGTGGGAAGTATGTGGAGAAAATGGTCTAACTGGTAAGATATTGTAATTAAATGGATAACGCTAAATGCAAACTAATGCTTTGTTAATGTCATTTGTTGAATTCAATAGAGGATCGGATGACGTGGCACATGAAAGATGGGAGAAAAAAATGACAAAAAAGGTTGAAAGTTATTTACACTGAAGTTAAGGGAAGCTTTCGCTTAACCAGGCCATTGAGTACTGTATACCTACATATTAAAAAATGCCTATGTTGGAATCTAATTACAAATTCAGTCAAAGCTTATTGTTTTGGTATAAATCCTCAAATCAGTCTATTAGTAACGTAGCAGAATTAGGAATACTGCCCCACCTCTCTACTCCATTTGTTCTTACAAATTTAGAAAGTACCTGCACACAGTTATGCTTTTCTGACATTGAAACATATCATTTCACCATAACTTCATTAAAATAAGAAAGTACATTTTGTCTGCCTTTGTATAAACAAAGAAAAAAAAATGAATTCACTGACTCAGGTTCTAAAATTCTATCCAACTGAGAAGTTGCAGCAGTTTCCATAACATTAAATTTGATTAAATTATACATTTCATAGCATTATCTATGTGTACACCAAGACACAAGATACTGTGGGAAAGTGACAGTAACTGCTTCTGACTCATTCTTATTTCTTGATAACTACAACATATTTGTACCACTAGTTATTTTAAAATGGCAGAATTTTGAAATAGTTGAACTTACACCTTGTAGCACCCAAACCACATTTTCAATTATTATCAGTAAATAAATAATAGGCAGAAATACCTGGAACCTCTAAGCCCTTTGTCTTGGCCATTATTGACAGTATGTCTGTTGTGGAATGGTTTGCACTGAACACAGGTGGTTGATTCGCAGTCTTTGAGGTTGGAGGCAGGTATGACTTCAGTGCTGTACTCTGCAGGACATCATTTATATACTGATCCAGCTCATCCTGGCTTTCTAGTATGACATACACAAAAGGTTTATTAAATGTAAAATCATAATTTGTCAGTGCTTTCTTTTTCAAACACACCACTCTATTCTTGCTTATATAGAAGAGCACACAAAAAAGCAGTATCATAAGCATTCAATTTTTAAGCTGAACAAACTGGAAAGAAAAAAAATTAATCAGTTTTTGACACTTTGAAAACAGTTACATTAAGAAATTGCTTTTCTCTTCGAAAGGAAGCAAAGAAGTTTTTATCTTGCTGGTAGTCCACAGGTCATGGTTGGGCTCGATGATCTTAAAGGGCTTTTCCAACCTAAATGATTCTATGATTCTATCTTCTCTTCCACACAAGCTCGTCTATGACTTCTCACAGTCTCTTCCTCCCTCTAATCTCTTCCACACCTGGTCTCATCTGCTGACTCTCAGACCCAGCTTTACTGCAGCAGTTACTGGTCAATGCCATACTATGAATGTAGAAAGAATATGCACAAATTCCTTCTCCAAATTACATCATGCAGGTCCTGCCCTCACACTGATGCATGAGAAGCCTGAATGATTAACAACGGCACACAAAATAGACTCTGCATTGTAGGTAAACCCAGGCGCTGCTGATAGAACTTGACAGAGAAAAAAAAAACTGAAGTGAAAACACATTACCTTTTTCACAGAAATCTGATGGATAGCCTCCATATTCACTGTCAGGACTACTACAGCCTTCATTAGGGTCATCAAACAGTTTGACGTCGCAGTCTGGATCCAGGAAGCTCAGATACGTATGAAAAGAGGTGGTAAGAAATTCTGAGAGCTTACCTATCTTCACCCTGCAAAGAGGAACAGAGGCCAAAGAGCATTAACATCCACCATTCTGATACTGATTAATACTCACTGAGCTTTCAAAAACTCCTCCAAAATTTATGAGACCTGCTGTTAAATCCAGCCTTGGTAACTACAATACAGGAGATACTGACACTGAGAAAAACAAATGTAAAACAACAGATGCAGACCCAGCTGGGTACTTACTGCTCTAGCTACTAATTGAACTTATAAATAACTGTGTTATGGTAACACCTACAGTAGTAACTCAAAGCCTAATTATGCAGGGTGCTGTATGTTTAAATGAAGAGAGACCCGAAGAAAGACTTAAACTCCAAGGATGATGCACGAGAAACTGGGCCTGAGAAGTTCCCATGAACAGCGGCATCTTCTCACAGAACTGCAGTGCTGCCAAAAACCAGAAAGCACATCTGACTGTCAGAGGGAGACACTGGCTGAATGAGGGCAAGCAGAAAGAGAACAGAGAGATACTGTGGCATCATATTAAATTGCTTTTATATGTAGATGAATGGAACACATAAGCTTACAAGTACTACATGAAATTCATGTTTCAAAGATGTCCAATAACTGTGAAAGATAATTACTTCTTAAAAACAGAAACCCAGCCAAGAGCAAGCTGTTGTATCTCCAAAGGTTTGACATTTGTTTTTCCTCATCCATTAATGGCAGCCAGAGATGGTACGCCTTTTGGGAGACAGATCTTTTCCATTGCATTTGAGGTCCAGCTACCATGTGATTGCCACAAAATAACTAAAGCTGAAACTTCTCTCTCTGCACAGTTCTGGTACACGGTCTCTGCACTATCACAAGTTGAAAACTGAGGCTTGTATAGAATTCAATTAAAAATATCATGGAGACAATCATTTGGGGGTTATGACATTACCTTGCACCTCCAAAATAACCATCCTCTAATTTTCTTATGGTGGCAAGAACTGCTGGATGAATGTCAGTACCATCATCAACTAAAAAAGAATAATGGAAGAGCTGAAGCTTACGAACACATTCTTAAATCATCATGTCCAAATAAAATGGATTACTGAGTGTTTCCTACAAAGTAAATCACAGCTATTTAAAACAGAACCCATAATTGCTGTCATTACTAGCTTATTAAAAAAAAACCAAACAAGCAAATAAAAAACAACCCTGAGACGAGTTCTAAAGGGATTTCTCCAGACAAAAATGAACCCACTCAAGACAAGTTCCAAAGGGATTTCTATCAAATTTATTTGGACAGAAATAGTATGGAAATGATGGGGAGATGCAAGGATATAAAGGGGGAAATGAAATATGACCATGTCATCCAAACTCAGCGTACACTTGAGAAAGTGAAATTGTACTTTTGATGTTAGAAACACTCATGCCACCTGCCTCCTCTCAAACCGACTTCTATCCTACTCCCCTGCAGTAATCTACTCTGCTTGAAACAGAGAAAATTAAGCTTACCAAGCATTGTGTGGGTGATGGGAAATGTCAGGGTTGGTCTCCCTGTCATCCTCCAACAAGAAGTGAGGTAAGCCAGCTCTATCTTGAGCATCTCCATGATCATCTGATTGTCTAGAGCCAGATAGAAGTGATGCTGGTCAGTAAACTAGAGAACAGAGAAATACGGCATATGAGTAGTTGTCAGTACTGTCATTTTTTTCCATTTCCTCTCTTTAATCAAGCCATATGTGCTGTTCTAGACCACAACACAGACTGCAAAAAAAGAAAAAGAAATCCATGCTTGTGCAGAGTCCAGTTTCTTAAACTTGTAGGCTGCCCGCGAAAGAAGTAAGCCATACAAATAAAAAGCAGACAATCACACCCACGAAGCAGAATCTTCCCAATGATGAATTTCAGTAACCTATGATCTGGAAGATGGAAGTACTCTAAATGTAGAAGAAAAAGCTAACAATAGCAACAAAACCAATAAACAGGCTTAAGTGCACACAGGGGACTGGGAACTAGTGACTGTATGTCTCTTGGGAACAATCTGAAAGTCAAGCAGAATACAGAAATGCTGGCAGTTACTGTGGAAAAAAGGTACATTAAATGTACAATGGTAAAGTGTGGTGCTCCCGCTACAGAAGAAAGCCGAGAACCTCAATAAAAGACTATTACAGCTACTTCAGGAGCTGGAAACCAAAAAAGCAAGACAAACAATGGAAGAGCAGAGCAGCCATAACAAAAGTTAAGGAAGCACATAACCCTTTGGGAGGGGTTAGCACGTATTGTAAATTCAAGCTGTTAAAGTCCAGATAAATTACTTCACAGAACTTAAGGAAATGGCAGAAGCAATCCCTGAGCCACTTGCAATTTGTTTTGATAATTCAGGAAAAACAGGTCCCAGAAATCCAGAGAGAAGCAAAGACACTGCCTGTCTTTAAAAAGGAAGAGCCAGGATAACATAGAGCAGTCAAGTTCATTTCAGTGCCTGAAAGCACAGGAAAACAAAGCCAATTTGAGACTGCCAAGATAATTACAAAATGATCAAGCAAAAGGGCCAGACAGTCATATCAAAAAAAAAAAAAAAAAAAAAAAAAAAAAAAAAAAAAAAAATCAATCTCAGCAAACAAGTCCAATTTCCTTCTTTGGGAGCAGCTAGATGGTAGGTCCAAGAAAGTGGCTGACATCTCTTAACTTTTGCACATTTTCACACTAGTGAGCTGAAGAATAAACATCTGAGGAGGCAGAACTGCTTGAAAAATTGTTCTCAAAACATAGCTATTAAACATTTTTTCAGAATGAGAGGGTATCTTAATGGGCTCAGTCTCTGCCCCACACCTAATCAATGTTTTCATTAGAGGACAGAACTAAATACAAACTACAAAACCACAAAATTTGTGGACATTAGTGAAGATCAACACAGATGAGTTAACTGCTAACCTTAGGAAGGTGAAATTAAACATTAATTCCACCCCCCTCAAAAAAAGTCAGGGGCAATGTCTGGCTACAAAGTACAATGGGAAATGTTATGGAGGTTTTAGTCAAACACTGAGTAAGCAGAAACTGTCAGCATGTTGCTAATGCAAAGGTAAGTGCCTTTTGGGAATATTTTAATAAGTATGTCCATACTTGATATGTGGCGAGATTTCAGCTGGAATATTGGGTCCTCCTTACATAGTAAGATGTGGACAAAGAGATACTTTGAAAAAACCTCACAACTCTAAGGAATTTTTCTCTAATTTGCAAACGTGAAAATTGGCATGGGGGAGCAGCACAACAAATAATCTGTTACAAAGCTGCTTGTGATCAATTGACACGGGGAAGAACAGGAAGGGTTCCACTTTTTTTGCAGTAAATCTGGCATTGTTTGGACATCATGAAGCACTGCAGAAGCCACCTATGGAGTCCACTGAATGTCTGCCATGGAATTTAAAGAGTACACCAGTAAAACATCTATTTAGGAGGGTATGAGTCCCATTTGCACGTTTGGAGTAAGTGAGTCCTTGGCCTTCTAGCTCAAACTGCTAGAATAAGTCTATAGGAATAAGCATGTCATATTTCATTAAATGTATAAATAAGAGCCATTAATTCTGGGAGGATACAAACTTCCAGCTACATTGAAAAGGCACTAAACAGAAAACAAAGAGAGAACATCCCTTTATCAGCACTATTGACCCTTTCAACAATATAATGAAAAGATGACATCTTAGTCTCTTGGGGGTTACAGTACTTGGCACGCTTATGTGAAACTAAATTGTCCATCAAAGCAACCACTAGAAAGATACATTAAGTGACCTATTTCTGGAGAAACTATTTTTCATTAGCTAGAATGTTGATTCGGGCAAAGATCAGTAACAACTTTGTACTACTGATTTGCTGTGCTCTCCTAAGCCAGAAGCCAAACTCTGTATAACAAAGATTCAACAGCACTCCTATCATGCTTGTCACCCAATGTTCTGAAAAACCTCACAAAGCAAAGTGCATCTGCTTTATCAGCCCTGCTCTACCTAAGTGACAGCACGTAAAAGCAAAGTGATTAGCCATTAAGTAAGCAGTGATTTCCCTGCCAGCTTTACATGCTCACCTGAGGGGTAAAAGCAAATATTTGATTTCTTATCACATACAGCTTGGAGGTGCCTAACACTCCAATATGTCGGTGTGGCCGTCCGCTTAATTTCATGTTCTTGTTCCGGCCTGTAACGAAAAGCAAAAGAAAAAAAATGTCTCATCTAACAGTTTCTGTGTGGTTGGTTTTCCACAACAACTATTTCAGACAAGGAGATCTACTTCATTGGTATCAGCAAGGCAGAAGACATACAACAGAGCGAGATGCTACAGACTGGTCTGTTTTGTAGCAACCACCAGTATAATAGTTAGAGTTCTTCAAAGAACTGATCAAAAATTTTGGCTTCACTGACCATGGGATTGAATCTTTTAATTATAGCCATTGCTCAGCACCCAAAGCTTCCCCACCAAGAAGGACAGGAGGTATGTCCTTTCAAAAACAAGGCAAAAAAACCCCCAACAGAAATTGTAATGATTTCGTTGAAGAACCTTAAAAATTCTTGCCCACAGAAGGCTAAATCCAAAGTACATTCAAATACAAAGACAGATTTTCATTCTTTTCATCTAATAAGCTCCAGTTTTCTCAGCAGAACTTATTAGCAAATGATCCGCACCACAACCTCTGCTGGAGCAGCCAGGAGCTGACATGAATCTGTTTGAGAAGGAATATGAGCCAAACAACCATGTGCCTGAAAAAATACCACTGTGAGCATTCCCAAAAAAGTCACTGTTAAGAACAATACACCAACGTGTCAAATCATCCAAGTCATCCCCCCACTAGTTAAATAAAGCTATTGTGAATTATTATTAAATAAATGTAAGCTTCAAAACCCTGAAAATGTTTTCTTTGTTAAAAGTTCTTCATGATACAGACACAGATTCTTTCCGAAAAGCAGCACATGCAATCTCCCTTCTCCATGTAAAGGGCACACTTCCTAAGGCTTATTTGAAGGTCCTATTATGTCGGATGCTTCCAAAAAAATTCCTTTTAAAACAACAAAAAAAACCCAACAAAAACCACCATAACAACAAAAAACCCAGTAGAATGGCAGCCACACTGCTCAGTTTCCAGACTCAAAATAGAAGCACTCTCACTTCTGAAAGCAAAAACATTTGATTTTTTTCTGTGATTTCCCAGGGATTTTTTCTAAAGCCACTTTCTCTGTAGAAGTAGTTCCTGCAGGACAAAAAAGAGTCAGTTCTTGCCTAACTTCAAGGGCACAGGGAAACTTGTATTTTGGCCATCTTTTCTAACAAAGCAACTTTCTTCTCCCCTGTTGGAGTCCCTTATTTAAGACAAAAGTTCTAACTTCGTTGAGCTTCTTTGCACGAACGCATTTTTTTTTAAATCAAAAAAATTTATTTCAGTAAAATAAATTAAATCAAAGAAACGGAGACAGCATGGAGCAAGAAAAACAAAACACCACCCTTAAAAAGCACCATGCACAGCAGCAGAGAGAGGCTTCCACGTTTAAATACCTACCCAGCATGGTGTAGAGGTTACTCAAGATGCGAGCTGGCTGCACTCTGAGTGGGTGGATATCAGCAATGCTCTGAACACTGATTCCATGGTCTTGCAAGAGATTCTTAATTTGATTAGTTTCAGCCAAAACAGTTACTGCATAACAGAATAACAAAAAACAAAAGCACTAGTAAGAACCAACTTTCTACTCTTTTTAACTGACTGTCTCTACTGTCACCTCTCAGCTAACCCATTTAGTTGACTAAAAGGGCACAAAGGCCTCACTGCTTTCTTAATTTGTGAGCCTGTGAGATCAAAACAGATTGCCAGGGGGCATCAGACAGATTTTGGTTCTCTGCTTTTCAACATGTGTTGCCATTCTTGTCTACTTTGGACTACAGAGTAATTCAAGTTGGAAGGGTCCTTACAAGGTCTCTACTCCAACCTCCTGCTCAAAGCAGGGTCAGGTCTGAGGTTAGATCAGGTTCTTTGGGGCTTTATCTGTTTTTTCTCATTTATTTCAGTACCATTAGTTTGGATCATGCAGTCTCTTTTAGCAGATAGGGCTCTTCCTCCATGAAACCATGGGAAACATGACTTGAAAAATCTTTGTTGTTCTAACACAGCACACTATAACAACACAGCCGTGTCAATGGGGAACAGGTGCTGTTACTTGTATAGCAATAACTGTTAGTCCATAAAATGGAAGAGGCAGGGGAAAAAAGTCCCAAAATCTGAGGTATTTACAATCCAGGCCCTGATCCCACCTCTTGTTCTGCTTGAGGTTTTGTTCATGTTAGGTGGCTTATTGGTTTGTGACTAATAATTCCGTTCTCGTCTTTGCATTATAAATACTTATGAAAGAACACTAAAAATAAGCAAGCACTTCTATTTCTACTAGAAATTAAGTACTTCAAAAATAACAAAATGCCACCCCCACGAGACACCAACAGGAGGTAAACAAGCACCTGCCCAGGTCACAGTACAACTGACAAAGGCAGCTCCCTATAACGAGCTGGTTGCTTTTCCAGAGCAGTACAGACCCTTGAAAAGCCTTTAAGCCTCGATCAGCTGGTGTTTGCCTTCTACTTAATTTTCTGGTTTTGGCTGTTCCTGCACTGACTACAGAAGCCACCCCCTGCCGCAGCTAAAAGGTGGCACTAAGTCTGGCTGCCTCACCTCTGTGTGCAGAGATCCTCCCCACTCATTGCTCTCTGGTTCCTCCAAGACGGGGCTGCACAGACACCTAACTAAACTGACCCATCTCCTGTCACTCCTGCTATTTCTCGCTAGAATCCACCCAGATTTTCCTTTTCCCTACAAGATTAAGTTTGCCACTCTCCCATCCCTGACAAGTTTTAACATTTTAACAAATATATATTTTTTAAAAGTTTGTTAAACCTGGTCTTCCCTCCTGGAAATAAAGCTACTGGGCAAACAACCACTTTCTCCTTCTCAAAGTATCACATCAAAGTGAAAATCCACATTTATTTCAAACGTGTCTTTCTTCTCTCCTGTACACAGGGACTTTGCCATCACATGATCCAACTCAACCAGAATATTCAAAAAACCTCCCTTACCTTGTACCACAACATCAGGTTTAAATCCAGTGGAAAATCTCCTGTTTAAGGGATCAATTTCACCTGCAGCAAGAAATCCCTACCAAAAATGCAAATGAAAGAAAAAATAAAGGAAATAAAAAATAAGTAAAAGGCTTCTGATGACATCTAGAAGAAATCTTAACCAAATTTCATGTTTTGTCAGGAGAGCGGGACTTAAAGCCTGGTTTATCTACCCCGTCCACTAAGTAGTACATTCGGTAAAAACAATGGCTGCAATATTTTTTCAGAACAAGAAAATACTTATGACTGACACAATCTGCATGTTCATATTTCCTATTTTAGAGTCGCAGCAACTGTCACAATTTCACCAGACCAGTGATTTTTTTTGTAGCTCCACAAAGATATTCAGTGGTTCCTTTAACAAGTCCATGGCTAATACAGGACAACTCTGTAGGCATCCTAGTGGAGCTGAAACAGTGCAAAATCCCAGCTCTGGGACAGCCAAGTCAGACCAGGCATTTTCCTCTAGCCTAACCACATATTCAGGCCATGTAACAACTTATTTGGCTTGATTAGAAACAGACAATTGCATATCAATATACAAAAAAAAAAAAAAGCGCTCCTGAAAGCTGAGAGTCAGCTCTCCATAGTTCATGTACATGTTTCTACTGGAAAACACATTATTCCCTACCTGTCAATCAAATTGTCCTTAAAGCCCAAGCCATCTCAAAACAAAATGAAATTCAAGGTCACCTACTATACAAGAAACAATTACCTCTGCTAATAGGCAGCCAAGGACATACAACGATTGGCCCCAAAGATGAGGCAACTTTCCCACTGGGACACGATCCACTGAGTGAGGATTTTCATACTCCTCATCCACCTGAAAACAAACACATAAGCAAGAAAAATTACTCTAAAGTTGTGAAGAACAATCAGTAGCATGGAAGTATTTGAAAAAAAATATGGTTTATCATCTACTCTTTCTAACCTGGCATTATTACCGACATAAAGATTTCCTGGTTTTATTTTTATGGCTGCATGTTTTCTGGGATAAGAACTATGCTTCCCTTCCATATACCACCCCACCCTTCGAAGCTGGAGGTTGAATGGAGATTCTGCATATAGTTATAGCTTTGGTGTTTGCGCTTCCCTTTCTTCTCGCCATGCCTTTGCTGCCTTCCTCTGGGCAGCTTGTAGGTAATTGCGTGTCTGCTTTCCAACCCCTGGCAACGTGACACTTGAAGTTCACTGATGTCTACCTAGTTCCCGAATTAAAGGTGCTTTCCAAAAATAAAGGCTATTTCAACTTTCCCGTGTTAGCAAGAATGGTCAATGGGAAAATTAAGAGTAGACTCATTAATTTAGAAAAAATGCCTTGGTTTTGCAGTATGCAGAGATCTACTGAGCATGGGGGGAAAACTCTCCTAGAAAATATCTTTACCATAGCCATTCTAAAATTTATAAATGACAGCCAAAATCTACCCCATTTATTTGGCATATTCATCAGATCATGGTATCAGAATTCACAAGAAGGCTCTGAACTCTTACATGCTTGTTTTCCACTAGGAAGGCAATTGAGAGTTCCCACCCCTCATCTGCGGCCAACATATTAGCTGTCGACGCTCCCTGCTCAAACTCAGACCAACCCAGGAGGCTCCACACCCCTAGTGAGTGAGGGCTGACAAGTCTGGAGTGGAAGACGAAGTTGGCAGGGAAGGATGCAAAGGCAAAGAGCATGGTAGAGCATATAAGCTCATCTGAACTTCTCTGTCACAATGGAAGCATCAGGTAAGAAGTAACAGCAAAGATGAGGGGAAAAAACAAAACAAAACAAAACACCCAAGCAAAAAAACACACCACAACAAACAAAACAAACAAAAAACCCAGCCCAAACCCTAATTCATCTGAAACCTGATTCCCTCCCACATACAAACTCTGGAAAAGAAAGAGCACAACCAATCATTAGACTAGGCAGGCAGGACGGTCTATGCTTTATTTTGTCATTGAGCTTCAGTTCCTAAGTCAGCATTAGCACTTCTTAAATATATGTCTTACTATGAGCACTTAAAGCTTTAGACCTGCTCTAATATTTCTGTAGGCACTCAGATTCCCAAGTTAAAAATATGACCATTTGAAACCCTGAAGTTTACCGTTTCTCAGCGGGACCTGTGAGATGTCTCTTAGTTTTTAAAGAATGTGAATTAGTCTTTTCTATTGCTGGTTTAGATTTATCAGCTACAGGAAAACTATAAAACCAACATTCATCTTGATATCTGTACTTTGCATACCGAAGTGGATGCTACATTTTCACAATACCTTTTCTGGAGGGACCGCGTATAGTTCAGGCATTAGCACTATTCCGTTCTTCTCTCTAATAAGTATTCCTTCCAGCGCCTCTCTGTATTCTTGTACCTGGAAATATTTTTAAAAGAGAGTGAGAATTCACATTACAGTCAGCAAAACTGACACAGTAAAGTTATAATACCTTCCCACAGTACATTTTAGCTGAAAGTTCATTAAAAAAAGAGGGGGGGAGGGGCTTGAAATCATGACTTGCTGATGCAAGATCAGGGTCCAAATTCTCAGCATCTCTCTTCCAGCATCTCTGTATTATCAGCCACAGAAACATGAACATACATATTTAACCTACACTACACCACTGCAGTACAAAGCTTCTAATATTTTCCTATCAAGAAGCCACAGGAAAAAATCCTACATGAAATTTGCAACAGATGATAATGCAGTGACATGGATGTCAGGACTGCCAATATCCATAAAAATGTAAGGTGTATAATAATTATTAGTTTTCTACCATGCACATTTGTCTATGATTTTCTGAATTCTGCAAGGCAGAATTAGGAAATCAGTTTCACTTAACAGATTAGCTTAAAAAATTGCCCCATGGAAAACTTAAAATACATTTGAGCCATTTTAAGATATCTAAGTTAATCGAATAGAAAACAGACAACATATTATGAACAGGAATACTAGACTGATACAAAATGAAGAACATTTAATATTCTTTTTACCAGGTACCTTATTTTGTTCCATTTCTTAACTATCCCATTCCGAGTTTTTACATACAAGAAAGTGGTTTTCAAGCTTCCCCAGCACCTGCCTCTGAAATCCTACTTCTGCGATCCCTTTCTGAGCGCAGTGGAAAATACAAAGTAAGGTACTTACAGGTTCGTTTTATGGTACACTGATATTTTCAGTATCCCATCCTTCTCTACTTATTTGAGTCCCCAGTGTGCTTATTTTTCTAACAATTGCTGCCATTGCAACCACTTGTTTGCAGGAGTAATTGGGGAAGACGAGACACTCACCTGAGTGTCCCAGTGTGTCACTCAGCTGTGCTTAAATGGTGGGGACTGGGAGCAATTGCCTGGTCTGACCATGCCCTAGCACAGCCTGCCTGCACACCATAAAGGCAACCAGGTACAAACCATCTCAGATAATCCAAATAAATTCTAGAGACTGCTTTGTGAAGTGGTATTTTATTGACATGATTGAAGTTTCAGTAAACGTTCCGCTTTTTTTTCCCCTCATGAAATAACGCCTTTTCTCTCTCCACTGGTCTACTTTTACTGTGTTCAGGAAAGCAACCTACATTTCTAGTGTCAGTAAGTATTTCATTTGATATACAGCATCTGGTACAGAAAGAGGGCTTTTTTTGGTCTGAAATTCCCTGCCTTGTTTCTGATGTCATTTTATTTTTTAAGAGATTATGTTTAGTAATCTCTTGTCTCCCTGCATACTAGGTAACTTTAAATCACATGTATTTTTTACTTCCTTCAAGCCACCAAGCTACAGAAGTCTTGGTATGAATACATTTAGTCCTGGATACTTGTCACTCTTTAATTCACCAGTGCTCTCCAGGTGCCACTATAACCTTTGGAGGGCTACAATCAATTTAGCTCCCATGACCACTGGATACTTGACACAGTAAAGACATGAAGTAACTTAGGGAGTTGTTAATTAACTTAGGAAATTAGTGAAAATTAAATAGCTCCTCATAGTCCAATGCCAAATCTCCCTGAACGTACAAAAGGACTGAAGGTACTATGAATCCTGTTCTCAGAGCCAAGCCACAGAGATTGGGTGAAAAAAGAAGCTGATCTCATCCTGCAGTAATTGGGAAAGAGGCACAAAGGTTGACAATCAGACGGAATCAGGCAAATTAACCCCGTTCGACTCAGTTTGACCACACCAGCTAACAGAGCCACTCAGCCTAGTAGAGAGAGGGCAACGAGGCCCCGGTGTGCCCAACACTGCAGCCTCTACCACATCATGAACTCCCCAAAAAGAAGAGATTGGCTGAAGACTGCTCTCATCCTACTGATGTTCAACTGATACCCAAAATAAACATGGAGCAAAGCTACAAAACACTGTGGGCAAACGGCTTCGCATTTCCTTTGAAAGCAATGTCTTCTTTCCTCACCTGAATTTTGTCCTCATTAAATACTCCGTCAATTAGCAAGTATGTCCAGAATACCGGCCACTCGCATTCAATATTTTCAAAAAGCTTGAGCTCAGCAGGATCATAGTGCAGCCTGCTTGGATCCTGGAAATTCAATCATACTCGTTCAGTCACAGTGCTCAATTAGTCATTCATATTCCAATCATAATGGCAGCCTATTTTACACACAAATTAAAATCAAGAAACAAATAAAACCACCAGAAATAGTTTCCACACAGTCTCTTGACTTCTTTTTCACACTCAGTCTCAAACTCATTTAATCATTCCCTAGACAAATCTACCCTTCCCAGTCACAGAATCTAGGTGTCACCCAAATCATCTTGGCTCTGCCTCAGTTCAGAGGTATTTTGGGAAGCCTCAGAGACAATGGTTCCACTTAGGCACCATAAGCATATCTAAGGGCTCATTTCTTACAGAATTATGAATTAAGTTGTGTGCTTAATAACTGGTTTTCAAACCCATAGCCTCCTTCAGATATGTGTCGTTTCCAGGGTGGATACGTAGACTACCTCCAAATCCACGAAGATGGCTTAACAGCAATACAGAACTTCACTCCTTCATGTAAATGTGACAAAACATGTCTATAAACAAGAGAAAAAATTCTTTCTAATGCCTATTGAAAATATACATCAGAAGTACCTCTCTGGGCGTCTTGTAACCATCTCGGAGAAAGCGACAACAGCCATAGCGGCCCTGTAAAAACAGACAAAATTACAGAAAACTTCACATACTGTTCTTCCTCACAGACTAACATCAGCATAAAAGTACGTGCTGAGCTTTAAGGGTCACTTAGGGACTTTCCTCCTTCTCTTCCACAACATATGAACCTAGTCTGGCAACCCATCTTTAATTACGATTTTTGGTTCAGAAAGGGGGGGTTCTGCTTCTCTTTCCTTCCAGAAAATAAAAATAAAAGAAATCCTTACCTGCAATTTGGATATGATTTCACTCTTGGTTACATTAACGAGGTTTAGATCCTCCACTGCAAAAGCCGGGTAAGAAATAATAGAGAGCAGGCCAGCGTCTATTTCCTTTGAGGTGGATGCCCTTGGCAACATGGAGTACAGAATAGACTGAGCAAAACAGGAACAGAAGAGAGGGATGTAAAACAATTTACCTGCTTCAAAAGATTACGTCAAGTACAAATTGAATAGACTGTATTATTTGCAAACTGACAGAGAACTCAATGCATAATTATTTTTAACTGAGTTAGAACGAGAATGCTTCACATCACTCACTTTCACATGATCTACTAGAAACAGGGTGAATAGCACAGCCTGAAGCCATCCTATTAAATTCAGTTCTTGGTTCAGTTAATCAACATTTCATTTAAAAACAAAAGGGACAGGGTGTTGTTCCCCTAGCAAAGGAAACAAAAGACTCATTTTTACCTGACAATGTTCTACTTCATCAGGAAGAACATGAATCACTGATTTGTGTCCTCCATGAGCTCCAAAAAGATCTAGTTCATCAATTGCTTCCAAAGCAGCCTTCAAAAAAACCCAAACAACAACCCAAATCATTAGATACCTTTTAAGCCAAGTATAAAGTCCAGCACCTGCACTTATCCTCTGAAAGAAATTACTTAAGACAGAAGTTTGCTCCATAGACATTTTTTCATCTTTAAAGCTTGGCAATATTTTAGAAAAAGTAAATATTTGTCTTTCTGCTAGTAGAATACAGGACTGATATGCTGATGATCCTTGTTACAATTTAAAGGCAATGCAAAACAATGAGGAGCTGGGCTTCCACCAAGATAATATCTAAATATAAACGTATTTAGTAATAAATATATCTAAAAGTATTTAGTAATAAATATATCTGTCCTATATTCCAAAATAACCCCCATTCAGTGGCTTTTCACTCCTCCTGCCTGAAGGGCTCTTCGAAGAAGGCGGTTTGTTCCAGGCACCCCAGAATTGGCAGAGGGTGGTGCCCCAAGAGCATTGCCGTCTCTCTGATGCTATCACTTCCCAAGGGAAAGAGAAACGAGATGTCTGCTCTTTGCACAGCCAACGCAGGCACACCATGCTCATGTCAATAGATGAACCACCACATCCCACACCTCTTGGCCACAGCACATTTGCCTAGTGAAGGCAGAAGTGAAGCTGCTCTGGGGAGCAGCTCCATGGAGAGTGATCTGGGGGTTCTGGTTGATGGCAAGTTGAACATGAGTCAACTGGCACCCAAGAGGGCCACCCGTGTCCTGGGTGCATCCAGCACAGCATGGCCAGCCAGGCCAGGGAGGCGATTGTCCTGCTCTGCTCTGCGCTGGTGCGGCCTCGCCTGGAGCTCTGTGTGCAGTGCTGGGAGACACAGGATAAAAAGGATATAAAGCTACTGTAGAATATCCAGAGGAGGGTCACGAAGTTGGTCAAGGGTTTGGAGGGGAAGCTGTATGAGGAGCAGCTAAAGTCACTGGGTTTGTTCAGCCTGGAGGAGACTGAGGGGAGACCTCGTGGGGCTACAGCTGCCTCACAAGGGGAGGAGGAGGGGCAGGTGCTGATCTCTTCTCCCTGACACCAATGACAGAACCCGAGGCAATGGCAGGAGGATGTGCCAGGGGAGGTTTAGGTTGGACATGAGGAAAAGGTTCTTCCCCCAGAGGGTGGTGGACACTGGAACAGGCTCCCCAGGGAGGTGTCACGGCCCCAAGCCTGGCAGTGTTCAAGAAGAGACCGGACAAGGCCTCAGACACACGGTGTGAACTGTGGGGTTGTCCTGTGCAGGGACAGGAGTTGGACTCCATGATCCTTGTGGGTCCCTTCCAACTCAGGACATTCTATGATTCTAAGACATCTGCAGCCCAAACACTGACTCTACGTGGGTTCTCCTGCTTTCACCCTGCAGGCTACAAAACCCAGCTTTGCAGAAGGAGGGTGTGCAGCACCTCACAGGCAATATGGCAGGGAAGAAAGTAAGGACTGGACAGCCAGAGCCAGCCCAGCAGCGCTTTCCTCTGAAATGCATATTCACAGGGTGGTGGTAACACTGAATGTTGCTCCATGCCCATTTTCATCCTGCAGATTCATGGTAATGTCAATCTCTGACAAAGGAAGGATAACACAGTGCAGCTTGCCTTATTCTCTCTGCAGAGAAACAAGGGTATTTTTCTTCTTCCAACACAAACATGGGGTTACTGCCTCTGCAGAGCCTCTCCCTAGCTCAGCACTAGCGCAGCACATGTTCCTGGTGGCAGCAGAAAGTCTCACTGAGGAATTCGTAGCCGGGACCATGGACAGTCTTAGTGGCGAACAAAAGGCACTGAGATCAACCATGCTCCCTGCTGTACTGCTGCCTCAGATGGCCACACAAAGCAGATGGGGGGAGAGAAATGTTAAAACGGAGAATTCCTGAGGCAGGTTACAAAAAACCAGCATCTACTGTGCCCTCTGCAGCAGGGCCTCCAGCATGCCTCCTGGTCCCCACCCTGAACAGCACTTCTATTGAACCCAGAGCCACCAGGATGTAAAGCTGTGCAGGCAAGTCCCACAGCTCATCCTGACATCAATGCACCCAGAAGTCATGCAGAGACCACAGCGACCCGAGTCAGGCTGATCACCGAAAAAAAAGTCATGCTGGACAGCTAAGGAATAGCCTCCCCCACGAACACTGCCCCATCACTGTTCAACTGAACTGTGGCCAAGACCAGCAGGTTCTCCCTCTTGCAGCCACACAAGATCCTCGTAACTAATAAATCCTGCTGAAGTGCAACTACACCTTTTACCTTAACAATATTTGGCTTCTATCAGTCCACCAGACACCATGTAAAAAGGTAGCTGTCAATTGCACATTTACATTTATGGCCTTCTGAGCTTCATTTAGTATCTCCGTGACCATGTGCTATGGGGGAACCAGAAATAGCTACTTTCTTTTAGAATCATAGAATCATTCTGGTTGGAAGAGACCCTCAAGATTACTGAGTCCAACTGTTAACTTAACACTGGCACTACACCATGACCCTAAGAGCCTCATGTACGCGTCTTCTAAACCCCTCCAGGGATGGTGACTCCACCACTTCCCTGGGCAGCCTGTTCCAGTGCCTGACAACTCTTTCCGTGAAGAAATTTTTCCTAATATCCAATCTAAACCTTCCCTGGCACAACTTGAGGCCATTTCCTCCTATCCAATCACTTGTTACTTGGGAGAAGAGACCAACACCCTCCATGCTACAACTACAAGTTAGTTGTAGACAGCGATATAAGTACATCTTTACTCAATTTCTCTCTAAATTACTTGTGAATAATTTATTAGACTGATATTCTGTTGTTTTCCACAATTTACATCTGACTTCATCTTACCATGAAAACATCACATGTAATACTGGGGTTGGAGAATTAAGATAGAGGGACAGATAACCAGAGGACACTTTATGAGACTGCACTTCAGTGAATCAGATTCATGCCTCAATGAATCTGGTACCTTTCTTGAAATTCCTGGAATAACTGTGCTGAGGTCTTTCAATGAAAGCCATTATTACAAGGATTTTACACTGAAAAATATTCACACTCAAACAAAAATTCGTATACAATCAGTTAATTATTGCAACGGCCACGAAGACTATGCAAAGGAAGCCATCACGTTTGTCAGAACCCTTCAGCGTGACAGAACAGCCATGAAGGAAGTGTTAGGAAGACATTCTCACTTTGGCCATCCCTACGGAGCTCGCGTTCAGTTCAGGGATGCCCTGGTTTGTCTTGTCACCACGTTCCCAAATTCCATAGTCCTGCAACGACATCATCAAGAAAAAATCTGCATGATCATATACGAAAACAATGTTTTCCCCTTTTATCCCACAACAAAACCAGACCCCTACATGAAATTAGTTTACTTGCCTTAGGAAAAAAAAAATAAAAAAATTTAAAAAGAAAAAAAGGAAAAATAAAGACTCCAAGTCTCCAAAGAGCCCTCCTCATGTTCAAAGGGCAGCACATAAAAATATACCCCAACAGGATCAGGTCTACACCCATGAATCACTGTCTTCACAGAACACACAAAGTTCTTTATCCCTCCCCCTGTGCCCCTTCAACTCATCGCTTTCCAGGAAGTTTTTTAACAGCTTGCTCTTTTTAGAAATGTCAATAAGATTTTAATGAGATATCAGGAAATAATATTAATTATGAATAAACTAGTATTATGATAGAACAAGTATACTTCACACAGGCAGCCATAAATCCTCTACAGTCCTCCTACCACCTCCAAAGAAGCTCTTCACAATGTAAATTACTGACAGGTTCTAATATATTCTTACGGAAAAATAAGTCTGTATTTTCCTTCCCCAACAGTAAATAATTTTCCACCCACATCTGAGCAGTGTTCAGGCATTTTACATAAAAGTAACTACTTACAGCAACTTTGTAGGCAGCTTCTATGTAAAAAACAAGATTCTGAATAAAGGTAACTTCATCGAGGGTAAAGATAATACGTAACCCTGATTAAAAGAAGGGAAGAGAGTAATTATACTGTATTAGAATTAAAGTATTTACTCCTCAGTGAGTTTCATGATTTTGTTTATTTGCTACTAACTCCTGCCCACTGAAATCCATGGAAAAATGCTGATTTCGAAAGATCAGGCAGCAAGCCTCAATACTCACTGCTGATAAAATACTTCGAATGCCACCAAGACATCCTGCTTCGAAGACCAACCAAAAACCACTCCTGGGAGGGTGGCATTGAGAGATGGTGGGTACAGAGCAGATGGATCTGAGCCAGCTCTGGCTCTCAAGAGCAGTTCACCCCAATTCCCGTGGCTCCCCACCCCTCCACCCGCTCAGTGCTTTATGGAGGGACCACCAGGACAACCAGGCACCCGCGCTGCAGGAGTCAGTTGTGAGGGGCTCTGAGGACAGAAAAACATGTAAGGAAACAAATCCTTATCCTCACAGGAGTACAGTTGAGAACAGCACAAAATAAAACAGTGCCAGAAAGAAGAGGAACACGGATGGCGCTAGCGGCACCTGTCTCGGTGTCGCCACTCTCTGAAGAAAACTGGTTGTCCATTAGGATGCCCTACAAAGTCTTCAAACGCTAAGCTTCTCTGACGTGATTCTGAATATCTCGTATATTTGTACGTCAACAAACATTAAGGGAATGGACGCTGCCGGTTACTACAAACATGAAATCTTAACTAAGCCACATCTCTTTTTCCAGAGAAATATTACTTTATTCTGAGCAATAACTATGTACAGGTCTGTGAAGCTAGTTACAACTTTTTTTTCCTCTTTCAATGAAAACTAGAAGAGAAAAAGACTGCAATGATAGTCAAGGCTAAAATATCTTCTGCTTACCTGATGCAGTCATCTGTGCCAAGAAGAGCAGGTAAAGGGAGGTCGCATCCACTTGTAAATGCCCCCACTGGTCGTCTCCAACCACCGTGGCACAAGTTGCAGAGTTATACTTGGCATGTAGGCAGTCTTTGGTACTCTGTGTGCGCTTGAACTTCTCTACCTTATCTACCTAAAGAACACCATAAATCTCAAATCCGAAACATTGCAGAAGAAAATCTCCAAACTATTTCAAAATTAGCGACTTTTCTCAGGTGAGGAGAAGCTTGAGGTCTTAATTTTTGTTACCTCACTTCAGTGTGTTTTGATCGATCAGAGTGCTTAAACACAACTCTAACTTTAGGCTCCAGCTAAATCCACATCTCTTCAGGGAAGGGTAAGAAGAAATTACTTTGTTGAGTTGAGACCTTGGTTACATATAAACATCTTGGTAAAAATCAGTTTGCAAAGGCAAACCTGCGATTTGCTACAAGTACAATCTCAAAAAGGTGCAAGTAAGATCGGACTTTTGCTCCAGTTAAAAATACTCCCCACGCCACCATCTACACACATGCAGAAAACTCACTCTTCAGAAAGGACACAAGGAATATATGCTGGAGATGAAATGCTTTGTAAACGCAACACGTACTAGTTCAGCTCATACTTATGACATTACCTGTCTCATCATGCACTGTAACAGTCCCCGCATCAGCTTCACAACGTTCTGCAGGAACAAAACAGACCAGTGACACCCTCACAGGGCCAGAGCCATCAGCTGTTACAAACAACATTCGAAAGTGACAAAGGTCGCATCCTCTACTAACATCCTGCCAAAGGTAAAAAAATGCGTACTTGTCTGAAATGCTTTACCTGCCTTTTTTAAAATATACTGATTGATATTTATTCCCACATCTTTATCTAGGAGAACAAATCTTTTCCCAAAGGTCCTCTCTAAACAGTGGAGCAAATCTCTGTGATCCTTTTATCCAGTTAAGGAAGTAAGCAGAATGTTATGTCTTGTAAAAATAATAATAATGATGATAATGATGATTTTTAGAGTGACAGATCCAGGGAACACTGGTAGATGACTGCAAGACATTGACATGTTTGGAAAACCCGTGGAGCTTCTTTGCCTCTTTATACAGCATAACAAAGCAGATGACTAATGTAAAGAAAGGGTCTTTAGTGTGTACAAAGAGTACAAGATTTTGTCTTAAATGAAGAAATCAGCCCCATCTTTTTATCCACAGATTACTATAGACTCAAAACATGATCATGCAAACTAAGCCAAGGTTATTTAGTCACCACAGACCTCCCTGGTTTGAGCAGTACATGTGAGCATAAAATTTACCCAGTGCCTACAAAAACAACAGCAGGACACTGACACCAACGCTCCCTCACTTCCCATGTAACCCACCTCTGCACTCTCACTTCTGGTACCCACTTTCCCAGCTGCAGATTATAGAAATTAATTGCTTGAGTTACCTCCCCTTCCAATTCTCCAGCACACAAGTCTTAACAGTTTGGAGACTGTTGCTTTGTCTGATATGATCAAACATGTCTATACGCCAGGTACGACTTCTGTGAGATGACACAACTGCCTATGTCAAAAATTGCTACATTAAACGGCAGGCTTCTCCTTACGAGGAAGAATGGCCTAGCGAATAAATTGCTACCCTAGTATCCAAGTGACCTTGGCTTGATCTTCTGCTCCGTAATGTACCTCACGAGGGATCTCAAGGTTTAATTAGAGGCTCGTAAATCTGAGCATAAAATCTCTCAGAAGCCTAATTTTCAACAGTCGGCCAAATGATGGAAGTCTGATTCCTATACGTATTTGTTTTGTTTATATTCTAATTCAGATGTAAGCCTCTCCGCCACAGTTCTCCAAATCTTGCTTGCCAGAAGGCTGCCAGGAACACCGTACACCATGTACTGCACAGATACTGACATGATAGGAACACAACATGTACTCCAAGCTGGGAAAACCCTGCCAGGTCCTAGATAGAACGGCAATGCAAACACACTGTTCAAAACCACTACGATATGAAAAAAAAAAAAAAATCAAACAGCGTAAGTGGTTTACACTAAATTTTGACATACCTGCTCGAGCTCGTAGGCTTTGGCCTTATCCTCATCCCGGTCCGCGTTCTTCCGATAAGCCATCCCCAGTCCCCACACGGCCAGGATGCTGTAGATGTTGTCCCGTACCCAGGCATCCTTATGGTCCGCACCGGCTGAGAGCAGCCCCGTAACTGGATTCTAATCACGGAAGAAGGAATAAAAACCAAACATTACTAGCCAAAATCCCATCTTTCCATATCAAAGGGTTACAAAACGAGAGAGACAAAGATGATTGCGTACTGCGGCTGCCCACAACTTTGCAACAGAAGTGAGGTCCCATCTTTCTTTCCCCAACTCACACCAGTGAAATGCAAAATTTCTTTGAACACTTCAGGATATAAAGCTTATGGTGTCCAGCTGGGCATCCTCATCCCCATAGGATTATTAGCTAAGTCACTAAGTGAAACTTGAAATATATTGAGGAAATAGGAATTTAAATGTTATATATTTGCAAGGAAAAGAGGGTACTGAGTTAACATTAGCAAATGAGTCTGGAATCTATTCTTCTCTATGCAACTAGTCTGTGGCATAATCTTGAGGAAGTAAAAAACCGACTACTTCCCTTTTAGGAAAATAAAAAAGTGTTTCTCTTTATTTATAATACCTGCTTGGTTTATGACAGCTAAAGCATGAATACACGCAAAGCCTTTTTATATCCTCCTCTGAAAAATGTACACAAAGATAAATTCTGGTGGTGTTGAAAAGCAGGAGTGTCTGAAAAGCAGCACACTGAGTAGTCTCCTGCATCCCAAATACTCCATTAAATTTTTCATTGCATCATGAATTCCCATCACTTCATTATCATTAATTTTTAAGACCATCTTTCTCAGTTGTATGTTCTCCACTACCAAAAAAATGAGGTAGAGAGGCAAAAGGTCAATAGAGCTTTCAATCAACTCAAGCCTTTACAGCAAATTTAACTGACCAAAGACCAGTTGCCAGGGCTGGAGTGACAAAGATTACAACAATAAAGGTAAGTAAAATTCAAAAAAAATACACACATCAATTGCTCATTTCTGCCACACACCAGCCCACTCAACTCCTTCCGTAGTTATTTTTAAGGAAGAAGTTCTGGGTGGGGAGGAGCTTCAATTACAATTTCCTGGGCTTTGCATGTGACAACTGAACAAGATGCGGGTGACAGCCGGACACACATGACCGGGCAGGGCCCATGCTATTGTTAGGGTTTATATGGAAAAATGTCTCATGGCTCGCAGAGAGTACAAACGTGTAGTTCTGCTGAAAAAGTCCCTCAGCACGGCCTGCACAAACAACACAACGACAGCAGGACACCCACTCGGCTGTTTGCTGGGGAAAATATGATCCCGAAGAGCTTTAAAAAACCTTCTTTCTGAACTTCAAAAGCCAAACCAAGGAGTAAGAGAAGAACAAGTGAGAGAGCGAGGCCGGGAGAACCCGCTTCCATTTCAGTGCTGTACCCGTGAGGCAAAAACCAGGGTCTCGAAAGGCAGATTGCATGTTCCCAGCTCTTTTAGAGAGCACTTGGTTTCCCTTCTCTCATGCAGCACAACAAATTTCTACATACCCACAGCCCTGGCTTGACAGAGATCACCTTGCTGCCTGAGAAACGATGATTTTGGTTTGTTTTCCCCCACCCTTCGTGCGAGGCTGGCTGTCAGCTGCAAATTAAAAAAGCCTCCAGGTACCAAGATGGAAATCCCTGAAAAAAGGCCCACACGAGACTTTAAATAAACCATTCAGCCCTCGGGAAGGGACCTGCCTGCCTCCAAGAGGCCACATTAAACACATCCAACAGCAGCTATCACCATTTCAGTGCCTCTGGTTCCTCTACAAGAAGGTCTCAGCTCCTGGGGAACACTGAGGTGGCTCTCATGGACTGACAACGCATTAATGGCTTTCCTCATGCACATTCAGAATGTTAGCAGAACAACACAATATTTTTTTAATAAAAAGCTTATTCTTTACAATTATTTTCTTCGGTTACCTCTGACACATGAAAAGTACAACGCTTACAAGGTGCTACAGAACCTGAAGAAACACCGTGTGTTTAACTCCAAAGGTGTCAAAGGAATTTTAGCTCAACAAGTGCTTCAAAGCATCACATGTATGCAGTGATGTCTAACTGGACTAGCAGGTCTCACCCTGCAAATCACACTGCACATACAGACGCATGGAGCAAAGAATTTTACCAGCGTCTATGGGCTCTGTGAGCTGAGAGCACTGGAACAGAAAGCTGATTGCTGGACTAAGACTTTAAACAGTTGTATGGTAGTGTGTTTTGGGGTTTTTAGTTTCCAGACTAACAGATAGACTTATGCCCACCTTATTTGTAAGTCTATCTGTTAGTCTGGAAACTAGTTCCTACAGAGGGCCAGACACTAATATGAACTTCAGTAATACAGGCACAAAAATAGCGAGGTTCTAACCAGAATAGCAACACAAGAAAGCCTACTTTTAGCATCCTGTTGAAAATGTATTTAATTGGTTTCATTGATCTGCCACATGAAAAGCAACGTAAGCTCTAGCAAAGTTTGCAGATAGATTATTTGTGTGAAACTGGACATAACACGATTCGTGTTACCCAAAAACGTATGCGAAATGTGCTTTCCTTATCAGCTCCATATGCTTTTCCCTTGTAGTACCCTAGCAACACTTAAAATGTATACAGATGTTACGTTTTGCTATTTTATGGACATATCCTAAGATTCACATTTTTTCTTATTCAAATTAACAAGTGTAATAAGCAGCTGAGCACAGCCTTCTGGTGATGCTCTTCAGTGCTTGCTCAGCTACACTATGGAAGCGCCCCTCTGGCCCCTGTCCCCACGGACACGCGCAATAGCTGGCAGACCCCACACCATGGCAGGCCAGTAGAGCCAACACAAGGGCATGAGACAGGAGCCGGCAGCTTGGTCTCAGCCTCCGTGTACAACCTTTAACAGGATCATACCTACCACCGTGCATGCTGCAGGGACTGATCAATGTTTGCAACGCTTGCGAAACAATAAGAAGCTGGCTTCTGATCCAGTACCGCAAGGCACTGCATAAGGAAAACTGTCAGCCCCGGTGAAGGGTCTGGACTTGTATGTCTGCCTAGTAGCATCGGAATTAAAATTTGCCTCTAAAATTACATTGATTTAGAGTGATTGGAATGAACGCAAGATCAACTGCTGCTACTGAGAAACCTGACCCCTGCTGTATTAAACGTCTTCTTATCAAAGCAAAATGTTCCTGAGCACGCTAAGTGTTCTCATTGCTGCATCTGTACAAGAGCGAGCTCATCACTGCCCTCCATCACAGCACACCAGCCGCTCTGCCAAGTCTGTACCGCTGGCATGCCTGTGGATGTGAGGTACAAGGTCATGGTCACACGTCACCCCTGTGCTGAGCAGCAGCACCTCAGAGGCATTTCAAATGCCTCCCGGCTCTTCTGCCCAGGCTGCTCCCGGGAAAAACGATGGCTTAAATTCTCCTCCCTGGCTCTACCCTGAAAGACACCAGCAGCAGTGAAGCAGCAGCTCAGCTCATCTCGTCACACGCTATTCTGTTCTCAAGCAAGACGGGGCTGCACCTGGCCCAAGGACAACCATCCTAAGTTGCCCAAGCAAGCACTGCATCTCTTCACCCAGCTGAGTGGGATATTTCCATCTATTGCAGTGGAAAATCGTAAAGAGTATTGATAAAGAAAACAAGAAACCCTCCTTGCAGCATCTCTCTGGGCCCTCTTCTGATATTGCTGTCCCTCTGCATTGCTGCTACCCTGTGACTTGCTTTCCACACACAGAAGAAAACTTATTTATCTCCTTCCATGACCTCTGAACTCTCCGCAGCATTGAGCACCTGGTGGAAAAGGCAGCGCTGAGTCATGAACACACATTCAAGCACTGTAGATAGCAACTATAAAATTCAGGGACACTGGTATAAACTCCCATATTTCCTTTAAGTTACCCTTCTTACTATTGTTAACCATTAACATCATTAAGGCACAGCTTTCACAGGGCATTTTTGATCTCTGGATCCCAGAGGCTCCATCTCTCCTCTAATGGGGGCTGTTATTGGCATCCCCATCCTATAAACATGGAACTCGAGGCAGGCACTGGAAGCCAAAGTGACATGTCCAAGTTCATCCGACAGACAAAAGGCAGAGACAGGAGCACAACTCGGCATCTCCTGCACCCCAGCACAGTGAGGGAGGAAAATTATCTTCTCACACCACTTATTCCTTGCATTTTTTTCTAATGAGTTCACAATAATTCGTACCCAAACATTAATTCATGGGTGTCTGGACCCTGTGCCCACCACAGTCATTGACAAAAACCTTAAAGACCCAAGAGGATTTCAGTCCTCACCTCTTCTTTCACTGCTTTCCAGTTTCTTGTAACTCTCAGCAATATTCGGGAACCAATTAGTGAAAAAAACCCTGTTGCTCTCATCTTTATGTAGTGGATTGTTTTAACTGAAGCATGACACTGTGAGTGCCCATCCTCGGAGCTCGCCTGGGTGAAGCGAGCACGCGAAGCAGAGAGCACTACACTATATATTTATGCAGATGCACCGGCCAAAAAACACAGAGCGGATAAGTTTTTCCCCACCAGCCTTGACATCTTCATTCTTTTACAGCTCACACAGGCAGGCAGCACCGCCCAAGAAGCCGGTGTAACCCCAGGACAAGTCGCGCCACTAAACCCGTGGCTGCAGAAGCTGCCCCAGCAGCAGCTCGGGGCCAGGGATCTCCGGGACGTGTCCCGCTGCACACACGTACCGCACACAGCGCAGCGGCCCCCGCGGGCCCTATCCTGGGTTCACAGCGAGCTGATGCTGACAGACACATTTTAAAGGATCTGCTACGGACCTCTGCGTTACTGGGACTTCATAGTGTTACGAGCACGTATATATATATATATATAGCCTTACAGCAGATAGCTTTGTATCATATGACCACGAACACGTTCTATACGTGTTTGCAAGCACAGGCTTGTGGTATTTCCCACGCATCTCCCAACGTGCGCTTACAGCAGCGGCCGGCCGGCACCCCCGAGGCTCCGCGCCGCCTCGGCTTCCCCGCGCTGCTGCTCGGGCGGGGGCAGGCGGAGATCCGGAGAGGAGGCCATGCGCCGGGGAGAGGAGATGTTTTCTCCCCCCGGCCCCGTCGTGCCCCTTGTGCAACCGAGCTGCGGTCAGCGGCCCCGGCCACCCCCGCCGCGGCCCCCCGCGCCCTGCCCAACCCCATCGATCCGGGCGCCTCCAGCCCGGGCCAGGCGTCCCGCGGCGGCTGCCCTCACCTGGTGGCAAAGGATGGTCCGCTGGACCAGGCGGGCGTAGCCGTCCAGCCGCACCCCAGAGTTGCTGCGGCTCCTCATCGCGCCACAGCCGGCCCGCCCGCCGCCCCCGAGCCTCCCGCCTCAGCCGGGGCGGCTGCCGGGCCCGCCCCCTCTCCCCCGGTAGCGATCGGCGCGCCGGCTGCCGGAGATGGCGGCGGCCTGTTCCCTCGCTGCCGGCCTGGGCAACGGGCGGAGCGCCAGCCTGCCCTCCCGCCGGCGGGGCGGGGCGGGGCGGGGAGAACCGGCCTCCTCCCTCCGGGCAGGCAGGCGGGCGGGCGGCAGGTCCCCGGCGGGGCGGGAGTGGGCTGGCTCGGAGGCGGCGTGAGCGGGAGCCTGCAGACCCCCGGAGGGAAGGGGCGTGTCCGTGAAGGTGGGATGCTTGAAACCCCAAATTCAGCTTTTCTGAAGAACCAGCAGGCTTTTCCCTGCGGTGTTTGCAGCTACTCTCCCAAGCCTCACCACCTGGGAAGCGCCAGGAGAAGGGCGAGTGTGAGGGACGAGAGGCACCGCAACCCGCAGGGATACTGGAGAGGGAAAGGGGTTGTCGATGCCCAAGGGACTCACGTGGACAAAGGCAAAGCCGAGCAGCGTGAGCCGTCAGGCTAAATTGTCAAAAATAAAGGCGATTTTGTACATCCACTTTGTAAATTCGTAAGATAAAATGCAAAATGGCAAAACATTTATTGGAAGCCTTTTTTTTTTAGTTCCCTAGCCTTAAAAAATACCAGTTTGAGATCTGATAGGCAAAAAAAAAAAAAGACTTTATTAGGTGACTTCACACCCCATCCTCGGCTTTCCAGCTTAATAAAGAAACAAGATTTATGATGGAAATGAACCTGCTATTCCCACAGGCACTCACTGGGGCCATCATGGGATAGGACAGGAGCAAGCAGAAAGAAGGCTAGCCTGGGAAAGAATGCCTAGACTTGGGTACTTGACAGAGACTTAAAAAAAAAACCCAAAATATGTGTGTTACACACAGTTGCAAAATCTTCAGCGGGTTCCCCCTGTGGTCCTCGCACCAGGAAGAAAAACAATGGTAAATGGGGATGTGGTGCTGAAGCACAGAAGGGATGTTGCAGAGTAGCTGGAGATGTGGGATTCACTCAGACTTCAGAAAGGATTTTTCTGGTTTTTGTTTGTTTGTTCTTCTCATGTGAAACAGCACCATTAACTGAGTTAATTTCGTAACTTTTTTTTTTCCTGTACTTACTTTGTTGACTGTGTAACTGACAGCCATTGTTGAGAAAACAGGCTTAAAAGGAGACCTGTTGGTTCAGTGGTGGCAATCAGACAGCTTTTCTGTAGGTCCTGCACAGCAGAAGGTGACAGGGCACTGCTCCAAGGTTCGGTAACACCGTCAGCCAGAGCCCCTCAGCTGTGGTTCGGTGAAGGCTGCACAGTCCCAGAACATGGACCAGTTCACTCTCCCCTAAACTCTGTAGGACCTTCCTGCTTCAGGGCACCACTTTTTAGAGAGAAGATGGCGTACACTTAGGGAACGGGTTTGCTGAGCAAGGTGATGCCAGCTGTACACAGCATGTTGCTGTTTATCGATGACTAAGCTTAAAACCTCCTTACGGATGTCCCCGAGTTGGCTTTGCAGCCCCAAGATGATGCACAGAGTTTTACTTTGTGCTCTGGGAAGGGGTTGCAGCTTTCATCAAGCTCTGGGCTGCCATGGCAAAACTGCTAGCAGCACACAAGAGACCAGGTACCAAAAGGATACCATGATATCCAATACGCAAACACTTTTTCAGCTAGTTTAATGATAGTAATGATTTACTGAGCTAAAATAATATGCTGCTGTGGGTGCAAAATTTTACAGTATGTGCGTGCTGTTAAGTGGAAAAATCAGAAAAGACTTCCCACTCCCAGGAATATATCAAATAAAAATGATTAAAAGAATCCTACCACATGTTAGTGTGCAAAAATAAAAACAAAGGAGGACTCCAAGCAGGTCAGTGACAGGGGAGTATGTGTTTTCATAGGGAATTTAATTACTGAAGCCAAACCCAACTATGTGCTTTTGCTCACAGCATTCTTGTGGAAGAGCTTCAGCAGACTTGAGGGCACGCATTAACTGGACACACTTATGTCAGGGTTTTCTCTGCTAAAAACCACATCTGCTAGAACCATGAAAGGTAAAATATGTGGAAGACAATAAATGGAAGGACCAAGTCAGCAGTTTCTCCAAGAGTTTACATACTCCAGCTCATGTAATCTGAAGAATTGTAACACAGCCCAGTATAACGGCACATTTATCTAAAAGACAAAGTTTATGTATTTTATGTGTTGTACTTGCTGTAAATTTATTATTTTTTTTACAGTTGAAAATATAAATACAAGAACATTAAATAAATTTACAAGAAACAGTGCAAAGGCAATTAGCCAAATAGTTAAAGCTATTCACAGAAATGCATTCCAGCTACTAGCATTCCAGTACCATCTTTTATTAACATGCAGTTAAAACCTTGTGGATAAAGACAACAAATACTTCAAATTCTCACTTTAAAAGCATATTCAGAGTAGTCTTGGACATAGCCGACCAAAAGAGCCCATGCATTGCATATAAAACCACAAGAGGGTTTGAGTACTGAACAGGTTCAATTGCTGAACTACAACAGAGCCCCAGACAGGAGGCATTTTTCTGATGCTTCTTGCTGAGAAGAGTGTTTCCGGAGCTCCCTACCGAGTCCTCTGGGAAAGCAAAGCCCTTGCTCTGCTCCTGCATGCATCTGCCTCAAAAAATCCCCTTTACGGGGTCTGGCACTCCACAGTTTGGTGCCAGTTTGTTCCAGCTCTTGCTCCAGGAGCATCCAACCTTTGGCCAAGAGCACAAGGAAAAAAAGTAATGGCCACAGCTGCATGCCTGCATGAGGAAGAGGAGGTACAACCAGGGCTCAGCCTAATTTCTGTTCAGGAAGAATCTTCACAATGTTGTATGGGCTTTCAGCTGCTGTGCATGAAGAGCCAAAACTCAGCTTTTTCAGACAACTGTCATAAAGGGAATGGAATTTTGCTTCAGGAATTACTGAGCTAGGGCCTCAGGATTTGGCTTCCAACCAAGGGCCAAAGTACAAGCAGAAATACTCATCAGATTAGCTCAAGAGCTGCCCCTTAAAAAACAGCCACACAATGGAACAATTTCTCGGCTACTAAATATAGCAGCTAGTATTTATTCTCTGTATTTTTTCTTCAAAAAAATAACACTTCTCTACTTTTATTTATCATTGCAAATGAGAAATGGCAGTGTGCTTAATCTCTGGAACCACCATGCAAGATAAAATATTGACCCTGCTGAAATCAATGGCGAAAGCTCCCATTGACTTACTCAAGCCACTAACAAAACTTAGTTGTATTTGATAACCTACTGACTACTTTATTTATCAGTCCTTTGTTCACGGCACTCTATTTTGATGATACCCAGTTTTTATCCCTCTAAGGTGTACTAAGAGGTCACTAAAGGTTCAAGACTGATAGCATTTGTATTTACAGTTCTGTGTCAAGTGAGTGTATTTAAACCACTGTAAGTGATTTCACTTACTGAACAAATAAACTCCTGTATCATTCTATATTAAAGTTAATTATCTCAGTTAAAGAAAACTGCAAACTATAATAAAAGTTAAAACAAAATACCAATTATTTTTCTATACATAGGAATATTAAAATTTATATTACAAGAAATAAATATAAAAAGTATCATTAAGATGCTTAAAGGTCGATATTTTTGTGCTTATGTACATCACTATAGAGTTTGCTACTACAACGTACAAAAACTTGAAGACAGCGTAGCTAACATTTTTAAAGATAACATCATTTGTATGCACAAGTTGTAACTTCCTACATTTATACAATACTACTATGCATTATATCCAGATAAACTTAGTTGTAATGAAAAAAGTCTTAACAAAATTTTCCTTTAAATGTAAAAAAACCCTCAAAAAATCCTCTAATAAAGAACCAAAATGGAAATGTGCCAGCTGTAATTTGACATCCAAGATACCTTGTCAAATTAGTAGCTTCCTTTTTTTTTGATAATTGTCCTTGTCAATCCATTGCATGGCTGCCTTGAAGTTCCAGTACCATATATTAAATAAAATCAGTTATTGGTCTGCTCACATTATGTTAAACTGTTAAAGTAAATCTCTACTTCACACTGTAAAAAAAATGTGCTGTTTAAAAGGAAATCACATTTTCTCAATAAAACTTAGGCTTCCCCTCTTTGAAGTCCTTTTGAGCAAGATACGGCCTTTCTGGCTGCCTGTATCATCCTTTTCTTGAAATACAAGTTGTTTGCCTGAAAATTCATGGAGACACACGTCACCATTCTTTATACTGAAAGAAACACCATTCTTCTCACTGGGAAGATGGCCTGTTGAAACAAAAAAAGTGCATCTGCTATCAGAAAGGTTCAGAATCAAGTCTCCCATCCCTTTTCAGTTAATGTAGGGAGTCCACATACTCTATTTTTATCCCTCTGACAATTTAAAAATGTGGATTTTTCTGTACATATTCTCTATATATTTATTTTCCTGTGTGAAATCAGTAAGAGATTTCAGAGATGTTAATCTATTTACACACAATAGGATTCAGTATTTTCAGCAGCAAAGGTCACAATTCTCGGAATATAGACTTTGACTCAAAATAAATATCACTAGGTAAGATGCAAAATATGTCTTATTCTAGTTTTGCTTTAACACATTAAATTTAAAGATTTCTGAGGTTTGCCATGCATCTGAAACAAAGTATTTGAGAAAACAAGGATATTTTTTTTCCTTTCAAAGGCACTCAACTTGCAGCGTTTATTTCTGGAGGACAATCAGAATATGTCCTATGTCCAGTCATGGATCTAAGCCATATTTTGATGAGAATCTTGTGCATTTAGGTGAATCTACAATGAACACGTGTAATACCACTGCTGATTGCAGCCTATTAATTAAATGCTCCACAAATGCTCCATTCACTGGATAGAATCTCCTACCTCTATGCATCACATTCTAGATGCAGAGCTGTCATTTATCATTTATACCAGAAACAGAATAAAAAATATAAAACATCTCAGTTTGCTATTTATGTTAATACTCACAACACTTCATATACAAACATCATCATGATTCAGTAGATTTCAGTAAATCTACTGAAAAGACACAACAGTGTTACAGCCTCTATTTTCTGCTATTTGCATAAGCAGCTTCCATGTGAGCGTTCTATTAATGTTCTTCCTCACATTCCATCCTATATTATTTCTTTCATACTTTCAAGCTACATTATCCTGTATTTCTTTCTTCTTCAGGCATTGTTTGTTTTAATAAGGTTTACAAGATGAATTGTTTTAAAACATGCTTGGAGTTTATTGTTATATATTCAGGTGACAAGGGAAGTGTTAACAGCAGCTTCTGGTAAGTAATTGCTCTAATAATGAATATTACCTACTATTTGATATATAAACCAAGAGTTCCCTCCAAGTAGGAGAAATGGATATTTTAAAACTTTCTATAGTCCCCTAAAACCGATGTGTGGTAGTATTTGTGAGGACATCCTGAAATAGACTTACATATATACCCTGTACTTAAGAATAATATTTTGTCAGCACTTCACTTTATATTAGCATGAAAGAGCATATAGCACTTCTGTTTTAAGATAAGAAAAAAAATAGCTTCAGAAATACTATGTTGCATTACACGTACCATTTCCATTTGTGTGCACTGAATAATCACTATTCATTAGCAGTGTTGTAGAGTTAGTGGAGTTACTGTTTGATTGTAAGGAATTGGAAGAACTGGATACTCCTTGATTCGTAGTCTGCTTCTTTAAACCGTTAGTAGCAGTTCTACTCCAGTCTACAATAGATACATATTACAGAAAATAGCACAACTCATACAAGGAAAATATACAGTTAAGAATGCAACTGAATTAAAATAAAAACAAGGCTTTACCCACTCACCTCACAGTATTCCAGACAGAATGACATTATCCTAGGAATTTAATTATTCTTGATGCTTAAAATTATTTAAATCTACTTCCTTTTTCTCTTGGCCCTTTTTTTAATACAAGCAGTCAACTGTCATGGTTTTACAAATGCAGCCCGGATCAGAGAAATAACTGAAGTACAGTTGATCCTCTTAGTTAAAGTGTCTAAAAAGTATACAGCTTCATGAGAAGTAAACTATGGAGCAACTAAAGAACCTAAACTCATTTACAGTTTTTTTGGTTTAAACTATGCTTCACCTTGTTTTTGTGGAAGTCACTAGTAAAACTACAGTTGACTCAGAAGCTAGAACACATCTTACAGTTTTTCACTATGATCAAAAGTCTTCTGCAAAGACATGCCTTGATACTGCAGTGGAAGAGATGAACTGGAGTTATAGCTTAATGCAACAGCATGTAAGCATGTAAGAACTGCATCAACGAGCCCCTTAAAGAGTATAATTTTATAGGTTTATTGCACCTTGGATAATAAATTAGACCTGCAACTACAGCAACATGATTTATTGACTATTTTTTTAAGTATTACAAAATACTCTGAACTCAACACTGAGTATAAGTATTCAGAAGTAAAAAAAAAAAAAAAAAAAAAAAATTTACCAGAGTTTTCGGCCAGCCTGAATTTCCCACAACAGAGATATCTTCTCCACTGTTTACGGACATTGTCCTTTGTTACACAATAGAAGATAAAAATGAAGAACCCTGCAAAGCAATAATATTAGAGTTCGTTGCAAAATTGACTTTTGCTACTTCTTAATGAACAATGTTTTGGTTTTCTTTCATTTCTTTTAAGTTTCTAAACAAAAGTTATGGTGAAAAAGTTTACAACTGAACACTGAGGAGTACTTTTCCCTTATATAGATGAGAAGAATCATACACAAAAATGTAAGAACAACAAATATAACCAAATTCACAAAGTGCATAAGGTTTCCATCTATCAAATAAGAAGAGAAAAATTCTGTGGATCCTGAAATTTACTTAACGCTTTTGGAAAAGAATTCAAAGCAATGTCAAACAGAGGGTATGATATGACACTGTCACGCTATGCAGCTGTTAGCACATGGTGTGACACTGTCCCATCTTTTATTTGAAGTTAATCTGTTACCACCAACTGCAATAGAACCAGTAACACCATAAAATTCTGAGCATTCATACAAAGAAAATAACTCATATCTAAAATAATAATGAATGTTCCCTCCTTTACAACAAACTCAAAGACAAGTATTTTCTAGAAGGGATGGGGCTCATCCCTGTCTCTTTTGAGTGCCACACTACAGACAGAATGCTGGCTTCTCATTCAATTCTAACTGACACAAGGTGGGACCTAACTTTCCCTGCTTAAAAGTCCATCGTTATCATCCCCCTTGCAATGTGTCCCTGAGAGCAGATATTAGGCTTTCAATGAATAGAAAATAACAAAGGAAAACTAAATGATCAGACTGGTGCAGACACGCATGTATGCTATGTTTACACTGCTTTTGAGGCCAGTTAAACATGTAAAATCACACTAGAAGAGATTACTCACATCTTTCTTTGCTTAAGTATCTTTCTTAACTTGGGCTTTTAGGATTAATTTTTGAATGTATCTAAGTGTTGCTATACACAGATGATCCTATATGTTTTTCAAATACAGTTTTGAAACACTGGCATAAGCTTAATTAAAGTCAATACAATTTATGCACCTTTATTATTCTAATATCAAAATTTGCCCAGAACCTCACTTAAAAGTGGGAAAAGAGGTACTTATTTTCACTTAACAGATTACTCTGACCACACAGAATCTAGTCTTGTGGTAGTTCAACACAATCCCATGCAAGACCTGGAAAGATGTGGGTTTAACCCTTCAAGTTACCAAAGAGTAATGTACTCTAAAATCAACATAACAAATAGGGGAGGGGTGTATACACTGAACTGCAATTTTCATTGTTTTGGTCTGTCTGGGAAATCATCCAGAATCATCTGCAAATCTTCTCATGTGCCATTTAAGCAGAAGTTTGGATCCAAACTTGAGTAGGGCAATTCAGGTATACTTAGATAACTGTAGGCACCGATGGTACCTCATATTTACATGGAAGTTTTTGCAGCCTCTGAAACTCTGCTTTTGGATATGTCCAGTAGCATCCTGGCCTTTGCAAAGCTGCATGCCTTCACATCTATTTCCTGTATGTTCTTAAGTACTAAAGGTCACGGTTGAGAATTAGACCACTAACTAGATGTTGCAGCCCTTCCTGTCTCAATGGCCCTTTGCTGAATGTCACAGCCCAGCCTTAAGCTTTAGGGGTAAGTGGAGAAATGATAGAGTCTTCACTATATTAATTGCATTATTATGTGAATGCTTACAGTAACTGAGTATTTGCAATTGATCTGTTGCCTAGAGGAATACAGTCACTTCCAGTGGTGTCTGGTTTGCATTCATTTTAAAAATTATAATATTTATAAATATAAATATCCTATAAATAGTAGCTAGCTTTCCTGTACCTTACTGTAGCATAACTGTAACTTAAGATTACAGTAAAGCAGAATCATCTCTAATTTAATTAATATGTTAAAGCACATCTCAAAATTACATCTTTATTGCTGAATCAAGAAAATGCCATTTCCAAATGTTTTGATCATTATATTGCACTCAATGGGCTGTCACATAAAGGATAAACTTACCTTGCAAGGTGTTGAAAATGGTAAAGAGGTAAGTAAATACATCATTTACTGTGAAGAAAGCAAATCCCCAAGTAATCCCCAACAAGAATGTGAGGCCAGCAACACTCCTAAGATCTTGAATACTGTTTCTTCTTTGAGCACCAAGTTGTTTTCTCTTTTTGATACGACACAGCTGGATCAGCACAACAATGAACATGCTGATATTGATGAGGAATATAACGCAAAAGTATCCCACAGCAGTAATATAGAAGACAATTCTATTTTTAATCCAGCAGCTAGAAGACAAGAACAGTCTGTCAATCATTGTCGGAAAGATAAATTAAGTAACAAGAGATAAAGTGGTAGTTTGTTGCACATGCAAGCTATTTTGCCTCTTTAGTAAAAAGCGGGTTTTTGGCCAAAGAGTAAGAGCTTTCATATAGGCAATAACCACAAAACACATGACATACTGTAGAGACATACCATTTCAAAGCTCCCCCATTGCTTCCCTCGCCACTTTTACTTTAAAAAAACCTGATTTTGTAGGACCTCCCTCTCACCCACCCTCCAAAAAGCATCTCCCTTTAACTCACAATTCATCAGGTCTGCTTATTGAAACCGTTCCAGTGGATATAAGTCCATAATTATCTGGTGATACTGCCAACACAATGGACACAACTACTGCTGGTAACCCTAAAAGATTACGAGCAAACACATAAGTGAAAATCACAACAAAGACAGTATTATGACTTGAAATTATTATGTTTTTCTATGAAAACTACAACTTGTTTCTGAAATTTGTCTGTTGAATTCTGCTGACTACTAGCTGTCTGGAAGAATCTAAAAACTGGAGCATTCAAACTGCTCAAGAACTTGCAAAGAAACAAGAGTTGTTCTCCACAGCTAGCTCCAAAGCTTTCTGAATATGGCAACAAATACCATCACTCATCAAACTGATTTCAAACATGTGAAATACAGAATACCTGATTTTATTTCTTACATCTGTTTTAAGAAAACAATTCTATTGATTCTAGTGCCTTCACATTCAGTCATATTTACTGAAGTGGCCAGAGAGGATAATCAGGTCCAGAATCTCTTCATCCTTTATCCAGTTCTGTTTCTTTTAGCATCAGTGTTATCCCAGAAATGGAATATATATATACGTATTGGCATTTATTTTCAAAACTGAACTGACACCATCTGTCTGCTAAATGGAATTGGAAGTATGCACATTCAAAACTGGTTTTATTGTACTTGGCACAAGGGAAATTCATTATCAATTTGCATTGCGGCAGCCTCAGTTCTGCAGTTAGGGGGCAGTTCCCTACCTCAGAAAGGTGGAATATGTAGGATCGGGTTTACTGATAATGAGTACGTGGTCACTGAAAGGTCGTAACATTTAATGACTGCTTCACTTTCATTTCTGAACTATGTCACATTCACTGAAATACTTGATAAGAGGATTGATTTATTTAGCATCCAAAAGGAAAAAAAAAACAAACCACAATTAAAAATACATACCCCAACCAACAATGCAAAATTTAATAATGTATCTCCGTACATAGGTATTAAAAACTTTCACAAGTGCCAGATACATGTGGAAAGCTTCTAGGCCCATCCAGGTGAAGGAAACCAAGAGGAAATAGTGAAGAAATACTGCAGCTGCAATGCATAGGCCTCGTGAATCATGCAGTGCAATCCATGAGTCAAGGAGGAAAACTAAGTTGAGTAGCAGTAATGCAGCACACAGCTGAATAAGGATTTTGGAGGGGTAGTCTCTCCGGATTTTCCTAAAAAAGCAAATTAGTGAGATGATATCAGTTGTCCATGGATCCCTGGCTTACTTCCTCTCTTGTAGTCTTTAGTGCACAAATGCCAAAAAAAAAAAAAAATTTCATTCATATATAATGCTTCATATACTGCATTTCTACATGGAGAGAGTAATTCACAAAAGATCGCCAAATTAATGTTCTGTATGAATAAAGTTTGTTATAATAAGGTTACATAAATACAAACAACAACTTGGATTCTTAGAGTTTAGTACCATGAATTTTTTTTTTTTTTACACTGTATGTTGGACTCTTGGTACTTCCAAAAAACAAAATGTGACTGTTCTTACTGCTAAGCTACATTACACTTTTGACTGGGCTTCTAGAGCTGTGATAGAGACAAGTAAGTCCTTGATGATAGGATAATGAGAGAACAAACACATGCTTTGAGGAGGATTTTCAAAACATAGTATGGAGGATTCAATAGTTAAGGCTCAAACATAAGAAAACGTTCCAACAAACAACAAAGAACACAAATGCATTTAAATTTGCTATCATTCTGCACTGCTCTATATATATCTTAAACACATTCCTTCACACTTCTATTACAATAATCTGTTATAAATTATTTAATAGTGCTACTTCTTCACTTCTTACTGCATAGAGCTACATGATTAATTCACTTGTCCACAAGATTAACATTCCTGAAGACTGAATCAACACAATCCTGGTAAACTGTACAAATTTGTGCATTATTAAAGGAGACAGAATCTATAACTATTAGAAAGGACTTTGTAGTGAAGAGCACAAGCAATCATCATTTAAGAATAACAGTTCAGTTGAACAGGTACTTACTCAAAGGCTATGTAGGTCACAAGTGTAATAGAAAGAAAAATTGCAGAGATGCCACAGCCTATATAGGATATAAAAGTCAGTACCAATTCTTGTGTGGGATTCAAAGGAGTATCTCCATACAAGTTCTAAAACAGAAAGAGAAGTTAATTTCAGAGAACACGTTTATTAAATCGAAAAAGATCAGAAAAAACCAAAATGCACCTTTCTCTCTGCAATTTAAAACAAACAAACAAACAAAAAAAACCCCCACATTATTTTCATCATGGATCTTATAAAAGGTTAATTGAAAAACAGAAAAGCTAATCTATTCCTGCGAGAAGCAGGGAGTTGAACCTGATGATCCTTATGGGTGCCTTCCAAATTGAGATATTCTATGATTCTAATTGTGTAATCTCATTTGATTAAAAATCTATTTAAAATTTGATTTATCCTAATTTTCATTTCTTACAACATAAACAACTGCCTAAATGTAAAATCTGCAGTTTAATAAGCACTTACAGAATTTTTTACTTCAATGGAACTCATGGGTCTCCACTTAACAAGCGGCTTAAGCATGCAACTAGTTTTATGGCTATATGTGGTAACACCAAAGTGACTAGAACCTGAGTAGTATTTCATAGGTGGTATATGCTTGCTGAATCCTCACTTGCTTAAGATAACACATGCTTAAGTCTTTTCTTGAGTCAGATTGCATAATTTTTAAAATAATTACCATCAAAACTGCAAAGCTTGTGAGATGGTTGCATGAACAGACTGTTTCAGTTACTCTACTCTCTTTAACTATGCAGCCTTCATATGACCAGCCTCCTTCTCCATCTGTTAAAGAAAACAGCTTTGTTATTCATAAAAGTCTTTATTTATATTAACATGTATTAACATAGCTAAAACAGCATATCTTGGGTGCTATCAAGTACTTACCATTCTTATTGAAGTCCCAAAAAACACATCTAACTGTTGAATTATCCTGTTTGGGAGGTAAACAAAAAAAAGGAAAAATAAAAAGATATTTTACTAAACTATGAGTGTATTATCAAGTAATTTATGAATTATCTACAAAATACAGGCAAGAATAAATACTGTATGCAGCAAATATACCTGGTTTTTATGAATTTAGGTGCATAGAATAGATTAATCTTGCAACACATGTGAAAAAATGCTGAACAAATTCAAAGTCACCATGCAGGAGCTAGCTCTCATGCTTACATGAAGATTCTGTTCTTGGTAGAACATTATGAATGCTGTTTCTTTGTCTTCCCACACCACACAAATTCTTGGAATTTCTCATTTTTCCTGATTTTGTAAGTATCAGAAAATGATCACAGGTCTGCCAAAATGTAAGCCATACCTGATTAGGTTTTATATTCTGTAAAGTGACAGTAACATTTGCCTTTAAGTTGCTCATTTTGAGGTTAGCAACACTTGATGATATAACACTGCTGATTAAAGATGCGTTCTTCAAGGACAGATCCTGGAACAACAAAAAAAAATCAGATTTTAAATCTTAAAGGAAACAATAATAGAGTACAGCACCCACAAGCTCAGCTATTACGTGGAGTGAGCACTCGACAAAACCAATTACTTTTTAAATCAGGAAGTTTTGAAACATCTTTTGTGGGAAAAAAAGTCCACTCGTGTTTTATTTTGCTCTAGGCTTGAATTTAAACCTCTTATGAACAGAGGATCAGAAAGATACCTGGAACACAGTAGTCTTTTTAAAGAAATTGAATATAATTCTAGAAGCCAAGTCCAACTCTTCAGGAGGTAAATTCGTTAGCAATGATGAAGGAAGCGTAATTGATCCGAGATTATTTAAGCCATGATTTGCATTAGAGTCTAGAGAGATCTGAAAAATAAATGCAATGATTATGCTTCATTTCAGTCACTAAAGAAAAATAAAATTATGACTTATTTCCCATTTAGAATTTCAAAATACATATCTCTGTAATCACTGTCAGGAACTTATTGCTGCTCTCTCATTCCTTTCCTGTTCCAATGAATAAATAGTGTCTGCAGGCCTGAAAAGGATGCAACTCATTTCAGGTCTGCCTACCACTGAAAACACTCAGTCTTTACCCATTTGCTTATAGGGACAGAACACATCACTGTGGTGGATACTACTGCTTTGAAAAAGGTGAAGAGCAACAACCTATGTTGGTCTATTTAACTGTGTAGGGAGATGAACATTTCATGGCATGCAAAGGCAAAGAATTTTTATACCCCATATGAAGTATGTCAGAATTCAGAAAAAAATGTAAATAGCTGTTATTTGTCAAGAGTTTTTTAAGTACAGTAGGTTAAGCAGAACCTAAGAACAGAAACCCTACCTTTATGATCATCTGGCAAAAATGGCAAAAATAAACTGCATAGGCTTCAGTTCAGGTATCTCAAGAGCTTAGTGATCTAACATTATTAAAAAAAGATCTGAACTTTCAGCTAGTTGTCTGTGCTGTAGTTACAGGTCAGAGAGCTTTGCTTAGTAGAAAATCTCTAGCATTTTCTCATTGCACATTAGTTACTTAACACAAATACAGTAATATCTGAGTTCCTGAGAGATGTGAAACATTAGCAGAACTGAAGAAAGAAATTATCTGTGAATGCAAAGAGTGGTTGTAATAGGACTAACACTGTGAGCTCTCCACAGTGCCCTAACAGCATGGTTTAAGTCTTCTGTTTAGACCAATGGTCTCCAAACTATTTTGATCATGCACTCTCTAAACATTTTTTAAGCACACACCCCAAAATAAATCTAAGTTATATACATGCACTACTGTACTAATATATTATGCACTTTATAAAACATACACAAAAATAGAACTTTTTAAAGGATGAGATAAGGATTAATAATATTTTTAAACTATATTTTCTATTTATTAATTGTATAAAAATATTTTCTTCCTGTGCCCCAATGGACTGTCATGTGCACATCCTGGCGTACTCACACCCCACTTTGGAGATCACTGGCTTAGATAGCCACCAAAGAAATCCCGAATCAATGCCACGAAAGCATTCCTGTTGCTCTGGTTTGAACTAGATGATACTTGTTGAAAATGATCTGCATTTCAATGCCAGTGCCATGAGATTTCCAGAAAATCATTACTTAGCAAATATCTGGTTTTCAGGGCTACCACCTCCTAGACACCTCACATTCATGCACCACATATTGCTAAGAAAATAGGAAAGAACTCATATGTTAACATTTCTATCATTTTCAGTTTCACGGAACAGTTCCAGTACTACTTATGGCTCATGCTACATTAAGATATTTCCTTCTCTGAAAGGACAGAACTTTCCATCTCTCCTTGCTTAAGCCGCCAAGGCTGGTATTGTCCAAATTATTAGATCCTTAGCCAGGAGGGGGTTTTGAGTGAGATAAAGTGGATCCAAACTTTCTAAGCACTTATTTCTTGGAGAGACCAACTAGTCAATGAGAGACAAATCCATGAATGTCTTTATACAAGCAACATAGTAGTTCTTTCCTGGAACCCTCTGCCATTAATCTTCTTCTAACAGATGAGACCATCTGGCAACACTCCTTGACAAATTCCAGCACTGTCAGGTTGGGTGATTAAGTGACTCAGGATTCAGGGTTTTTGAGGCAAACTTATTCCACCAAGCACTCTGGCCATTCCAGTGTTCTGGCTGTACCCTAACAGCTTATTAGTCAAATGCCAGTTTCTGATAAGTCTGTTGCTTATTTACACCATAATAGAAAACGAAACGCAAAACAACAGAGGGCTTCAAAAATGAAGTATTTCTTCTGTGCAACTAACATGAGCAAAAGACCCCAAAATTGTGACATAAACACAGAAAAAACTCATGTTCCATATAAGTATGAAAGCATAAATACTTAAAATTAAATGTTTGAGACTTTGTGAGTATTTAGAATTATCTATGTTTAACCTGGAGATTAGCCGAATCCTGGACAGCAAAAGACACTTGGTTGGAGCGCATGCTGTTGGTTTTGATAACTGCCAGAGCCACGGAAGGGGAGGCAAAATCAGCAGACGCTGCTGAAAAGCTCAGTTTTAAGCCAATGTAATCCACCAGTTTTATAATTCTGTTAAGAAAAAGAGATACTTAGTATTACCAATCATGCACACCCAAAATTCCCAGGCAAGTTGTGGTTATGGACCAGCAATCCAAGTGTAGTGCAAAACACAGCTGACTCTGCTCACTTATTGTCCTGTCAACACAAAACATATACTGTTTTCCATGGCATCATATTATAGTAGAGCTGGTAACACTAGAATGATACTCCATTTTGTGTAAGTACATTAAAGAAGAAATATTTTGGATTGTGATTATGAAAAAATGAAACTCGCTGAAGCCAATTTATCAAGACATTCAATACAACACACCTTTAATCTATTGCTAGAATGACCTACCTGTTAGAAATTTCAGGTGATAATGGTTGAGAAGAAGTCAGGACTTCACTAATCTCACTGACCATCCTTTCTACATCTTTTGGTTCTACTTTTCCAGCTGCTAAATCATTTTCTATTTTGGACACGATTTGCTCAGCTGTGGTCATATTAAAGATGGTATCTATCGAACTTATATCTGGTAGTACCTTTCCTGTCACAAAAGAAAAGTTATGCATTCACTTAAACTCTGTGTTCAAAAAAAGGAAACAAGCTTTGACAAGCAGAAAAATTAAACAGTTTTCTTGACCAATAAACCTCATCACAACTTGTAAAGACTTTCAACATGTTATGCGAGACAGAATCCCTTTTTCTCCCTATTGGCTACCTTGCAAATACTTTAAATCTCATGAAAACATAAAGCAAGGTTTCAAATGGGCTGCATTATTTTTATTGATTACAAAGTTTCTCACATCAGACCATTAGTGATGTTAAATAATCTATTATTTTGGATTTTTAGCTGCTGGATGCCTGAAAGTAGAAAAAAATCAAGATAAGATAAATGAATCTGTAGGGTGAGGTATCACTCATCATGGCCAAAGGCATCATAATGTATTTTAAAATAACTATACACCTTGTTAGAGTTGTCTCAGGCTTTTCACAGTAACTGCAAGGTCACAGCTCAGATCTATAGTCTTGTTTATAAAGTTTAAAAGCAAATTCAGTATATGGCATTCAAATAAAAAAAGAATTTTACTTGTCATATTTACCTGTGTTCCCATTAGGCAGGTTACCATGGCCATCAGCAGTAGAATGTGAATGAGAAGCTGAGACAGAATGGTTGACAGGACTAATAGTAGGGTTCAAAGTTATTGTGAAAGGCGTAAGGGGACGGATAGGTGCCGTAGTAACATTTTTGTTACCAGAAATAGGTTGGGTGGAATCTGTAGCAGGCTGAATTTGTGAAAGACATTTGGTGGTAGTCTCAAAGGGGGGAATTGCTATTGGAGGATTGGAGGGAAGTTGGGAAGGGGAAGGTTTAGTGAAATTTACAGAAGGAGAAATTATTGTAATAGGCTTGCTAAGGTATGCAGTATCAGATTTACTTGAGAAAGCAGCATTAGTGACAGATTTTGTTTCAGGTGTGGAAGCAGTGACAGATTTATTAGAAGCTATGGAAGGAAAAGTTGGCATGGTAGGTTGGCCAAGAGACTCAGAAGAGGAAAGTGTAGTGGTAGCACTGGTGGAAGACACAGAAGTTTCAGTAGAAGATGTGGTAGAAGTTTCAGAGAGAGGATTTGTAGTGGGAGATGCAGAGAGAATTCCAGAAAAAGTAGTTTCTGTGAATGGTGGGATCAGTGGTCTAACTGTGGGGCTTTGTTTGCTAGAAAGCATAGTGGGGGAAATAAAAGTGTTAGATTTGGGCGGAGTCTTTTTAGGGAGAGAAGGAGAATGAGAGAAAGGAACCCATATAGAATGAGGAGGTACTTGTATAATACTGTAAAAAGAAAAAAAAAAGCACAGAAATACATGTCAAATTTAACATTGTTTATATTTTAAAGAAAACACATTATAATAGAGGAATATACATGAATTCTATGGACCTACTACATTGCATGTTTCATGCTCTAGTAATAAATATGAATTCCATAATATTTTGAGGGTTCTTACTTTCTATTTTGCTGTAGTTGTTAACTATGTTAACTATGTCCATAAATACTACTGCTGCCTTCACTGCCTATTCTGGAGGTGACCTGATGCTGAACACACAAGCTATCTGCATCGGGGAAAAAAAAAGCCAGGGGGGGAAGAAGGGAAAAAAAAAAAGTGAAAAGAAGGGAGGGAAGGGGAAGATAGAGGAATGGGGAGGGAGCTATATAGGAAAATGCCTGTCAAGTTGTTCTTGTAGACTCCTTCCTAGCTATTACACTGCAACATGGAACTTGACTCTATTAATGCATTAGGAAATTTAGGAAATAAGCAAGTCAAATTTTGTATTTATACATACTACATTTGTAATTCTTCAGCAGTCAAGGAGCAATACTTCAGTGACGAACAGCAGCACCGCTCTGAGATGAGAGAGAAGCATTAACCTAGTTTATCCTGAAGCATAAAAAATGCTAATAACGTTAAGTAGGATATCCAATTAAGCATGTGGTTTATGTTTTTTAAACAATAGTGCATATTGCAGAATTTCTTTTTTTCTTTTAGGTACTTGAAAGTGACTTTTAAATATATGAAATTTAATCTGAAGGGATAACTGTTATGAGACTGTGTTTAAAGCATAACTTACCAAGTTGGCTTAATTTTACTTTGTCTGTTAAACTGCTTATATTCTCTCTCTCAGCCAGCTTCATTATGAAATTGCAGTGTATACTATAATGAGAAGACAAAGCTTTAGACTCAAGAAACAGATCTGTGTCATCTTTACAACACATGAAACTAACATCAAATGCTAAGTGAAAGCACATTCTCACAAATGCTAAGTTTGAAAGCACATTTTTCCTAGGGTCTTTTAGATTTGGAGATATTCTTAATGCACATGAAACACTATGCCAGGCTAAATAGAAGAGTAATACATCAGTTTGTGGCAGCTTATTTTTTCTCTACAGACACTGTTGATGCTTAAATGGGGTCCTCCCTAACCAATATAATCCATTAATGAATTGACCGTTTTGTAAAGATAATAACGTAATCTTCACTGTTACTGTAAAAAAACTCCATAAAGGAACTAGCACGTGTCCTAGGTGGCTATGTCAGTCTATATGAAATCTCCATCACCTGGAGGAAGCCAGTGTTCTCTCTCTTGACTTCAGAGAGAACTTAAAATGACCCACTTAATCATGTACCTACACATTAACAACTATGGTTCGATGACATGAAACCCTGCCTAAACTAGCAAACTTGTAGTAAGAATTCTTCACGTTCAGCGAACTCAAACACACAGGTGAATGAAAAGGCAACACACATTAAAGATGAAGTGAAGCTTCTTTTCAGCTAACAAGAATGAAAAGAGTGCCTTAACTACATGAAGGTGTGATCTGACTTCCTGTCTATTACTATTTGAGTGTTTTGGACTTTCACCCTAACCCAGGATGATAAACACCAAATTCAGGTATTTGGGGAAAGGAAGTTCTTAATTTTCTTTTATAATATGGTGTTTCCAAGCTGATCAGTTTAAAGGACCAGCAATTTAGTGGTAAGTAACAATTAAATTGACAGACATTATCTACATTTCAGCATTTCCAGGATCACCTCTGTGGAGCAGTCTTGCTATTCTGATACCCCATGGCTTCCAAACTCTGAACTACTTCTCAGGCTTCCACTCTGCCGAGGATGGCTGGTTGCCCAAGCCAAAGAACAGCAACATGGGATGTCTAAAGCGATTTCCTCATAAAGACTGCATCGTATTCACAAGCTCTTGAAGCATGGTGATTCCAAATCACCATAGCCTTAGTGGTTAGGTTGCTGTGTGACTCAGCTAACACAAAGATGCAGAAGACATATGGCAGGCAAGCCCGTGCTTCAGCAGAAGATTAATGAAAAGCAATACAGTTTGGTTTAAAAAAATAAAAATAAAAATGACTAATGGTAGGAGAATAACAGGGTCAGCCTACATATATTTCTCCAGTCTGTTTCTCAAACTTAACTTCCTAGAAAGTCTGTTTCTTCTTCTGTTACATAGCCATTCATACTTGATATATCACAAGATAATACACGAGCTTTTAAATACACGAGCATTTAAAAAATTAACAACAAACCTTTGGTTTTCTGCACTGCATTCCATAACGTAGGACTGTAATGACAAGTGAAAATAGAAAAAATTATTTTGTCAGGAGAAAACAGGAGTGTTGCTTAGATAATGACATTATCAGAAATAAGTTGGAAAAGAGTTTTCCAAACACTAACAACAATTAGTAATCTTACCTCACTTACTGCTTGCAAGGTTTTGTTGAATTCTGAAATTCTTTAAAATAAAAAGTTACCATTATGAAGGATTTCTATGTATGTTTCTAGAGGCAATTATAACAATATAACAAAAAGAACAAGAATTACTGAGGAAAAAAAAAAACAACACAAACCAAAAACATTTTTCCATTTGTTCAGTGATTTTTTTAAAATCATGCCAGTTCTAATATTGTAAAACCACTTTTCAAAGGATTAAACATTTTAAAAGTTGTCTTTTATTAGGCACTCCATAAACTAAGTTTAAACATCTCCTTTCACATATCTTAACATCAATACACTTCTTTAAAAGTTCTTTAAAAGAGCAAAACATAAATCTTGATGTTGCCTTTTGGCAGGCAAGCATTTGGAACAGAATTCTAAATTTATACTCAAGCTATAAAAACAAAACGAGTAAGAAATATGGATTTCTTCTACAAACAAGACCTGTTGGTTTATTACATGTTTTTAATTTTCAGGACAAGTTTTGAGAATAGTAGTAAATATTCACTCATTTAAACCTATCCTTCTAAACACTGTGAAATAAGAAACTACACTAAAATAAAAATATAGCTTTGACTCCAAGAATATATATTAAAAACCATGCAACTATGGAAGTTCTCTTAGTAATTTCCTAATAGACAGACCAAATAGCTGAAATCATGCAAAACATTTATTCATGAAGATCAGCAGCCAGACTGGCATTCTCTACAACCCACAGCTCATGCCCTCAGATATTACTACTACTACTACTACTACTACTACTACTACTACTATTGCTACTATTGCTACTATTATTAAGATTGGCACCATATAAAACCCAAGGTCTTTGGGCATTGTTGAGCCCCAAGAAAACTGAAAGACCTGAAAGGAAATCAGCAAGTGTACCGTTTCTTAAAACAAAGTCCAGTGGCACATAAAACAAAACTAAGAGTATTCTAACCAATACGAACTTTATGTTAAAGAACAATAACTTACAACTCCTGAAATTTTTAGTTTATAAAGTGCAGTAATAATGCAAAGTGAAGCGTCTGCTAGAGCACATGCAAGGTCTCACTTAATCTTTTTCAAATATAGCAGAGATTTCAATCCTTATTCAAAATTACCTCAGTTGTTGTAGGGTAGGTGCTGGAATTGTAATTAATTTTGTAACTTGATTGTCAGTGGTCATGTTATTAATCTGTTAGAAACAAAGATTCCCACGACTAAGTAAAACTAGTAATTTTTAGACTTAAAAGAAACTTATGTTTATTTCACACATTTTAACAGTCTGAAATTCCGAAGATAAGAAGCACATTTGCTCATTAATACACTTCAACAAGTATTTACCATGACACTGTTTTCACAACTTACGGAAGGAACTGGCTAATCTAGTATAGAGGGAAAAACAGGATCTGATTTGTGAAAGATATGGGTGATAATGACTTCACTGTATCTCATGTTGGAAAAAGAGGAATTTGGCTTAGTTTGCAACAAAACCAGCTTAGACCAGACACTGAACAAACTTTTTAACTGTAAGTGTAGCAATGAGACAAGCTCCATAAGTGACCTACGTAACAGACAACATAGAATCCTGGGAGTAACAAGTCAAGAACTGAGGTAAAAGACATGGCAGCAATGTTCTAAATATATATGATGTAGCCTTAGGGCTAGAGGATGCACCAAGGTTTAGTTAAAGGCCCTTTATAGATCTGCATTCTTATGCTCTGCTTGCCACCATTACCGGATATTTTTACATTTCAGGCAAGCAGCAACCACCATGATGAAAACGTCATCTAACATATATGGTATTGACATTACCTAAAAATATTCTGTTAAAAAGTCAAAGAGTTTCAAGAGAAAGGAAACCTGTTTTTCTAATAGCTGTTACACATAACGTTAATACACTGGGATGGTTTCAGTAGGCATTATCACCACTGAAACGCAACACAATGCAGAGGTGGCTTTTGCCAGGGGCCTACCCCTGCCCAAACTCAGTGCCTCATGTGCACCTGTGCAGAAGCCCTCTGCAGTGATTTTGCTGTCTACTCCCATGTTTGCAGAGATTGGCACATGAAATCTCAGACTGAGAGCAGACAGGGATGTGTAGGAGAAAGACACAAGGTCTTTTACACTATAACGTCTTTTTTTGTTTGGTTGATTGGGTTTTTTTTCTCCTTTCAGTTTTCTATCTATAACAAATGAACATACTCATGCTCACAGTATTATTTCAATACTGAATGATCTATATGGCCCTTGCTTTGCATGGTATCATTCTCTTAAACCTCTGTTATGTTGTATAAGTAGACACACGTCACATAGGCCTATTGCAAATTAATAACTGATTAATCACATGCCAAAAAGCATAGAACAATACCCTATTTATAAGAGTCTCAACATGAATTATTCCCAGGATGCAATCCAACAGAACTTATGCCCCTGCTGTTGCCATGTAATGATGCTCGCTTTCTAAAGTAAAGTGCCTAAATTCATCTCCAAAGGAAGATCCTGTGTCCCTAAATGCAAATCCTTAATTAGGCAGTTCCTCTCTCCTTTCAGTGGCTATGTAGAGAATATAGGCACTTACTGTAGGAAGTTTATTTATCTGGAATTCTAAATTTAGCTGTAAATCAGCTGTTTAAGAGAAAGTAGACACATGTACTGCAAATATTAATTTGTACTGCAAACTGTATTTGAAATAAAACTATAAAGGACATAATAAGAATCATATCAGGGTATCAGTATTTTAAGTGTAGACAAAGAAACGTATTTCAACCTCCCTTACAATAAGGTTTTAAAAGAGGGAACACTTACTATTTCTACATTTAGTGACGTGTTACTTTCTTCATTTGCATGAAGTTTTACCTTGCCCACATAGAACACTAAAACCGAAAGGCAAAAAAGTTAAGAAAATCAATGCTAAACCACATGATATATAATTGAATATTTAAAAACTCACTGTCTTGTGTTACAGTAGAAGGGAAATAAGAACACACCAGCTTTTCTGATCATTCGGTATTTTTGCAACTGTTCTTCCATCCTTTCATTTACTATTTACACAAATGAAGTAGTCCAATAGCTTCATTATTTTCTGGAAATTTATTTTTGCCGGCTGTCTCTTAAATTCCTTCTAGTTCTTCCCCCCCCCCCATTAATACAACTCCAGCTCCCACAATGAGAATAAACTGTGTGCGAAAAGGTAAAATGATGCTCTGAAAATTATTCCCATGGAGATTAAAGAACTTTCAGGATACCATAATTCAGAGCATTGTTGAACAGTCCTTGACAGCTGGTAGGCCCATTTTGGAGACAAAATGGAACTTCCACCCAAATCACCTAGCATTTTACTGTGTCAACCAGTAGGGAAACTTTAGAAGGCAGGGGGGGCAGATACTTATTCTGCCTCTTTCTAATTTATAAAGTACTCAGCATATGCCTATTTGGCAGAAGTGACTTCATTTTCAAAGCATTTCTCACGGAAGCTCTTTATCAAAGTGTTTTGGAAGGCAGCAACACATTTCAACAAAATCTTCGTTTACTTCGTCTTTGTTAACACACATAAAGGGAACTTCAGTGCCTCTTCAATTTTCCTTTGTTTACCTGTTCTGTCACATTACAGTTTTAAAACACATGCAGACTTTTACAGTAATTCTCCTAAACACTTTCAACTTCTATTCCTGATACAGAGTTAGGCTCAATATGGCAGATATTAGTGCCTACCATAGCATACTAGTTTCTTGTTTTCTCAGGTTTGTAATTCTTATCTGCAACTGTGTGTCATTCAATAAGAAACCAAAGATCAAAAATACAATAGACTAAATATTACTTTTAAATTTAAAAAAAATTATAATAATGTTTTAGAAGTTACACAAAATCTCTCTAAATTCACAAGAAAATTTATTACAGAGCTAGCTTTTACATAGCAACTAAAAGTCGCCTCATTACTCAGAATGGAAAATATTTGAACATGGTTTTTATAAGAAAAAAAGGAAAAAGGAAACCACTAACCTGAAAAATTACAGGCAGGTGTTATGTTGCATAAAATGGTTTCTTCTGCTATAGCTTCTTTGGGGGAAAAAAAATCTAGTGAGTAAAAAAGTTGAACTTAAAGCCAGTACTGACAAACATATATATTTACAATCATTTCAATGTTTTAAATGTAAAGGTCTTTACTTTTTAGAAAGCTTTTGGCTGCTCCCATATTTTTAATACTACCTACACGACAAAGAAATAACACTGATCCCAAAATAAAGGTACTGTAAACAGCTGGCTCTGTTGTATAAAATCAAAATAAAGGACTGGAAAGATATTTGCATCCAAGACAAAACACCTACTCTTGTTCATAAAAACAATGTGGAAGCACAACTTTCATTACATTACTTAAGCAGATTGCTCAGTTACGCTGAGGACAGCAAAATGGTTCAAAATAAACACCATATTTTGGTATAAGAATACAGATCGGCATCCATCAACAGAAAAACAAATGCTATTTTCTCTGCTGTTACCATTAGCTAGTACCAAATAAGATGGGAATTTTACTTTTTTTCTGTGGTACAAACATTTGCCTGTTATAGCTTCATGCTTCATCAATTTTACCACCATCAACAAACAGCCATCAGAGGGTACAAATAGTGAGCTGGTGGCAATATTCAAATTATTAGAAAAAACAAATTTCAGACAGCAATTTAGATTCAAATAAGTTTGCCTTCCCTTCTGTGTTGGCAGTTGTCAGTGAAATAGTTATGAAAATTGTATCAGCACTTTACCCTTTTTAAACAATCCTTAAAGAAATAAAATGTTCATAAATAACTGAGTTGGACAAAACTATCAACTACATAAAGAACAAAACCACTTATAAAACCCCAAAACAAAACCCAGGAGTGACACAAAAGTAAAAGGTAACATTGGCCTCTTTTTCTTTACAGAGCACACATTTGTGTGCCACCTAGTCTTGCTTAGGATATGTACATGCCACCAAAATGCACAAAATACATAGGTAGTGTGGAGGATAAAAAACTGATGAAAAATCGCTAGTGCATCCAGCCCCCAAAGATCTTCAGGTAACAGCGGCAAACTTCCTGCAGGTCACATTCACAGTCAAATTATACTAGCCAGTATAGTAGCCAGGATGGCCTCATGCCAGTTCTGCTACCACTTGCATTAATTCAGTGCAAATACATTCTAATTGGTCTACCAGACTCCTACAAAGATAATAATAAAATTAAATCCAGCCTACTCCTATAGACTGGACCTGCCATGAGAAAGAACTTCATGACTGGATTCAGTCTGCTTCAATCTACTGAAAAGCACAAGGGTATTTTTTTAAAGTAAACATGGTCCCTGAGGTTGTGTTTCTTACATCGTTGTGGTAACCTGCTGCTCTGAATTACAAAATAACCAGACTCTTCTATATCTGGCCATCTAGGCAAGCATTGCAGAATTAGGCCTTCTACTAGACTGGAAATCTATGCAAAGTAAGACAGACTGCTAATACAACACACCATAATACCAAGAAAAAAAAAATCTTGTTAAAAATATTTGGGAGCAGACTTCCTGAACTCACACACGCTCAAATTTTGAGGAGTGTAAAAGAAGATCAGTGATGATATATGAATCCTACCTGGTGCTATGGTGGAGTAATAATCAGTGATGTTAAGAGGTTCTGTTAAAAAAAAAAAAAAAAGTTTTAAAATTAATTTTTCACATTTTAACTTTAAAAGCCTATGAAATATATGTCACAAAAATAAGTTTCCTAATTTCTACTTTAGACAGTGTCCCCAGGAGAAGTGTAAACATCTGACCATTTATAAGGGAGTTAAGTTACTGTCAGCATGGGAGTGAGATCCATCCAATCAAACGTTTATGTCCCCATGTGAGGCAGTTACTCCAGGCTCCCTGTTATTCAGTGGAGAAAGCGGTGCTTTTAAGGTGTGATTCCCATTTAACCTGTTCTACACGGGCACTTCAGCATAAGATTAATTATGTTGTATAAATGCGTCTTGCTCTCCATCAGCTATGAAGTACAGCAGGATGTCTAGCTCATACACAGACATGTAGGAGTCTGATAATGGGATGAACCTCCTCCTTGTTTTCAAATGCAAACATCAGGAAAAAAAGGAGTAGCAAATTCTTCTGATTGAGTCTTTACTGATCCTATTTGACAACTTACTGCAAGAACATGTATCATTTAAGTGCCTTTAAGGAATGGTGTGTATATTTTAGTTCTGTAAAATACTTTAAATAGTATCAGAAAGTATAGAAAACATTCTATCTATAAATATACCAAAAAACCCCCATACTTGCTAAAGATGAATATGCTTAGTTTGGGCTTTGGTAAGCAATGTAATATTTTCAATTAAAAAGAAAGGTTAACAGCTCAGAGTCAGTTTAATTTCCTTCAAAACCCTGCCATGCAGACTTAAAATACAGATTGGAGATAATACAAATTTTAAGATCATGTAAGAAAATAATTTGGACTAAACGAATCACAGTTATTTAAAAAAAAAGCAAACTTTCATGAATGCAGCAAAGATCTTCCTTCACACTTTACTCTCTTCATGCTAATTCTCACCTGGAGTTTGTGTAGTCTCCTCTGAAGTCGTATCTGAAGAAGAAAAAATAATAACAGTAAGAGCAATAAAAATAAAAATCTAAAGAAATCTAAAAATATCTAACTCTAACTAAATCTAAATAAGAGAAATATTAATAAAACCTTGCCTGAAGGATTAATAGGATAGGTGATAAAAGTAATAATAGAGGATTCTGGAGGAAAAAAAAAGAGAGAAAATAAGTACATAAGTAGAAACTATTTAATATAATATTTTCTTTCCATGAATTTTGGAGAAAAAATGTCAAGCATGCAAAACCTCGAACAGGAACTGAATTTTAATTATCTAAGTTCTGTTTTAAGAACAACTGCAGTACTTGTTAGGAATGTTCACATTATTTCAATAGAAATATTTGGAAAAATGTTCACATTATTTAAAAAATCTGAGCATCTGATTATGAACAGCTGGTAATCAATTTCCTTCAGATAAATTCCTTTTATTGATTTCATTCTTTTAGAAAATGCAGATGAATTTGGCATATCCAACAGCAATAACTGCTTCACCCCAATGACCTTTTCCAGCAGCAACTCACAATACTCATGAGCAGAGACAAGACACAGTGTTTGGCAAACTGTCTTTCAAAAAAAGCTATTTTTGCCAGTAACCATACATAAATAAAACAGAGTGAGGATGCAAGGTTTTTTTAGCTACATCAAAGAAAAAAAAATTACATTAAGATGATAGAAGAAAATATAAGGATTGCTGAGGAACAATGTGCTTAGTAGGCATATTTTAGGTGTCAGCGCAGGAATACAAAGTGGTTAGACCACTTTATATCACTCCAATATGACAACTTAGTGCCTTTTTAAAAATGGGCCAGAGCAGCTTTATAACAGAAGAACATTATACTTCCTAAACTTGTTTACTAAAAGCACCACTGTCATTAGAAGCAATATCTTACATATAATAAAAAAAAGTTGGTGGCTCTCCATAAAGATAATTGCATATCAAGAAAAAAAGCAATCTATTTCATCGCATAGAAAGGGAAAGGGAGTTTTTCTTTCTGGTATATTTATTTCAAGTGGACTGGCCATTTTGAGCCTTTTCAAGAATGACCTCTTAATTCCATACACTGAGCAAAAGCTAAGCATATTTGGTTCTTAAGTAACAATCCCAAAGACAACTAATTTTCGAAGGCAATTAACAAGCGGCCAAGATATGAGGAATCGGAGTGAAAATTAAGTGCTGACTTCATCTATATTATTTGGATTGGTATAAACTGCAAAAAATATTGAATTGGCTGCAGTTAAAGATGAACAATTCCCAGAGAAAGACTGTATCTGTAAAAGAACATAAGCACGTGTGTTCGTGTCTGCTAGTATTCCTTTTCTCCAGAGCACGATATGTCAGTATACATTAAGCAAGAAAGCAACTGGCTTTCACACAGCTGTTGCTGTGTGTCCACATCCTTCGTTTTTCAAAAATGCTTTCACAGGTGATGTTCATCACCTCAGGTCTCAGAAATTAAGAGTCTCGTGTGTCTGTGTGTGTAGTATACCACACTACATCAGCTGACACATGCATATCTGCTAGGATAGGATGAGAGGGAAGGTAAGCTCTCTCACTACGATGTTCCTCCTCTGCCACCTCTGCAAACTGTTCACTGTTCAGGTTACTGGACAAAAGGTTCCTGATCAAGCAGCTTGCACCTACTTCATCCCCAAGCAACACTGCCACTAACCATGAGTGGTTACCTATAAGGCTTGCTATTTCATTACAAAGTAGAAAAAATAAATTAATTTTCTCTTCAAAAAATAAGCAATGAAAACACGAAATGTTGGAACTCATTTACATTGCAACTTTTCTGCATTACCTCAGACAAAAGCAGATTTATCTAACAGGAAATAACAAACATTGCAATAATCAGTAAAGTCCTGATTTTCTTACCAGAACTGGTTGTTGCAGCTGATTCATCTGAATTTGCATCTTTTGTTTCAGTTACAAAAAAAAAAAGGGGGAGGGAGAAGGGAAGAAAAATGACCATAATGAAGTTTCAGACACATATATCATCATCCTCAGCAGCCTTGCCTTATATTAACACAAGTTTACTGCGTTCACCAGAAGAGGGCAACACCTACTTATGAGAAGAACACTTCCAGGTTGTGAAAAAAAGGCATATATAACAATCTCTGATAAAAAAAATTTACAATTTTAATGAATTCAAATAGCATTCTACTGAAGACAATTTATTTTCAACAAATACTGGATAGTTTACATTATATAATGTTAAGAAAGCAAAAATCATTGACCCAAGATATGTGCCATGCTAGCCTGAAAGCTGCATGCCTCTCCTGAGTGTTTTGCTAATTGTGTTTTGCTAATTCTGGGAATGTGAATCAAGCATACATAACAAAGTGGCTGTAGCTGGGTACGAAGAACTCTTCTCAGACTTCGTATAATAACACTGAGACTTGTAATTTAAAATTTACCCCATACATATCTGTTCTCTTTTCTATCCTGCAAAAAGCAGCATTACAAAAAGCTAATTCATTTCAAGTTTGAACCTCTGATCTTGATAGGAGCCAGCCAAATATTTATATAGCAAACACTAGCCACTAAATCTTTGATGTTGTTACAGTCAGTATTTTGATCAAAAATAAATTAGGAAATTGGATATCTGGTTCACACAGCAACTTCAAAGTTAGCCCTTTCAGTGAGTGGTTTTTGACAGTGCCCTGGATAAGTCAAGTCACAGTTACCAAAGAAATATAATCTAAAAGCTGGCTGCAAATATGAAACACTATTTTAAAAATATACTTAAGGTATTTCAATATCCTCTCTCAAAACTCAAAAGTCATCCTGTAATGTTATTTCCAATACACTAATTATACTGTAATTATACTGTAAAGCCTTTCCTATCCTTGTAGAGAGTTAAAAGTCAGAGAAACCAAAAGTCTCTGCAGAAAATCAGGGGTTTTTTTTTGTTAAACATAGTAAACAAGGAGTTTCTGAAATGCTAATCACTCACATGATTCCTTGCTCAGACTATTTTACTTGCCTTACTGAGAACTAGTAATAGTTTCTTTCCAAAGGATAAATGTAAATATAATTTCGGCAATGAAAGGAGAATCAGAGTCACCTCAGTGACCCTATTGTCATTTTCTCTGGAAAATTAGTGATGCTATTTGCACCATGAAATATGTTAATAAGTCAAAAGAATTATATGGATAATTAATTTGCAAGTATTTACATATTCTTAGCTATCTCCATGAATTAAAAAGTAACAGCAGTAACAATTTTCCTAGGCACTTTCTAAAATACAAGAACAATGGGGAAAAAATTATGAAGAACCTCATATACCTGTTATCTGTTTTCTGCCAGGCAGCGTAGCAGTAGTTTCAACTATAAAGGAAAAAGATTTTTTAGGAGCAGAACTTTTAATATGTATTTAGACACACACACACACATATATATACATGCTTTTTTAAACATAACTATTTTGGATGTGCTACTTACCTCAATTCAAGCTGGTTTGCAAAACTACTTTGCATCCATTGAGAAATGTGTGTTAAGTCTTTTTGAAAGCTGGAAGGTGAACTCTTTTGAGTTCAATTTTTTACTCAGTTTATCACTTTATGCTTTTGGAAGACACAGATTAGGCTGTGAGTTTTCCCACTGCCCTTCCATTGGCAATGCCGTCAGAAACCCTTTCAACACATTTGCTTGAGTGAAGAAGTAGACTAAGTAGCAACAACCAAAAACATAACAGGTACACACAACTGTGATTTCACACAGCTATTTGTGAAAAAAATGTGGAAAAGACATGCTGATGAATTATTCAAGAAGTGAAATTTTATTAATGCAAAGAAAAGCAGAGAAATTAAACGAAAAAGAAGCAGAGGACAGGTGATTTGGGTAAGACAGGGATGCTTTATTCCATACATATTTACAAATCACATGAGATGTATTTTGAGAATATATCTACATCATTATGTGCATATACATCGTGTAGATGCTCACATGCTCAAGAGCTGCACCACCAAAGAACATCTAAATAATGAAATCGTGTGGCCAGCAGGACTAGGGAAGTGATTGCCCCCCTGTACTCAGCCCTGGTGAGGCTGCAACTTGAATCCTGTGTTCAGTTTTGGGCCCCTCACTACAGGAAAGACATTGAGGTGCTGGAGAGAGTTCAGAGAAGGGCAATGAAGCTGGTGAGGGGCCTGGAGCACAAGTCTGATGAGGAGCAGCTGAGGGAACTGGGGCTGTTCAGCCTGGAGAAAAGGAGGCTGAGGGGAGACCTGATCGCTGTCTGCAACTACCTGAAAGGAGGTTGTAGCATGGAAGGTGTTGATCTCTTCTCTGACATAGCAAGTGATAGAAGAAGAGGAAATGGCCTCAAGTTGTGCCAGGGAAGGTTCAGATTGGGTATTAGGAAAAAATTCTTCACAGAAAGGGTTGTCAGGCATTGGAACAGGCTGCCCAGGGAAGTAGTTGAGTCACCATCCCTGGAGGTGTTTAAAAAGGCCTATAGATGAGGTTCTTAGGGACGTTTAGTGCTAGATTTAGTTTATGGTTGGACTTGATGATCCTGAGGGTCTCTTCCAACTGGAATTATTCTATGATTCTATAATTCTATGAGCAGATAGATCAAGCTGCCAGAAATGAAGCAGCTCAGGAGAACCTGCACTGGGAATGAAAAGGTGAACTATTTCTAGCTCAATGGGCCCATTAAACATGTCCCTAGGGACACCTAAGGAGAGATGCAACAAGGCGTGGATCTGAAAATTGAAGCTACTGCACAGGCTACCCATGAATGTGAAACATGTGCCGTAATCAAGTGAGGCCAGCGACTAAAGCCTCCCAGGAAGAGAAGATGGTGGCTGGGCCATCAATATGGGCAGGCCTAGCAGATCGATTACATCAGACCAACACTGCAAACATGCCACCAAGGCAAGTGCTATGTGCTTCCCGTGGTGGAGGCAACTAGCAGGTGGCTAGAAATGTACCCTGCAACCTATGCCACCAATCAAAACATCATCCTGGGCCTTGAAAAACAAGTGGCGAAACACCACGACATACAGTTAAGGCACTGTCACCTACTTCAACACCACTGATAGCTGAGACCCTGGCTGTTTGGGCAAGAAGGAAGAGATACTCTCTTCGAGTCACTGAACCTGATGGGGCACTCTAGCCACAGCCAAGATGCAGGTCCACAGGGATGAGGAAGAAGAGAGATTCTCTTTGAATTGCCAAAGCTGATGTGACAGTTTCTCCACAGTTAGTACCTTGATATCTGTCCAGTTCATCATCACCAACCAAGGTGTTGGTACATTACACTGGTGTGTACTGTGTTAAGCTCTGCAACATAGCCCATATGCAATGTCCATCATCCAGATCTTTTGAGACCTGGTTGTTGTCTAGGTTGCTGCAGACCACCTCTCCGCTACTGCTAACTCTTTCAAGATACTGGACACCTTCTTTCTTCCATCTATGCTGGTCCACTTGCATCGGTAGTCTACAAGACCATCCTCAGACTCTGAATCCAGTGATCCAAGTTCAAATATCTCTGTGGAACCTGCAGCAACCAACCAGTTGGGGATGACGCACAGGAACGTGTTCTGAGGCAGCAAATTTCTGGGTAGCAATTTGTGTGGGAAAATTAGGGCAGGTGCCTAGAGCAGTTTTCACCTCTGACAGCCTGGGAGTTTGCACCTGAACAGGCATGGAATCCTGTTGAAATGGCAGACCGCTTGAAGGAAGGATGTCTTGCTTTTACACCAAAGACAGAGACTCACAGTGCTGTGTTGAGGCCTGGCCTGTGCCTATAAAGCCTGTGGCCAGGGCCCTGAAAGGAGCAAGAGGGTCTCTGGATCTAAGGACATGCAGATGGATGTTGCGGCTAAACCAGAGACAATCCTAACCATAACGGTCACTCCTGCAGTCAAGAGGAAACAATGAAAGTGGAAGTTGAGCCAGTTAGTGAAGGAAGAAGAAGATTCTTTTGAGGGGATGCAGGAGGAAGACTCAGAAGAGGTAGCCTGTTCTGCAGCAGGACAGCCACAAGAAAAGGAGGGGGAAGTGACAGAAATCATAAACAAGACAGAAACCATCCAGTCCCTATTCCTGAGTGAGCTGTGAGATATGCACAAAGATTACAGCTGCTGTTAGTTTTAGTTGATTTGCATCCTGGGTAGAAATTTTCTCATGTAAAAGAGAAAACATCAATACTCTAAGTAAAATGATACACATTCATTATGTAAAAAGTATAAGTAAAAAGTTATACCTTCATGCCTATCAGCCTACTGAATTTAAACTATTTCAGTAAAGACAAAACCAAGTTAGATCAAACATCTCATTTGAGACAACTAGGATTCTGCCTACAGGGAAATACAATAGGTCTTTTTAACAACTAGCACTGTATGAACTTTACAGATCATGAAAATTTGGCTATAACCATAATTTTTATAGTCAATTTTAAGGAAAATTAGGACTTCTCACTATATGGTAAGTCCGGCTAAAATACATTATATTATAAGGTATGTGTTCTAGAGCTGTTATGTAGAAGTGTTGTTACTTTAACATTGTACAGTGATTAGGTATTACGGCACCTATAAAATTATTAACACCTTGTGTGGGTTTAGGGAAGACCCTTAACATACAACACCAACTTTAAATAAATGCAGAACTGAAGTAGTAGTCAGATAAAACTGATCTGTATTGTTTAAACAGTAAATAGTTTTTTTAAGGCAGAATGTGGTAAATAAAAATAATTGAGTCAATTCTGCATGAAGTAAGGTGGACTTCAGGTTAGAGGAGAAAGTATCCTTCCACATGGGGGCAAACTGGCCTTCCTACCACAGGAAGTGAATTCCATCTCCAAAACTTTACCTGCCACTGGTCCTGTCTTACTAAGTGGTTAGCCCCTTGTGTAAAAGCCTTTATCATCAATGAAAGGGCCCTGAAAGAAATTAAATTCTCAAAAGGAACCCACCTCTTGAAGTATGCAGCATCTCACAGAAAAGACCACCACACTGCTTCTTCTGCCCACTAAAAAAATAAATCTGACCTTAAGGTCTTTCTCATATACTCCTGAGGAGTCAATATAGACATAGTCACTGTTGACAAACTGCATTTCCCATCCTCCATATCCCTTCAACCTGCTTTGTGAATTTTTGAGAATACGAGTAGTATCCTGAGGTAGGTAAGAAAATTGTCCACTGAAGTGTTTAGTACTATAGGTTAGACAAAGATAGTGAACTCTAAAAAGGCCAAATGCTTTTAGTAACAAATCCAGCCATACAGAGAGCAAAATAAGCTAAACACAAGCCATGAATATGGAGCTGGCAAATGCAGAAAGTGATGATGGCATGTATAATCTGAGGCGTATGTTTTTTCTGGACACAAATCTAACTGTGACTTCTCTTACAGCACAATATTCACATGCCTACAGTTGCCAGAAAAGATCTGTGAGAATGAGACTTGTCACTGATCAAATTGCAGCATGAAGTTCACTAACCAAGTCTTTCACCAGAATCACCTTTGCATGCAGAAAGGGGGAAGGAGGAGAGGCTGCCATACGTTATTTAATTTCACTTACATTTGTCAACCCTCCTCCTTTGTTGTGTTTAAGAACTAGAAAAGAAGGTGAATAGGGTTTATTTGGAGAAGGATTAAAGTCCAATCTAAAATATCCCTAAAGTTGACATGTAAAAAGGAAAGTAAAATAACTCAAGTTGTGCTAGTTACAAGCTAACAGAAAATTTCTTTCTCTTAGGTTGTTTACTATCAATATGAGCAAGAAAATCCTTACGTATATGAAACCTCATTTTATTTGCTCCATGCATTTTTATTTGCAACACTGTTAGTTTAGGATCACCAAATCAACATACCTAATATCCTAGTCCAAAACAAGGCATTATATATTATAGTAATACTTTTCTCTAATAGAAAACATTCCTCCGGATCCTAACAGCAAATACAGGCAAATAGCATTAATCAGTATTATTCTTCGTTTTTGCTGAAAGGGAGACAGAAGAGGTCCCTACAAGAACTACTGTTTTCTTCTAAAGGAAAAGGCAACTCCATTAAACGAGATAAGCACCAGTTTCTGTTACTAATATGCATCATTAGAAACAAAAGCAGCAACTCCCTTACTGTCTTCTTATCACTTTGTACTGTTCTGACATAAATAGCTAGCTAAGCCAAGACTTGAGAATCCCACCTGTGCAAGCAGAGGAAACTGTTCCACTGGTATGAAACCTGTTCAGCAACTCTTGCCATCGCTCCAAACCACAGCTGCAAAAATCTTATCTGAGAACCAGTACTTGCAGTGACAACCTTCTTTTCCAATAATGACTTTGTATGACTCTGGGAACCAGTGTAATCTAACAGCTTCAGTCTGGTAGGAGACTAAATCCATTAACAACAGTACTTAAGGCTACGTCCACAAACTGAAGTAGCTCTGAGAGAGATCAGTTCCTGGCCGTCTACAAAATAGCCTTGTGTTTACAGCATTTCTTAGCATGACAGATCTTAACTACCAGTCTACTGGTTTTTTTAGGATGGGATGGTCTCTGCATGTCCTGCTGAAGCTGTTCCACCAAGCAAAGCAGAATTCAAAAATCAAATCAGCCAAAAGGAAAGAAAGGCAGAAGGGAGGCTTTGTAACGCAGTTGTCAAGATGGGATGGATGGTTCTGGTCCCTGCACCACAGGCACTGTCACTCTCTGCATGTCCTTTATTCATTAACTTAGACACTAGATACAGAAAAAGCCCTTAAAGCATCAACAGTGTACGATGTTCTGTCTCCAGCTGGAATAATGAAAAATATCCTTTTCTTCTCTCTACCTCAAATCTAACTTTTGATCAGTACACTCCTAAGATTTTTGGAAAGGCAACACCCTTTCTGATTCACCTGTCTTCAGGCAACTCACTCTGCCAGAAGCAGTTCAGTTTTTCCAGGGTGGAGGAGTGAGAAGCAGCTAGAACCTGGCTGCAGATAATGACATCGTGCAAGAACTAAGTTACTGGCAGCTGCTTCTTGCTCCCCTGTCTTTGGGGAACAGTGTTGTCGCTGAGTAAATACTGTTTGACCTAACACTTCATGATCGCCTTTAAACTTTTGCAGAAAGCATCCTTTGAGCAAGTCTGAGACAGCAACTAGAGTGCTTTCTTAGGAGAAGGAGAGAAAGAGTATGAACTGTAGTGAACTAGAACCTCCTGCCACATGGACACATCCTCTGCCCAGTCTGTGGGGTGTGGAGGGGCAGTGGATGGTACAGCAAGAGGGTTGTGCCTGCTGGCCTCTGCCTCTCAGGAAACACAGTGAGAGAATGCAAGGGGCAGTTGCTTTCTAGCCAGGTCCATACATGAAATATGTACTGAACACTTAAGCAGTAGCAACAGCCCTGGAAATCTGTAGGAGCACAGACAACATTATTCACATAAAAACATACATTTATGGACTTAGATGCTCTGGGTCCTAGAAGACAGGTTTATAAAATGAAGTCCCTTAAATTTTACTGGTGTTATTGAAAAACATGCCAAAAATGAGAACAGTTTGTATTATCACCCAAGACTATTCTATAAAACTAAAGGTAACCTCAACCCTGTCAGGTCCCACAAATGGATCAACAGCAGAATCCAGATGGAAGAATCCCAAGGGACACCTTGGTGGCTATGTAATTTGGTCTCCCCATGCCTCAGTACTTGGTTGACACCACAGAATGGCATTAGATAACCACAACTGTGTATTGCTGATGAGATCAGTTTTGATTTACAAATACACACAAAAATACTAGGAAATTTATAAAAATCAGATTTTCTAAATAAGGTGTGATAGAAAATGTAGTACTGAAAGGTTTTTCAACAAAAATTCAACTGATTGAGGCAGGGGAATTAATTGGCATTAAAAATTCCCATCAGAAATGCCAAAGTGGAAATTTTATTCAAATAGATACACGATACACTTTTTGGCTTAAAAAAATAATTAAAACCATTTTACATCAAAAAATTGATTCCATACTGCATTTTTAAGTCTATACAAATTCTCTTCTAAACATTCTCACAAGCAACAGTTATCAGTACATATTACATCAGCTGTGCAGCAACTACTATCCATTTGTATTTAGTGTTACTAGGATACAATCATGTGAAAATGCCTGGCATTAATACATTTCACAGGTCTTGCTTGCGAACAAAACAGAGTAGCCCAAACAGCAAAATTTCAAAATGGTGCTTTTCTAAAATCCATCTCTTTACAGAACTAGGCATCGAAAAGATTACTTCAATTCTCATATTCAGATTAAATCCATATTTTCTATTGAGAAATTGGGTCCCTTTAACATTTGATAAACTTTTCAGCTGGATAAACATTCTGCCAAAATGAACCATCTTGTCACACACGGCATTAATAACAGTAACACGTAAAAAACCTCCCCAATTTTTCCACTGTATACATTAGCCCATGTTGACTTTCTACATAAGTTAGGTTTTGAGACACATTGTACAAGTTTATAGGATAAAACTACGTGCAATCTTAATTTCATGTTTTGGAGCCCCTCATGACACCTCAAATCTGCTCTGACTCTTAGGGGTGACACCATGAAGTGTGGATGAATTATCACTGGCTTTGGACAGCAGCAAATATAAGAAAACAATATAAGTGCTTGTTCACATCAGGCTCTGTCACTTCGGCCAGTTCATTTTAGTATTCTTAACAGAAAACTTAGGTGCAACATTTTAACTCAGCTTTGATGTTACACAGGTTTTTAGGAAATTAGGTTATAAATAAAGTTTTATTCATTTGTATAAAGTTCTGTTTGTATAAAGCTGTACTTTAAATACTGAGGTCAATCAAATAACTTCTTCTCTGGCAGGCTGATTTCCAAAAAGCTACTTCCTTTGATATCACAGTAGAGGGAGGCAACAAGAGCAAAGAAAAGGAAGGTCAAACATACATTCTGTTAATAGGTACAAAATAGAGTGGTACGTGAGTCATCAAATAGGCACTCCAGAGTTAGGTATTTCTTCCCCATCACATTTATTTCCTTTAAGAGCTTCTAGTGTTTTCTCTAGTGTTCTGTCCTCACAGGTTTAGAAAGAAAATGGTATCAGGCCAAATTTATGTTTTCATCTCCACCTTTCATGATCCACTCAGTAAACATAACAATATGGCCCAAAGTTTGACACCAAACAGACTGGAATACAGACTGGATGAGTGGATGAGTGGCAACTACATTTCCACCTTCTGCTTGAGGAGGTAAAGCCTTGGGACTCCAGGAAAGCTGATCCTGTCATCAGAAGTGCACACAGCTCAGGAAATCTTTAAAAGGGATTGCATGAGCCTAAATCTTACCTCCTATTGCCCACACCTGCAAACTAGAACAACAGCCCAAACTGCAGTTTTTCTCTTCCTTGAGCATACAAAGGCAACATAGTCACACAAGGCACCAGTCACTTCCCACTTCTCCCATCAGCATTAAACAGCTTTGTTCCCACAAACTTGGAAACCTCTTCCAACAACACCAGTAGCAGGCTCAGCAATACCGGGAGTGAAAAGGATACATGGAAGAGCAGGGGCAACACCTTAACCTTGAAGGCTGGACAGTTTAGAAAAATCTAAAATGCCACATTATAAACACTGAATTGTATTTATGCAAAAAAATGCAATCGAAAGCAACAGGCACTGGACTCCTGCTAAAAGTTAGGGCACTAATGAGATGACAGTGTTCTACTGCCTGTGATACTATTTACAGTTATGCCATAAATCATCTATTTTATTTATTCATTGAAATTTGTAAAAGATAGCCCACCGTCTCTGTGCTTCTTGCATAAATGCACAGTGTAAGAGTTTGGATACTTATATATGGATTAAGAATGTTACTGTTTAATGTGTAACTGAAATAATTAATGTTTAAACAGTACATTTCTTCCAGTTGTCACATTATTTTTAAAGGCAACTTGCAAATATCCCATGTAAAAATGACAACTAAAAAGCTGGTACTCACAGATGACTAAAGTTTCTTTTCAAGCATTTAGCATTTTCAACTCACCTATTTTGTTGTGGGTTTGTATTCTGTTAAATCACCCAGGGCTTCATATTACTTGGTGCACTTTTTTCTTGGTTTATGAAGAGACAATAGTGATATCATTCATATTGTCCACATTAAAGTACATAGATAAATAGGAATTATTCATCAAAGAACAAGATAAAGAATTTTTCCAAAGTTGGCATTTGGAACAGTGAGCACATCTTTCTTCACTTCTATATTTTTAAATACCAGGAGATTATCTTTAAAGTGAGATACATTCAATCTGTGGCATTCTTTCTCCATATCACAGCTGTTATGCTATTTCTTATTCTCAGCACATGGGGAATTATCAAAGGAGCCTGAGGAATGTAAGTGGAAGGTTAGTGATGCACAATGTATGGGGCCTCGTTCCCTCTTTGGCCCTACCTGCAGTATTTACACCTGCTCAGCATGCAATGGCTACACCAAGCAGAGAAGAACCAGAAGACTGTGTGACTGCAAGAAGGAAGAGTTGCATCTTTAAGTCAGATCAAAAAAGTTATTATTTCTAAGTTCCATTAGTCCAAGAAACGTGATCAGTCCTCAACACATACTGGGAAGCAGTCAGATATGTCCTTTCTTGCAAATCTTCAGATGCATAAGATACATAGCTACTGCAAATTTAATCCCATCTGCTTCTGGGGAGTGAGCTACTTGGTTAAAGTTGATCATGCCTTTAAGTGCTAAGCATGTATGTAAATCTTACCAGAATCAGGATTCTGGTCTTTATTAGACCTCATATGGTTAAGGAAAAACAAAATATATTTTTAGTAACCTGAAAAATTATTAGAAAAATAAATAATAAAACCAAAATAAAAATAATCTGAAGAGTCAACAGAAAGGCAGGAAAGGGAGGTAAGGAAACATAAACTAATAATGTGATGTTAAGTAAATCTAGACTTAATAATGGAGTGCATCACTGCATATGAGACACCAATTAGATAATGGCCTACACTGCGCAATGATTTTGAGTATTTAAGCAAAGGAGAAATCACAGAAATCATGGGAACCCTTGACTGAACATTTTAAAAATTGTTGGTTTATGTAGGCACAAAATGCCAAACAGATCCAAAAAAAATTCTGAAACTTGTCCTCTGGCACAATTATGACTGTAATGAACCATTTTCTTTTCACTTTTTGTATCTAGACAGGAGGCATAGCCCTTTCTCAAGCTTTAGCCATTTGCCTGTTAAGTTCTTTATGGATGTAAAATCAGACCTTTCTGAAGACTTACTACTCAAAGTCCTTCTGTTTTAACAAAAACAGAGAGGCTTTCAAAGTCAGATAAGTTTTACACAGGTGTACAGAGGAACTGTGTTTTACACAGGTGTACAGAAAGAAATCAGATTCTAAGACAAGTAGCACCATCAATTAAAATTGCCTGACACTGATTATTATATGCTCCTATTGTCAATGCTTTGGTTTTGTTTATTTGTTAGACTGATATTTGTTAAATATATGCTTCTCACAGGCTGACTTGGAGGGGGAGGGCAAACAGCTAAAATGCATCTATTCCTGAAAACGGGCAAATAAACTGTTAAAAAAATCCAGTGAACTTTTATTCAAAAAGCTGCTATTCTGCCAAGTTATCTAGAGGAGATAACTTACATTTAGCAGTAGAGATGGTGTCTGGACTGAATCAAACTTCTGTCAGCACAATTGAAGTTCAATTTGTTTAAGTAACAGAGCTTAGGAAACCATGATTCTTACACACTCACTAGAGAGCTCTTGCAGTTAGACAAAGGATTCCACAAGCCCCAAAATTACTAATTCTAAAATCATTGATCAGTTAGGGCTGGAGTTGGGTATTGCCTAATCAAGCTGCCCTGTGATGCTCAAGGACTATCTATATTCAAGGCAGAAAGTACTGGAACTGAAAACTAGAAGGTTGTCCTTTCAATGCCTCAGTGAAAGACAATCAGATGCTCCACTGACCAGGTTTTATCCCACTATCCAGACAGATCTCTATCAGACTTTCTTTGTAACAAACCTTTTTCTGGTAGCCAGAATGTTTCTCCTTTCAGCCTTAGGACAATGTTCCTTCAAACACAGTCACACATGAGCAAAAGAAAGACATCCTGTCTTCAGCTCCTCTCCCAAATCACACAACCCAGCAGAGAAGATGTGCTCCCAACCACAGCATCAGGCCAGCAGAGGAATTTCATTCATCGTGACCCAGTGTTGGAGGCATTTTCCATGAGTCCTGTTTTTTTGGACAGATTTCTTTCTCTCCCAGAAAAAGAAATGTGGTCACCTTACTTTAATGCCCTTAATAAGACACTTTTAATCTACCCAGTCAGGCAGTTATTATAACATTACATAGTTAAAAGATATTTTTTAGTCTGCACAAAATAGATAGGTACAGTTTTTAAGAATAAAGGTGATGATTGGTGCCACTATTTAACTGAATAACTTACGCTATATAAGAATTTTAGGAACCAATTGAGCTAGTCACCTTAAAAATCTCTGAAGGCCTTAGGGGGTAATACCATTTACTACGGTTGATAAATTGGATGCCACCCGAACTTGATTCAAATTTGTCTTTCTTGTCAACAGATATGATAACAAAAGCTAGAAAGAAGGTTATTCTCGTGCTTTAACTCAATTTATCTGAAAAAAAATCTTTGTTTTGGTTCAAAGCTTTTTATGGTTCTTTTTCAGGACAGAGTTTAATTTTGAGAAATGTGTGGGAAACCATTTGGCCGTTTTAATAATGGAAGACATTACTGGTACAGAAACAAGAAGAAATCAGAGCATCCAGTAATCTTTACAGATGTAGACCTTACCAGCTAAAGATGGTGTAATGTGCCAGTGAAGCAGTGAAAAGTTGCACTCATTGAAGTTCTGGCCCAACAAATATGCAGAAAGAGGACCAGCAATGCTTTACTCTACATATATTCCCTGAACAGAAGGTGTGTAAATTAATTATTTTAAGATGACATTGATAGAAAGCCTTAATATTCCAAGGAGTTTTAGTTGGACGCATCCTGCTCTCGTTACCATTACACGGACAGTAGACAGGCACAAAAGTTGAAGCAAGTTGAAAGTCTTTAAAGGACTGCTGCTATGCTTTCTACATTTGGATAAAAGCTGGCGAAAGCTGCACATCCTCATATGGTCTCATTAAGCATTTAGCTAGAAATGACTACTAAACAAAGACTTTGTAAAATCTGGAAGATAAATGTTAGACATTCATATCAACTTTTGTTAAAAACAGAATTTTAAAAACAGGAGTGCAATAGTACTTACCACATGGCAAAGAGTTATCCTCTTCTATTGTCTTATTATAGACCCAATCCTCCTTTCTCCAGCGTATAACACCACTATCTTCACAGTCCCAAGAATTCTTTATATTTGCTTTATCCCACATTCTGAACATGTACAGCTCCCCAGTCATACCCGGGTTAGGTGACGTAGCTGTACCTGGCAGCTTTGAACAGCCAAGTAAGAACTGTCCTTTTCCAGGCAAATTAACTTTTCCAGTTAGTTTTTTGTTTACTTTTTTTGTTTCATTTATGAATACTTTCATCTCCTCATCTTCACTTTTCCACTGGATACATATTCGGTTCCAGGTGTTTTCATGAAGTCTCACTGTTGTATTTATTTGATTTCCAAACAACCATATCCTCAATTTACCATGATCTCCTGTAAGTCCAAGATCATACCTATTTACAGAGAGATTGGTGTGAGGTGTTTCTTGATTGTATACATATGCTGTCCAGGGACTCTCCGAGGAATATAGCTTGATGTGCACACAGACAATGAATTCTTTCAAGGGACGCAGAGAAATTCTTGGTGACATAATCCAAGGGTCTTCGCATGCAGTCTTAAAGATGGCTTTATATTTTCCTAGGAATTCCTCCTGATCTAAATAAAGAAAAGGTGATTTGTAAAATTATTTTGTTTTTAAAAAGATCTTCTACGTGAATGTTATTCTTCCATATAGTACTGCTCCTAGGATTTTTAAAAGTAACACATTAAGAAACATTGTATCCTTCTCTTTTGCTTTTCTGTAGTGGGGAAGGGGCAAATTTGGAGGCAGTCAATAAACTCTAGCTGCTCATGAAAGTTTTGAAGTAAACTCATGCACAAGACAGAAGATGACCATGCAGTTCTCTAAGGCAGCACTAAAATGACAAGTGGGAGGCAAAAAGAGAATCACAGATCCTGGTTCCTGTTCCCAGGGCTGCACAGGTATTTTGCATTTAATAGAAACTGGATAAAAAAACAGAAACAGAGCTAGAAAAAGGGACTATAGGCCTTACTGTCTCCTCAAGTCCCAGCCTTGTATCCTCCTTCTCTGAAAAAGACAGTGCTTCTCCATGCCACTTTTTTCCAACCCTGAGTTTCTTAAATCCCCTGCTGCACACTGGCAGAGTTTCGGCAACAAAGGTAGAAAACAGCCACATTCTAGAAGAGAATGAGTTGAGGTAACTTTCAGGAAATGTGTTCTGGAGCCACTGGTTTATTTAAAATCTAATCCCATTCAGCCCATGTTCTCTATTCTCTACTGGGGCATTTACTTGCAGAGACATCTTATCTGTGAATCTCAAACCTGCTGAGGCATTGAGATGGTGGTAACCCGGAGTTCAAGTGTGACAGTAAATAGAATTTCAGGTACTAACAGCAAATTTACTGGTGAAAACAGAGTGTCAGAAAAAGAAACAAGAACAAGTAGTGCCAGGGAAGGCCTGTGTTGTACCTTATTGAGTAAAACAGGATCCACTTGAGCAAAATAATGCCTTCAAAGCCAGCACGAAGCAGCTACAAGCTATCAACAATATCTGCAGCTAATCAAGATAAGGGCCTGTCAGAAGACAGTGAAAGAATTCAATGAGAAGCAAGAAGACCCCAGACTCAAATATTACTATTGGACTGAATCATTGCGTGATGGGTACAATTGCCCAGGGACTTCTTTGCTCAAGTGGGCATGTCTGCAAAAGCATCCAGCTCTCATCAATCCTGCTGCTGCACTACTCCATTAAATTACTTATTTCTATGAACTTTGATGCCTGAGAGCTTGCTTCATGAGACCTAGAATTCAGACTTTGGAGAGACCTGGCACCCCTAGAGGGGAGGTAAGCAGGTTGAGATGCAGCATGATGGAACTTTGAAATCCTAGCCAAGCAGTATAAAGAATCAGGTGTGCACATATAATCCTTTTGCCATAAACAAATATAATCACTTACCTGTTTTCCCTCACTTTTTGTGTCCCTTGGGCATAAAACGTTGACCAAGTCTGGGACTACGTTTGAACAAATTCTGAGAGAGGCTTGATTTAATATTAAGCATTAAATCAGTGTTTATGTGCAAACAGCGAATTAATTAAAGGACTGCAAAATCCCATTGCATTCTTTAGGAGAGCTGACGCTACGAAGTTGTCAAGAGAGCCAGAGTGGACATAAACTTGCAGGTGAAAACAGTCTTAAGGCAGGTAACCAAGAGAAATTACGCAAAATGAGATGAATCCTGATGATGATTCTCCTAGTCTGCTTTGTATCACTCAAAAAGACTGCTGTTGATCAGTATGCAAGGCCTGACAAATTAATTTAAACTAACAAAAGAATTTACTTAGAAAGGTCTACCCTTCTGGAAACTGGAAAATCCAGCCCACATTGATCTAAATAGTTAAAAAAAAAAAAAAAAAAAAACAAAAAGGGGTACCAAAGTTAAGAGAATAGACATCAATACTATCTGAATTGTGACAAGAAAGGCTTGGAAAATTTTCTATGGTTTGTCTACCCAAACAATGCTGAAAAAGCACAAAGGAAATCACAACCATAGTCAGAAAATGCACTTCACTGTTCCAAGTGGAACACATGCAGTACAGTGTTAAATTAGTTAGAAATTAATTATCAACATGATCCTGGCTAAGTCTGTTTCATATGTGGGTGGATGCAATGTAAGTAGGAGATGACATTACTTTAAAGATTTTGGAAGTTCTGTTAATCATTGCTTATTTTCTCTAGTAAAGATACTTGTGGGCTGTGGCCCACCCTTGACCATGGCACCGAGGAGCTAGAACTGGCTGTGCTCTGACAATGGCATTCAGGGTTTTTAAGTAGTTCCTTTGGGTCCAGACAGTAGAAATCACATTCAGAAACCCAGCGATGAACATTACTTTGCCACCACAGCACAGAAAAGGTAGCATAGCAGAAAGAATGCTCAAAACATCTCCAGAATAAGAAAAATAAGCAAAAAACACAACTTGGAATCAAGTAAATTCCAGGCAATATTGATTGTGAGCTGACTTTTCAATGTTAGTTGCTGTATTCAGGCACTTCATCTCTTTCAGAAATGCAAATTGTTTCTTCTTAATATGTTTTTCTCTTATAGATGCAAGAGCTGAGGTTGTTTCCCTCACTAAAACTAAGCGTGCTCTCTTAAGCCCTAAAACAAATCCTAAAATGCATGTGCATACTTACAAACATTTTAAATAAACTTTCTAAGAATGACAAGGTAATGAAAACATAAACCAAAAATGTCATCTCTCTTTTTTTAAACATTTTCATATAGTAATAATTGACGTATTTACGAGAGATAGCCAACCATAAGTAGACATACAGGAGCAGATCCTCACAGTGTAGAAGCACCAGTGTTATTTTCCTTATATTACTAGTAGCTACTGTATTAGTATAGCTGAGCGTTAATACAGTTGAGTATATTCTTGAATAAAAATAGTCACAAGTTTATATGTCTGCACAATCTGGCTTTTAACCAGTAAAAACAAGAGTTATTAATTTCTCTGTCAGTGTTTGCCACCTGTAACACATTTGGCTTGTTATGGTCCATTAAAATGACATCATAAGAATCTTGTTTCTTTATGTACTCCACCTAGAGCTCATAACTGTTCTTTAAAAAAAATTTAAAAGTCTAAACTTTCTACATGTGGGTCACTTGTTTATGCTGAATGTTTTGGGAATCTGAAGCTAAGAACTATTTCCTCAAAATTGATTTCATCTCCTTTTCCTTCTCAGTTGTATTTGGATATCTGGGGAAAAACTACACCACATTATCCAGAGTGTCCTAGACACTGGAAAAACACAGGCAGTTCTCTGCTCATATTTCCCAGAGAACACAAACGTCCTTTGGCACCTTAGACAAGGAGAGAACTGAGTAGGGATGTTGCTGACAGTGCTAACAGCCTAAAAAATAAACAAACAAAAAAATAGGGTGGAACCATAAATAAAATCTTGCATCAGTTTAGCTTTTCTTGAAGGACTATTGACACTTGCAAATGATATGCAGTTGAAAGACAAAATCCCTCTTTGCTTTCTGCATCAGAACTCTAGATGTAGTTGAATATTCCCTGGAAAAATTCTTGTAGAACATCTATCCATCTGCAGAGCAGCACTGTCCTTTTTATTATTCAAAGTACATAAGGTTAAAACCTGACCATCTTAATAACAATTTTATCAGCTGAATCTCAAATTCTGTCTCAATAGAAGCTTCATTTTATGAAAATTATTACATCTGGAGAATTGGAATCAGAACCAGTCTAGTCTGTAAATCTGATAAATTTAATTGCTAGTTTGATGTCATTAAGCAGGCATAGTTACGAGGTACGTTTGAACTGCAATAAACTTTGACCTATTAGAGTAAAATAACATGCCATGACATAAGAAGCAGTTTCTAAAACTAGCCATGAAGTACATGGCAAAAAGCACTTATAATTTTTTAATATTCCATGCACATTACTAACATGGTAAATGTATTACACAATATGGATATAAGGAAGTTTTATGAAAGACAAGCACTGTTTTCTGTATCTGTTGAGGTCCAGAGTAGTGACAGATTTGTATCCGCCAGCTTACAGAACAGGCATGAATAAATCACAAATTTCTGATTCTACTGTACCTCATACAAAAGCATCACCATGTCAGTTATCCAATTTGTACAAGAACCTTATAAATTTATTTTTCATTCATTATATAAAGAGCACAGACTCTCAAATTCAAATACATAACTTCTGTTACATGTTTTGGACCTTACTACCTTTTTTCTAACCATATTTGGATCCACGACCAAGAGCAATGCAAATGTTCTACGTTCATACATGCACGAGGTAGATTCAGGCTCAAAGGATCTTGTGGTGTTTGTGTAAGAGCAGTGTAAAAGATTTAAGGACATGTCCTGAAAATAGTAACACTTCCAGTTTAAAAAAATAGCAAGAAAGTAACACATAACCGCGTTTACATCCTCTCCTTATCCATAACCAAAAAGAAGTTACTACTGATGACTTTCTGTGAAAACAAATACTGTAAACACAGGGTTGGTATATCCAAACTGCTAAGCATCAACTGTTCCATTTCTTGTTAATGGCAGGTTTTCCTCTTGATTTCAAGAGGGCAGAAACTTGCCCGTTCTGAATATATTCAAAAGTCCTATTCATCAAGACTAATGCTATTTATTTGGAATACCAACACTAGATAAATCAGGAAAAAATTGTCTTACCTTTGCCTGCTGTAGCCAGGAACAAATGAAGTAAAAGGACTGCTAGAACAACCCTGAATCTCAAGAAAATATCGTGTATTCTGCCAACACAGCAGTGCTGTTTTCTCCAGGCAACCATTCTAGAATAAAAAATAAATAAATAAACCTCAATGACTAGAAAACATGCAGCTGTGCAGATATCATGACAGATTATGTTTCCAACCCAAGAGTGTAAATCTTTTCAACCCTGTTATACTATTGGGTATATATGGTACAGAAATGAACAAACACTCTGTAGAGTCTTGCCAAGTCACTAAGAAAGAACTGTTTGCTGGAGGGGAGGGTGAGGGGGATAGGAAAAAACAAACAAACAAAACCGCTCAAAATCTAATTCTCCAATGATTCACAAATACACCAGAGTATGGCCATGAGTCCTTGCACAAATAAGGCTTTCAAAAAGCGAGCAAACCAACAACCAACAAAAAAACACACCAAAAAAGCCCCCAAGCAAAACAACTAGAAAGCAAGCTTGGAGAGCTTATCCAAAAGCTTTGTTAATCTCAGTAAGTGTATAGAAAGCATCTCTTCAGTCCCCTAGCCACAGGTTCCATCATCTGACATTTTAATAGCAACACTGTGAACTCCTAAGGAAGAAGCAAGAGTTTGATTCTGAATCCTCATTTCATTCTCAAGGCAAGAAGCTACTGCAAAAAAAAAAAGAAATGCCATCATTCACTGTGGGCAGCAAGTTCATGAAAAGTAGGATCAAAACCTTGTTTGTCCACATTTATTCCTAGTGATGGTTGCCTAATTTGAGCAACAAGACATGGCAGTGGACAAAAGAACATGCCTCCCACTGTAAGAGATAATGTTCTATGAAATTATACACTTTTTAAAAGAGGTCTTTTCAATAAAGGTACATTGTAATATTTTGCATGTCACAAAAAACATCAAGTGAAATGTGCTTTTTGCATGTAGTACTTCCTAAATAAATCTTTTAGGGATACATAGTTACAAGTGATTCTATAATTGATTCTTGAAACAAATGCAAAGCAGTAAACTTTACGTATTGTTTATGTTTAATATATCAGCTTTATGGTAGACCAGAGCATTATGCATGACACCAGAAGATTAACTTCGCCATCACAAGTTTGACGTATGTGTGAGTATGCTGGTTAGCATTCATACTGCTCGCAAACTTCACTGTATTTTCGTGCATGCTTAGGTTCCCTTCTTTCCAGGAACGGTAAATTGTGAATTCTTTCAGGAGCTGTAAATTCCTGTTAAGGTTAGGACTAAAATGTATTTTTTGCAAGCATTCACATTAATGTAAACATTTAGCAGCATAAAATCATTACTATGGGCTGAACTCTCCAAGAGAAGTGGTAGAGGAATAAACTGCCAAAGAGTGAAGTTTCTAGATAACTGACATTTTGGAAATTGATTAAATGTACATGTACATAAATTATACAGATACAATAACATAACATAGGTAACATAAAGCAAAGGCTTTTTAAAAATTAGAGCACTGCAACATTGTTGCCAGCCAGTGGGCATGTGGTCAGTTACACAATATGTGATATTTCTAGTCCAAAAATAAGATCATACTGCTTGCATTGAAGCAAACCAATCTGGATGATGACACATACTGCTTCCACTTTGCAGATTCTGGATACTATGCTTAAAATTCAAATACACTAAGGAAATAACAGTCAAATTGAGGCACCATCGTGACTGGCATCTGCATGGGTGCTGCAAATGTTAATGAGCAGAAGAAAAAGCTATTGATGAAAGGAATACAAAAATCAAGCATACTAAAGCTGAGAGAAAATAAAGAATATGCTAAAACAATGGACATAGCTAGTACACAGAATCCTATGCAGGAGCAGACCAGTACTGAATAAAAGCAAGTTAAAAAAGCAAGAAATGTCAAAGGTGGGCTAGCTTTCTAGAGATTCACAGGAATCATGTCCAAACCTGTCTTCAGCTTACTTCTCTTGAATGCCTAAAAATAATGAATTAATAAATTGTTCAGTCAGTAAACTAAGTAGCAGAATTACATTCATTCCCCTAAGAACCTGTAATGAAAGCTGCAATGCTTAAATATATTTGACAAGGATTCAAGGATTGTGCATCTACAATGTAATTTACTAGGGTTAAGATAGATGCCCATACAAAAGCTGTGTTTCTGTGATTACTCACACTTCCCATTCTAGTCTCAAGTTAGGTCCCTTCCAAGGAAAGCCAAGATGTCCATCTATTCCTTCATTTTAGGGTGAAAGCTCTTCTTTTGTACAGTAAACCATGTATACATAGTGATGTATTTAGACAGCAAACCATGCACAGATAGCGGAATCGCTTGCCTGTACTGCCTAGACATCAAGAGTTGAAATGTGAATGGGATGGAGCCCAAAAATACTCAGTGGCACCCACAAGTTTAGGCATAGATGCTGCTAAGTACTGAAGCAAACTGCTTGCTCAGTGCCATATATAATACTGATTCAGAATGCTCCTTCATTCCCTGAATTTAGTTTCCTTCTAAAGTCTCAGTTCTGCAAAGCAATATACATGAAATGAGTCAACTAGGACAAAGGTTTACTCCCATACCATCAAGCATGTCTTCTCTTTGGTTTGGTAGACCTCATTACACAAATACGTTAGTGCCCCATCCACCAGGAGCAACAATTGCATTCTAAGAGTCTAAATTTGTGGGCAGGAGCCAAGAAATTCCTGGTTCTGACTCCAGCTCTGCTTGAGCCCTGAAGAGTTTGAACAGACGTTCTTCTAACTCAAGCCTTACAGAATGAGCTTTGCTAATATTTGCCCAGTGTTTAAATGCAAGACTGTAATAAATACTTTCAGTACTTTTTTATCCCCTCCAGTTTTTTTTACATTAATCTCACTTCCTGAGATAGGCCTGGCAAAGACAAATGGAGACAGAGAGACAGCTTCTTGTTGACAGAATACAGTCATATCAAGAACTCCAAAGCTATTCAAAGCTATGAACGCAGATTAATGGTCCCACGGAAAGCAATAAAATCCAGATAGCAGGAAAGGGAGTAAATGTATCAAGCAAAATCCTGATATGGTCACAGCTCAGTTGACTTTTTGCAATACTTTGGGCATTTATGCTAGCTGAAGATTAGTTCCAATGTCTGGATAAAAAGTATAATTAAAAGAGTTAGGAAAATAACATTAGTATTTCTTTCTTTTTGCAACAATTCTGTTTAGACACTAGCAAAGAAAAAGATGCTGCTAGCTTTGATAGATTGTTTTAGATTAAAAAAAAACCCAAACCGTAAAATATTATTTCACCTTATCTATTGAAAAAACTATCATATGATACATTCCAAAACATTTTCTTAAACTTATTTAAACCCTTCTTTGTATTGGAATTCTAAAACTCTACTCTTAATTATGATCCTGAAAAGTAATATAATTGTAAATATATAGTTGTGGACATTACAGAATTAGGCATAAGTGATTTTTTCATTTGTTATTAATTTTGTTCATTTGTTCAAATAAACACTTGTATTGTTCATTATAATAGATGGATGCAGCATGATTTAGAGAGCCCAGCATGAATCTGCACAGTTTTTGCAGTAGGATGAAAAATTTTCACTTGTAAATCAGGCAAATCTAATCAAGTAAACCACTACTGGGCACAACTACTGAGCCACCCAAGTGTGGGAGAGAATTCTATGCACAGACCACAGGTACAGATATAACTGTCTTTCTCACTTACTATTCTCAAATAACAATTAAGTCACTTTTATGCACAAAGAGCTAACTGTCGGAAGTAGAAGAGAATGTAATCAATTATTTTTCTTTATGGTCGGTAGGTAAAATGGAAATTCAGAAAACAGAAAGGAAGGGTTTAGGCACAAATCTGTTCCCTCTTATTTGCTCTCCATGAAAAGTGCTCTATTTTGACCAGTGATGATCTTGTAGCATTGGTACCCAGGTTTCACAACCAATCACACCATACATTAACTTGAAAGTGAAACTAGAATTGATAGAACTTTTCTTAAAATAAATTAACAAACATAGTTACGCACCTTGAAGTTCTGCATTAATACCACATTCTCTAGAAATTAAAGAGGTTACTGGAAATGAAGACAGGAAAACAGTACAAAGGGGAGTCTGTATTCTTATCATTAGTATTAACTAGGTTATGTCATGCTATTTTACTAGTTTTCTGATGGAATTGTCCTTCAACACAATGGGAGTTTTACTTGCTTAAAGAGCACAGAGTTTCTGCAGGAGAAGTTACTGAAATCTAACAGGTTGACCAAGACAAACACTGGAGAGGGAGCTTGCTGCAGAAGGACCAGCAGAAGAAAGGGATGAAGGTCAGTAAGTCAACAGCAACTTTAAAAGAGTAGGCAAAGAAAACTGTTAAAACCAAGGCTTGTAAGTCTTTTAACATGTTTACTCTGCTGTACTCAGCTTTGTACTGCTGAAAGATGAGAAACATTGTTTGAAGTTGACTTTTAAATGGCTTTTAGCTAGTTAGTCACAAGTATCCACAGGGCAAGGATTTTGAGGTGCCACAGGAAACTGGTCTAGTGTTACAAACACAACTGGAAGGCAGATGACATGGAGTCAATGCCACTGCAACCAGCCTCACAGGGAACTACATGATGCAGCTCCATCCAAAGTGCAGTGTGAGAAATCTGGACTGCTTTCCAAGTGTGCACCCACAGGTGACATATCGAAAGATATAGGGGCTTACCTTAAGCCACTACTTGCCTTGTATTATAGCAGATATATTTTCAGTAAGCTTAAAGCCAAAGAAAAATGCAAAAATGAAAAGAAAGCTGGTTTGTGCTGTACTGTACTTCATTAAATCACCTTTTGAAAAATACATTCAAATTTTACAGTTCCTGTTGAATATATCTATTTATTGACAGTCTCTAAAATTTAATAAACTATTAGTTTTTTTATGCCAAGTATTAGCCAGAGCAGGTTCTCACTGCCAATGCATAAACTGTTGGTAACAGAAACTTAGGTTGGAAATCATGACCCAAAGCAATCACTCATTTATTTCTAACCATGCTGTCTACTGTTGCACTTCAAGCTGTTTTGTTCAAGTCACACTTATTCCACTCACAGTCTTTGGGGTCCACTCTTGTCTATTTTTGTAGATAGCCTCTATTAAAATCTTGCATTTCAATAAAAATATTTCCCAAATGTATGGAATTTACTCTTAAGGAAGATGGCAATCATGAATGGTAAGCTTCTGGCCATTGCTTTGTGACAGTCTGCAGTATTCTAATCTACACCAGCTGATAAATGCAGAAGTGAGCAAGAGAAACATCTTACGGCTCAAGTATGTGAACCTCTTGATGCTGCAGGCTTCTTCCATCAACCCCTTATATTTTCCAGACTGGAACCAAAACGTAGTAAAGTTTTTATGTTATTTTTAAATTTTGGCCGAAGCAAGTTAGATGTAATAGGGAGGACGCTTACATTGGAAAGTCTTATGTCACTGTGAATTTTGGCACATACAGCATCCACTGACTTAACAGCAGAAGTAGCACTATTGATTTAAAAATATTGTTCCATGGGATTTTTTTAATGCATTTTTCCAGAAGACATTAACAGGATTATTACCGTCTGATAATAGCTTGGTTTTCAATATTTTTCTCCACTTTTTATTGAAGGCTGTAAAAACAGACATACTGTGTTCTACACATAGTCGCTTTATGTAGAACACCAGCATTTTCTAAGACTGCAGTGGTAATGTGTGGAGCCAGTTCCAGGACCTCTCAAACTTATCCTCATGACACAAATCTTTACTGTTTTCAAAGACATTAAATATTTTACTTTTTAATAAGTTGGCTTACACAGAGCAACAAACCACTTAGTTAGACACCAGTCTTCTGGAAAACTCACAGCCCATTGGTTCAGTTCTTAACAGAAATAAACAGGAGAAAGTACTCTCCAAACAATGCATTCTTCTGTCTAGTCTTTCAACTTCTGAGGATAGTGGTATAAGAAAAGTTTTTTTAATTTTATTTTACAAATACCAAGCTTATAAGTGAACGTCTACCCTCAGTTCAACTCATAGATCTCTCCTTAGATTCATGTAAAAATGTAAGCTCAATCATTAAGGTTTGTATAAGTGGATTAATGAGTATAATATGCTATTGGATGGCTCTCCATTACAGACCTCAGAGCCAAAAAGTACTTTTGGTACTGAATTCTCTCTTACAGTAACTTGTGTCATTGTATATAGTGCAAAAATGGAACAGGCAACAATTTCAAAAAAAGTTTTTCTTCCCACTTATCCAGTTTGGCAATGTTTCCGCGTATCCAGCAATCAGCTAGGAGATGAGCAAGAGGCCTCTTTCTAGCTCTTATAAAAGTTCTACACTATCCAGGAAATCCTCTTCTGCATTGTGTATTCCTTTGAGAGAACAATGTTATCCACATGCTCTATTAAATCTTCCAGAGTAAACACAAAAGCCCTTCAGTGACAATACCTGAGCAGGATTCCACTTCAAAGAGTTTACAAAGTACTGATGAGACATAAGAAGCAGAGATGTCATAACGTAGTTATGTTTGTCACAAGTCTGGTTGCTTCAACTACAGGCAGGTTTTTATATTTCCATTTTTAACAGCTCCAAGTGCAAGATCCAAGAGACCTGTATACTTCAGGGAATACAGGTATATAAGTTCATGGGGGTGAAATAACGAAAGAAGTGTTCTGCAGAGTAGACAACTGAAAGTACAACAAAGACTACATTTCAGTTGGCACATAGAAAAAGATCAAAGGAATGCTAGACATGCACCTTGAGCCATGCGAAAGGGATGAGGAAGTGTGTACAAAGATACAAGCATAGAAAAGAAGACAAAGTTTTGCAAAATCTTTATATTCAGTAACAGGACTTGAATTTGATGCAGAGAAAAAGAGGGAAGGACAAAGACTTTTCTAAAGCTGGAATATTCAAACCAATGAACAACATAAGCAGGCTGTAAGGAATCAAGTGAAAGCCAGAAAGAAGACTGTTCAGCTCATGCTTTAAATTTTGCTACTTTTCAAAAAATGAGACCTGAAAGTTTCTTTTCCTCTTAATGTAAGGGAGGTGGGGGGAGGGAAACCAGTTGTTTCTGCTCAGTTTACACTCTCCTTCCCCACTCCCCTTTCCATGCTCTCTTGGCTTGAAAAGCAACACCCCAAAAAAAGAAATTATATTATGATTTCATCCTAAGCTTCGCTTTATGGACTTAACAGGTCTCTTGGATCTTGCACTTGGAGCTGTTAAAATTTCTCTGGAAGCTAAGAAGCACAATACTTGGTGGAGACATTTTGCTTGTTGGATTTTTTGGTTGTGGTGGGTTTTTTTTTTTGGGGGGGGGGGGCAGTTCTTTTAAACAGTCTCTCAGACTGTTTTAATCAACAGCCCAATGACCAAAATGAATAGTTTGTACCAAAGAAATAAAGCTCGACAGTTTTGAAAGAAGGATGCACTGAAGCAAGCATCTTCCTGAGTCCCACTACAACTCTGCTTAGGAATATGGCATCACTATACAGTCTAAGGAAATACAGTCACTTTGGCACCTCACTCTTTCTATGGGGTAAATATTTAGGGGTCCTCTATTAATATATTCTAGGAAACGGGACGATGTCAGAACAGCATTCTGGGCCTCTTCTAGCACTGCTCCTCTGATACAATATAAGTCTATGGAGAACAGGGGAAAGGAGATGGTACCACTGCCAGGACAAGCCCCATGATCAGTTAGGGAAAGAAGGGGAGGCAAAGTTCCAACTAGAACCTACGTTAGACTAATAAAACTGAAACAAATTAGTCAATAGCAGTCATTCTTAAATATTTGAAAGTTACCACACAAGAAAGTAGATGATTTCCAAGCAACTTCAGAATAATTTATTTAAACCAGCACAACTTCTGTGTGCAGCCCACATTAATGTATCAGCTCAGAAAATGTACTTTGTACAGCTACACTTGACATGGCTTCTTTCACCATCACCACCTCTATAAAAAAAAAGTGATTAGCCCACTTACAAGTAAACCACCCTAACCACAGTGCCAACTTGCTGAAACATAGATAAGGGAGGTATTTTTCAAATCAAGTTACATGAATACTTGGACTCTGTTATGAATAAGTAATGATGGAACAAAGTTCCCCAGACTTCAAAACATAAAGTGACAAGTATTATCAGAAACCCATTCAGTCAGCTCATGTCCATAATTAATTGGGTGCAAAGGAAACAAAGATATTCAAAGTCTGCAAGGGAACTCAGAAATTCAATGTGGAATTTGGCAGCATTCACAATCAGGCATGCCCAGATGTCTAATAAATCCACGAAGAGAGCCACAGTAATTTTTTGTCTAAGGAATATATAAGGGATTTTTAAGAGAATATCTAAACCACTAAAAGCATCAGTAAAAAAGATGCTGGGTTTTGTTACGTGTGCACAATAATGTTTCCATAATCAGCATACTCACATTATCCATTCACTTGCTAGTTCTACCATTTCTAAATGTGTTATATCTTGTCAAACACCACAGCTTCTGGCAAACCTACTACTGGATCTCTTAGGTCTTAATTATTTGACAATTCCTTTAAGGAGCACCATAAATGAGAACATACACAGTGCTTAATTTGTGAGTGGTTGTTCTTTTTTTGGTAAGTAAAGCATCACCTGAGGTACTCACGCAAATTTCAGAGAACAGAAATAATGTGATAAATTCTAGTCATTTCCTCTAAATACTGTGGAGTGAAAAAGTATTTTTAGTAGATTGGAGAACTTCACAGGCTATTTCTTTTCTATACATTGTCTCATCTAGCATAACTGACATTCTACAGTTTTCACAGAATCATAGAATGTTAGGGATTGGAAGGGACCTCCAAAGATCATCCAGTCCAATCCCCCCGCTGGAGAAGGGACACCTAGATGAGGTTACACAGGAAGGCATCCAGGAGGGTGTTGAATGTCTCCAGAGAAGGAGAATCCACAACCCCCCTGGGAAGCCTGTTCCAGTGTTCTGTTACCCTCACTGAGAAGAAGTTTCCTCTCATATTTAAGTGGAACCTCTTGTGTTCCAGTTTGTGCCTATTGCCCCTTGTCCTATCATTGGTTGTCACCAAGAAGAGCCTGGCTCCATCCTCCTGACACTCACCCTTTACATATTTACAAACATTAATGAGGTCACCCCTCAGTCTCCTCTTCTCCAAGCTAAAGAGACCCAGCTCCCTCAGCCTTTCCTCATAAGGGAGATGCTCCACTCCTTTAATCATCTTTGTTGCCCTACGCTGGACTCTCTCCAGCAGTTCCCTGTCCTTCTTGAACTGAGGGGCCCAGAACTGGACACAATATTCCAGATGAGGTCTCACCAGGGCAGAATAGAGGGGGAGGAGAACCTCTCTCGACCTACTAATCATCCCCCTTCTAATACACCCCAGGATGCCATTGGCCTTCTTGGCCACAAGGGCACAGTGCTGGCTCATGGTCATCCTGCTGTCCACCAGGACCCCCAGGTCCCTTTCCCCTACACTGCTCTCTAACAGGTCGTTCCCCAACTTATACCAGAACCTGGGGTTGTTCTTGCCCACATGTAAGACTCTACACTTGCCCTCATTATATTTCATTAAATTTTTCCCCGCTCAACTCTCCAGCCTGTCCAGGTCTCGCTGGATGGCAGCACAGCCTTCTGGTGTGTCAGCCACTCCTCCCAGTTTGGTGTCATCAGCAAACTTGCTGACAGTGCACTCTATTCCCTCATCCAAGTTGTTGATGAATATATTGAATAATACTGGTCTCAGTACTGACCCTTGAGGCACTCCACTAGATACAGGCCTCCAACTAGACTCTGCCCCATTGACCACAACTCTCTGGCTTCTTTCCTTCAGCCAGTTCACAGTCCACCTCCCTACCTGATCGTCCAGACCACACTTCCTCAGTTTAGCAGCAAGGATGCTGTGGGAGACGGTGTCAAATGCTTTACTAAAATCAAGATAGACCACATCCACTGCTTTGCCATCATCTAGCCACCTGGTTATGTCCTCATAAAAGGCTATGAGGTTGGTTAAGCGTGACTTCCCTTTGGTGAAGCCATGCTGACTGCCCCTAATGACCCTCTTATCCTTGATATGCCTTGAGATGGCACCAAGGAGAAGTTGTTCCATCACCTTTCCAGGGATAGAGGTGAGGCTGACCGGTCTATAGCTACCCGGATCTTCCTTCTTGCCCTTTTTGAAGACTGGAGTGACATTTGCTTTCCTCCAGTCCTCAGGCACCTCTCCAGTTTCCCACGACTTAGCAAAGATGATGGAGAGTGGTCTAGCAATGACTTCAGCCAGCTCCCTCAGCACCCACGGGTGTATCCCACCTGGACCCATGGATTTATGGATGTCCAGATTGCTTAATTGCTCCCTAACCCAGTCCTCATCAACTAAGGCAAACTCCTCCATTGTCCTGACTTCCTCTGGGGCCTCAGGGGTACGGGGCTCCTCAGGACAGCCTCCGGCAGTGTAGACAGAGACAAAGAAGGCATTCAGTAACTTTGCCTTCTCTGTATCTTCTGTCACCAGGGGACCCACCTCATTCATCAGTGGGCCTACATTGCCTCTAGTGTTCGTTTTATCTGCCATGTATTTGAAGAAGCTCTTTTATTTTAAAGCAAATAAGTAAATCATGTTACAAACTACAGTTTTTCTCTGAGATGTTAAAAACACTATTTCAGTAGTCAGCAGAAGAGGACCTAGAACAGAAGAACAAAATCAATGTTTTAATAAGGTACTAGCTGAAAAGCAGATGTTGTGTCAAAAAATAATTAGGTTTCTGAGCTACACTGCTCATCAATAAAACAAAAACAGAAAATGCTGAGTCTGGGGCTTTAGTTGCCAAATACTCTCCTAAAATCTTGTGTCAGTTCCACTACATACTACCTAAAATAAAACTGTCCTGAATCTGATGGAAGTAACACTCGTGGGTTAAGCACCTGCGGTATACATGCCCAGCTCACAGCTGGAGACAAATGCATGTGACTCATGCAGGGAGGAGTGCGAGATTCATTTTTTTTGTCTTTGACTTATTGTCAGCTACAAAGGATTCTTTGTCTACCCTGAACAACCATAAATTTCAAAGATATTTTGGCACAAAAGGAATGCAAAATTCCAAAATAATTGAGTCCTATTAAGTACCATATAGTTACACAAGACTATCTTTTGATAGAGCAAATATAGATCCTTTCCATATTATAATTACACTGACTGGAAGAATAAGACCCTCATAATCATGAGCATCTATCTAAGAAAAATGCAATTACTCACTTTGTTCCTTTCTTCTTCACAAGCTGAGTAGCACCTACCAGTGTCCTGCAACAAATTAATATTCTCTAAATTTGTGCATCTGAAAAAAGAGCAAAGCTTTTACCTGAATCTAGATATAACAATACTACTGCACTTACCATTTATCAGAAAGCTAATGTTTCAGGCCAAATAGCATGCCTTATTCATGCCAATACTTCTGTTGAAGAACAAGACTAATTGTATGAGCTACCCTGATTTTGGCCTTCCAATAATCCGCTATTCCACTGAAAACAGAAAATTCCAAAGCCAAGTGTAGTGATCAGCTTTAAAGGTATACTGTGTTTGCCAAGGTCACTGATTATTTTACATATTAAGAACTAAAAATTGTCCAAATTTAACAATTTATTCTCTCATGAAATCCAAAACTTTCCCTGTGTGCCAACACTCTACAGCTATTTGTGAAAGACCTGACTAAAGCATTCACAGCACAAAAACCATATAAATTGAGCAATTAACTTGAGACTGGGAATTTAGTCCTTTATCTCTCTCCAGCTGGCTCTAATTTGAGCCAAGTTCTGTTGATGTATAAGAAATAGAGGTTTAACATTAAATTTGGAAGTATGTACTCACAAACTTCATCTGATCTATAGAATTACCTTAAGATACTAAAGTAATATTAATAAAGATATTAATAACATTAGTTTACTTGGTGTCTGACTGCCACAGCAGAAATAAGATGATACTAGCTTGCAGTGTAAGCAGAAAATTTTGTGGTCCCAATTCCTACCTGAGCAAACTTTGTTTACACACAATTTCTTCCCTGAATCTTCTTTCAAAGCATTTCACTTCAGAGACTGTCTTTATCAATAAATTTTAAGTGTGCTTACTCAGTGAAGACAAGTACTTGGAGACTCTCCTAAGCAAAGGACATATTTTCTATTCTTTAGTTTAATTCAACAAATGCATTTCTGGCCACCTGGTAGAAGACCAAGTCCTGCTTGTTTCCCCCATGCAAACAGTTATGGAAGTGTACTTTCGTCCTAGGAAGAAAGGGCTATAGCCACAAGCTTAAAGCTTAAGAACAGGAATCTCAACTTGCGCAGCTCTCTTCTAGTGATGATGCACGCTGTTAGCCTACGCAACCAAAAGGAGGAAACGTATTTTGAGCAGAGGCACACAATGCCAGCTTTAGCTTTTTAGCAGAAGTGACAGAGCTAAATAGCCAAATAGTTTGCTTTGGGACCAAATAACACTTAGATCTGCACGCCTGAGGTTGTAAACTTTATTTTGGCTCCCACTGAAGCTCATTCTACCATGTATTCAGCATTACTATAACTGACTTCATGTAAGCCACAACCAGCCCGGGCTTGTACAATCACACGTTTAATTTGCTGGATAGGCATGCCTTTAGAAAGATAGTTAAATAGTTTACAAACGTTGCTTCAACATTTCCGCATAAATCAATGCAAGACAATCACACAGTTGCTTTTGCAACAGAGTTCAGCACTGTTATAAATTCTACCTGTGAATGACGGAACCTATATATTTGCAAAGCAAAAATAAATGCAGCCAGGAAAGGATGCTTCCAGTACACTGATCTTTCCTCACTTAGCCAGTGTAAAGCAAAAAGTAAAAATTTTTTTTAAAAGGACAAAAAAAACCCTCCAAACAAATATTGTGCACAACAGGTGACTCCAAAGACATTTTACTTTCAGTGACACTGGTGACCTTGCAGAATGTACAAGAAACAAGCAGCAAAGACTTTTGATCTTAATATATTCTCAGCACCCATTCCCACAGAAAACGTGTGTGAGCGCAAAACCTGACCCAGCCTAGAAATGCAGACCCAACGGGACATTGCCCTTGCTCTTCATTGTAGAAAACATTCAGACCCTACTGATGCGTCAAACAAAACCATTCACTTTTAAACCGACTTCAGTATGTTACTGTTTTTTCATCGTCGCTTATTAAGCGCTTAAAATAAGGCTGGAAACCAGAAGGAAACCTTTCCACTAGCACCACCCAGAAATATACCTGGTAAGAAGAGCAGTCCCCCTTCAAGACGAACTCTGAAGCGTGTCCTCTGCAGCCCCTGACCGTGGCCTCACACCCCGCACCAGCCCGCCCGCGAATCCCAACGGTCACCAACGGCCACCAACGGCCCCGGCAGCGCGCGGTCCCCGCCCACGGCCCCACAGCACGCCTCGTGCCCGCAGGCGGGATCCCCCTCAGGCCACCCGGACTGTGCTTCCCTCGACCAGGCGAAACCCTTAAGTGCCACTCAGGGGAAGGGATCCCTGAGGGGGACGTGACTAAGGGGGAGCCGCAGGGCTTGGCTGCAGCGAGCGAAGCTCCACGACCTGCCCTCCTCCGCCCGCCACCGCCAGCTTCGCAGGCAGCTTCCCGCTGGACCCTTCTGCCCTCACCCCGGCCGCCCCTCCAGGGCCGGTGGGCGGGAGAGCCCACCCGCAGAGAGCCGCGCACCTCTGCCGCTCAGCCCCAGAGCGTCGCTCACCTCAGCCCGCCAGGGCGACTCCCACCTTCGCAGCCCGCCGTGTTGCCGGTCCCCCTCGCCCTGGAGAGCCCGCCGCCTCCGGCCGCCCACGCCCCCGCGAGCCCCGCAGCCGCTCACCTGGCCCCGGGAGATCGCCCGTCCCGTCCCGTCCCGTCCCGCGCCGCCGCCCCGCCGCGCTGCCCGCTCGGCACTGGGCGCAGAGACGCGGCGGCCGGCCCCCGCAGCTGGGGCAGCCGCTGGACGCGCTCGGGGGGCGGAGGCAGGCGAGGGAGGTGCTGCGAGAAGCTGAGAGGGAACCCAGCGCGGCGGCGGCCGGTGGGGCCGCCTGGGAGGTGCCCCCGCGCCCCTTCGCAAGGCGGGCGCGGCGGCGGCTGCGGGCGCCTCCCCGGCCGGCGGCCCCACGGGTGCGGGCGTCGTCCCCGGCTGCTGCGGGGAGCGCGGGCCTGGCGAGGCAGCTCCTGAGGCGTTCGGCTGGCCGGGGGCAGGTCGAAGGGTTTAAAGGCAGCAAGCAGCAGCTGGATACAGCGAACTCCGGGGGACGAATCACCGCTCCGATTAAACTGTTTTAAAGTCCTTGGTGGAAAACACCTTCAGTGCTAAAACAGCCTTTCTTTTTTTTTTCCTTGTCTAGCTTACTTCACTTTATAACAGACTTAACTACATTAAGCCCTAATGTAAATGTAGTTTTTCAGAATTAGCAGCTTTCATTCGATTTCGTTTGAGATTCATTCCTTCAGTCAGTTCACATTATTGACAGTGTAAATGAACTTCGCTTAGCCATCAGAACGACAGCAGTAAGCTGCAGCTGTGGCCCTACTCTTCCCTCTTTTTAATTGCTTGGGATAAAGTGAATTCTGAAAATGCAGACTTTTCAGTGACCTTTTGTTTGTTTGTTTGTTTGTTAATTGCTTAATGTACCAAAATGTTTAGGAACTGCTCTCTGGGTGTGGGCTGGAGCTTTGGTCACTAGGCACTGCTGAGAAGAGCCTGGCTCCAGGGCACAGCTGGGCAAAGCAGTTCACACTGCACATCCTGAGGGAAAGGTTGGAGCCTTAGGCAACAGCTCTCCTCAGTGTTGCTGAAGGTGAGACAGGGATAAATTCTACAAATTCCACAGACAGCAGGTGTTCCTAGGGATGCAGTGTAATGAGTCCACATGATGAGTAGGATTTCATAGAGAAGTACTTGTAAAGAAGAGCTGGGATTAGATGAAGAGGCTTGTTTCATTTTGCTTAGATTGATAGTGTCTTTGGATGCTTTGGAGTCAGCATCCAGTGAAACATAAAACCAGTGCTTTTGCAGTTCCTTACACAGGAAAAAACAGGAGGCATTTATCTTTCTCTGCCTTGATTATCTTCAACTTCCTCAAATGTTTAAGTACCACAAATGGTGTTCTCTTCCTACCTTATACCACCTGAGAGAATTACGTCTCCTTCATGTTGATCGGGATGTCTGAGGTCAATAAGGAAGAAGAGAAAAATTGTCCTGAAGCTAATGCTAAGGGTGTGATATATGAGAATATTGTTTGTCTATGAAAAGACTTGCCCAGTGGTTCTACATCAGTGCTCTTTTGACACATCCACAGTGTGCTTTATTAATGTAGCTTAGTGATGTCTCAGCAGAAAGGCCGAAACTTTGAATGATGCTCGAAACTGAAGGCCAACTTACCTCTGGACATGTTACACATTGGCAGTGCAGGGTTATTAAGCTTATTGTGTTGCTTCTTGTGTGAATAGTTACCAGTGTACAGATAAATGGAAGTCTGTCCCTGTCCACTGGGCACCTGTGACAAACGCCACATTGTTTTGGATAAAAATCAGCCAGTGTCAGAATTTTCAAGCACTGAAATGTAGCTGTAGGCAATTACCTCAAAATTCCTATTCCCTTTCTACTCAGGCCAAGTTAATTTATTATGAGAAAATAAAGTGTAATTTACAAAGGAAACTACTCAATTTATATCTGTAATTGTTTATTTAAACTTGTAATTGTTTGTTTAAACTGTCTATTACATACAACTGGGTAGTGTCCAGTATCATGCAGAGAAACTAAACAGAACAGATGGGTAATGACCTACAAGCCAGGGCTAAGTAAAGAGCTTAATTCCCAGAATGTATTTTTATAGCTGTGCTTAGCTGGAAAAGTTCCTGAAATCTATGTATATTCACTCAGATACCAGTACACCAGCTATACAGTTCCAGGACTACATTGAGTCTGGCCAGTGTCACATGCAAGCCAAAGGCAAACTCATATGCACTTAGCAAGAAAACGTAGATTATAGCAGGTCTGAGCAACAAGCATGGATAACTGAATGATAAAGAACTTTTCAGTCCCATTAGTTTTGTCTTGTTTTTGAGAAAATGGAAAAAAAAAAAAAAAAAAAGGAAAGGTTGCCTTAATTCAGATTGCTCAATACCTCCTTTGTTGTGTGGTTGTGCAATACTGAGCACCGGTTTAGTAGGAACAGCAGGTGACATATGCAGGTTTAAGAGAATGGAGAGAAGGGGCAAATCTTCTCTCCTCAGGCAAGATGATCATATTAACAACATCTTGAATAAAGCTAATAGTTCCTGGAGCTGGAAGAGTCTCTAGAAATTTGCTGATCAAAAGGTGACTAACTTGAAAACGGGAGCATGGATACCATAATCTGGTGTTGATATAAATTGTGCCGTGCACCCACCTACTAGAGATTACTGGATTTCAAGGATTTGACAATTCAAGCATTTTATTTTCACCTGTGTTCAACAAGGTTGAACATAAAAACCCCAACAGTGACTTCAACGAAGGCAGTACCTAAGTTCCCGTTAATTTCCCCTTTACCAGAACTTCATGTTATGCTTTCTAATTGATTTGGGATTATTATTTTTTCCTTTAAACTCTTTCTTTATTTATGCGTGTGTGTATCTGTGTTTCCTAGGGAGATAAGACATTGCTGTGACATATTGCAGCATTCATTTCATGTTTATAATTTATGTATCCAAATGGGACTTGTTCTAATGATGTAATTCATGTCTCGGTAGGGAAAAACACAAGTAATTGATAAGTGAAAGGAGATGGGAGAAGTGGTGGAAGAGGTGAGGTCTGTTTGCCTTTTCATTCGTGCTCTGAAGGTAGGATGCTGTTGTTTCACAGGTGCTCGACAGGACAGACATCCTGTGCTTGCTTCTCCCTGATCCTTCCCTTTTACTAGTGTGCAGGATTGGAGATTGCTTTGCCCTGTGATCCATATATGGTCAATCCCAGAGAGTTTCAGTAGATTATTCTTTTAAAAAGAAGTAAGCATAAAGTTAGGGGGACGACTGCTTCAATGAATCATGTTAAGGTAGCACCATTTATATCTAACCTACTCAATTTAAAAACAAAGCAAAAAGGCGTTCTGATAATCTACATGGCTTTGGATTTTGTGGGGTTTTATCCTCTTCTTTGCCACATTAAATGTTTCTGTGAGCACCAGAAACTGCCTGGAGGTACAAAGAAACAGTTAAAATGGTTATACTTCTTTATTTAATATATAAATATAGTCCCCCCCCCACCAGTCATTCATGTTCTGTTCTATAATCTCATATACTTGTTATGAGTCATGTAAATTACAGATTATTAGGTCAAAAGTAGCTTAGGTGTTTTTTTTAAACTGATGGTGACATTGAAGATTAAATAAAATCATCTATGAGTCTTTCAGTCTATTTTCTGCATTCGGTATTACAAAGGTGTAAACAATGGGTGAGCAATTTTAGGATAAGGAAATGATATGGACTAGCTGTGATGCTGAAGGGAGTTAAACATATCAAGGGAGGAGGATCTTAAGTCTAATCTTAAAACTGCACATATTTAGCACAAAGTTGAGAGCTCAGTTTGTGAAAAAGAGTCTGCCTCTGTTCAAAATTTGTGCCTGACCACAAATCCATATCTTACAAGAGAGTCCTTGGAGTAGATATACCTATCTAACATTCTAATAGAATAACTACTTATTAATATTCTTTTGTCAGAAAGTAGCATATAGGTGTGGATACTATGAACACAGTGTTTGCTGAATGTCAACTGAACCAATATGTAAAAGAAATCTCTTAGATATGTAATCATTAAATAAGGAGGTTTAGTCTATCCAGCTGTGATTTTACACGTGTTGTCAAACAGTAAGTACAACGCCCGGGGTAAGATTTTCATTTGACTGTTGCAGTTTCTTCATGAAACAAAAGAAATATATAATATCTTCTCTACTGAAGGTCCAAATGATATTATTAATATTAATATTAACTATATCTCTGTGGTTAACTTCTAAGCCTCAAGTCACCAAAGAAACATGCATTTCACTATTTAAAAAAAAAAAAAACATGTTTCAAGAGTCGTGTCTTGTATCATTACTGATGACAAGTGATATTTATGTTCACCAGGTTATTTGACCCTGCTGAACTCCATGTTGCAGGTCCTCTTGCTTACAGACACACAATGGTGCATTCCAGCTCAGTGGCCCTTTTGCATTTACATTCCAAAATGGGATGGGAGGCAATTTGTTAGGCCAGGCCAAAAGAAAAGAGAAATCTCTGGTTTGTTTAGCAAAATTTCATTATACTTATACAAAGAATGAGTGGTTATACATAGCAGCAGGATGAACATTCTTCTCTGTTGTGTGGTCAGCCCTTCAATGGTTCACTCTCTGCATACGTTTCCTTGCAACACTCCATTTTGTGGAATTAAGAGCCTTCATTATTACCTGTTGGAATTAAAAGGGAATGGAGCACAAAACGAAATGCAAGAAATTAGATTTAAACATAAAAACCCCCCTTTTTTACGGTGAGGGTGATCAAACACTGGACCAGGGTGCCCAGAGAGGTTGTGAAGTCTCCTCCCTTGGAGATACTCAAAAGCTGTCTGCATACAGTCCTGAGCAACCCCCTGCAGCAGCCCCTGCTCTGAGCAGGAGGTTGGACCAGACAATCTCCAGAGGTGCCCTGCAGCCTCAGCCAGTCTCTGACGCTGTGAGAACAACTGCCAACATGTTGCTTTCTCTCAGTATAAAAATACATGTTTGGCCAAGAAAAGGACAATGATCCTCAAATTGTAAAAAACTTGAAGGTGACTAAAGGCTCGTGTACCCAAAAGCCCAGACCAAGGTCCTAATTAACATTATGGGAAAATACAAAGAAGAGTTGCCAAGGAAAGCAGTTCCAAAGAGAACACCTGGAAAGAATAATAAAACCTTTCAGTTCTCAATTTATGGCACTCACTCTCTTTAAACTATACCAACACTTGTCTTTCCATTAAACAAACATTTTAATGGATTTGTAAATTGTTCATAAAAAATGAGTCTGTGTGGATCTTGGCAGGCAAATTCTCATTCTGGGAACATTTCATATTTTTGCTTTTTTAAAAAAATCTTAATTTACAAAAAAGCTGTGTTAACCTCCGAAAGTTTACACTAACTCTAGTGATTCCACATTAAATACTCTTGTGTAGTAAGACCTTGATCATAGCGTGAACTGTTAAAATAAAGTCAAGGAGGTTACTATACTCCTGTTGATTCTCCACTCTACATAACTTGTAAAGAAACAGAGGAGGATCTTTTTTTATCAGGGAACACTTTTCCAATGTATGGTCTGCAATGTGTATCTTTCACACACTAGGGAAAGGATTTTAGCTTTCAGGCCAAGTCCTTTCTTCCCTGACAACACTTTTTTCCTCTTTTCTTGAGAGGAAAACTTGAGTTAATAGTTGTCCTGTCTAACTCTGTTCTTGGCTCTGCTGTGTCTTTTAAACAAAGTATGTTCATCTCAACTGTAAAATAAGAGGTAGATGGTGTCAGGCAGAATAAAATGTGAGATTCCAGCATGTTTTGAGGATCAGCAAGAAAGGCAACATGCTTTCGATGCGTCAAAGGAGAGGAGATTTCCTTCCCCCAGTTTAACTTTGTAATTAATTCACCTATTTTGCAGTGTTGAACTCTGTCCACACTTTACAGCAAGTGATTGAATCAGAGAGTGGGGAGAGACCTTGGCAAACTGTTGCAGTACTTCTGGAAGATCTTTCTGCTGAAGTTCCAATTCCTACAATTTTAATGCCACTGACTATATTATTTTTTCAACCCCATAATTTTTTCAGTCTTTTACTGGTTTGAAAAGAAAGAAAGTAGTTCATAAAAGGTCAGCTAATCCATGCTGCCTTTGATTTTACACCAACATAAACCTGTTTCACAAAGTTTCTTTCTAATCATAATAGCACATTTGGGAGGAAAACCAGACTATGACAAATTTTCAGCTCAGAAGAGCCCTTCCTCGATGGTTCTGTCTATGATGCAGGAATACAGGGTGCTTCAAAAAGATGGACCCAATTTGAAATCACTACATCTTTGAAACTGGGTTCATCTTTTTGAAACACCCTGTATATACATACAGAAACCACAAACCCAGCTGTCAATACTGGTGTTCTTTAGGAGGGTTAAGGCAAAGGAGATATCTAGATTTCCAAAGACTTCAGCATATGTAGACTTTACAATAAATGATTTCTGAGGTGAAGGCTGGAATTTCAAGTGCTGTTCAAGTTCAAGGCTATGTGCAGCTAGACAACCCGCTACAGGTCAACTATGTTTCAACAATCCTTACACCTGGTTGGAAGCAGATACTACGCCATAACGTAAGATGTGGCTAGTTATCTTCATCTGGGTTGCATTGAAATCACTAGTGGCATGTCTGATGGAAAAGGAAAATAAAATGGTAGACAGCAATTTCATTGTTCATCTGTAGACCAGAGATAATATTTCAGCCTTTTTCTGTACACATCAGTTGTTTTATACTAAACATCTTTTTATTTAATCTTTTAAAATGTTAACAGTGATGCCAATGTGTCATTCTTGGTGGTGCCAGAAAGCTCTTTGGCTAAGTGAACCACAGGAGTTTTAATAAACCTCAGCACTGCCATTAGTTGTAACTTGACTGACATTCTGAATGCTCTGTGCAGAAAATCCACTTCTTGTTTCTACCTAGGTCAAATAATTTGCAACATTAAATATTAAACAACCTATAATACTGGATGATTGAGATAAAAAAAGAAGCACATAAAGCCTCAAGTGCCAGGAAATTAATGTTTTCTTCTACCGTTATGTGCCTGTCTCCTCTAATAGTTTGCAATGTCTTCTTAAAAGTTCCGGATCTTTTGCAGAACTTGATTATATTAAAATTTTTTTTTTTTCCAGCTGGAATGACTCAATTGGATAAAATATATTTTTATAATATAAGCTATTATATTTTGTGTCATGGCAGGGGGAGGACCTTTTTTAATTTAAAGAATTACAACTTTCTGGCTGTAGAGCTTTTCTGTATTGAATCCCTTAACAATTATTTTTGGTCTTGACTTTTCTTCTTCCAGACTTCTTTGCTAATTGCCCTGTTTTTCAGATATTGTATGTATTTAGCTGAATGAAAGCCTCCATTGGGATAAACATGCTGAAGCTCCATGGAGCTTAAAGGAGTAAAACCTTTTAAAGAAAACTATCGACCTGATTGTAGACCACTGTATCTTTTCTATGAATGCTTTTCTACTCCTGAAGCCTTATTTACTCCTATTGCTTGTCTGCATTACTTAATATATTCTTTTCTTAACCACTTTTTATATCTCCAGTTCACTGCTGTGTTCCCTCTTCCTACCCACCCTATTTTGGTGTTCAGCTAATTGCCGTGGAAAACACAGGATTGTACTGCCCTAAATTCAGCTTTGCATAAATAGAACTCACTTTAATGTTGAATTTAATCCACGTGTTAATTATTTCATGGAAATCAAATGGGCATTTTACTGAGCATACAGGTCTTTACTTTTGTATCTATTACACTTGCAGGAATGCTTTCCGTGTCTTTCACAGCATCTTTAAACTTTGAGCAAAATTCTCCTTGAAGCAAGCGGTCATATACCTGTACATATTGCAAATAAGACGATATTGCTATGTTTAGAGAAAACATTTTCATAACTTTATGCAACCCCAAATTTTGCTCCAAGGCTCTCTAATTTTGTTTTGTTTCAAAGTTTTGCTTACATTTCTGTACTTTATGTCAAGTCCTTGCTCAATCTGCTAGCTTTGAGACCAGGCAACTGAAACATGGAGAGGAATAGTGGCACAGGGCTTCCACTGCAGAAAACTAAAATTGAAACCACCATAACTGATATGTCAATATGATAAGTTAACTATGTCCTATAAATTTTCTTTTGCCAAGGTTCCATTTTGTAGTCCCTAAACTTGCTTGGGAGTTTGAGGGGGATGGTGTGTGTTTTGTTTATTTTCTTGGGATTTTTTTTTTTCCTGTGAATTATCTTTTATCACCTTCAAACTTAGCCTGACTCTGAATCAAACTTAGGTGTCACATAATTTTCTGAAATATATTACTTCCAAGATTAAATTAGAATTTATCAAGGTCCTGAATCTTTATGTTATTCTGGGTAATCAAATCATAAATAAAAGCACATATGTTTCAAGTATCATTTGTTCCTGTTCAAAAGGCCAGGAGAAAGTCTACACACAGTTTGTGGAATTAAAAGTCTGTTTTGAGGACTTAGGTATCATTTAAGTGATTACTAGGTCTTGTGCAAATTTTCTGAACATAGGTGAAAGTCATTCTTTGTGTATTCCTTTGGATATAGAATTGGACCTAGTCCCGTCTTCTGGAAAGGAGGGACACATTGCTTAGGATTTGATGACTACCTTGGGTACTTTTCATGTTCAGTGGCATCAGAGTCTGACTTTTAACCTGAGATGCATGGCAAAACTGAAGAACTGTATGATTCTTCTTCATGAACAAACAAGAGATTTCCACAGAAAACCAGCTTACACATGACTTTATTTTTAGGATCTTTTCTGTATGATAAATTATTTTACCTAACTTATCTCATTCTTTGATTACTGCACTGATTATAGATTAATGTTTGCAAAGATGCAAAATAACCCTCACTAATGATGACAGAACTTTGTCCTGCCTTTTAGGAAAGGCCCAATGGTGGTCCCTTGTACCTCCAGCAAAGTATTGAGCAGAAACTTCTTTATGCCACTTTGTATTAATCTCTTTGGCTTGCCAAAGAATCACTAAGGTCTTAAGAGGAGTTTTGTTTAGTCCTATTTGTTCAGAAAGGTCCATTCAAACAGAAATTGGCCTGGAAATGTAGTTGATTGTGCTAGGTTCCTGGGTCAGCAAAATGCCCGTGGCTGTGACCACAAAAACAAATAAATAAAGGGACAAAATATGACTGTACTACATGTCTGAAAATAATATCACAAAATAAACTTAATGACCAGCTGAGATCATCATGTCAGCTGACACCTGGAACATGCTTCAGTAAGATGCAGTTTTGCTGAGCTTGATATAAGGATAGTTGCTTGGATCAGACCAGAATGGATATAACAATGGTCTTCAATTTTCCAAGAATACTGTGGAATAAAAGGATAGTATAACGAAAAAAAAAGCAAGAACATGGATGTTAGTATTCAGACAGTAGAATCTAAATTTTTTTTCTTGGTAGTTGTGTTTGGCCTTACATTCATAATTATTCTTAAATCCATTGCACACTGAGATTCATATATGATCTTTAGGGACCATATATGACATATCGTGAGATCTGGTCTTGGCAGTTTTCCACCAGTAATATAGGGGCTAACCTTATACCTTCTGTTAACTTTAGGAAAATCATCTTTGCAAAGTCTTCTGTCAATACAGTCTTGGGTACCTTGCATCTTTTTTACCTGCTAAGCTTAGCCACATTAGTTGTGGTTTCTTTGTTTGCTGTTGAGTACATTTGTCATTTTCTTCAATGGTTTAATACATTAAAATATTGCTCCACAGAATTATTTCAGTTTCAAAATAATCAGTCATATTAAATTAATTATTGGCTCTTTAAAATATCAATTTAGCTTTATGGTATTTTCAAAGTATTGTCTTCAAGATTTGTCTTTCATGATATTAAAACATTCGAAGCTGAATAATATGATTTCAAATGTATGGCATTCGCAAAGTTGGTTCCAGAGACTGTATTGGGCATAGTAAGTGTAAGAATTATTATTGTCACTAAGGGCAAGGTAATCCAGAAATCATAGCGAGCATGTGGCATGTGTTTCTCTCATCAATATCTGCGCAGTTCTTGAGTTCCATATTTTGCAGCACTGTGAAGTGAGAATGTGGCCCGAACCGCATTAAAAACACTTAAGAAGTGGCAGTCTGTTGTAAAAGAAAACAGACACTGTTTCTTATAAAAGGTAACAGAAGCCATCATAGAGCATGTGGTGGGTTGGCCTTCTCCAGCTGCCAGGCATCCATCCAGATGTTCTCTCATCCCCCTCCTTAGCAGAACAGGAGAGAAAATATGATGAAAAAGCTCATAGTCAAGATAAAGGCAGGGACATCAGTTACCAATTATCACCACAGGCAAAACAGGCTCAACACACCTTGGGAAAAATTAGTTTATTTCCAAGTAACATTGAGTTGGATGCCAAGAAACAAAGGAAAAAACTAAAACACCTTCCTCCCACCCTCTGTTTTTCCCAGGCTCAAATTCTTTTATACATTCTCAGCTCCTCTCCCTCCTTCTTTTATGTGTACCGGCTCTCCAGTGTTCCATTAAAAATACAATTAAAGCTTAAAAGATGCAGCTATTGAAATATAAAGATGTTATTGGATTAAAGATAATGTAGATCCTTTAGGCTCTAGGACTAATCCTGGTAGCAGATGTTTCAGCCTTCAAGCTATTGTGATGTGACCAGGGAGACAAAAAAAGACTTCAAGCATTCCCGCATGATTGGAACTTAATTTTCACAGTTGATAGCTGGAAAAGAAAAATCTTGACAGTGCTTATCTTAAGATACAATGAACCTAGCAAGGAAAAAGTAATTTACTGGGAAAAATAGAAGTTGCTGCTTGGATTCTTCTTCTGAATTGTTTTGCGATATTGTAGCTCTGGATTTGTAAATGCCTATCCATATGTAATGTATAATTTATATAATATATAATATATAGTATATAGTAGATAATGTGTAATTAATAAGTGATAATACGATGATACAATAATATGTCTCTATCAGTCTGCAGTATACACTCTTAATGCCTGATTCTTGTACATTCTTAATGCCTTGCTTTTGTAAAAGTATAAATTTAGCCTGAGTTACAACCCTGAAACATGTATCACTCCTTGTGTGAGGTATATAAAGTATTTAATATCTGTATGAATTTATGCTTATCTTTTAGGTGCATATGTGAATAATAAAGGATAATCATCAATGCGATTAAGATCTGATTTGGTTTTAATTATTTAGCATCATAAAAATGGAAAATCATAAACTTTTTCTGAAATGTAAAAACAAAGTGAGTTTGGTTACATATGTATGCAATAATGCATATTAACCAAACTTGAATTGAGAAGTACCCTTGAGTGGCTGTTCTCTGGAAGCAGTTTATCTGAAAACATTTACTTTTGTCTGAAAATTACTTTTTAATTTGCTTTTGAATTACTCTCAATTATTAGGTCACTATTATTCACAAGAAGTAAAAGAGAATATTTGGTTGTCAAGTAACAGCATTCAGTTTTTTGGGACAAATGTGTTTCCCTGCAGCAATCTGAAGCACTGCTGGTGTAAGAAGGAAGCAAGTTCATCTGCATGTTACCATTGCGTGGGCTAAACACCCAGGTCTTTGTTGGCTTAGGTCCATTGAACCAGTGCCTCTCCACTGACTTAATTGTCAGTGTAAACTGGATTATCATTCCACATACTTATAGGTATTGATAGCTTCCTGTATGCTATTTACAGACAACTTAGTGGCTAGAACGGGGAAATGAAAATTGAAGTTTGGCTTAATGGCCTCAGAAAAGTATTTAACTCTTCATGATTCATTTTGCTTGCAGGTAAAACAGGTATATAATGCTCAGACCTTTAGTGAACAAACCAGGGCCAGATTCTTTCCAAATACTTGAAACAAATCTGCCATGACACTTGGCTAGATGTTATGGTCACCTCTCTTCATCCTCTTCCACTGAAAAACAAGCTGAAGGTTTGGAATATGCTACCAGGCATGACTGCTTGAGTGAAAGCTTTTTCACAGCTGTTGGTTTCTCCCAGAGTCCATATGTTTTCCTAATAGAGTTTTTCCTGAAGTCTGTCTATGACACAGCTAGTAGCACAGATAAAGTAAGCTTTATCAGGAACTAACCTGCTCAAACAATTTCAATCTAAAAGATGCTCACGCTTCTTTATAACTTACATATCCGGGGTATTTCACTCTATCCTTGAAAAAAGAAAAATATTTCTTTGCTGCTGGCAGACACATAGATAACCAAATAGAGCTTCCTCTGCTCTGACCCTTAGTCAGGAGTTGTGATTTTTGACTGACTTCTGTTTGGAGAAGAGGTGAAGCATTTCCTGGAGATGCATAAATATCTCTTTGACGCACATGGTTTTGAAAAATTTTGTCAGAGACTGAAGAACAAGAATGCAATTGCAAGCAAGGGAGTGGAGCTGGGACAGGAATAAATACGACCCAGTTTCTTTCTAGTGGCCTGCTAACAGCAGATGAATGTATCGACATAATTCAAAGGGCAGGAGAGAAAATTTCTTTTCGGTTCTACAGATTCTGATATGATATTGTAACAGAGGCATGAGAGAGTGAAAAGCTGGATGAGAAGCTGCCTGAGCTTCTGTGTGAATGCACTGAAGAGATGTGGGCAACCCAGTATCTATGGCTCTTGTTTTGACTTCATAGCAACAAACTGTGAACTCATCTCAGTTTGGGAGAAGAAAAGGAAGCAAAATGTGTCCCAGTCTCAAATCATCAGAGCAAACAGGGGAAGGATGATTCTCACTCCCCAGGCAATGAGCTACAAGGAGGCATGATTTACAGGAAATGTGTGGGGGTAACAAAGGTCCCTTCTGATTCCCGGCCCTGTGATTGGGTGCAAGATCATTTGTCTCCATTTAAGGTATGCATTTCTGAGTGAACCAACTGTGTTTTCTCCAAAAAAAGAGCACCTACTTGTTGATGGTTAAAAATCTGCTGCCATTCTATGCCAGAATTTGACACAGATTGAATCAGAATCTTGGCAGCCTTCACTGATCTGTCCCCCTGCATATTCCTCCCATCGTTTAATTATATGAGCAGTAATGAAATAGAGAGCTGGGAGCTAATACTGTTACTTTAAACTACTACTTTGACCAAGAATGACAGATAATGACATTTTACAGATGAATGAATGAAGATTAATAGAGACATAGCTGTGAAGATTAAATAATCTAGAATCTCAACTGGATGGAGAAAACTCTCATGAAATGTGCTGGGAAAACGTAATAAGCATTTTAAAGAATGAATGTAAAAAAAAAATCATGTTTTTACCTACAAAGACTGGAAATTCATCAGTATTTATCTTAGTAATAAGTTTGATGTTTAGCTTCAGAAATATCAAAAAATATTGTTTTTCCATAGACACAACTGCTCCCACAGGAGCAGTCAGTAAGTATAAAGGGTGAGGAAGTCCTCACAAAGTTTTCTATGGGGAAAAGAAGCAATGAAAGGCCATTACAATTAAGGACTGTATAGAAAGTCTTCGTGGGTAAATTCATTAAGAAAGGCAAGTGTGAAATGCCCCAGGCATACCTGCTCCCTATTCATGGGTTTTCAGGCTGGTCATACTTGCTGCAGAGTGCAGGACCAAGAGATCTGCTGATACCCCTTGACTCACTATTTGTGAAAGGATGCTGCCACAAACTATAGGATTTTCGGATATGAAATTGCATTTTGAATTGTACTGATGTTATTGTTCCATAATAAATAACTGTGAAATTGCCCAATATACCTGAGCTTCCTCAGCAATAAATAGAGATATTGAATTATAAAGAAATTCGGTCCCTGGGCATGTGTGAAGCAGAAGTCAGTGTTTGCTGCTGTAGTTCCATGTGATATCTAAGACAAGCTAAGCTGGTACACCACACCTTCTGCTTTTCTCCATTTCCCTGTCTCCGTGGTTACTTCTCCCCTGTTCTTATCATGTCCTGCTTTGTATGAGCATAGCTACTCACATATCCACCCAGTGAACTGTGATTGATTGCAAGGATAGCTTTCATGCCTTGGCCCAGGACATGAGGGACCACACAGGATGCTTTTGCATGATGAGAGGAGAATGGCTCAGGGGCAGGAGCAGCAGGGGTGCGGGTGAGACAGGGCCACTCCTTCCAGTGGCAGTCTCGGCCTGAAGCGCTCATGGGATTGCTGTGTCAGTTAATGCAATCATTTCCTGTTCTAAATTTAGTGAAAGTGGTAATGCCAGATATTGCTGTGTGGTAACTGCTAGTAAATTCCTCCCTTTTGAAATAATGAGCACCAAATGTGCAGCCAGTTAGACATTTGTTGCCTGAGAGGAATACAGAGAAATTGTCCGAGCTGCCAAGGATCAGGTTAGGAAAGCTAAAGCCCTGACAGAATTAAATCTGCCCAGGGATGTCAAGGACAACAAGAAAATGAAGACCAGGGAAAACATGAGCCCTCTCCACGAGGAAATGGGAGACCTGGTTGCCTGGGATATGGAGAAGCCTGAGGTACTCAATGACTTCTTTGCCTCAGTCTTCACCATTAAGTGCTCCAGCCACATTGCCTAAGTTGCAGAAGGCAAAGCCAGGGACATGGAGAATGAGGAACCACCTACTGTAGGAGAAGATCAGGTTCAAGACCATCTAAGGAACCTATGGTGCACAAGTCCATGGGACCTGATGAGATGTATCTGCGGGTCCTGAGGGAACTGGTGGGTGAAGTTGCTGATGCACTGCCCATTATATTTGAGAAGTTGTGGCAGTCTGGTGAAGTTTCCATTGACTGGAAAAGGGGAAACATAACCCTCATTTTTAAAAAGGGAAAAAAGGAAGACCCGGGGTACTACAGGCCAGTCAGTCTCACCTCTGTGCCTGGCAAGATCATGGAGCAGATAATCTTTGAAACTATGCTAAGACACATGGAAAAGAGGGAGGTCACTGGTGACAGCCAGCATAGCTTCACTAAGGGCAAATCATGCTTGACATATTTTATGGCCTTCTATAACAGGGTTACAGTGTTGGCAGATAAGGGAAGAGGAACTGATGTCATTTAACTGGACTTGTGCAAAGCATTTGATGCTGTCCCATATGACATCCTTGTCTCTAAATTGGAGAGACTTGGATTCAACAGATGGACCAATCGGTGGATAAGGAACTGGCTGGATGGTTGCTCTCAAAGGGTTGTCGTCAACAATGTCCAAGTGGAGACCAGTGAGGAGCAGCATTCCTCGGGAGTCAGTATTGGGACCAGTGCTGTTTAACATCTTTATCATCAACATGGACAGTGGAATCAAGTGCACCTTCAGCAGGATTTGCTGATGACACCAAGCTGTGTGCTGTAGTCAACATGCTGGAGGGAAGGGAAGGCATTCAAAGGGACCTTGACAGGCTTGAAAGGTGGGCCCAAGTGAACCTCACAAATTTCAACAAGGCCAAGTTCAAGGCTTGGCACATGAATCGGGGCAATCCTAAGCACAAATACAGGCTTGGCAGAGAATGGGTTGAGAGCAGCCCTGAGGAGAAGGATTTGGGGTGTTAGTAGACAAGAAGCTCAACATGACCTGGCAGTGTGTGCTTGCAGCCCAGAAAGCAAACCATATCCTGGGCTGCATCAAAAGAAGTGTGACCAGCAAGTTGATGGAGGTGATTCTGCCCCTCTACTCCGATCTTGTGGGAACCCACCTGGAGTGCTGCATCCACCTCTTATGTTGGAGGCCTTCTCCAACATAAGAAGGACATGGACCTGTTGGAACAAGTCCAGAGGAGGGCCACGAAGATGATCAGAGAGCTGGAACACCTCTCCTATGAAGAAAGGCTAAAGGAGTTGGGGCTGTTCCACCTGGAGAAGAGAAGGCTCCATGTAGACCTTATAGCAGCCTTCCAGTAACTAAAAGGGACCTATGAGAAAGCTGGAGAGGGACTTTTTGCAAAGGCATGTAGAGACAGGACAAGAGGAAATGGCTTTAAACTGAAAGAGGGTAGATTTGGATCAGATATAAGGAAGAAATTTTTCACCAGGAGGGTGGCGAGGCACTGGAACAGGCTGCCCAGAGAAGCTGTGGATGCTTCATCTCTGGAACTGTTCAAGGCCAGGTTAGATGGGGCCTTCATTCAGTTACTGTATGCATGAGTGTATGCAGGTGACTACATTCCCAGTCTGATCTGTATGCCACATACAAACATGCCAAAGAGTTTCTAAATTGCAAACACTGTAGAACACTCCTGGTTGCAGAGAAACTTCGTGATTTGCATAAGAGGATAGGCCAGGCAGGACCTGATATCTGAATATAACAAGTTTACTAATTTCTGGACATCCAAAAAAGCCAGAATAAAAGTATATTTATTTCTATAAGATGCTGTGGTCTAGTTTACAGGTGGTAGAACAAAAATGCTTACAGTATCACGGATTTTACCACATCTTCTTCCACTTAGCATATTTTTTCTGTGGAAGGGCAGGATTTGAGGATGTTTTCATTCATTTGACTTCAGTAAAACTAAAGTGAAAATGCATGTTGTTCCAGGCTTCCAGTCGGAAGACATCTGGGCCTTTATTTGATTGTTTGAGTCAGTGGTTGCCAAAGTGAGGTTACAAATCAGTGAAATTACCAGGGCATCATAAGAGGTTGGAAAATATAGATTGCTATGTTAAAAGGTAGAATAGATAGATTTTTAAATTAAAATATTCATGATAAAAGCATGTGAATATTAACAATAATCTGATCCTGTCTTTCAGTTTGTGGACACAGGCATAAGAAAAATGCTCATAGAAGATAGTAGTTTCTTAGGGAGCTATTGAAAATGTTTTAATTAATTCACAGTAAAATCGCCCCACTGTATATAAACTATACATTTCAGGGGTTTCACTTCTCTTCTTTAAGCATCAGAATGCCTGAGCAATGACCAAGGTCTTTCTCATCCTATACCAGATAGAGACTGTTTCCAGGAGCTCGTTGTGTGAGGTGATGACCCAAGTCCTGGTAATTCTGGTTTGTACCCAAGGAACTCTATCCCACTGTATTTGGGTAGATTGCAATTTTGTGTGGGTCTGCTTCTTGTTTAAATATGAAGCGATTGGTTGGCAAACTTCTCTAAAGCCTATTTTTATATATTTGAGTCATCACATGCTCCTGGGAAGGTAAAGAGCAATGTTAGTAATGTATTTTCTCATGCACAGCCCTGCCCATGCAGTATGTACACAAGAAATCAAAAGCAGAAAGGATTAAAGACAAGGAGCCATTGGGATAAGAAAACCAGGTTAGGGCAAACCAGAGGCAAGGAGGCAACTTGAGATAAGGACGTTCTGGAAGAAACTTCCCCTTTACTCCCATGTTTGTAGTCCACAAAGTACTGAACATTGTGTGGGGAGAGAAGCTACTGCAACATACTGTTTTCTCCACAGACATCAACTGGCTATTTAAGTAGAAACACAGTACTGGGAAGCCAGTCTGTCTCCTATGAGAAGGGGTACACTTCCCTCATGAGGTGGTCAGCGTATGGATTAATGCCAAATGCCAGAGAACAGCAAGGTCCTAGTTCTGCAGACAGACAGGAAGGTGTTTGTTGAGGCATACTCATGCTCATGAAGTTTAAGACCATGGCCTGATGTGGCAGGCCTGCTGTTTTCCCCTCACATCTCTCCACAAGGTGTAAGAAACTATAAGAACCACAAGTTTAGGCTGGTACTGGCATCTTTTATCTCCTTACAGTAAAAAGGTATTTAATTGAGTTGAATGTCTCTGCCCAGCATTTTCAAATGTGTTTTCAGACAAATTAATCCTTTGGAAACTTAATGTACTGCAGGAATTATATATGTCAGATCTTTCCTTTATTTCATATCTAGAAAGATGAACAAAACTATTGCTGGTGGTGAGTCCAGGCCTGAACACAGTAGTCCAACAGGTACACAGTAAGGGAAGTTTTACTGTAATACTGGGACTGTTACCAAAGTTTGATAAAGCTCATATCAAACTTCAGCATAAGGCTGTATAGATACCTAGGATTCCTACACAGGAGATCTACAGTCAGCGTAAACTAGCCTATTTTTTTCTTATTAATGGGATCTTTATGCTTTGATGACCAAGTTGTCTCCTAAATTGGAGTTTTTAACAGGTGAATTTTGCAAGCTTTCTTCTCAATAACTCATGACAATTTCAAGGGTTGTTGTTAAACTAACTTGGGATCTGCACAAAATACAAGTTAGTTTGTTTCCAATGTATTCCAATTATGACATCTTCTTGGCTCAGTGATAGCTGATGTTGCCAAGATAACTTCTAACATTTTTTGAATAATTGGGTGATTTCACAATAGTGTCTAAAGCGATCTGATTTTTCTTGGACAATAGCCCAAGATTTTTCAAATGACAGAATGATGACCTAACTGCAGATGAAATGTATGTTGCCTGCTTAGAAGTTGTATTCAAAACCTTACTAAAATCCACCATCTTGAATTAGTTACGGAGTTTTCAGAAAACTGGGAAAATCGTGTTACATAGAGGATAAGTTCCCCTCTTAGAATTCATTTCTCCAGCAACTATGGGTCCCCTATGACGACTCATGCCTATCAGTCAAGAAGGACCATCAATCTGATCCAGAGATGATGCAGAATTGATTTTCAGTGTAAGAGCCACAAGAATGTTAAACAAGTCATGTTCTTTTGACGTTTCTACCTGGTAAACCATTCCCTCTACCTTCTAAAATAAAACATGCAAGGTAACCGCCATGGTAATTTTTACAGGGGCAACTAACACACTGCTGCACACTGAGCTGACTTTTCAGCTCTGCCTGCCTGATGTAGGCATCTAAACAAAGGTGGATCCCTGAGATGGCAAAGGCCTGCTCTTGTCATTGACTTTCTCCCATGCAAAAAGGAGGCTGTTTGACTTAGACATCTAAATCCAGATGTGAATGCCTAAATTTATTCTGTTATAGGAAGAAGACACTCAAAATTCTAGCCACAGTATCTTTTTTTTTTTTTTAGGATTTTCAGGATTTTAGGGCTGAAGGACATTTCAGTCCCATCAGCTCATCAGATATACCTAAAAGGAAGGAAACAAATCATATGAGTTAGCTAGCTGAACATTATGTAAAGCTGACAATAAATAATGGTGAAATCACTAGGTATTTTTAAAGGCCCCTAATTAATGTGGACAATGTAAAGAAAGCCTTAGGAAAAAAATAAGAAATGTTTTTTTCTTCTTCTAATCAATAAAAAATAAAGAGTTGCAAGATTGGGCCTATTATTTCTGTAAGATGTGGTGCTCTGAAATAATTGTTTCAGTTACCTAACTACACATATACATTGTTTAATAAATTGTCTTAAAATTCAAAGCATGTTTTCATAATCTTACTTATAATTTGGTTTGCTATTTCTAAAAAATCACCTAATTATCAAAATAGTAAAAATTATTTTTGGGCACTAATTATATTTATATTTTTATCTAAATGCACCTTGACATGATTCAACATTAACAAAAATACCAACTAGCACAAAAGAAACATGTCATAGAAGATCTCAAGCAGTTTCTTTTCTGTGGCCACCAGCAGTTCCAACAGTAGAACAGCCTCCTAAGGCTGAGAGTGGTTCAGAACAGGGGATTATTTTACAGAGCTTTATATGACTTCTTTGCTTCCTCTAATGTAGAAATAATCATCCTCATTTTTTTGTAATTCACATTTTGGTCAACTGAGAAGACTGTGTAATTCCTTTTAGAAACATTACATGTAAATCTTTGTTGATCTCTGCCAAAGTTCTCAAGAACATCCAAGAAGGAAAAGCATTTCATGGCTTATTATGATTACATTGGTGAAGTATTAGGCAAAGTGATTGTCTGATTTGGAAACTTAAAAATCCATTTCATTTAACCTAGGACTCAGCATGCCAGAATGCTGGAATTCTGAGGGCAGCTTTCTACTAAATAAAATGGCAGTTACTAAAATGTTCTGCATTTTGAACAATCTCTTTCCAGCTGTTTATCTCCTAGCAAGTTACCAGCAGCATCCATTATGTACGGTAAAAAGTTTATAAAAAAACCTCTCAATTTCTAAAGCTAAATATGTTCGTTTCGCAATATGATTAGGTTAAAGAAGCAAAGCATCCCATAATTTTTAAAGGAAAATATTATCGGAGACTTTGTAGTGTTTTCTGGTTATATCAAAATATGTAAATAAAGGAAGTGAGCCAACACAAAAATATTGAAACAAAAATGTTGCAATATGAAGGAAAAATTATTACGTGAGATCATAGACACTATAATTATCAAATAGTATTTACAATTCGAATGTGCCAATTTCAGTTTTTGTTTCTCTAAAGCTATTAAAATTTCTACATCACAGGCACAGCTGCAGAAATCCAGCCCTTCACTGATTCCAGGAGCATGAGATTTCAGCTGCTCTGTTAAACTGGGTATTTTATTGCAGAACATTTGAAATTAAATATATATTCAATGTTCAACTTTAATAATCATGACACATCCTTTTCTTTTGGAACAATATGCACAAGAGACGTAGAATAAGAGTGGAGCCTCTGACATTTTTAGTGTTGGTGTGTCAATTTTTCCATTCTAAACCCTTACTTTGAGGTGGTTTTCAGTAAACTGTAACATATGGCAGAGAAGCTTTTAGCACTGGGGAGTTGTTTGTTTGTGCTTTTTTTAAATAAATAAATATAAAACTAACATGAATTCTCTATGTTACAGGACACAGAAAAAGAAACTAAGTCTGTCGTTCTTACCTCCCCCAAGCTGATTGCCTTAAAAAGAGCCCTGCTTTTAAGTGTTATAAATCTGTCTGGCCTCTCATGTGGGCTGAGATATTTAAGAGTTGGGGAAAACATAGAAGAATAAATGAGAAGACGAAAAGAAAACTGCTTTTGTAATAAGCAGTGATTTCATTTATTTGTAATGAATAAATGAATTAATTTATGTAACATGTATTCATGATTTGAAGTGAATCAACATTTGATAAGCGACCAGCGTCAGTGTATCATATCTGGGTTAGGACCATGTTTTGGAAAGCTTGGGGAGCCACGGCAGCCTCTGGGATGCATTAGGGAGTGGCAGAGCAGAGCTCGCGGCCGGACCCAGCAGCTGCATCTCATTCTCTTTTCCTTGGACCACGCAGCTGCTGCCGTCGCAAAAGCAAGCCCAAGGGTGTGGTGTCCCAGACCTTGGAAATTTTGGCCAGCCTGTGCACTGCCCCAAACAAACGAAGCCTTTTCAGCACCTACTTAGCGTCAGCTGGAGCCCTCCCTGCTGGCCTTGTGGCCAGGATCCCGCGTGCTCACCTCTGGCTCTGGACTTGACTTCTGGCCAGGGACGGCTCAAAAAGATGCACTAGCCAGCGCCCAGCCACACGGCGACATGGACTGCCTCATGAGCAGAGCTGAAAAAGAGCCCATAAAAAATGTACATAGCTGTCAGAGGAGCGGCTTGATCCAGTCAACTATGCGCTGCATGACTGATGCTGCCGACACCAGCGTTACAATAGGAAATCATAGGTGGGGCGAAGGGGATGGAAGGAACCGTCCCCACCAGCCACAGCACGACTGCGGGTCAGCCGGCTGAATGGGGAAACTCAGCCTGAGGCGTTTCTCATCCCAGCTTTCCCAGCCTCATACAGGCAACCTCAGGGAAGAAACTCGGTGTACTTTTGTTTGCATTAACTGCAAGAATCAATTTTTAGAAGTCCACCTAAATGGGCGTGCAAAAAAGCATCAACAATATTTGTCTGGTTGAAGAAATCCAAAGACTAGATTTTTTCCTTTTAAATTATTTTAATTATCATGCCCAAGTTATTACATCACACAGCATAGTTAGCAGCTTGGCATAAACATATAAATAATGAGATATCCTGTAGCTGAATAGACAGCAACAATAAATTACTGTAATAAAAAAACCAACAATATGACCCAAGCTCACCGTGGTCAGAGAAGTTTCAAATGCTTTATGGATCAGAAACTGAGTGCTTGGAAAACAGTTTAAAAGTAAACGGTTTGTGCCCAGGCAGCTGAGGCTAGAGATTTTTTTTTTTTCTCTAATGGATTAGCCAAATATGGAACAGGATGGCTCATAAAAATGTTATATAAACAATTTCTTCCAGTGTTTCTTCAAGAGTGTATCAGGAGGAAATATTGTAGGGAGTCCAACACTCCAGCCTAAAAATACCCCAAGCCTACAACATTTTTATTCCTTTAAGACATAGATTCAACTAACAATTTGAAAGAAAATAATTACCTCTTCTCTATGTTTTTAGGCCAACACAAGGAAATGAAAAGCTAACATTCTGTAATGGAGTTGGGGATATGTGAAATTAAATATCAGTCTGGTTCCAGGAGAACCCAAACACCATTTGGTTTATATGCTCTTTAGGACTGGTAGATTTATTTTCCAAATCGCTCCGTAAAAGGGTTGGGAAATCTTTTCACCTTGGGCAAGCCACCCAGTAACATGTATATAGCTTTCTGCTATCATTGGTCTTATTGTATGACCTCAGCCTATACCTGTTCTGGTCTTTCTTTGCCAGTTTTGCCTTTTGTGCTTTCTTATCTTAAGTTATAGCTCCAGTGTTTCACTGGGGCAGTTCCTATATTCACCAGACAGTATCTTCTTACACACTACTTAAACTAAAGGTAGGTGAGCACTAGCTGATACTTGAGCTGATGTTTGAACTGAGGGTGCTGCTTAGTCAGCAGATTTTAGGCAGGTCACCTGTACTCCTGGTCAGATGGGAATGCAGCTCTCTCCCCAGCTGGGATTGCTCACACTTCCACTAAGCGAATTCAAGCGAATTGAGATAACTGGTGGACACCCAGGATACTGCTGTTGCTGTCAGTTCCAGCTGGTTATTGTAGTTATGAGGCTGCATTTCTCACAAAAAGATCTTCCTACTTGTGCATAATTCACACAGGTAGGAAAGTACCTATTCATGGGTTCACGGTGGTCACTATAAACATATTTTGCTATCCTTAACCTTGTGCCAAAGAGCTCAGGAAATAAATTTCAGTTTTGTTTTGTTCTATTGGTTTGGGGTTTTGTTTTGTTTTGTTTTTTTCAAACAGTATTTCATTTGACTATTGACTCTTCACTATTAATAGTATGTGATTAGTCACATATGTCTAACAAAATTTTCCAATTGACTGCCCGGATGCCTGAAAGCTTTAAAACAGGAGAAAAAGGAAGGATGATTATCAAATACTGAACAATCTACAAAAGTTCTTGAAAAATTTTCTTATTGCTGCATATTAGAGTATATTAGAATATGTACTCTGTAAAACAAGACACTGTTTGTGCTCCAGAATATATCTGAAGTTACATTCCACTGTAAAAGAAGGTTAAGTTACAGCTGAAGTTACTTAAATTATTATTTTCATCATTTTACTCCAAGTAAAAAAAGCAAAAGTTGGATTGTGTGTGTTCTATAACACACCAATACCCATGCTCTTTATCTTTCCATCAGAGCATGCACAGCCAATTTGGGTGTTCCCAACTGCGACTCAATGGCTTGCTCATGTTGATTATATAATGAGACATGTTTCCAAGGCTGTGGCTGGGTGCAGGTGCTAAGATCAAGTTCTTGGTGTTTTGATTCTCGGGAGGGTCTTCAGAAGATGAAGCATCTGTGGTTACATTTATAATTATAAATCACGCAATGAGATCATTGTAAGTCTCTGTTTTCATAATAACACCATGTAACATTTTGAAGAACATAGATTGTATACTGGAAAAACCATTTAACAGGAAACATCCCAAGGTAAAGTGCATTGAACTTTTCTGAAGCACTAATTTTTATGTACTAGGAGGTAGCTTTAAAGTCCTCTCACATCTTTTTTTAAGGCAACTCCTTCACACATCGTTTCCAACACTTTTCAAAAAAAGTATACAAACTACTGCAAACAAAGGTAATACCTAACCTATGCACTAATGGAAGAATTTTTGTTTAATAAGTGAAGTTGAAGTGTGAAAAATCTGTAACCACTTTACTATTCTGTAATAAAATCATCTTTTATTTGCATTACTACCTTTTTTTCTTATTAAGGAAGTGGCAGTTTGTACACAGTACTGTTTGCTCTACATGATACAAATGGAAATAATAAGCTAGTGGATAAATATTTACTTATTACATTCTTCCCCTATATGCTATTCACCAAGTCATGCAACCTGCAGTTTTACATAGGAAGATGATCAATGATTAACCACAGGTTACATCAAATTCCCTGCACAATCCCGTAGAGATTTCTACTAAAAGGCTAATGTTTATTAGAGGTGGGTACTCACGCAAAGATTATGTCTTCTTTTTTTTAGCTGAATTCCTTCTGTCCAATATATTGTTTCCTTCTGTATTTTTTCTGTTCTACAGTATTTGGTAGATACTGGAAGAGAAAATTATTAGCTCATATGTCAGAATATGGAAAATGTTCCCAAAATCTTTTTAAAAGTAGAAATACTTCATCATAAACCCCAAGTATTTTCAGTAAAAATAATTAATTGTTTAGACTTGCAGTATCCTGAAAAATTTCTGATTTTCTTAAGGGTGGCAAATGTTTCCCATAAGATGCTTTGCTCATCCATACTATTTTCTATGAAAAACCAAACACAAGCAACAGTTTTAATGAAAATTTCATGCCCTAGAGTGTAAGAACAACTGATAAAGGGAAAGGTGTGCCTCTGTAGCATGACTCACAGTGCAGGAACTCCCGTGTGCCAGGCAATGGTCACCTGGACTGAGTTTCTGTACGCAAGGGCTGTTCTGCCACGAACTGTGCTGCTGGGAGTCATGGTGGTGGTGAGGGCAAGGGGAGATGACAGAAATGTGTCTTAGGATAACTTGGAGAGAAATGGGAATCCTGAACAGGCAGGTGACAGCCTTGTGCAGAACCGAGAAGGGATGTATTCCTCTCCATGGTACGCCAGCTGGTTCCGCTGTGCCACTCCGTTGGGTGGAAGAACTGAATGTGCATCATGAGGCAGGGAAAAGGCCCCTCCTGAGCCAGAAGGGAATATACAGAGTTAGTGTCACAAAAAATGTCAGCCCTGCAGGGCTTCTCGAGGAGTTTGGCACATCCTTCCCTGAGCACATCCTCTCAGGAACTGTTTGCCATTAAGGATGTGCAGGCCAAAAAGTTGTCACAGAGCGTCTCAGAATTACCTGAGTGCTGTGCCAGACACTTCACGATCTGTTGAATACTTTCTCTTGGTGAATCTAGGAGCAAATAATCATCGTCTTCTTTTTGAAAGAGTGATATGTGGAAAAGCTGAAACATATTTGCTTCATCTCCTGGTCTGGGTGCATGCTTCACTGACTAATTCATGTATAACTCTATACACTGGTATACCATACCATGTACTTCACAGAACATTTCTTCTGAAAGCCAGCTAACCCCTTGTTGTCTTAATTTTGACCTCATTTAAAAGTCAAGGCAAAATGTACAGTGGCAGGAACATGTTTACAGACTTTTATTATATGAAAATAAACCACCTTCCATATACCTCTGTGCATGCACATACATTTTAATGTACCATGGTAAACCACCTCTAACCTTATTCCTAAAGAGATTGTTCCACATCTACTTTCATCACAGCAGTCTCTGCCACAACTGCAAATGAAGTAGTGATGGCAAAGGTGAGGCTGAAGTGAATATACCGCTTCCTCAGTGATTTCTATATTATATATTCTTTCACATGACTTCCAGAAGATAAAGGATACTAAAAATATGTGAAGTTAAAAATAAAGTGACAAATATACATTTGAATTATTTTAGAGGCTGCAGGAAGAAAGCAGGAAGTCACAGACTGTTGCGTAGAGTTCTCGGTGTTTGTCACAAGAGATTCACTGAGTCACAGAGTTAATCGACTAATTGCTTCCATGTCACTGCTAGTGTGGAATTATTTCTTATACTACCTTCTCCAGTGCTTAAATCCACTCCTATATTAACATTTTCTATTTTTACTTATTTTCCTTAAGTGCTTTACATTGATTTTGCATTTCAGCACGCCATAAAGGCTCCCATCATTATAACGGTATAGACTAAGCACGCAAAAAAATCCCCATACTCCCAGGTTAAGAGGTTACAATATAAAGCCACAAAATGCCATGTAGAATTCTAGATATTTATCTGAGAGCTTCACTGAGTCACAGAGCTACTAATGCATTAAGAAATCTGTTAAATTTATGTGTGTGAGTAGCCCCCTGATTGTAATGAGAATGTTCATCTTGGTTCTAGAAAGTGTTAGTGTTTAAAACAGTTTTCTGTTCTTTGCCTATGTCTATTCTCTCTTGTTCAGTAGCATCCTGAAGTGGGAAATATATACAGGTAAACAGTCAAGACATCTTTTAAGAGAGCTTTAATGCTGCATTAGAAATGTGTTGTTTTAAAAACAAACAAAACAAACAAACAAACACCAGAAAAAGAAAACAGAAGGACATTTCCTTCTTCCATACAGACAGAAATTCACCTTGAACGGAAAGCTAGCACAAAATTTGTGCACTCCTTTAATTCGATTTACATAAATGGGTCCATTACATGGAGTGTATTGTTTGGGGATTTCACTTGAAAGCGAACGACGTGCAGGTTTCTGTATTCTTTCATGTAACTGTATAGATCACCTCATTGCACTGGATTCTGAAATCACACAAAACATCCTCCCTCCTAGCAATCAAGATCTATGGTCTTCTGTGAAATATCTGTATATTCATAGTATAAAACTGCTGCCATGAATTTGCTAGTAAGCTCCAACTCTAACAAACAAATTTATCTTATTGGTAGCATTCTTCCATGATGTTTCTAGTTTAAGGATAGGCACTCTATGTGACGTTTTTAATGTTTGCATTGAATGATTCCTAAAACAGTTCAGAGATTGCTTAGCACCAACATAAATGTTAGGCCCAAAAGATGACTGAGGTTGTAGCCGCAACTGATTAGTAAGTTTCCAGAGAGACAAACAATCATGGGAAAATACCTGTGTGTCCACCCCACGAATTTTCCACTTAGAAGATGTCAAATTTTAGCAGTGTTTTGCAGAATGGTTCCTAAAGTGCTTCCAAAGCTTCCTGTTGACAGTTCCAGTCCTCAGCGAGGTATGTTATACTCTTGTTGTGGTATTCTAAATAGAAACCACCATATTTTGTAAAGACTAAACTTTTCATTTTAATTCACATTAAATCTGTATCTCTTTTTTGACTCAAAGCATCAGGTTCATAACCTCTCAGTGACTAGTTGAACATCTGAGCTGATTTCCTGCAATACCTAACTCAGTATAATTATACAATTTATTTGAATCTGATGAACAGTACACCAGATTTAGCCAATGAAAAGCAGGATTTGCACTTTGCTGGAGTTTGGTTAGCCTATAAATTCCACTGGTGCTTTAGTTTCCTCAAGCGTAAAATTAGATTCTTCCATATCTGTGCTAAGACTTAAGCCTCACAGAAATCACTGAAGTAATTCATGCCTTCCCATAATGAGCAAGAGGCTCAGTTTATCAGAAAGGTGACTTTCACTTTGCCATTCTTTTTGTAACTACCCCAAGAAGGGGCACAAGACTGAAGGACAAGCACACAGTGTGCTTATCCAGGGAATAAGTGCACCTCTGAATGACTTATTCTCTAGGTAAAACTTGTGCTTGGAAAGATTATGCCAACTTCTTATCATGTGCAAATGTGCATGGCATGTGCACCTCGTACGAGCTGGCAGTAAAGTCTTTCAAGTGCTCATTTCTGCTGAAAACACTTAAGTTATTTGGGAATGGAGCACAAGACCAGTAAGGAGGTAAGCTGAGGGTCTTCTCTTTACTTCTTCCACCTTTCTGTAGTCCAGGCCCCCGTGGACAATGACAGGGACATCCCACCTTCCACGGAGGACTGCTCATCTCCTGTGGCTTATCTTGCTGGAGAAATGTCCAATATTCAGCAAAGATATGTGTACTTGCAGCTCACAGATGAACATTCTTGGACCTAGGATATATTTATGCATTGATGCCTCGTCTTGGAAACTGGAATATAAAAACAGTGACCCTAGAATAATGTATATTATTTGCCCCCTTTTCTACATAATCCTAAACACAGAAACATAAATTAGCATGTGTAACAATATTGTGAAAAGGTTGGAATGGTCGTTCTCTTATTTTATTCTGTTTTTAAAACCTAGATTTAAAAAAATCAATGTGAAACAAAAAAGAATAAGTAGCACTTACAAGACAACCAGGGAAATCTGATAAATGCTAATAGGTTGGTGGACACATTGTCAGCAACATACAGTCTACCATTTGGTCAATAGCTACTGCTACATAGTTTTAGTAATTATATCTTTAAATCAATAGCTTCTTTTTAATATTTGATGTCCTTACACCATTAGCCTGTTGTTGAGTCCCTTTTTTATTGCTAATCAAAGCTATTGGCAATGACGTTGACATTTTTCTAAGTTTTTAAAGGCTCAGGTTTCACTTAAATTAGCAAGCACAGGAAAAGCTTTTTGTTGATTTAAAATTTACCTCCATTTTAAGAACTTTGGTTCCAGTTTGTTATTTCACCAGAAAGCAATTCTATCATTTTTATATGAAATATAAGGCCTAAATTAAAATGCTTTGGACCTTTCTGGTTTTGTTCTATATAGTAACCAGATACAATCAAAGTGACTTCTTATATATATCTAATTATGTGTTAAGACTGCATGATAACAAAAAATAATTTCAATCTTCCATCGTAATTATCCAGAGAAGGCATTGTCAGTTTGGGTTCCCTGTCTGGGTTTTCAGTTTGTTTGAAAGGATATTTGGGACATTTGGTACTTCATGGTTATTGTGTAGCTGTGGTGGAAGGTATTCAAATTCAATTATGAGTTTTTCTGTGTTTTATTAGGTATGGAACATACCTTTATCTTGGAGTTACTGCATAGTTAACTGCATCTCAAGCATTTCCTTGTATATTGAGGACAGCATACAATAATGTTCTCTGTGACAAAGAAAAGCACACAGCATCTCATTATTTCAATTAGCCAGGTAAGAATAAGGACCAAGGTTCCAGAACTGAAATCACGCTCAATTAAATAAGCATCGATCCAACATTGATTTTTCACACAGACTGCTTTCCTGTTAGTGGTGTTTTAGCAATTATCTTATCAGTTGCTACTAGCCCAACAGTGATTTACATAATTCTGCCCATGTAGTTAGACTGCTGTTAGATTATATCCATTGAAATAAACATAGCAGTTGCATTCAACAGTTCATTTACTTTTCAGTGAGTCACAGGAAATACTTAAACCGGTTTTCTTTGTACTAGCAAAAGCTTTGTACTAAAAGTTACCAAAAAAAAAAAAAAAGTAGGATCTTATCCAAAGCTTGTTGAAGTTATCCAGATCTTTCTGCTAACTGCAATCAGCCTCTTATATATGTGCATAATATTTTAAAACTGCTGTTGGTCTCTCCTGTAATTTCTCCTGTCTGCAATAACTCCTGGAGTTTTTCGGTCTGTATCTCCCACTGAAGTTAATCAGATGCCTACACAGAGCTGGGCTGAGAGCTCAGGTCAGCGTGTTGTTCATCTTCCTCTATGCTCAGGGCTGCATCTGTGCAAGTAAAGTCCAGAGGGGTCTTTCCAAGTAGGCTTGGCTGGAGGCACAATTGGCAGATTTCCTAGTGTTATACAGTGCTTTAGAAAGCCGCTGAACAGATCAGAGGGAAACGTCGGTGATATTTGCTTAGAGCAGAATTGCAGAATCGCACGTGTTCTGTGGGAAAACATCTGAGAAGCATGGAAGTTGAATGCCAAGGTCGTGACTTTGCCCTGCAAACCCCTGTTTATAGGAGCCAGCCTTACAGACATGACTCCATGGAGAGAAGCATATTCATTGCCCAAAGACATACGGAAGTGTTGTTAGCAACACTTCTCACAGACCAGAGCCAAAGACAAAGCTGCCCACAAAAGTTAGTGATAGTTTTGAACAAGGAAGAAATTGTAGAACAAATTCCATCATATATACCGGAATAAAAGCGATATTATATGCATGTGAACAATCCTTTTCACATAGAGATTTCAAGACACTTCCCACATGTGGATAAATATTTTCATTCTCTGTGGGCAGGTGCGAAAATTAATTGCAAAATAGTAGCTTCCCACAAGTGACAGTGAGGATGAGTGGTAGACCTAAACAAAATTACATTGGACTACCTTTTAAGGAATCCTCACTGCAAACTGAATGCCATTTTTTGGTGTTATTTCTTCTATTATTGCTTGTTTTTCAGAAATATGCATACCCCTTTTTCACATTGATCCACACTAACAAGTGTAGCTTTGCTGAAGCTACTTATGGAAGAAAATACTAGCAAGAGATCTATATAATACTGCCCTTTAACAAGAAAATTATTTCTGTGCCCCCAAGAGTCAACATTTTTATCTTCTTCTGCAAAAGGAAGCTTCTTCCATTAAAAGGCTACACTATAAATGAATTTCTGGAAAATGTGCCGGTTTTAGAGGTACATTCTAAAATCAGTGGCACCCTACAAATCCTTGTCTAATGAATCCTAAGAGTTAATCTTAAATAAGTAAAAGAATCAGCACTTTAGCAGCATGGATCATGCTCTGTACCACCACAATCTAATCATTAACATTGCTATCATAATATTACAAGTGCTAAGAAATTTCAGGGATTTATTATATAACTGCAATGCTCAATGCGAGAAATGTGAGAAGGTCATGATTATTGTGTGCTCAGCATTTCCTGAACATCAAGCTTCATTTAGGTGTCTCACTCTCAAAATAAAGTATTACAAATTTTAACTCAGCCTTGAAAATATTGGCTGATCTTGATAGATGCACCAGTCAATGGCTCAGTTAAGTGCAAAGAGTTTTAAGGTTAAGTTTCTTTACTGTTGAAATGTGCAAGAGGTATGCTGAAAGCTCAATTTCTGCTGGCTATTGGCACGCTAATGACATACAAAGGAGCAAACATATTTGTAGGGCCTGTTGCTGGTGTTGCAATTGCTCAGTAATTTTCAAAAAAACCCAGAATATAGAGACAACGATGACATTGGGCCAGGTCTGAAAAATTGGAGCTGTTCTTAGATGTTTAAATTAATTTGCATACTTAGAACCAATATACATTATTGTCTTCTGGAAGGAAGCATTCATCTCTTGAATATGGTTTTTATCTGGGACTCCCACATTCAGGTAATGAGACATTTTGCTTACATTTTATATTAACATTCATTTTATAACAAAGACAGAGTAAGTAATAGATTCAGTAGTCATATGTTGTATACTGTTACAAGCACTATATTGGAGGATGTATAACCCAGAAGTTTATATACCATGAAAATAAGCAGCATGATTATCTGTTTAACACTTAACAACACAGAATCATAGTATCATAGAATCATAGAATAGTTTGGGTTGGAAGGGACCTTCAAAGCTCATCTAGCCCAACCCCCTGCAGTGAGCAGGGACATCTGCAACTAGATCAGGTTGCTCAGAGCCCCGTCCAGCCTGGCCTGGAATGTCTCCAGGGATGGGGCATCTACCACCTCTCTGGGCAACATGTTCCAGATTTTACCACCCTCAGGGTAAAAAAATTTCTTCCTCATGTCAATGACAACATGTTGTCATAAATCTCTAAATTTTTTAGCCATTTATTAGTTTTATATAGATAAACTCTTACAGAGACTAGCACTAGATTCACACTGAATGAATGTTAATAACACAGAAAACGTGCATCTAAAATATTCACTTCCTTCTCATGCCTCAGTGTCTTCAGAAACTGTAACAAGATACCCACATCAGAGGCAATTTTAGGAGTGCACAAGCACAGCAATTCCCTTGCATCCCATGTTATGGTTTGAACAAGGGACTGAAAGAGGGCAGAGCCCTCAGACAGCAATGCAAATCATCCATACAGCTAGGGGACAGGAGAAAAAGCAGCTTTTGGGGGCTCCCACAACTCCAACTGTGAATCACAGTAAAAACCAGGCTAACCCATCCAAACGGCAACTCAGCTTCTCAGTGTCTTTCTGAAGAGCATAGGTCAATAGGCTCGTTTTCTCAGAATGCAACTCAATTTCCTAGAAACAACTCAGCGAGGAGCAGAAAGGACATGCTATTTCTATTACAGAATTACCTCGTGCTCCTGGGACGCTTTGTTCTAAGTATGGGCCAGTCCTAAGAATGAGGCCAAAGACAGAAATGTTAACGCTCTTAATTAAAATATGGCAGTGGAATCAAATTTATGGCTTTAGGTCTTCTGTTGAATTTCAACACTAGTGTGCACCCTTCTGATGGTGCCAGTGGAGTTTTGTTTTGACTCTTGAAGTTGCCTTTCACTTCAGATATGGTAGGGGAGAGCAACACAATATTTCTGACAATTCTTATTTAGAAATCATGCATCTGAGCTACCCCAGATTTCAGCTACATTTGGATCCAGATCAGGATCTTGTAACTTGGATTCATCTCTGTTATTAATTAAGCACTCAGGAATACTGAAAAAGCAAGTATTAAGGTTGCACTGAGTATAACAGGTTCTGGTAGTCTGCATAACCTTTGCCCAGCTTTCTTGCGGGAAGGCGTTGTGATAATGTATTTAACTGCATGCTTTCAGCTTTCTAAAAATATGTCTCCCATTTGCATTTTATAGCATTTATCACTGTGAGTGCTTCAGAAACATTATTTTTTTTTCAAGTATTCCGTTGTGGTATGTAGGTACTATTATAGTCACTTTAGGTTGATATAGATGAGTACTCAAAAAAAACCCAGTTCATCTATATACTCGAGTGATTGAAGGTCAGCTGCTCTGGTACTTCACAGTGTAGTAGTTTGGAAATCCTTGTATTTCCTGGTATAATAACTGATAAATATTGGTATGTAATGTATTCATCCTGCCGCCATACCAGAAAAGTAATGGTACACACTTTTTTAGGTGTCTGAATGACATAATGGGCCAAGAGCTATATGCAGGTGCATACACCCATATACATTCTGCCCATTGTAGCATCAGAAGGTCTGGAGTCACAGGCTTTTTCAGCACCACATGGAAATTCCATGTGGGTGCATGAAGTTTATGTGAGTTCAGGAGGGACAGACCAAGTACCTCAAAGAGAGAACCACCCTGGGAGTTGCTAAATAAGTCACAAAAGAAATCACTTGATTTCAAGTGATCTCAAGGCTCAGGAAATCACTTGAGATGCAAATGAAGGCTGGGAGAGAACTGGGGCAGGAGAGAAAAAGGAGTTTGCTTTGAGTTATTCTTCAAAGGAGTCTACTTCTGGCTCTCGAGAGAGACAGAAACCTGAGCCACGTGGCCCATTGACTGAACTAGAATTTCCACTCTTGTGGAAGCTACTGTATGGCAGCTACCTTCAGCATGAAACATGAAGCATAGTCTCCTCCATGTCAAAGCTCATCAGTTTCACTTCCATTGGGAAGTGGGTGGAAGGATAACTACGCCTGGGTGGTGCCTGACTGGGTGCAGCTGTTGTAACCCAAGAGATAGAAGGGTTACAAGGGTTACAAAAGCAAGAGAAGTGCCTGTGCACTAATGGGGAGACCTGGTTGCCTCCACGGGGAGTAGCATCATGACGAAGCAATTGTTTGCCTGCCTGTGGTCTCCCACATGCCAGCCCGAGGAGATATATAGATGTGCAATACATGGTCTGCGCCATCATAATCAGACTGGTGGCAACCCAGAAATGTTCCCGTCGAGTGTGGTCCGACCGCCAACCCAATGGTCTCCCTCAGCACGGGCGCTCAGGCAGGCAGGAGCTGCTAGGCCTCTGCAGCCATCCTGCACTTCAAACAGATGAAGCGCAATCTTTCTCTCTTCACTTTTGTGTTTTGTAACCCCTTTAAGATGCATGGCCTGTTTGGATTCAGTGAATGAACGCTTTTATTTGCATCTTTGCTTAACTTGGCATGCACTAAAAGCGATTTCAAGATGACTGAATAACAACAAAGCATTCCCCACACAAATACACAGTGAAAATATAAACCACAGCACCTTAACAGCAGTGTAATAAGCGCCTCCGGTGTATCAAAGAATAACAGGGTGTTCTTCACAGGGGCCAGGACAGGAAGAAATATCTAGTGATCATCAGGTAATAGGGAAGGCTCTTTGCCAGGCAGCAGGACACTGGGAGCTATGGCTGATTCCAGAGAGCAATCAAGCAGTTTGTCTCAGTGACACTGCAGAGACAGGATTCGTGCCTGTTTGTAATTAACAGAAACCAGGATTCATCCTTGACATCAGCCATAAAAGTTACAGTGTTACAAAGACACCTTGTTTCATGGAGGGCAATGGGTGAGGGGCGGGTTTTGTTTGTTGTTCGGTTTTGGTTTTAACTTGTGTATTACAAATTAGGGAACAAGGGACAGGACATTTCAGGCAGGAGTGGTTTTGGAGGCTGGGCTGCAATTTCATACTGACTAGGAAAAAAATTGGTGGAGAAACTACTGATTGCAGGGGGGAAAACAAGCCTTTCTCTGGTGAGCGTCTTTCGACCTATTTCTATTTGCATTTGAAGTTCAATGTATGCATGGGTGTTCAGATCTTCCAGGGAGAGCTTCAAGAAATGCAAAACTGTGTTAATTCAGCATTCTTAGGATCAGATGGGTAGAGCAAGGTTATTCCAGATCAGCCCTGTTTTGGGAAAATCAGTACTCTTGAAGCTCAAGTACAACTACCCTTTGCTGAGACAACTGGAAAAGATGCCGAAGAGGAACGGAGCCAGAAGAAAGGAAAAAGCAGCCTGAAGGGCTGCAAAGAACTGAAGCAAGAGGAACTTCATGGCCACAATATGAGCATTTAGTGACCCAGAGACCCAGGGAGTCATTTGAGTTTAAAAGACTGCCTCTAGGCTTCTATATGGAAGGTTTGTGTTAAGTCATATCTCACAGTCTTCGAAAGTTTATTGAAGAGCATAAAGTAGCAAAAGAACACTAGACGTCTGCTTTGCTAATCAAGCAGGAGAGCGACATTTTGTTTTCGACAGCTTCATCAAGGATGAGCTTCAGATTATAGCCAAAATAAGTCTTATTTTAAAGGTTTTGAATCCAGACTTTCAAGGGAAGGAAGACTCAGATTTATTAATGGATATGGTTAAACTACTGGAAAACCTGCATTTGATTAACCACAGACTTGAAAATCTTTACCCCACCTGGCTCATTTTTGTTATCATCAAATATGTGACTGTAAATAGGTCTTGTGAAGCTGTCTTTGTAAGGACTGCAGACCACAGCTCTGCTTTCAATATGCTTGAATGTTTTATACAATTTATGATTTACCCTGCAGCTGTAGACCTGCAGTAAGAGATTTCCCAGTGCTATGTCCCAATGTTCTCACTCTGTGAAAAACAACAGAATAGCACTTAGTAGCTTAGTGTGAATGCTGAGCTTGTTAAGTTGAGCAGTCTAAGACCCTTAGAAGAATGATGTCACAAAAGCTCTACTGTATTGGTAATATTATTGTTGATGTTGAAAATTTGCTTGGATACTACAGCAATGGGCTTTACAGAACATGCTCCAGAAAAAGAAAGAAAGAAACTAAATATTTGCACATGCTCGAAAGAGAGTGAGTCAGCAGTTGAGTGGGAACATTAATCAAAACTTAACAATGAGCAACATTGTGACGGGTCTTACTTCAAGCACGGGATTCACCAGAACTTTCTCCTAAAATAAAGTTTTAAGGAATGGGCTCAGCTGGAAATTCTTTTGTACAAAAGAAGTGCAAAAAGAGGTGGTATAAAATTACTGTTATTTTCAACTGCAGCTATATGCAAAGGATTGGAAGGAAACAACTCCTCATTCACTCCTGAGACCTCATTTGGATGCATGTAGGCTATGGAGAGAGGTTAATTGGCTAACAAGACTCTTGGGCCATGTAATAACTCCTGCCGGGAAAACCACTGCTGCTCACACAAAAGGAAAGAAGTGAATGGAATCAGGGAGGGACAAGCCAGGAGAAATATCTTTTAAACCGTTCCCAGAGTTTAGAACAGTCAAACAACTCAATTTTCCCATTTGTCTTGGTTATCAAGATAGTCATTTTGATACCCTGCCACATTACACATGCAAGCTAGTAAAATGAATATGTCCTGTTCATAAAATAAAGCCATCAGTCACAGAGTTGTGTCTCCAAAAAACAGATAAACAGCATTGTTGAAAAATTAGCCAGTGCCAGAAATTATGCAGCCTTCTGTATTAACAGCATTCTGGAATAAGTCTAGACCTGTCAACACCAGAAGATGTAATATGATTTCTTAACTATAGCAAAAAAGTTTGAGTCCAACCCATGCTTAATGAAGATGGAAAATGTTGATGTTCCCACGTAGAATATAGCATAGTTAGTTCACATGTGATTTTATCCTGAAAACATGAATTGTTATTGAGAAATCCGTTAGCAGATGTTTGCTAAAGAGGGAGAACCTTATTAAAGTTTTTTACTGTGTGTTCACTGAAAGCTTCTGGAGCATGATTTCAAAATAGATATGCCATACTTCAAATACGTGATAAAATCAGTGAAACTGAATTAGGGAATTATTTTATAGGCTATATAATTGTTTAGCTAACAACCTATGAAGGACTTGTATGAAAAAAGCACTATCCAAGGGTGTTTCCAGGAACAGGTCTTTGCGTATTCCAGGTAGAGGAAGAAATCAAAGTGTTCAAAGAGGTTTCTTAGAATTTTAGAAAGTTGAATAACATCCACATTCAGAGCTGAAATGCGGTGAGCATCACTGTTTAGCTTGAATTGTCCTGGCTTGTATTAGAAACCAGCATGACTGCAAGCCAGCTCCAAAATCAAGAAGACCCCGAATGGAAGGTCTGTACAGTTCAGCTCTTGCTTCACTTACTCAAGATGAACTGCTTTAAGCCTATAATTGTGCACTTCCACAGATTCAAATCTTTGAGTTATTGGAGGAGGCGGGGACAGAGTTTATGAATTATGGGGTCTGTGTGCCTGTTTGATATGCAGTCCTTAGTGTTACTATTTTAATGTTCCAACACACTTGAAAGTATCTTCTTTCCTTCCCAATACAGAAGGAAGTAATGTAGTGATTGAACGCTCAACTCATAAAACAGATCAAGGAAGAAAACACTCAAGTTCAATCAAGAGCAATAAGTATAAATCTCCTTATCTCAAGTAATCAGAGTAGCTTTTCAGAAGTCATATGTGTGTCTCTATAAGAAGCTTCTGTGGCTAGTGCAAAATTTCTGAAAGTTTCTTAATGGAAACAGATGTCTCTGCTGTAAGTTGTGGCACTGTGCTTATTCTAAACATTGAAGAGGAACAGTTTTCAGTCAAGTTTTAAAAATTAAATAGTTTTTTTTTCTTTAAAATTCAATAGCATATGTTGGTAGGCATAAAGGAGCATAAAAGAGCATAAAAGGAGACTCAAGATGGGCCTCTGATTACTGAAGTGTTGCTGTTGATGGTCCACCATATAGACCAGATATAATGGTTCAGGCAGCCACCAGTTTTTTCCAAGGGCTGCAGCATATAGAAAATAGGCCTGGTCAGAATATTGTTTTATGAAATTCCGGTTTAGCCTGTTCTTTTGCTAAAAATGAATTGTTTCACAGAGACACACCTGCTTTTGACATAGTCCTTACAGTCATCATAGGAAGTCTGCTCCAAAGCAAGCAGAACATTGCTTTTCAAGTAGGGTTCCCAGCAGCCACGTCTGCAGAAATCTCTCTACTCTTCATTTCAAAACAGGTATTTTGATGCTGTTGTGTTTTCTCAGAAACTTTGGAAAGGTTTAGGAATTATTTCAATGAACACAGATGCACACAAAGACAACCCACATTTTGAAACATCACTGTGAAATGTGGTTTTCTTCCTCCAGGCACCACCAGTGATTACTTAACACATAGCACTTGTTCATTTCAGGTTTTGTATGAAATCCTCACCCCAGCAACTAGAGAGAGGTCTCCCAATAATTAATTATTCTGCAGGGAAAGGTGAATTCTGGTAGTGTCTGGAATGCTTGGCTGAAATCTGCAAGTTCATTTAAATGTGTTTTAAATGTGTTTTAAATGTGGCAGTATAAATGTGGGAGAAAAAAAATACGTAGATAAAAAATACTGAGAGTTTGAAATGTTCTCATCAGAAAAAAAGCAATATTGAGAGTTGGAAGGTTTATCATCACATGGAGCCATGCAGGCAACCAAACATTACTGATAGGGTTCATACCTTCATATCTACAGCAGAAATTTTATTTCCAGAACAAACTATATAGTAGGCAACAGTAAAATGCCATTATCCTCCCCTTGGGGCAGCCACTGGAAAAAGATGAGAGACAAGTATATGCTGCCAGCAGGTTGCACAGCAGATTGCAGAGAGTTAGGCTTGTCTCATGTCTGTGGTCCCATCCTGTTTATTCCGCTTGCCTCTGTGCATTCATCTCAGTGCTTTTACTTCCATACTATCAGCTCTTCAGCCAGGAGAACACTGACAAAATTTCTCCACTTCTAATCTGCAAATATGGTGCCATAGTAGCCCTTGCTGATACAGAAGGACTCTTTCTGTAACAATCCTCCATTCTTGTTTCATGTCTCCAGTTTTCCCCTTGTCTCCCTTCAAATTATAGGGAGGACTGTGGACTGTTCTGTTCCTTGAGTTTTGTTTGCTTTGTTAAGAATTTGGTTGTTGCTTTCCAGTTGGGCAACTGCTGTCTCCTTCATACTAATTGCTTCAGCAAAAGGTCGATAATTGCAATAGCACCTCTCCAAGTCTCTTCCAGACCACACCATGTGTGACAACAAGGGGCGCAGTTCCCGTTAGCCTCTGCTAGAAATCTTAGCACATGCCCTGCAGCAAGCCTGGAAATGATTGTTCAGTCTCTTATAATTTGTACTTTAAATTTTATTTAAATGTTGGTGAGGGGGTTTTGTTCGTTGATTGGTTTTGGTTTTGTTTTGTTGGTTGGTTGGTCGTTTTTTTCACCCTGAAGCCAAGTGATGCACACCCTTTTCAGTCCGTAGCATGTGCCTGCCAACTTTAACAATTATTCAACTTCTGCTTTAGCCCTGTTCTGATTTGATTTGATTTATTTTGTTTTGAAGCATGGATTAGTTTGATTTTGGTTTTGTTTTTTTTTAAAGAGGCTATGTTTGGGTGTTCCTTACTCTCACCAAAACCAGAGCACACAAAGTGACTCATTCAAACTTGTAGATGAAAAAGTACAGCACAGACGATTTTTGGTGGTAAGCCCCTCCTGTTACTTTAGGTCTAAAAGAGACCAGAGGCTTGTCACAGAGTAAATCAGATGTCATCAGCCTATTGCACACAGCTCAAATGCAAACCCCAGGATATGCCTGCATCACCTCATTGTGTTAGCACAAAGTTAACCAAATCCCCACCTCCAGGAGAAAACCATCAGAGGCTCTGGAACGGTATCCTGGGTCTTCCATCCATGCCCCTACACTGGGTCACTGCCATTCCCAGGACCTACAGGCAGCTTCTGCTTGAGACTCAGGCTCAAAACCTCCTTTCCCCTCGAGTTTCTGCAGTTCCATGTAGTTCTTGGCCATGTCAGGATTTCTGATGTACAGCCAAGAGTGGTCAGCATCTTCTGATGAGTTTCACCTCATCCATCACACACTCTTTTCTATAACATCAGAGGAGCACTCTGATCATCTCTGGAGGTCTACTTGGCACATCTTGACACTTTTGACACAGTTTATTTTCTTACAGTAGGAAAAAAAAAAAGAAAATAAAAAAAAGAAAAAAATGCATTTGCTGCTATTAATAGGCTTTGAACTCTGTGGGACTAGAACATGAATAGCCAAATTATTTTGCAGAGTGCAGCTTTAAGGAGAAGTTAGTATTTCAATGGCTTTAGTGGGTGTAGGGGAAAAAGAAGAGATCTAGAAAATAAGAGTGACACCGTTTCAAGTTGTTTGTGCCACCAACTGTTTTATTTTGCCCAAAGAACTCTCCAAATATCTCGCCCTTGGCTAGTAAAAGCAGCTGTTAAAAAATACTAGCAGAGCTGTGGGGAGCAGTGATCTAGAGACTTTTGGCACAGCAGAGAGTGCACAGCATCCTGGGGATGTTTTCTGCTTCATTTTACGGAGTTCATCACTATGGAGATTATGCTTGTTGGTATTGGTAAAGGGTGGCAGCTCTGATGAGGGAATAGCTTGTATTCAGTTAGTTATAGTATGGTTTCCAGAGAAAGAATGCAGGGAAATATAAAGAGAGCAATAAAGCAAGGGAAAACATAAATCCCGTGTAAGGGGGGGAAAAATGGGGATGCAAATTTTTCAGTACATAAGGAAGGATTAAAAAACAAACCCCAAAAGCCCATGTTCATTCTCACCACAACAGACAGCACTTCATGTTGATTGGTATCAAAACGGGATATAAATTTTAAAAAGAAACTCCAAACAGCTTTATTAATGGCAAAAGCAGGTTTATCATCTGTAGATATAGCTAGTATTTTGCTTCTCTGTTGCAGGTGGTATTACATTTCCACTCGGATCTTCTGAAAATATGGATGAATAAGGTAGAGATCCATGATGTATCTGGTACTGATCCTTTTCAGCCTATTTCAAGCATTTGTATATGTGAAACTCAGATAACCTGAAGCTGTATTCAAGGTTTATGGAGCAGAAATAACTGAGAGGCTAAGAGGACTTTTCTCCATGGTAACCCAGATATTAAAATGGAATGGTTTAGACCATTTGTATATGGAATGTGCCCAGAGCCACAGGCCAATATACATTAATATGGTCAAAAAACACTGACAAAAACTTCTGCTGGTGTTGCAAAGAAGAGAGCTTGTGAAACATTGGGAAAGTTTCTTTTCAACAGACACAGAACTGCCAAGGTAACCTCAACTTTTCTTTGCTGGCACCTTCATTCCTCTGCTAAGCCCAGCCATGTCTGTAACCCCTTCATGGATATTAAATTACACACTCCAGGAGCATTTGGATCCTCAGACTAGGACTTCTCAGTGTCTCTGTAAATGCAATTTTCTGGCATTCCCTTCTTGTAGGTGCTCTGGATTACAATGCCAACATGACAACTGAAAAATTTTGTAATGGTTCCAAAATGCCAATTTCTGTCTTTTTTAGGTAGCATGACAAATGTACAAATTAGACAATATTATAAATAATTGCATGCATGTCTTTTCCACACCAGTCTCATAAGCCCTTTCGTCAGTACTCTCTCAGGATTTTTCTTTCCACATATGCTTTCTCCTTTGTTTCACAAGTTCATAAACAATAAGGCTGAAAGGAACATAAAGAAATAATTTGGTGTACCTTGTCCTAAAGTAATATCAAATACACCTAATCATTCTAAATGGATATTTGTCTGACATCCGTTGAAGAATTTCATACTCTCCAAGCAAAATATTCCAGTTCTTCAGTATTCTTATCTTAGAAATATTCTCCACATGCTTCCCTTTCTATAAGTCCATTGCGCTTACATAGAAGAAACATGTAGAAGCTGCTATATAATTTTTCTTCTCTATATTTAGGGATTTTTTATTGTGTCTCCTGTCTCCTCTCTAAACCAAGTCTTCTTCTCTCCTGCCAGTCTTTTAGAGTTCATCCAGTCTAGCCCCTGAAACAAGGAAGGCTCTCCTATAGATGTCATTTCTGTTTGTCTGATCAGTGTTGGTTTGTCCTCTTAATAATATAGATTTAATGATGAGTGTAGTCATAGTTGTCTAGTTCCTGGTTTATGTCCAGTCTTTCCCCAGTAATTTACCTTCTGACTAACCCAATATCCAATAAACACTTCCTAAACCTGTAATGGAGTATCTCTGCCCACATGCTTCTCAGTGTGCTTCACGTAAGGAGGTGCGAAGTCCCCTTATGGCCAAATAAGAAACACCAGCAGGTGCCAGTTGTTTTTAATGTAATTTATAGACACTTCTAAAGTGAATATAGCATTTTATCCAGGGTCCACTTTAGAAACAAGGCAGACTGTATTTTCCTCCCTCTCACAGCTCTACAACATCACACTGAGATAATTAAAGCAAAGTGAGCTTTATGTTTAGTGGTACAAAACCAATTTCAGTGCTTTTGAAAACACTCCACAAAGAGTTTTGCTGTAAATTATGATAATGCAAAAAGCGTGATAGTGATGTGTGACATATATTGTGCCTTTTTAGGATGATCTATGGAATTGACAGATGTCTTTGCCATTCTTCTCACATATGCAGCCATGAAACAGAGATGCTCACACAATATTTCAAGCATAGACACTGTTTTAGCACCTCCACTGCCTTTCTGGTAACTTGGGAAAATTAATAAGGTATAATGACAGGGACATAACACTGTCCTGCAGCAAGCAGTTGTAGGAAAATAAACTAAGCATTGTTAACATTGAGTCATCTACAGTAATAAACCATAAAATAATACAGGCTAGAGAGGGAAAAGACCTATTAAGTCATCTAATCCATCTCCTGCCAAGGCAGGCTTCTTTGCTGCCATATATTATTAAGTGCTTTGTCCAGTCTAGTTTTAAATTACTCAAGCAATTAGATTTTTGCTATTTCCCTTGGGAGACTACTCTACAATTCAGTTCAGAGGTATGTTTATTTATTCCTTGCTTTTTAAGTAAAATTTTCTTTGCTTACCTTCACTATCCTAAAAACTATTTTCTAAACTTTTTTTTTTTTAAATTTATTACTCTTGGAGCTGGAATGTAAAATGGGATATGGAGAGGACTTTGAATGAAACAATGACATGAAGTTCTCGTGGGAGAGTAAATTAAGAGAATGTGTTTTCTTTGTTTTGGTGGTTTTGTTTGTTTGTTGGAGGTTTTTTTGTTTGGCTTGGTTTGTTTTTTGGTTTTGGTTTTTTTTAATCTCACATCATATTTTTATACACTTCACGAACCAGAGCCAAATATAATTGCAGCACTTACACACTGTTGAATAACTTCTCCTCATCCTGCTGGTAACCATCCCATGACTTTAAGCACCTCGAGTGAGGGTGGGGGACATGACCTGGGGGACACGCCCCAGGAGCAGCAAGGAGGCAGGGAGGGGTGGTGGCCCAACACCCTGTCCAGAGAGCACCCTGCCCGTGGGCTGCCCTCGGCGGCGGCAGGGTTTGCAGAGCCACATGCATGGTGGTATGGGCTGGAACCAAACATGGGAAGAGGATGGGACCAGGCTCTTTTCAGTGATGCCCAACAGGCACAGACTGAAGCATAAGACATTCCATCTAAACATGAGGAGAAACTTTACTTTGAGGGTGCCAGAGCCCTGGAACAGGCTGCCCAGAGAGGTTGTGGAGTCTCCTTCTCTGGAGACATGCAAGACCTGCTTGGACACATTCCTGTGCGATCTGCTCTGGGTGAACCTGCTTTAGCAGGTGGGTTGGACTGGATGATCTCCAGAGGTCCCTTCCAACTCCAAACATTCTACGATTCTGTGATTCTGTGATGGCAGGGGTTTTTGAATCCCCAGGCTGCTAGAAAACATCAGGTCAGCTCAGGATAACCCTGCATGCTTCACAACCTCACTGGTCGCTGGGCGGGCTGTTGCAAGGGGAACGGTCAAGCACTAAATGTGCAGGGCAGTAGGAAACACAGGTAAATGATTACAAGGAATGATTACAAAGCATGTGTGTGGCATAAAAGGATAAATAGTAAATAAAAAATTTCTTAATCCCAGTTGTTCAGCTGCGCCTTGTGAAGTGTTTCAGCGAGCTCGTCCCCAGCCCTACACTCGGCTACACTTTACAAGAAGTTTTCAGGTAATGGGAGTTTAAAAATTAACCGGTGCACCCTGTGCTGTACGCTCAGGAGCCAGGGCCCTTTGAAGTGGGCAGGAAAATCCCCACCAATTTCAAAGGGCTGTGAAGCGGGCCCTGAGCACACGGAGACAGTAGTTAATTTTACGCTTGGACACAAAGATGCCCTGCAAGCGAGTGGCATGGCGGGGCCAGGAGACACCGAAGGGCCTTAGCCCCGCCGCCCCGCTGCCCGGGGGGTGGCAAGGGGCAGAGCCAGTGCACGGCCACTTTGTGTGAAACGGCAGCCAGCCGGTGTGGCGTCCATACCGCAGCCGTGCCTCTGGCAGGCACCGACCTCCTGTTAGCTAGATTAAGGCAATGCAGAAGGACACGATAAAACACAGTCTGCCCTTCTGCTGAGTACAAATGTCCAGTCTTGGGAAGAGCTGCGACCCCGAAGTAACCCTCTGGGAAGCCACCTTTGCTTGGCAATGGGAATGGAGTGGAAGGTAAGTTTAGTATGGGATAGCTGAAAATACTGTGAATACCGAGAAACACACTAAAGGGTAAAACATCCAGGGTCTTGGAGTAAAGAAGACATAATGTGGCAGCAGACTGCTGCTTCCCGTACAACTGCAAAAGAAAATGAAGGTCTTCTTTGAGCAATCATACAGAAAGTCTAGGGTTAGGTGGCAGCCAACAGCAGCGGCTCTTTTTTTTAGGTCTCCTTTTCCTATCTTCTGATGGAGAAGGGATGACCCCATGCTTGGTGGAACAAAAGTAAAAAATCTTGCTCCTGGGCATCTAGAAGGCACTGCAGAGAATGAATGCAGTTTCGCAGCCAGCACTGAGGCGCAGGCACAGCTCGGCATCACCTAACGTGGCTGTCAGCGTGCCTCGCTCTGCTGCCAGACCAGGTCCTGCCTCACTCAGCTGGGGACAAGCCAGGGTGTAGCTCCCAATTGCTGAGATACCCCAGTCTCCACTCTGTGCCTCTTGGGTAGCAGGGCAGCAAGGGCTTCTCCCACACCAGCCCTTTTGGGCTTCTCTCCCTATGTTGCTATGTCTCAGCCTCAGCCCCACGTCCTCGAAATGGCCTCACTACGGCTTGGTGGCACTGCCGAGATGCACAATGCCCGTTCCAAGGCACTGGTAAGGGACTAACCAAGGCCAGGGAGTAATGCCTGAGCATCACCCTATGGGTATCAGATTTGGACTCCATCTCCAGAGAGGATTCCCTGTGAACTCGTTCTTGTTCCCCTTGCATGGCTACCTCAGAGTCCAGGCACACTCATCTTGAGACTGAAGGCTTTTTGTAAGTCATTTTCTTCCATCATTAATTACCTTCAGTGTTTTAAGAAGGTAATTTGAATTGTGTTGTACCGTTGCTAGTGTCTGATTGTACTCCTTATAATTGTTTTAGAAGAAAAAAATGTAAAAAATAACAGCATATTACAAATAATAATTCATATAAAATATAAAGACACATGAAGTATTACACCAGATATCTTCAAAATATTGGTACGTGTTAGAAGTTTCCCATTTGTAAGAACCATGACTGTTTCCAAGGAACTCATTAATTTTTCCAATTTTTGTGAATGTGCTTGAGCACATAATCAAAATGGTGTGTTTTATTCAGACAATATCTTCTTCTTTTAACTGTATGAGCTCTATTTAGTGTTATCCATTGGGATCTACACAATTTGGTGTGAGATTCCACAAGGACAGCCACTATTTCTGGCACACCATGGGAACAGCTGCACTTAAGCAGTCCAGTTTGGGATCCAGACAAGTAAAATTCTCCTGAACAAGGCTTTGCTCACTCCAGCACCTGAGTTGAACACTAATAAGCACTTCATGCTGTTTTATTATAACTCTAGTATTACTTGCTTCCTTGGCAACTTTATTTTAACTCTTTATGTGAAAAACATGCAGAGTAGTATGAACTGCTGGAAAAAATTACTTGGCAAACTAACAGCACTGGAAGTAAGAACTATATAGGAAGCACACACATGACATATAAAAATTTCTATCATTAACAAAAACATTCAAAGTAGTCTCTTAAAACAGTTTGAGAAGAGCTGACCTGGAGGAGGAGGATGAACCACAGCAGTGCCTTCTAGCCTCGGTCTCTCTACGAGGCACACAAGCTGACAGCAGAACAATGTTCAACTAACTGACAGTTCAGTGGTTAATGGGTCTCAGCAAAATGAGTAGAATACTTTGTGAAAGCTGTTTATTTCTACTTAATCATTAAAGCTCTCTACTCAAATAAGTTCTGCTCTTTTCAAATATGTTTAGCCATTTCATTATAAGAATTACATGAAATATATTCCCGGATTGGTTAGTGACTCTATATTGCTGCCATCCATAACTTGGTCTGTTTTTTAAATATGTAAAGTAGGCACCCCTTAGATGATATAAAAGACATTTTCAGCTACCAGTTGAAAAAAAAGGTAATATTTGAGGTAATCTATTAAAAAAAAAAAAAAGAGAGAGAGAGAAAACTTTTATTCCCAAATAGTGAAGATGTTCACAACTATGTCTTTTACAGTTGGATGAATATTTACAGTTGTTGTCATTAGACTTAATTACCAGTGTCATCCTTACAACTCTGTGTGACACCTTTGTAGCAGCTTATTTCCTATGCTATACAAATCTGGGAAGTAGCCACTGATTTTTGATGGCGGCCTGTACTTAAGTTAGGCTATCAATTGAATAAAAGTGTCTTAATTGTTGTCATTCATTATGTTAATGTTAGGACTACGAAGACTGAAAATACAATTTTATTTGAATTTGATGTCTAATTCTTCAATCTAAGAATTTTCTTAGACTCCTTATGGATACACTGCCCTAGTAAGATGGACCAACATGCAGACTTCAGCCAGCTCCTGTGTAAAACGGAGGCCACTTGCACTCTCCTCGACTTCTTTGGGAACAAAAGTGAGGAAAACAACTGTTCACCCTCAACTAGAGTCTGCCATGACACTGAGTAACAGCTTGCTCCCGGCACAGATAGTGCTTTTTTTGTGGAGTAACATTTAACATATTACAAAACCCAGCTCTGAGACTGAAGCAGGTGAAGGTGCGCAAAATGACTCGGCCCATTAATTCTCAGTGTCACTGCACATCACTACATACTCTTTGGGACCAAAGGGTAATATCTAAAGAAGTATCTCCCAGCAGTTCTAATGCAGTAATGGGTGGTGTCACATGCTTCATAAAGCTCTGTAGCTTGCAACACTGCCCCTGAGCTAAATTAGCCATACTTCTTAGCACGGCTAATCAACCGAAGCAGAGTCCACCCTCACACAATACTGCCTTGGGTCCTAAAGCCGACTGGTTTGCTGCTGGCTTGAGGGTGTCCAACAGCCATGCTCCATTATATAGTTTGCATGGACCTGTATTTGGAAGTTTTCAAATGTTGTGAATATTTCAATCTGATGCCAGTGTGACTCAGCTGGCGGGTTGAGATATGAAGTTGGGAGACTCCTGTCAGGCCAGGGGCAGTCATAAGCTGGGATACCAGATGAAGGCAAAATATTTGCAATGCTACATCCAGTCACAAAAGAAATAATGTTTTTCTGCAAATAGATTTCTGGTCAAGTGTCTTTGCAGAGAGTAAAACAACTAACTCACACGTATTGGCCAATCCCTCTCTCTCACCCAGCATTGCTGTGATACCAGGGGTCTTCCTATGAGGGTTATGGGACGATGAGAACTGCTGTCTGAGCAGAAGTGCCTGGCCACCAGGTGGAACTGAGTGCCACCTTAAGACTGACACATTTCTTTCCCTTTGCCCTCTCATGTGGGGGAACTGTCCCAGGGCATCCAGAAGAAATGCTCTAGGCAATACAAACCCAGTCCAGTGGCTTCCTTGTGTACTCCGAGGCCAACCTCATCTGCTAAGTTACACATGTGCAAGAATACAGTTAAAGAAAACATACCTACTTTGCCCCGGAAGAGAGATGCAAATATTTTTAAACAGAAAACATGAGCTGGTAGATTCTGCTAAAGAAAAGGGATTTTCAGTAACAGGAAAATTTCCAATTAAATATAATTCCAGCCTCCTTTATGTATTAAAGAGCATGTTCAGTGATTTTACAGGGATGATCTATGTTCTAAAATATCTTGGTCTCCTTTAGCCTCCATTGTAGTTAAATTTGAAACATCAGATATTGTTATAGCAACAGTTTGCTTTCAGAAAAACAAAATTTGTCAGGGAATATTTTACTTCCCTAAAGAATTAAGGAGTTGGTAAAGACTAAACCAGAAATGTCTGAAATCACAGGTTAGGGAATATAGAAGGATGATGTACTTACAAACCTCTTATTACAGAGTGTTGCCAACTTTCACAATTATTTAATATCTGAAAGCCTCAACACTTGACATACTTTCATTTGATTTTTTTAAATTTTAAAATAAAGTCAGAAAGCATTTTAAAGGTAAAATAAATAGATGACCTTTTGTAATGAAATTTGCCATTTATAGGGAAATACTTGCCCACTTAAACTACCTGAACAAGAAGCTTGGAAGTACTAGTATGCAACGATGACTACTAAATAAAGGATACGTGTAACATAAATGTGTTTGAGAAACTGAGGGACTCACTAAAGTTGATAGATGATATGACAGAAACTGTAATAATGAATTCCAGTGATATATACAAGAACAGACAACTTGAAACGTAATTCATGCATAGAAAAAGTTTTACATATTACTTATGGAAGGCTAGTGGGTGTCATGTGCATAAAAAGCATACCACAGAGTTGAGTACCTCAGCCTCATGCAGGGAAGGAATCAGGTAAAGTAGCTCAGGACACTGATGCACAATTAACACTGTTAAATGATTGAATGACACTGAGAAAGCATATGCTATCATCTGTAGAAAACTAGTTCAACTGAGAACTGAAAATCAAAATGGTGTACGGCCCTGACAGGGCATACTTCATATCACTTGTCTAATGTGCCATACAGCACCAATTTTCTATCAGTTTTATGTTCAATTTACAATCCAGACATTCGTAATTGATAAAACAACCTCTGTATCCACAGGTTACAGGGACAGTCCTGTGCATTGTTAGGGGGAAAAGGGAGCAAAGTTTGAGTTATTTCCGGGACTCTTTATAACAGAGCACAATCAGCGGCCGATGTCTTATTTAGTCAGACTGCCTGGTGTTTAAAAGACAGATAAAACAAAACAAACCCCCTCTGATGGAAAAATGGTTGCAAACAAGAGCTGTACCATGACACGGGGCTATATACGAGCTGTGGAGTCACAGGCATCTTCTTCATGTCCCAAAAGCGCGTGGGAGACAAAGCACAGAGCTGATGCAGCTGCTGAAGTCTGCGAGGCAGAGCAGCCACTGTGGGCTGAGATGGCAGGTGGGACAACCAGAAGAACAGATGTACCAACGACAGGAACACAGGTATCTTTGGGGAGACCTGCTGATCAGACAACAGTTCTGAATTGCCCTGCTTGAAACAGAGACTAATTGAATGCAAATTGTCTATTTGAATTCAAAATTTTTCTTACATAAACACTGCTGATTAATTTCATTAGTGTTGGCTTGGAACAGGAAAAAAGTGAGTAACTGAGCTTTCTTGGGACGCAACTGTTTTGTTAAATAGGGCTGATAACAGATTGGTCATCGGTTCCCACTCAGGTACTGAGTGAAGCAAACCTCTGCCTTCTGTTTTCCAAGAAAACAGAGACAGACTGCCACCTACTCCAACATCTACCAAGAAACCAAAACAATCAACAAAACCCAGTATCTTTGAATCTCTTTAAGTTTCAGGTATTGGAGTGCTTTATGCAGAAGCCAAACAGAAATATTTATTTCAATCCTATACACACTTCTGACCTCTCAGAATACCCCTAGAAACTGATATCGAGCTTGTTTCCTGCAGAGCAAGCTAGACTGTCAGAAGAATCATCTTTTGGATACCCTCAGTATTACAGCAGGGAGTTGCCTTGGGAACTTAAATTCAAAAGCAGAGAGAAAAATTCTTAAATGTTACTGAAGACCTGTAGGAAATATTAGCAGACTTTTAGCTGACTTCACTATGTATTTAACACTAACTTATTTGTCCCTTAACTGTACTAAATCTTTTAATAGCACTTTTTCAGGATTGGAGCAGTCCAGGAAAATTCCAGACTTCGCTTTGGTTTCTTAGCCAAGAAGAGAAACAATCTGCAAAGCAGAAGTATGTTAGCAGGCAAAACCTAAAGTATTTAGACACTAGGGAAGGTTGGATTGATTTTCTCAGAGAACAGGGCAAAGGACTCCTATGCAAAGGTGCCTCCGGCCAGCATTTGCCTGAAGATTATACTGGCTGTTTTCAGTTTTTAGGTTTACTCACTTTCTTCATTTGGGCACCATCCAAGAATGATGAAAAGACCATACTACATTTCTAGAGCACTTACAAGGAGAGGAAAATACTGAATAAGAACACAGTGAACTTGTTCTAGTTATGAATGAGGTAAAGTAATATAGACTCTTTTTTTTTGCTGAATTTTTAACTTTTTCAGAGAGTAGAGGGAGAGACCTACTACCATGTCACTCAATAATAAAATTATTTACTCAGAATTGTTCTTAAGAATCAAACCTTTTCTTCCTAGTCTTCACTTTCACAGTTGATTTTACATGAAAAGTGCTCCTCGGGCATAGTTAGTCTTGTAATGACACAAGTAGAATCCTTTACAAAGATAGGTGTATTTATTACATATAATGGCTCCAATCAACTAGATTGTATTTTGCCTTCTGAGTCTGCAGACATCTCAAAACAATTCCTCTGAAAAATGTACCTGTACAAATAAGATCATCACATGAGAAACGGTGAGTTGAAGCTTTTGTTGATGTTATTATCTCAGGCTCTCAAAATTTACCAAAGCATTTCCATTACATCAGTTTTCAACACTGATGCAAGAATCGGTCAGGAAATATAATATTTGAATTTAAATTAATTGGCTACAAAAACATTCAGGCATCCCTATTTACTTTTGTATTCTTTTCCTTATTTCATGCCTTTAAAAATGTGTGTGTAACAAATATATATTGACATGTGCATGTATTTTGAGAATTTATATCGAAATCTTGGAGAATCTAGTGTCTTTGATAAAGACTTTGGGTACAGTTTACCCCAGTATGTATAAGCATTGTGAACAATCTTGGTTTAGTTGCATTTATAAATTGGATAGTGGCTTTGTTTTGGATTACATGCATTCTGCGGTTTGCTGACATAACAATGTAGTCTCTAACTTCAAAATCAAGTCCAGAAAAAATAGATCATTTTAAGCCACATGCTCCAGGCTGTCAAACAGCCTCCAAATGGCTATTGACTGTATCTTCTAGTAAGGCCAGGGGACAGTCTTTTCATAATCTGAGTCATGCTGGAGTTTTATGTTTTTGGGAAAAGTATTCCTAGCTTTCAGAACAAAATGCATCTTTAAACTTTTTAACAATACAGCATATGTAAACCAGATGTCTTTCTGCAAGCTCTCCCCTTCTGTTTCATTCTTTTCTTCTGTGTTTCTTTTCATAAGTTATATATCACTCCTTTATGTTATCTATAGCAAAAGATCTGGACAATAAAACTTTGGTATTTAGTTATCTAAATTCCTCCTCTTTCTGGTTTTGACTACATTCTTTTCTCCGCTGGAAAAGCTAGAGATGAGTGGATCTCCAAAGCCATGCAACATTTATTTTTCCTCCATTGTCCTCACATTTTAAGATGTGTAATCAATTAGTGGAGGAAGCTGTAGCAGTCAGAATAACAGGTGAGGTCCATCTACCCATGGTGGCAGCAAAGGAAGGTGTGGGGTGGAAGCAGCAGGACGTTGCCAAATAACCCGTCAGCGTGTGGGCACAGAGCCAGGCTGAGGCACAGCAGGGATTGGAGCCTTCCACAACGTGACGTGGGATCTGCCGAGCTGGGATGGACAGTGAAAGAAGGGAGATGAAGCAGGTGGCTTCGCTCTAGGAAGAAGTGAAGGGATGGTAATAGCAGGGAATAGATCTCACTGGAAATGTGTGGGGCTTTTCTTGGGTTTTGTCTTTAATTTTAATTAAGCTGTTCTACCAAAACACCTCCTGCACAGCCCTGGGAAGCAGAGACTAGTTTGTCTGAATCAACAGTGAATATCTTGACCAAGTTATTTGTTGGAGACTCAGACCAGTTTCACTCAGCTCAAGCTTCATGAGTATGAAAATTTTTCGAAACCTCTTTATCTTCTGACACATCCCTTTTCCATCTCACATCCTTCTGGACTTCTTCACTCTATCAGATACTTCCTCTCCTGTCTGAACTGCCCTTTTATCTTTCATTTCACTTTTCTCCTGACTTTTTCTCCTGACAGTCTTCTGACTTATCTGGCCTTCATTCACAAATCTCAGATCATTTTTGTAGAAGACACTGTAATGTAAATAACTTGGAAGATGTGAGAGAAGAAAAATTAAGACAGAAGTATGGAAAGAGAGCTGTCAGCATCTTCTACTAATTCTCTTGTTGCAGCAACTATGACAGGAGGATGCAGTGGGATGTTTTGTCTGGTGGTTTGGTAGGAATTCAAACAAGATTTTTATCATAATGGTCTCCTCTGACCTAGAATCTATGCAGTCCTGGATCTTCTCTGGATTCTGTTTTCCACATAGAGATACCCCGAGTTCTTGCTTTTTTTCCTCTTTCTGTCTGCTGCTGTTCAAAGAGTGGGTTTACCCTCTCTTCTTTTTGAAATATTGCAGGATTTCCATAGTACTAGTCTGATTGACAAGTGTTTTTTTCATTTGCAATGACAGCCCTAAAGATTTAACATTCCTGGTTTAATTTCAAACCCACAACATTAAATTAGCTTTGATATTAGCCAGGGAGAGTCTGCCCAGCCAACTGTAAGTACATGTAAAAGGCTTACGCTTATTCCATTACAGCACACATTGGTTATTACATTAAATCCTTAATAAAGTTACATTAAAAGGTTTGTAATAGTGAGACAGAAACTTCCAACGAGGGGGAAATATTGAGTAAGTATCTCTGCTGTGTCTTTAATTCCTTTTGTCTAGACATCACAACAGCCATTAGGCTTATCCTGCCAAGGTTAATAAAGTCTCTTGAGGATACATGGTAAATTAACAAATATAGCAATAAAAGTAATGGGATGAGAACTGCCTAACTATAATAATAGCACAGCATTGATTAATGACATATACAGGCACACACAGGCACATAGATGCACACACATAACTTCTGAGCCAAATCTGCAACTCACCTCATACCGTGGCAAGCCTGTTTTTTCCATGTAAACTTGTACATGCACAGCTCTTCCTGGCGGATGGATCTGATGCTTAGGCCATTATAATGTCTGTATATGAGAATAACAAAGTGTACGCATAATGCCAGATCCATGCATATGCATAAAGGCACCTGCACATGCCACCACAGCCACCGTCCTCTGAGGTGAGTGAGACCAGGCACCTTCTAACTCTCAGTAGCCACTGGCATGGTGGTGCCTCCTGTTTCTCCTTTTGTGTACTGTCTGACCTGTGGCTGAACTCCAATGGCCCGCTGATCCCAGATGCTGTCCTTGCAGATGGAACTGAGGCCACTCAGGAAGTGCTGTCTTCTCTGTGAGGGTGGCAATGATGTGGCAGGACACCCACATGAATTTGTGAGTGTTTTGTGAACACAGGGCACTAACAGCTCTGGTGGGGCTGCCCAGAGCCCCCTCCACAGGAGCTCCTGCGAGCAGACAAAAAGCAGAGAGTCTCTGAATCCTCCAGTGCTGGGTGGGTGCAACTGCACCACTGTAGACTGAAATTTTTCCAGTTACAAGGAAGACAGAGGCTCCCTCTTCACAAGAAGCCACATGGAGAAGACAAGGGGCAATGAATATGAGTTGTACTGGGAGAGGTTTCGTCTTGATATAAGAAAGAACAATCAAACACTGGAACAACCTCCCCAGGGAAATGGTGGAATCCCCATCACTGGGGGTTTTCAAGATGTGATTAGACAGGGTGCTAGATAATCTCATGTAGGCTCCCTTTCCAATGAAAGGTGGTGTCAGATGGTCTTTCAAGGTCTCTTCCAGCCTGGGCTGTGCCGTGGTTCTGTGATTCGGCTGAAAATCTGCTTGGGTTCTCCTGACACTTCCAGGAGGTCCATGAGTTTCACAGCTAGAAAGTTTTTCACTATCAACTTTAACTACGACACTCTTCTAATGTACTGAGAGAAGAGAAACAAAGTTCTTTCACAGTTGTGCAATGGACAAAACTGTAATCACAATTTTTAGCAGTCACTATAAATCTTGGAGGGATTGAACAAAAAAGGCCAAACTTGCCTCTAGAGAGATCTTTCCCTTTGTTCTTTATTGATCCCACTGAACTAAACAATCTGAGGGAAGAGAAAATAATAATCTCTTCCTGATATACAAATCTCCTTCTTTCCATATGAATCCTTTCTAAGGAACCTCCTTTTCTCCCAAGCTCCGTCTCCTTTGGCATAAAGCAGAAAACAACTCAGCATCCTTGCAGCAACCTGAACCACAGTTTACACCCATCTCATTGTCACTGGATTGCATCTGCAGAGCTAAACATTAATGAGTTTTAAACCGAATAAGGGACTTTTAAAACTTTTTTCCATTTAAAACAAGAAATATCCACCTTTTAATAAACTGCATCACACACTATGTCTTCATTGAAATCGTTAATAAGCTAAAAAATGAAAGCAATAATGAAGATAGTTATGACTTTTTTTTTTTTTTTTTGGTGAGTTTTCAGGGAGTTTATACCTCTCTTTTAAAACACTGCAATGTGACATTTATCATATCTTATTTTCCAAACAGCTCCATTGAATGCTAGATTACAGCTGATTTCAGGTCATAAAGGTATTGTAGTGATTTCATCACTAGATGAACACTATTCACACCAAAAGGTTCGATTCTCACTTCACGCCCCTCTCCAAAAGACAGTGGAGTTTTGCCAAGTTTAACTGTGGTTCAACTTGTCATTAGTGAGATAAACTCCAGATTTGCTTGAAATAATGGCTATAGATTACAGTCTTTAGAGCTGCAAAAATTTGCAAGATGTTTGAAACAGTTTCTCAGAAAGAGACACAGATGGTCTTAGGATGATATTACATGTTTACTGGAATGGTTGAGTCTCCGTTTAAAAGAGAACAAAACAAAGAAGCTTTAAAGTTTTAAGCGTGGACACTGTCATTAAACTACTCTGACTGGTCTTGAAAGAGTTCATGATTTTTTTCTGTTTGTTGGTCACCGTCGCTACAGCAACTAACTGGTTCTACATGAAGTTAGGTGCAAGCCAGCAGGGCTGTAATGGAATACATTCCTTAGCGTGAGTCAATGCCTGTGCTGAAGAGGAAGCACACTGTTTTGGAAATAGGCTCTAAAATTGTGTGTTCTGCTCAGAGGCTGGAAATAAGAAATTGTCTGGAATCAGATTTCTCCCTCCTCTGTGTATTTTTAATTATAAGTACTTTAGTTACGCCTTGAGATGGATCCGGAGTCCTGCTCTTCCAATGTGACTGAGCGATGGCAAGGAGGGAGCTGGAGCTGAGGTTGTTTTGTGCCCGGCAGAACAGAGAGAGAGATCTCTATCGGTCACAGCGTAGGCTGCCAATGCTTTCCTGTAAGAGCAGCCTTCGGTGCTGTGGTTTTCACACTGTATCACACACACACCTGGGGTTTTGATGACTGCTTCTGAAAGGTCTTCAAAATGCAACTATAAAACCCAAGCCAACTGGTATTACGATTTAAATTCACTATCCAGGGATCTGTATTTCTCTTGGAAAAATATGAAAGGTCAACAACTCCAAAGAAGCTGAAATTCACAGATATACACAATGGGATGATACCTACTGTGTAAAGTGAGTCTCACTCTGCCTTCATAAAACCAGCATCAGTCTGGGGAAATTCTGATCGCACCAGGAATTACACGGGTGTAGATGTAGAAGGCTGAAACTTTTCCCTGGACAAACTGCTTCAGCTCATGTTGTATGAAACCTTTAGACATTGATTAGTAAAGAATCAAATACGTTTTGTCATGCCATTTTGAAGAGAGACTTATGGCTCAGTTCTAAGTCAGTATAAAGGCAAATTTGAGGAACAGCAAAATCAAGTTGTATCCCAAACAGCAATTCACAGTAACGATTAAAGTTAAGTAAATTATTAACACAGTGCTTTTAATAAGATACATTTGAGGTTACCAGTCTGTGGAAGGAGTTACATGAATTTTAGATTTCTATTTTAAAGCAACATTGCATTACCCAAGTTTATAAATCATCAACCAGATGAAATCTTAGGATAGATTATTTTTGCACCAATATAATTCTCTATGCAGTCAGAGATACTTTGGACAGGGTTTTTTTTTCTGAAAATAGATTAAGAGCTCACTTTGCATTGCAAATATTATGTCATCTGCTTTAAAAAATAAATCTACAACTCCAGCCACAGGCTGGTAACCTCAAATGTAACATTGTCACATATGTCTTAAGAAATCCAACACCTTAATAATACTCAGAATGTTAATAACGAATTTGTCTTGGAATTGCTGTTTGGAATATGATTTAATGTTACTTTCTCCAAAACTTTCCTTTAAGACATTTATTTATAAAATTGAGCCATAATTTCCTCAAAATTAAAACAGATGACAAATTATGTTTGGTCCGTTAACAGTCAAACTTAGGGAAGGCTTAACGGAGGCTTACGTGAGATATCAGAGTGAGAAATAAATTGGTCAGTAAATATATTATTTTTGTACTCAGTTTAAAGTAACTGATTGATCTCATTTTCTGACCCCCAAAATTATATTTTCACATATGACTCTATAAAACTTGACAGCTGTGAAGCTTATTTTTCCCTACCACTAATGGGCAAATTGCAACCACAGTAATCTCAATATTTTCAAGCGGAATTGCAGAGGCCACCCTAACAAACTATGATTCATTGACAGTGCCGGGTAGAACACTTCGTCAGAAAATGAAATTAAATAACAACTTTGGCTTCTCTTTTGCAACATGTGGAAATAATACATAAGGCTAAAGAGAAGAAAATAACTTGCAATTTGCCTCTATCACTTTGATAAATATTAATGATCTGCAAGAATGTCCACAGGAATAGCAGAGTTTGGCCAATAAAATGTCATAGATTGTACAGTTATTACACCACCAGCCTGATTTCCTGCATAATGTCATCCATAGAATGGCATCCAGCAACTCATATATTGAGTCTAGTAACTTGTGCTCAGCTCTGGAAAGCATTTTAGGCAATTTCAGTTTGAGGATGGAGAACCCCATGCTACTCTTGGTAATTTATTTGGGTGTCATCATCATAACTATCAAACACATGTGCTTTTTTCTAGTGGAATAATGTATCTCAAATTTTCTGGCCATTGGTTCTTAAGTTTTTCCCTACTATACTGTCCATAGTAAAAGTATCAAGCATGATATTTTATGTATGAAATGCTTATTTTGCGTATATAAACAGGTTGTGCTCTTTATCACTGTAAAGCATTATAACTGTTTTGAGTTGTTTTCACTTTCCTCTCTTTCTTCATAGAGGTTTCAGAACAGTACACAATATTTCAGTATCAGCACTATAAACAAAGATAAAATCATTTTACTGATTCTTCACACTACTTCCCAGTGAGGGTGGTGAGACACTGGCCCAGGTTGCCCAGAGAGGTGGTGGATGCCCCATCCCTGGAGACACTCCAGGCCAGGCTGGACGGGGCTCTGAGCAACCTGACGTAGTTGCAGATGTCCCTGCTCATTGCAGGGGGTTGGGCTAGGTGACCTCTGACGGTCCCTTCCAACCCAAACTATTCTGTGATTCTATGATTTTATACGAGCATGGATTATAAAAAGTATTTCCTAATACTTATCTGTGTTTCCACAGTGATGAGTGCAACATTTCCCAAGCTGTTGAGGCTGCTGCCCCAAAGTGCAAAATTTGCTAGAGTAACAATTTTGTAACAGAACATTAACTGTACTTCTGAATCTCAACATCAGTTTCCCAAATCTGGTTACTTTTAGGAAGTGGTTAAGAGGTCTGGACTCAAAGATTTTGACAAACTACCAAATACTAGATATTCTCACTGTTCTGCTCAAAGTAACCTGAGGTGATGCTCAAGCCTATTCTGTACCACTTTCTTAATTTTCTCTTAGAAAAGGCAGGCTGTTCCCTGTTCAAAAGGAGAGTTGGCTATTCTGTATATCAGCTGTGTCCTCAACAGGAACACTAAATCATAACTAGATGTGAGCTTTCCAGTTGTACATAACTTGTTTTTTCAGATAAGAAGGCCAAAGGTCAGGAGAACATCATCTTGTGCTAATTCACATATGCAGAAGAAATAGAACTTCTTGTAGGTGTTGATGAAAATCATCCTGTTGCAAATTAGACCATATGGCACTTGAAAGCTCCCTCCAAGCCAATTTGTAAATTACACAATGAGGGGGCCTGAACCAATTTAGGATTTTCTTTCATCCTGCCTCCCTCCTTCCTCACAACTCTGCAATCACTAAACATATGCTTGATTTTACTGAAATGAGTAGACCCATAATCACATCTGCTTTCCTCAATGTTAAGTTAAGCCTATGCAAAAGTATTTGCAGGATTGGGGCTAATTTGGCTGGCAAGATAGAAAACTTCACTCTGATTTCCATTATACTTGTTACCTGCCAGAGGCTAGAAATGCAAAGAGTTTTAGAAATGGTGTAATCCTCTATTAAAAAAATTCTGGTAGCTTAGCTGTGTCAGATTGGAAAGCTATGAATCAGGCGTATCCTTCTCTCTTGCTTACTGGTTCTCCGTGACTGGAATAACTTCATTTCACAAAGTACCAGCCTAAGGAAACAGGTCCAGATTTCGAAAAGGAGAGTTACTACAATGACTGTGATCTGATGTATTTATTTCAGAAAGGGAAACCTGCATGTTGTAAAATGTACTTCAAGAATCTCTCTACTGCAATGTGCAAAATAAAAGTTTGGAGGTAAACATAGACTTTTGCCTGTGACTACATGGAGAAGAGACTGTTTCAAAAGCAGTGTGCGTAAGTCCAAGGAGCCAACATTACCTTAGCTCAGCCTTCCCATAGATCCGTTTTCCATTGCTGGCTGAATACAAAGGATAGTTGCAGTGATACTTTTAATAATAATAAAGAACGAACAAGATTTCCATGTGTCTAGTGACTGAGCCAAACTCCTGTGCAAATTTCAGCCTATGTAGCACTTGGCAGGGTCAGAGCATGAAGAGATAGTAAAATTCCCCTTCTTTTTAGTGTGCTTAAAAAAAAATCCACTAGAGGTATCTGCGTTATTCCAGCACTGGCCACACCCAATTAAAAAAAATATCTGAAATCCATTGGGAGTGCAGTTAATGGGTTTTGCTTGTCGAACAGGAGCTATGAAAAACAAAATGAAAATGCTATTTCAGAAAATGCTGGATAAGGCAAAAGACGGGTATCACCGAATTCCTGGATTCTTTTTCTGGTTCTGTTTCTCCTTAAATGAAAAAAAAGTTAAATGACAGCAAAATCTGTATTATCCTCTGATATTTTAATGAATACAAATGCACCAATGAAACCCACCTACTAACCTTTCTTTACTCTGAACTTTCATCTAATCCTAGATGCATATGGAGCATGCATTGCTTTGTGCTTGTGATACTGAAGTTAAGGTATTTGTTTCCATGGTTGAGAGGGTCTTTTTAACATTTTCTGGTTTATTCCACTTAGTACAAGCTAATGTTTAACTCCTGTCTTTCATTTCTATCATGATCATGTTACGTGTAATTCTTCCCACCTAAATATGGCCGTTTCAAATTAAGTACTTATTCTAAGCCAGTCTCTTCTATTTATTTTACTGGTGATATTTTAGGGCAAGGTGAACCATTCTGTGGGGTTGTTTACCTCTCTTCAGTGACCATAAAGTCTAAATAATGAGCTCAAACAGCATGTCTCACTTCCACTTACATGAAACAATGCAAGATGACTCCACCATTTTTCAGGTAAAACTGTGAATCCTTTCATTTGGCCTTATGGTTCTGATTTCCCATTTGCATGATTTTGTTTCTAATCTTAAACTGTTGTCCATAAGTAATTTGTATTTATTTTATATTTCACTCCCACTAAAATACTATGTCTAGTACAAACTCTTCTATGAAGTTGCAGGCTTTTACTGTCCACAGTGGATGGCTATTTTCACAGAATGACCCCCAAGAAAAAAATGTTACCATCGCTGTTGACCTTTTGTCCTTGGAGGTGTTGTCCAATTTCATGCACTCTCTCTACTCTTCTGTCTGCCAATGCAACATCTTCGTGTACATACTTATTTTGAGGCACATTTTGTATGTGTTCCTAATACTGGCATTCTTTCTGTTTGGCAGACAGGCATTTATTGGAAACCTGTTCTCTCTGTGCCTTCGTTTTGACCTTATGGTCTGTGTGGATGGGACCCTGATCTTGCCTTTTTCTGGTTTTGTGTGCACTGGATTCCTGTCCAAGAAAGCTTGCCTACGAAAGGTGGAAACTTCTCGTTATTTAATTAAGAACATAAGTAATGCCACCTTCAAACTTCATTTCTCAGAGGGAGATCTATACTGTTTGAGCACCATTTTATGTACCCGCACATTCACACACAAATAAAGCACAGCTGCTAAGCAAAAATTGACAAGCTACCTCAAATTAGTGAGATACAAACCACGTTACCACATCTGAATTTCTTCTGGCATGCAGAGTACTTGATTTAACTCTAGCTGAGTATGTCTATATGATGCTGCTTTTCCACAACAGATCTTTTTAAAAAATCTATTCAAAACATGGATTTTTCTAAATTATTCCTAATGGATCTCTTTTTGAGGGAGCAAAATAAATCAAGACATGCCAGCATTAGCTGCATACAATTTCACAAGACTATACCCACCAGTGAAAGTCAAAAAGCATTTCCCTGACAAGTTTGACAGTTGTGAAACTGCTAAGAGAAAGAACATCTAAAAGGCAGTAATCTCAAAATCAATTTTCATTATGATCTGAGTTTGTTGAAATATATAGATTTGGGTCTGCTGCTTTTACTCACCCAAGTGACCACCTCTTATAAGAATAGTCAAATTAGTATAATTACATCCTTAATTGCAAAGGCACTGTTTGCACATGGACTACTACACAAGTATGAGTTTCTGAAACAAGTATGGCTACCTTTCTATTGATCTTAGTGACAACAAATCTCAGTTGGACAACATCAAATGTTCAAACCCATTAAGAACCTAGTCAACTGGCTGCCTAGAGATATTTCAGGAAGCCTTCAGGGCAGGCAGACAGACCCAAAGCTTTTCTTGCATACACCGGTAACAATGTAAGTTTGTACACACAAGAAGAGGACTCTAGCCTTTGTTTTCAGAATTAATGTCCTTGTAACAAAGGCTCGAAAAGTATTGTCAGAAACTCTCATTTTGAGGTCCTTGTGTTTGGATTTCTCATAGACTCTTTTTATTCTTAGATTGGTCATCTGGTATAACAAGGAGTTACAATTAACCGCGAATTCCCTGATGCTGAATGATAGTTTTCGTAACAAAAAATCTCTCCTCCGTAAGCACTCATTTGCTCAGTTACAGCAGTTTTCCAGCTACGGAAGGAATAATGGCCTTGCAAAATCGAGGTCCGGTAAGAAATAATGCCAGAGAGTAACAGCCTGGATCAGACAAGGCAGCTGGCAGCCTGTGGGGTGATTTTGCTCAGCCTCTAACAGTTCAGACTTCTCCTACCAAGACTGCACATGCTTGGCCCTTCTTTGATGAGCAATAATCCCGTCTAAGTGAGTTGAGAGAGCAGCACAAATGGACAGCAGATGTGCCCAAGACTGGCATCTGTCCCACTAAACTGTTAAGTAACCCTGATCTAAGCAGTTACGAGCCTCAGAGCCTGACAGTGTCTCACCCCGGTTTTCATGGGGCTGATACTCCATTAAAAAAAGGAAAAAGAATGTGGTCTTTAATATAAAACGCAACAGTTATAGACTCGAGTGCTTGTTTCAGTGTCATCGTGGGGCTTACATTAATCCTTGCATGCTAACAAGAAAATTAATTACACTTATGAGGGCAGGATGGCATCTTTAGTGTCAAAGATTTCGGCTGACCCAAGGCATACTGTTCCCTGCAATATGTTTTGGTCTTCCTAGTGATACATCTTTTGCTGGCATAGGCAATCTGCAACAGAGACATAGCTGAAATGAAGAAGTTATTCCTATCTGCTGTCCAGGAAAAGTGAATCCAGAGGCAAATTGTTGAGTATTTTATTCCATTCCCTTCCTGGAATAATTTATGCTCTTGAACATTCTTTAACGTAGAGCTAAAAAGCAAGCTTCGGACTAAATGAGTCTTTATAAATATTGCAGTTATAGGTAGGCCAAATGAAGATGCTAATTACTAAAATCAGCACCAGATTAAAGCAAACCAGAAGGAAAATCAGTTGAATACAACACCCTGAAGCACCATCATTTTATATTTCCATCTCTGTCCTTTCTTCTGCTGTACAAGCGGAAATAAGTGTGCAGGACAAATGAGGGAGCTCTTCAGCTGACTGAATGCACGTGTTCAAAAAGTTTGGAAAAATAACAGAAAAATTCACACTAGCTCAGATTTCCTTTGCTTCTGTTTTCTGATCTGCTCTTTGAGCTAAACTTCTCCTAGAAGAGCTATAAAAAAATCCACACTGGAAATCTACAACTTTTACACTGCTCTGGGTCAGCCAGCTGGATCACTTGCCTCACACACTTTTCCAGCCATTGAGAAATGTTCTCTCAGAAATTCTGTCTGTCTGTCTTTCCTTACTGGCTTTTCAAGTGGGTGGTGGCCACACTATCATGACCCCATATACCAAATTTGTACAGTAGTCTCGTCTTCCTCCATTTCATCAGCCTACCCAAGTGAAAAATAAGAAAAAAATGCCATTCTAATATTGTGCCCCCCTTGGTTTCATTGCTGCTTATCCCTCACACATAGTTATGATTACCATCGCTGAGTTTTCCCCATTAGAACTCTCTCAGCATGAACGTTAGTATTGGAAATTGATGTGTGGTCATGTGTTCTGAAATGGGCTTACCCGACTCTTTTTTCCAACATAAATCTTCAGATTCTTTAAAGCATTGATTGAGCTGAATATCTGAGTAGCAGACTATATGTTGCAATTAGAATGGCTTAAAATGTTTTTATGAGTTGAATCCTAGAGAAAAAAAATATAAAATGCATCTAAAAAATAAGCAAGTTTTATCTATCCAGCCACCCTGCAAATCTTAAAAATGTATATTCTAGTCTTTGTGGAAACAAGATGCTCGGTCTGCTTGTCTACCCCCACTGAAAAATTGATGAAAAAATAACAGGAAAAAAATGAACCCATTTCACGGGAGGCTAAAACAAATTGCTCTGAGCCTTGCTGAAAATTGCTGTCATGCTGCTGTAGAAAAATAGAACACATGAATTTTCCTTGCCCGTACCCACTCCATCCAACTCACATGGTTCTTTTCCTCACCAAAATGTACTTGCTTCAGGTAAATGGCCATCAGAATTTTAAAAGTTTGGTTTATTTGGCTAATTTGTAAATCAAAATAGTTGACTAACTTGAAGTATTAACTTTGAGAAAAAAATAGCCACCTGCAAAACAAAGTGAAACATTCCAACAAATGTAATTTAGAACAAGTGAGTGACTATCGAGGTTTCTAATGGGAAAGAAAATTTGCTGTCAGCTGCATTATATGGCACCAGCAAGAGAATACTGGAGTCTAGCTGGTGAAGGATCTGGGAGAACACTGTTTGTCATATGAAATAGGAGACAGATGCTTGAAGAAAAACTAGAGCAAAGGATTGCAGGACTGTATAGTAAAAGCATTCAAGGCATAACTGTTGGATAGAGTTTATGGGACTCGAAAGCAGTTGAAGTTAGTCAGACAAAAATAAATAAATTCTGCCTTGTTCGGCAGAGACTGTGAAATTAACACACACTTAGAAATAGCTTGTATTCAAACACAAACTCTTCTTCATGTTTACTCATTATTTAAGTACAGATGAAGTTAATCATGCACTTCCAAGCTCTGAATATAGGACACAAAATCTTAAAATCTTTTAATGATTTGCCTGGTTTATGTCAAAGTGCTATAGTCTTGTATGTTTGACTGCAAACACAAACATATCGATATATTTGAAAGCTAATACACAATGAGCTTTACTGAAAACACACAGAAATCAATAGGAAGCTTCTCATTGATTTTGATTGAGCCTAGAGAAGACTTAAAATCTGAAAAGCAGTATGGTAAATCTTGTTCTCATCAAGATGGTAGTTATACTTCGTAGCCTCCACTAGCTGCTTTCTGAAGAGACATTCCCCTCTTGTTCTCTTTCCCATGGCTTCATAGTGAATTACTGTTCAGCAAATATTTTTGCAAGCAAATTTGTTTGCAGCACACCTTGGCCCTTCAGACAAAGACTCCTAGGGTTTGTGGGCAAGGGGAACACATCAAGGAGATACATAACTGGAATAAAAAGCCAGCCTTGTGCAAGATCAACTAGAAACATGGGGGAAACTGGGATTTTCCTTGGACAGCTGACTGCCAGAGGCAACGAAATTATCATGGCCCTACTGCTTATTTTGCTGGTGCCAGGGCCCTGGAAAGTCTGCTGGTTGCTGCTGCTGGCAGAGAAGTCCATGGGGCAGCAGTGCTGCTCCGGCAGGGCATGGTGTCTGTGCTCCCCATCACCACCCAGGCCCCGGGAGCCACAAACCCAGCTCCATACAGCCCTCCTTACAGTTTTATAGCTCTTTCCACTCCTTTCTGCCCCTGGCACAGGGCACAGCTCCAAATTTTGTTTATCTGGATCAGACTCCCCAAAACTGGAGAGGCCTTGGGTTAGCGCTGCCTTCGGCCATTTGTTCAGGACTTGCCTAACTGATAGTAATGCAAGCACAAATCTAATATTCAAATGTAAACCAATAACATAGTCAAAATATTCTGAGTTTTTAGGCCAAAATTGTATGGAAGATCCCATTTAATGTTACCAAGTAAATAACACTTAGAAAAAACTGTGTAGCCATTGCCTTGTAATGTTCAGGACCAGGTGATACTGAATTCAGCTTTAACAAAGCTGTACTGCATTTTAAAAGTGAGGAACAAAGTAATAACATGGGGTTCATTCTACTCATGCAGGAAGTCACATGCAGATTACTGGAAGAGATTCCATGGTTTGGTGAAAGTTAGCCAAGTTCCCTTAACAAATTTTTGTATTTAAATGCTTTTCAACCATCCTCAATAAAAGTAAACACCTGAACAGAAAATTGTCAGACTGGAGGGACTGCTCTTCACATCCCTGAAAAACAGAAGACTGTTTCTTACTTAATTCATTCCCCACTCCCCAGTTTATTTGTATGCATTTAGAGCAGTCTTGGTTGCATAATTGAAGATAATTTTGAAGGCCCTTAATCATGGCAGAAGAAAAGAATTCCTGAAAGTGTGAGATTAGAGAGACAAGTTTTATTCCTGAGTCCTTCACAAAGGCGCAAGAGTGTATTTTAGTATCAAAGCTCCGGAAGCCAGATTAAAGAACATTCTTAATTATGTTATTTCTTTGATCTGCTTTCATAAGTGTAGTGTTCTCTCCTATAATTATTTGCAGGTTTTCTGCATGTGGATCCAGATGCACACATGCTAAAGCAAGTGGCACCATATCATCACAAAACTAGAGTAAGCAAGGGATGAATCAGAATCCACTAAGGGTTGTCAGAGACAACATGGCTTAGGGCAAAATGACTTCAGATCATACGAGTCTGGTATTGACTGGTCATGACGCACATCTCAGGGTGGGGCTTTTTTGTGATATATGGCCCTTAATGTACACCACAGGACTGGCTTGGATTTTGCAGAGGTTCAAAAAGCTTTGCAACAAGTACAGTTGTGTTTCTTTGGTGCGGGGAGTGCGGGGAGAAGGGTTGTATAAATTTGACTCCGCTCAAATTTATGAGCTTCATTAAAACCAGATAAACATCAAAATTATTGAAGGACAAATCTAAACTAGGCACTCCTTCCCCTGAGGGAGCCAGGGGACTGATTGGGTACTAAACATCCCCTTTTTGTGCTCAGGGAAAGGAAATAAACACCACAGCTACAACTGGGGAAGCGATAGCAAGCAGTCGCACCCTTTCCAGCGTAACCAGCTAATTTTCAGTTTGTTCCCTTAATATTATCCTAACATTACTTTCCCAAGTAACTGAGCAACCTCCAGTGCCTCACTGACAGAACAGTTTGAGTCACTGCTGGGACTTCGGTAGCTCTGGGTTCGCCACCGGCTGCAGGAGAAAGTGCAGAGACGTTTCCATCCCGGGGCTGCGCTGCCGCCTGATGGCACGTTTTCCACACAGCTCTCTTTTTATCCCCTAAGATTCCAAAAAGCCCACAATCAATGGTTAGTTAGTTATCTGGGATACCGCTGGCAACATAATTCTGATGAAGTCTTTCCTTGTCCCTGTACTATTCAATTTTCTTATTAGCAAGGGATAAGGGAACACAGAATCTCCCGTTTAATTCTGGGGAGACATAAAACAGAGGGGCAGAGGATGAGAACTCAGAGTTATTTGTAAAATTGGAAGAGTGGACTGAAAGCGAGGATGTAAATCAGTGTTTTCTACCTGGAAACCGAGAGCAGAACCCAACAAAGAAAAGTCAGGCAGGGAGCAACAGGGATGGCAACAATCCTGCAGGGAAGAATTTGGAATCGTAGTTGCTCACAAGTGAGTATTGTTCAAAAATATTCTGCCAGTGTGAAAAAGGCAGGCATTACATAGACCTGTATTGAAAGGAAAGTTATGTGTAAGGTGTTGTGAAACAGAACACAGCAGAATAGGGATGCCTATGTAAAAAGCATAAATTACAAACAGTTGGTTTCTTTAAAAATCTTTCTGTGTACACAGAGGTTTCACAAAATGTTTGTTTAGAGGGTTTGCTTGAGTCTTGCAGACACAAAGTCTAAGATCTTGATTCTGGAGAAAACCTTCATATATACCCAAAAGACATATATGATCTCAAAATGCAAAAGGACTGAACTGAATCCCAGACATAACATTTCAGTTTTCATACCAATGAGATGCAGCAACAACAGAAAATATGTCTGTTTTCTTCCCAGTTTTCAAACTGATCAATGTTATGTTCAAATAACTCCATGGTAGTTGGGCTTACGCAAGAGAGTAAAATAACAGCTCCTTTTCACTAGGAGTTTACTATGTAAATAAATACAGCCTTTTCTACAGCAGTGCTTCTCTGTATATTGTAATACTAATTACTCCTGGGACGAAAAAATAGAAACATAATGGGAGGCACAGAGAGGAATGGCATAAAAAGATAAATAATTCAAGCATGAAAAATGACATCATAACTTCATTGGCATCTTGCTCCTTCAGTGTTTTCCAAATGATAATGCAGGAAAGCAATCAGAATGACAAAAAAATCATAATTTCTCAATCTATTTTTCTGCAACTGCTAGAAGCAAAACATCTGGAAGATCCTAGAAAACTACTTCTCTTCCAAACTCCCAACAACTCCAAAGAAAACAAATCATCTGAATGATTTTGACAGTGTAATTAATTGTTCTAATTCCCCCATCAATGCTGATTGCATGTGTCTCAGTATTAAAAGTGACTTGGGAACAGTGTTGCTGTCTAAACCAGGAGCTACTACAAAATGTAGGACAGAATGGGAATTAGTCAGAACGGATAGGAGGCAAAGGAGCAAAACAGAGAGAGAGATTTTTTTGTGAGAGATGTAGAGGAGCAACGTGGACCTGAAAAAAGGAAGAGAGGAATAGTGACAAAAGAAACTTTGGCAAGACCTAGGCAAGACAATCAAAAGAGGTAGGGAAGGACAGAAAGAAAAATGGGGGGAGATAAAACAAATGAAAACTCGAAGGAACAATGAGAGAAAAATGATTGTTCCTGCTGAGAAGTTTGAAACAGAGTGTAGTACATTTAGAACTGGAGGATGCATCTGGAGTGAAGCTGCCAATTCAGGTTTTAAAGATGGAAAATGAACTAAGGCTACATTAGTTCTGTTTGATAGCTTAATTCTTTGGTTCCATTCCAGGACCTGGTCCCCAGTCACTCACATCTGAATGTGTTCATCCACTTGTGTGCATTTCTTTGGAGCTAACTGACTGCTTCTCTCTAGGAAGAAGCCAGGGCACAGTCCTGGAGGCTGCTGCCTGTGACCATCAGGGATGAGGCCGTGCCACCAAACTTCCAAGCCAGTCCTCCAAAACAGAGCCAGCTCACCATGCCACTACACAGATTCCCACACCACCGAGCGTGCAGCCCAGTCCCACTGCGCAATGCCATTCAGGTGACACTCAGATGGGCTGCTACACAGCCTCTGTTTACTTCAAGCTTTTGGATCTAAATAAACATGAAGAACAGTTCACAGAATCACAGAATCACAGAATGTTAGGGATTGGAAGGGACCTGAAAAGATCTTCTAGTCCAATCCCCCTGCCAGAACAGGAACACCAAGATGAGGCTACACAGGAAGGCGTCCAGGCGGGTTTTGAATATCTCCAGAGAAGACATTCTGGGCAGCCTGTTCCAGTGTTCTGTCACCCTCACTGAGAAGAAGTTTCTTCTCAAATTTAAGGGGCACCTCTTGTGTTCTAGTTTGAACCCATTACTGCTTGTCTTATCATTGGTTGTCACCAAGAAGAGCCTGGCTCCATCCTCGTGACACTCACCCTTAATATATTTATAAATATTAATGAGGTCACCCCTCAGTCTCCTCTTCTCCAGGCTAAAGAGCCCCAGCTCCCTCAGCCTTTCCTCATAAGGGAGATGCTCCACTCCCTTAATCATCTTTGTTGCCCTGCACTGGACTCTCTCCAGCAGTTCCCTGTCCTTCTTGAACTGAGGGGCCCAGAACTGGACACAATAATCCAGATGCGGTCTCAATTTAAGGGGCCACCTTACAGTGCCACACAGGAGATCTGGGCAAGCGCGCCACAGTGTAGATGCCCTCATGGAGAAAATGGGGCTGAACTGCTGTGACGACAAGCTGTTCTGTGGCAGGCGTTAGATCTACGGTGGCACGGGAAGAAGGAAAATCAGGCAGAAAGCTTCTGACTCCCAGAATGAGGTGAGAATTGCTTCCACCTGGATGCAGACAGATGGTGAGCTGGGGTGAGTCCCGAACACTGGATGCTCTCCTCTGTCTTTGACGTAACAGCAGATATTTGTAATGCAGCTGCAGTCTGAAAAATGATAACATTTCAGTATCACACCCAGAACAATAGAAAACAATGAGTTTTGGCCAACTGCCACGCAACACACCCTTGATGTGGTAATACTGGAGTCACACATGGCAAGGTGCTCCATTATGAAATATTACATAATCATCTTTCATTAAATTATTTTCTAGTGTCATTCTCTGCTTATGAGTTTATTATGTTTTCCTCTTCATGGTTTACCTCATTTCTGCATTAGTTTGTCTGTGGGACAATTTAATAATTTCAGGATGTTTTAAGAGTTTTTAATGGAGAAAACATATTAAGGAAATAACATGAAAAGTAAAAGAAGTCACAGAGGTAATATAGGTCAATGCTTTACTATATTTCCAGGCAGGACAAAAATGGATCCTTTCCCACCAAAAATAACTATTTCCTATGACTACTAGAAGTGTTAAAAACGTATCAGTCTATAAATGCGTAACTATAAAAAGTGCTCTGCTTTTTTCTTTCACATGGAGAAGGAACAGGTAGATGATATGGAACTGCACTCTTTTGTAATAATAATAATTTTTCCTTTGAGCAGGACCATGTCCGCAGTTAATTGTTCATAGATCTCTTGAAAACTTTACTTCATGTTGTTGCTTAGTGAAGAAGTGGCACATGAGTTTACCACAAGCTTTCTGTCTCATGTACAGATACCTATATGCTTCATTCTCTTGAGCTAAAGCAGATAAGCCTCATCTATAGAATGATAAAACTGCACAATAAAGCGGTGAATCATTGTTCTGACATGTATTGCAGGAAATTCTGACAGCCTTACCATCCTCCCCAGTGCAAGCTAGCTTTCCTGCACATCTCTCCAGCTCTGACCAGAGGCCAATTTTCCAAATGAGAGGTGCTAAAAAAATATGTATTAGCAAGTAAAAGAGCTGGGTACGAAAGATATGGTAGGAGGGGAAGAAATGTTACACGGAGTTAGTGCAATGGAGAAGGCAGGACAAGGAACAACTTGTTCAAAATGACAGAGAGGGAAGAAACAGCACTGGCAGCCACTGGGAGAGGAAGCAGAGAATTTTGCTCTCAGTAGGGAAAATATATGAGGAAGCTGAACAAGGCCCAGGGATAAGAGAGGGAGTGAGCAGCAGGAAGATTCAGCCATACATACAAAGCAGCACGTTTAGAGGTGCTCCTTCTCCTAGTTGGTCTATTTTCCCTCTTCACAGGAAAGCACCAGGGAAAGAAGAGAGGTGCTACTGTTCCTGCTGGGGATTTGGGCCCCTTTGCAGTCTTCAGATAGATGTTTTTTCTGCATATCTCTCCCAAAATGTAGCATCTCCAGTGAGGGGTGTCAGGAAGCTGTTGTCACCAGCCAGGTGGAGCAGTGTCACCATGAGGAATGCCTCAAAGCCTCTGCTTCCCCCTGCCCATCTCCTGACTCTGTCCTTGGCAGGTTGGTGACACAGACTGCTAAGGAATCCTGCCACCTGCAGACAGCAGAAGTCATCCCACCCTGGGTGCCCTTTGGCCTTGCTGTAAACCTGAGTAGGCCAGGAGGACACTGGAAGTATTTGTGTTTCATGAGTCGCCAATATAACTGGTGTGTGTGTGACCACCATTGGGGCACATGAATCCATCAGTAACCTCTCCAGGCCTGTGCAACACTGATTGATACAGGCGGAGGTTGTGAACTTCCACACAGAGACAGCTACACCATTCAGAAGCAGCCTGGGACCCCTCTGGCTGTCGCAGTACCTTGGCAGCCTTGGGGAAAGCTTCACACAGACCTTCTGGATAATGCTTTCTCTAGCTGCAGAGCCGTTCCCTGCCTGCAGAACAACATCTCCAGCAAGCCTGTGCTTGCTTTCCAAGAAGGGAAGTGCTGCAGATTAAAGATACTCTAGGAAAAATGCCTTCTGAAGCAACTTATCAATGTTTTTACCTTGCATTTTGTTCTCCTGAAGGCCAGCTGCAGTTGTCACTCTTGCTGCTTCATGAACGACATCAGAAGCTGCTTGGTAGTGCAGAACTAACTTGAAAAATTCAAACTTCTTATAAGTTGCATACCAAAAATGACTCCAGAAGCAGCCCCTGTGTAGGCTTGCCTTTTGCAGTGTGTTAGCAAGAACTTTGTCCTTAGTGAGAACTGAAAACAGCACTATTTGTCTACTCACAGGTGGATTTCATGATAGTAAGTGACATTATTTTCAGATGTTTTAAGGCTCTAATTGCTTAGATGTGAAAAGAGGCAGCTTTAAATTGCTTCTTTTATACATTTCAGCTTGTGCCTGAGCACTGCCAATGCTCTGCATTGTCACCTGAACTTAAAGCTGAAGAAAGTCTGGTGATTTTCTGTCTTCCAGAATGCTGGTGCCAACTCTGGGTTTGCTTTTCTAACCAATGACTAACCAAATACATAAAGAGTTAGGCTTCTCTGTAATGTCTGTCTGCAGAGATGGCTACCTGTCTTCCTCACCTCTTCCTACTTTGCATTACTGAGAAGATGAGAAAAAATCACATTGGCCGCTGGCATCCTGTGCAATAGAACAGGTAGGCAGCCAAGGAAGGAGGTGAACAGTGCAGTGGGGATCCAGATGAAGCTGTGTTTCAGGAACAGATGCCTGCTTTCTGTCCTCTGATGGAGGCTGGGGGCGTAGTTAGCTTCAGGAACATATCTTCAGTGCTAACTGTGCTTTACGCATTTATCACTTGTGCTGCAAATGTGCTGAGCTCTGTGCAACTCTCAGGACTCAGCAAACACAAGCATTTGTGATGCCAACAGGTGAACATAATTTATTTCTGATTTTTTGGGGGGTGGGAGGGGCAGGGCTAGTGTTGCTACCTTTTAGCTGGATCAGTTCAGTGCCTGGCTATAGGGTTATGTGGGTGCTGATGTCAGCTCTGAGCAGGGGCAGAAGCCAACAGCCAGGTGTGGAGCCAGGATGGTGTGAGGAGTGGTTAGTTAACCTGGTTTGGGCACTCCTCTGCAACCCAGCGTGGAACCTCAGCGTGAGCCTGTCAGTGGGTGGGAAGGGGAGGCTGGCTGGAGAGATCAGCAGATGTGATCTGATGAGAGGACTCTTCAACATTTAGTTAAATCTTGAATGTTGCACACTTCCCGGGGTGGGACGGCTATGAAATTAAAAGGTACTGTTGTATAACATTTTAGTTACTTAATGCATGTGAAAATGAGTTAGGGAATGCACTTTACGAAGACCAACTCGTGTATAGCACAGCGTAAAATACTCAGAGCTGTGTCTCTGCCCCTCTATGCTGGAGGGGCTGTGCCAGGCACCAGCCAGAGCTGGGGAAGCAGCAGGGCTGGGGAAGAGGGACCATGTTCAAAACACTCCTTTTCACGTCAGGCTGGCCAAAGGCAGCATTAATCCAGGTGCACTTGCTAGACTCCAAGGGTTTTGAACAAATTGACCTTTTGCATGTTTAATGATGCGGCCTTTCAGTGCTTAAAAGAGGCCTGCAAGAAATATGGAAACAGACTTTTTAGCAGGGCCTGTTGCAATAGGACAAGGGGTAATGGTTTTAAACTAAAAGAGGGGAGATTCAGGCCAGACATGAGGCAGAAATTTTTTACAATGAGAGTGGTGTAACACTGTCCCAGGTTGCCCAGAGAGGTGGTGGATGCCCCATCCCTGGAGACATTCCAGGCCAGGCTGGGCGGGGCTCTGAGCAACCTGGTCTAGTTGCAGATGTCCCTGCTCGTTGCAGGGGGTTGGACTAGGTGACCTCTGAAGGTCCCTTCCAACCCAAACAACTCTGTGATTTTGTGATTCTATGACCGGCTCGTGAGACCCTCTCGCCTATAGGGGATCCCGCTGACCCCCCGCACCACCCCTCCTCCCCTACACAGCCCACACACTCGCCGGAAAGCCCCACACGGGAGTCCCGCACGGAGCCGCAGGAGGCCTGACCGAGCTGGTGTCTGCGCGTCACTGCCCGCCGTGCCCCGGCTCCGCCCCGCCGCCCCGCGCCAATCAGCTGCCCCGCCGCCAGGCCCCGCGCCAATCAGCTGCCCCGGCTCCGCCCCGCGCCAATCAGCTGCCCCGCCGCCAGGCCCCGCGCATGCGCGCCGCCGAGGAGGCACGCAGGGAAAGGCGCCGGTCGGCCCAGCGCTCGGGAGCGAGTCTCGGGGAGGCTGTCGGTTGGCCGGGGAGGCGGGCGCTTGGCGGTCGCGGCAGGGGCGGCGGCTGAAGGAGACTCGAGGACGAGGGTTCCGCTCCGGGCGCTGCCGCTCCATGCGCAAGATGCTGCTGGCCGCGTTCTCCCGGGTGCTGCAGGGTCCGGCCGCCGCCACGGCCGCCGCCGCCGGGAGGACGGTGAGTACGGCCGTTACCTGCCCGGCCACAGAACGTCGTGGGGCGAGGGGAGGAACCAACGGGCGCGGCGGGGCGGCCCGGGGCTGGCGCGCGCTTCTGTGGGGTGAGCGAGACGCGCGGGGGGGGGCGCTGTCGGCGGGGACCGGGCCATGGCGGCCCGCACCGCCTCAGCCGTTGGCGTGTCGCCCGCCGTCACTCGCCCGGCGCCTGGGCCGGCGCGGGCCCTGGCCCGGTCACGGCGTGTCAGGGCCCTCGGAGGCCGGGGCAGGGCCGGCGGGGAGCGGCCGCGCTGGGCTCCGCCCGGTGGTACCGCACGGCTGCCGCGGCGGGGTCATGGGTTTGTCCTTTGGAAGTAAGGCGGGCGTGGGGGGGCTGGCAGCACGGGGGTAACCGCAGCCAGACCGGTTACTTGGTTCCGGCAGCAAAAGAAAAAAAAAAAAAAAGCCGTTTGTTTATTTTTCACTCAGCATAAAATAACTGCGTGAAAATAAAACGGTTGCTGTGTGCAGGATCTCGCTGTATAACCCGTTACTAGTGCCCGGTACGTGCGAGCGCCGCGGCAGCGGGAGGCGCGGCCGATGCCGCTGCCCACGCGTGGGGTCCCCACCGCGCCGCTTTTCTGCGCGACGTAGAAACGGGGGACGAACGTGCCTCCGGCAGCCCCCGCGTTGTGGCGGGAGGGCAGAGCGTTCCCGCGGCGCCGGGAAGAGGCGGCTGCAGCCGCCCTGCCCGGGGACACTCTGCCGCTTCCGTGCGTAGACACCTCTTTGCTATCTTCCTTTTTAGTGCACTGAAAAAAATTCCGATAGATTTCTGAAACCCTTTTCCCGGCATTTTGCCTAGAATTATTTTATTTGTTCGTACTTTGGCTATCAGCACAGGTCAGATCCTAAACAGGGGGTGAATGTACTCTTCTTGTTCCATTTGAAATTCAACCATCTGACCTTTTTTGAGCCACTTCACCTTTCTTTGATTAAACAATGGTCTCTTTTCATCTTTTCCTGAATTTTCTTTCGTTTTTTTTTCTTTTTTTCCTGGTGTTAGTGTATAATTTGTTGTGTTTTATCTCTTGTGTGAAAAAGATCTTTCCATGTGTATTGAGACTATGTAGAATATGTATCTGAAACTATTTACTAATTTACAAATAAAACATTATGTTAAAATTTTCAAACATGGATGCCTAAAATTAGTTTCTCGCTGCAAGTACTTCACTGGCTCCTGACACCTGCATTTTCCTGAAAGTCAAAACTAGATTTGGTTTGGATATCTTAACACAGATTTTTGGACCCTAGAGACTACTAAATATGCAAATATTTGTCTTGAATTATTCCTATGCATTTATATTGAGAGTGTAAATTAGCAAATAAATAGAAGCAGTCTTAATCCAAAAGTAGTATTTTATAGCTACTTTGAGCATATTGCAAAGCGTAAAGATGGATTTCCATGATGCATCTCTTATAGTTTTCTAGTTGGCTAATAATTGGCTGACTTCTTCTCTCCTAATTGTTGCAGTTACTTACTCTTGTCTTCTTTTTTTTTCTCCTCTTCAAAATGCTGCTAACGTAGGGAGCTGTTAGTGAGGTAAGGCCTGAATTAGTTATGTCAAGGTTTGTTTTTGACATGTGTGTTGGCCATGTATTAGGACTTCTGCTTTTATGTCATATTCAGGGTGGAGGGGGTTGGAGCAGGTTGCCCATAAAGGTCCCTTCCAGCCTCAGCCATTCTCTGATTCCCAAACTCTTGATTTACTTCCAAGTGTAGAAGTCAAACTTCACTCATAATACTGATGCATTGTGGTAAGCAGTGTAGAAACTTGGTTTATATTTAAAACTCTATTTAATCTGATAATGGAGCGGGGGGAGGAGGGAATTGGGATTGCTAAATCAAATATGCAACAAAGTAGGTAACCAGGATGGATTGAGAAATTTCTCCTGACTTTTTTCCAAGCTTTCTACCTATCAATCAGACCTTTTTTGGAGACAGTGACCTGGACATTCTCAGACTTTTGAAATAATGAAGCTTCAGTTAAATGTATGTAAAGTCCATGGTTGAATGAGCTCTTGAAATTTATGTGTAACTTAATTAGCAATACGATTTTGCCACTAGAGATGTAGTCTGTTCTTTATGCTATGACCACAATGCATGCAGGGACAGATGAGCATCAAATATGATGCTGCAGTGAAACTTTGTGAAATTATCTAAAAAGACCAGATGATCATTAGTCAATAGCCTGTGCTTATTCTTTAAGATGGAACAGTAATGTATTTTTAAATGTCCCTCTTATCTCTTCCCTACCATGCCACCTTTTCTGTTGTTCTGTATTCCATGTATACTCGGGTGTGTCACCTTTTATGTTTGTAGGTCATTTTTAAGTAGTGGCCATGCTGTTACCCACTTAAGTGATACTCTCTTTGTTGTTATTGCCTTGTGTCACCCCAGCTTCTCTTCCTCTTGAAAAGAAAGAGTGAGAGTAGTTCACATTCTAGAAATCTGCTTTTTGTTTGGTTTGGCTTGTGTTTGTTTGGGGTTGATTTTTTTTTTTTTTTAATAAGGCAAATTCCATTCAGCACAGGGCCATCAAAATCTGCTTTGACTGTCTCTACTTGTATACACAATCTGGCAGATGAAGGAAAAAAATAACTATTTTTGTGGCTTTGATGCTCCGCACAATCTTTTGAAACTTCTTGGTTTTATTCTAGATAATTAAGGGTACTACAAATTTAAAATTCTGTTCTCTTTTTTCTAATCTTAATTTTAAATACTGTGTTTTAATGGACTTCTAGCACACATGTATAAAACAGAAGTTCTCTAGTATTGTAAGGACATGTCACTGGTGACATTAATTCACGTGTAATTTGGGATTACTGTTAGAAATTATTTGAGAATTTACCTACCTTTGCTTGATAATTATATTTAAATATTGCTCATGTTTTGGTTTTGTCTTTTAAAGGCATCTCGAGTCATGGTAGCATCATCACGTAACTATGCAGACTTTGCAAGTGAAGCTACGTTTGAAATTAAGGTAAAGCAGCTGAACGCTTAATACTGACATTCTGTGTAAGTGCTTGTAGATCTTGACATGATGAAATTGCCACTTTGTCTTTTCAATTAGAAAAATACTGTTTGAATTTCCGGAACCAGACCCCTCACTATCTCACCTGATTTCTAAATGTAGCTGGAAGTACTGTGCTTGGCAGTATGTAGTAACGTTGCATGTTTCTTAAAAATGTGAAGTTGTGATTCTTTGCAGCTGTGCTGCTGCAATGCAGCTGTGAGAATGAAGTTACAAAAGAGCTAAAGAACCTTTTCTTTTCTGAAGGGACGAGTATTAATGTTTTCTTACTGCTTTTAAAACAGATAGCTGCTGTTCGCTGCCTACCCTTCTTCCCATCCCCCTTTTGTTTGTGGAGTCACGGGTGCCTATCCCAGATATGCAGCCGATTGAGTTCCATATTGGTTTTGGAGGAAAAAATATGACATAATTTTAATGCTTAACTTGGTGCTGCTTAAAAAATGTGCATTATATTCTGTCGGCTTTCCGCATTGGCTAGGTGTTAGGAAAAAGCAATGCTTCTATTGACAGTAGCTTTTGTGCTGGCTTTTCATTCAGGAACTGATAAATTCTGAAAGAAACTTTTACCCACTCTGTGTTTGTCTGTGCCTGTAAAGTATTAAAATCGTTTCACAGGCAGAAGGGAGGGAAAAGAAGTTTATGTGAAAATATTTTCTGAGTAGATACAAGGTTTAATGTTTGGTCCTGTGTTGATTACAAGACTCCTAAGTTTCTGTTGTTATGTGAACTCTGAAGCAGAGCTGTCCCACGAGTAGTGTGCACATGTTATATCAAATTCATCTAGGTGTCAGTGGATTTCCTCTGGAGAGACTTTGCTGTAATATAAACCATCTAATCTGTATAGCAGTATTTTGGCCACTTAATATGCACTGACAGAGTGATTTGTTTGTTCTGTTCCACTGAACTCAACTGATTTTTAATTTTTGTTTTGTGTGGGTACCTAAATCAGCCTTCTTGTGCAACTCTAACTCCATGGTTTGGGGAGGAAGTTGTACTGGGTACATGATTGTTTGACTGGCAGGGTGGCTGGTGCAACAGTGGTTTATCACTGCTTGTTAGTGATACTAGTGGTACTAGAAGAGGTGAAGTCCAGTCTTAAGACCAGATCTTACAAGCTGTTTTATGAAGGAAACTCTCTGTCTTCTCTCTTCACTAAGCCACTAACTTGGCTCTTACCAAGTATTTGGCATGCAGCAACTGTGCAAATGTACATTTCCAGTATTTTGTCAGGACTTTAGTTCATCTGCTAGTATGAACTGCAAGGCTTCATTTCATGAGTGGAAATCTGTTGTTATTTAAAAGTAAAGCTTTCAATTCCCTGAATTTGGAAACAGTGCACAAACTTGACAGTTATTTTGACCCATGAATTTAGGTTTTGTTGGCTTTCTTTTTTTAAAAGATATTAAAATCAGAATTTGAAAATGGCACATCAAAAAAAGTGATATTCATAAATAGGATAAATTACTTTCAAGAAATGACTGCTTGTTCAACTTGGCAGAAATGTGACCTCCATCGCCTGGAAGAAGGCCCTGGTACCACAGCAGTGATGACCCGAGATGAGGGGCTTCAGTACTACAAGACAATGCAGACGATACGACGCATGGAGCTAAAGTCTGACCAGCTGTACAAGCAGAAGATTATTCGTGGCTTCTGCCACTTATATGATGGTCAGGTAAGAATTTCTTTCCAAGAGATTTTATATTGCCTTAGCTTTCTTAATTTATGGACTTGACTAGAGTGGAGAATAGATCAGAACAAAGTATCTGTGTAAAATGTCTGAAGTTGTAGCTGGATCCATGATTTGCACACAAGGGAATCCCTGAGGTCTTGAGACAGCAATAGGAAGAGAGAGAAGGCAAGGTGCAGTTTAAGATCAGCTGAAGGTAAGGAATAAGCAACTGCAGCATATTAAGTTCAACACATTTGGAGGCCCACATCCTCCTCTTCAAGCTTCATTGATATTTTTTTGTTCCAGTGTCTCATAGGCCATATGTCTGCTAAAAAGCAATAGCCAAGAGAAGGAACTTCATGAATTTGGTGAAACTTTGCCATCTGTCCATTCCCCCCTTCTGTTTTTGAATTGCAGTTGTTTAGATGTTTCACTGGGAGATGGGTGTAGAAAAATTCCACAGATCTTTGCAGCTTCTGGTTCCCTCCTGGCTGCTTTTGTTAGTTGAAATCAGGACAGGTTGGAATGTAGAGCCCAAGGCTGTTGTGGCTCCAGGTTCTGCAAACACAGGCCTGCCACACCTTGGGATTTAAGGCAGTCTCCTGTCTCTGTGTTCTTCCTGGTTTCTGCTGATATTTGAAGTATTTGAGACCATAACTAGCCCTTGCCACACTGCTGACTGTGGAAGTTGTGTGCTTTTCTTCATTTCTTTGTAACAGGAGGCTTGCTGTGTAGGGATTGAAGCTGCCATAAAGCCTACAGACCATTTGATAACAGCTTACAGAGCTCATGGCTTTACCTATACACGAGGAGTGCCTGTTCGAGAAATTCTCGCAGAACTGACAGGTTTGTGCTTGGTAAAGTGAGAATTCACATGCTGCTGTACTTGCGTCAGAATTTTTAATTCTAATTCAATTATGTTGGTGCACGAAGTATAGTGTGTCTTTAGCAGCAGTTTAGTGACATAGAAAAATTGATTTTATAATTTTATGCTGCATCCACTTTTTATTTTAAAACATAAGTCAATGTGGTGGTACTTCTAAAGCACAACTTCTGAAAATTTTTCTTGATACCATATGCTGTATTTGTTGTGCTATGGCTGCTTGGGTAAATGGAGCTTGCTAGAGGTCGACGTTTATTCTCAATAGGACAGGGCATTACCTTCCCTAGGAGACAGGCTTGGATTTTCAGAATTAAACTGCTGAAGTCTTAGGAAGACTGGTAAACACTGTCTGTAATGATAAACTGATTTTTTTGGGAAAGTTTGACTGTAACAAGAGTGTTAGATGGTGATCTAGACAGAGCTAAGATTTTGTGGAAAGGAGAGTTCTTCACAATAGGGTCATGGATGGAGCAAGGAAGAGAGGAGTGGATCAGCCTCTTGAACTCTTAGAGGTCTGTGAAAGGATGCCAGAAGTGAAAAATGGACAAGGAGTTTGAAGGCCTTTGTGAATCATTGGTATAAATAACGTCTTGATCCTAGAATTTGCATTCTTGAAACGTTAGTACAGGAAAACACATTTTGAAGGTAGAGAAGAGATATGGTTTCATATACTAAGAATGTAAGTATGTGTTATGAATGCATGTTAATAATGTGCGTGGAAGCCCAGAGCCTAATGGATGATTGACTTTCCAAGTGTCACTTGATACTGATAAGAGAGTATGTAAGGAAATTGTCATGACTCAAATCTGCTATTGGCCCTGAAACTACAAATATCAGTGATGATGATAATTTATTTCTTTTCACAACATGCATTATCTTCTGTAGCATTGTGCTTGGTTTTATTTGGGCTCTTTTAATTGGGAAAGAATACCTGCAGTACAGAGACTGCTGTTCCAAGTAATGACACTTGGGGCAAGTTTCTAGGAAGGAGTGCTGCTAGAGCTGATCTTTGCCAACAAATATCTTCACTGAACATGCCAAACTGAAAGACAGCCTGAGTTGTAATGACCAGAAAATTACAGAATTCGAATGTCTTTGAAGAAGCAGGAAGCAGAGTCACCCAAAGACTAGTGGATACAATCCTAAAGGAAACAAACTATAAAAAAGAACTTTTGTGGACAATTGATGATTCCTTGATAAACAGTTTTGTGGATGTCAAGGCAGATCGTTGTAAGAAAAGTAGAAAGTACAGCAGAAAGTGACATTGGTAAACCAGAAGTTCTTAGTTAAAATACAAGAAAGGATTGTACAAAAAATGGAGGGGGATTACTGAAGTTTAATTACACTTAAGAGAAACAGTCTTCTGATTAAAATTAGGTGATAATATTATTAATAATAATAACAAGTTGTTGTTGTTATTAATAATAATAACAAGTTGTTGTTGTTATTAATAATAATAAGTTGTTGTTGTTAATAATAATACGTTGTTGTTGTTATTAATAATAATAACAAGTTGTTGTTGTTGTTATTAATAATAATAACAAGTTGTTGTTGTTGTTATTAATAATAATAACAAGTTGTTGTTGTTGTTATTAATAATAATAACAAGTTGTTGTTATTATTGCTTTGCTTTGGCTCTAGCTGGCAGAATCCATAAAAGCTCACATGAAGCCAATTCATAAGCATATGAAAGGTACAAGAAAGAGCAATAATAAAAAAATTATCCACTATGAGGAAGAAAAGTACAAATTCCTGAAAGATATGCAGCATTCATCTTCTAAAAAGCAAAGGCAGAAAAAAACCAACCAAACATCTGTGCTTATTAGAAATAAGATAGAAACCTCTGTGGCTATTAACAAGACAGATTAGAATGAGAAATAGAGTGGGTTGATGAGAAATTTTATGTTCTTAAATCAGCTCATTTAATAGGGTTGTTTGTAATGCTTCGTGGACCACTGGTTTTCTTCAAACTACAGCTTGAATAAAGGTGACTTTTTGATGTTTATGATGGGGCAGGATGGGGAATTGTTGGTTTGGTTTTACCTCTTTTTTTTAAAAAAAAAAAATCTATCTGTAATTTTTACTTATGGTTATTGTCACAGGGAAGTCAAGTGTAGATTATTACAACTAATTTGGAACAGTGTTCGTATTTTTCTTGCAGAAGCCAAAAGTAATAAGGACTGTAAATACTACTTTTTACAGATTACCTGTACGAGAAACATAGACCATGTTGGCTATTAAAAAACCCCCATATGTTTATCAGAATGTGCTTTTGTATAATAGGACACTGAAACTTCTTGGTTGGTTTTAAAATTTCTTCTAAATCTCATTCCGTATTTCCTGAATTATGTTTTAATTATCATTCTGTTTTTCTCCCAGTCTCTTGGTTGTTTTGTGATATATTTAACTGTAAACTCGTTTGGGAGAGGCCATTGTGCCTTAACTGCACACAGATCTAATGACAACAACGTGGTCTTAGTGTTATTACCTTTAGGAATTGAACTAGATGTTCCCATTTGCATAGTATTTTTTCCTCTGGGGAGAAAAATTAATTGCTTGTTCTTCATGTTTCAGGTCGAAAAGGAGGATGTGCGAAGGGAAAAGGAGGATCAATGCATATGTATACCAAAAACTTCTATGGTGGCAATGGTATTGTTGGTGCTCAGGTATATACATAGCTTCTACTTTAAAGCACAAGTTGAATTTGGCTTTTGTCCAGTGCCAGTGGATTCCTCTCGTTTTTTGTTGTGTGAGCTTGTACGCAGATACTGTTGCTCTGTGGCTGTTAAATCTGTTATGTCTTTATTCTGGTTTGCTTACGGTTTTGTGAACTGTAGCAAAACCAAAGAAAATTGAGAATATAGTTAATGTTTATATTTTGTCTGTAATACAGATTGGAACTAATCTAAGTGGGTTGCTAACAACTTGTTTGTTGAGCAGATCTCTAGCAGTGTAACTATCACTTTACAGTTCATAAGCTGCCTGTCTCCAACTCCTCTAAACATTGTTCTGAGATGTTGGTTTGTCCTGTACTCTGTCATAGGTTCCTCTTGGAGCTGGGATTGCGCTGGCTTGTAAATACTTCGGTAGAAACGAAATCTGTTTGGCTTTATATGGGGATGGTGCAGCCAATCAGGTAAACAAGCTTTGTCTAGTGTGGCTCTGTGAGGAGGAGTGTGACTGTGAGTAATCAATTTTCCTTCTGGGAGCTGTCAGCTCCGCATTTCCACTGGGTGGTGGGAGAGCCCTTCACCCTGTCTGCGTAGTACCTGCAACCCAGGCAATGGCTGACGTGGAACTTAAGCTGAGGTGGTTGTGTTGGGCTTTGTGCAGCGAGGATGCTTTATTGAAGGAGGCCACTGGTGCTGAAAAAAACAGACCTAGGGAGAAGAGCCAAGGTACACCCTCTGTCCTGCAGCCCACTGCAGTTGTTTTTAGCCTTTTGTTGTGAAGTGCTATTCACTGAGACAAACTTCATGTAGGTGGCTGGGCATCTTGCGAATTTTGGACGCTAGCGCCTCTTATTTGTGTTGTCTTAGGCATTTGAGGAGGAGCATGTTTCAAGTACTGCGTAGTCTTCAGAGGGGTGATTCAGATCAACAGTTAAAAAGTTAACTGCTAGGTGCTCTTTATGTATCAGGAATGTAGTATGGCTTTGGCTTTTTTTATCAAGTTTTGGACCTGTGTAAAATTCTGTCCTTTCCCACCCTCTGTTTTGAACTCTGCCCTTGTTGCTGGAGCAGAGGGAAAGCTGCTCAGCCCCTTCCCATCTGCAGTGCTCTGGATACTCAGGGAGTGAGTAAGGCTAATGGTTAATTATGTGAACACTGCATGAGTCGTGAGAGGAGGGGTTTCCAGTTACTTGTTATCCTCTTTCTGGTTGCGCATGGTTCACTTAAGCATAACACCCTGAAGTCTCTGTGCTGTAAGGAGAGCTCTGAAGGATAGCAGTGACAATGACAGTGCTGCCAAGTGGGGAGAAACATGTAACTTACATTTCTGAAGACGGAGGAGAGGACAGAGCATCTTGCAGAGCTCTTTTGATATTCTGGCCAGTCTCTTCATGTTATCAGCAGAGACGTTAAGCCAGATAAAAAAACGGTGGTTTAGAGTGTACTGTTGATATAATTTCCCACTTTCAAAACACAGGTGGAGATATCAGTTCTTGGTTTTCCCTGTCTTTGACTTAGAGTAGCAAGGCTGATGCTGTCACTGTGGTCAAACTTCACTTTGCTGTAGCAGCATCCTGCCACATTAATCGTGAAGGTTTTTATGACTGTTGCTGAAATACTTCACTTGAAGGTTTTGTGCTACCCTATCACAGATACTGATACAGGTTTAAAACTTAAGTTCTATAAACTATTGGTTGAGATGGTAATTACCTTGTATAGTGTAGCTTCTCTTTTATTCCTGCTGAGCTGTAACAAGGGGCTAGTTTCAGATCGCTTTTAGTATTAAAATTTCTCCTAACTAGACCTCTGCAACTGAATGACTTTCAGTAGAGCCTACTGCTTGAAGGCTGAGCTCCCTGTCTAGAGGTAACTTGCTCCTTTTCTTTCAGGGCCAGATATTTGAAACGTACAATATGGCCGCCTTATGGAAGTTGCCTTGTATTTTTATCTGTGAGAACAATCGGTATGGAATGGGAACTTCAGTTGAAAGAGCTGCAGCCAGCACTGACTACTACAAAAGAGGAGACTACATTCCAGGACTCAGGGTGAGGACAACCCCAGCTTTTTTTTTGGAGGATTGCAGGTGGGGGGATGCATAAGCACACACCCACACAATACATATGTATGTATTTCTTTTATTTATAAATGTATTTATAATTATTTTTTTAACTACAGGAAAATTTGAAACTTAATTCCTATTGCACTTGTGGAAGTACTGTAACTGGAAGTTTGGGGTTTGGCATTTTTTTACCTTAACTTGTAGGTTGTGGTGTGTGTTTTTTTTTTTTTTAATCAGGTGGATGGCATGGATATCCTCTGTGTTCGAGAAGCAGTAAAGTTTGCAGCTGAGCACTGTAGATCTGGAAAAGTAAGTCACTAATCATCATTTCTTTTCCATAGGCGAAATTCATAACCAGGTTATTGCTGCATAAAAAGTTCCTGATATAGCCCAGTTTCTCCAGTCACTGTTGAAACTTTACTTGACCTTTATTTCTTTTTTTTCTCCACAGTATTGAATCTGTAAGCAATTGAGTGGTTGTCTAATTTGGTAGAATTTATTAACATGCAATTGGTATTAACCAAGCATTTAAAAAAATATGTCCTCATACTCTGTCATATTTTTCCCCGTTTCTACCCCGGTTAATTTCTGTTGTGAAAGGTGTTCTGTCAGGCAGTTGTGCTCTTTGTGAAGAGATTAATTAGGGAAGTATCAAAGAAAGTAGTAATTGTCCTATATTTACAAGAAATGGAAAACGAAGTAAAAATTTCAGTCAGCATTATTGTCTGTCACCCAAGCCTGCTGCACTGGTTTTGAAGATTTTTAGTATTTGGTGAAATAATGTTTGTGCTGAGAACATAAAACAGAAAAGGAAAAAAGTTCATATAGAAGAATAACTGTGAGTTAAAATCTTAGACTATTTCAAATTGCCTGTTGTTTCCCTCTGAGTAATGGTGAAGTGTCATTGGAAGGGAAGACATTGTATAGTGCTGCTCAATAAGAACAGGAGAATAAATGCCTACAATATCAACATATGCTTTCATTTGAAAAGAATTAAGTTTAATTTTACTAGTTGTTATAATGTTACGTAAATTAAACTGAGAAAAAAAATTGAATTAAAATCATTCACCACTGGTGCAATTCACCTACAGCAAATACTTGCTGCCATAACAACGAATTGGTCACTCAAGGTGGTAATACTCTCTGTATTGTTTTTTCTTTTTAAGGGTCCTATTGTGATGGAGCTGCAGACATACCGCTATCATGGCCACAGTATGAGTGACCCTGGAATCAGGTACTGTGACATTCTTTCCTGGCATTCACTGAACACAGGTAAGTATTGGTGGTGAAAATCCTGAAACAGTCATGGATTCACTGTTTCAGTCCACTGTGAAGTCCGTATAAAGGTCTGATCACTCATCTCATTGCTCAGCTGATAATCTGTGGTCATGTAACATACTTGTTTTACTTGCAGTATTAAGAGTTTTAGTTTTAGAACAAGCACAATGTCAGTTAAATTTTTGCACTTTCTGTTAATGAATTCTGCTTTCAGTGTGACTTTACGGTGTGTTTGAATAGCTTGAACTGGAAAGCAGTGTGGCTTTTCTACAAGCTAAAAATCACAGGAACAGTTTGGACTGCCCAGTCAAGTAGAACACTTCTCAAAAAGGTGCCAAAAAGACTTGGGCATTGCACCAACTGACAAATCTGAATTTATCTACATGAAGTAGAGGCGTATCCCCACGTTTGGCTAGCAACCTGGAGTGGAAGCGTGCAGCAAGTCACCTAGAAACCCCAGTAAAGGGACATGGGAAAGAGGCAGTATGGTCCCTTGTAGTGGCTGTCTCAGGCTAGGATTACTCCCCTTTCCCTGCCTACGTTATATTTGAGTTTGCAGCTGCTTAAGCTCAGTTGCCACTTAAAGCTGTGAGCAGAGTTCTAGATGTAACTGTGCCACCCTGTGAGTGATGAATGTCACTGTGTTTTCATTGCATCCCTGACAATCCTTGGGTCACACCTTTCTCTAAAAGTGAGCTGTGTCCAGAACCTCACTTCTATTCAAGGGTACCCCTGAAGAAGTTCATGTCTTTGCTTGTCTTGCTCCTAGCTATCGTACTAGAGAAGAAATTCAGGAAGTGAGAAGCAAAAGTGATCCCATTGCTATGCTGAAGGACAGGATGGTCAACAACAACCTTGCTAGCGTTGAAGAATTAAAGGTATGGCTTTTAGTTGCTGTTTAAGCAAGCTCTTGAGCGTTCCCACACTAATGCGCTCTGGAAAGCACATCATAGGGCAGTGTGCATCACTTGAAAGAACAAGTTTATTTTAACATCACTTTTATTGGTGAAGGTAAAGTTTTGTTGCAGACCAACTAATCAAGTTGCACTCAACATTTTGCTTTTGGGTGCTGAGTGTAACTCAGCAGTGCAAGGCTGTGTGTATGTATGGCTGTTAGTGTTTCAAGTGCAGCTCTTGTCATATACTAACAAACATGTAGAAATCAGAACTACCCAGGCTTTTTTGAGTACCTAGGAAGGGGTTAAGTCTCTGAAAGGGAAATTGATAGTGAAAAATCCTAGTGCAGGAGTCAGGAGCTCTAAAAGCAAATGTTGTAACTACTTTCATCAACTCTTGTTTAAAAAAAAAAAAAAAAAAGACACACTGTGTTTCACAGCATCAGAATTGAAAATGTAGAGGCTCAGTGGGGTTGTGTTCCACTGGCAGTGGAGTTACAAAAGGCAGTAAGGGACAAATGTAGTGTAGTAGGAAGTAAGTTTTAACAGGTTTTTAATGTTTATAGACACAGTGTTAACACTAATTCTGACCAATACTTAATCACTGCACTTAAATTCAAAACTATGCTGCCTTTTCTGAGCTGTCTTCTAATAAACATCTATTTTTGGTTTAGGAAATTGATGTGGCAGTAAGGAAAGAGATCGAGGAAGCTGCTCAGTTTGCTACCACTGACCCAGAGCCACCACTGGAAGAACTAGGTCACCACATCTACTACAATGAGCCACCCTTTGAAGTGCGTGGCCCAAACCAGTGGATAAGGTACAAGTCTGTCAACTAAAGGCCTTTTTGTTGGCATAACATACTCATAAGTGAATGCATTTACAGGAAACACAAGGACTGAGAAACAAACCTTAAGCTTATTTAAAAGTTCTTTCCAAAAAGGAAATGTGTATGGAAATCTGTCTCAGTATGGGTTTTCTTAAACATGCCGAACGTTGTTTCAGAAGGAGCTAAATTAAGAGAAAGCAGTGGTTTATTAAAATTGCTACATGTTTGCTGACTTTTCTTTGGATTGCTGTATGTATTCCGTACAGTGGGGGGGAAAAAAAAAAAAAAAAAGTTGAAGTTTGTTTTTTCCTCTTATCTCGTGGTCTGTTGTTTTTGCTTCTTGATGACCCAGTTTCTGAAAACCACCAAAAAGCCATTTAGATGCTGTGTTTTTGCTGCAGGAAAGTTACTAGATGTAAACACCACACCAGACTTTTCACAGTAGTTCAGTGAGAGTAGCTTTAATACAAAAAGCTATATACATTCACCTATGAAGAGGAGACATATGCTCTAGCATAGCCCCTCCCCGCTCAAACCATTAGCCAGTAGAACCGTAACACATCCTAAGTTCACAGTTTTCACAATGCTGAAGCCAATTCAGATGTGTGGTATGTGTTTTGCAGAAAAGGGGTTTTTTTCTCAGCTAATTCTTTTTATGACACTGATAGGTAGTTGACTTCTGCAGTACTATGTCATAAGTAATTTAAATGCATTGACACTGGCTATTACTATTCACCATGTATTACATTGATGGTCAAACAAGCTACATAACTGTGCAAAACCTGCAAGGCCACTATACATAAATATATACATCTAATAATTTAAGTGGTAGGAATGTATCTTTCATTTGTTTATTCCCATTACATGTTCTCCTTCCAAAGTATTAACCTTCTGCACTGAGGTCTTCCCAGATGTTTGCCGGTGATTTAATATTGCATTCCAAATTCTGCAGAGAAGACCACCCCTGTATGAAGAAGAATGGAGAACACTTAGGGAGGACTCCCTCATCTCCATTACTTAAAAGTGAGCAAGTAGTAAATTCTAGAAACCCCAAGGATATACCAGTTATGACAGGACATGGAAAACAAAACACTACACTTCCTTAAGGCTATAGCTAAAATGACTTCTAGGTTAGCCAGGTGTTAGCAGAATGACAACAAAAGGCCTTGAATCAACAGGTAGGAAAAACAAGTTCTTTAGCCTGTTTTCCATGTGATAACATCACCCTGAATGGTGCAGAAATAGCTCCTGGCCTTGATAAATGCCAAAATTTAGATGGCTTGAAGCACCTGAGGTGGAGTAATGCTGTGTCAGTTAAGATGTGAAAAACTTTAACAGAAAATCAGAGATGAAATACACAGCAGTTGCCACTGAACTATCACTGACCTATCTGAAAAACTTCTAAAAATGTTTTTCCAAACTACTTTTAATTAAGCTCTTAACAAGGAACTAAAATGTCCTTTCTTACCGCAGTTGAAGATACCGCAAATCATCTTTAGTGATATCATTAAGGACAGCACTTAGTGTATAATCTTCTTCAGCAAACTAGAAGGCAAATTTATTCCTAAATTAATATTCCTTCTTTGAAACCAAACTGCTAATTATGACTACAATGACCTTTTTTTTAAAAAAAAAGGTGATATTTTTTTATTACCCTCTTGATGGCATCCAAGTCTGCTCCTTGTTGTGTCAGCCAGTTCATGAGCTCAGGGTCTGCATTCTCTTTAAAAGTTGCTGCACACTGTCGGGAATCTTTAATAGAAAACAAAAGTATGGGTTAATACATGTCAAGACTAGGGCAAAAGTGGTTTTCAGACTACTGAAGCTTAAAATAAACCATCCTTTATCCTTTAAACAAGCATATGATCCAATATGTTTGTGTACAACTGTCAAAGTATGCAGTATCTCCTCATACCTTCGGGTTTAAGTTTTAATCGAAGCAAGCGTAATTCCCGAGTTTTTTGTTCCAAAGATTGTCGTAAGAGGGTCTGATACTCTCTCTCCTTTTGAATAAGGTTTTCCAAAAGCCTGTTAGCATGAGAGAAATCAAACAGAACCATGCTGTGAATAAATCTAGCAGAAAAAAATATTTATCATTTTTAGTGACTACCAAAGGACAGAAACACTTGAGAGATACTGTCTTAAGTAACATATTTTATGGTTTACACATTTCATTTTGGTTGTCTGAGACCCAGTTTAATGGAGGCACTTCAAGGCTTTCATCCATGCAGAATTTAGTAAGCAGCTTGTAAATTCTGTTCCTATTGTTCTGCAGCCTCCCTGGGCAGAGCTGCTGCCTTTATACTGTAATTTACTGCTGAACAGTGTCACACTGATGTTCTACTAGGGACTTTCTGAGCACAGATTTACACCAAATCCATAAAGAATGGGACCTTCAGGTGCTTACACACCGACAGCAGCCTACAAATGTACCCCATGAGGCACAGGACAGGGGCTCTGCTGAGCTCTGCTTGTGCTAATTTGTGGGCAGCCTGTCCCACGGAGCAGGACAGAGCTGTTCTGGCCTTTCCTTGCAGGAACAGCTTTGAGGACACTGCCACTGGGTCAGGTGGCATCCAAGGAGCTAAGGAAGTAGGAAGGAAACCAGCACAGTTGCACAAGTCTAATTACTTAACAGAGAAATCCAACATGAAATTCTGCAATAAATAATTACACAGAAACGAATACTGTGCTGAAAGCTGTTGAGCTGTCAAACCAGTGCTACCAGCATATTCTGAATGCACTGGTATTCGTAGAAGGCCTGCTTTATCATGAGGCATTAAAACCAGGTGAACAGTATGTATGTTATGTATGTACATGTCACTATAGAAAGCAACATCTGAGAACTTTTCAAAGACCACCTGAACCTAAATCCACAGTCTCTATAGGAGGGTTACCTTAAAGTCTCTTGTTTGAGTCTGCCTAGCTCCAGGCTGAGCTGCTGCTGAGCCTCGTGTGACACCACCGAACTAAGGGTGCTGACTCCTGACGTGACAGCGGTGGGATCCTCAACCCCGTTTTGTTCAGTGGGCTGGTAATTGTCCTCTGCTTCCTCACCATCCTTGTCCCCACCTTCAGTTTCTGATGCTGGCTCAAAGTGAGCTCGAAGCTCTGGTAAAATTAAACAGTGTAAGAATAAGAATTTTTTTAAATTAGTCTGCCTTGAGGGGTACTACATTTTGGTTTTTATTCCTGTGGGTGGGGGAGCTTCAGCTGAGGACATGCCCTGGCTGCACAATGTGCTTTCACAATACTGAGCAGGGGAGTAGCAAAGTGAGCTGGACCACAGATTCTCTGGCATCAACTGAAAAATGAGTGGCAGTGTAACAGTGCAGCTGTGGCATACCCGTAATGGTAGGTACCTGTAGATTACAGCTATAGAGATGACAAATACATTTAAATACATTCGTGATTAAATGATAAGATCTTTAATAAAATGTATTAATGAGAAAAACTGAAAGCTTGCTTTTTCTAAAAAAAAAAAAAAAAAAAAAAAGAAAAAAAAATTTTTTTCCCCTAATGCTCCGAACCAAAGAGTTTACAAAAATCTTCCTCTGTTCCAGGTAGCATTTCTAACCCCAGTTCTCTCAGAACTTGCTGCAGGTGGCCACCCTTCCCAGCAAAGAATAGCTGGCATTCTTCTACAAAGTCCTAAAAAATTTAGCTGATTTGGCTTGAAAGCCAAAGCAACTTTGGACTGAAAGGGCTCACCATCAATAAGTGCTCTCAGAACATTCTCATACTAGATGGGGTGCTCAGCACCTCAAAGAGTTATACTTATTCCTTGACAGTTCTTAGTCGTTCGTCCTCCTACTTGGTGGTGGTGATTTTTCCTACTACCAATCTGTAAGCCAAAATCTTACTCCTCATATTAATGCACTCCCTTCTCTGCATCTGTTCCATGGCTCAGTAATCCTTTTTCAGAACACGAAACCAGACCTGTGCAGTGGTACCCACCTTGGATTTCATTAAAATGTTATACAGAGTCGTTTTCTTTCTTACTAGAAAAGCGCCAGCTCAGACTGAATTTAATTTGCCCTTTTTTTTGTCATGGTTGGACCACACTGGTGGTGCAGCACCACTGATTATCTCCTCATTATCTGCTTTTGTACTGCAAGTGCTGCATTAATCCCCCAGATCAACACTTCTTTCTGTACAACATTCTGACCCTGTGCCTTTGATGTAGTGGCACGTGGGATGCAGTTAATGGCCTGCTGACAGATTAAATGTCTAAACTGTTCCATTTGTTATAACTCTGATATGTGAACAGACACCTTCTCATAAAAAAAAAAAATATATATCTTTTTTCAGCTGCTTTGATTTACCTGGAATAAGAATAGTGACTGCTGCTTGGACTGCACGGCGAATTATGTTATCCATTGCAAACATCCAGTGGGGCCTTATTAAATGATTTCTTAATACTTTGTTCACCTGTAAATAAATAAGCAAGTGAAAGAGCAGCAAACAACTATTGCATACATCTTATGAGAGAGAATCTTGTTTTTCAATAGCTAGATGAAATTTTATAAAGTAACAACTGCATGAGTCACTAAAACCTTTTAAAGGTCACTAAGACCTTTGAAAGTCTACGCGACTGAGCTAGGGCTTTCAAACTGTACCCAGATTGTGACATTCAAGCCCCTCTGCAGTACAAGGAGGACAGCACAGTAAATAAATGTGAGATCCAGAACAAACACTAGAGCTTGCGGCAAGTACATGGGCGGCCCGTCAAGCACCACTTCCCTTGGCTGCAAGGCCTGTCTGGGAGTGCCCCTCTGACCAGCTCCTCTAATGTCTATGGCTACACCCCAGAGTTGCTCCTAGAGCGAGGGAACTTTCAGCACTGGTGGTCCACAGGTCGCCAGGCAAAACCTGACCTTCAAACACCTTCAGTCTTTTCTTAGTCTTCCATACGATCAGTCACCAGGGCTTTGTCTGCTCCATACTGCCCACATCCTCCCACCTTCCCCAGCAAGCACAGGTGCTTCTGAGGAACTGGGGAGAAAACGGCTGTTCAGCATGAGCAGGGTAAGAAAGAAGGGTGAGGAAGAGTAGGGAAGCTGCGCAGGAAGAATCCCCCTCTCTCCCTGCTCTAGGCAAGGGACTCACCGCATCCTGAAATCCAAACAGCACCAGATGAATCTGATTGATGGAAGTGCTGTCAAAATCCAAATCCATTTTCAACTTGGAAATGGTAGAAGCCATCACTCTCTGCTCTGGAGAGCGTATGAAGTCCCTTAAAATCCCAATAATTTGCTTGATGTGGGCCACTGAAAGCTGCAGTTCTTCAGAGCTCTGGAGAAAATATAATGAATGTATAGCAAGTTAATCCCAGAATCATTAATCATCTAACGGTCACACTACTATTTTTAGGGTCACAATTTATAGCTTTGCCTATGTATGTTTTACACTGATGCACAGAAATCGCAGAACTTTTGTTTCTGGAAAGCCTTTATTTTCTACCTTTTCCTAACTAAAATTTTGTAATAGTAATTCATATTTTCCAAAAAATTAAATTAAGTCTGCTGCTATTGTGGCTGTCACAAAGGGAAGGAAGGTGGTCCAGATAACATTTACACATATCTACAATGTACTGCAGAGGGCAGCTCTCCTCCATTAAAACAGCAGAATCAGTAAAAACCAAATTTTTTTAGAGGCTATCCTTTCGATAAGCTCAATCTGGACTTATATCTAATTATGCAGACATTTTATTTCCTTAGGCAAAAAATATGTTTATATACGCATTTATCATAAGCCAGAAAAAGGTCTAAGATTACACAGTGATAGAACTCAAGTGTTCATTCTATGATTGGTAGTCTACAAGCCCCACAGTTAAAGCCATCCAAGTGCCTGTAAGAACAACAACCTGTATAATTACAAGCAGAAGTATTACAGAAATAATGGAGAAGAGATGGTTACAGCAGTGCTGCAAAACAGCTGGAGATTGAGGTAGGACTCCCTGCTACTAAATAATCTTTCTTTATCCTGGAAAATATTTAGAGCCCTGGTTATTTCTGACTAAGATCTCACATATGACTTTTAGTCCTCTGTAAAGCTATAAGCTATTTTGCAGTTAAGCTCAGAGCAGAAATTTACCCCAGTTGCCTCCCCAGACGGAGCCTGTGGGTTTGCAAAGCTCAACAGGAGCCCCTGGGGTGTGGGCCGAGCCGACCTGCAGCCCGGGGCAGCCTCGCAGGGGCAGCGAGTTGCTGGCACCAGCAAACCCTGCGCTGTGCGGAGCCGCTGCCCATGCCGTGCTCAGCTGGAGCTGCCCCGGGAGCAGTAGGACCCGGCAGCGGTGCTGCAGGTGCCTCTGTGCCAGGAGCAACAGCTGGCTGGGGCATCAAAACACGAGACAGCAGCCTCCCCTTCGTGTACATGCAGTTCAGGTGAAAAAACGTGGGTTTGGTGAGAGCAGATAACGTCAGTGAAACATCAGAAGTAGACATCAAGAAGAAAAGGCTAAGCAGTTGTTACTGGTGTGTGGCATTGCTTGGCTACGGGTTAACCAAACGCACAATATTTCTTGCTCCTCTTTACAGTCACTAAACCTTCCCACTCAGTCCTTCCCTCCACAGAAATCTACCATAGCTTTTTTTAAGATTCGTGTACTGTGTTCTTGGCCCCTAGTTTACATAGGCTTTGAATTTAAAACTGTTCCCTACCCTTAAAGCAAATAATAGCTTTTACTACCTGGTGTTCCATTTCCATGTCCTTGAAAGCCACAACAGGTCACTACATCAAAGCCACCCAACCCACCAACCTCAGCCCCCCAACCCCACATCACATGCCCCAGACCTCCCTCTCAGAAAAAAAACCAAGCGCCCAGCAGCAGGCAACAGGCAGTTTGCTATGCATTCGGAACAGCAAAGGGCTCACACACAGGTCTCAGAGATCAAAGATATTCAGAAGGAAGTGAAATTACCTGTGCAATACAGTCCTGCAAATTGGAAGCAACTTTATTCTGTTCTTCCTTAAGGATTTTATAGAGGATTGCTCGGCGTTCACTGTCCTTCCGCAGCAGAAACAGACCAGAATCCTTATCCTCAAGGGAAGAAGAGGCGCTCCTGTCCTCCGAGGCCGAGCCCTCATCAGGCACGCTGGGTCAGCAACCGGGTGCACGCACAAGAGAGACCTCAGCATTAGCAACACAGCAGTACTGTCAGAAGTGAGTAGGGACGCTTCAGAGGTTAAAAAGTGAGTTTAACTACAGCAGTGGATTGATCAGACTGTTCAACACATTCTGAGACAGAAGATGGCTCAGATCCTCAGTTGGCAAAAAAGCCAAAAGCACGAGGCTGATTTCATCCAGCTAAGAAGCTGGCATTAATGTCACCCAGCACTGGTTCACTTTTGGGGAGGAAAGCTGAAAACTCTGGACTGAGATAACTATTAATTTCTTCTGGGCCCATACAGTAACATACTAATTTGAAAGTATTGCTTTGTGATCTCTGAGCAGCAAAACTGTCTTTCTGCTGCTCCTTTCCCACATTTTTTGATGAGTACATAGAAGGATCAACTCTTCTGCTAACTCTTGAATACATATCCGTTCAGTCAATAAGACAACTGACATTTCTTCGCTGGGAGAGGAAAAGTATCTAAATATATGGAAACCTTAAGGAGAAAGAATCGTTGTTCATAATTAATGAATATAATGTATACAGACAATATTTAAATTAACTAGTAACTTGCCTATGTAACTCGCTTGCTGTTTAACATACCTGCTTATCTAGTAATTATGTGAAAAAATTACCCTCATAAAATATAATGTGAATTAAATCCACCTCATGGGTGTCAAGCAACAAGCAAATGCTTTTACCTTAGTAAATGGGAGATGGGATGCTTTGTCTGAATCTCTGAAATGGATCTCTTTGGCCTTTCGAAAAGCATGTCATGCTGTACATCAGAGTCTGGTGAAACAGAGCCATGCTCACTGCTGCTGCTGCCAGCCTGTTCTCCATGGATTGGCAGCGGGAGGGATGTATTACGATTATAATCTATGAACAGACATTGTAAAACATGTAACAGAACTAGGCAGGAAACGGTAATGTGCTTAAAACAGCTGTGATAATTTTCAGTGATATCAGGGCCTCATTTTGCAAAATGGCTGAGGGAGAAGTAACCTTGTTGATAGAAAGCAATGCAACTGAAAATCATTATATGCATAAGCAATAAAAGGTGTGAATGAGCTAACTGCTGAATCCAAAGACAGCAAGGCAGCTAGATACTCATATGAAACGCCATTTTGGTACCTTTGCTTGCACACACACACACTCCCCCTTGCTGCTGGTCTCACAAAGTGGTACAGCTGGATATACAGCTGTTTAAAGAGCCTGAATCAAACCAAGAGCTTGTCAGCAGCTGTGCCACCACAGCCGTATCTCTAAGCAGAGAGCAGTCTGCTACCTGCCCTCCTTGTCTCTGCCTGTGTTGACTGATGTATATTTGTTCCCTCTCTGACACCGGAGGCATCTGCCTCACTTGCATGTCCCCTTGTCCTCAGTAAGGGCGCTCTCTCTGTCTCTCTCAGCGCTGGCCTGAAGGAAATCTCTTGTCTCTTTCCAGTTCATCTTGAAAGTAAGAAGAAATAAAAAAGTAACAGATATTGAGAGCTTGCTGTCATCCTCATTGCCAGTTTGCAGCTTCATGATAGGAAAGATAAGGAAGAAGGTCTGTCAGCTCAGAGTGCACATATCCATGGAGCTAAAATATCACAAAAGTTTTTCATGGTTGTCACTACAAATTATGCAGAGGCAGGGGAGGAAGGGACCTAGAAGTTAAAAGTTGTTCAGAAAGCTCTGACATACTCCATGGTACATGACTGATGTTCCAATGGCTGAGGTTTAAACAGTCACAGAAATGAAACAGTATGTGTCACCTTGTGATAATTGGTTCAAGGGATCTCAGCAGTATGGAAAATCGAAAGTTGCTGTCTCAGGAGTAAGGGCTGAGATTTGCTCTGGGCTGCCTTTATTATTGGAAAGAAAAAAGGGATAGAGACAGGATGGAAAGATGAGGACAAAGCTGAGGAAACTGGCGGTGAGGGAAACAGTAGAGGGAGGAAACAGCAAACTGCTGCAGCTGAGACTGTGGCAGCTGCTGGGCCAGGGCTGGCCTTATGCCCCCAAACTCCCCTTGGCGATGGCCGCGGCAGCCAGCACAGCGGTCCCCAGCTCCAGGGCAGCAAAGCGCACACTTGGCTGCAGCTGTGTTGCCTTTCCCTCCCCTCTCCCAATAGACAGTGTTCATAGCACTTGCCCACTCTGCTCATGTCTGTGGCCAGCACTGAGAATCATAGAATCACAGAATGTCCTGAGTTGGAAGGGACCCACAAGGATCATCGAGTCCAACTCCTGTCCCTGCACAGGACAACCCCACAGGTCACACCATGTGTCTGAGGCCTTGTCCAGTCTCTTCTTGAACACTGCCAGGCTTGGGGCCGTGACACCTCCCTGGGGAGCCTGTTCCAGTGCTCCACCACCTTCTGGGGGAAGAACCTTTTCCTCATGTCCAACCTAAACCTCCCCTGGCACATCCTCCTGCCCTTCCCTTGGGTTCTGTCATCGGTCATCAGTGCCTCTCCCTCCTCCCCTTGTGAGGAAGCTGTAGCCACCATGAGGTCTCCCCTCAGTCTCCTCCTGAGCTTGCTTCTTGCCGCAGCCCAGTGCTTAGCTTTGCAGCACCAGATTCTTGTGCGGTCTGAAGGAGCCCCATAACCACATCAATGAGTGGGAGAAGAGAAAAAGGGAGGAAGGCAGAAGACAGCTGCACTTTCCCTGATATTTGACAAAGATCCCATTGCTCCCAGGGCAGCTAACAAGGCAAGGTCCATCCTTTCTAATGTCATGCAGTTCCTCCAGGAAAATGTCCTCAGCCAAGGGCTGAAAAGGCCACAGGGGTGTGTTCTTGCCATGGGGCGGAAGGCTGCAGGCTGCTGATGGCTCCTGCCTGCCACTGTCCTGGCTGAGCAGTGTGAGCTCTCCCGCTGCCCCGGTGCGACTGCAGAGATGGCAGCTCTCAGTGCCCCTCAGGTCAAGAGATGATGCCCATTTCCTTGCTGAAACCAACTCAGCTAGATGTTATAAATTTTTTGCTGTTTTTTTTTCCCCATTACCATTCTGGTCCCTTTCTTTCAAATGTTTACTCCTGGGGGAAAAAAAAAAGCTCAAAAAGGGAAGCAACTCAATTTGCATGGGGAGTGTGTGTGTGCATGTGTGTGCAGACAGGGGAAAGAAGCACCAAAATGAATGGCTTTGCTTGTTTTTAAATAGACAGTGCCTTCAAACACTAATTATTTATTTGGTGAGTCTATATTAAGATTTGTAATCTTACCCTTGAGAAAGCAGCTAATAAATTGAGGGGGTGGAAGAGCACGCTAGGCAGATAAAACAAAACAACTCGCTAAACAGCTGCTTCAGCACCTACGTGCCAAATTTCCAAGTTACATATCAAGTTTGAAAACGCTGATCCTTGTAGATCCAAACACCTAACAGACCCACATTTTCAGGTGCAGAGCACCTACTCTATAAAACTCAGATCTCTGAAGTGTATGTAATTATGACTCTAAAATCCAAAATTGTTTTGGAAAGACCCTCTGTAGACAGATGGGAACAGCCTCGCATTTATAAGCCCTGGTCCTCATGGGGGACTTTAACCACACCAATACCTGTTGGAGGGACAACACTGGAGGGCATAAGCAAACCAGGAGGTTCCTAGAATGCGTTGATGGTAACTTCCTTCTCCAAGGGACAGAGGAGTCAACAAGGAGAGGTGCTATGCTGGACCTTGTTCTCACCAACAAGGAGGGGCTGGTGTGGAATGTGAACGGTGGAGGGATGGGACACCATCCAGAGGGACCTTTACAGGCTTGAGAGATAGGCCTGTGCGAAACTCATTAAGTTCAACAAGGCCAAGTGCAAGGTCCTGCACATGGGTTGGGGCAGTCCCAAGCACAAATACAGGCTGGGCAGAGAATGGATTGAGAGCAGCCCTGAGGAGAAAGATTTGGGGGTGCTGGTTGATGAGAAACTCAACGTGACCCAGCAATGTGTGCTTGCAGCCCAGAAAGCCAACCATATCCTGTGCTGCATCAAAAGAAGTGTGACCAGCAGGTCAAGGGAGGTGACTCTGCCCCTACTCCGCTCTGGTGAGACCCCACCTGGAGTGCTGCATCCAGCTCTGGGGCCTCCAGTACAGGAAAGACATGGACCTGTTGGACAGGGGCCAGAGGAGGCCACAAAAATGATCAGAGGGCTGGAACAGCTCTGCTGTGAGGACGGGCTGAGAGAGTTGGGGTTGTTCAGCCTGGAGAAGAGAAGGCTCCAGGGAGACCTTATTGTGGCCTTTCAGTACCTAAAGAGGGCCTCTAAGAAAGCTGGAGAAAGACTTTTTACAAAGGCATGTAGTGATAGGACAAGCGGTAATGGCTTTCAACTGGAAGAGGGGAGATTTGCATTAGATATAAGGGAGCAATTCTTTACTATGCGGGTGGTGAGGCACTGGGACAGGTTACCCAGAGAAGTTGCCTCATCCCTGGAAGTGTTCACGGCCAAGCTGGATGACACTTGGGCAACTTGGTCTAGTGGAAGGTGTCACTGTCCAAGGCAGGGGGTTTGGAACTAGATGATCCTTAAGGTCCCTGCCAACCCAAACCATTCTATGATGCACAGGATGTCATTTTAAAAATTTTAATTTACTATAAATGAGGCGCTTATTTGGGGGAAAGGAAAAATAGAGTTGGGAGATTTCAGCAAGCAAAACAGAAAATAAGCAAGTCACCATATTTTGTGGGAATTGTTAAATTAAAATATACCTAATTACGAATCACAGGCACTTTCAACAGTTCCTGCTGCTTTCCTGGCACAAGGAACGTCTTTAGTAAAAGAGAGTGCCTAACAATTCCAGTCTTTTATGTAAGACTTAATGATGATGTTGACTTGCATTTGGCTGGTAATTCCTTACCTGAAGGCTTGAATGCAATTCTGCTTTTCTTGCCCTTGTTTACTTGTTTCAGGAAGGCATCTCTGAGCAAATCAGATGCTGTAACACGTTTACTAGAATCAGGTTCAAAACAGAGCAAAATAAATGCCCTTGTTTCAGCAGACAGTGACTCTGGAATTTCAGGATGAATCTTAAACATCCCAACCTGCAAGTAAAACACAAATACAAATTATTTTTACTGAACAACTGCAAGGAGACCATGGGCTAAAGCTTTCTTAGTGTGATCTCTCACACTCTGGCTGACTCTCATGGAAAAGGAGCACTCCAGGTACCCACACTAAGCAGTGAAGTGACAACAAGGCTCTGATCTTATTTTACTTCATCATAAGCATGGCATGAATGTCAACGTGGTATTACACAAATGTCAAGTTATCGATGTATCCAACCATCTGCCTTCAGGTAATCTAGGGATCTGGACATTATCCACACCAAGTGCTTCAAATGCTGCTTCTCCTACCAGCCACAAATCCCTCCAGCGACTGCATATGCTTCCCATCACCCCTGCCCTGTTCTGTGTCTCTCCATTGCTGACTCCTCTCCAGCACATTTGTGCCCAGAACAGGAATAACTTCCTCCTCCAGCACCAGCTGCCTGGGGCCTGCACCTGTTCTGCTCCTGCTGCTGCCAAATTTCTGTGTACGAATGCTCGCAATGACCTTGCCAGACCTTGTCACCACCCCTGGCACTCGGGCCAGATGTCTTCCCTCACCTTTCAGTGGTATTTAACTGAAAAAATCACATGATGTCCAAAGTTTTAACAAGAGCTTCCACTCTCTCCTTAAAGCAATGAAAAATGTGCTTCTACAGGTTGCTCCCTAGTGATTTTTCCAGCTCCTTTACAGTCTTCTTATTCTCTAATGCCAATCTGGCATATATGTTTTGAAGTGAGAGTTGTGTAACGTGTGCACTGTATGGCATGTATCTGGCAAGATTATGACTGGTAGTCTCTCCATTTTTACATAAAAAGGGCTCTGGAGAACAAGCAGACAGCTAGTGGCCACAAGGGAGATAGTAGCCCAGCAGTTAAACAAGCGCCAGCTGCTTGCTAAAATGAAGAGTTGTTTAAATAATCTCATTATACAGTTGCATTAACACACTGTGGCACCATTAGGCACTCACAATAGTGGTTCAGCTTCAATGTGAGCTGAAGCAAAAAATGCTGAGCAGTCGTGCTTCTGTTCGAATGACAGTGTAGAATGTGAAATGCTAATAATGCATTAAGCCCTTCCAAACCATGGCTCTACACACATTCAAAACTCAGTATTTCCTGCGTGTTACATTTTTAATATATGCAATTTGCTAATCTCTGCAATTAAATTTATGTATTTAATAGAGTAACTGAATAAATACATAAATAAATTGATGTAATATCCTGCTGGCAGGATACAACTTCCATATGTTTACCTTGTCTGACGGAGCATCTTTAACTGATTTGTAAATTCCCATGTAGATTTTGTACAGTGTTTTATAAATGGGGTATACAATTTCACCACTTCAAAACATCAGCCCAGCAAGATTTTTGCTTTGGAGCAGAGAGAGAAGACAGCCCCTGCTTGCTGTGCTCTGACAACTGCTCTTGACGTGCCCGTCCCCATGGTCAGCCCATCGCTCCTTGTGCAGCCTGGGGACAGGATCCCCCAGCCAGCGCCAGCTGGGTCAATGTCACAGGCTGACAGCCCTGGGGTGCCAGGTTGCACCCTTGTGCACTAAACAAAACCCAGGATAGTCCAAACCAGGACCAGGAAATGTGAATGCGTGTCTCTGATCTTATCTTAATCTCTGGGGCTCCAGGGGAGTAAGTTCTGTCAGAGGCATCCAGAAACTCTGTGGAAGTGTTAGTTTACTTTCTCTCTCATTTGTTTGTTCCTTTCACACAGCACCACACAACGTATACTCAAACAGGAATTATTTCCAGTTCTTGGTTTCACTCTAGCCCCTTTTCTCTATTTTGCCCAACTCTTTGGTGATTTGCCATTTCTATAGTGACTGCGCAGCCAGACTCAGACCTTTCTTCTCCTCACCTACCCTATGCGCAACACAGTGTAAATGTGGAGGTGGGGACCTCAAATTTTCCATATCCCAAGTTTTCCAGGCTTCTGTTCTTTTTACATGCCTGCCCAGTTGGCCTGCTTCATTCCTGGCTTCAAATCTAGCTTCCAGCTTGCTTACTTCTGTTGTACAGCAAAAAGAAACCACAGTTCGCAATTTCTGGTGCCCAGCGAGAGGCAGTTCCGAGCAGGTCCCAGCAAAGCCAAGAAACAGAAAACAAAAACAAATGCCTGACTGTAGCACATTAACACAGTTTGCAATAACGACGCTAAAAACTCTGACACATCCTTGAAGAAAGAAGTGCAAGAAATGTATTTTAAAAATGCCAATTCTGAGACTTCAGAACACAGCTCTATGGCCTGGAGGTGCTTTTGGGCAGGATGTGCACAATCCTGCCAGAACTCACGTCGTGAGCCTGTGCAGATCCCATTGAGCACCCAGAACTGAAGCAGCACTTCCCAACAGTTCAATAAACTGTACTGAAAAATAAGACACGTAGCTCACTGCACAGTTCAACTGCGTGCCAGATCCATAGATGAAAAGGCATCTGCCGACACAACCGTATCTGACATTTACAGCCATGTGGAAAAAAAGTCTCTTTCCACAGGTCCCTCAGGAAAGCTTTAGTGAACCAAACCACGTTCACCCAGGCAGCTTCTTTTGACGTAGTGTCACAAGTCGACAGCACCAAGGTGACACATCATACTGTTGAAATAGCTACATCAAAACCTATAACCATCCCTTTCTTTGCCTTTTAGCTGTGGTGCATGGGAAAACTCACAGGCCTAGTAAGACACATGGCATTATGTGCCATGCTGAATTGCAGCCCAGCTAATTATACTTATTGATTAAGATCTGATTTTGCTACCATGGTTCCAGTAATAATTATACTGACGTGTGACATACACAAAAGAATTAACAATGTTGATAATTTAAAGCAGTTTGCTGGATTATGGATGTGGTATTTCCCCATTATAAGAACAAGGAATCTGAAGTATAAGTGAAAACTTAAGTACTTTACTAAAGGTCTACTGCAAGCTGATGGAAGAACCAAAAATTTTCAGTCTGCGTATCTGACACATTAGCACATCATAGCTTTTACGCTACTGTTAGTTTTAGAGTTAGAACAAGTAACTTTTTTCAAATACATTTGTTATCAAAACTATCTGAAGAATTCTCTTGTCAAGTATTAATTTGAGCATTTGAAAACAGATACACTAAGAGAAATAAAGAAATATGTTGCAGAGACTGGGCCTTTGAAAGACAAGGCAAACAGATACTCTGGGAGGGAGGCTTACAAAAAAAGACTTAAAGCAGCAGAAATAACTTAGTTGTCATTTTTGAGACTGGTTGCCAAGAAGGAAATCATAAACCAAGAGCAGGAGATGATACAAGTATTAGGGTAGAGAATATTAGTTTTCGTAAGTCTTCACTCATTTTTCAGGTTGCTGCTGAGTCATGACCTATTTCCAGCACAAAAATAAATGGTTACCCCCTAGAGCAATACAGCTTTGAGCATGGAAGAGTCACTTAGTGAGAATTAAGAACACAGGTCAGACTGCGGCTTTGTGTAAAACAACCCATTTAACAAAAGGTTACTGCCAATTAAATTAATATTATAAAATTAGTTTAGTATTTGCAAATTCATAAACTCTATAGCAAAAAAAAGCAGTACTTAATTTAAACATCGCGGCTTGAGGTTCCCCTAGTTCATGAAATGGAGGTTTGCCTGTTGCCATTTCAATAATGGTACAGCCCAGTGACCAGATGTCAGCCGGAGCACCGTATCCTCGTGGCCCTTTATCGATGATTTCTGGAGCCATGTACTGCAAGGTTCCTAGTCAGGACAAAAGAACAGCCAAGTGTTACAGTCCTCATTCTTCTTAAAGAGAATTAACACACGACTGTGCAAGCCAAAAATTGTCCAGTGCAACCTGTTTAGTCAAAATATTTGATTTCCCGTATCAGTGCTGGATACTACACAGAAACTTATGTTTCAACATCTTTTCTATAAACTATTGAAACTTCTAAAGCTATACGTGTTGGCAAAATATAATAAGATCCTGCCTAAGTCTATAGTTGGCTTTTAACAAATGAATCTGAATGTCTCTGAAGTTTGCCTGTAGACAATCTGATTTCAATATTAGTTATAATGCTAATATACAAAAAGAGCCGTAAAAATGAAATAAAAGATGGTCAATTTGGAATCACTGATATTCAATTATATACTAACAGAGCTAGCAAGAGGTCTTTACAGGACGACGGTCCACACCAACAACAGAAACCTATAGATGTTCTGAGTGTTTCAAACACTACAGTACTTTCTCCACACAAATTCCTACCAGTTCTGACATCTTTAAATTAAATTATTTTTCTTCTTAAGAATGCAATAAAATTACACCATGGTAAAGCTGTGAACTATAAAGCACATGTGTTGAAGATAAAAGGGGTTGGATATTACTATGTTCATTAAATATGACTGCTGTAGAACAAAAGCTCAAGCCACAGAGGCAGAGTGATTTTCCTCTAATATCTGTTCCAGACATAATAGTGATTAGCCATAATAGTGACTTTCTGGGGCAAAATTAAATTTTGGACTATCACGTTTACCAGCCACAAAAGGATCTTCTTCCATCACTTCATCTTTTAGCTTACTGTATTTGTAAGTTTGTTTGGTTTTCTGCACTTTTAGACATACTTCAATAAAGTGTGCATGCATGAGTTACTGTTATCAAGATTATTAAATGAAAAAGTTGCTGTATTCAAGTATTTGCAGATGTAATTGCAACAAATAAATTGCTATTTAATGAAAAACACTTAGAAGAAAAACTATTACACCACCACATTGAAGAAGTTTAAAAAACAAAAAAAAAAAAAGGAAGAAAATTACTTTAAAAAGAAGAAAGATAGCAAGACTGTGTTTATGGTGACCACACTCCCATTCACTCTTCCCTGAAAACAGAGACCTCATCATGTTTTCATCACAAATCCAAAGAGTTTATTTGCTCTAACTCTAAATCTGTCACCAAAACCCTCACAAACTCTGCTAAATTAGTCTTACCTGTAAATGTTTCGGTGCATGGATTAATTCCTGCCAGCCTTTTGGAAGTACCAAAATCAGATATCTTTACCACGCCACTGTAGGTGTTCACCAAAACATTATCCCCCTGTGGTTTGGATGAGAGAGAGAGAGAGCAGGGAGGGGAGACAGATGAGTAGATTCCAAATCCCAATCTCAGTATGCCTGCAAGTTCGCAGTTATTTTTTAATATACCTTCCTACAAATGAATTTTCCTGGAGCACTGGGGAGAGGGGGTTGTTTTATTCATTCCTTTTGTCTTAAGCTTCCATGAAATCCTATTAAAATTTCTGCTTCAGGTTAGAGTAAACCTAAGTGAGATAAATAAAATAAAAAGCAAATCACCCAAGACACACTGAAAGAAAATTTACCTTTATATCTCTGTGTACAATCTGGTTCTCATGGAGATACTTCAGACCTTCCAGAATCTGCTTGGTGTAAAATTTAATGGTAGGTTCTTTCATTGGGCCCCATTTAGATCTTAGGAGAGCTGAGAGGCTGCCTAAAAGAGTTCAGAAGGAAGTGCATCAAGATAGAAAAATCTACAAATTAACATGAAACCTTTAAATCTGGATTAAGCCTTTGTTCAATATCCTAATACAAGAGAAATGCAGTACCTATAATTAAGCCAAATTATTCCTAGATCCCTCAAAGCAAATAATTTGATGCTACTTTTGACTGGCTATTCCTTTCTTGCCAGCTCAGCTTCTACCTCCATGACAGGAATAAATGTTATGACAGGGCTGGATGCATCTCCCTGACTTCAGTCTAACAACTGTTGAGACTAGGACTAGCAACCATTTAGCCTTTAATGGTATAAAGACCAGATAACACCGTATGATGTTATACACTACACTTCATGAACCACACACATGGGCAAAGAGAAGCTGATTTACTTGGGGCAGGGAGGGAAGAAGCAAAAAAGAAAGAGTCTTTTCCATGCAAATATGGGATTAACTCCTGCAAATATTCAGAGACAGAGGAAAGAAAGCTCCTGAAAGAAATGAAGTAATGGATGTTCAGAGTAGGAGACAGGTCAACCACACTTCCCCTACTTGTAATAAATCTATCCTTTTTTTAAAAAAAACCAACAGAAATATTTTAATCATGCATCAAAATAAAGACAGTTTTGCTTTTTCTGCTTGTAATAAGCTAAGTGCACTGGGTCTCCTTAACAGCAGACAATTTCAGCTTAAAGGGGTTTTCAGTCCACATCAGCAGCTTTCTAAAGTGTAGTTTCCTCAAATAATTTTGCATAACCTGAACAGCTGGTTCCTTTTTAAGACTGGCTGCAGAGTTTAAAATATCTGAATTGGTTCAATAATATCTTGACATTAGCAACTAATCACTGCACACGCTACTGTGTGTATATGAACAGGAAAAGAAAGGTAGGTAAACAACATCAGCTGATACTTCTAGCAAGTGCAGGAAAACAAGTGGAAGCTTTGGTATAAACTCATCACATCTGCATGCATCATACGTGTCAGAGTGTCTCAGCTTGCAGGTGAGAAGGTCACAGGAATTCAAAAAATAAAGAACTTTCCTATGCTTCAGATGTATTTAATCACACCTTGAATGTTTGTGTCTGGACCTTCCCTAGAAAACCTGAACTTTTTTCCCTGGTTTTCTTATTTCTGTTTTTATTTTGCAAATTATATTCACGCAATGATTTAACACTCGTTCTGACACATACTTGTCACTGAAGAGCAAATAGCAGAAGAGAGATGGAAATATCACCTGGAGAGGATATAGAGGGACTTCACATCTTAAAACGTGGAGAAGACTAGGGAAGCAAAGCTGGAAATTATGAGCAAGGGAAGCATATAACTTTTATCTTTAATCTACCTAGGAAATAGCAGTGCTTTGTATATAGCAGCCACAAAATAACACTTAATTGCTCAATCAGTGTTACTGCTCAACAGAAACTTATCCTAGAAGTCCAGTCGTCATTCAGATGTCAGGCTAAATGGACTACACAGCTCTAACTCCTCTATTTTATAACACATGAGTATTTGACACCAAATACTTTTAATGACTTTTTTCTGGGTTTATAATTATTACAGAAAGGGGAGATGGTACTGGGACCTGTACACTTCAAATCTATTCTTTACGTCAGAAGCACACGGCCTGTAGTTAATGTCTCAACAGAAAAGCCATATACAGTACACAAACATATTAAGTGCACACCTATCTGCTTTCACTAAGTTCAGAGTCCTAACTGCTCTCAGTTCCATTAAGAGACTCAGCTCAGAATGACACAAACCTCCTGGTACCTGCTCCATAAAAATCTTAATGTATCCATCTTCTGAAACAGATCCAAGATACTGGACAATGTTTCGATGCTTTAAATATTTATGCAGTGCTATTTCTTCATGAAGAGGTTGAGAATACCTGTTAGGGAAAAAAAAATAAAGAATTGAGGAGTATCTCATCATGCAGGAAAAGCTTCTACACTACGGTGAAATGTCAGTCTGTGAACAGAATGGATTTTAGGGATACTGATCCAACTCTCAGCAAACATCTTGTCCACGACCTTCAAAATGCAGTGTGACTGGCTGCCTATTCAGAAAAAGTACAGAGGTAGAACTCAGAGAAACCCCAAAGGAGAAACATGGCCTCAAAGAATTTATACATGCCTTTCTTCTGTATCATTACATAGTCCTGTCTTTGCTTCCAAAACTCCTTTTATGCTTTTCCCCCTTCCCAAAAAGAATACAAATGACGTACAACTGCAGCTTAAAACCCAAAATATGTCCTATTCTAGAATGTATTATATACATATAGATTATCCAACTGCATTATTTATGATATATATCATATCTTTTCCAAAAAAAGAACAATAAAAAGTCCTTATTCTCAAAAGGGTACTGTTGAATAATGGAGGAAATAATTGAATTTTAGTATACTGGGATTTTCTAAGGTAACCATATAGAAATACATGCTAAGAAGAGAAAAATTTTCAGCAAACAACTGCAGTTTCATTAGCAATGTTTTTATAACAATAAGCTAGGTCTTACCTGCTGTCTCTCTCAGGTATTTCTTTGATGGCTATTCGGACCTGATTGCTAAGGTCTCTTCCAGCATAAACTATTCCATAAGTACCTTTCCCTAGAACTACCCTGTCACCGTTCTCGTCGTAATCATACTCATACTGCAAGCAGAAAAGATAAACACAGCAGCACAGAAATTGTTATCACTAACACTGGACATTACAGAGAGCTTTAACAACAGTTATGTACTATACAGAGTAGCTACTGCAGTACAGCTGTAGTACAGTTGGTTTCCCACCAGCCTGGTGCATTTTACGGCTTGTAAAATTTCCATGTTACTTGCTTTACAAAACGACTTTCCCTAACCAGCTTCCAAATGCATTCACCCGAAAAAGGAACTCAGCATTAAACCAAATTCAATGAAACAGTGCTGTCAGAAGAATACATTCAGGTATTATCTCTAAGAATTGCTGACAGAGCCTTCAGAATACATAAATGTATGGAACATAACCTATAATTTTGAAACCAATGGTTTAATAAATAGATAAAAGTGACATTCTCATTAGAACGGGTGGACACTATTTTAAGACCCTAAATTCTCATTTGAGCTTCACCATAGCAAAATTAATTTCTGACATATTCCCCTCATTACGAGCTTTTCCAAAAATAAAAAAAAAATGCTCATCTTCCCCAAGGATGATTAAATATTTGAAGTGGTGGTTTCCACTGCTGCTGAAACCATGCAGGGTCATATTGCCAGCTGCATAAGTCACTGCTGGTTCACTGACTTCAGTAAAGCCACACTAATTTAAACCACCTCATGGTCTTGTCCCATATGGTGATGAATGACGCTTAACCAAAGTATGTCCCAGACACCAAATTTCTTATGGAAGTTGGGTTAAGCAGCACACACCTGATTCAAATCAGGGAACTGATAAAGGATATTGAAAAAGCACTTCTGCAAAGAGTTAAAGGAACTGGACAGTTTCATAGCCTCAGATATTATCAGGAGTACACAGACCTCCCCTAGTATCTTCCCAAATCCAAGAGGATGTCCCATATGGGAAAACTGCAGGCTACTCTTTGTGGCTTCATATGAATTCTATATTAAAAACAAACAAACCAACCAATAACAACAAACAAAACCAAACAAAAAAACCCCACCAAACAACACCACCTTTTCACAATGGCCATAACTATTGACATTTCTGTCAATGACCACTTTTTCTGCTTCATCCAATAAGACAGACGCTCTCATACAGAATGCAGCCTTGAGATCTATTTCTTTGAGGTGTCTTCTCGGCTCATATTGCAGCTCTGGTATTGCAATGTCCACGTGTCACTGACACTCCCTCCCGATTCCTCTCAGCAAAGATTGCAAGTTTCATGCTGCTGTATGGAAGGTGCTAAAGAAAAACCATCTGTCGTTTATCCTAACAGCATATTCTGCTCAGTGGAACTAAACTTGAGTTAGTGCAGCTTTAGTACAGTTTCATTTTCCATGTTTCAGCACTTCATGGTTCATAACATAATCTTGTTGTATGATAGGCATAACTGACCTAAAACACCATATGTAAAACTTGTCACGTTCTTTGGCAGGAGGATATCCAGCTTTCACAGTTATCATATGACACAAAACTGTGCAGAAAAAAGACAGCAGTCACATCGCAGAATTTAAGATTGACAGCAACCCTATCTACAACAGACTGATCCTAAGCCAACTCTATAATTACTGTGGAGAAACCTATCTTCTCTAGTCTGTGTCCCATGATACATGCAAATCGTTGAGACTTATAGTTCAGTGCTAGTTAGTAGACAGTTTAATAGACTTGTATATACTTGATGCCACTTCACATTTGCCCCGTCTCCTTCCAACAGCTACAAAGGTTGAATAAATCACTGTTGGTTGCCAAAGGTCTGAATATGTGATCCACTGGAGGTGCAATTCAACCGTTAGGTATGAGTAAACAAGTGTTCATAGCTGACCTTCTGTATGAATGTGGTGGGGCAGAGTCTGATCTCTAGGGTATCCTATTTGGGGTACAGCAGGTACTCTTAAAGTGACAGGAACTTCTTCAACATCAATATCCAGAAGCAAATACCCTAAGTTTGAAATGAATGCCAAGCTCACTCTCCTTCCAAATCCTAGTCAGCTGTAGAACTAAACTGTACTTGCTAAACTGTATTGCAATCAAAACTGTACAACTCCTTGGGGCAACATTCTCATAAAAATTCTGACTGAAATATTTTCTTCCCCCAAACTGTGCTCAAGGTTATTTCTTTCTCTTCCTCAAATATAACCAGTTGTTTTATTATAACAACAGTAAGAACTTTCACTTTCTCTGTGCTTGTCAAGCCCATCAAGACCATACAAAGCTGCATTTTCCATGTTGTCTCTTCTTAAATGTAAGATCTCAGGCTGCAGAAAGACATTAATTGTCTTAGCTCATTTATAAGCTAAACAAATTAATCCTCCCCTTCTGTAGCTTGATTTCTTTTTTTAATGTCCTGACATAAGACAGTAAGTACAAGGTGATAATTGTGAAGACTTTAAGATATGTAGAGTGATAGAGCTTAAAGATTTAAAATTTTAACTTCTGGAGTAATTTCTCCATTGATCCATGCAGGATTGTTTCCTCCTGTGCAATCTCAAGTGATTCTTCCAGTGCAGTTTTTAAAAGGCTCACGCCACGGTGAGCTCACTTCCTCTAAGAGACTGTCATACCGCTGAACAGACTAGGTTGTTTGGGGATTGTCCTGCTATTAGCTAATTACAGAAGCATGCAATGTCAAATCAGCAGCTATAGATAATACTCTGCCAAGGCAGAGCCCTGATCCTAGGCCAAGACCACAGATGTATGTGTTAAGCAGGGCTTAATAGGTGTGCATATCTTGTCATTTTCACTCGAGAATTCTGTGGCCACTACGCACACACTTCTGTGCAAAAACTCATCTTCCCCACCACACACAATTACATTCAGCAGTGCAGTAGAGGGTCTTCTACTTTCTTAATCCTCTTCTGAAGCTCCAGGTACTACAAAAGGTTCACTGTCATAAAGAGATGCTCTGAACCGTAAGCCTAAGAGAATTGCTGGAATGAGACAGTCAGAAAGATACCAGCTCAAACAAACCACAGTAGGGCTCTTATACACATTAAGCAGATTGAATTTGCTCAACCACAAATAAAATTACAACCTACTTTTTATGATGGCTTTTCAAAACAAGTGAACAGAAGCACAGGGAATATACTTAGTGCCATGAATCTGGACATCTGCCATGAGACGGTGTGTCTTATGAACACATGGATTCGCCTACCCTAACCTGAGCCCACATAAAATGTAAATAACCCTCTCCAAGTTGTGGGGTTTTTCATGTGTTTTTGTTTGGTTTCTGGTGGTGTTTTGTGGTTGGTGGGGTTTTTGTTTTGTTATTTTGCTGCTGTTGTTGTGGGTTTTGGTTTTTTGTTTGTGGGTGGTTTTTTTGTTTTGTTTGTTTTCTGTCCCTTCTATATACTTATTATAAATACAGCCTACAGCTACTAGGTTCCTAACATGGATGTTTCAGTGATAAGTCAAAAGAACAATGAATTAATCTGATCACAAACATCTATAAAACTCTGTGAAAGAAAAAGCCTAGCAAATGAAATTACTTGGAGAAGTAATAGTATCAGATACCAACTAGAAAAAACGAAGTACTTTTGCTAAATGGCTTTTTCCTAGAATTTATTTAATATCTTATCTTTTTTATCTACTTAAGCCAACTGATATCAGATGATTCTCATCTGTAGATTGTTTGCAACATAAATATGAGATCAGTAACACCCTTCTTTAGGGATTTATGCAGTTTATAGTAGTGACAGGCTCACTTCATTAAAAATGTGGTTTTTTAAATGAATGGAACTTTTGTGTGCAAATCATTCTGTAAGAGTTGAAATTTCATATGCAATTAAGAAGCTTAAATGCTGTTTATCTTTCTAGCATACTGACATGAAAGTGCAGGAAAGACGGAGGACAAGTGTCACGGTTTTGGATCTTTTATCGTTGACATACCTCCAATGTGTCTCCATCTATTTCTCCTTCTAATTCCAAAGTACTGCCAACAGTATCAGACAAAATTCCTTTCACCAACCCACAGAATCTAAAAAGCAATAAATAGCACAGCATCAAAGAAAAACATCCTTTTGGAAGAAGATTAAACAGATTCTTCACAAGGTGGGCTCTGTTTTCAAGCTAATAAACTGACTAGCATGTTCATGGGTTTTTTTCATTACTTACTTTCTCTGTATTTATCCTGTCTTGAATGAGGAAGAACATCAAACGCACACTGAAAAGCCTAATTATTTATAAAGTTATTTTATTTGCTGTAGGAGGACCAAACACTTGCTTGTTATTGAAATTGCAAAGTAAAATCTTGGTAGATCAAACTCAAATATTTTTGTTGTACTGTTTGATTGAAAGTGCTTAGTATGGCCTTGTCTTTACAAATATAAAAATAAGTTGACATATTAAAAAAATCAAGTATTGATTCTTGGTGGTTCAAGTAAGTAGTGCTAAATTTGTGACATCACATTGGGTGGTTCTCCTTCTGTCTAGCAATGAGAACTTTATTAATATTACCTTCAGTTTAATTTAAATGTTCCTATGGAGTTTGGTTACAATTGTGACTACTCAATATTTCTGAAAACCAGATATTGTGCTTTCTAGTCAGGCATCCAGAAGCCAAGAATATAAAAAGTAGTAACGTTTTGAAGAACAGAGTTTTGACCCTTTTCATCTAGTTCTCTGGGATGGAAATCCTTAAGTACAAGACCATCTTCTCATGTAGCCCCCTGCCTGAGCCACTTGCTTTTTCCAAATTCCATAACAAATGGTTAACAAACCACTCCTACTTCATTCAGAAGGTTTATATGCCAAATATCACTCCCCAGGAAGAATTAGCTCTGTAAAGATTTAGGCATGAAATTCAGTTAGCATGCTTACTGTTTAGAGGCAACATATCATCAGGAAATATTGGAATACAAGCTCGGACAGTAACAGATATCTGTAACACAATATAAGCTAGAAATTTCTATTACATCTAGTTGCTCTTACTTAAATCAAACTGAACAGGTACATAAGGGAATCTAAACCAGAGTACCTTACATGACATGGCCAACACAAAGAAAATTAAGATAATAGCTATAAGCTACTTAAGGCTTTTCTCAGACCTGAACATTTGTCGGTAAACTGATCAGAACCAGCCAACAACTGTAATGGGACATTGCTCTCATCACCTTAAATATCACTGAGTTTAGCTCATTGCTTCTTCCTCAAGCAAAGAGAAGTGAAGAAATAATTAACTAATTAATTTCTCAAACAAAAAAATCAGCTTTCAATCTTTACTAAATAAATTATATTTGGGACATAGATCTCGCATGAAATACCCACACAAACTGAACTCACCTACTGCACTGGTTTTCTGTAGAAAAGTAGATTTGAAAGTCATCAGAGTTGTCATGGACATAAAGAAAACAACACCGTTCATCAAATTTGGAAATGCTGTAAAATTCACATTAAGAAAATATTATTTTGGATGTAAGTATTAGAAGAAATAGAACAAGAAGTAGTTAATTTTTTTGAATTACGAACACTTAGCAAACATCTTTTTCACAGTTAATTACCTCAGAGAGGCAGAATGCAATTATATTTCTTTTCCTTACAACTAGAAGCTTTGAGTTTGTTTATATATTCTATAATCCTATCTCCAGTTTGAGAAATGCTGTTTATTATCATGTTTATAAATGTTTGATAAATGATACTGCTACACTTATAGACTCTTACAAAAATGATAAACTTGCTCTTACTCCACTGATAAAGTGTTACAAAACAATTTGTACACATTTATCACAGTATATACTTTTTATAACTTAATACTGATAAACAAGTTTCAGGATGACCAATATTTACTCCAAACTGCAGCAATAATTCTGACAAAGTGATTATTTATTGCATATTGTGTCTTGCCAGTGTCATATATATTCCATCTAAAGGCACTGAAGTGAAAAGTGAAGAGGCCATAAAACACATCAATATGAAAGTAAACCTAGGAATCAATCTCTTATCATTCCAAACACTTGTACTTCAGTATTATTCTACATAAATGCCAAGTTGTTATGCTTGTTAAGGTATTGCCATTATTTTTGTGCATTAAATTATAACAATAAAATTGATTAGATTCTTGCCTGGTCTGTTTACTCAAACTCTCAGATTTTGCTTAGCCTCTGTTGAGCCAGTTAGTTAAAATACATGACAGTAGACTACTGTAAAGTTGCAGAATGTTAAAAGACCAACTTGCTGTAGCATCATTAAGGGCTACATGGACAAACGTTCCAAAAAATCAGAATTTTGTCAGAAGATTTTGTCAGAAATATATGAAAATACACTACATCGATCTGTAGCTTGGTTCTGGTACAGCGATTTCTGGTGTAGCAAAGGTGGATTAACCTTGACACAAGAACTGAGCAACAAAGCAAGATGATTTTTCCAGGAGCAAATATAGGATAGACCAGACAGTATCGAAATAACAATACTGTATTTTAAACAGTGTAACACATGGTATATAAGATGAACTGGTTAGCATAAATGCAATTTAAGGGTTTTGACAGAGTATAAATTAACTGAGACCACTGTTTTGTTATGGGGTGTTTGGGGTTTTGTCTTTGTTATTTTTCTCTGTTTGTTTGTTTCTTTGGGTTTGTTTGGGTTGTTTGGGGTTTTGTTTGTTTGTTTCTCCACTAAAACTAATGCAATTCCAAAAGTGCAGCAATTGTCACATACAGTTTTGATTTTTTGGTTTTTGTTTTGTTTTTCACTAAAATGAATGCAGTTTCAAAAGTACAGCAGTTGTCACATACAGAGCAAACATCTAATGCTACTGAGTTTAAAAAGATCGCCTCTTTGAGCTTTGTAATTCCCAGAAATTATTACGAATCAAAGCAAATTAATTGCTTGCTTATATTTAATTAAAAGTTACCTTCTCAAAGATTAATTTCTGTGCAATAGATTGACTGATGGTACTTAATATGTTTCAGAAATGTTATGCTGAGTTCTGCTCAGTCAGCTCCACTGCCCAGGAACTCTCTGCTTTGAGAATTACAGAAGTCATTAGGTATCTGAATTTATGCTTGTACTTGAATCAGAAAGTTTTTCAAGCACTTAAGCTTAAGCACTCACACAAGTGGCCCTAGCCATCTGTGTCCCTAGAAAGGCAGGATCCACCAACGTGGTGTCTCACGAGCTCAGAGAGAAGGCAGAACTCACATTCCTTGTGCTCACAGCTCCTCTGGTTTTCAGCTCCAGCCTGCACAATGCAGAGAGCAGGAACGCCACAGACACACTGTCAGGCTGTACAGACAGGTTTCATTTTGTTTTCTCTACTGTTGCCCTGTCTCTCACCTTTCTGGCAGGAAAGCAGCCCAACTTGAGATATATAAGGTAGATTCTAGATGTAGTCATGCATTTTGCAGTTGTTAATACCAAATGTGATTCTTTTCTATCCTTTCAGTTCTCAGAACAAACCAGTTCTTTCTCTATAATATTCTGATCTTCTTTTGTGCTATTTAATATTCGGACTCATTTACTTGTCACTGGTGTTTCCATTAATCTAAGTATCACAAAACAGAATGACTTTAACCGAAGGCTAGTCCTTGAGAAACTCCACTAGCACTCTCCTTCCAGCTCAAGAAATCTTTCCTTAGCACAAACTATGTCCTTGCCTCATTTAGTATTTCTCTAATAACCCAAGTTTTAGCTAGTAGATTTTTAGATAGAGCCATATCAGAAGCATTTCTGAATTCCAAACAGGAAATAGATAGCATGGTTTCTTTTTCTTAAAGGAAAACAGACAAATGGTTCTTTTACTTATGGAAGCAAGAAGAGCTAAGGGCTCTTCTTCTGCCCTCCATATTTTCAAATGCAGAGATGGCAATAACTTCACTGAAAAATTTAGAGAAACATATAAAAAGCAAGTACAGAATTGGAAACAGGGAAGTCAGATAATACACACATCCACACACCCCTGTTAGATGAGTATTCCTATGAGAAATGTACAGCTCTGCCCATATGTGCAAGGTCTTCCGTGTTGACATTTCAAGGCAGGTTGGACAGAACAAGCTTTTATAATAGGCAATGCAGAGCAGAGATTTAAGGCAGAATCCAGATTTCCCACTCAAGGGAAATACACAGTATAAACAAAAATCCACTTAACTGTTTTCTGATATACTAACCTTATCCCCCTGATGGAAGAAGCTGTAAAATTCCATTCATGAATCTGTTTCTGAAAGAACAAAGACCTGTAGTCAACCACAGTTTAACCTTGGCTTACTATTGAAAACAAAGTCACAGTATGGTAAGGAAAATAAAGTTTTTCAAAAACATGCCTGCCTTCCTTCCTTCCTCTCTCTCTCTCTCTCTTTCCCTCTCTCTTTCTTCTGCATCCCCCTCACCAATTTCAAATAAGATTGCTGTATAGGTAAAGAAAGTCCATACATTGCCATTTTACTCCTTTGAGGAAAAAGGAATATAAATGGCACAGGGTGGAAGTAAAGGCCACATTTCGTCATGTAAAATTAAATTTGAAGAATAAATCTTCAAGCACAACTTAACAAATATTATTATTATTATTATTGACTCAATACATCAACATTTCGTATTAAAAATGGAGCAGACTATGCCATACTCTTATTTGGACTCAAAGGGTGTTGTGGTTTAATCCCAGCTGCAACTAAGCCCCACACAGCTGCTCACTCATTGCCCCCAGTGGGATGGGGGAGAGAATCAGAAGGGTAAAAGTGAGAAAACTCATGGGCTGAAATAAGAACCATTTAATAATAGAAATATAATAATAATAGTAATAGTAATAATAATAACAACACCAATAATAATAATGAAAAGGAAAATAACAAAGAGAGAGAAATACAACCCAAGAAAGACAAGTGATGCAAATGAAAACAACTGCTCACCACCAACCGATGCCCAGCCAGTCCCTGAGCATTTTAGTTTTATTGCTGAGCACGATGTCATATGGTATGGAATATCCCTTTGGTCAGTTGGGGTCAACTGTCCCCGCTGTGTCTCCTCCCAGTTTTTTGTCCACCCCCAGCCTACTTGCTGCTGGGGCGGTGTGAGAAGCAGAAAAGGCCTTGACTCTGTGCAAGCACTGCTCAGCAATAACAAAAACACCCCTGTGTTATCTACACTGTTTCCAGTACAAATCCAGAACACAGCCCCATACTAGCTACTATGAAGAAAATTAACTCTGTCCCAGCTCAAACCAGCACACAGGGAGAGGAAACTTCATACATCTTCCTAAGAGGTACTGAGCCAACAGCTTTGGCCCAGGGAGCACACTGGAGGCAAAACAGAGGTAGGATAGCCTGTGCCTAGGACCATAGACCTCCATAAACCTCTAGCTAATAGCTGGATCTTATTTAGCACTGCCAGATATGCAACAAGAAGTTACTCCATAAAGCAAAGCTGTGTCAGACACATTCACTCGAAGCAGTGAACGTTGTCCTGGAAAATAAGTTCACAGATCCAGGTAATTATGTGGTTTTCTCTTGCTCTAACACGCTTCTTTTCTAGACTTGGCCTCTCTACATTTTGAGTCTATTCTCCACCTGTATTGTTCTGATATTAAGAACGGGTGATAAAAATACATTCTAGAGTTCAACTCTTTCAATGTGAAACTGAAATTAATTCTCACTTTTAAGAGATTACGTGTCCATAACTGTGCCTACTCCTTTCCTAAGCTGCTATGCCTCATCCAATAATACAAGACACCAAATATTTAATTTCTTGACACTTATTTGTCACAGGCTGCTTTTTTTCCCCAGTTTCTAATCTCATAATTGTAAAACTTCAAAATTTCTAAAACATTAAACACAATACCGAGCTTTAGTTTTAGCTTTTATCTATCTTTGAGCTGCATGTTAGTAAAAATCACACAATTCTAATGAGAACGATTATGAGCAGATGAAATAACTCAAGCACTTCTAAGAGACATGGTCAGGATAAGTGAAATCTGAACAAGAGGTCAAAAACACTTGAGTTCTAATCGTAGTTGCTCTTTTTACTTTCTCTGTAAAATGTCAACTTTCATAACTACACAACAGAACTATTGAGGCTTGTGCTTCACAGAAATGTAGCTAACTTTAAATTATCTTAAAGTGCTCCAAAATCTCCATGTAAAAAAGTGACTTTAAGCACAACAAATTAGAATACATGAAATACATCTGCTGACAGTTTTACCATTTCAGTGGGAGAGACATGCCACAAAGAGAGAGACCTCTCATCTGCTTCATTGTTGATTGAAACATATGCAGGCTGATAGACTTTAGTTGGTTCTATCACCAAAACCTGAAGAGAGAGAACATTTTTCCATAATAAACCAGCAGCTAATACACAACAGTATCTTCCGATGCTCTGATACAGACAATCAAGGCCTAAATAATTTCCAGGGGGAGACAGGAAGGCAAGACAAGGCAGGAAGAAGCTGTTTTCCTACATACGACAAAACAGTATTATCATAATTTGTTGTAGGAGATTTTAAGTATTTCTTATAATGCTTTTAGGGTGGTGGGTTACATACTCTTTAGAGTAAAGATTAGCACAATACAGGGCCTTGGTGCATGCAATGAAATAACAGGCAGGTAAGTATGTAAGTATGGTGTTAGTCTTCCAATTCTTGTTATATCCTATCCAGAAACATAAGACATACAAAACTTGTTTGAACATAACATCTTACTGGAAATCTCAGTCCATTAGTTCTTTCTTTCGTTGCCTCAAAAATTATATCTAGCCAGAAAGTCAATCTTTCTTGTCTAGGAGAATGTTCTACGGTGAGTTTCTTGAAACGCTGAATTAACATCAGATTCTGAACTAATGATTTCAAGTACCTAGAATGTATTGAATTACTGAGTTAACAGAGGTAAAACAAAATTTGACTAGATTCTAAAAGCACTTAACTGACTTATACATCAAAAAAATTAACTGCAAAATTAAGTGTATTTTAAAAGCTACCATAATGGAAATGATTCTGTCAATTTTTAGAGATTTCTGGAAAGAACAGCAAGTTTAGTTAAAACCTTAAATCACAAGTTACATGGATGTTCATGAACAATGTATTTTTTGCAAATGGGTATAGTTACATGGTAGTTACATGGTGGTTAGACAGGATATTATGAGCTAGTAGATGGTGGGAGAGGGAAGCAGCAGCTATCTAAACCCAGAAAAGAATGTTTTCACAATCTTTTCACAATTGTTTCACAGGTAATCATCACTAATTTCCAAATTCTTTCCTAGAAAACATGTGTTTCAATGGGATTTAAAACCAATAAGAATGGGTAACTTAATTTCTTACCTTCTCCCTTCCTTCCCAAAATAAAATAACAGACTGTAAATTCAGAGTTACAAATAATCTAAAATGGAAAAATCCAGTTAAGTTATCCAAGTGTCTACAAGATTTTATTAATTTATGTATTTCCCCATTGTTGGGTACTTGAGCTACAGTCTTCTATCACATACCATACTGGAGGTTTCAGCTTAAAAAGTTTCTCTGCTGCTTGTACTGCTTTACCAATATCATTAGCCAGCATGCTCACACTGAAGAACTGTCCCACATCCCAGTAATTGTTCATTTTTTCTAGGCTTCCTTTTCTTCCCAATAAACTGTTTAACCGTACACCTGTAAAATTTCAATTAAAAATCATATTTCTCTATCAGTAAAGCACTAGTAAGCATTTTTTTTACTGCTAAGTTTATCAGTAAAAGACTAATAAGACTTGATTAAGCATAACTGATAAAACTAAAGGGAGCAATTTTTCCCTAGAAAAAGTATTGCCCAGCACAATGGCTGGGTCTGCAAATAACATCTCCAATACAGTTCACACAGTCAGAACTATCACACACAGTATTGAAAAAAACTCCTGTGCTCTCTGTCTGGGCTATCTGCCTCCTGATGCTCAGCATAAGTTGCACATGCCTGTGTCCTCAAGATCTGCATCTACTGGAAGACATCAATGGCTAGAGCTTACACAAGTCCACCTCAGAGTGAGGTCAGTGGAATGATTTAGAGACACTTTTGCATTCTTCCCCTTTAAGGTTCAAGTATGTGTTTCAGACAGGATCTGAGTCCAAATATAATTTTCAACTATTATCTTTCTAGGAAGAACTGTATATCTGCTCCTATCATACTATTTCTTTATAGATGTATAGTGGCGGGGTTTAGTTAGCATCTACATGTAAGATGTGAATCTAGGAACACAACCAGTTATTGTCCTGCTAGATCCTTCCAGGCAATACTTCCTGTGGATCTCTCAGTTCAGGGACAACAGAAACCCTGTGGATCCCTCCCTGGCATCCCTGAGGAGAGCTGGGCCACCATAATTTCTGTCTTTGTCCCCTGGTGGTGATGCAATGGGATAATCTGTGGCGCAGTAAAGGCAGTTTACAGATTATGCTGGTCAGTCCTTCCTTGTTCCTCTCCCATCTCTGGGATCCTTTAGTTGGGCCAAGTTACTAGAAACCTCCTCTGAGGCAACAAGGAGAGAAATGGTCCTTCAAGATACGTGTGTTTTAGACTGCCATCCAGGACCTGTCAGCTAAAAACCCTGAACCACCATTCTGTCTATGCAACCCAACGCTATAAGAATTTTGTTTTCTTCATAGAGAGACAGGCAGAAAACTTGCTTGTGGCACTGTGTGTGGATATTTACCTATTTTTCGCAGTTCCATTGAGCTTTCAAACTGTTGTCCTGCAACAAGTAGCAAAACTGCAAGGTTAATTCCAGAGTACAGAGTTGACTGTAGTTCAAATCCTTTCCGATACCTGCAGAGAAGAGTCAAGAGTTCACATCTCACTGTATAAAAGAACTGAAATACTGAAAAGTTTTGGTAGGTGTCTTAAGCTATCAATTTATGCTAAGGACTACTATAGCTAGTTGGTACCAATGGCACTCTTTGCGAAGAGCACTTGAAAGAAAGTAGCTTTTTGTCTTACGAAGAGGAAGAAAATCTTCTGCAAAACCTTAACGTAGTTTTGTGAAAATACAACTTGAACTAGTTACTAAATGCAATAGAACATAATTTTAATGTATGATTTATATGAGAGAAGCAATGAAAATATTAGCCTTCAGTGCAAGTTTTACAGAAAGGATCCAATCCAAGCCCTTTGTTTTAAAGCTTCACATTCATTAAAGGTAACTGAGACACAGCTGACAAAGGCTGCATGTGTGCCACTAGCTGGAGCAGAATAAAGAAGCCTGTAAGTTCCCTGCTACTCATGTTGCACTGACCATGTTGAGGTGATGTGGGGGGAAAAATAAGAAAGATGAGAGAGACAGAGAGAGGTATTTTAACAGTTACAATACAAACCACACATTGCTAACGTTATTGCACTCAGCAGTAGTCTGTATAATTATAAAAAAATACATGTGTGAACAGTATGTCAGTGAGAGCCTGTGTGCATGTGCATGCCTTACTGTCTTAAGAAGATTCATAATGCAATTTATCAATATTTTTTCCTATATACAGTATATCATTGCATTTCCCAGGAATCGAAGGTGGAAACCATCCTTGCACAGAGCACCAGTGTAATTCCTATGACCTGACTTACACTTCATTTTGGCCTTGAAGCAGATAACCTGTTTATTTTCTCTACAAAGAGGTAGGTGTCTCCCCCAATAAACTATGTGTATCATTCCATATTTATGATAGTCTATAAAGCAAGGAAACACATATCCAAAGACCTTCTGCTCAGTAAACCAATTACACAAACAGGACCCTGAAAAAAAGAACAAGTAGAACATTTGATTTCCTAGTTCTCACAGCCCTGATTTTCCTAACCAGAGTGAAAGCCTGAAAAAGTTTTTAAATAGAGATTTTTGTTGTTGTTTTCTGTTACCATTCAATGGCATGATCTCGACTGCTGGTGTCTTTACAGTCAGAATCAAGAAACATATCCTTGTAGATCCTCCCACATAAGCAAAACATATCTGGGGCAGGGTGATCGCATGTCTGCAGGACTTGAAGCATAACTTGTAGTGCCTTCTCCCTGTCACCTGCATTATTTCTTCTGAAATCAAATACAGAGAATAAAATAAATGAGTTCAGATCTGAAACAGTAACTGCAAAATGGTGGAATAACATTATCCCCCACCTATCCCATAACCCATCCATCATAACTATAAACAGAATTCATTTTATTTACACTGACATCTGATTGTTGGTTGATTGATTAAAAACAAATGTATTCTCCTGTCATGGGACTCTACCTCTAGGCTCACATAAGAGCTGACTTAAGCCTCACAGCTCCTCTATGAAAAAAATCTGCCATCTCACTTGATTCTTCCCTGTACAAGCAGACAGACTCTACACATCCTGCAATGAGAAAGTGCTTGTTTGGTGTTCATTCCTGACAATACTTATACCAAACTGGCCATTTTCAGCATTCGAGCTGACAGCTCATTCAGCTACACCCAAGATTTGTAATCTGGAACCCAGAGGATCCAGAGCCAATACCAGGCAGTACTGACTAAGTACAGGAGAGGCCAGGTCAATCTTATTTCAGCCAAAGAAGGATAGAGTTCAATATATGGGACCTTGGAACACACAACAAGAACAAAAGGGCAAAACCAAACTGTATTTATTTCTTAGTTAAAATTCTTCATATTAGAGAAAAATTTGAACAAACAGCTGTCTTAAAGATTCTTTTGCCAAATATTTAACGACCGTATCAGTAAAAAAAAACCAAAACAAAAAACAAACAAACAAGCAAAAAACCCCCTGTGATTAAGTAACATTTCAGTTCCTTATTATTAAACACATCAGAATTTTTGCCTCCTTTTACCTTGTTGTTTTTGTAAGTTTAGAATTCCCTATTTACTGTGAAAAGTCACTTTGAACAAACAAAAACGTTTATTTGCAAGAGTAATGCAAACACAGCTGGGGAGCTTAATAGCTTCTTCAAGACAATTTTTAATTATTGGAGAGATTTAAAATATTTACCAACCCCTTTTCAGAACTGTTTACCATTTTTTGATCCCTACCTAGGTATCCAGGAACAGGCTTACACATACTGTGATTACTTTGTCAGCAGTACCAGTAGCAGACAACAGTTTCTGGTAAATTTATTACTTGCATGCTCTGAAAGGATTCATATTTACTGCAAAGCGGCCCAGTTCCTTAGGTAACCAGCTGATGCAATAAGACCAATTACAACACGTCTGTAGCAAAATTCAGGCTTCTGTGCATGTTAGGTGACAGAGAACACCTAATAAGATTAAAGAGATCTGTAGCTAGTTGTGCAGGCTTTAACCTGCCTTTGATGTCACTGGCAGAGTGTAAACTTTCACAGCAAGTACTTGCATATTTTAAAAAGCATTTTTTCTTCAGGTTGACTGTTATTCTGAAGTTAATACTGGTCTTCTCTAATAGGGACACAAGGAGAAAGTTAGTTATCTTTTTTCATTTTTACAAGAAATAAATAGAAGTTTAAAAGTGTGAGGGTAAGTTCATTGCGCAAGTCAGCACGCTCTAACCAAACCTGTTCTGAACTAACCAGATTATCTCAGTTAATAGTACCCAAGTTTCACTGTTGTCAATATGAACACAGAGAAAGTTGAGTCAGAGCTTAGAACAAAATTAGACCCTAAAATATACATCCAACAGCTCCCAGGTCACGTGTAACGATGTCACAGAAGTCGTAATGTATTCAAGCTTTTGCTGAAAACACAAGAAATGCACAACTAATACATAACTTACAGCACTTTGGCATGGAAAAAGAAAATTTAAAAAAATTGCTGCTTCCCAGACAAGGCAAACTTTGACTCAACTCTGCCTAGTTTGAAAACAGGTTAAATATTAATGATAATATAAAGAACTGCTATGTACTGACTGAAAAAGCATAAAGCAAAACTGCTTAAAATAGGACGCTGTGCAGATTAACACTCTGGACATCAAAGGATGAACCTGTACACACCAAATAGAATAGCAGGAGCATTTCAAAGGACCAAACCCTAAACAAACAGTGTACAGAGGACTCAAAAGTAAAATTAAAGGCTTCTATATCTTATAAGATCAGGAAAAAAAAGGCCATAATTAAAAATCTATTAAAATAAACAAATTTAGCACTTGACAAGTATACACTAATCTAACAGGATAATATTAAACAAAAATCAGTTTAGATACCTTAATATTAAACTCTGTTTCTCACAGCAGCAGAATGTGATGCCCATTGGGCAATACAAACCCAACACACCAGTCATAATAATCTACAAATTTGGGAACAGTTATCGCCTTCTAAAGCAATCCCCAAAAGAGAGGGCTAATCAAAAAGGAGAAAACCAAAACAGAACACTCAAGCAAACAAAAGAACCCCAAATAACTAACCACCACCCCCTCAAAAGAAACCCACCAAAACAACGATAACAAAAACCACAAAACAAACAAACAGAAAAGCAACAAAGAAACAAAAAACCAAACCAAACAAACAACACACCACCAAACAGAAGAATCACATAATTCAGGCTACAAGCAGCTTCGCTAAATCAATATGAAAATACACTCTTGGATAATATGCAGAACCTGTTATGCTGGACCAAGACAGATTTCATCTCCTTTTTCATACCCCACACTTTGCCAGATCTGCACATCTGACACCTTATAATTTGTTTCAAGGTGTCTTGAAACAGGTGTGTAGTGTTTTCAATACAGCAAAAGGTTTTTACCTTAAACGCTCAAGGCTGTAGCACTGGCTTCTATTTTTCTTACCCAATATCAAATATACTGGCTTCCACAGGCTCCCCAGGCCCGATTTAAAGCCACAGTGGAGCAAATCACAAAGATGAGGGTTGGAAGGGACTTCTGGACGTTGTCTAATAGAATCTCCTTCTCAGAGCAGGCCCATCTCCCAACACCACACCATGGCAGCCTTGGCTTTGCCTGAAAAGCTGAATCTATTAAACCTCTGAGGATGGAGACGCCACAGCCTCTTGGAACAGGGAAAGCTAAAGTACTGTATGTTATGGTGTACAGTCATGAGGAGGAAGGGAGAAACGTTCTCTTCAGGGAGTAAATCAGTACACTAGGTGAGACTGATTCTGCAAAGCAAATCCCCTGAATATGAAGTTTTATAAGCCAGAGCAGAATCCTAACAGGCTACTGCAGAAAGGACCCTACCAGTTCATTTTACTGCTCCTTGGTTACAGGCCAGTTTGCACTGAAATACAGATGTTCCTCATGGTATCACACAAAGTCGCTTTGGGAATGAAATACAATTTTGAAATAGGTATTTTTCATTGGCACTCTTCAACATACAATCCATCAGCTTTTTCACATCTGGGATAAGACGCATCCTACCTTACACAAGTCCGCATACACATGAAGGTAAAATGAGTTACTCTTCCTTGTTAGTCTGGGTTTGGAGGAAGCAGTTTTTAAAATCACTAATCACGATCTGAAAATTCTTCCAAAATACAGTTTTACCTCACAAAATATATTTTAATGGTAAATGAGCTAGAAAAAAGAATGCTACTCCAATTCATTTAGAAACTATACTAAAACAAAGCACATGCCTTGGAAGAGCTGTTAATAATACTATTTTTCCCCCACTGGTTTCTTTGTTAGCACATTTTAGTTCTCTCCCTACAAACCCTGCCTCACGAAATTTTGCACAGAAACCAAACAGAGAAAATCAGTCCAAATTATGCGAACACAATAACTACAAAAGCTACAGCCAGTGAGGAAAGAGATCTTCAAGTTACTTCTAAATACTAGGGCAATTATGAAAATATCCGAGTGCTCAATAAAACACTGCCAAGATCCTACCACAAGCAAAATTCTAGGAATTAAAAGGAAATGGACAGAGAGTGAAAATTTAAAACACCAGGATGCATTTTTACAAATACCCAGCACACTAATCTTCAGTACTGTGTACAGTTTTAGGCTGTATTTGAAAAAAAGAAACTAAACTATTAGGATTAGGAAAAAAAAAATCAAAGGGAGTGAAGAACAATCAATAATATAGAATGATTTCTGCATGAAGAAAGCTTGAATAAACTAAGGCTTTTCAGACAGAAATGACTGTATAGAGATTTTTTTTTTTCCTAAAAAATCCATTGTCCTGTAGGGCTTTATAGTCTCTAGTCACTTCCTCTAAATTAATCTCAATGTTCTGTTGCCAGTTTAGTTTTGCAACCTCCAGAAACTGCTCAATGTTTTGTTTGCCAGTTTGCTAATTTGCTCATTGCAGCGTTGCAACAGTCTATCATGTTTCTTTAATCACAGAATCTTCTCACTGTCCTGTCTACACAAGCCTCTTTTATCTTTCTCCCTGTCCTGCCCAACTATCCACTCCTCCTTTACCCCTCTGAATCACTCTGTAGGGCTACAAACCTGATGGAAACAGCTTAGCACATAAGAAAAATATTTTTTAAGCATATGCATATAAACATGTGTTCTGAACAAAGAGAATTAAGATATGATCAAGTTACAGTACAACATTTGTTTTGTATCACGTTCTAATTTGTTGCTCTCCATCCCGCTTTCATATTTTCTCTTAACGCAGGGATGAAGTTGGACATTCTTATTCATAAAGATATTCAACTCAAACACCTTCCTCTGAAGCCAAGGCACATGTTGCAAAATGAAGCAATATTGCTTCTTCCAAAAAGCACGACACGTCTAAAAAATTTCTGCTACTAAGCTATGACAGGATTTTTTCTGTCCCTCCACAACCCATCCCCACTTCTGCACGCCCTCCTCTCCCTCTCAGAAAGAAGCTGCTGTTCCATAACTTGGCAACTTCAGCCACCGGAATTGTGGCTTGGATTTAGAAGTCCAGAGGTGCTTGATGCTGCTGAGACATGTTTGCTTGTTTCAACGGGGGAGCAACTACGCCACCAAGCAGTAAGCCCTAAAGGACACACTCATGCTCTCTCCTTGTGCTGTACTCACAGCATCCGACTCAGCTATTGATATTCAAGGGACCTGAGATATTCTCAGACTAAAAATTAGCAAACTCCTAATGGCACCAGAAACACCCCCTCCACAAATCAGTCCTGTCCCCATCCACCACCCCACAGTTCTCCAGGCCTCTCCTGCTCTAAAGCCCGAGAATAATTTGTTGAGGTTTGCTTCAGTTTGTTCAAGTTTTCTCTGAGTTTGTACTAATGGAGAGGTTACAAAACCAGCAATGAATCATCATTTGCAGAAAGCAGAATCTCTTTACAAATCTACCCTCCTTTTCCCTCCCCAAATTTACTTGACAAACACAAAAATTGCCACCACTACCTCAGCAAGTCCCTGCGCCACAAGTTGGTGGAAGCAGTGGGAATATTTAGGGACATGTATCGCTATGCATTTTCCTATCTTCATTCTCTTCTCCAGGAATATGCTATTGACCACTCCCAGAGATGGGAAATCTAGGCTAGAAGGAATGATGCCCTGAGCCAGTATGGCCATCCTTACGCTGTTTCTCTCCCCTAGCTTTCGAGCATCATCCAGATATCATTTTCTACCACAGCCTTGCACTTGGAATAACACTACCTTACAGAAAAAAACAAAACAAAACAACTACACCAAAAAAAACCCCAAACCCACAACACAACAAAAAACAACCACAAATTCTCTCTTTTTCCTCTCTCTGAGTCCACAGTTGCTTTCTTCCCCCTCAAATCCATTCTCTTCTCTGAATCCTTCTCTCCACTGCAGTCATTATAAGGAGTCCTACTTTTAAATATCCCTAGAACTAAAATTCTTCCCGCTTCACAGGCTGGTTTTATTAGCTTTAAAGCACTGGCGTGGTTAAGGAGCCAGAACTACACTCTAGTGAACAAAGCCTTTGTCCAACAGGAACAGCACAGATTTCACTGGGACAAGAATGAGCTTGCTCTGTAAGTAACAGTTGATACAATCTTTTTCTTTCAGCTTTTTGTTCACATCTTCCCCTGTATGGATTATTTCCATCTATCTAGCTGGAGGAGACTACATACTACAGAAACCCATATGTCAATGAAAAGTAATTCGCTCAAGGGAATCTACCTGTAGTTTCCTTCATATTTCATATTGACTTATTGAGTTGATCTTCTCTTGTTATTTTAAGGCCTCTATAAAGAAACAGATTTCTTAAAGAGCAATACACAGGGGAATAAATCAAACCATTTCAAAGAATTCTGAAAACATTTCCCAGAGAAAAGTACATTCAAAAAGAGTAACTTATTTTTTCCACTCTATTCCTGTGTGAATCTTGTTCATCTTCTGATTTCAGCCTTGAAGTAGCTATCAATAGTTTACTGCACATATTGTGATTAATAAAAACATCTGATCTCACTGTCACATTGCAGAGGAAATGTCAGTGAGACAACTTAATCAGTTAGTATAAATGCAACCATTCATAAAATAACTGTTCTTTGGTTACAATACTGTGTTCATTTATTATCATGTACAATATCTTTGCTTACAGTAACATGTAATTAATAAAAAATATGTATTTTGAATTTTCTTGTATAAAAATAGGACAGTTAGTTAAGTAAGCCTTAATGACTCCATAGCAGATGATCTGAACTGCTACTAACTATTCAGAAATCTACAGAAAAAACAAAACAAAACAAAACAACCTCCAACAAAAACAAAACTCAAAACACAACAACTTAATTACTGAGGAATACAATAACTAATTTGAATCAGAGTACTTGCACTTGCACTCTTGCTTAAAACAATAAATTAATTTGTGAATTAAGACACACTTCACTGAGGATGCAATTTGATTGTAGAACCTTCAATATTTGAAACAGTGAATGAGGAAAACAAGACCCTAAATTGGGCTTTGAGACTGGACCTAAATTTGCAAGTCTCCAGTTAGATAGGACAATGAAAAAAACAGCTTTTTTTTCCCCCTCATGTACACTTCAGGTGCTTTATGGAAGCCACTCATATAAAATGAAGAACCCCATGATGTGTTTTTTACTAAATCTGAGTAATCACAGAATAGAACATTTTAAATAACCCAGTGGTTTTTAATGGAAATAATTTCCTATGGCTACTATTATTCACAATTACTAGTGATTTTCTACTTGCACCCTGTTATGCCCTTCACTTGCTAATTGCCCTTTTTTAATACTGTATTGGAATATGCTGCTTGTTAAAACACAGAATGCTGAGTTAAGTAATAGCACCTGCAGCTGCCCTCATCTCTAATGTAAGTGAAGACAGAACTGCCTTGGAAAGAGACTGAAGTCTTCACAGCTCCGGCCTCATGCCAGGGCTGGGTTTGGTTTTAAAGTCTACCCTGTTTTGCACAGAATTTGGCATACCTTTTGGCCTCTTCTGGAACTTGGTAACTCCAGTCCTGGTAAATAAGGCAAATTGGAAAATACACAAACATAAGTGTACTGTGAATCATCAAAAACTTTTCTATGCAGACCTAGATTAGTGAAGTAGATCCTAAGAAAGCAGCCAGCTGACAAAAACACATCATTTGAATTAACCATAAATATCTGTACTTTATCAATCTACTATATATACTACAGCAACAGAAAATAAAACCATAAGGAACAAACTAGTATCCTCTCTTAACCTGATTACAAGCAAGTAAAATTCACAGAAACGGATTGCAAATCCTTCCTGTCCCATTGGCTTTGATCATGATTCGTACTGCCCATGTGACTTGCTCAATACATTTAGATAATTTGACACAATATAAAACACAGAATTGGAAACAGTTAATTTTATTCTAAAATGATTAAATAACAGAAAATATTCTATAAGCTTTTTTAATGCAATATTACAGTTATTGCTTTCTACAAAAGACTTGGTAGAAAAAAAGAGCACTTTTAAAAAAAATCTTAAATATCTTCTTCCACTGTTTGTTTTGTTGGGGTTTTTTGTGTGTGTTTTGGTGGTGGTGGTGGTGGTGTTTTGTTTGGTCTGGTTTTTTTTCCCCAGATAGATAAAAAATTTAACTGTTGCTTATAATTAATCCACATGATACTTTAAAGCATTGAAATATTGTGATGTCAAACACAAAAGGCACAAATATATATATAATACATTAATAAAGCATATGAAATCACTTTATATATCAATCTCCCTTGAGAAGAAGCTTGAGGTTTTTAATTTTAAAAAAGGGAAGAAAGCAAGCTGTAATACTAGAGAACCAGTTTTAACACCACATCATACATGCAGGTAGTATTTCTACCTTCTTTTCATTAATAAAGACCACCATTGCACTAGACAGTCAGAAAAATTACTTATTGGAGAGGGAGCTGGATGTGTTCACACATCCAGATTCTGTAAGACATCAAATCCCAGGGTGAAAGCTTACACACACACACAAATTATTGACCAGCTTCTCTGTGTGTGAATCTAGAAATTAATCAATAAAAGCACTCGGCAGACCTCAGCTATAGGAGTAGAACATGAAAGAGCTCATCTGGCGAAAGCCAGGTCCTAAGGCCAGCAGTATTAACCTGAGTCAATGCCATGAACTACAGCTGTAACTCACACAGGAAAGCAGAATGGACTAAAGTGACAAACGTAGTGACATGCAAACCACAGCACAACACACAGGAGCACTCTTTATAACTGCAAACCCCTCAAAATTTCAGGTCAGAAAACAGAAATTCAGGTCATCATTACGATGTAAATTCAGGCTCCATACCTGACAATGTAAAATTAAACTGTGTGATGAAAGGGGGGGGGGGGGGCGGGCACGGTGTGTGGTTTGTGTAGTATTTGTTTTATTTGTTTGGGGGGGGTTTTGTTATTTAAAGGAAACATGACCACTGGTCATCTCATACAAGAGCTGGTTTTACTGTGAGGCTCTGCCATAGCCATGCATTTGCTAGCAGTTTTGAGGCCCCTGCCTCGGGAGCTGGGATGCAGGTAGAGGCTGGGAGCTCCAGGAGAAAGGCCAACCATGCACCTGAGGCAGCTGGAGGCCATCCTGCATGACTTTCTGCTAGCTTCACACAGGTCCCTTCACCTAAAGGCTCGCCAAAGAAATGTGCAGTCCTTATTTTATAGGAGCGTTAGCTTGAGAGCCTGAGGGCTAATTAATAAAGGTGCTTTTGCATTTACTGCAGAAGACAACAGCATTTTTAAATATGTTTCATCATGCTTTATACTTCAACAGACATATCAAGCTAAGAACCTCTAATTAGTGGACTTTGTGTATCTGTGTGTTACTTCCACATCTGCAAATGTAAGTAAACACCATTCTTCTGTTTCTCCATGATGTGGCTATAAACTACTCAGGTATTACAACAAACATGAAAGGACCCATAAGGAACTAATGATATTTCATGTGTGGGATGGAGATCTGTGCCATATAATAAAGGTGTATTAGTTTATCATATGGAATTCTTGCATCTTTAACAAACAGATCAACACAAAATACATTCTACTGACCAGCTGACCTTCAGCTGTTCCAGTGCACCACCCCAGGCAAAGCTCTCAAGGCAATAAATCAGGCAGCCTTCAATTAGACACGCATTTAAAACAGAGGAAACGAAACAGCAACCTTAATTCAGAAATGTCTTGGCTTTCAAGAATCTGGAAGCATGAGAACATCCTTTCACATAGCAGCTCCCATACCTCATCTTCTCCTTACACAGTGGTTGCCTCCCAGGCTAGGTAGACCCATGGACTGAAGCAAACAGCCACCTACACCTGAGACACCCAGCCCTCAATCAGACAGTATCTTACTTCAAATACTGAAAACATTCATGTTGCACATTTGGGCTGAACTTATTCCTAAAGATATGTTCCATCCTATGCCTAAATTAAGATACAATCAGGCCAAAATCTCAACTGAGAAGCAACAAGGAACAATGTCTTAAACCAACCCATGTCTGTATAAAAGAGAGCCCTCTCTGCTCTGCTTGTGTGTGGAGTCAAAATTAATTAGCTTAAGACACAGGTAAAGGAATGGTGTTTTGCTCCCTAGGACTTCTAAACAAACAGCCAGGAGGGTGACCTATGCAGACAGCCCAGAAGCATGCCATTGCATACATCCATTATTAGCCTCTGTTATTAGATATAAGATGTGACAAATCTAGGATGCTCTTAATGGTCTGCTCTGAAATGGAAACCAAGGAGGAAGACAGTGATCCAGGAGAGGGGCTGTGATTCAAAACCTGCTATGTGAATCAAGGTACCAGATATCAGCATGAAAATGTCTATCTCCCCTATGTACAATAACAGTAAGTTCTTTAGCACATTTCTGCAGAGCGCTCTGCAGGCAGGCCCAGGCTTGTGTTGCTTGTGATCCAAGCCAGGTCAGACCCAGGCTGGCTCTGACCCAGAAGACACGCAGCTAGGCTGGAACGGTGCTGAGTCTGAAGTAAAATATCCCTGTCCCTTCCCTTAGCACAACTTGCACCCAGAACTGCACACAACTGTGGTTCAGGTTGGGCTTGTGTCCACCTGACGTACCAGCAAAGACCTGAGGTCCCCAGAAACAATCCTCGACCACTTGCGTGCTACATTATCAGCTCTGTGCAGCACTCAAATAACACTGACTTGAAAATACTAAGGGAAAATAATTGCCAACAGAACTCGGTTAGAGAGGCCAAGAGCAAATCAATGAATGACTTTGTTGATTATGATCACCATTCTGGTACGCACTCATAACAAAACTAAGCAAACTAACTTCTGCAGGGTCAGATATTCTCACAGCTGCTAATTCTGTGTTGCTTATGATGTATTTTGTTCCTAGTTGGCTCAGTCAGTTGTACTGAGCAACATTAATACTGTTCTATATGCTGAAATTAATAGAAAGTGAAAACATTGTTCTGTATTTTTATAAACAGATTCTGACAGAATTTGTTAAAAAGAATTTGTTTTTAAAAGAGAAAAAACCAAATTATTCAAAAACCCCACAGAAATAAGATGCTAAAAGCAACACTTATGGGGTCATTTTGAATTAACAGACTTGTTCTGAAAAAGTTCAAGTCTTCACCTCTGAATTTTGTCCATCGTTTTGTTTTAAGAAGGCAAAAACATCTGTAGAAGATAAATTCTGCATTCCTACTGATGGAAAACTGGTCATTTATTTATGAAAAAACTTTTCCGTGTAAATGTTTAAATTTTTCCTGGAAGAACACAAGGAGTCAGACTGGTTCAGGCTAGTGATTGATTCAATGAAACCTGTTGATGGGGAAAGCAAGTTCATGAGCAACTCATTTTGTCTTGTCTTACAAGAGCGCTACCAGCATTGCCAAAACAGAAGATTTAACAGCATGAGGTTCAGATGCTGCTCAAAATGCAACGAATTTGAAGACAGAGAGAATAAAGGAGCTCACGAATTTTATTGTGCACATCTGAATGAAAAAGTTTTAAAAACTCATCAAATCAGGATATTTTCCTAAGGACAAGGCACTGCCCTAGCATTATTCTTACTGGCAGATTTAAACATCTTGAGTCAAATTCCTGAAATAATAAAAAAATGGACAAACTTCTGAAAAAATAGGGCTAAATCCTTTTTACTGAAACAAATTCTCAAGACATCAGTGTGCTATTTTAAGGAGAGTTGAATTTCAGAAGCTTTAAAGGATCAAGCCTGCAATTTTTAGGGGATGGGGGAAAAAAGGTAGAAAACCATACCACTCAATAACAACAACAGATATAACTACAGCCAGGAACATGTTTTATACTTTACATAATCAAAAGAAAAGTCAAACCACTGGCTTCTACTTCAAAATACTGCCTTGTGTTGTACATGAAAAATTTTATACCAAAAGTGTATTTTTTTCTTCTATTTTTAAGCAGCCTAATGAGAAAATTATCTTTCATTAGGTGTGATAAATACCAGACCAAACTGAAAGTTACATAAAAGCATTCTCTCTGTCTTCGTATATTCGGATCAAAATTTCCTGAAAGATACACCCCAGCGAAAGAAGTTAACAAACTCAGTAGATGGTTAATTAGTTAAGATTTAATGGTCTATGATATCAATAGTGGAGAATCAAGATACTCAGTGCTCATTTCCAGTCTTAAAAAAAAAAAAAACAAACACAGCACTACATAAGGTAAATTATATGTTGGAACTATATTCACATATTTGGTATCAACAGGTATATATTAATCATTTTTCCTTCCTTTTATTAAAAAGGCTTCATCATCATGTAAATTTGGGTCAAGATTCCAAACATGGGTCTAGTTATCTTTTTCTGTGAGAGATTTGGGCGTTGTCTCGCACCTGATAAGTTTTTTTCTCACGGACATAATTCTCATTGTAATCAATTCATGTCTCAAAACTTGTTGTTTCTCTCTCTCTTTTTTTTAAATTTTAATTAAAAAGGCATTTTAAATAGGTTTAACTCCACCTGTCAAAAACATCTCTATAGCTAGCTGTCATAAAAGCATGGGCATTAGAATTACACGCAGTATCAGTCACGCCTATGCCAAATCCTGCATATACTCTGTTACTCACTCCTACCTTCTTTCAAAGATCACTTCAAGCTACTTGCCACTGTGTGACTCAGGTGATCATTCAGCCTATTAACGAATCACCAGATCCTCTTCAAAAATCCTGTTTTCTATTAGCTTTCCTGTTGGCATGTACTTCATTCTTTGTTCCTTTGTGTATGACCTTGCACATGGTTGCATGAGAACGATTTATTTTTTTTAGAGAACAGTCTATAAAATGCTGCAAAAAGACTGTTCTTTGACACAGAACTGATGTAGTGATATCCAATATTTTTCTGAGCAATGATTTTGCATTTACTCCTAAGTCTGATGGAACTGTCAAATGGCACCAGACTTATTACACTTTCCATAAAATGCCACAGGAACTGCTCTTCTAGATCTATTATTAAGTTCTTATATCTCTGACATATGCTATCCCGACACTGCCTAGTGCTACTTTTTAGTTAGATTGCAGGTCACAATTTTTAATAGCATGTGGATTGCATCTAACCAGTTACTTTTATTATTACATGTGATTTCATTTGTGTAAGATCTATTTTCTGCAGTGCACTCTTAATATAAATCCTCTAGAAATCTGTAGCTAACTAAAAGAGTTCAATAATATTTCTGTGCTTCCTAATCTAGCAACATGCTTGTAGGTCCAGATCACCTCTCAGCCTTTCAAGGAAGCTGTATCCTCAATGTGTATTCATGGATCAAGCAGTCCTTGTTACCTATTACTTTAACAACTCACCCATAACTCTATTATGCTAAACTTTTCAAGATGTTCAGAAAAATAAGTGACTCAGAATAAACAATCTCAGCCTAAGAACCCGTTGGTATCACCGGAGTCTTTCACAATTACTCAGGTGGCCTTTGGAACAGATCCACTCTTGTCAGGCTGTTGACAAAATGACGGTTGTTGGAAAATGATGATTTCAAAAGATAAAAGCTGTCCTGGTGTCCAAGAAGTATGGGACTAAGGAAAGATGACTGTGGTGAATATCAGTGTGTGCAGAAAGGGAAAATAATTTGATATTATCTGCATTATAAATTTATATATCAGCCCATATAGAACAGCAATAAAACGAAACAACCTTAACCAATCATCCTTACCGATTCAACGCAAAAGCATAATGAAATTTAATGTTGTGTTGATCAGCCAGATCACAGGTAGGAAGCATTTCCAGCGTTTCTACCAGCTTCACCATGGCGTCATAGTCCTGGTATGAATTAAGAAAAAAAAGAAGAAAAAAGAAAGAAAGAAAATAAAAGAACCTGAAAACAGAGGAAAGCATCACTAAACTAAAACATATCATGACTGCCAGGCAGTATCTCAGCTGACTGGTCCTAGAAGAGTCAGTGAAACAGCCACAAACTCTGTGTAAGGAATTAAACAGGGATTTTTTTTCTATCCATGTCAATACGTGGCTCTCCCTCACCTCCGTTCTACTGCCCAAATTACTGAATCCCAGCACCAGGAAGGAGCAGTGATGAGTCTGGCTCTTTCAGGCCTTATTAAGGACTTCTGATGAATGACAGTTCATCAGGTCATCGCAGACTCGAGCACAGTTCATTCTGCAGGATGCCAGCCAGTTGTGCATTCGTTTTGGTTTCTCAGGAGTGACCCACATATACATTGCTGCAGAGGACAGTTTACTGACATCACAAGTGGCCTCACATCACCTAATTTGTTTGTTCAAAACAGGTTTCCAGATGATTACATTTGTCAAGAGAGACCATCTTTCAAAAGAATGCAAATGATCAGCAGAGGCAACAAAAATGCAGGATGATGTGGTCACTTACTGCTCTCACGACCCATTTGTACTTATGAAATAATGAACTTAGCTCCTGATGGAAAAAAATTTTCCATGCTTGGAAGTGTATTTTAAAAGAGATGTCAAACACACAGGCAGTTTGGAAATAGAGTATGCAGGCTGTGTTTTAGCAAAAGCAAAACTTATTTAAAAAACAAAATCAAGAAAAAAAGGCGCGGTTGTATTTTAGAAACAAATTAATGTTTCTTTGAATTATAGTTCTCAACTTGGGCACCTCTGGCCAATAAAATGGTCACAACAATTGCATTTTCTTCATTTCTAAATATATTTGACTTTGGGGGCAGGCGAGGAAAGAGAGGGAAGGGAAAAGTAAACATCTTGCTCAGTAGGGGATTTTTTTCTTTTAATTTTCTTTAATGAGGTTAAAAATGACTAGAAAAAAAAAAAAGGAGGAGACCTCAGGAAGCCACCTGATCTGTCTCTTGTTCATAGGAAAAATAAAGAAGAGTCTAAAGCCTCTTAAGCTGGCCAACAGACAAATCAAACTGTCAAACAATGTAAGAATTTACCATCAGCTTTGAATCACTGTTTAACAAACAGTGAAGTATAGAGAACAAGCAAGAGCCAAAATCCCATGATAAAATAGTCTTCCTTAGTCTTTTGGAACATACCTGAATATCTCTGTAAGAAAGAAGCAGGTTTATGACAATGTCAGAAGTCAGCACTTCAGTATTATCCATACGAAGCTTAATCCTGGCCAGTTCCTTAGCCAGTTCATCTCCTTGATATTTCTCTCTAGCTTTTCTAATATCATTTAGCAGTGTTTCTTTATAATAGGCACTGAAGAAATAAAAGATAGACATGTGGGAAGAAGACTGTTAGTTATTTCTTATGAAACATGATTATATTTCTCATGAAACATTATTCTATTTCTAATAAAAACCATAATTTATACTAAACAGAACCATTTCCTCAGAGTGAGATGCACATCAAGTGTTTCCACATTTTTCATTAACTCATTATACATATTCCACCTTGCCTCACCTCTGTGGGGCTATGTATCAATATGTTTGCAACGAGGATTGTGACATAATTTTATCAACACAGTAAAACTGGGGCATTTCTTTGCCACAATACTGACTGTGACAAATGTGGTACTTCGCATCCTTAAGAAGGCAGCAACTGGGATAATAAAGTGACAGAGAGAGGAAAGACCGGTGTGATGTAAAGAAGAGGTACATCACGAAAACAGTAAAAAGGCTTTCAAATAAAGAAACTAAATCAAAAACAAGCCACCAAAAGTTGATTTAGTTGCAATCTGTTTGATGAACATAATACATAATGTGGGCAGGATACAGTAAGTGCATTTTCTTTACACTAACATCAGTGCACAATGCAATGCCAGAGGTTTTGTAGAATATAAAAATCACATATACATTCAGTATGACAGTTATAAGTGACCTGGATGGGCTACTTAGAGGTAACTTTATCTGGAGCATCTTAAGGAGTGTACAGTTTGGAAGTTAGCAGATGTCACCTGACAGATACTCAACTGCACAGAATGCCCTTTTTGTTTACAAATGAGTATTGCAAAGTATTCAACACTGCTTAGCATAAGCCCTACACATATAGCAAAGAAAACTAAATTTTCTGTCTAATACACATTACATCTTACATAAGCCATCTAACATATGTTTGTAATGCAAAGCAGGAAGGTCACCATAACCACTACTGGAAAAATGCTCAGTTTCCCACAGTGTTTTTCTGAAATACAAACAAAACCAAATTAGCTGCAGAGTACAGGGTGAGCAATCAAAGAGGAGTGACTTCCATCTCCAGCCCAAATCCTCAAAACCCCAACAGTCCCTTGCAGAAGTGGCTGAACAGTATCATGTTTATTAGGTGGCATCAGATGGCTAATATCAACAAACAAAAACCAAGCACATAAGTTACATTTGATTGCCCATTGTTACCATATATATACACTTATTTGGTGACAGAAAATGACAGTCTTTGGCTTTGAGCTCTATGAAAAGGCTGTGGTCTTATTTCCTATTACAACTTTATGCACTGTAGTTTATACTTAAGTGCTGTAATTTATACTTAAGCACTTTACCTTACCCATGGGCTGCTTTTGCTTGCTATTATTTCGGAAAGTAACCATAAATCATTTTCTAGCGTAACACAGCGTTAACCACAACAGCTGCAGGACACCAATACACAAAGCAGTAAAGTTAGCAGCTTCTTTTAACACTATATTAAGTGCAATGAAAAACAAGCAAACAAAAAAAAAATCAATGCTACTAGAGATTTTTGCATCTTTTTTTCATAACCTTAAAAAGAGACTATCAAAGGTTCTGGAGGTATATGTGCTGTAAAATTACCATGATGTAACGTGAACATCCTTGAGAAGGCTGATAAACTTGTCTACCAGTGGGACACAAAGTGGCCCCAGGATATTGTCCCAGCTGGGTTGCATATACTCAGAAGCTCTTCGTTGGGCATCACTTTCACAGCAAAAGTAGTCAGCACAAGGTGTGACGATGTATGGAATAAAATAATAATTGCCACTGGAAGCCTGAAGGAAAAACAGGCATAGTTTAGAAAACAAATGAAAGCAGAAATACACTTGTGTATGCACAGAACCTTTTACTGTCAGAAAATAAGAGCTAGATTAAAGCTGGTGCACCCCGGAGCCTTAATGCACTGTTTAACACAAGATTTGCAAGCATTAAATTGAAGGAATTTTCTATAGAGGAGTCACAAATATTAACAAGTATCCAGATCTGTTAAGCGACAATACAACAAAACTGTTCATTTTTTTGGTGATGCACGGACCCTAATAGGGTCTGACAGTTACAAGCTAACCTTCTGCTCTCAGATTTTTGGGGTCAGAGATGTACTTGCATCCTCCAGGCTCACCCTGTGCTATGAAGGATACGAGGCAGAGCTCACCACAAAGAGAGCGAGAAATACAGAAACACAGGCATTGGAAGATATTTAATCCAGAGAAGCCTACAAAACATCTGCTGCATGCTGCCAAACACCAAACCAACCAACCAAACCTCGGACCTTTAACACAAAATTCTAGAAGTAAAAACCAAAAATCCTCAATATGCCACATCAAAAGTGGAAACATGATTGGGGCGCTGAAAGGGGAGAGGAAATGCCCTTCAGAGCCCAAATCCAGCAAGTTCAGAGTCTTCAGCTCCTGAGCAAGACCCCAAAAACCAGACAACTGTGAAGTTTTCCACAGCTATGAGAAGCACCAGTACCCCATTTTGAGCTGCAACAATTCTCTGCTGTTTAAAAGAAAAGCAGACTTCACATTTCAGTTTAACTATATAGGAGCACTGAAGCATGGTCAGTATCTAACACAATCGACTACCACTAAATACCTTTTAACTGCCACCTTGGGGATATCAAGGCATCAAACACATACAGCAAAATCATACCTTTCATTTTTTCTTATCATCTAAGCCTGCAGTAAAGCTGTAGCCATTTAAAGTCACCTTGAACAATGGGAGAATGCTGAGATGACGGAAAGAATGGATATGAAGATGGCACATTTTTATATGCATTAATAAAGTAGACAATAGAAAAAAACTGTTCACAGGAAGTAACAATGTAGGGCATGCAGTTACTAAAAACACAGATGAAAAAAACTCTATCAGTACATTCTACTGCTGATCTGAGTCTGTAAGGATTTAGAATTGCAAATTATTTCCAACAGATGAAGATCAAGCCACATTCCTTCCTCATAAACCCTACAGCACAGTATCTCTGTTGTAACAACATAATTATCTGTTGCAATGTCATCTTTACTTCCTACTAAAAAAGTCAGAAAAATTGCAACACAAAGCACCAGGATGTTAAAACTATTTAGTCCCAACTTTAAACAATTTAGTCACAAGTTTATTCAAATAAACACTGAGTTCAGTGCAACACAAAAGCTGCTTGTGCATAAACTCTATGCTTAAACCTGTAACAGTGAATTAGCTCTTCCTGTAATGGGAAAAAAAAAAAAAATTAAAAAAATTGAAAGTATGATGTATCTTGTGACGCAAAGAAAGCTGCAGTTATCTACTGAAAAATCAAAGCAATTTTCAGAAAAAAAGTTAAATGACAGCTGTGAAACACTCTATTAATCTTATTCAGCCAACATCTCATCTATTTGACTTAGAGTTCCTGCCTCTTTTTGTATATTGAGATCTATGCAATTAAAAACGCATTTTCATCCCTGGAAGACACATTTTTGCGTGCAGAAATCAGGAACCCCGCACATATCAGAGCACATCACTCTTTCTGAAAAACAACCAGCTCCAATTTTCTAGCTGCTTCTGTCCAATATTTACATATAATAAATTGTGAAGACCCTTCATAAAGAGTCTGTGGCCTTTCTAAGAGAGTCTTTCTTATCTTCATTACATAAAAAAACCAGTTTGGTTAATCTACTTTTCTTATGCTATCAAGGGTGAGAGATGGCTGAAAATATCATCCTCGCTTCTTCTGATCATCTACTCAGGATGCTGGTATCTGACACAAAAAGCTAATTATTGTGAAAATTACTGTCGTGTCATACACCAACTATTGCTTTTTAAGACAATAAATAAACAGCACAGGTATGTATGAAGTACCACATATAGCAATTCTAGCAGCAAATATATATAATCTATAAATTATGACATAATTGTAATATAATTATAACTTTATAGCTTATAAAGACTGTGTGCTGAGTTGGTTTATTTCAAAATTAGTAGTTAAGCTATTTTTATTCTCTTATTTTGAGAAATTTTAAAGTTAAAAATAAAAAAAAAGGCAGACTGAAGAAAAAAATCTCTCAATAGCTCATCTTCCAGCAAAAAATGTATACCCAGTATGCTAGCAATGAAACTTCCGTACTCAATCACAACACTTTAAAATCTACCAGAAAAGTTTAGGAACACAGGAAGTAAATCCAAGTAAGTTGAGAGAGGGATCTGTTCTTCAGGGGAACATGGTTAAAGGAATTACGCACAGAGCCATGCCATTGCTGAAGGGCTGAAAAGGTTAGGCCCGCACAGGCCATTTTTGGGCTCTAGACGGGCCAAAGGTAGAGTGATTTTTGTCTTGAAATGCTCCTCTAAACATTTTGCTAATGCTGCTAAAAGTAAACTTTTGACCTTAATAACATAAAAAGGCTTTTTTTCAGTTGTACTGCTACAGTTATTCCGGTGCAACTGTAATTTTGTGACAGATGCTACACTAGAATTAAAAGGGGTATTTTTTCAAATAAATAATGTTGAGTAAAATCCCTGTATTTTTAGAGAGGTAATCATGCCTGCACAGTTAATAGCACAATTATTTTACTTGAGCCATGCAGCCATTTACTCGAGCATCAAAAGTATAGGAGCGCTTACCTTGCCTTTCAAAGTAGTTAGAAGGAAAACACGTAGGATAACAGAAAATGAACTGCATTCACTCAAAGAAGTCCAAACTTTTGAGTGTTCAGGGAGCTTAATTCACTGTTGTCTTAAGAATTAAGATCTTCACAGTAATTTTCTGTGACATCACATTCCTGTCCATCTTGCGATACAGGTGACTCATGTATTATAAACTTTAAAAAAATACTTCCTCTTCTAAAGCTGAATATATGCAGTATTGTTATGTAAAGACTGTGAAGAGAGATTATCACAAGCCAAACATTCTAAATGCTTGGGATCTAGCTTGCAAGGCACAAATACTCCAAGATTACAGTTACTATGAAGGAAAGAACCTACCAAGGACTATACTTAAAGTGTCCTTAGACATTTGTAAATGCCTAGAAACACAGTAAAAAGATGGTATATCTATTCAACAGAAAGCAGATTTAAAGTGATACATACTTTGCCTATCAGATTACCACTGTGGTATTCAGGAGGTACTTGAACCCAAAGAAAAGCTTTGTGGTTGGCAACCTACTCCAAATTGAAATAAAAGAACAAAGAGGAAAACACCACCACAAAACAGCAAAACAATCAAAAAGACAGACATGACACATGAATAGAGAAATTATTAAAGAAAGAAACAACAGAAAATGAATGTAGATATTTATAGCAAGTCCATATTTACAAGGGCAAGAACAGCCCAGTACTTTGCCACCCAGACTGTAAGATTTCTCTGTCTACATGATTTGTCTCTACATCTCCTTGTGTCATCATTAAGATGCTTTCAATTCTTACTTTTATGAACCTATCAGATTCAACACCTGATTAGTTAACTGTAATCCGTCCACTACAAATACGCATCCCTTGAGATAGTAATACTTTCATAAAAACTCATTTTCATAAATAAATTTTTAAAGCCTTAGTTTTCACTATATCAGTAGTAACAGTGGCATATTTCATAATTAAAAACATTAAAAGTAATATTTACTGGGTTGTTCATTGCCTTTGTACTATTCTCTCCTCAAAAGGAAAAATGATTTTTTGTATTTAAGATGTTCCTACTCCTCTTGCATTCTGTGCCCTTGTGCAAAATCTTTTAATACTTTTGCTTCCTCAGGCTTTTTTAGAAATCTATCGTTAAATGGCCATTTCACACAAACTTTTATATATTGTAAAAATAATCAAAATAAAAAATAGAAAGCTATTCTGCAATACTACTTCTTCAGATTATTAAATTCATATAATGTAATCATACTTTAGAGTCTTGGCTCTCATCTCAATCCACTGGGGATACTAAATTGGAGAATAAGAGTCTAAGTGCCAAAATCTTTATATTTACTTTTCTTAAATGTTCATTGCCTTGAAACAGTATATACAGTCTAATTTATATAGCTACTGAAACTTTGAAAATACTTTCTTCCAATTACCATAAAAAGTCATTTTTCAATTTAAAAATTCCTTGTGGCAAGAATAAATTGCAATCCTGTTCCCTTTAGATCAAGGAGAACTTTTGCTAATGACTCCTCCATGGCCCAGATATTATTCTCTGCTTACTATAAGAGTTGCTACAGAATTTAAAATTTAAATCTCAAAAAATACTTCATCAGACCCACAGGCCTAAGTATACTATAATAAACCTTTTGGTTTAATAGCTTACTTCCCTTTAAATACCTTCTCCGAAAGCAATTAACAGGGTTATTCAAATTTCTTCAGGCATACCATGAACTAAAGAAAAATTAACTATTAATTCTTTCTCCTTATATTCTCTACTTGCCATAATATTTTTTTACCAGAGTGGGACGTTCTAGTTTATATTTTCAATGCCACATTCAAGCAAACTGAACGGTGTGCAAGAAATGCTAGAACTACTGCCAGAAGGACTGTACATTTACCTTCCTGGCTACAGTAGTTTTTAAAAAGCACCTTGTGCACTATTTTCTTCACTCAATCTTGGACTTTTTAAATGCATCATTCCTTAAAATTCTGTAGAGTAAGAGGAAATGTCCCTATTGAAAACAAACAAACAAGGATAACAACAAAATGTTGCATCAAAATAGAACAATTTTCCCGTGGATTTTGTCTATTACATTGGTTTGGGGGGAGATTATTTTTTAAGCATTTTTTGCTTTCAAAAATCCTTGAAATTTCATTTCTCCAGTAAAATAAGGTTTATCTGACATCTAAAGAAACTCCAAAGCACAGACCAATTTTCCATAGATAGATTTATTTTCCTGTACCCTACGGTTCAGTAGCAACCACTCTGCTCTAAAACCTTGATTTTTCCACAATGACACAGGAAATAAACTGCATATTTGCAATTTATTTTATCAATGATAATTTTGACAGAAACTAAGAAGCTGTGCATATACCCTCAGTAAAATTAGCAGAAAATCATCCTCAAAGCTCAGAGGAGCTTACAGAAAGAAACCTAACTGATGGGACACAGAATCTTGACCTTGAATTTCATTCCAGGGCAATTCTTTCTTGGGAACTGAACTCCCACAGCCAATAATTCTTTCCTTTTGTATCCAAGTATGCAATAAATTATCAATATAGTATTTTAATTGCTTGTCTGAGGGAGTCAAGTAGAAGCAAATCACATTCCCCATCTTAACCCTGAAAATCTCTTTCCTGGATGGTGGAGGGAAGGAAGTTTTCCTACTCTTACACTCTTATTTCAGAGACTAAGCTATTAAATCTCTCAGAGTAACACCACCACAGCATGCTGCTGTATAATTTTCACTGTTAGGTCAGCTGTACTCAGGCCAAATCTCAAATGAATTGCTGACCTTTTTTCTATGCTTTGTTTTCAGCTTTATGCCTGGTTTCCTCACTCTTGCCTCCTCCTTGACGCTGAATTAGAAAAATGTTTTCTTTATAATGAAAAAAATCCATTTTCTTCAAGGCTTACTTGTAATACACAAAAGAAAACCACCTCAGATGACCCACTAGACATTCATCTTCTCTGCATATTTTACATGGCTCCACCAACTGTTCTGCGCTATGATATTTTTGCAGCTTTGTGCATGACTTGAGATTTGCAAGACAAATAGCAAAGGTGAGGGCAGGGAAACCTCAGAGAAAGCTCTGAGCTACAGCTGCGAGCGCAGAAAGTGTCACTTGTGCTGCTGGAAAAATGGTGTGCTGCGCCTGGTAGCAATCTGAAATGTTCCCCTTCCCTTACACACAGTGCAGATGTGTGGACACAGAGCTTATATGACACGGAGAGGACTTCTGTTTATAAACCCAGGTGTTCCTGTGGCTACCTCTGGGTTGGAGGAAGGCTTAGCAGATCAAGGATCTGTCCTCTGTCCAACATGTCTCCAGACCCTAATGAAGAGTGCATTTAAGCTCTTTCTGCTGTTCCACAGCTACGGTAGAGGCATACCCTCACTTTTTAATTGGAAAAAGTGAAAGGAAGTACAAATCCCTAGTATAGGCGTGTTAACTGTTGTATCTAATATTCAGCATTTAAACTGAAATGGTTATGTAGCTATGTACTTCACTGGATACAGTAAATTCCCACCAATTTTGTACTGACCTAACTGGCACAGGAGCCCTCATTAACAATTAACTTCTGACAAAACTTTGCCCATACAGCTATAAAATATTTAACCAAGCGATGAAGCAGTGGTGCCGTACTGGGGCAGTGGCAAACTGCATACCTCTCATGACACCTCATTGGATCTGAAAGGAGAGGAAAGCAATTCCCTACTTGAAGTCAACTCTAACTTAAAAAAACCTAAAGTTTTAACCTATTAACTATTTAGCTTGCTAATTAGTTTGTTGTAATTTCTGATTAAAAAACTGATAAAATAATGCAATATAGGAGTACACCTATCTAACAGAATATGAACAATTTAAAATAATACAAAAGGGTCAAGAATCCATACTTGGTATTTAAAGTAATTTATTTTTTCATCACTGTATTTTATTCACAACTGCTTTCTTATTTTAAACACTTGAAGAAAGTGGGTTAGGCAATCCATCCTTTTTAAAGGAAGGATCAGGATCTTAGTTTCAGGATGCCTCTCTGCCCTTTTTGCTAGCCACATGGTGTTTACAGGTCTAATACCAGGCCCTGCTGTAGAAACCATGTCACCAGATCCATCTTCTCTTCCACATGAAGGTAAATACCTCCATCTGTGGGAGAAAGAATCTGCCAAAAGAAGAGTTTCCGGGCTGCTAATCTGATCTTACTAGGCTGAAGTTCCTACCATCCTCTTTGCTTTTACTCCATCTCTGGAATTACCACCAAATGCCTCAGTCACAATTCTCCCGCTTGCTCTGGAGGGGAAGACCCATGCTTGTGACATTTTGATCATCCACCAGTTGATGGACAGTAGCATTCACAAGCAAATCTGCCTCATTCTGAGGCCCCCTTTCACAGACCTACAGACCAGTAAATGCAGTTCATGCCCCCCAGGTGAAACTCGTTCAAAGATTCCCAAGACAGACAGGAAAATGACGGGGATTTAGCCACGTGCTCAACCTGATCTATCTTTAGCCCACATGCTAACTGCTGTGAGTAATACATTATCTCTTCTAGTTCTATTGTAAATTATTAGCAAACTCTAAGAACATTTTATTTTAGTCCTGCTCTGTATTCTCCAGAAGAAAACAGAAGTATATGTTGAATGTGGGGAAATGGAAAGGAATAAATGGAAGTTTAAGATTTTTGCACATTCAGTAGTCCTCAAAATAATAGTGTAGAGTGTTTAATGAAAATAACCACTGACATGATGTGAAATATGACAAAATATATAACTGTCTAAGAGACTCTGGCATATTGCAATAAGCCTAAAATAACCACTAAATTTTATTTTGGTTCAGGCTTCCTTACTTGTTTGGTTTTCCTTGAATTAAGGGTAAGAATATTTTTAATTTAGGAAATAAGATTTTGCATTCCCAAGTAAAATACATGGACTTGTGAGGAAGAGGATGGGTATACAGTAGCAAAAGCTCTTTGAGATACAAGAATAAGCCCTATTAAGGCATCATCACACACATACATTTGCCCAAGTGGGTGAAAGTGGTAGAGGGAGAAAAAGACTTTGAATATCTGAATATAATTTTTGATCTATCAACCTACATATATAACATATATCTACTAGCACTCTTGTAGAACTTAAAAAGGAACTTCTAAAGAAAAGTAATTTTTTAATCTAGCTTCACTTTGGAAATGAAGTCAACAAGATTTCCACTGCTTGGAATTGTGTATAGGTTAAAGAGATTTCCTTCAATCATATAGAGCGTATATATGCTTGGCAGTTTTGTTGTTAGGGTTGCATCAAATGTAGTATCATCATTTTGTGTTTTCAAATGAATGGGGATTTAATACTTACTGTGTTTTTCTGAGATACCATATCCTGATGAAAAAACAAAAAAAGAATAGATTAAAAATGCTTATTCATTTTTACTGTGAATTATTATTTCCAATAAAAATAACTGGTATACATATAAATGTATGAACACATATAGATGCACTCTTCACAGCATAATCCATATTTCGTGCCATGGCAAATTCCAGGTAAAGGGACAGAACAACATTAAGAAAAGTCTTAGTAGTTCAGGTTTGGAAAAAAATTAATGATTCAAAGAAGAAACCTATTTAAAGAAGTGCTCAGAAGATGAAGAAAGTTGTACTTGCTGGTAATTGGAGTTTCTCAGGCTGAACACTCCACATACCCAGTCACACATCGGGCATTTGTGAGAAAAAAATCATTCAAAGCTGGAGATTTTTTTTCTCTGAAAGAGTACCCTTAAGATACCTAGGCCCCTTTCCTGCCTGGATGGGCACAGACCAACACATTCTTCCAACACTCTAATTCTTCTCACCTTAAAGTCTAAAGAGAGATATTGAAACTATGAGGCAGATGATGAACTAATAGGCATGTAAATCAAACCACAAAGATTTTCAGTTGCTGGTAAGTAACCCCATCCTCCTTCTAGTGATGGCCTACATGTCCAACGAACACTGCCTGGTGAAACTAAAGAGTTTCTATGCGGGATTATGGATATAATTTAATTGTATGTGCTCTGACAACCTAAAATGATTCTGCTTGAGCAACTTCACATCTGACAGCCTGAAATCCACTTGGACAACCACTGTACAGAAATGATCGTGCCTGTTTCCTCAACAACAGACAACATATCAGGGACCATCTAAAAGGTTTAGTTCCACAAATATGACGCTCTTGAAATCTGGATTATACAGTCTTTTACATGCTTGGAACTAGGTTGTTTTGGAAAGAACATTGGTGAAATGGAAGACACAGCTCTTGGGACAATTTCAGGATAGGTCCTAAGAAATAAGCTATACTAAGTCAGGGTGCCTGAACTTCACAAATCTTCCCAGTAGAAGTAACAACAGTCATGAGTATGATCTTTATAACACTTAGGCTAGCCACTCTTAAGAGGCATGCACAGCAACCTGGATCCAAGTAATAAATTCCTGAAGGGAAGGGAAGAACTCCTCACCAAATCAGTCATAAACCTGAGAATAAGGAAACACCAGCAGATGGTCAAAAATACATATTAAGGTACCAAAACCTAAACAGAATTACTGATTAACTTAAACTCCTTAAGCCTAATAAAATACCTCTGAACAAAAGGAATGGAAGGCTTAGACATCTGAAATATCACCTATCTGAAAATTAATTTGTCTGTCTAGCTAAGCAAGTATCACCAGTAGAGCTTTATCTACTGCAGATAAAGATCTTTCTCAGCAGGGAGAAATGAACTCTTCTGAGAACTATCCAGCACCTAAGCCATGAAATGCATTGTGAACTGTTCTTCACTGAAAGACCAGAAGAACAATCCCTATCTACCTTCTGAAGAATTCCTAAGAAAGGTGTATTAGCATATTTGAATGATATCCTACACTTAAGTGGGGCTCAATTGCAGAAGGGGTATCAGGGACATCAGGGTAGGACTGAACCATGTCCCAGTGCCCTGCTTAAACTACTCTAGCACTTGACCCAGAAGATCTCCTCTACTTGGTTCCAGCAACTTAAATAAAGCCTTCTGATCCCATAGTAAGATATGCTGGGGCCTATGTAGGCCAAGGAGGTTATGCAAACAACTGGGAGATGAGGAAGAGATCAGTGATGCTGACAGAGTTCCTAGAAGAAAAGAGATAAAAGCAGATAACAGCTTTTCTAGCCTTACATGACCCAGTCATGCCCCAGTGTTCCCAGGTCCACAGACTTGTTCTTGAGCTTTACATTCTCAGGAAAAAAGCCCCAGAACTGACACTGCGAAGACTTACAAGTTCTGGAAACAAGCTATCTGAAGATTGCCCAGAACATCTGACTGACAGCAAAAAAGAAGGGTGAAAATGTGTTAATGAAAAATAAAAATGAAAGATCTCTTTGCAGTCAGGTATATTAACAACGCAGGATGAAAAGTTGCATGCCTGCCCACTCAGATTAGCTAAAGGAATGGAGGGTATGCAAGTATGCCTTAGCACATAACTGCATGGATAACCTCTTTGAGCAAAGATCGTAAGCCACTCGAACACTGCGCTCTTGTGACTCCAGGTCACACAGAATGTGCATGTGGACCACCACCTGAAAAAAGGACATATGGGACAGTAGACACATCAGAGTAAAATCAATGATACTGAGTGGAGAAAAGAGGAAAAAGAAGCTGTGGCAGAATAGAGCTTTTCTGGGAAAAGAGGAGGAAACTTATACCAAATTAAGATTAAACTTAATATTCTTACAGGATCAAGAGAGGTTTGAGAATTCCAAAAAGGATTTTTGGTCATTGATGGTGTGAAAAATATAAAGTAGTTAGGGGCAATAACTTAAAATAAGGAAAAAAAACCCATAAAGCATGAACAACACTGCTCTCAGTGAAGGCAGCAAGAAAATATATGTTATTGAAAGCAGCAGTAGGTGATGACACAGATGATAAAAGTAGAATGTAATCTAAACTAAATAGAACCTCCACTGAGAAAGACAGAAACATCCACAATATATGACTTGCATCCAGAACAGCAATTTCAAGACTTGAGTGTATAGCATGTATTATCCTACTAAAAAATGAACAGCAGGCCTATAAAAAGAATTGGTGAGGATTTTTTTTTTCCAAACAGTAATAAAAAGGAAATTCCTGTAGTCTTAGCTACTCAGCACCTAGGAGATACAAGCTTCATCTGACAGAAGTGTTTCAATAGTAGGAGGAGGTTGCAATACAGCCCTTGTTCAAGTGTTGTTGTTACACAGCTCATAACATTTTTTTTAGATGTACTCTAATTAAAAGAGGGAAAGGAAGGAAAAAAAAAAAAATCAGACCTGCATTCTCACTCCCAAGTCTAACCATCTGAAGTAAAATCAGTACCAAACTATGGTCCTTCTCTTATAAACAAGCTTTTGTACTATTCTAATCATTACTGGTTTTGCTAGAAGCTGTTTTTTCCTCAACATGATTTTGTTACGTAGCCATCAGGAAATCACATTCAACAGAAGTTTCGAAAAAACACAAACATTTGCAGATTCAGGTATGTAAAGATATTTCAGAAATGAAGCAGATTTTGAGAACCTTACTTTGAGAGACTGAGCAGTGTCGGCATCAGTGTCATGGTAGAGTATGACATTGTTAGCCATGTCAAAGCTTTCACGCACGCCAAGGTGGTAGAACAGTGATGGCTGCTTGGAAATATCACTCATGTCCACAACTGCAACATCTGAAATGAGAAAGGGAGGGGGGAAAGTGTTAAAAAAATAATGATCTTAAAACCAATTTTATTCTAACACAAGACTTAAAATAAATCCTGAAATTACACATACATTTGGACAGACAAAGTCAATATATTCAAACAAGGATCATTTTGCCATGGTAGAAGTAAATTTTAGCAGTCATATGAAGAACCTACTCAGGAAATTATCAGTGTTACAGTAACTGGGAGACAGAGTTTATGAATTCTGCTTGAGGTTTTGAAATCACTGCATCAGGAATACCTCAGGTGAAGCAGCAGTTCTGTGTTTGTTCTCTGAGCCATGTCTGACAGCCTGATCGCCCTATACAATGGAAGGCTCCAAAGCTTCAGGTGGAACCTCCAAGAACAATAACGTACCAGAAAACTAGGGAAAACTACAAGATCAAGTTTATCTCAAGAAGCTGGGGTTTAGAGGAACAGGAAATCACTAAACAGGAGAAAAATAAATGACTGTGAAAGCTGACTCTTAAAAGCTACAAACAAGATGTGGGGTGCAGAAATGAGGGGATTCAACCACAAGTAGCCAAAGCAAGACTTCCACTGCTTTTAGGTAGTATTCCAGTCAGAAACAAAAGTAAAAAAAGTATGTCAGTCGAAGATGACCTATACAGAATGCTAAGGAGAAAAATCCCACATTGTGCAGAACAGCTGAGATACAGGCAAAAGATTCCGAGTTCACAATTTGGTTTTCATATATGCCTGAAGGCCAGTACAGAGACAAGAGGGATCTGGATGACATTTAACTGAGGTTTTTTCCTTGTTCCTTATATCCTCTACGCTACCTAAGAAAATTTTGTTTTAAAACTTTTTAAAGGTCTGTATCTATAAGTCTGTCTGCTTTCACCGCTATGGGACAGATGGATGAACTTAAACCCAAAGTATTCATAAGACTAGAGTGTTGGCCTTGAAACTACAGGGGACTCAAGTGAAAACAGATTCCAGAGACTCAGTGCAGCTGGGCAGTAAATCCTACATCTCTGAAGGGGAAACAAACAGCGTCTGTACCCACAGGGAATGACAGAGAAGGGTGAGCTACTACTAAACAAGAAATCTAAAAGCAGATCTGATGTATAAGATCCAAACGCAGCAGCCAGTTTACCTGAGCTTCACCGAGGTTCCATATCACAAGAATCAACACCTCATACTTAGTATGCAAGTTCTTGGAAAACCCTGCAATGAATATACTCTCCTGTATAACTCCATCAGGCTATCCTAACACACCACACTGGGGTCAGCCAGTCTCTCTGGTTACTAGCAGACTCCCTGTTAAAGCACAAGAAACGTTTTACGTCCAAAGACAATGAGCTACCTTAAAACCAACACATCACTATTCAATAAGAGGAAGGAAAAAAAAAACCACACAAACCCAAACCCAAACAAAAAAACCCCACAAAAATCTAAACACACTCCTCTCCCCATCAAAAGAAAAAGGAAAGGGAGAGGAAAGGGAGAGGAAAGAATCCCCCCCTAATCATAAAATCATGGCAACATGAGAAAATTCCCTTATTCCTGTGGAACCTCAAATCCCACATCATCCACTGACGATCTTCCCAGTTTAGCCAGCTCTCTGCAGCATGGACAAAATTCTTACTATACTGCACACTGCAGGGTCAAACAAACCGAGTGGGCTTGAAGCAGTAAATCCCAGCTCTGTACACACATGCAAATCTAGATGGCCTCAATATTACAAAATCATTTTGGAAAACATAAATAATCTATAAAACAAAAATTACAACAAACTAACAAGTAGACATAGAATTAAATACCATCTAGGAAAAAAAAAAGTCTAAGAGCTTGGACTGCTTTTAGCACTTGTATAAACTGTTTTTGTGGAACTAGAGTGCTGTGAGATCAAAATCATCATCCTGGTAAGAGAATTTAGACAATGTGTTCACATAGCACATAGATATTGCATTTTACAATACAATGTGAGCAATGATCCATAACAGAGTTTATTGAAACAAGGCTATACACAGTTCATTACCACATGTAGTAGTCTACAACTGAAATTGGTCTTCTATTGACTGCTGCTAGGTAACAATGTAAGTAGCATCAGAAACACATTAAATGAACATAAGAACAGAAGTAAGCATCTGCATTAAAATGGGTGATTATTCATCGCTTGGATATTCATTCACACTGATAAAAGGAGATTCAGGAGAGCCAGTTTTTTCTTGTTTATTCACACCTCATAAACACATACAGGAATATATAATAAAAATAAATAATAAAAAGAAAACAAATTGAAAGCTAGCCAAGGAGATGAAGATGGTATCATTAAAATATTCATGCAAGGGAAAAAAAGCCTGAGGAAGATAATTGAATGGATCCAATCAGATCATGGAAATCGAGGGATGACACAGAAGCAAATGATGGCAGACAGAAGCAGAGCATCAGAAGTGCTGGTGGCTGTGGACCAGAGCAGTCATGAGAAGCTGAGTTCCCAGAGAGCTCCCCAAGACTCTCCAGCAGGAACAGCAGTAGGCTCGGGGCAGGGAGGAATGAGATCTACTGACAAACCAGCTTTACTAACATGCTAATGAAATGTAGCTTGAGTCCAGTGAGCTCAAGAAATGAATACAAATTTAGGTGGAGAACAGATGACCAACAACAAATGCTTATTAAAGAAGCAGAACCCTGAGACCTAGCCCATGGACGGGGTGCTGAGAGTATGGTGTTCAGTGGCCCTGACCACTGAGTCCAAGCACGCTCCCCACTATAATACTACTGCTTTCAGGGTTACATCTCTTCTTCTCGGTGTAGGCAGTTCTGTGAATCTCTCAATGAACAATGCCAATATGTGACACCACAAATATTTCTGTTTCAGTTTTCCTGTATTTTTCTTATGATTTATACTAAAGTCTTTCATCTATAGGTCTTTAAACAGAGACATAGGGCCATGTACTTCAACCACACACTTAATATGGCTGATAAGAAAGAGATAAGAATTCCCTTAGACTTCCCGAGACACATAAAAAGAAATACTACAACACTAGTATCTGATTTGCAAAGCTTGATTTATTAATAGAAACATACGTCAATCACACTTCATCCTCAACTCCCACCCTCTGTATCAGAAGAGTCTGTTCAGTCAAACACACTTCGGGGCTTCCCCTTCCAAATTTAGGTTCAACCTCCTCCATTATAGACAAGTGTGAAGCAAGAGCTAATGCCAGCTTTGATCAAATCTTTTAATGTATGAGGAATTTTATGCAATAATGAAACATTTCACATAGATCTAAAAGACCAACGGATATGGTTTCCTCTGTTCAGAAGGGAAGAGAGCAAGGGAAGGTACAGCCCCTCCATAAAGACAGGTTTCCAAGTGAAGTGCAAATATCTTTACAATGCAGGGATGTGCTTAATGTTGCACATGACCAATTTGGGATGTTTCTGGAACAGAACATTTAAACTTATTCCTTCATTTCTGCAGCATTCAAAAGAAAATACTCATAAAAATGGGTCCTTCCTCATTTCTTCTTAAACATAAGAGATCTTTTCAACTTTTTGTTCTCTCATAGTTGCGCATGAAGCTATTTTCATCCTGAAAATACTTTTGTTACAAACCCTAAAACACTTTTGTTACAAACCCTAAAACTTATCTCACTTTATTAAGTATCTGATTGCAGTTCATTTGTCTAGGCTTTTCTTCCTGTTGCAAAACAGTTATGCTATGTGAATATTTTTTAGTGCATTAAGGTAATTTATCAGTGTTAACTATTATAGTACAATCTTGATTAGGTGTCTGCATTGTTACAGTAGATAACACATAAATAATTTCTTATACTATAGTTTACATATTTTAACACTAGCTTGTCTGAAAACACCAGACAGGATAGAGAGAACTAACTATGACAACTGAAATGAAGATCAGAGACCATTACATGTGGTTAAACAGGAGGCTATGAAACTAATCACTAATTCAACGGGAACAACATTATTACATAGGCTAAAACCAGAGGATTTACTTCTCAATCTGGAATGAATCTGAAGGCATCATATAATTTAATGATCTAAGCAAATCACAAGTCTTCATGTGACTGTTGTATGATTTATGGCATAGCTAGCAACAACAAAAGGAAATTTTGGCACCAGATTTTGGGATTTTTAAGTTAAAAGCAGTAAACAAGAGAAAATTAAAAAATAGCCTGAAATATGCTGAAAGTTAAATGGCATCTAGAAGGCCTAAGAGATGAAAGAGCCAGAAAAAGTCTGTACTGCTTTCAACTTCTAATCTAAGACTCACTTCCATCCAGCCTCATCTGTGTGGAAAGCAAGAATCTTAGTCCATTATTATGGATTCGTTGTTTTTCAGCATTTGGAATCTATCTATACATAACAGATTGAAAAAAAAATACTTAACATGACAATGGAAACCTTACTGGAGGAAAATGCAGAACTCTGTCCATTCTTATTCACAAGCATCCTGCTAAGTTATGAACCTTCAGGTCACTATTGCTTCAGATTACTGGCTATTTGCATCAGCGTCCTCCATAGTTAGTAAATAAACAAATGTGTTATCCACAAAGTCCGTTTGAGGAAACCGTCCAAGTTATTCTTCAGAAGACAAAATCCTCATAACTATCTTCAAGAATCCATAATTTAAGGATAATTTAAGGATACACATTATTTTTTTTTTCTGCATGAACGCATGGTCCTTTAAAGGAAATAATACCAAAGTTTTAATAAGGAAACATTTATGGTAAAATTTGAAGTGTATTTGAAAACTAGGAAGCCTTTGAAGCTTTCACTTAGGCTAAAACAAAATGCACAATACTCTCAACTTCAACATACACTGTACTCCCAGAAACTGGGAGAGTGAACAGCTCAAGGCAATAAAGTATAGTAGTAACTACAAACAAAATTGTTAAGGTATTTTTCCAGCACAGTTTGTTATACCAGCAAACTCTGAGTGCCTTCCATTAGATCCTAAACCCAAGCCCATTTTAGTGTAAAACCACCCACTGTCAACATTGATGATGCTATTATGGCTCTCACAATGCATTGAGTTTTATTAAAATCTCACTGCTCTAAAATCATGCTATTCTGTAATAATCTGCTTAGTTTTATTTAACAACAACAAAATCTTCCAACCACAATCACATGGTAAAATACAAAAAAATAACCAGAAGTTGCCTTAGAAGATAGAAGTCTCGTGAGACATAAACACACAACTTTTTTCTCAATTGAAGTATTCCTGGTTGAAACCGAGAGTATTTCAATTCAACCTCAAGTTTCTAATATTATAGCGTGAACTTCGCTAATTTCACAGGTTTGCTATAGGGCCAGAATTGGTCACAAAAATAAAAAAACAACTAGGCAGCAAAGATTTATCCTGCAATACAGATTTGTAGACATAATCACATTAAATACCATTTTAAAAAACCCATTTCGTGTATTTCAGACTAGGCTTAACTTCTTGTAGATTAAAATCAAGTGCTGCACTTTTGTGTAAACACGAAAATTAAAATTCACTGTAATGGTTTAGAAATTGCTCACAAAGTAACTTTAAGAAGGAAGATTTTTTTTTTATAAGCTGCAATCAACCTTTGCACAAGAATTGAGTTGCAGCTGCAGCCTGAAAAAAGTTTCAGCCAACTTCCTACTTCAGAAAAGGAAACACAAACATGCACTGTGGAGGTCTGACACTTTTTGACATAGCAAGGGCACTTCCTTTGGAAAGAGCATTTATTTCACAGGCCAAAGGAACTGAGAACTCAAAGGACAGGAAATTTAAGAATTAAGTTAGATATGAATACTCATATTAATTTGGGAAAAAAAGAAGATTTATTTCTGTTCACATATAGTAAGTGCTGATGAAAAGAGTGAGATTTGGAGGTTTTATTAATGACACCAGTCACAAATTGGAGAAAGAAGACAACTTTAATATTGGCCAAATAATTTTTAATTCACTTTTTTAAAAACTATAATTATATTGGGAAGACAAGAGAGAAAATTAGATTCAGATTCTGGTGTATTATCTATCCACAGCCACTCTGATTATAACATGAAGCAAAATCTAAACAGATACAGCTCACTTCTTACAGCTTTAATGGATTTGTTAAGTGTTTTAGGAATTTTGAAAACCTGGGCATCAAATGGCAAAGGTTCTGAAACATGCTCATCCATCATTTGTCTATTTGCTCAGGAAAACAAAAAGACTGTTGTAAAGTGGCAATTTCAGGCACATGTTGTTTTATCAAAAACAGTGCAACACCTCTAATTTGTGTTCTCAGACTGAGCTTGTTATTTGCCTTTTACTCCGTTGTGGCTTTAATCTTACCTTCATCTGCCACAGGCTTTATGCTACAAAATGATCTACTGCTGAGAAAGTTGCACCACACATCAAAATGCATCAGTTCTGCTTCTCTCACCTAGCAAAATGGAAGGCAAGGAAAAAAAATCCTAACAATTGGGGCCCTTAGAATAGCCAACATTATCAGAACAGCAAATACGAGGGGGAAAGTCAGACCTTTCTTTTGCATTTCTTCCTTCCTCTGTGTCAAATCTTGCTCTGGAAAGCAGTTTTCACACCCTTCCCCATGAAGTTGTTCTACTCTGTGAATGTGAATACTGTGAGTGCTGAAGAAGTAATTTTAACTATGTATTAGCTGAGCAGAAGCAGCATTCTTGGCTAAGGAAATTCAGCTGTTAAATAACTTCCTGAAAGGACCAGGCAAATCCAGAGCCTTGCTGTCGCTAGGAAACTCCAAAACTTTACTTTTCAGATGAGCCTTTCCACTGTATGTCAGCATTACTAACTGCAACAATTAGGACGATTGCTTTGCTCCACTTGACATACAAACACACCAAAACTGGCAGCACCCCACCTCCAGAGACACACCTGAGAACAGCTGTGTTGGGCAAAGTCATCCAACTGGCACTTCACAGGCTGGATTCAGCTGACCCACTGCCTTTGCTTGGAAAGTGGGCACATCCACATAGAAGGAGAAGGAGGAGGAAGAAAAGCAGGCATCCAAGTTTGTTTCTAACCACAGCATTTGGGTGCGTGCTGGAGAGTCCTTTCACGTAGCCCTGCAAGGCATCTCCTCCTTCCTACACATCTAAAACATTTGGAGCACTCAAACTCAAGCTGGCTTGCACTCTGAAAGTGGAGATAAGGAAACTGGCACACTAGTTTTTCATGTATAGATCACAAAAGTGCCTCACAGGTCTTAAATTCAAAGCACTGGGAGAACCCCCAGCAGCCTGCAATGGTGCATGAGCGAGTGCTTTTTGGATAGTTGTCCTGCAGGAGGTGACATGTGAGGTCCGAAGGAGCCAAGAGAATAATCCAGTGTGAAAGACACAGAGGCATCAGCAGCTGGAGTGAAATCAGTAATGAATGCAAGCAGCACAGCAACATGTACACAGAGCCTGAAAGCATTTTAATGTAAGGAATATAAACACCATATTTAGTTTAGTCATAACCAGAAAGAAATTTCTTGCTCATGAGATCAGTTGTCACCTGTAACCTTTTGTTCTTTCAATTTCAAATACTTGCTTTTGGCAACAACATTTGAAAATTATAGTCTTAGGCTATTTTCCCCAACATATGACATTATAATATTAATTGGCAATTCCCATCCAGCAAAATCAACCTTCACGATACCGCAAAAATCAGACTAACATCCAAAACAACAGCACAGACAAGATTGAGGGGCCATTGTTGATCTCTGGCTTTCATAATTCTGTATGAGTACCCATTTCATGTGACAAACTCCACAACAGGGTTACATTCAGACCCAAACATCACAGCCACTAATCGTGTTAGCACTGTGGTGTTACTTTACACTTGTACTCAGATACCGCATCTGTCATCTGTCCTCTGGTACAGAGAACACGCATTAAAAATAGAACTAGAACATATTTTTCATGCTCCAGTAGCATTTATTGCAATTCAAGAGAACCTAGTATCTAAAACTATTCCTTTTTCTAAACTGTGACGAAGTATTTGTGCCACATTTATAATCAATGCATACTCCTTCATATCAAAATAACCATTTGTTCCAAAAATTAAATCACTCAAGGAATTGCACTTTAGTTGAAAGGAAAAGAACAAATTACAGCAGGTGAGCAACACTGCCAGTTCTAAGGGTTGATCTGTAATCTGAGTTCTCATTTATTTTTATATTTGGGGGTTTCCTTGTTCATTAGATACATCACGTGAAGCCTTCAATTCTTTCCCCTGCAGTTGCATATTAGGAACTTTTTTGTTAAATGGAAGCAAGGATTCTTACAAAAGCCTTGGATACCAAATCCAAAAGCTTTAAGAAACACTCCGATGTTTCTTAAATCTAATAAATTCAGAGTAAAACTAAGTTTCAGACAAGGCAAGGCACTACATTAAAATAAGAATGCAGTTCTACTGATCCAGAAAAGCAAAAACTGTGTCGAGAGCATGTATGTGCTAATTATTTCTTTAACTGATCTTTTTCAAGAAAGCCTCTTGGACTCTGCCAAAACCAGCACCCACAAGAAGTGGTGTGGGAAGAAAAGTAATGCAGTTAATGTAATACATGGAGCACCTAAACTTAGAATGCATTTTAATGGTTTTGCACTAGTATGAAGGAGAAAAATATTGCAGGATTGAAATAGTGAAACACCTGAAAATAATCTGTCATGCAGAAATTTTTTTTTTTTTTTTTTTAATAGTTGGTAGTTTGGGGAAAGAAGGAAACAAAGAATTAATCCTCAAAGAACTTTTCTTGCACCATTGAATTGCAGAAGTTAGGAAATATATAATTCACTGTAAAGAGCATATGCCTAAGCTTAGAAGTCATTTAATGTTTTCCATTACAAAGCTTTGGTTTTAGTCCTTTTTAACTTTGCCAGCCTTTGCTTCAGGTTGTTGTTTTCCTTCCTAAAAGATTTAACTAAGACCAACCAGCCACTGCTGAGACTGTGTTGGAGAACTTATTTTTCTGGCCAAAGTTAAACAGCTTCTCAGGCCAAATTAAGAAGCCTTAATGCTTCCAAGCACCAAAACAGAAATTTGTCAGATGAGTCAGGCCGGCTGGAAGTATTCTTGTTAGTCTCATGAAACGATGCTCACTCCAAAGCCAAGATTTCAGCAGTGAGTTGGTCAAAGTCACAGGGGAGATGTTTGGTCTCAGATGAGCCAGTCTTCACTCACTTCATTGCCAATGCAGAGAGTGGAAAATCACTTTTAAAGCACCATTCATCTGATCTGTCAGAAGTCCGCTTTAGGATTATATGAATTGCAGCCCAGAGGTGCCCATTTCTCTCCACTAACTATGAAGGGACTCAAACCCAAATGCAGATACCCACACTGAAGGTGTTCAGTGCTATGAACCTCCTCCACAGAGCCTTGCAGCTCTGCTTTGAAGAATTTTATTAACCATTAGGGCATTTCAGTCAAGAATGAGATCATCTCAGCAGATATTTCCCTGCAGATGTTCCCACCAGCTGACCAACAAATTGGTGGCCAACAGAGGACTACAGCTCTTTCTCATCACCACTATATCCACAGTTTCTCTGCCTGTGCAAAGGCAAAGGAAGGACTGCCACAATTCAAACCCTCAGATAAGATTTCCAAAGGAGCCTCTGAAACACCTCACTCTTTCTTGAGTTTTCCATAAATTGGGAGCTCATTTGTGAATCCCAGCTTATAATGTTGTTTGTTTTGGCACTCAAGAAATATGATTGTACAACAGGGTGGATGACTATTCTTTAAGAGGTGGGTTTGTATGTACTATCTCAGCCTAGAGTCTTTTCTGCTACTCGTATAATCTGATTGTTTAGTTACATTGAAACATTGACTATAACCTCCTGGCCAATGGACTAAGCTTATACTCAAGTTAAATTATCAGTAAAACTACCTTTAAGCCAAATGTAAGCATTACATTTCTCTGTAAGGCAATGACATTCATTCTAAAGCCAGTAACAGGCTTCACCTTTTTTTGTTTGTTTGTTTCCATACCATAGCTTGTGAGGTCCTGACAACAACATAGACTCAAGTCTGAAGGAGTTAACTCACAGTGGTATGAGAGATCACAGTACAAAAAAAAAAAAGAATGTTCGCACACACTGTCACTGGAAAGTCCCTCAGTTCACACCCCTTTGCACAGCCACCCTTCCTGGAGGAAGGATTGTAAAAATTTACCCACTCTGGGCCACAATCAAAGTCACCGATCTTTAGTTACCAACCACAATCACATCAGATGAGTCTTGCCAAGGTCTGCACACCTTGAAAGTTGTGACATGCACGAGAGATCAATATTTATACCATTTCTTTGTAAAATTACAGCCTTCAAGCTCCTGGGTTAGAAATTGAGACAGAGGCAGATAAATGCTTATGCCTGCCTGCAACTCCTGCCTCTTTCCCACGACCCACAGCCTCTGCTTCTCTCTTCCCATTCTACCCTCCTCTTATCCTTCAATCAATATTTAACTTGGTAATTTCTGCCTTAGTGCTAGCGAGCAGCAGCTAGAAGCTCTGTCACTGCAGTTTATCAGTCCTGTAAGTGGTATCAGCTGCCGGGCTTCCCACTAGCCTCCTGGAAAAGCACTTTAAGAAACTCTCAGACTTTACAAAAATGGAAATAAATTAAGGTTAAAAACTTAATTTCAAGAAAACTCACCTTTTACATATCATACAATAAAACACAATTGCATTAGATTCTGTAAGTAGTAGGAAATACTCTGGGCTGAGATAATATACACACAAAGACCTATGGCGGATGCACTCGACACGCCCCCAGCCAAACCAGCAGCAGTTTGTTCCAGGCTCCAGAGGAGGGAAAGGCCTGAGCCGCAGCCAGGCCAACAACTCCTTCCAGGAGACCCACAGGGAAGCAGACCGGCACATTGAACGCCGGTGGCTTGTGGGCGCAGGGAGTCTCGTGCAGACTTTTCCCACTGTATGCAATTTGACTACGAGTCAACCACTTCATTCTATAAATACGACAGCCTGGATGAGCCCACTTTGAGCTCTCCCTGCTACATAAGTGAGCTGTATGGCAATGGTTTTACTACTCACAGGTCAGTGGATGAGCCCAATTCAAGTTCAGTATTGATAATTTAGCTTACATAGATGCACACCAAATGTAATGGATTGTTTAGAGATGTAAGGTTGTATGATTTTTAGTGTGCTCTTTGATTCATGCTACTTGGTAGACTAGATTTGCTAAAATTTTAAGCTGTAAGGGCCTACTTGTATTTACCAAAAGTAACTGCAGACTACACTAAACGCCTGCAAGATAAAGTCTAGCTTGCAGTTTGCTGGGAAAAATGGGACTGACTAGGAAAACAACGATCCAAGGCTAACACAGAGACATCACAGACATCCGGAGAGCGGGCCCTATTTTTGCACTTTGCTGAGAAGAAAGGATTTATCCAGACAAAACGGCACCTTCAAGGATATGGACCAAAAACAATGTCCACAACTGAACAAAACAAAGGCTCATGTGGAGTCAGGGAAAAAGGGTCTGATGGGGAGCAAAAGGACCTGGTGGTGAAATTTCGCTATTGGACTGAATCTTGGTGTGAATGGTCTGTAAAGATGTAAAAGTTTGTAGTTTTCTATGCTTGGGTGGACCTCTGTGTAGGTACCCAGCTTGAGCCAGCCCTTTTGTTATTTTACTCCATTAAATATTTTTCCTGAAAATTTTGCTTCCTGGAAGTCTACTTTGCATGCGATTATGGGTCTCCCCGGAAAGTTTGCCTTTGGAGCTCTAACTACAGGCTCCGGAGTGAAGAGTTATCAGGGGAAGAAGAGCCCTGAACGTTTGCATCGTGACAGATACACACGTCACCTGAGAGTTTGCCTCCGGAGCTTCAAAACACAGCCCCTGGAGCGAACAGTCCTCAGGGAGAGAAGGCGCCTGAAGGTTCGCTTCGTGAACAAATACACGTGCCTGGAAAGAAGGTAAGTGATACTCGGTTTGGTGTATCTCCCCCATGCAGTAAATACTAGAGCAAACCCGCCACCGAACTCTTTAAGGTTGTGCTTCTCTTTAAGAAATCTAAATGTTGTTCTGCAGCAAGAAGAACCCTAAAATCACTCCCCCACAACACCACCTCTTAAATAATAGTCATCCACACTGTTGTATAATCATATTTCTTGAGTGCCAAAACAAAGTGTTTAAATTTACAGTGGCTGTTATTTAAACCTCGTAAGAATGCACCCAATAGAAGTTTGTTTGTTTGTTTAAAAAAAGGCAAATTAAAGCAATTTGCTGTTGCAGGTTGGCATCCATCATTTGACTACATATAATGCAAAAAGCAACAACCATTAATCATTGCAAGTTTCAGGAAAAACAATCCTTCCTTTAAAAAGCCAACACATAGTGTGAAATACTCTATATTCACTACCTAATTATTGTTGAAATATGCTGAAGAATCTCAACATTCTGAGAAGTTTTTTTAAACACCACAGCTCATAGCAGACAAGCGACGGGGAGGTGTGTGGTGAACAAAGCAGATCCCAATGGCCTCAGCGACTGCAGAAGATGAGCAGCCACACGGTGAAAGAGACTGGCAAGATTGCAGGAAGAGAAAGGGCAGTATCATGGCTTCGGCAGCTGAATGCCTGCAAAACTGAATTCCATCACTGCTTTTTTCTGCCCCATAGCTGCTGCATGATGCTACCTTTGTCACATAAACTGAGATTTCAGAGGTGGACTTCGTGACCATACAGTTATTAGGATTCTGATTTTCAGGGGGGAAAAAAAATAATCAAAACACCTCACTGGAACCCAAAAAGTGGCTTTGAAAAACAGAGTCCTCATTTTAAAGGTTGTTTGTAACAAACCCAATGCCTTTAGATGGAAGAAAATTCCTAATATTTTACCTAAGCTAGTCCATTTTATCATCCAGTTGTACCTCAGCATGAGTTATCACTCATATAGTCTCTGATTTAGCATCTGTAGTCTTCCATCAGCGAAACAGATAAGCATCTGCAGAGCAATCAACATGCCCGAATCCTACCTCAAGAAAGACAGATATTTGCACTTCCCATGTGCTCATTCAATCTTTATACCTAAATGAATACTAACAAAGCACCATTCAAAACTTCTCAAAGAGTATTTAAATAATCTACATTTGTTTCCCTTTTTGTTATTCACAGACACTAGGCAAATGAAGATTCCAGAAGTCAGTCCCTTCTCACTTTCTCCCAAATTCATTATCACTGATTGAAAAAGGCTTCCAAATCTACATATCCAGGACACTATGAAAATACTTACTCATCACAGATAATCTGAGGGAGATACCTGGTTCAGTTATTTTCCCTGTTTGTGTATAGTTAGTATACTGAAAAATTTGACATAGATGCTAGACAGTCATAACGAGTAGATGTCTCACATCATACATACTTTTCACTATGCCAGGTCATTAAGAATAACATTATTTCCTAAAATTTCTCTGCAAGCCAAAAAGCCTACTAATTCTACAGAATCTGCCTTTTCTCTGCCTTATTTAATAGCAGAGAAGCAAAGAAACAGTGGAGTGAATTAAAACCAGGTGCTTCACACTTGTCTGCTGTACTAGATGTGTGCCAAGTGTCACTTGAGAGTATTTCTACTGCAATGTTTACTAGAGCTGAGGGAGCCATTTGGACGAGCATACAGAAAAAACACCCCAACCCTGAACCTAATTTGGATCTGGCCTGTAGTTTGGGGAGAAAAATGAGAAAGGTGAACTTTATTTAACTTCTCCTACACCTCTGCACTTCCTTCACTGGGTCATAAAAGGCAGTGAAAGGGAATGAAGTATCAAAAAAAGATTGCTTATGGGATAATCTGGCTTAAGTGACATTAAGAATTCTTGAGTATGAAATTCAACCAAAAAGGCTATTTCCTCCTCTCCGACTGCAGGCAAATCAATTTCTAGGCCAAGAAGATTTAGATAAGCTCCAAAGCTTCAGATATTTATCCAAACTAAACCACTTGAGAGTGACGCATCATTTGATGTTAAATATCTTGGCTGGAAAGAACAAAATACCTGCCAAATCTGTATATCTCCAATGGGTCACACACAGGCCAACAACCTGTATAAAAAACATTTAAAAAAAAAAAAATTATGCTGAGCTCTATCTTCTGCCTGAAGCGATGTAAGAGATAAGAAAAATAATCAAAATAAAAGGCACTAAAATTGAAAGAAAAAAATATTTCAGTACACTAAAGTTCGTAAGTCTGGGTTAAGCTAAGACCTTTATTTTTTTCTTTAAGAATTAAAAACATAGCATACGCAGATAAATGAGAATTTCCTATTCTGAATCTTTTTTCCTAAATATTTCTTTAAAAACAAACATCAAGGGCACTAGGAACTTGCATGTACCAAACTGAGGTATCCCCTCTCATAACTAGATTACAGATTTCCTCTTTATATCGATAGACTCCCAGACTTTCATTTAGGACTCACATAAAAGCACAATAAATTATGCACAGGGAAAATGCTAACTGAGGAAAGGCGGTAATATTGAAGTGCAAATCAAAATAAAGTTTACATAAAGCCACTGCATCCTCCATGAGCCAAGTGACTTGGCACTCGCATATAGATACAGAGTTCTTAATTTAATATTCTGGATGCTGGGCAGATATGGATTCAGTCTGCTATATTTAGCTTTCCTGCAAGCAGTACAAGCTTTATGTGCCAGCCTAAAAGACTTCATGCACTAAGGAAAAAATCCCTATGCACTACTGTACAGTGTGATTTCAAAAATAGGCAACATCCATGAAAAAAAAAAAAAAAAAGGAAAATCTATTTCAAGGCATTAACTAGTAATTTCAAGGCATTAAGTAGTGATCAATAAAATCTAGAATTTCAGCAGAAGCTGTCCTTTCCAAAGCAAGTCACAACCACCATCTACCTAATCTTTACCTATCACATAAATACAGTACACCTTATTACTTCCAGCTTGTAGGCAGGGAACATTAAGGATGAACACAGCTGATTTGTTATCACAGCACATCCATTCTAGATTTCCCTACTTTAACTAAAATTATAACTAAAAGTAAGATACCCAAAGCTAATCATCATAGGATCTCTAGAGAGTCAGAGGAACACTAGTACTTCCAAATTGTGATTCATCAGATACGATGAATCACCTGAAATTGTGATTTTAAAAGCAGCCTCCAAACATGGTTTCCAGCATTTATTAATTGTAGTCTAGCATGGTTTGCCCCAAAATATACATATACATAAAGTTGTCACAAGATGAATCCCAGCATGGATGCTGACAATCTCAGCTTAAGTACTCAATGGTGTAATATTTTCCCCTATTTTTAATAAATCCCAGGATAGACTGGGTTTTTTCTTGTAAATTTAACCCTACAGGTATTGTTTTGAGGCTGATTTCTTGCAACATTGTATTTATCACACAGCTGAAGTTTTTACACTGCTGTTTAAATCAGCAATCTATGAGTACTTTCATTGTCCAAAGTCCCAAACAGACTTCATGAAGTCTCTGGCACTTCTTGCTGGAGCATCCTTCTCTTCTTCTTTTGGGTAAAGACCATAGTAAGATTTGGGGATGATCAGCAAAGAAAAATAAAAACAAAACTAAAAAAACCCAAGGCTGCAGAAGCAGTGAGCATCTTTATTAATGTGCAAGTTTTTCTACTAAGTAAATATTTGCTTTGGAAGATTCTGAATTCTGTGTATCACACCTTGTGCAGAGAGGATGGGTGCCAAGCCATAAAACTAAGACTGCCCTATCCCAGATTTGTGCATATTCACCCCAGGACCACATCTCTGCATTGCCCCAGTGATCACAGTGTAGTGTATAGTTCACAGACTAAACTTCGGCAGAGAAAAAAAACCCCTAATGTTTGTTATATCCGCCAATCTGAAAATTAGTTTACGACAATAAATCGGCAAAAAAAGGTAATTGCAAATGACTGAAAGAACTTACAGGCCTGTGCCTGTACCTAAGGTTTGAGCCATGGAGCAGGGAGAACACTGAATTTTATACCACTAGAGTCTGCATGCTGGTTTTACTGGCAGTTTCAGGTGCAGTAAGGAAAAAAGAAATACACTGAGTAGAGCAATGAAGTTTTCAGATGGCAAACAGTTTCTAAGAAAATGTTTTGGAAATTTGTGTTATCAGGTCATCCAAACACTGTGCAGGGTTCTAAGGCATTTTGATGCACATGGACTGTGTACTTTCAGCATACAGCAGTGGAGTCTTCCTACTACTTCTGATACTGCCTGATTTTACCTGACTAAAATAGCTTTAATTCAAAGATTAAGTTACCATAATCAGAGCAATGATATTAACTGTTACAGACTGTATGTAAGAAATTAGCATCACTGGGATGTTATTGCTGAATCCATACCATGATTATCTCATTACCAGCCTGAAAGATACAAGAGAAGACAGAACGTAGTGCCCTGTGTTATGCTTTCTCCAAAGAAAGGACGTTACTAGTCACATTCACAGAATGTTGCCGGAGCATACGGAGTCAGTGCTCTAACAGATTGTCACAGTTATGGACCAAAACAGAAAACCAGATCTGTGCATAGTTCTTACCTGTGTCCAGGCCAGACACAAGGCTGCCTCTGCACCCTTAGAATCATCTTTTTTACTGTGTTCTGGACTGCAGTTTGACTATCAGATGATGCCAAATGCTATTGAAAGTGGGCATTTAGGGCTTTTTCCTTTGGAACTAGAGTTTGGCTGCTGTTCACTAGCTGGAATTAAGTATTAGGCTAGCAAGACAAGGCTAAATCAGTATATATTTTAAAGGATTTGTTAAAAGCGTTCAGGGGGTATCACAACAGTGAATATTTTCATGAAGAGCAGCATATGCTCCAAAAGGAGGAAGAGATCTATTTGACACATTGCAGCATTCATTTTTCATTAATCCTTAAAGCTTTATCAGCTTTGATGAAACACAAGTCAAAGTCAGGGTTGAGCTACTACCATAGTTAGATCCGAGGCGCCACAAATTCATTAAACAGACAGGACAGAATAGCAACTGCCACCTCTTTCAGGTGGAAACTCAAGGTGGAAGCTCAAATTTGAAGTCATATTGAATGAAAAGGATCAGCAGCACACTACTAATCTGTGCCTTGTGAATGTGTCATGGTGAGAGCATGCAAGAAAGTTTAGATTTAAGATTCTAAATCCCAAATGTTCAACTTTAAAATTGTCCAAAATACCAAACATTAAGGAAATCAACTTGTTATTCTTCTCAGTTGCTCTATATCTTCTCAGAGGCAATCATGACTGCAAAACAAGGAATCTGAAGAGGTATTAAAGGGTAAAAAATAATAAGAAGAAATAATCGAACATTCTCTTGTGCCTTGATTGCAAGACAAAGTCAAAGCAGTTTCTGGTTTTCCACAAACAATACGAAGACTTACCTAGTTTTGTTCTGTAGTTATTACAATAAGCAAAAAGATAACTTTACAAACTCTGAAACTTAATTGCCATGAAAACAAAAAAATCCATCTCAACCATTTTCAGACTTTCATTCTGATTTGGACACTTTCTTCACCTGACAAAAACCCATAATTTGTCAGTTGTCTTAAGGACCATGAATAACACTAGTAGGAACAGGCACAATGTCTGGCTTTGAGCTTGGTAATCACGTCCTTTTCTCAAACTCTGTTTAAAGAGACTGAAGTATGTCAAGCATCCGTTTACAAAGAAAATACCTAAACCAACTCAGTTCCACAAAAGACAGATGCTTATACTCTGTTAAACAGGACTTTGAACACAGAAGCCCTGCTAAGGAAGCCTAGTGTCAAGCAGTTACGACATTGTAAACATTTGTTTTTCTCCTGCAAATTTTTATTATCAACTAAGATCAGAGCAGCAGAGATGACTGCTCTAGCAGCATTGGAAAGTAACACACAGAATACAGTCTTAGGACTGTTTTCATTTACCAGTTCCCAGCTCCAGTTTCGTCTTGTCACTCTCAGAGCAAAGGCAAAACGAACGAGAAATCTCTCCCCTCAACGCACGCACAAATTGTAGAGTTTTTAAAAAAATAATAATATTTTTCTTTCTCCAGCTGCTGTGAGTGAAAGGCAGCAACAGGAGAGTTAATGCAGCTAGTTGCACTTGAGTGAAATTATAACAGGAATATATTTTTCTGCATCAGACAAAACCTACAGCCTTTCTGTGACTGGCAAGGCAAAAATGCTTGATTCAATACAATTTATCCTGGTTGAGCTAGCTACTAAATATTTGTAACAAATTTAAAGGGAGGGTAAGAACGAGGAGAGATGACAGCAATCGAGTGGCAAATAAATCACTCTCTCAAGTGTAAATGAAGTAACTCCACTGTTAATTTTCCCCACAATGTTTCACAAATCCACAACTCTCTTTTCAACAGGCTTGTAGGCAATGGAATACCACAATTCATGGAAAGCACTGCTGACACCACTAGGAAACTAAAGAATTTTAGGGAAATCTCATTATCATGTTGATTTACATGGGAGATTGATTGTTTTCCAGAACTAATTTGTTTTGCACTTAGATTTCTAAAGCTTTAGATATTATGTGAACAACATTTCTCAAATTGTTGAGAGGCAAATGAGCAGTGGTTAAGCTACAATTCTGTGCATGAAGGCGTGCTTTCTTTAATGGGAGAAGAAAAAACATGAACAGCAGAGAGTCCAGACATTTCTTTCTGTAACTTGATACAAAATGAAACAGAAAATATTACGCTGAGTGAAACGGGGCTAAAAAGCACTTCAAGATAATTCTATTTACAACTACCTTTTATTTCTTACTCTAAAGAGATAATGAAGAATTTTTAAACATAATTTAAGCAAAAAAAGCAGTATATACTACAGTAGACATGACTATATGTGTACAAGTTCAGCCATGACAAACTAGAGTACTTCCCTTAATACTAGGCTTAGCCGTGCCAGCCCAGATCAACAGAAACCTAGGGATGTAATCTTAACAGTGTCATTACTGGTTTAGATTTGTGCCTGTCATCAGAGTCCATGTTTACCAAGGCTGGGATCATGCACTTGCAATGTAACAAAAGCTGGGGTACATTTTTAAAAGTTGTGAATCCCATTTAGCTTTGAGCTCCAAAAGGCGTAACTGTTGTTGAACTACTGACTTAGACCAAAGTTTATGTGCTCAGAAGCTTTACCAGAGAATATCTAAAAAGTTTCAGTTCCACCACCTTAAACACCACAGCAAAATCCTTTACCTTGCCAGGCTAAATATTACGAAGGATTAAAAAAAGCAAGCACAGTTTATCATGACGCAGTGACCCAATACTTTTAAGCATCAGAATTCACGTCCCAGCTTCGTGTCCCTCCTTGCAGGCTACAGTGATGCAGCTTTTGCTCCTGGTGTGCCTCTATAGCCACCCCAATCTCCCAGGAAAAGGTGAAGGTAGTAGCAGCACCTCTGAGAGAAAGAAGGTGCAATTATATTGTGGGACACATTTGTGCCATCAGCTGCCAGCTGAATTGCACTGACGTCTGCAGAGACTGGAGCTATGCTGTTTATAGCAAGGCTGTGCCAGGGAGCAGCACAAAGCAACAGCTGCACTCCCTCTCTTGGCTCCATCTCAGGCACCCACATCGCTGCTCAAAGGTAGCCTGAGGCTAAAGCAATTCACATCCTGCTGAACAGCAAGGCAGAGACTACCAAACTCATAAATTTCATCTGCAAGTGGCAAACTACGTTGAGGTTCTCTTAAGACAGACCCTACATCCAGCTTGACTGCCTAATTTTCAGATTTAGGACAAGAGGAAGTGGCCTGAAGTTGCCCCAGGGGAGGTTCAGATTGGATATGAGGAAGAATTTCTTCACAGAAAGGGTTGTCAGGCATTGGAACAGGCTGCCCAGGGAAGCGGTTGAGTTGCCTGGAGGTGTTTAAAAGACAGGTAGATGTGGTGCTTAGGGACATGGTTTAGTGGTGGACCTGGCAGTGTTAGGTTAACCGTTGGACTTGGTGATCTTAGAGGTCTTTTCCAACCAAAATGATTCTATGTAACATCACTGCTGTGTGAAAAGAGGCAGCAGCTGGACCAAGCAACCACTGCTGGGGCCGCTCCTCTGTGTGCATCAAAGCAGTGGTTTGTCTGGATTGACAGCTGAACACAGGTCTGCAGCCAGAAAGTCTGAACTTGGGACCATCTTAGAAACAGAATATAGAGGAAGAGAAAGCATTTGGAGTTCTTGTCCAAGTTCTGCACAAATTCCTTACACATCAGAAGAGCTTTATCTCAAGCTTCTATGCCTACAAGCCAGGAACATTAGTTACTTTTTAACTAGAGAATACATCAACTTTTGTTAACATGTAATTTAATGATTAAAAAAGCAATGTATGATTACACTGATAAAAGCAGTACATGAGTGCAGAACATAAAGTAAGCTACTGCATATCGTAATGCATCTGTTTTATGGAAGGATGGAAATTAAAGCAATGTAATTAACTCACGCATAAGTAAATATTTCATTTCTTTTTTAACTTAAATTTGTGACCTCAGGTCTCACAGAAAAAATTCTTAAACCTATGAAGAATATGCTACACACAGCACAGCAAGACTGAAAAAGCATGTAATCACTGCAAAGGAGATGAGTGGCCAGGAACCAGCAGGAACCCATGAAAGCAGCGTCATGCCCACCCTGGTTGACTCAAGCCTGTCAGCCTCATGTACAGTTTCTTTTCAGGAGCTCTCTGATATCACTCAAAGTCAACTTGAAATGCAGCAAGGTAGAGCCAGAGATCTGCTTGCAAACATCTCATGGTCAAACGGCACAGCAGATTCCTCCATAGTAACATAGGAACTACATTGAAAAACGTTTGTATACAATTCTTAAACAAAACAAAATAAAGGTGACCTTTAGAATTCACTGACTGGTATGCACAGTCAACACTTTGTTTTTCTCCTATCAGTAAGCAGAACAACATTTACTTATATGGAGAATTCCAGAAGTGTTTCATTTAAAAAAAAAAAAAACCATGACCAAAAAAACCCTAACCAAACCAAAACAACACAAACAAAAAACCCCCCACAAAACAAAAAAAAAACCCCAGCAAACAAACAAAAAACATTTAAGTAAACAAAAACCACCCTAATTGCTGTGTTTTCAAGGGCTGTGTGACAGCGGGTCTTCAGATCAAAGGCAGCTCAAGACAGATGCGGTAATTCACCTCTTCAGAATAACCTGAAATGTCCAGATTTTCTACATAGTTCATAATGGTTGTAATGGGCATAAAAGCTTCTGTCTAGCTAAGTCTATTTAGTAAGAATCAATAAGACTTTTAATAATAAGGTGAAAATTCTTACTTGCAGAGTAAATTAAAACAGGAACACACAAACAATTTGTATTATATTCAGGGAGAAGATTCTTTCCCAGCTGATTCAACACCTAGGAACACCTGTAGTGCTCCCAGCTACAAAATCCAGTGACACAGGGTTCACGGTCAGCCTCGGAGAGCGGTCTCCGATTTAATATTTAAGCTCAGGAGGAGAGAAAGGCAAGCAGAGAAAATGGAAAGTTGTAGATCGGATTATTTTTTTGTTTTGTTATTGTTTTTTTCAGGCAAGTGAATTTCAAGCAGAGGAAAGGGGGGAAAAAAAAAAGTGCATGCCTAATTTTTTTTCAGTTATCCAAAAGTCATGGCACAGAAATAAGTCACTTCAGATAGTGCATGCACGTGTACATACTCTCACCTTGGAACAATTTAAAAAGTCCAAATTTGCATGGTTAGCACCAGATTTTTAGAGGCCAAAAAAACTTCATTCAAAGCTTCATTAAAAGGTAGGACTCATACGGGGTTTTGGACTGTCAGTATTTCTTTCCGTATTACTCATTACAACTAAAAAGAGATGTTGGTCGAAAAGGAGAAGTAATAAGACAGAATCTCTCTCCACTAGAGAATCAAGTATATTTCTTCTTTTTGTTCTTAACATCTTCATCATTTTCCGGACACAGTTCTGATTGTGCATTTGGCCCGTGGCAATATACCAAAGAAAAGTTAATGAATTCCACATAAGCTATTTATGATTATTTATTTGCATAACCAATGTATGGTTATTTACTCACATGTTTCTAAGCTTGTTCAACTGACATTAAAGGAACTATTTCGTAGAACACATACAAGTTGAACCAAAGTGAAGCCTTTAAGGTTACACATAGAAAAAGCAACAGAGTTGACACAAAGACTTTTTCACAGGTGACAGATAGAAAATAATGTTCTCCACAGTTGAGCTAAAGCATGCAAATCTCTGAGTACAAATAAGCATTTCTGCAAGAAGATTTCATGCTAGAAATTGACCACAACTAGTATCATTAAAGGAAAATACACCTCTTGAATGTAATGCATGTGTTACAGCACCTGAGATGTATCGTAACATATTAACATATAGACTTGATGGATTGCATCAGACTTGTTACTGTCATTTAAAACTCACCTGGCACACTTGGATATAAAAGGATTACACTACTGGCATATTACAAGGTCTTGTTATCAGCAAAACGTAGTTCAATGGCAAAATGCAGAGCTTTGCTGGCAACACCTGTCATCACTCTAGATGTACAGTACCATGCGGAGACAAAAGATCAGGTTCCAAAAGCTCTGCTCTCGTATTAAAGCAGCACGATATCCAGCCTAGTTGGCCCCAGCCTCTCAGTCACCACCTTCTCATTCTGAAGATGGTTTGTTTGCTTCTCTTCACATTTCTAGTATTCTAGTGTAAATACATCTCCTGAGATTTAAAGCAAATACATGACTAGACATTGAGCCACTTGCAGGGGAACAGAAAGGAAAGAAAAAATATTAAGTATTCCTCAGAAGAACAGCAAACTCTGCCTGCTGAGGTAAGCACTGTTCACTGTCACACCCAGAGACAAAGATAAATTGCAGCAGGAAGGTTTTTCGAAGTTTATTTAAGAAGTTATTGCCCTCAGATGTCATTCTCACCTTCCTGTCAGAGATTACAATCCCTGTGGCAGAGTCAGCAAGACAAGCATGTGCCTCCAGATCTGCTACACTACTTACCATGCCATATATTAGCTTAAACTAGTGACAAATGTTTACTGTACGCTGATATACTAGCCTTTGGGCAGAAGAAGTTGAAGCATCCCTGTCAATTCTGAAGTGGGGATACTGGGCTGTAGAGGGTTTCAGGGCTGGCAGCTGGCTACAGGCAGCAATGATTCCTTCAGTGGCTGCCAGAGCCTGAAAATCAGGATCCAGAACATCTATTTCCTCCTTCTCATGGTGTAACATGAAGAGTTTCATGGACAAGAAATCAGTGTTAAGAGTGGTTAAACTATGGTACAGAAGTAAGAAGAACCCCTCTTTCAGTCTCTGTCTGGGCCCTCTCCCAAGTCTAACACTGGCTTTGAGTGAAGATGTGGCCGCAGAGACAGGTATCAAATGATGCATTTTGAGGCTGTCTTATCATGCAGGATATTGGTCAGAGAAGTTCATACTTAGCAAAACAACAGAAGCAAACTTCAAAATATTCCACTGTCCTCACAAACGATCTGACAATAGTTTCCTTGATCTTCAGAGGAACACTCATTTTTCTTGGGCAAACTTTTAGCTTTATTCCTCAGGACTCGAGACTCTCTCACTTGTCTTCCTTTCAGTCACCTCATCCTGCTGACTTCAGTGATGGCAGCCATCTCTAAATGCTGTGGTCAAGTGGCCAAAGAAATATTCCAAGCCTCAAAACAGACTGCTGCACATCCCTCATGAGGTAAAAGGATTATTAACTACAGAAACAGGATTTCACAGAACCAAAATGGGAACATCTAAAACTCATACAACTGTACAGGCCACTCCTTTACTCAACACTGTAGCCAAATACTGTGGCACTTGAGGCAATAAGCCTTGATAGAGTTTCAGGCAGACAAGTAAAAGCCACTTCTCATTCTACCTAGCATCATCCTTCCACTGGTACAGATTAGACATGTAACTCTGACATCATGTTTGCTTTCTTAGTAAATGCAGAACAGAAAGATCCTTCACACCTATAGTAAGAGTCATTCAGCCTCTTTGTGCTCTATCTGTAACATCACGAAGCCACGCTCACCTTTTCACTATGTCTCTTAAGCTATTCATGAATGCACTATAGTGCCTGTAGTTTGATTTTTTGCATGGGATAACCCTGAAGATTTTTTAAATCCTCAGTTAGCTCCTAGAGTCACTGTTTCTGCATAAAATTGCTTTGATGTCGTGCAAAAAAAGCTTCACACTAATGCCCAGTATCTGTTGCTTTCAATATAAAAAGATTTTGTCTCTTTCTTCCCAGAGATACAGTCAATGCATGCAAGCATCCTTATTACACAGAATCACACAGAATGGTCTGGGTTAGAAGGGACCTCTGGAGATCATCTAGTCCAACCCACCTGCTAAAGCAGGTTCAGCTAGAGTAGATCTCTATTAGGTGGATACCATCACCCACTTCTGCATAACATAAATTAGTTTGTTGACAGCTTGTTTCTAGCACAGGCTGAGCAAAGAGACCTCATCTTTCTGTTATCAAAAGCCCTTATTTTACAGTTTGGTTTGATTTGCTCTTGCAAGTGCTGTAGGTCCCCTTTAGCAAAGCATCTTAGAAAGTTTAGTGATTTCTTAAGGTCAGGGTCATCCTGCATTCCCTGCTAGTCTGCAATAACTATTAATAAGTTATGCCTTAAGTCACACTTCCATTCATTGTAAGATTTCAAATTAGGGGAAGTCAGTAATGAGTACACTCAAGGAGAAAAGAGACATCATACTTTTATTATGGAATACAGGTGTATACAGGTGCAGCATTCTTCTCAGTGGTTTACTGAAAAATCATCTACTAGAAAATCTGCCTGCAGACAGGAAAAAGAGGTTTCTGTTGATCTTTTTCTTTAGTCTGTCCTTAAAGTTTGCTGGTTTTGACATCAAAGGTACCAATTCCAAGAATCATTACATTATAGATTTATACTAAATAAGATAGATAAGCTTGCTGGGGAGGAGGCGTGTCTTATTACTCTAAATGGCTACAATTTCCAGCAGAGTGGGGAAAAGGGGATAACGGCTAGCACTTTTGACAAAGACCCTGTCACTGCTATTCACAATGAGATGGACCTCACTGCTCAGTCTTTAATCATTAGTAGATACTTACTGGTTAAGGTTCCAACTACTGAACCAAGAGATGGCTATGGGCAAGTATCTTTTAGAATGCCCGCTCTCATAACAGAGCAAGAGGAACTGCTCCTCCAGGTTCTGCCTATGGTGTACAGAATGTAAATATACATTTTAATAGATATCTTCAGTACAGGAAACATCTGTTCGATATCTTACATAGGCATTAATAAAGCTTCTTTAGGTTGTTTTTTGTTTTTTTAAGTAAACACAGAGTTAGTTTCCTAACACAGAAAGTTCATAATGAGTCATAAGATTGCTCATATTAAAACTCATTCTTAATGTTGTTCTTCATTAAGAACTGAATAGATGCCAACAGTCCAAATCCAACACATATTCTGGAAAGAGAATACTGCAACAATGAACTGTATCTATAAAATACATAAATTTAAAAGAGCTGATTTTTCAAAGACTAAAGAAATTGCAAGGTAGCGGATTAAGACTGTCGTATGTAAATGAACAATTATCAGATTCTGCATTTTTGGATAATAGCTTGATATGTATTCAAAAACATGAGGTGGGGAGAACTCACCAACAAACAACACAGAGCAAGAAAACAAGAAGGGCATAACAAAAGTTCTCATGAAACAATGACAGATCATGGTACGTAAATTGAGAACTGTAGATGCAACACTTTAAAATCTATGGTAATGAAAAATCCAATAAGGAGTTTAGGTCCACTGCTAACTGATACCAGAAATAAAAAAAGGGGGGGGGGGGGGCGGGGGGGAGGGGAAAGGGGGCAAAACAAAACAACAAAGTGAAAAGTGTAACAGACAGTTTTTGGCCCTTTTGCAGAATGAAGCAATTACTCCATGTGACGCTCTTAAAAGAACAAAAAATTTCCCCATCCCTAGCATGTAGGAGGAGGAAATGAAGCAGCAAGTACTAAGATAAAGACATTTCATTTCAATGTGCCAGCATAATTTTATAAGTTTAAATTTTAGAAGTTTAAAGGTTCTCACTGAGGATTTCTCTAAACACCAATTTTAGACATAGCATAGGAACTGGGAAAACTCCAAAGGATGGGGCAAATGTCAGTACAGCCCAACTATTCAAAAAAAACAACACACCACAAAAGAGAAGTACAGATATGTACAGCTAAAAGAGAGACAGTAACTGCAGCAACGCAAGAACAGAAAACCTATAAAAATGTTAACGTTACAAGAGCTACTTATTAAAATATTAAAATAACAGAAGAGCAAAAGAAATACTCCATTAAAATGATGGTTTATACTTAACAGCATTTTTTTTTAATTAAGGATGGTTGCATTTTCAGGGCAACATTGCAGTTAATGGCAGTTAATTTGGGACCCTTGACAATGAATTAATGCTGAAATACAACTAACACATTCAGCATCGTTTCCAAAAAGAGTATATACAGACAAATAAATCCCTGCTTCTTCACAGCTTGCAGGTCTGGTTGATAGAAGTGACTCATGCCAATACAATTGAGTTTCTCTTAATACAGGTAACTTGACTTTAAAGGATGCTTTGACAAAAAAGCTTACAAAATAAAGGTATACACTGCACAGATTAAAAAGTTGTCCCTCTGGCTCATCTCAAAGTTTTGGTACTGGAAAGAAACCCACACAAAGACTATTTTGAACAGTCTCCTTTGGAACAACTCCTAGTTCAGCACTACTCAATGAGTTTTTAATGGACACTGAAAACGATATGAAGTACGTGCCGACTAAACCCGGACATCAGAGTGTTGCAGTAGTATCCAGCAACAAGGTGCTTTACTATGACAAAGTGATGTTAATCACCAATAAAATGATCTTGGTCCTACAAGATTACCTGAATGCAAAAGTCTGCAAAGGTAGGCCACATTCCCAGACAAGAGACACCCATTTCAGAATGCAGCATCTTAAGAAAACATTTTAAATAACTGTCTCAAGCTCTCAGTACAATGCAGAGTAGATGAGTGCATAATGTATTAATAGGACTATTAGTAGAAACAGAGAAATCATTTTACATTGATGAGACTATCATTACACTGTTATGCTTATCTTCAGAAGTGCTACAAAAATACTGGAGATACACAAAGAAATTGCTAGTTCACGGTTGTGTACTAGGGCACACAAAGAATATATTTCTTATACACTTTCCAACCTTACTAGCAGAGATACAACAGAATCCCCTGACTGAGAAGTTCAAAACCAACAGCAGATGTGACATTCCTCAACATCTGGGTGACTTATCAGGGTATGAAATGAACTCATCATCATATGAGAATTTAAAATAAGATTGAAGTTTTAAGAAGTATTCTTTAACACATTTCACGAGCAAAACAAAGGTCTTCTTGTGAAACAGAGTCATCAACGGACTCGACAGTACTTTCCCTCTTCAGAGTCTGTGAATCCCTCAGTTTCCCAATGCCTGCTCATACGGATATGAGAAAAAGCATATCTGCACCATGTCCGCATACTCACCTTGACTAGTTTTAATAACAACTATTGACTCAGGGGCTTCCTCTGCTGGATCACAAAGCTTACAGTTCTCTCCCACACTGCCCAACCAGATGGGTGTTTTGAGTGGAGAAGGGACAGCAGCTTACTTCCAAACCAGACAGCAACTGGAGCCTGGACAGGGTGGGCAACACTCAAAGTCTCCTTCCTTGGGGTAAGTTTCTACACTCTCTTGTTCAGAGCAATCCTGGATCGCTCTGTGCCTGGCTATGTGCAAACCAGTTTGACTGTCCAGGTCTTGAGTTCAAGAACATGAATGATCTGGTCCAGCCAGCTCAGAGGCTTCTGGCTGACCCATCTTCATGCTCTGTCTTGCTCTGAGCTCCCAGCCAGGCTGGCAGCTGGAAGAGAGTTCCTAGCGAATCACACTAGCAAGAAGTTTGCTACCCCTTAAGGCTTGGTTGGTACCATAGGATCCACAGCCCTGCTGGGGCAACACACTCTGGTGACTGGAAGAGCTGGTGTAAGGGCCTGAATTTTTTCTCATACCTCCTCCATGTGCATGATGCTCCTGAAAAGCAGGCTTTTGCTCCCATTAGATGAGGTTCCCCTTGCACCCTTTTTCCTGTCTCCACACTTTTTCTCAAGACCTCCCTCACCGCCTCACATTTGCTCCCTTTTCCCTCTCGTCTGGTCTCCCCAGCACCACCTTTATCGAGCCTTTCCCAGTTCGGCCGGCCGTGACCCCAAACAACCCGGCAAGGTGGCACCGGGCAGGGGCGAGCCTGAGCCCCCGCCCCGCGGCCCCGCCTCAGCCCAGCCAGCTCACCCGCGTCGTAGAAGGCGTCCAGCACCGTCGTCTCCCCGAAGTCCAGCTCCCCGAAGTTGACCGTGCCGAGCTGGGCCCCCTCGGCCTCGCAGGCCCGCAGCAGGCACTGCCGCGCCCCGGCCTCGGGGCTCCGCGCCCCCGCACCCCCCTTGGGCGGGTCGTTCAGCACGTACACGGCCCGCAGGCAGCGCGGTCGCGGGGCTGCCGCTGCGGCTTCCACCGCCTCCCCAGCGCCCGCCGCCGCCTCCGCCGGGCCGGCGGCCGGCAGCTCCGGCTCCGCGCAGGGGTGCGCCGGCTCCGCCGCCCCGCTGCCGCCCGCGGGGTTCTCCATAGCGGCGTCGAGGGCTGAGGGGAGCCGGTGGCTGCCGGCAGGTGCTCAGGCGGGGCCGCGCCCCATCGCAAGGAGTTGGGCAAACTCCGGGGGCGCAGGGTGAGGCGGCTCCCTCTCTTCCTCCCTCCCTCCCTCTCTGCGCGGCCCGTCCGCCCGCGCTGCTCCCCTCGCCTCCGCGGCTGGGCGGCACCGTGCCCCGGCGGGCGGGCACGGAGGCGAGGTGGGGCAAGGTGAAGGCAGCCGGCGCGGAGCGGAGCTCGGCACCGCCCTCCCGGGACGGGACAACCCGGGGCAGCCGCACGGCGCGGAGCTAAGCCCAGCTGCCGCTTCAGCCCGCAGCGGCACAAGCCCCGCCGTGCCTTCCCGGGGCACACACCCCGCTTCCCTCCGCGGTACTGAGAGGGAGGAAGCACCGGCGGGCCGACCGCGCCTCGTTTATTACTCCTCTTCCCCGCCCCTCGCTGTGCAGGCCGCCGCTCCGCGCACCGCCCGCCTCTCTGCTGTCACCGCCGGGGCTGTCGTTGTTACTTCACGCGGCGGCACCGTGCGCCCCGCTCGGGTTTCTCCGAAGCTGACAGGGGCTCGGTCAAGGTCAGCGGGCTGCAGCGCCCGGGCCGCGCCTCGGGCTGTTACCGGCCCCCTTGCCCCGGGCTGCCGCGAGGGGCCTTTCCCCGCGCCCCGCGCGCGCGGCCGTTGGGAGCCGTTGAGCCGCCGCCAGCCCCGAGGAGCCGGCGGAGTCCCGCGGGGCCTCCCGTCCTGCCCAGGGCGCTGCTGCCCCCGGGCCGCGGGAGCAGGGGCAGCCCTCAGGAGGCGGGGGTCTGGCCGCTGCCGGCACCCCAGGGCCGCCCCGCTCCTTTAGAAGCTAAGGCACCTGCTACTGCTTTTTCTTCCCTCGACTCGCAGTGCCATGGCTTTCCCCCCACTGATTCTTCTTTGAGCTATTGATTGAGAGACTTTGACCACGGGCAACTCTATCAGAAGTTTGGGTAACAGTTCATCCTTCAGTTGCTTCTCTTTTCTCTAAGATCTCCCATAACCCTGGTAAAATCAGCTCCTAGAAACTCTGCGGCAACTCCTGGCTTCCTCATAAGAGCAAAATTAATTTTGAGCATCCCGTTTCCTAGCACATTTTCCTGATTAGCTAAACTGGTGGTGGCAGCCTCAGCTTTGGCACAGGGGTTGGGCGACTTGCTGGCTTGTGCAGCAAGAGAAGGTGAGAGGCAGGCTGCGTGTGGATAACTTTGTGTCTCAGCCTTGCACCCCAGCTGCCAAAAGGACACAGACACCCCACGGAGATCACCCCAGCGATAGAAGGAACAGTGGAAAACTGCCATCCTTTGAAGCAGTAAACCTGCCTAGAAAGCTTTTTCATGTCGTTTTTCACTCACTGTGACAGAAGAGGTTTTAAACAGCATCTTCACCTTTTGCTGCAGCATGGCTCCTTGTGCCTGTCAGAGGTTAACATATTTATCATGTTCTGTAACACAACAAAAGCAACAACCAAAGACTTCCAGCACAGTACTTTCCTCTTTAGGTGTCTGGCACCGTGGTTTGGTGGCTGTATATAAGAATTGCAGTACACATTTTCTTTTGAGAAACGCTCCCACGTGAGGACAGCATAATGCTGTGCAGCATTTATGTTTGGTTAGTGCCTCATAAGGATTTTAGAGAGAATGTGGAGAAATAATTTAAGAGGCAAACCTGTTTCTCATTTTGAAGAGTTTGGGGCAAGTAACCTGTTTGATTTGGTCCATAGGTTGTGTGTGTTTTTTTGACAAAAGCACGAGTACATGAGATTTTGGTAGAATGATACCATGACCACCAGAGATGCCAGTCATTCCTGGCAGCTTTCCTCTTTAGGCAAGAGCAAGCCTTTTGCTATGAAAACTCTTATTAGCCTTGATCCAGTAATGCACCAATTAGCTGATGTAACAGGAGAAATGTGTAAATCTGCATTTAGAAGGTATTCAAGGTGCATGTTGGAGCCTTTGACCAACAAAATGCACTAGCGCATACATTTATGATCCTCCCCAATGCAAATCCTACTTCGTATTTTTTGCATTATAAGAAAGTTTGGTTGAATGGCTGGTATTAAAACTTGAAATGAAAAACACAATACTGGCAAAGTTAAGGGATTATTTGCACAGGAAAGCATTTATCTCTCTCAAGAACACTCGCAAGCTTTCAGCAACTAACATGCAAAACTAATCTGCAATGTAATGGGTTCATAACAACAGATGCATGGTGTGGTGCTTTCTGTAATTGTGAAAATTGTTGAAGTGTCAATTTAGAACAAATATGTAGGCTGGAATTGCTTAGTGGGATGCCACTGAGACATAATAAATAAGCCTTTTCTGCCTTCTAGATATTACCAAAATCTAGTTGATTGTAGATCTAAGATGGACCTTTGGGTTTCATTATGCAGGTTTTGACATTTGGTACCATTCTAAATCACGAGCTTGGAGGTCTGCGGCTTGGTCTTGAAACAGTGACAGTGTCTCATAGTAGCTACTCTATGTGAATATAATCAAGGGATATTTTCCTCTTAATTATATTCACTCGTCTTCCAAACAGTATCCTCACTATTCCTTGAGAATTTTTCCTAACAAGCTGTCACATTCTGAATATCTATTTCCAGTAGCTTAACCTGGTGCAATTTGTTCAAAGTTTGTATGCTTTTTTTGAAGCTAAAAACAAGGAGCATTTTTAAAGGAAGAAGCTTCATTTTATATACTGTAACCAAGTCTTCAGGAGCTGTGGTTCAGCACTGGTATGCCTGACATTCCCACTGAGCAACAGTCTCCTCAGACTCTACAAGTAACCTGAGTGAGAACAAATGAGAGATTCAGGTTTTGGGATATTTGAACTGTTTCTGCGCAAACCAAAAAATGTTAAATCTAGAAGAAAAGAGGTAAGTCATGCAACACACTTTCCTCTTTTGGAAATGTGGTCCAGGATCAAGGTTATAAAAAGAGCCACTCTGTCCCCAGAGTTGCCTATTCAAAAGTCCAGGCCAGAAGGGAACATCCAGCTTTCATATAATTTCTGAGGCCTTTTGCCCTTGCACAGAACCCAGCCTAACAAAACCAAGCCGAAACCTGAAAAGTCAACATCTGCTCTTACATAGTAACATAAAGACGATGCCACAATTTTCTCAAGCAGCGCTTTGCACCTATCAAATCCACTTAGTGCAGAATATTGATTACCACTTAGACACCAGGAACAATATGTTCACTGCAATTCACAAAGACAGCAAGTGTTCCAAAGAAAATAGATGTCCTTGAAACCAGTTTGGTTTTGGTTTTGGTGTTGTTTGCTTGTTTGTTTGTTTTTTACCATTTTGCAAATCCCTAAGCAGCAGTTGTTTCTCTAGACATAGCTGGGCTAATGGGGAGAGAGTCCTTCCTTTTCTTTCCCCCAGGGTTACAAACTTTAAAAAATATTCAAACAGCAAACCTGCATACCAAATTTGACTCCACAGGCAGATGTGCCACCTTTTTCCCTGATGCACATGCAGCTGCTGCATACCTTAGCTTCCTGATTATTTTTTTTTTTTTTAAGAAAGCACACACTGGAGCTGGTGGCATAAATGTCAGGCTGCAATTTCATTGCATGTTGACATTTTCAGGTATAAAGAAGGCTACTCCCTTTTTACCCACGGTCGGGAAAGTCAAGATCTCTTGGTTCAGGTAAGCACCAAGTTAACCAGAACACACCCAGGTCTGCAGGGAATCTGCAGGGTTGAGCTGTTCTTCCAAAGTGCAAATCCACCTGCCCGTGCCCTGGCAGCGATACCCGAAGCCTGCTCGCCAGTGCAGTGTCCCAGGTATCCGTCACACCCAGTGTCAAGGTGCCCGGGAGTCCATCCAGGGGCGCCTGGCCCCGACTAGCCCCACGCACAGGTGCATCCTCAGTCAAAACCACATCTCCCTCACTGCCAAGCAGGAGCGTCCTGCACAGGCTTCCCCCCCAAGAAGCACTGCCAAGGCGACAGCCACCTCACATGGAAATGCGTCCAGAGAGCCTGAATCGCAGGTGCAAGAATTTTTTCTATACTGTGAAGATCAGACACTTGGAAAATATTTTGATGTTTGAATTCTTTTCTGGGAAGCCACTGTACCAGCCTTCCACAAGTTAATGCAATTAGTGGTGTTTAAACTATTCCACGCAAACACTGTTAATGGACTTGTTGGTATGACTGTTTCTAGTGTGTTGCTCCACTTATTTTCATTCAGAGTGAGCAGGTCTCCAGGTAACCACAGAGATACTGCTGTCATGTCGATGAGGAGGAAAACAGTTAATTTTCTGATTGAATGGGAAAATAAGATTTTTTTTTTAAGTATGGATTCAAACAAAATATGTTTTCTTTTTCAAGGTCATTATGTAGAAACTTTACTAGAGTTTAAATGAAATGCTCCCTAAGAATTCTAATGAACTGCTTGGTTTTTTTCAAAAGTTAGATTCAAAATATTAAGGCTGTACAGCAGAAGCTAAACAACACAGGTGATTCTTGAAGAAATGCTTCCTGAAGAGGCCTAAAAATGCTACAGGCTTTAAAAGCTGACTTGCAGCAAAGCACACCTCCTTTGCAAGGGGAAACTTGGGCGTCTCAGAGTGAAGTCAAAACACCTTGGCCAACAAATCAACATTGGAACTGGGTTCAGAGATCTCGGGGATTCCGCTCGCTTTTCTTTCACTGCAGAGCATGAGGCGTTGCAAGCTCATTTGACCTACTGGCAAAGAATGAAGGCAAAGAAAATGACTGCTGGGTGACAGACTATAATCCGTAGCACAGTTTTCTATTCCGATCCACTGTTTCGCACAGGGAAGCACGTTGCACACAGCATCTGCTCATTACCACCCCTTGCAAATGAAGGACAGTGACATCTTGTATGAAATACAAGGTTAGTCATAGGGTGACCTTTCTGTTCCTTTCCTCTCTGCCTTCCTTCGAGAATGATAATTCTACACATACATATGCTCTGAGCACCCACAAGTAAGCAGAGCAAAATGTAATCAATTTCAAAATCAGCTTTGATTCCAAATTCCTCATCTCCTTTAGTTTTCAGCACATCCCTCACTCTAATCAAAAGTTCTTGCCTTTAGATTTTAAGTAGTTATCGGCCAAGTCTTTGGGAGCATGAATGATTGAAGAGTGCAAGCTGGCAGTGAAGAAATTATGCAGGTCTTCTCAATAGTTTCCACAAAGCCAGAATTTCACTTATAGAAGACAAAGTGCATTAGAAATCTAAAGCCCAAACCAAACCAAACGCAAGCCCCTAACAAACAAACCGCACAACCAACCAACCACCAACAACCAAAAAAACCCCACAGCCACCCACCAGTAAATAAAGTAGCAAAGAGAAGAATTAAAAAAAACCAAACCCGATGCTTGCTAAATCTCTATCGATGCAGAGAGCTCACATTTTCTCTGTGGCTGATAGTTGGGATTATTTACATTATTTCTCTCTATCAGACAGCTAAATCAGATCAACTGCACAAGACTCAGGCATGTGTGTTTATAAAGTTTGGTTAAAAACTTTGTTCTGATTTAAGTACCTGTGGCTCTCCGGCCTTTGTCACTCAGTTCAGGAACTGAGGAGTAAACAACCAGCTTAAAGCCAGAAGTTACCTCCAGTTCTCCAAAAAACAATGTTTAATGGATTAGTCAAACAGAAAATCACTTATCTCCAGTTTTCAGCACATTTTGAATAACTGCTAGTTTACATTTCAGATGGGATAAAACCAAACCAGGCTCCCATCCAGTAAGACCTCCCTTAGACCGTGAAATATCTGAACCCCCACTAAGATGAGTAATGCTAGAGAAAACCTCGAGAAAACCTGGGGAAAGAGAACACTTTCAACTTAGGAAGATGGAGCTGACTGTCAACAGCATTCTGATTTTTAGTATTCAAGTACTGGTTATTAATACTTTAACAGTATTTGGCCTAGATTTCTTCACATATGAAGAATATTTTCTCTTTTGCAGTCCTAAACCTAACAGATTGCTCCTTGTGTTAGGTCACATTCAGCAGGTCACAGGGGTGAGAAATAAGCATTTCCTTGAGGGACAAGACGCAGCTTCAAGAGGTCTGATTTAAAATGTTTGCATGGGCAGAAGATTAAATATTCTTACTGGGCCTGATTAATTTTCCAGGTTTTGACTTGGTCAAAGTATCTTTGACTTCTTTCCATGTCATGGTTCAGTGCTTTCATTGCCATTGTTCTTACATACTCTTTTAAGACAAGATTCTCACTTTTAGCCTTTCTCAAGTAATTTCTCACTGAAGAAATACTCATGATAAAGGTCACCTGAGTCTTCACATTTATTCCAGTTAAACAGGCTTGCTCTGTCTACTGATTAACAAAAGCCCAGCAAAATTGTGACTGTGGCAGGGAGCACAACATGGTTATGCACACATGTTGTACAAACAATGGAGAGGACTAGAATACGTGGTTCATTTTTATTCACATTTAGGTGATTTTTATATTGCTGTAGATGCCAGATGCATGAGGATACATGGGGCTTAGAAGCTTAGCAAAAGCAAAGCTGTCAATGCTGCTTAAAAGTATTTTAAATATCTGTAATCACAATGGTTTTGGTATTACCAGTTGGGACTGTGAAAAGTAAAGAAAACCTGAAGAGGCAAGAATTTATTTGAAGTGACAAATAAAAAAAGCTCATCTGTTACGTCAATACTCGCTTTTATAATAGGTACTAATGAAAACTTCATATATTTAGGCAAATATGGAAATTTAGTACTACTTCAACAAGAATCCTTAAATTGCATCTGCATTTTCTTCTTGCTGAGGCAGCCAAGAAATTGCAACATGTATTTAATACCAGCTTGCTATGTGAAGAAAGAAGTCTACCAATGTCCAAAATAGGAGCCTAAAAAAAAAAAAAATCAATAAGTAATTCACATTCGTGAACTAGCAACGTGAGAAGTAGGCAATAATTGGTAGGAGCATAGCTAAGGCACCTAGTGAGAGAGAAAGCAACATTAGCCTTTCGCAACACCCCGGCAACTATTTTCTCTGCTTGCATGATTCCCTGGCTTTGTCAGTGTGAGCTTATTGGCATTGGGTTTGATTTTAACATTTGGGTTTGGTAAGGTACGGTTCTCAGTACTTGTAATGATGAGACCTGAATGTACATAACACTGCACACCGGTCTGCATCTGGTCCTGAAGCTCTCTGGGTTACAGTGAGACAAGATGCGATGACAGACACTTCGTTTTCTCTGCCTCATCTACTTCAATTAGATTTATTCTTTGCTAGAGCAGTGTCACATGCTTGAGGCTATTAAAGCCACTGCCAAATAACTCGCCATTCTTGTATGGGTAGAAAATTTTACGTCCAGATACGTTGTCACTCAAATGCAGTCCGTTTTCAGGCATCTCTCTGCCAGCATGACAGGAATCATTCCAGAGAAGTTTTATAATGCTATAAGTGAGACCTTCAGCCCATCATTGTGTCAAATCGCATTTCTGTCAAAGTAATAAAGAGTTTCTTCCTGCACTTTGCAGTGAAAAACAAGTTAATTAACAACTCACTTCCTGTTCAAATCCAAGACACCTAGAAGGCACAGAGCATTCCTGACCTTTTCACTGGAACCAATACATGCTTTGCTAATAGCCTTATAATAGAAACATCTACATCTTCTTTTGATCTGGGAAATTCCAAATAACAGCTCTTTGAAGAAAAGAGTTGAGCTGATGGTAGCAGTAAGATTTCCAGAAGTAGTAGTAAAATCTAATCCTTTGTGTTACCTGACAGCCTTGTTTCCTCTGGAAGTTTAAATCCAGTTGGAGAACTGTGAATGACTTCAGTATTGCTCTAGAGTGCTCTTAGCTATTCACACAGCAACAAAGAAGTAAACTATCAGGTTATTACTTTGGCACATACATGCACATAGGACAAAAGTCAGATAACCTTTCTTACATCCCTAAATCAGAAGGTCAATGAGGTACAGATCTTCACGTGGCATGCACACACCACTGCAGCATGAAACCAACTTGTGGAGCATCCCCTTTGTTTTCTGTTTAACAGAGGCACAGCAATGCCTCAGTCCAGCCTGCAAAGAGACACCAGCCAGAGCCTGCAGAAGGCAACTACCATACCCAAGCAGCAGCATCAGCACCTTCACCTGGGCAGAGGTGGTGGGCTGCATCCTTAGGCAGGCAGTTCCCCTCCCGTGTGTCACAGGGGTGCTAGGACAGACATTTCTAGAGTGTGAAGGCAGCAGATTCAAGACAAGCAGAGGTTTAGAGTCCAAGATTGCTGCCATTTATAACTATGCAGAAGAAAGCTGAGGAAGCATGAGGCCTGAGTCAGGGGACCTAGAGGGTGAGTGAAAATGTGGGTGGGAAAACTCAGGCTTGCCCCAGACTTGCACCCAACTGGAGAGAGAGGTGCTGCTCCAGTTAGTGCACTGGTGACACTTGGGAGCTTGGAATCAGCACTTTGACTGATTCAGTCCCATTGACTTTTAACATATCTCAGTTACTCCAAGTCTACTATTGAAGCTCACAGCCATTGCAGTAACATGTCATCCTTGCGTTAGAGCTCCACAAGCACAGGTTACTGAGCTGCGTTTCCAAGGTGAGAAGGCACTTCGGGTCAGAGCATCAGAAATTTTCTGTTCCCAAGATCGGTGACACACACCATGCACAAACACCCTGAAGATTTGGTGAGAGACTTACCATCCATTAATGAACTAGCTTTCTCCAGCCAACAGTGCTTTTGCTGGGGTCTCAAAATTTATGTCTTTTCTCCCCGCCTTGTGCTTTCATTGGCTAAATGGCTGCATCTGTACTTCCAGCTGGGCTCAGTAAATTTGGCTCTTTGAATTGAGAGAAGACAAATTATCTAGTAGAAGCAATTTCCACACAAGTGCACCTACTTTTCTACTTATGCTTTCTTAGCTGCTGTTCTGCTTTTTGGTGCTTTGTGTTGAGAGAAAGTGCATGGTGCACAGATTGTATGACCTGTGCCATCTCCTGCACTTCTTGTGTCCTTCACAAAAACTATCCCCGGAAGGGTGTAAACCCGAGTGACAGGTCATCCTGTATCAGGGACAGCTGCCCAGCTTAATTTTCCCTCCCCAAAACCACTCCCACAAAATCTTAAACTTTTTGTTGCTGTACTCCGAGGAGGGGAAGGGCAGCCTGACGGGTCACTTCGCATAAGCCTGCTCACTGGCTAGTATGAAGCACTCAGGGAAGAGCTTCTTGTACTGAGGAAAATGATCTCCCACAGCACATGAAATTCCTGGGTCTGGGTGCAGCGAACAGTTTTTACCAGAGAAAGGTTTGAAAACAGATGCTTCTTCAGTGTCCTGATATTCAAAATTGCTTGTGAAGCTGCGCCATTCTTATCTCATTTGCTTTGTCATTTTAATGTTCGAGTTTTCTTCTCCAAGAGATACAGCCTATTACAACTTTTGAGATCATACTGGTAACAGTCAGTTATGTTTTCATGTGACTATCAGCTACATTCTCCTACATAAAAAAGGAAGATAAGAGAGTATGAAACCTACTTACCTGAAGGGCTAAGAGAGACCGGTAGGCCCTGCCTCCCTATCTTAACCTTTGCAATGTGTCAGAACAATTATTCTCATGGTTCTAGAGACTTGTCTAGAGTTACAGTTAATTCACTTGCTAAAATACACTAAGATACCCTGCAATTTGTAGGGTAACAATTTCAACAAAATTAATTTACACCTTAAGGTTTTCATCCTGTAGTACTAGCGCATTTAAAAACACACTTAAATTTCCAATAATTTTCGTTTTGTTTTCTTTAATGCATGAGAGCACCAAGTAATTTTGTTAGTTTAGGTGTTTGCACTGTAAACCCCACTCTGTCTAACAGTGGGACTGTGGGTGCTGAACAGAGAAACTCAGCTGCGTTGCCGGTTCAAGAAAAGCCTGACTGTAGCAGCGCAAAGTCTCTCAAATATCTGTTCCTGAGGCTGCCAGTGGTTTACACTAGCTACCTGGAAAAGTTTGTGCCTGCACAGGATTGGAAATCATATTGATTAAAAGAGCCAACACCAAACAGTGTGTTGAGGGGGTTCGACAGCCTTTGTTACCCTGAGTAGAAAGCGGAGGGGCCCGCTGCCATCCCCCAGCAGCGCACACAGCACCACGGCTTCCTGCAGACATTAAAAAAAATGTCTTTTGCTTCCTCGGCTGCTCTGTTCCAGGCTGGGAAGCTCTGGCAGCCCCTCACCTTCTGGATTGATGACCTAAGGAAGGTGGTTGTTTTCCAAAGGCAGGGAACAGCAGGAGCAGAGGGGCTGCGTCGGGAGGGCAGGAGGAGGGAAGCAGCTGCTGGAAGCAGGGGGGTGACTGGGCCAGGGCGTTCACAACCAGCTGCTAATTCCTAGGCCAGCTCAAGAGTCAGCTGAGGCCAAAGGTGCCAAGTGAAATGTAATTTCTGTCTGAAGGGTATTAATAACCATGGATACAAGTACCCGATGTTTAGTGTAGGGAGTTCAGCTCCACCTCCTCTGGCTCTTTTTAGGGTAAGGATTGCCCTGAACAGAAGCCAATGCTTGGAGGACCCTCTCCTCGCCAAAGCCGACGGGAACCGCAGCTGCCCAGCAGCTGCCACTCCCACACGGTTGAAAAACCTCCTCAATGCAGAAGCTGTGGAGTGGTTGGTTGTTTCTACTTTTAAGCAGTATTCCCACCTGCCTTTTGAACCACAGCTCGCCTGTGTGAAAGCTATCTTCTCTCTAACCAGCTTTCCCACTTCCCTCATCAATGCGCCTCTCTCCAGTTTCCAGCCCCAGGATCCTTTCTCCAGAGGAGCAGCAGACACCAGAGACCTCACACCTCTTGCCGTCTTGCACAGCAGCTGGGACTGCTGACTGGCCGTGCCCGTGGGTGGGAGTGCTGCGCATCACCCCCACCCAGCTGCGCATCACCCCCACCCAGCTGCCCTCTCTCGTTGCCTTCTGGCACTTGAATATTTGTGAGACCCACAAACTGTGGCGCCCCTGGCCACAGCCTCCCCCCACTCCCCAGGCAGGTCGGCAGGAGCACAAAAGCCCCAAACCCAGGCTACAAGTGTGAGAGTTGTCACAAGCAAGGAATTCACAGGAACACCAGGTGTTTTCACGCCACGCGAGCCCCGCAGCGGAGGAGCAGAAGAGCTGGTAACGCTGCAGCCCCAGGGCAGCCGCCCCTGCAGCGGGGCACCTGGTGCGGAGGGGAGCGGGGCCCGTGCATGTGTCAGTCAACTGTGCAAGATGAGTGAAATAAGTCTGTAACTTCAGCAGAATGTGAATTTCTGAGGGTATTGTTTCACAGCACTCTCTCACCTCACTTTTGCAGGTGCGAATTTCAGTCTTGGCTGTCGCAGAGTACGGCACTCCTGTGGACATTTCATACGCAAAGCAGCTCACAATATTTACTGGGCAGTTGGTTATCATATGCCTAGAAACAAAAATTTACTGCATGTAGTTGTGTTCAATCCTTTGACCTGTAGCATAGCATCTAACACTTTTCCTCATTTATCAATGGATTGTTAATAAGAAAAATACAGAAGGTGAAATTTGGGTAACAGAACATAATAAACACTTTGACTATTTACCATCTTATTTCCACACAGAACTTTTAAAAATGCTGACTGCTATGATCTCACATTAAGAAATACTTGAACCTTTTAGAGCTGAAAAAAGAACATTAAATTAACATTAAAGTGTTTTCTTAATAACATTTTACCCAATCAAGAATTTGAATATTATCATCCAAAGGTATGAGCCTGGCGTTTCACACTTGACTTCTACACATAAACAGAAGTCTACCACAAGACTGGTGTGTGCATATTAATGAAAAGTCATTTTACACAACTCTTCAAACAAAAATATTTTATCAATTTCATATCAAAATCACTTTGTAGCTCACCAGCATTTTCTGGTTTTCTTTAAATAGAAACCCAAATATTTTTTAAATCAGCAGTTTATATCCACAGGTTTAATGCATAACTAATCCTCCTTAAAAAAGGAGCAATCCAGGTGCTATGTGAAATGCTTTCTATTACTACAATGAAATTCAGCCAGAAGAGCTTGTATTTCTACAAACTCCATTCTCCCAGAATAATAAACTTCCAGGACAAAGCATTTTCCCAAAACCTTATTTAACCTTCCTTTACAAAGCATGACATATTGGATTTCTAACTTGGATTTATAAAAATGACAAGTTATCATCTCATCAGGAGGAAGAAAAAATGAATGTAATCTGATGAAAGGAAACTTGGTGCCAAATTCAGACTTCCATTTGCAAAAAATTGAACATTTCTGAGATGCTTCTTGTATTTCTGAGGTACAACTCGGGAATCAATACTTTACCTACCACAGACGCAACGGTTTATTGCTTTCCAGGGATGCAATTAGGAAGCCAGAAGTGTTCATTTCTGGATGCATGTTGCAAATGTATGACTACAAACCCAAACAGAATTCTCATTCCTTATGCCTCATTTCCCCTTGTTCTCCTAACTCTGCTACTAACTTCAGTAAAAATATGGAAGTAATCTAGAAATCCTTATTGCTGGAAATTGATGATGGGACTATTATCCTTTGTATAAAAAATACTTTAATGCAGTTATTTAGAAATGTTAAATAAGACCATTTCAGTGATAAAATATTTTATTAGTGCTTCTGTTTGAGTACATTGAGCAATGTATTGGGACTTTAAAAAAAATTCTCAAGTTTCATTATCCGATCTTTCAATCCCAGACACCACTGTTACAATAGCACATGCTATGGCAGAGGAAATCATTCCGACAGTGAGGTTCTGTATTACCAGTTGAGACCCATAAAGCAAGATGTGGGTACGATGGAGTGTGTATTTGATATCTCTATGGCATATCACAAAGATTATGGGAACTCTGCCAACCACGTGTGAACGTGAGCAGCCAACTGAATGCTACATCTCACCCAGTTGCTGGCAGGCAGGGTGGTGAGAGCTGTGATACAGGATATGCTGGCTGGGGCCAGCTCTACCATTTGACGAGATGACAAGTAGATTCTTTGGGGGGGCGGGGGGTGTCACTCTGAAGCATCACCAATATCACTCACCCACTCAATCCACGCTGTGCAAAAATATCCATTATTTAAATGCTTTAACAGAGATTGCTGACAAGGTATGAGATACTCCGTGGCTATTAAAGAACACACAGAGCCACGAACAGAAAAATGAGAGACCTTATTTTGAAAGGATGAAAGCAAACAGAGAAACTGGAAGAAATGAAGTAAGCATCGGTTTAAGTAAAATGATGAAAAGAAAGTCCTGCTGCAAAAACAGGACTATAAAGTGTATTGGTCCATAAGCATACAGCATAATGTAGCAAAGAGTACCACATAAAAACAGCAAATGAAACAATGTTGCACAATAGAGAACCTTGTGCATGAAATAATACAACATTTTATTCATGTTTTATAGATTACTTTTATTTATTTTTGCTTTAATAATGCATATTCTGTTCACTCTGTGCAAAACTGGGGACAGAGGCGGGTGTTTAAATGGTCTAATGAAAATCAAGCGGAGATGAACATTCCAGTTGCGGGAGAGGCCTATCAAAACCAGGAAAGCTAAAAAGCCACAGCTGCTCAAGACAAAGCTGCTCTCAGCTGCGCCCTTTTGTCCTGCCACCTCGCACAAACCTGGCTCTACTGACTGAGCAGCTGGACACTGAGGTGACCTCCGCCGGGCACCACTGGTCCTCCTGGTGGTGGTAGCTACATTAGGGAGACCTGGCTTGCAACCGGCTCCAGTCAGTGTGTGACAGAGAAAGGCACAATCATTGCAAAGACCAGATTTCTGTTGGTTTGTTTCCTTCTTGTAAATACGTTACTGTACACAACGTAAGTTTAAATTGTAGAGGGTTTGGGGACATAAAATTGCATATTTATCAGAACTTAAAACCATAACAAAAAGTAGGCTGTTCTATCTCAAAGCGAAAATAATCCCTCCAGTCCCAATGTTAACATTCATTCCTGGCTATATGCAGTACAAACATTTTAAAATCTGTGACAAAAGACAATTAAAAACCAAAAGTCAAAATCATAAAGCTTGTAAACAGATAATCTGAAATACATTTTATTTATGGAAAAATATCATCAAAATAGTACCACTATGGACTAAACTGCCTGAGTTTTCATTTCACCTAGGATCTTGAAGTAGAGAGCCTTTAGCACAAGAAGATCAATTTCAGTCACAACTAGTGCTGCACAGCACTGCTTCAGGTGGAAATTCTGTCTTCGCTGTTGGTATTTTTGTTGTGCTATCAAAAACTGTTGTGCTAATCCTTCAAATAAAGGGATGTTGAGGCAATTCTTAAATCATTTGGCACAAAGTTATTTTGGCTGGGGCATAAATTTGAGTCTCAGTCATGAAGAATAATGCAACATTCCACCTATCAAGTATTCACTTGGACTGAAGAGCTTTCTTTATGTCATTTACTTCCATCTGCAAGAAAAAAAAAATTGTCATGAAATTAGCTGCTTTAACAAACTGAGACACAGCTGATTCTGCTTGAAAAGCACATGTTCCATCTTGTCCACAGGTGTTGAGTTTTATACTATCCTTATTTCCACAGATTTCATGAATTGGGGTGACCTTCTCAGCTGTATAAGATGACCACTCATGGCTTCCTCCTCTCAGAGCTTGACAAGTGTAGTCACTGAATGCACCACAAGACCTTTCAAACTCTTTAAGTCACAACTTCTAGAAGCCATGCAGCTTGTTGCCATGAATTACTTGCAGAATGTGGACTCTGTCCATGCAGCAGCTGCTGCATGAGTAAACTGAACTGCTGACGATGAACACTGGTAGCTGAGGAGCAAAACCTACTGTCTCTCTCCCATAGGGATGGTTTTTATTGTAGGGATGGCAGTTGCCTTCTACATGCATCAAGCTACATCCAGGCACCTTAAGGGCTCTGATTGAGGTACAGCTGTGCAGTCAAAGGAGGTGGCTGAAGCCATCGTCACCCCTCATTGTACACTTGACCCCTCAGACAGACACTGGAAACCCTGAGCTAGGGGTATTAGATGTACTGAAACACATCTCAGTGCTCAGCTGCACCATATCATTGAGGCAGTCATCTTTAACACATGGACTGAGAGCTGTACTTTGTGACTATTGGAACATTGTTAAACTAATGCAAGTTTTTTTTTTTTTTTTTTGGTTGGACTCTCACCTTCATGTAAAGCTAATTATGCCCCCTTGGCTAGCATCTGAACATTTACCAATATAAGCAACATTTGAATTGGAGTAAGAGCATGAAGCTATAGTATCATAATTTTAAAACCATCAATGCAGGTCTCTGTATAAAGAGATAAAGCCATCTTAGGAGGTAGAGTCCAGACATCTGAATAGCCTGGCCTGTTAGACTAAATCAAGAGAAGCTATTAAAAATGTTCATTGATTTTATCTGAATAAATCTCAATTTTAGATTAATATGAATTGCACGTTGCTAGAAGCCATACTCCTATGTGGCTGCATTAATAAAGTCCTTTAGGCAGCCCTGGAGAACAGACATTGAGGTCCCCGGTTCCACCACCCTTTGCCATGTTCCCAAGCACTTTACTGAGCAGGAACAACCCAGTGAAATTACAATTCAATTTTCTCTCCCTAGTACATAGAAAGAGAGCAGTTGACCTGTACCATAAAAATATAAAATAGAATCAATACTAAATCACTTATCAAGTACATCACTCTCCAAAATGCAGAAAAGCAGTTTCAGCTACATTCCATACTGAAGCAGCCCAGCCAATGAAGCCAACAAAGGCCCAGTTCCGTCACTCTCACACGGGCATGGCAGGTGCTACCTGGCAAATGACTAAGCCAGCATGACAACATCTAGAGCTCAGGTACTCTGCAAACCACGGTAGTGGCCACTGGGCTCTTATTCAGAGTACCTTCTTTTATATTGTTTACGATACTTTAGTAAAGACAACCTGAGCACAGTGTGTAACACAGACATAAAAATCCTACTATATGAAATAATATTCCAAGCATAGCAACACTAGACAAGCCAACTACAAAATACAAAGCTCTGGGAGACAGTGAACCATCAAAAAATACAAGGTTTCGCTTGTGACAAAATCAAACCATCAACACTGAGACTAAAAGATATAGTTTGAATCCTATACTGTGTTTATTTTTTTAAATTTGTCTACTTGTGCTCATGAATTTTTAGATAACTATCAGGCGTTTCAGTAAGAACCCAGTATTGCAATGTATATGACACAGACTGGCAACACCATGAAGGGAACAGGTATATCCCTTTCAGAAATGTTAGTAGTTTTTGTTTCACTGGAATCTAAGTATCTTAGCAGAGCTTTATGTCCCATTCCTGAGGCTAAATCAAACCTGCCAATACTTCCATAACATTATAAATAATTTAAGTACCTGCAATCGTAGACGGATCTTCTTTTCTTCATCCAACTCAGACAGCAATTGTTTAATCTCTTTTCTGTTAAAAGAGTGTAAAAAAATCTTGGAATGAAAATGACTAAAGTAGTAGAATAAAAAAGAGCACCTCTTGGAAACATCTTTTTCCTGTTTCACTAGTCACCTATTCTCCTCTGAACAACTATTTAAAGTCAGTGCACTCTTGTATACTATATGCTGTACTACAGAGAGGTAAGTCTATAAAAAAGCACAGCACCCCCCACACCCCATCTGGCTAATGAATAACACATTTCCTCCCAATAGCCCCACATCCACAGGCTTTGCTCTGCACTCGCTGTATCAACACTCTATCAGCACCCAGTGGCCTTTTCTCCACACAAAATGTAGATGGATTGGCTGTTGGTGAGTTAGAGGAACTGGTAACACAAATCCTGCCCATGCTATCATGTACTTAAGCCACTTAAAAGCTGTTTATGGCAGCAATACAATGTAACATTCAATTTCATTTATAAGACTTAATGATCCCAAATATGGATTTGCTGTCATCCTTCTTTGTCAGGAAGCAGAACACAGCTATAGGGAGCAGACACCTCTTCATGTTCCCACTGAGTGATCTCACCTTAAGACAGAAACCAGTAGGTGGAAGCAGCCCTTGCAGGAAGGGCCAGGTCGACCAGAGGAGCAACTGGCAGCCAAAGAGCCGAAGCCGTGGGGCTCGCTGCTGGATCCAGCGAGAACTGTGCCCTCCCCATCTTCTCCCAGACTCCCCCCACACCTCTGTTCTGCCACAGTCTCTGCACGCTACTTCCCCTTTTCTTTTTCCTGCCTGGGCTACACACAACTGACAAGGTCGGTGGAAGTTTAGCTTCCAAAACATTAAATATTCTCAGGAATAGCAAAAGCTGCACACCGGCACCAGTTTCTCCTAGGAAATGAGCAGCATAAAGAAAATGAAGACGCCCAACACTAAAATATTAAGATTCAGGGTCACAAAGTTCTTCAAATGTCCTAATCACGATTACTTCTTTTGTAATACAAGCTTCCTGGGAAAACGTGCTAACAGTCAAACAACAAACTGATTTAATAATTTTAGGAACTTGTAATCATTTTTACTACAACTAGAACAAATGCACCCTTTATTAAGATCAATGCATGAGAGTTCCGAAATAGTTACTGGCAAATTAAATAACATAAGAACCTCTTCACTGCTTACAGCTTCTAATTCAACTTTTTAAACACCCCATAAACATCTGCTTACGTCATAACACAGGAAAAAAAAGCTGTTACACATGGATAGTGTCAGTCTTTATTCCTGAGCTTCTTACCCTTGAACATGTTCTGTCAGGAAAGCAGATGAAAATCAGTCACAAAGGCAAACTGTGCACAGTAACACAGAGGATGGCAAGCTTGGGAAGAAATTGCCACCCCTACGGGTGAACGGACGCATCCCACCTACACTTGTGATTTACAGTACTTACTTTTGCTGGTCTTTCATGGTTTCAATGATGGTTCTTAGCTCCTTAATTTGTGTTCTCAGCTCTTCCAGGGCAGTCTGACCTTGGCTCAAGTGCTCAGTCTTTGGCTTTCCTTCAGTACCGAATAGGGATGGGGAATTTGACCTGTGGCCTGTTGTTCCCATAGCAATTGAGTGAAATCCAGGTGACGGTGAGGGGGAGAGTGACGGTTGCACATTACTGCCACTAGCCAAACCTCCTGGTTTTGGAGGCAAAGAAGTTTTATTATCAGACACCTGCAACAAAAAGAATAACATTTAATGTCTGGAGAAATTTTTATGAAAATCAGACCTTGTCCTGGTTTCAGCTGGGACAGAGTTAATTTTCTTCCTAGTAGCTGGTATAGTGTTGGGTTTTAGATTTAGAATGAGAATAATGCTGATAGTACACTGATGATTTAGTTGCTGCTAAGTAGTCAAGGACTTTTCAGCTTGTGCAGCTGGCATGGCACAAGAAGCAGCTGGGACAGCTGACCCCGACTGACCAAAGGAATATCCCATGCCATGTGACCTCATGCTCAGCAAAAAAAGCTGGGGGAAGAAGAAGGAAGAGGGGGGGACATTCAGAGTGATGGTGTTTGTCTTCCCAAGTAAACATCACATGTGATGGAGCTTGGCTTTCCTGGAGATGGCTGAACACCTGCCTGCCCATGGGAAGTGGTGAATGAATCCCTTGTTTTGCTTCGCTTGCATGTGTGGCTTTTGCTTTACCTATTAAACTGGCTTTATCGCAACCAACAAGTTTTCTCACATTTAGTCTTCCAATTCTCTCCCCCATCCCACCCAGGGAGCGAGCAAGTGGCTGCATGGGGTTAAACCACAACAGAATCACAGAATCACAGAATGTTAGGGATTGGAAGGGACCTCAAAAGATCATCTAGTCCAATCTCCCTGCCAGAGCAGGAACACCTAGGTGAGGTTACACAGGAAGGCGTCCAGGCGGGTTTTGAATGTCTCTAGAGAAGGAGAATCCACAACCTCCCTGGGCAGCCTGTTCCAGTGTTCCATCACCCTCACTGAGAAGAAGTTTCTTCTCAAATTTAAGTGGAACCTCTTGTGTTCCAGCTTGAACCCATTACCCCTTGTCTTACTGTTGGTTGTCACTGAGAAGAGCCTGGCTCCATCCTCGTGACACCCACCCTTTATATATTTATAAACATTGATGAGGTCACCCCTCAGTCTCCTCTTCTCCAAGTTAAAGACACCCAGCTCCCTCAGCCTTTCCTCATAAGGGAGATGCTCCACTCCCTTAATCACCTTTGTGGCCCTGCGCTGGACTCTCTCCAGCAGTTCCCTGTCCTTCTTGAACTGAGGGGCCCAGAGCTGGACACAATATTCCAGATGAGGTCTCACCAGGGCAGAGTAGAGGGGAAGGAGAACCTCTCTCGACCTACTAACCACCCCCCTTCTAATACACCCCAGGATGCCATTGGCCTTCTTGGCCACAAGGGCACAGTGCTGGCTCATGGTCATCCTGCTGTCCACCAGGACCCCCAGGTCCCTTTCCCCTACACTGCTCTCTAATAGGTCATTCCCCAACCTATACTGGAACCTGGGGTTGTTCCTGCCCAGATGCAAGACTCTACACTTGCCCTTGTTATATTTCATTAAATTTTTCCCTGCCCAACTCTCTAGCCTGTCCAGATCTCGCTGGATGGCAGCATAGCCCTCTAACGAACACAGTTCATAGTAAAATACGGACAGTTTCGGCCAATGCATGGCAAATATAAGAATTAGTCATTATCTTTGTACATGTACATCAGAGGGGGTCTAGTTGGGATGCAGAAGTTCAGGCAGCTTCAGTAAGACTTTCCACAGTTGCTACAACCAGTCAGCGACAAGCGTTTCCAAGCTCTCAGACTTAGCAGTGAAACGAACCCGGGAAAGATGCTCAGTGTTTCTCTCACAAGTTTGTGACAACATACCTACCTCCATCGATGTTTCCTGCAGAGTACAAAATTGTGTGGCCAAGAATCCAAGTTGTATGTTTTTTGCAAATTAAATTTACAATTTTTCAACTAACCATTGAAGGAGTCTTCAACACCCAACATTTATTAAAAATTAAAAAATCAGTTACTAAAATTGCAAAATATTCCTTAAGTTTGCTTGTTGCTATGATATAAAAAGAAAAACAAAATCCCACGGCTTCAAGATTATAATATATTAACAAGAAATAAATGTACTGTCCTATGTTAACCTAAGCTTCTGTGAATCCCATAACTAACAATGGCTCTTTATTCCTCCAGGAACTTAACAGAAAACCGCAGCATTAACCCAGTTGCCCTGGAACTATGTGGGTATCTCAGAAGGATCCCATGCTTCTTGAATTGCAATCCATTGCTCTACTTATTAGACAAGGTATAGAAAATCTGAAGTCCACCTAACGTACAAGACCAGCTACTTCATTGCATGCACAGAACAGTGTACAAATACAGTTATCACAATGGCAAGTAAGGTGAGTCTTAATTATTTATCATATTGTGAACTGACAATGCTAATGTCATTATACAACAGTTACCAGGGGTATCTGAAAATCTGATTGGCCAAGAGTAGGAAAAAGCACTAGGCAACCCCTCAACTGTATCTTTGAAAAAGTGATATTGAGGTTCAATGGCAAATAGGGTAAGATATTAAGAAAAAAATTGTATGGAGACAAAAGGAGACACTATAAGCGAGGACTTGGGGATTGGGGCAGTGGCATTGGCTGGACAAGGTAACTGAGAGAAAAGTTAATAGTCAGATGAAAATTGAGATAAAGTCTGATGGGGAGGAAAGAACAAGATCCATGAAGTTCTGCAAAATACAGTCTTTCCCACTACATAAGTGCGACTGAGCACAGAACCTGTCCTGGGCAAGCACCACATAAAAAAAGTGTTCTGCAGAAAAACACTACGACCACAGAAATAAAAATGGCGTTATAATCACAAGAAAGCTGAATCACTCCAGTGGCTTGAATGCTTGGCTTCATGACCTTAATAATATCCTTTTAACATTTTACATACATATATATGTGTGTGTGTGCATGTGTGACTAATGTGTACCTATAAACGGATCCTTCATGGATAATAATCCAATACGATATTGGTAGATGCAAGTTTCCTTTGGACTGAAAAGAGATGTCAGCTGAGTTAAAACCTGGAGCAAGTGAGCAAGGCACAACTGGAGTCATCCACAGTGATACTTTATTCCAGAGCTCAACTCGCTATCAACACTAAAGCCTTAAGCAGATACTTTCTGATAGCAGTCATCTTGTTTTACAGGAATGTCATCTACATCCTTGACATACCAACATAGAACTTACGAATGTTGGCCCAAAGAGCATTCCTTAACGCAAGTGCTCCCAGAAGAGGGAGCTACATAGCAAGACAATATCCTTAAACTCGATCACAGAAGTGCATGACTTCATCTTTCAAATACTTTTGTTATACAATTAGACTGTAATATTTGTATCATTAAAGATATTTTTACATACTAAAAAAAAGCTTTCATCTCTAAAGCCTGATCTACACATTCGTCCTGTAATATTCAATTATCCTGTAGTTTTCTATTCAGTGGCACAAGCCTATAAAATGAATACAATTACACCAGTATAAAAAGTGATTATACTTGCAAATTCAAATTCATATACTACTAGAGCAGGTCAAAGAGTTGCCTTTTCCCTGCTTACAAACTCTTCTAATGTAAACTCAATTTACAGCTGCAAAAAAAGGGCTTTTGTTTCTAAAATGTATTTCCCTAGCTTCTCTGATTCTGTGAAATATCTGAATACTGTTTTTAAAAATGAAGATGCACATGATAACAGGAGTTGGACTTCATGATCCTTGTGAGTGCCTTTCAATTCAGGACATTCTATGATTCTACGATAAGGTCACATAGAAGTATTCCAATTAACTTACTTGTGATATTGTAACAGTCCTTGCTTTCCTTGACGCTTCCATAGCTTTGTGAGTAATGGAAGCATGTTCCTCCTTCTCGTCTTCAGGACTTGGTGAGTCAAAGAAATCAGGGCTTGAAAGTGATGACTGTGTAGACAAACACACACATACCACAAGAGAGACAAAAAAAAGAGGTGCAGATATGTTCACTGTGTGAGAATTTAAAGAAGGAAGAAAAGCACTTCTGTGGTGACTTTTTTTTTTAATTATCATTTTCAAAGCTAGAATACTTAAAGTCAGGGCTCTTCCTCTCCCCATCCCATTTTTTTTACATCTTATTTTTACGGCCAGAATGCTTTCGAAGCATTCACGAAATAATACTTCAGAGTAGAATTCAGCATTAATTGACATCTTTGCGTTGCTTTGTGTAAGACGAAAGCACCGTGCTGTCCGCAGGAAGAGCTGTACCCGACCTGGCCGGGAGGCTGCGCCCCGTGCTGCGGGCGCCAGCTCTGCCCCGCGATGCTGCCGCTGCCGCGGCCGCGGCCGCTGCCGCTGCCCCTGCAGGCACCGCCCGGCTGCCTCCTGCTCCGCCTCTTGGTAAAAGCGCAAACTGGGAAGGTTCTTTCCACCCCTTGTTCCTTTCCCCGCAGATTTCACAGGGCAAGAAAAACCTTTTTACTTCTCTTTTCTGTTTCTATACTTATGTACATAGGCAATTTCGAAAGCTTTCTTTTTTGTGTTCTGTTAATTTCACAATAGTCCTTACTGCTTCCCTCCAATTTGTTTTTCTTCAGCAACACAAAACACTGGTAACCGTCTGTAGTTGCTCTCATTCTGATATTCCAGAATGCAAAAAAGCACGGAAACAAGTTAAGTCCCAAACCCCAAAGCAAAAGACACTGAAAAACTAAGCAGTAGTTTCCAAAGTATGGTTTATGAGACCAACTTGTCTAAAGATAGATATTAGAGAGTTAAATTTAAATCACCCTCATGTTACAAATGAGAAGAAACATATGATGGCTCAAAGTAGAGCTGTTGAAGGCTGAAATGGTCTGTTTGTCCTCAAAATCTGGTAAAGGTCCTAGAGAAACCAAGGGAAATGCTTCTTTTGGGAAACATTATCAAAATCCTTAGTACTTAGCACAAACTAGTCTATTCCAAAGTTTTTTATAAAGGATTTTTCTGGCCTCAGTCATGGCTGGCAAGGAATACTTGGCAGCACTCAAATAAAGGGGTGCAAATCTTATAAGGGAGGGAATGTTTTAAACATCAGTATTCAAAACGCTGGCAGCCTTTTGACACTAATTTTCCTGAGCTGCATCTCTCTGCCTCACTGTATGTGTGAAGGAACGTCTGTGTTAACACAGTAAAACCACCAGGGAACACAAATAGAAGGGGGTGGGATGGAATCAGAAAAAAAGAAAAAAAAAAAAAAAAGAAAAGGAAAATTAACTTACAGACGTGAGAGACTGGGAGGGTGGTCGCCTGCCAGTAGCTTTTGGTCTGGTTGTAGTTGGATGATTAAGCTTCTCAGCAATTGGTATTACAGAGTCAAAACCTTCCAAATCTTAAAAATAAAATAGAATTGATTTGATTTTCTGGCAATTGTCCTCAAAGGGAAAAAACCCACAACTTCTTTCTCATTTCAAAGAAAACAAATCCCATTTTCCCCATTGTATCACAGTGTTCCACACATGTTTAGCCACCATGATGGCACTAAAAAAAACCTGGAAGTCAAAGGCAGCCATAACCCAGTCACCATTGCAAAGCACAATTGCCCTTCCATCTCAAACACAACAAAGCAGAGGGGGAATGTGTAGAGGAGCCTTTGGCTTGGTTTTCAGCATAGTGAAAGCTAAATGACAGCATGGGTCCTCTGGCATGGAATAAGCAATCTCAAAATTTCCATCATTAAAGGGGTTAGTAATTTTTTTCCTGAATAATAAGACAGTGCACACATTGTCTCAAGAACTGTACTGTCAGTGCTGCATCTGCAGGAATGGCTTAGGGGAGCACAGAATGAGAATGATGGAGCTGAAGTGATCTGCAGGTTCCCAGACACCTGCAGCTGGAGGCAGCACAGCTTCTAGTAGCTGTAGGTGAGAGGAATATCTCCCTTCAGTAATGCAGAGGTTATGGTAAGTAAAAACTCGGACAGGCTCCTGAAACTGTACAAAGCACAGGAAAAACAGGTCTGTTCAAGTGCAGCATCGACAGTCTTTACGGTCTGTGAAATGCACCGGGGAAGTGTTTACTGAATCCAGCCACGAGGTAGCATGTTTACATGAGAGAATGATATGAAGGCTGAAGGAATACCACAGCTTGTGATTGCATGCCTGAATCAAATGGCTTAACACCATTCATCTATTTTTATGGGTTATATCAGTTTCACTCCATTCCAAAATGCCCCACTGCAAATGTTAAGCAGAAATGAGTCAGAAAACATACAAGAGGTACTTAAGATAAATGCAAATTCTATAAAATTACTTTCAGGCATGAATCAAATACTGGAATGATATTCATTATTCAAAGACTATTTTTCATTGTGCACAGGTAGGAAGAAATAGCTTTTAAATTAATAGTTATAGGTACTGGATAGTTAATTTTCAGACCTGTTACAGAACAATGAATCTCTGAAGATACAGCTTTGTTGCTATATTATAACCATTGTACAAAATTACACAATGAGAAAACAAATGAATTAATGGGCCTCTGCAATAAACTATATGCACTGAAGGACACTTAAACTGATTCAAAGAACTCATGATTTGGCAGCTAGGAAGTAAATGGAATCAGACATTTCTTATTCAGCAATATTCTTCCAGCTCTGGGAGATAAAAAAAGAAGAAAAAAGAGACCTTCAATAGCCCTGAAATAGTCTAAGGTTATTCACCTCCAAATACTACTCTATTTTTGGACCAACTCTTTCTATATATAAGCAGTGACCCCACTGTCCTCTACCTGGTATTTCTCTCATTGCTTTTTTATTGACTGTTGCAACCTATGTCCAAAGGTAGGTCACAAAGTGAGCACTGGCAGATAAAATCCGCTCCATGCATTTTATGAATACCATGAAAGATGAACATTTCTGTGCAAAGCTTCTATTAGCAAGAAATACTGGGAATTCTTCATTTTTTTCTACTTCTGAATGCATTTCTGCTAGCTAGAAAAATAAACTAAAGCAGCCTATACCTGCACCTAATTTTAAAGCAAGAGCAGAGCAGAAGTTGGAAAGGCTCCATAGGTAGAATCTGCTGCCAAACTAGAGAAATCACAGCCATTCAGCGGATACTATAAATGAAATTCTATTTAAGTGTAAGGGACAACACTTGGTACAATGCAAAAATAGTAAATTCATTTCCAGTACTTTCATATGCCCTTTATTCCCCCCTGCCTGTTCTCCTTATTTAGATGTGGTTCGCACTCCCAAATCCACTCTGCATCTAAGGTTATTAACACTTTCCACAGCCATCACCTATGAGGTATTCATTCAGAAAAATTCCCATCTAGTAAACTGGTAACTAGTAAAAATGAGGAACGGAACCACTCAAGAGACCTCCGCTTTACTGTCATCTACACTGTAGATTCAGTAATTAATTCATTCATACTGGTTATTTGATTATTTTTTGCTGATGGAAAGCAAGGTTATATGGGTATGACTATATTATACTCACCGAGGTCATTAAATGCAGAGGTTTGATTTTAGTTTGTATTTCTGTAGCTATCAGAAATTAGGAGCTTAAATTTATATACTAAACAAAATGTAAAACCTTCCTGAGCTGGACCAAATGGGATGTCATTAAAAATAAAGTCTGGGCTACTGTATTCACAGCCCTGTTAATTACCAGTAAGGCAGCATCAGCACCCAACAGACCTGAACCCTGCGCCAGTCTGGCTTTCTCTATGTCTAGTAACAACAAACACCAAGGAAGGTTCTATTGAACACACAGAACATAGAGGGCACCCATCAATTAACAGTGCCACTCCCTAGTTAAAAAAATAGTTGATACTTGTTCCACAAATAAAAAGATGCATTCATCATTATTACTGTCTCACTGATCACGCTAGTAATTCGTGAAGTAATTCATGAGATGGGAAGAAAGACATCAGAGTAATCCTAATATACTAGTGTAGTACACATAATAAAATGTCTGGCTTACTGAGCAAACATATTTAATGAACACGAAAAATGTTAGCTGTGCAAGAATTATTCCCTGATATTCTTCCAAGGCAGTTAAGAATAGGACATTTTTCCCCATTACTATGTCCATTTCTAGACATGGTTATTTAAAGCATGATGATGCTGTTTGTAAAAAAATACCCAGCTCATTAGACTTGTAGCTTCCTGGAAAATACCCTTCAATTCCTCTCCCACACACAAAAAAAACCCCAAACAAAACAAAAACAGATAAAGAAAAAGTCAAATGCTTATGCTTCCTTCCTTACCCCTTTCACCTCCTGCATTTACTACTGTGGTATAAAATGTGGGTAGGTCTTAACTTTAATTTTACATTTAGGTTTTTTAGTCTTTGGGCAAAGTAATTTACACATAATGAACACAGAAAGCTTTTTGAATTAGCAGAGATATTTCACCTTGAGAAAACTGAAATGGAAAGTGATGGATAATAGGAAAATCAAGACATTTAGAATGCTAATGGTGAGGTTTCACAGAACAGAAATACAGTAGGGCTGGAAGAAATGAAGCAAAGGTGGCATTCAATTCATTTGAAGAAGATAATGTCACAAAAGCCAGAGAGATAGATTACATTTCGTGATCATCTTCAATACATTTAAAGGCTGACAATAGAGTTGTGAAATGGTATATATTAATATATTGTCTTTAAATACAATAACCCTGAAAGCTATCAAATGTGATAGAGATACTGCAGACAAAATCTTCTGCATTAATGTCCATTCAAAATATAGCATTAATTAAAAACCAACTCAAACAATAACCTGGATATTACTGAGAATTTTCAGAAGACCACAATTATTTTAACTACTTCGAGTGTCCAAATTCTGCTACTCTCTCCGTGCTGAACAGCATGGTACCCTTCAAGGAACACAGCTGTGCTCCTGGCCAGGGTCAGGGCAGCAGAATCTCACCCACAGTGAATTGCAGATGCTTTTTAAAGATTTGGGTAACACACTTGTAAGCAGGAGGACTCCCTGGCTGCAGGCTTACTGTGGTCAGCAGTGTAACTGTGATGTGTTCTTTGCTTTGGAACGGAACAGCTCAGCTCACCAGGCTTCCCAGGAGTTACTGGACAGCCACCTTTCCTCAAGTATATGACTATCTTTTCCCATTTCAACCCTGATTTTTATCGCTTTAATAGCTGAATGTAGAAAGCTGCCATAATGAGCTTTGCTAACCACTTGCCAGTGCCCTCATAAGGATTTTATTTTTAACGATTTAGAAGATGCCAAGAAAGAACTGAAAGGTCAAGAAAACTGAGCTAGAAGAAATGGATATGCTGTTTTCAGGCACCTCAATTTGTCACACTTGGAGAACGATTTAAATTTCTGGTTACTGCCTTTTTCTGGACCCTCCAGGGCAAGAGACCTAATTAATTTATGTAATGGACCATTAACATATCCCTGATTACAATATTTACAATTCACAACGATGTTTATGGGTGGTTTTGATTCACTGACACAAATATTACTACTTAACCCCATTGGGTAATTCTGCTCCTTTGCTTCACTATATTAAAATGATTATGAACAGCAGCATAGAAAGAAATAACTGGCTTAGGCAGATTTCAGTCTTCATTATATGAGTCACATTTTGTCCTCCAACCCTTATATTTACCAGTATTTTCTTTCTTCCAACTTTTACTTTGTGTCTTCAGGCAAAATAATTATAATATCTCACAGTATAACAGCCTGTGATTTAAAGACAAACCTGCTCCGTTCTACAACCTTTTACTGGAAATATTCTCCATCTTTTCCCCTACTGTGGGCCAAATCTTATTAGATCACTTTTTCTTCCACTCAGAGGCACAGCGATCACCTAATCTAACAAATATGAGCACGTTGCAGCTCTAGAACTGCAAGTACAGGTCAAGGAAACACGATATACTGAAGATTTTTTTTTTATGTTTGTTTATTAGATATTTTCAAGTAGGGTATTTTTAACTACCCTTCCAGGCAAGTTAGCACCAGCCTTGGAGGGAGGGACAGAGCAAGAGTATGGCTAATAACGTGGGTTCGGCCAGTGTTCCGTGATCCACCAGCAAATGCTCTGAAGATTAAAGTCTGAAGAAATATGCTGAAAAATGGACTCAGGTTAACCAGCTTTCAGGGAATCTCTGAAGAAAATTCATACCAACACTATAGGCTTCAGCAGGGATCAATTAAGGCATATGCATGCGCCTTACATTAGCACTGATGAAGATTATTAACTGCTTTCATAAATACTATGCAAAATGTGTAAAGAGCCAGGAAAAATATTGGAAAGATGTATCTGCTTGACTCCATGTGGGAAGCGCCTATGCAGCTCAGACTTTTTACAAAGCAGAGAAACTGCTTCTCGTGTGGATTAACTGAGCACTTCCATAGTTGATACATTATTTTTATTTCTTTGTGGTTTATTCTTTAAATGACTTAGCTTAAAGGCACATGATTTTAAGTGTTAGATGATTCCAAAGCAAACCAATTTTAGATAGACAAGACTTGTTTCAGGATTGCAGGATTCTGAAGTGTGTGTATATATACATATAGTTAAAAGACTTAGGATTAATCCTGACTTGCAGAAATAACTCAATACCAATAACTAATTGAAACAATTCAGTAAATTTCTGGAAGCATTAGGTTTTGATCCAGCGAGCTATTATATGTGCTAGATGTTTCTGTCATTGCCCTGGCCCTCAGATATAACATTATTTTTGGAATTAAAAAGAAAAGCATAATCTAGAAAAAAGTCAAGTTATGCAATAAGGCCTGAATGCAAGCTGTTGAAATCAATGTAATTCTACATAAGGACTACTGTTCTGTCGGTAAAACAAGGCTAACTTTCAGTGTAGTTTATGTTGCTCTAGGAACATTTTAAACTGAGCTCAAAAAGCCACTGACAATCCAGAACAGTTTATGGTACCTAAGACTTTACAATAGATGTAACTACTGTGATATAACCACAGCAATGCTGAAGATAGAGTCTTGGGTGACATGACTGTGCACTTTCTACCAACAGTCAGTAGGTGCTCTTCAAATTTCTATGGGGTTTTTTGTTCTTTGTTGTTGTTTGTTCGTTTTCTTTTCCAGACTAGAAAACCATCCTATTATGTAACTGAACATTTTGTTTTGTAACAGGTAAGGACATCACAACTAAACATATGCATTAAACTTTGCGATGACACCATCTGTCTGTAAGAACAGGTTAATGAAACCACAGTATTGACAAACAGTGCATGCGAACAGTACATGTCATGTCACTAAATTTTCTTATGGTACAATACAAGAAACGATACTGACTTCTCATTTTTGCCACCATACACTCAACTTGAACTTTTAATTTTTAAAAACGTGGTAACAGCCATGTATACATGAGGTGTTCTAAAAATACTTCTTTTTGTATTTCTTTGTTGTGCATTGTTAACTAAAGCAAAGACAGGACAGAAAAGAAACGAAAAAGAAAAGAGCCTTACCCTGATGAAATGAAGAAAAGTTACCCATGGCAAAGAGATGTAAATAGGAAAAGTTGGATGAAAGATGTGTGGAAAGGAAAGTAAAGGCATCACTGAAAACAGGGAAAAAGAAAACAAAAGAAGTGAGGAAGAATGGGGAACGGTTCCTCTTAAATAAGGCTAGTTTTCCAATGGTTTTGTGGAAAGAAGCAAAGGCATGAACAGCAGTAGTAACAGCTGCCATTACAATCAGTGACGTTGCTGAAAAGGACTTGCTCTTGTCAGTACAGATTGCAAAATTGTAATCAGTGCTGTATTATCATCAAGAAATTTCAATGTCAACTCACAACTCTGCAGAACATGCTACTGAAATCAAGTCATCCACTAGCATCTACATAAAAATAACATTTTATATATGCAACTGAGAGAACATTATGCACAGTATTACACATGACCTCAGCCTTGCTCAAGCATTTGTGACTTTGGTGATCAGTAAAGTTGGGTGAGAATGTATTTAAAGGTGTTTTTAAAGGTGTGGGGATTTCTATTATGGTGGAATATTGCTTACCAAGTAAACAGAAAAATGCCGTTTCCAAACCAAGCAATGCTTAACATACCGATCTAGAACAGGAGACCTAGACGGAATACAAGTTTGGAACCTGGATTCCCCAATATTGCTTCTCAAGCAACTTTGTGGGAGATGGCATACGGAAGGACCCTATACTTTCTGCTCCCTCGTCATAAAGGTTTTGTCTCATCATGATAAAGAAAAGGAACCAACTCAGAAATCTTTAAAAAGGTTTCACAGTATGGAAAACCACTCTCTATCCAGCTTTAGTATGGTTTGCTTTTATAACCAAAACTGTCTCTCCAGTGCTTTTGTACATCTCTCTGCTTTGAATGAGAGAACAAGGGCTTTAGACTGGTTATAGGACTGAGAAAGCAACAGCTGTTACCCCGGTTAGCATCGCTAGTGCAAAAAAGCCAGGAGAGTGCTGGAGTATTCATTTTCAGTCCACCATTCACCATCAGTACTTAGCATAAGCATGAAAGAGGGTGAGGCAACTTGCAGCTGACTGCTGCTTTTTCCTCTGTCCTCCCCGAGAGCTCTCAGTGCCCAGGAATGGCACTGGGGCTAATGGAGGAATAAAGAGGAGCCCAGTAACCAGAATAATCATAGACCTGAGCTGCTGCAAAGGCCATTTCATTTCCATTTTCTTCAAAGTCTGGTTCCAAGCCCCACCTTGTCTGTCAAAGGTCCACTCTAATACGTTGTGTAAATTTGGATTACTGAAAAGACATCAAATGGTAGATTTAATCAGATCCATTTTGACTGGAAGGATGAACCTCGAAGAAGCTGAGGTTGTCTTCCCCACAGAGTCCATGGCACTGGGGCAACATCAGTAACACATATCTCAGTTAAATATTATCTGGACTCACACTGCCCCATCCATCAGTGTTCTGGAATACACTGCACAACTCCACTTGCTCATCCATCATTTTCACTAATAACTCATTTAGCCACAAAATTTCTCCAAGCCATTGTTCTCTTTGTAAATAAATAAAAAAACCCTAACACAGTTATCATAAATCTTTCCAATTACATTGCCCCATAAACTGTCCTGAACTCCAAACCTCTCCTCACAGTAAAAGACATTAATCCACTGTGAATTGTTTTGGTTTATTAAGTTTTAATTTATTGCTCTACCCTCTCTTAAAAGGCTGTTTATTTAACAATATTTGATGGAAGCCATCAAAAGCCTCCTGAAAATTTATAGCAGTTATGATCTTTGGGTCCACTCTCATTCCAAAATAATAATTTATTTATTTTTTTATTTTCTCAAGTTGTCTAACGGGCTAGAATGACATGATTTGCCCTTGTAAATGCCACTCTGGTTTGACCCTATCAAGTTATACTTATCTAAGTAGTCACACTATTTTATCCTTGGGTTCAATAGGTTCCCCTTGTTAGCAGTTAACAGGAGGTCACCAGCTAAACCCTTTACGACATGTTGTGTGTGCGGTTTGATTTATGGACTCTTGTTGGCTCCTATTCTGCATTTAAAAAACAAAACAAAACACAAAAAATCCCCACCTAAGTTCTGGAAATGAACAAAAATTATTATAAATTTAATTTCCTTCCTAACATTTTATAGGTTGTTTTAAAAACAAAACAACAAACAAAACCCATAGAAAAAAATACAAAGCACCCTAAGCTTTTATCCTGATAGTGGTTCCAAGGAAACTAACACAAGGATTTAAAAAGTTTACTTCTGTCACACCACTATATGCTATTGGGAGTAATAGCCTTCTCTTTCAAGTAAGCAAAGGCTTGCATGCTTTGAAGCAAATTTGTAAATATGGGTTACGAACACCAAATGGTAGAATTTGACTGCATTTCCATACCATTCCTTTATATTAATCTCTACAATAAAAATATTCATGCAATATATCACAAGCTTCTAGCTTTCCATGTTTATCCCAAATGCAAATCGGGCAAAAACATACTTTTTGCTTCTCCAGAAGAATGTTACTATCCTGAACCATAGCAACAGCAGAAGGTTAAAAAAAAGCAGACATATGGATGCTGAAGAGCTCATCTATGTGAAATCAATTTAGCATTTTATTGTTACATTGCAATTAAAATGCATCTATAACTTAAAGCTCTCCTTTCAAGTCCGAAGAAAAGGCAGGTTTGACTGTTGAAAGCACACTATTCTACAGAAATGTTTTACCAGTAAAGCAGTTTGAGTAGAAACCACCACACCAAAATAACATTTAATACCACCAGCTAAAGGTAGCAATGCTTACACATCCAGGGTACCCTGGTTCTGCCTTGTACAAAAACGGGTCTCTGGCGGCACAGCTGCGACTGCGGAGGAGAGCGACGGCAGCAGCTGTTGCCAGCTTATTTGTAAGTAGAGGTAGAAGATGGCTGTCACGGCTTGTGCCTACAGCCCTGGGACAAGGGTGGGAGCACCTTGTTTCCCAGTGCCACTTACCGCAGCACCCACCCCAGCAAACATCTGTCCTGCACTGCCAACTGGAGATGGAAGGAGGGTGAGAGAAGACAGAGAAATAACCCACCGTTACTCCTTTCCAGGTGATTTCCCGATTAAACTGTTTGTGTTGCAGAAACACCAATTATTATTTTCAAGAGAAATTTAGACTGCTTTTAACTGCTGTTTGCAGCACAATTTATTCAAATTGGCCTGAATTTGGTCTCTGTTCCTTTGCATCAGAACTTGTAAAGATTACTAACTGCACCAAAATCCCTATCTTTTGCAGCATTAATATTACATCTGTTAAACAAGTATGACATTATTTTTGGCCCTCTTACTTGTTGCAAACTTTCAAACAGAAATAACAAAAACCCTCCTATTCAAAATAGCTCACCATTTTGTATTTCCTTTTTTTTTTTTTCTAAACAGAGAACCCCAACAAAACTTTTAAAAGTAAAGTAGAAATGATCCTTTAATCCTGCAGTTAAAATTTGATATATATGCACTCACATTAATTGCCAAATCCTCAATCTGCCTTTCGGATCATAACAAAGTCACTAAAAAGCAGAAATTTACAGCATAAATTTCTTAGGCAAACTATAAAAAGCACTATAACTTACCGATGTCATTGCTTCTTTCAGAGGAGTCTTTCTCTAGACTGCCGGATACTGTACTGCCCACTAATTCCACTTTTGGACTATCACTCCTGCATTTGGATCAAGAAGAGGAGATATTTTATTGGAGTTTTTGTGTGGGTTAGAGTAAATTGATAACTAACTTACAATTAATAATGAGAGAGGGGAATATTCTTCCTTTGTAGCACCAGAGTAATAGCAATGTGTCTGTCAGAGAGAGCAATCTCCAGTAAGAAGACATGCTGTATGGATTAACCTTATCTCATTTCTCCTTAACACCTGTCAAAAAAGCCTATTTTAGACACTGTAGTGTCCTGAATAATTCTTCAGATGTTCGCAGCATCTCAACATGACGGAAACCTAAGGGCAAAGGGACATTCTTCAACATCTTATTCGTTATTTTTTCTAATTAATTGGCTTGCATAAACTATAGTGATCGACGATGTAAAATACTGCAGAAAGGGAGAGAACCTCAAGCTAGCATCATGCATTTCAGTGGTTCCTGGTATTCACTCATAAATGCAGCTCCTCCACCACATTTTTGCATGTTGCCTATGAGATTAGACTACAAATATTGTTTCCACAGGTCCAAAGAACCACGATAACCTAGTCTGTCTGAGACATCTCTGGAACAGGCAAGTGTCAAGTGTTGTGATACTTTATACAGAGAAACTATTTTTAAATCGAACAAGGGATCAAACATAAGCAACATGATTATTCTTTCATTGTAGTATTTTCTATCTCACAACTACTTAAGTTTATTTTAATAATCTGATTATCGAAACAATTAATTTTAAAAGGGCCAGTGGTAGGCCAGTAGCTTGGCATTGCACAGGTCACACAGACAAATCCCTGGGACATTTACTGTGATAACAACTGTTCAATTAATGCAATAAATTGTATCTACCATCATTATCAGGTCACCTAACAAATACCAGTTTTTCCACAATGACCATTCCCAGCATAGTACTGCAACAATTATGATGTTATGTAAGGTACCCAAATTAACGATAAAACTATAGATCTGTCCCTGAAACAACCCAGACAGATGTGCATTTCTATGAACAATAATAATTAGCCATTGACACTAAAATACATAGCAAGCTCCTGAATCTTGTTGATTTTTTCATTTGTCTCTGCCTTTGATGCCATAAGCTGATGACAGATGGCCTGAACCTCAACTCATGGCAGCAGTTTATCAGCAAAACACAAAGTGGCTGGAAACCCTATTTCGGACTTCAAGAAGGCTGTGACAGAGAGCCTGAAAATTTGTGTTAAAAAAAGGAAGTCACAGATTAAGCAAACATATATCCAGCTAAACACTGTGGTAGGATGACAAGTATTGTATGAACTAAAAAAGATAGAGACCAGTTTATGACCTGAAAAACAAACTAGTCCTACACAGCTATCAGTATGGCAGGTAGTCTGCACCAGGAAGGCAACAGAAGAAATTTAGCACATTCACAGAAAGATGTATTAATTGGTGAGATGATAAATAAGGGTATTCTCCAAGTGATCTACCTGATCACTTAGTTTTCTTCTCTTTTGGTGTTTGACTTTTTTTGTTTTAATTGCTTATATATTTGTAAATCTATAAGAAGCACCATAGTTTCTTGGCTGACAGGGCAATGAGCATCAGACTGCGTACTCTGTTTTGTACACATATATTTCCCAGCAAACTGAGAGCATCATATGAGTTGGAAGCACTCTAGGAAATGTGTGAGTACAGTTTTGGAGGAGATTCTTCAAATGGTGTGATTTAGGGCCGAAAGTCACAACATTTACCATGTGACTACAAAAGATACCGATATATATGACAACAACCCCACAAAAAAACCCCAACTCTGTTGTCAAATGCCAATCTATATCCATACTGTCGTGAGAGGAGTGGAACCGTCCGTTCTTGGTTACAACATCTCCCTCCCTCTGCTCGTGCCCATGTAGACAGGCTGTCAGTTTGATCAGACAGATGATCAGCCTGAAAGAAGCCCCCCACTAATAGAAATCCCACTGCAAACTGATTAATTGCCATCTGGAGCAACTCCCTGACCCATATGGCTGAACAGTTGTGCAAATGCTGGTGCTAACAGAAGGGAGGCTGCAGGAACGGGCTGCCAGGAGAGGGAACCTGCCCCTATTAGCAGAAGCATGGACGTAGATTGGTTCAGATTAGCTGTAAAAATGTGCTTTCTGTAGGTCTTTATGGCTTGCCTACTCCAGAGAACTGAGTCATCTATAAGTTGTATAATCACAGGTCTGTTTAAATAAGCTGTGAAGCCTTTGGAGCAAATTGACAACTATTCTCCGTCCCACACGGTTTTTGTCTTTCCTACTGCCCTTGAAGTTCTAACCTGCCTCCAAGGAATAAGGATTATATTTAAATGGAACGACAATCATCACCATAAAAAGACAGTGAGATGCATGAGATGCAAGCCACTTAGAATAGAAAAAAAAGCCTCTTCTGCTCAGCAGCAGCTGCAGAAATATCATGACACTCGCTTTATAGCTACAGCAGTTTCCCCCTTCTAGGGTCATGTACTGGTTTTGGCTGGAATAGAGTTAATTTACTTCATAACAGCCCACATGGTGCTATGTTTTGGATTTGTGCTGAAAACTGTTGATAATACAAGGACGTTTTCCTTACTGCTGAGCAGTTCTCACAGAGTCAAGGCCTTTTCTGCTTCTCACACCACCCCCTCAGAGAGGAGGCTGAGGGTGCACAAGAAACTGGAGGGGAGACAGCTAGGACAGCTGACCCCAACTGACCAAAGGGATATTGCATACCAGATAACATCGTGCCTCAGCATAAAGCTGGGGGAAGAAGAAGGAAGGGGGAGATGTTCAGAGTGATGGTGTTTGTCTTCCCAAGTCACCATGACACATGATGGAGCCTGGCTTTCCTGGAGATGGCTGAACGCCTGCCTGCCCATGGGAAGTGGTGAATGAATCCGTAGTTTTGCTTTGCTTGTGTGTGCAGCTTTTGCTTTATCTGTTAAACTGGCTTTATCTCAACCCATGAGTTTTCTCACTTTTGCCCTTCAAATTCTCACCCCCATCCCACTGCAGGGAGCGAGTGGCTGTTTGGGGCTGAGCTGCCCACCGGGGTTAAACCGCCCACCGGGGTTAAACCACAACAGGTCAGCAAAAATTCTGCTGGTTCAATTTTAATGCTAATTGCCTTAGATTTTTCAGATGTGGGAAATGGATGCCAGCAGGTCTTAAAAATATTGACTATCTTATTAAACTGAACTGATTTAAAAACAAAACACCTTTATTGAAGTGACTGCTTCAATTTCAAGTTTCACATTTCTTAATTATTCAAGTCATTCAAAGTCTATTCCATGGATTATTTCATTAGACGAACTTTCTGCCCTCTTCCTATTAAACATCCTTACAAGTTAGAACTTACCAGGCAGAAAAGCTATATGAGATAAATCCATTCATTTGAATTAGCTGCTAAAGAAATTAATAGGGAAACTGCTGGCATTGAGATCATCAACCCACATCATCATCACCTTAAAAATCATCTTTCCTTCTGTGTTTTGATCCAACTACTGTTACCACTAAAATTCTTTCAAATACAATGGTATTAGACAAAAATAATGAAGCATTTTTTTCTGTGCTAGACAGCACAGTTTGGACAATTAAAGATGTGAAAGAGTTTCTGTTTAGATCTGCTTTTTCACTTTGTTAATGAGAAAACTGAAATATCTTTAAAATGCATAGTTTATTTATACAATTTTGTACTTAGAGAAAAGGAGAACAGAAGAGCAATAAACCACTCCTCTACAAAATTAATGTTTAAAATATTTATAATATGTTTAAAATATTCCAGGCAAAGGATACAACAAAAGAATAGCTACCCCATTGCATGCCCAGCCACTGAACTGAATGCTAGGGTATGTGCTGGTCTTGCCAAAAAGACATCACTTAGCTGAATCTAAAAGTCACAGCAAATATTTGGTTTTCCAAGCATGCCCAAGTGACCAGCAGGTGTGGACTCTATTTTGGAACAATTGGGCAAGCGTGTTCAAAGTCAAGAAGTCCAAAGGAAGCTGTGGCAGTGGCACCTGGATAGAAGGGTAAGCTCTCAGAGATGCATAGCCAAAGCACTTCAGGAAGATGAAACTGGCAGCACAAGGCAGTAACCGTTTGTTGGGGGGTTTTTTATTTATTTTTTGTGCCTCCGATTTCATACTGAGAGCATTTGTTTAATGAACCATAAGTGGAGGAATGAGGGGAATCAATGTCTAGGATTTCTGTTTTATTCCACTCTACCCTACACTCCATTCTGGTATTTAATTCACCATTAGCATACTTGAACGCCAGTAGTTCAATGGCAGCTAATATTTCTAACAGTAGAATAGTAAAAATATTTCTATGCCTATATTCTTATATTTCTGCAAGACATGCAGCTTGCCCATTTTAGGCAACTGCTTTTTTTCTGGTTCTCACCTATTTCTATACACTATGCATAAAGGAAGTCTACAGTGCACAACCCAAAGGCTGATGACCAAGGTAGCCATCTAGACTTGATTAGGACTACAGGTGAGGCCTTTAATTTCTGGAACCTGTGCTTTCCCAAGCTCTAGCAGAGATTAAATGGAGCTGTGTTGGCAAGTCCAATTTCTCAGTGCTCCTCAAAGGCTGTAACCACCTCTGACAAAGAGCATCATGTAACTATAGAATAACAACCAACATTACAGCATAAATACTTGACATCAGTATTCTGTAGTGGCACCAGCTTAAAGAACATTCTGTGAGGACTAAAAATTGATCTAAAATGATCAAAGAAAACAGACTGAAACAAAACTGACAGTATTTGAAAGTGCATTGTCTAATGCTGTTCTTCAGTATGATCCAAGCTTTTGCACTGACTTAGTGCCCTGGCTAAATTGGAATAATTTGAAGTAAACTAACAAAGCCAACAATAGCGCAACATGCTGATGCAGATATTTCCCACGTATTCTGCAGGGGAAACGATGCTGCAGTAACAGTGTGTTCATCAGTAGAAATGAACTTGTCATGAACAGTCTAAGAATGTTATTCTTGAGAAGATAGTTATGATCCCCTCAGATGACTAACAGGATTTTTTTTCCTTTTCTTTCTTTGAATAGAGTTTACTGTGAAATAAATTGTGACATTAACTGTAAAATCCAAATTATTTAAATGTCTGTTTTTTCCACTAATCCCAAAGCACCAAACAGAGGAAAAACAATACCTTGTATGAGTCACAGGCACAACTGGTCTTTCTGGTCGTCTTGGGGGCAAGGTACCAGGTCTATTCACAAAGGTTGCTTTGGGTGGCCGAGGTTTCTTCGGAGGTATAGCAGGAACTGAAGGCTTCTGCAAGTCTAACTGTTTTTGCTCTCTCTCTGATCTTTCTTTAAATCAATTATTTCCAGAAAAATTAAAAAAAATAACATGGATATTAGTAAGTAGAATTCATTTGCACTCCCAAATCTACAATTAAACAAGAAATCTTCAACTGTAGATACACTGTATACAAAGAAAAAACTTATCTCCTTTCCACTTCTGTCTTAAATCATTCTTTATTTGAAAGAACAAGTTTAACACAAATCAGGTATTTGCCCTGTAATTCCTCATGGCTGAAATGTGTGTGCAGTGTCTGAATGGGAATGCCATTTTTTATTTTAGTAACTTACTGGTTTCTGATATGAATGGCAAAAAATTACATACCACATGGAACCATTTCCCATGAGCACAACTTATATCAAATTCTAATATGAAACAATATTAAGTTAGAAGGTCACAGATAATTATGCTGGATTTTCTTAACATCTCTTGAACAAACAGAGAAATACTATTTCTGGAGGGGAAAAAAAAGTGTGTTTCAAGTGAACTACAGTGAAATGAAAATATAAGCATTAAACAGGACGGAAACACCTTAGGAATATCAGATCTTTTATTTAGGTTTTTAAACACAGACTTATACGCTGAATTTTTCATCTTGCCAATGAAAAAACAGATCTTTTGCAGAACTGATTATGTATAGTTAGGAAGTGCCACCATACTAATATTGAATGCCAAACACGCAATGCCTGTGAGCATGTAAAGTACAACACACATAAATAACTGTTGTAAATAATATGCTCTAAATTCATAATACAAACCAAACATGTAAACACATTTGCCACACCATACGAAACCCAGTTCTTCCTAAAGAAAGGACAAAACTCTCAAAGGGACCAAAGTTTTGCTCTCTATATCTTACTATGTCAACACCCCACTTCCCTTGACAACACTGTTTATGCTATGTCATGAATATTACACCTCTGTATACACCTAAGAGGTATTGGGGATGTTACAGGGTATTGCTTAATGGGTTCTAGGTTTCAGTCTGAAAGGATCATGGAATAAAACACCAGAAACACAATCCACATTAGATTTGGAATAGCTCAGTAAGTGACTGTTGCTCACAGGCATAGACCATTTTTCAGTACGCTTTCAGTTGCTGCAATCATGGGGTCCTCTGTAACACTGAAGCTTTTCCAGTGTATTATGTAATTTTACACACTTACTCCTATGACACTTTATACTGCGTCAGTGTCCAAGAATCTAAACTATGTATGATGGACAGGCCAGGCAGTGTAGCAACACACAGGGTAAAGAATGTTCCTGTGCCACCCGTGCTGCTGCACCACACCAAACAATTCCTGCCACTCCCCAGTACTCCAGAAATGTAAGTATGACTCCTACTACCCTTTTTCAACATTGAGAAAAGTTATAGATATTTATACTCTGAGAGAGTAACATATTTAAACTTCCTCCAGCATTTTGACAGTTGGCTTTGTAAGTTCAAAAATAGAAGGCAAAGGGTTTTATTGCTAAGATAACCAAGAGAAGTAACGCACATAACCAGAAGTAAACATAGGTAGATGAAAGTGCTAAAACACCTGTCAAATCACTAAGACATATACCCAAAACCAGATCTTGGTGCAAAGTCTGCACTTCCTGGCACTAAATTATAACTGCATATTATACATTTAGTCGTGTGCATACATGTGCCTCTTGAAAGACTGCAAGTTCAAACACTTAGAAGTTAAGAAATCCCATAAACAAACTTCTCTGTACAATCTAATAGTCCACTTAAATGTATGAAGCTTGAGACCATCTTCAGTTAGAGAATCAGTATAACTATTTTCCCCAAACTATTCAGAATGCCATTAAACCATTAAAAATTTCATTCGCTTGTCACTGCTCTGCATGGTACTGTGTCCCATTTCTTGCAATGTTCACACCTGGCTTTGAAGACAGAATTTTTTCATTTCTTCACAGGCTTGCCTATGACTCCTCTGACTATGATAATGGGGTGATTCATAAGTACTAATGACTGTATCTTCACAAAAGCCCTCTGTGATGCAGGAAAACCACCAACCCTGCTTTTAACTAGAGAACTAAGGCATATAGATGTTAAGAAAAAAGTATGCACTCATCTGGGGTATCTTCCTTGATCAAGGACCTGGGTTTTATCGAGCACAGAGCTTTTAGATGGCATTTTATGTAATCAGAGCATATTTCCCCTTGACTTTGGTTGAGGCTGCAAGTACTTAACAGCTCTTGATTGGTCCAATGAATATCCTGAATTTAGCCCAAAAGTAACAATGAGATCCTTTCCAAAATACATATAATCACAGATCTATCAGAGTGGGAAATAAACATCAGGACAACACACTTAATGAAAACACAGACTGGGAAATGAGGATGTGCATTGGTTTCATTTCCCCTGTCTCTCAGCAGAGAGCGAGAAGGAAAGCACATTTCATACCTTTTTCTTCTGTTCGATTAGGAAGACATTCTGGCCTTTCAGGAGGTACCTTTTTGATTTCATGCTTTCGATCTGTGGTACCTGTCAAAGAAGGAAAAATTTGGAATCCTGAACAAGCCAACAAGCCAGCACATAAAGGCACACTAGACTTAATTCTGTAATTTCTTAGGCTTTTCGCATTTCCTACTTTGAAAATATCGTGCTAAAACGGAACATAAATTTAGTCTCAAGTATTTGCTTACACCATTATGACAAAAAAAGCAACTGGAGGTTTATGTTTTCACAGTCCAGTTCACACTTTCCGAACTGTGCGCCTCAAAAGAACGGGCACTTTCAGACCATTCTGTGAAAAAAAAAGTTCAATAACTATAGATTTTCAAATGTGGACAGATATTTAAACTTTATAGTCCTTTAACATCGTAGACATACTTAACGGAAGAGCAATTCAATAGTGTGGAGAATCATTAGGAATAAATCAACTAATTGGGCATTTCTGCCAAGAGAATAATTAAAATAGATTAACATACAGGGCTTATTTTACATTAAGTTTTAAAAACCCTCTTTTTCAGCTCTAGTACTAGCTGTTCACTTCCACATGTTAGAAAGATGATAATAGTAGTACTGACAGTATTCTGCATGACTATTTTAATTGACAGCTTTTCGCCTGGAGGTAGAAGCCTCTGCTGCCTTCTGCCTCTGTACTAGAAACCTTGACATACTGACTTCTGTTCCTATAAGAAATATGGGAACTTGTGGCACCAGCAACGGGAAGATTTTGCAAAAATTTCCTGGCACATGCAAGATGCAATCTTCTAGTGCCCGTACTATAAGAAACACTTTACTGGATATTGGCTGTGCTGCATTGGCTAACTACTAGGTGCTAATGCCATTTCAACTCAGTAATGTTGAAAAGCACTTCAGGCAACACTATTAGTATTTCAATAAAAATTACAGTAGATGACATCCAAGAATAGCAGAGGAGGCAGGGCAGGGAACACAAGGCAATTTTTTGCTTCAATCTATTCTATTATGTGTGGTTCTGAAGTACATTTAAATTTTCTGAATGTGCTGTTGCAAATCTTCTGCAGCTGGTTCCTAGAAATCAGTGCTCATCAGAGGTGATCAGCGGCCATTGTTTCTTTATATAACTGTGGTGTTGCACAGGCAACACTTGTATCCCTTATGTCAACAAATAATACTGAATTGCCATTGTATGGTTGGACTCAATGGTCTCAAGGATCTTTTCAAAACTAAGTGATTCTATGAGCCTATGAAAAACGCTTTACTCCTGAGAGGAGAAACTGTTATTAGAAACCAATTAAAGCCTTTATCATAGAATCATAGAATAGTTTGGGTTGGAAGGAACCTTTAAAGGTTATCTAGTCCACACCCTCTGCGATGAGCAGGGACATCTTCAACTAGATCAGGTTGCTCAGAACCCCAGTTATGCAAAGCACAAATCAACATACTGATAATCTTCCACACGCGTGTTCAAGAAAAAAAAAAAAAGAGACACACATCTATGGACCTAATGACAGAAAGATTAACAGTCATCATTAACACACAGAGGGACACTCTCAGGCCACGTCTGAAACAATGAGTCTACAAAAAACTGAGGAGCTCCCAGACTCAGGTGTGCTCCTTACTGGGGTTGTGACCGTCAAATTAATCAGTACCTGCAAGGAAGCTCTGGTGAACTCCGTACCAGCTCCCAGAGGGACACAACAGAGTATTCCCACCCTCCAGTCTAGATGCACCTGTATTGCTTGTCCCAGCTACCTGGGGAAATGCCTACTGCTTTTCAATGACTATGTAAGGGACTCGTGCTCCTAACTTTTGGTTTGCCACTTGTACTATAACAACCACTTCTAATTCTCCGCTATGATTTTATGCTCCGCATCAGAAGATACCGATATTTAATTATTTAGGCTGCAATTCTCAATTCTCAATTTATTCATCACACTATGACTAGTTAAATATGGAGAAACATTACTGGAAATTGTTACCAACTATCAACAGTAAGGCCTGATATGGGGATGTGGTAAAATACAGTGTTATCTTGGTAAAGTGACAATTTGACGAAGCAGAGGATGTCAGGATGGTAAGAAGCGTAGGATGATTTTCACTTTTAAATGCATAACAAAAGAAACTCTTGTGCATAATTAGCCAGGACTTGTCAAAGACCGAGTATGGAAACAAAGAACAGCAATAGCCTTGGCTTTGCCATAGAATTAGATGGCCTTAATCAAATTGTTTGCATCCTCTATGCATCCATTTTTCCTCCTGAAAATGGGCACATTATCCTGCTATGGTGACACAGCTAACGCACTGGATGCAAACAAACATATTAAAAGCATTATGGTCCAATTATGGGAGTATAAACTGAAAGAAACATAACGTTTTACGGAGCTTTTCCAAAACGTGTCAGTTGTCACCAAGATGTCTTCAGTATGGAACCACCACTAGATGGCAAAGCTGTACTGCTCTCTCTGGGCACTGTTACTCACTGCTCTTAAAATCAAATCTATGTTTTTAGGAGTCTCAAGACAGAGTGAAGAATAAACCACGGGTATTAATAAGCAAACCAAATATTCATAGTCATGATTCTGCAGTCAAAGAACTGTGTGACAAATTCAAACTAGTTAAATTATAGCCTATTGATTCACAGTAAATTGTACACTGGTGTAACTTGTTCTTCTATTAATAGATCAAGACTGTAGGAGAGAGCAATTTCGTTTTTAAAGCACTGAAAGCTGTAACAGACCACAGTGACAAGAAAAATAATCTAGCTAGATTGGATGGGTTTGTTGTTAGTTTTTTGTGTGTGTGTTTTAATGCGCACCAGCAGTGGGGGAAGTGGTAGTGCGGCTGCAGAATTTTAACAAACCCACTGGAGTTAAGGGATTAAAGAATTCCAGCCATAGTTATGTTTCCACCGTAACTGCAATACAAATGAAAACTCTGAGAGCATCCCATGCCTTGAGACTCATGATTTTACATGAATGCAACAGGAATTTGGTTTCTGAGGTCAGAACTGTCAAGCACATAGATACTTTAACTGTTTTGAAGTTTCATGGAAAAAATAAATCATGCAGGTACTTTTGAAAATTTGTATTATGAAGTAATTTTAAAACTACAAATAAAAGTGGTTCCAGCTCTCAGTATTTATACACAATTCAGTTTAACACATTCCAAAACCAGCATTGCTAGCACTTATCCATTTGGAAAACATAATCAGTCCCTTAAAACATTTGCAAGACCATTATCTATATAACTAGATGCAGGATAACTCCTTTAAGTTTTATACTTATGACTATAAAGTATTGAAACCCAAGAATCTTAGTATGGCATAGAACCTAGAGACAGACAAACAGCTCCAGCGTTCACGCAGGTCTGCAAGATTTCAATTGTAACTCAGATGGGGCCATTTTATTTCAGCCAAGTTCTCTGACGCTATCTTACAGATATGCAAAAAACCTCTTTATCTCTAGAATAAAACAGTTCCGTAGCTGTACAGTGAATGCAGTTTCCTCCTGCAGGTATCACTAGAGTCCGACATACTATGTCCATACTGCAAAGACATGCGCACAGTCAACTTTAGTCAAGGAACTGGAGAACTTTTAAAAACTGAAGTATCATGCTTGCTCCAAATTAACACCGTTATGGGCGAAATACATTTTTTTAAAATGGTGAAGATGGTTGCCTGCAATACCTTTAAAAAGCACATCGCAGTCTTTCAGGGTTATTGTCTTTGTACAATTTGATTCTATTTCATTAGTTGCTGTCTAGACACCTCCTGCTTATCAATTTTGGTACAGAGGAATTCTATATAAATTTGAATACGCTTAATTTAGACTGAGATGTGCTCACTGACATGTGCTGTACAAAATCAGCTGCACCTTACCTGATCCTTGTTTGATGACAGGAGCTGATGGAGGTGGTGGTTTCTTCGGTCTCTAAAATTTAGTAACAAAAGTAAACAAACTGCTTCAAAATGCCTGTAAATCTCATTTATACAAAGGCTGGAGTTAATAATACATTGCTTAACATTAATAACCACAAGACTTTAGACTACAGATCTGCCTTATATTTCCCCTGAAATAACTTAATTAAATTGAATTTGAAGAGAGAAAATAGCATTGACAAATAAAATGACATTTTTCTTCTTTTGCAATTGAAATGTCTTGCTGAGGAGAAATAAATTCAAGTTTACGTGCCTTAAGATTAGAGAAATACATGACCTTTGGTTTACTGAAGAAATCCATTTATTTAAAATTTAATCTGGTAAATATTCCAAGACCTTTTGGAAACAAACAAACACCAAAAAAATCTAGATATGGCAAAACCTGAAGTGTGTTTTTTCAGGCTCATAAATGGAGCAAAAATGCATAACACAGTAAATGCTGCAAAGGTTACATTTTATTCACTTATTACTATACATTTACAGCTTCAATTCTAAAAGGCAGTTATCAGAGTTTCAAGTGCCTGGTGAATTGAAATAAATTATTCTAACCAATTTGTACTATTTAGTTTCACCGTCTCTGTTATGACTATTTCCCTAACAGATCTGTAATGGTATGGCTGTGAAACACGACCATCAAATCAGTGCCAGAACCATTTCTCTTCACCTGCAGGCTAGGAGAGGAGTGGCTTTGCTTTCATCTCGATGTGTGTGTACACACACACACCATACTGGCACTCACCATATATATCTTGGAATGAACACAAAAACAAATAGAGCACCATACTGGATCAAGTGACATACCTTAACTCTCACTCTTAAAATATAAGTAAATAAAGAAAAAAGAAAATAAGACCTAGGTAAAAATATTTGTTTTCTTCATTTCACAGAATCACAGAATCACAGAATGTTAGGGATTGGAAGGGACCTCGAAAGATCATCTAGTCCAATCCCCCTGCCAGGGCAGGAACACCTAGGTGAGGTTACACAGGAAGGCGTCCAGGCGGGTTTTGAATGTCTCCAGAGAAGGAGACTCCACAACCCCCCTGGGCAGCCTGTTCCAGTGTTCCGTCACCCTGACTGAGAAGAAGTTTCTTCTCAAATTTAAGTGGAACCTCTTGTGTTCCAGCTTGAACCCATTACCCCTTGTCTTACTGTTGGTTGTCACCGAGAAGAGCCTGGCTCCATCCTCGTGACACCCACCCTTTATATATTTATAAACATTGATGAGGTCACCCCTCAGTCTCCTCTTCTCCAAGCTAAAGAGACCCAGCTCCCTCAGCCTTTCCTCATAAGGGAGATGCTCCACTCCCTTAATCATCTTTGTGGCCCTGCGCTGGACTCTCTCCAGCAGTTCCCTGTCCTTCTTCAACTGAGGGGCCCAGAACTGGACACAATATGGACAATTTGTCCATATTTTTTTTTTTCTGAGAAGGACCTTATTTCCTTTGCTATGGATTGATCACAATTGCTGTCACTACGTTTCTGGCTATGGAGCACTGTATATTTTCTTGTGTAACTATCTATAACGTGATCTTTCCAGACATGTATAACTCCAACCAATCATTTAGGTTGATACTTTCTATCAAACTCATGTTGACTTTTTTCACTCCTATTATTTTCTATATATCTGCCAAATGGCTCACATACTTTCAAGAAAGATCAATTGTTTTGTTCACTTGCAGTAATTGGTTCAGCCTCTCCCCTAGAACTCTCAAGTCTTAGTCTGAATGTTGACAGGGAGCAGGTTCTCTGTGAAGGTTGAGCGCTTGCCACTCGCTGTTCCTGGGGATCTCTTTCAAATCTAGCAAATATATTCATCTCTGGAGAAAAAAAATTACCAATTTTGGGCATACTGAGTAAGTCTAACAGCTTAAATTTCTGAAGTTACCATCCCACCACCTTCTCCTAACCAGATGACCTTGTGTCATCAACCTGAGAAATCTGTGGCCAAGAACTCAGGAGTTCAGAAAAATCTTCTCTAGCCTGACTGCCGTGGGCCATTGTCCATGTCCATGTCCTTATACTCTCAGAGACACTTCTGCAAGAATTTAGGCAACAGGGTTCAAGGTTCAAATGCAGAAAAATGAAGAAAAATGTGGAAAGGAAAGAAGACAGGGACAATGAATATTTTGTGATAGCAATTGTGAGTCTGGGTGATAACGGTTGCAGGGTGAAATAGTTGGTGCCTAGGATCCAACAGCAGAATATAAACTTCAAGGGTTTTATTCTGGAGTGGTGTGAGCCTGAGCCCATTGACTGTCCATATGTTAGTAGTTGGAATATATGAGGTGTGCTCCTTTACCACATCTTTTGGCTTAGTTCTCACTGAAAGAAGTCTAGTGCATGTCCCCTGAGACCTGTCTTCAAGGCAAACCAAAGCACAGCAAGTGCAGATGGACAAGTGAGAGATTTCACTGCAAATCCCACTCCTGATCGAAACTACAACACTAATGCAGATAAACACAAAGGAGAAAGGATCCCATAGTTCATCAGACAAAATGGCTTTAACTGGAAGCTGATGATGGAAATATACCTTTTCATAAAAGCAGACAAAGATCAGTAAGGAGGTAGCATGAAGGAGCCCTTAAGACTGCTGAGGAAAACATGGAGAAGCAAGGAGGAATTACAAGAGTCTGTGGCTAGATGAGATAATGGAGAAGGTGATGAAGACAGACTAGAAATGAAGCCAACAGAAAGAAAACCAAGACAAGAAGAGAACAAAACTACCGAGCAGGGACAAAGAGTGAGTGGGGAGAGGAAAACGTGCTGGATAAAGAAATTTGGTGTAGGGATAGAAAGTAAATCCAGATGGTTATTTAGAGCCAGGTAGTGAGCTCAGGGGAAAATCCTGTAATTGAGACCACCTGAGAGGTGCAGACTGGGATTGGGCAGTGAATAGAAAAGGCCTGGGACAAATAGCCATGCATGGAAAAGAATCAGGATTGGAAAACGAGGGACTGAAAAGGAGATGGGAAAAGAACCCAAGCTTTTGTTCAACAAGCAGAAAACTACTGCAACAAACACTTTCAGACCATGGGATGGAATCCAAGGTTCCTGGATCACATCAGAAAATACCTGACAAAACCACTGGAAAAGTATCCATTTCCTTCCTTTTAGCACTTATTCAAACAAAGACAGTCTATAGTTCTACCAGTTACGTACTCATGTGGCCAGATCTGTGCCATTTTAAAAATTAATAAAATTTTATTCTCCACATTTACAGCAAACCTAGCTGTAATTTCTAAGTGTCAGAATATTTAATTTATTCTACAAGTCATATTCATCATACTCTAAAAAAAACCCACTTGAAGATATATCATTTATAAGTTCAAAAAGACTGAATAAATTTCACCACCAAAAAAATGTATAAGAGTAAAGATCTTTTTCTTCTATAGTAGGCTCACTATGTCTCAAGGTTTATGATTTCTGCCTCTTCCGGAAAACACCTTCTTTTATTATTAGGCCTAAAGCCAGGATATCCACTCTGCAATGGAACTATCTTTTCATGTCCTACAGTTTTTGATGCTCTTCTACCTTCATTTTCAATAATTATCATGTTAGCTTCTGTGATTTGTTTAATAGTTGCTTCATTAAGCTTTCCAGGTTATTTAATTTTTGCCTCCGGCATCCAATTTTATTGCCAAAGATTGAAGCGGAGTGTCAGTAAGTCTCGGTTTTATCGTAGAAGGCTTACACTGTGAAACACTCATCAAAAGCCTGACTGCAAGCTCGTAATATTCCACTGATGACTAAAATGTTCCTAAAAATGGAATGGACTTTTGGGGGAAGTAATCCACTACTTTATTCCAGGAAGCTGCAGGATTTCTAAATATTGTTTGGCAAATAACAATGTCATCTCTTTCTGGTGCCAATCACGGAGACGTGGTGGACAGCTCACATGACTGGAATGTGGTCATGGATGGCTATGTCCTTCTCAGGAAAGACAGGCCAGCCAGGCATGGTGGTGGAGTTGCTCTTTACGTGAGAGAGCAACTACAACGTATAGAGTACTGTCCAGGTGCGGTTGAGGAGCAAGTTGAGAGTCTGTGGGTGAGAATTAAGGGGCAGGCTGGCAGGGGTGACACTGTTGTGGGAGTCTATTACAGGCCACCAGATCAGGGTGAGGAAGCTGATGAGGCCTTCTACGGGCAGCTGAGAGGGGCCTCACAGTCACAGGCCCTGGTTGTTGTGGGGGATTTTAACTACCCTGATGTTTGCTGGAAGGACCACTCAGCCAGCCAGCCTCAGTCTAGGAGGTTCCTCCAGTGCATTGACGATAACTTTCTGATGCAAATGGTGGAGGAGCCGACTAGGAGAGGTGCGCTGCTGGATCTCGTCCTCGCTAACAAGGAGGGTCTGGTTGAAGCAGTAAAGGTGGAGGGCTGCCTTGGTTGCAGCGACCATGAAAGGTCCAAAAGGATCTCGTGTGGCAGGAACAGAATAGCAGGCAGAATTGCAACCCTGGACTTCAGCAGGGCCAACTTTGGCCTTTTCAAACAATTGCTGGGAGAAATCCAGTGGGCAAGGCTGCTTGAAGGTAAAGGGGCTCAAGATAGTTGGTTAGCATTCAGGGACTGCTTCTACCAAGCTCAAGATCAGAGCATCCCAACACGTAGGAAGTCAAGGAAGGGAGCCAGGAGACCTGCGTGGTTAAACAGGGAACTGCTGGGCAAACTCAAGTAGAAGAGGAGAGTTTACAGATCATGGAAGGAGGGGCTGGCCACTTGGGAAGAATATAAGGCTGTTGTCAGAGGATGTAGGGAGGCAACTAGGAAAGCTAAGGCCTCCTTAGAGTTAAACCTTGCGAGAAGGGTCAAGGACAACAGAAAGAGCTTCTTCAAATACATGGCAGATAAAACTAACACCAGAGGCAATGTAGGCCCACTGATGAATGGGGTAGGTGCCCTGGTGACAGAAGATACAGAGAAGGCAGAATTACTGAATGCCTTCTTTGTCTCTGTCTACTCTGCCGGAGGCTGTCCTGAGGAGCCCCGTACCCCTGAGGCCCCAGAGGAAGTCAGGACAATGGAGGAGTTTGCCTCAGTTGATGAGGACTGGGTTAGGGAGCAGTTAAGCAATCTGGACATCCATAAATCCATGGGTCCAGATGGGATGCACCTGTGGGTGCTGAGGGAGCTGGCTGAGGTCATTGCTAGGCCACTCTCCATCATTTTTGCCAAATCTTGGGAAACGGGAGAGGTGCCTGAGGACTGGTAGAAAACAAATGTCACTCCGGTCTTCAAAAAGGGCAAGAAGGAAGACCTGGGTAACTACAGACCGGTTGGCCTCACCTCCGTCCCTGGGAAAGTGATGGAACAACTTCTCCTTGGTGCCATCTCAAGGCATATCAAGGATAAGAGGGTCATCAGGGGCAGTCAGCATGGCTTCACCAAAGGGAAGTCGTGCTTGACTAAACTCATAGCCTTTTATGAAGACATATCGAGGTGGATAGATAATGGCAGAGTGGTGGATGTGGTCTATCTTGATTTCAGTAAAGCATTTGACACCGTCTCCCACAGCATCCTCACTGCTAAACTGAGGAAGTGTGGACTGGATGATCGGGTAGTGAGGTGGACTGTGAACTGGCTGAAGGAAAAGAAGCCAGAGAGTTGTGGTCAATGGGACGGAGTCTGGTTGGAGGCCTGTATCTAGTGGAGTGCCTCAAGGGTCAGTACTGGGGCGAGTATTATTCAATATATTCATCAACAACTTGGATGAGGGAATAGAGTGCGCTGTCAGCAAGTTTGCTGATGACACCGAACTGGGAGGAGTGGCTGACACACCAGAAGGCTGTGCTGCCATCCAGCGAGACCTGGACAGGCTGGAGAGTTGGGCGGGGAAAAATTTAATGAAATATAACAAGGGAAAATGTAGAGTCTTGCATCTGGGCAGGAACAACCCCAGGTTCCAGTATAGGTTGGGGAATGACCTAGTAGAGAGGAGTGTAGGGGAAAGGGACCTGGGGGTCCTGGTGGACAGCAGGATGACCATGAGCCAGCACTGTGCCCTTGTGGCCAAGAAGGCCAATGGCATCCTGGGGTGTATTAGAAGGGGGGTGGTTAGTAAGTCGAGAGAGGTTCTCCTTCCCCTCTACTCTGCCCTGGTGAGACCGCATCTGGAATATTGTGTCCAGTTCTGGGCCCCTCAGTTCAAGAAGGACAGGGAACTGCTGGAGAGAGTCCAGTGCAGAGCAACGAAGATGATTAAGGGAGTGGAGCATCTCCCTTATGAGGAAAGGCTGAGGGAGCTGAGTCTCTTTAGTTTGGAGAAGAGGAGACTGAGGGGAGACCTCATTAATGTTTATAAATATATATGTTTATAAAGGGTGAGTGTCACGAGGATGAAGCCAGACTCTTCTTGGTGACAACCAATGATAAGACAAGGGGTAATGGGTTCAAACTGGAACACAGGAGGTTCCACTTAAATATGAGAAGAAACTTCTTCACAGTGAGGGTAACAGAACACTGGAACAGGCTGCCCAGGGGGGTTGTGGAGTCTCTCTTCCAATCCCTAACATTCTGTGATTCTGTGAAAAAAAAGAAGCTGAAAAAGCTTCTGCATAGATTTTATACCTTTTTTTGGTAATAATTCTGAGAGAGGTAAAGAAACATGCCTCTGAGATAACAAAAGCTCACACTGCCTTTCAAACCTCACAGTTAAAATTTCATCCTTTTCATTCTGGAAAAGTGCTTGACTGCTGACAATCAGCATGCAGGTGCTACGCTAACTTTTCATATTCCAGCACAAAAACAATGAAGAAGAGCTAACAATTCTGGTCATAGCTGCATCACCTGCCTCAGCAAATTACCTTGGGACCCCCAATTCCTCTCTCTCTCAAACCTAGGATGCAGGACAGAGGGCTTTCAGAGCAACATAGAGTAGGCAGACTGACTGGATGGGCCAATCAAACCCTTCAAAGAAACTCCATAATATGACTTGAAATGCCACATGTTCTCTTCATGGATGCTTTGTAACCCAGAAATTTGTTTCCTTTGATGTTTTTTTGTTAGTAAGTTAGAAGTAAAACTGTTAAAATGACATACCCAAAAGAGAATTTATTTCAACTCCACTTTCATTCTGTACCCTAAAGTAAAAATGAAAGAATACATTGCTTACCTCTTTTTCAAAATCAGAAGGAAGAAGCTTGACAAAGTTATCTGGAAACACGCCTCTTCTGCCATTGAGTTCTCCTTCCCACCAACCCACATCAATGCAATCCTACAAAATAGTAAAATAAAATGAAAACCATAATGTGCTTGTGTGCTGGACAGATTTGTGTGCTGGAGTGCTCTTTTGTATAATGCCCTGCCTTTTGGCTAGAACATGACAATTTACTGGAGTGCCAGGTCAACAGGGTAATCTACCACATAAAAACTTCCATAATCACCCCAGATTACATTATCACATGGAGCAGATAGGGAAGAACCATAAACATGCTGTAAGAACTCAAGAGCTTGTCTGTGTCTAAAGCAAAACACTATTTCACCATTTGATCTATTAAACCAGTAAGCATTTTGAGCACATATGATACTACTTCTCTCTGACTTCATTTTAGAGAAAGACAATACCTTAATTAAACATCACGCATCCCAGAAGGTAACAAAGCGCCTTTATTTTCCATACTTTCAATAAAAGCTTGACACATTAGAATTATTAAATTTCACCACAGTCCAATTAAGAAGGCATTATACACCTGATAAAGCATCACCTTTTTCTGCAGCAATTTTTAGCAGCACATTGCAGAGTGTGTAGCAAAACAATGTACAGTAAACGCTTGCAAAAAGTGAACTACTATATCAGTGAATCTAAATAATAAAAAAATAGTAGAGTTATTTTGGTAACGAATAATAATAGTAACAGAAGCCACAACCACTTTAGAAAAGGTTAAAATTATTCCTTAAGGCCTGGATAGTAAGCTTCATATGTTCACTCATTTTTGTGTTTGCTAAAGAGAACACTTCCAGTTGAGATTTTCCACATTTTTCTTCTCTGAAAGATGTAGCTGAACCAATTCAGCTGTTTTCCAAAATACAATTACAGGAAAGTCACCCATTGTCTGCTCAGTCTTAAAACCATTTTCAGCCAATTTTAGCAGTTGGCTCGGCACCAGGCTGGCCAACCTTTCTATCCTCTTGAGCAGTAGCCCTACATCTTCATGTGGCTCAGAGCAATGCGATAAATATTACACACCTGAGGCATGAGGGAAAGGGAAATCCCACGTTCAGTGCATGACAAAATGAACAGTACCGGACAAAAATTCACTAGGGTTCCCTCCATCCTGTGAGAGCCAGGACTAAACAGAGTTGGGTTTACAACTTGGATCCTACATCATCTGGCAACACCAGCCTTTAGTAATCACTGCGGCATCACTGCTTCCACAGCTACAGATCTGGACTGACCAAACTGTCTGCACCTGCTAGGTATATCCAGCCGTCCTGGCAGCAGAGCCACAATGGAATTGCTCAAGAGTTCAACATGTTGGATGTTCCTCCTCTAATGTTTCTAATCCAGCCCTGTGGAAACTCATCCAAATTTAATGAAGTACTTTTGCTTTTCAAAAATCACATTTCAGAAGAGTCAAAATTTAGCAGCTGTGTTCTCTGAGTACTTGGTGACACTGATGCAGGTCTAACAGCTCTAGCTTGGGGCATGGTCACTGTTCCATGTCATCCTGCAGTGAGGATTCTCTATCACTCACTGCTGCAGAAACGAAGTGGTTCTTTCCTTGCAAAGAGCTGTGGAAAAAAGCACAATAATGTACAAAGCTGGCTCATGACAATCACCTGTCTCTTCTTGCTTTTCAGTAAAGTGAGAGCCAAAAAGCTGTGCATCTGAAACACCAGAACATAGGGACAAGAAGGAACAGAGGGGTATGGATATAATAAAAGTAGGCAAGAGCAGGCAGGTAGTTTAGGAATAAGGGAGAGGCAACAACATGCAGTACTAGGTTTTCACAGAGAACAAAGCTAGACAAAATTGCACAGAAGCAAATGAAACAGGCCAAATACTACAAGCCTCTTATATGCTATGAAGCTACTTCCCTCCAGAAACAGCACTGGATCAAGGGGTCCAGAATATTAACATTCTTGTGCTGTGAGAAAATGAACTGCATGTCTTAACATTGTTTATATACACAATTTGGTTGTGAAGGCATACCTGGTATGCAGTACACGTAAAAGCTCCAGGGTTAAAAATGTCACATGATCAAATTGGTCACTGTTGTAGCCATGTGTATAGGGGAACAAAATGGTAAATACTCATTAAAAGACAGATGTGGGGTTTTGTTTGGTTGGTTGTTTTTGTTTGGTTTTTTGCAAGATGAGTTTCTAAAATGAGCAGACTTTAAAATACAGCCACTCTGACCTTCATTTCATCAGCTGCCTAGGAACAATCATAGCATGCCCTCACAATTTAGAAAAGTTTTGAAGATGAATGCTTACAAAGCATCTGCACACTACAGAAGTACGAAGCAGAAAAAGTAAGAGGAAATGAGTAGTTCTTTGTCTACAAGAAGTAAATGGTAGTCTAAATAGGGGAGAGGGTCCACTGAAAAAAATCTGAACGTGAATGGGCAATAAAAGATTGCACGATAATACATGCAAAATAGCCTTATTGTTACATGAAATCATTTGTTTCAGCTGCTACATGGATAACAGAATAGTGCAAGTTAATGAGGTGTACTTAATACCAAGAGAAATCTTAAAATATTGTTCACAATGACTTTGCTTGTTGGTATTTTTTCTGTAAGTTATAATGCATAAACACTGGATGATATTTGAGAGAAAACAGACTAGCATTAAAGAAGGTTATTGCTTTTGTGTTTTGGGTGGGGTTTTTTTTAGTTATTTGTCTGTTCTAGGCTTTTTAATTTAGCTTATTTGGTCCACCTCATCTGAGATAGAATGCATGCTAACTAAATATGCAAGCTAAACAGCCTCATTTCTTGCATGGTGTCTGGTTTGGGTGTTTAATTTTTTCTCCTCATCTCTCAGTATTTTACTCTGATGTAATCTGTTCCTGATCTACAAATGCAGGCACTGAACAATCCTTTCATTCTTTTTCTGTCATGCTCAATATGTGCTTTTCTCCTGCATTCCCCCTTCTCTTTAGTAGGGTGGCCTTCACCAAGGACACTTACCTTTTCTAGACCTTCCCGGGAGTTATTTAGGAGGTATTTACTGGTTCTGTTAGACTGTCAGGTCATTATTAGTGAGCAGGGCAGATTCTTGACTAGCTAATGTTTCCAAATTATCCACTGAGTGAATACAGGGCTCCACGAAGGACTGAAATCATCAGCTAGGCAGGCATGGCATGGGCAGGCACTGTGCAGGATATTGCTCTTACTGCAGAGCCAGCACCCCTCACTCCCGATGTGAAGGCGTCCTCCCACTTGACTCTATCTACTTGTGCAGCCTAGTAATCAGTGCACTCAACTGTTCCATCACATGGCGTGTTTTATAATTCCCCACGCCCACCCCCCCGCTAATCTGAAATTGCCAAAACATTTATGACCCAATTTAGATTTTGAAAAATATTAAGAATTCGAGCATCCAAAGAGGAAAAGCTTGTGCTTCGACTGAGAGCACAGCTTAGTGCTAGCTAATAATCCTGACTAAACAACGCACGACATCGCATATATTCTCTTAGGTTGGATTTTTTTATGCTCTCAGGAAACACAAATCTTACTCCTATTTCTTCATTTTGTTAACACACATCAATTTTGTAATAAATGCTTTTTTTTTAAAGCTCATTTGTTTTCATAGAGATGTTGTTTGTGTTACACATTCATTAATCCCAAACAGCTGCAGGTTTGCGTTTTTCTCCTCTCCAGCTTGTCGCTCAGGCTTATGCAGCCAATCTCCACGCTGGATTTTCATACAGTAAGTAAATCCTTAGGCAGTTTCTCTTTAATTTTCTCATTTACTTTATTTGCCAGAAGAGGTTTTTGTGTCACTGAGCAAAAAGATGGAAAGAGATCTCAGAAATTAAAAGCTACAGACGAGATCCGGTGAAGAATCTCAGCAGTTGTGCCCTCCTGCTACCCACAACTGCAGGCTGGCTGTGCCTCGGCAACCTCTTGGAGCCCACGTATGATGTTGGCAGCCGGTACATCTTCATCATGAGACAGACCGTCATCCAAGGATACTTGAGTTACAGCTGCACAAGCCGCCTGAATTACCCACAAGTGGCAGAGGTATGAAGCACAATCAAGGCAACATGATTAAAACAATGCGGCTGCCTGTGAACACTGAGTAAAAGCTGCTCCAGTACTTCTAGATCCCCATCAGCCGTGCAATCCTAAACATATTGTCTTTTTTAATATATCTTCATGTGTTCAAGGTCAGCAAAATGGCTGTAATTTCAAAATGCAGAATTTATAGAAAAGCTGTCAAGCAACTACAATCCCATATGAATTTTCCAAAATTTATTAACAAACCAAGTGGATTTCTGCTTTATCTCCATGTTATCCTGTCAGACTCACAACAACCTAAACAGACAAAAATCAGACACTGAAATATCTCAATAGTTTTATCAAAAAAATGTATTCCAATTACTAAAAATGCATTTTACTTTAAAGGAAAAAAAAAGGAAAAAAATTACAAAACTGAAAGACACAGCAAAAAAGTAGAAATTGTGTTTGACAGATAGTAGAGTTCATGCAAATTAGGTGGTAGCTGGGCCAACATTTAGCTGCTGTAAAAATCAGCTCCTAGCAAACTCCACTCAGAGACTGTACTCACGTACTCACTGCAGTGACAGTGCAATCAAACACCTTAGAGAAATCCACTGCGAGCTCACATTGCCAAGCCTGTTTTCATTGTTCAGGCAGAGGCTGATTTACAAAAGAGAAAACAAAAATCTAGAGGGAAAGTTTAGCATTTTCTCACTGAAACACAAATCTTGGGTTTATCCTCATTGCCAGTTAAATAGTTTTGTTCCAAAATCTTGTCTCCAATGAATTTAATTCAAATGACTTTTTAGAGAATGAAGTAAAGGGAGGGAGGAGATGCAAAATGAAAGGAGGATTGAAAAGCTCTTCTATGGCAGAGTCAACATCCATTCTAATTCCAAGCTCATTAGATCCAAAAAAAGTTATAATAAACTCAATACACTGGATTTATTAGCAACATTAATTTTGTGGTAAGTATTAGGGTAAAGAATTGGACAAAACATAGTGATGAGAAAAACAAAGATGTTGAGGAATTTTTACCTGAGTCAGAAAAATATCATAAGAGGAAAAGGTAAACATGGGAGAAATGGCAACTACCAGAAAACCAGAATACAACTAGATTTTGTCAACATGTTGCCCACAATTTTAAGGGTATACACAGGTGGATTAAAAAACACCAGTCCTCTTCTTGATGTGAAGAATAAGAGAGAGATAGAACTATCCTTCATGTAATTAGAAGTCAGACATTCAAGCTGTGGAAAAAATTGTAAGAGGGAATAATCTGGAGAAAACAGACTTCCCCCCCTGCCCCCGAAGGGAATATTAAAACAACAGAAAAGAAGAAAACAAAATATAAACCCCAAACCAATGATAAGAAAGAACAGAGCTCCATTCTGAAACTTATGTCTGTGGTGACTAAAAAGGGGGGAGAGGGGGGAAAAGAGATGCATGACTAGAGAGACCAGTCGAAAGCTATGCAAAGATATTTTAACATACAGGCAAAGAAATTTTCCATTTGGAGCACCAGATTTTTCATATTGTTACTGAATGTAACTGAATACATAATAGAAAATACATAAGTAGAGTTGACAGCATAAGATCATGGCTTAGTCTCCTTTTAGCAGCTGCAGTGATACTGTAGTCACTGTCATACTGGCTAAGAAAAGCTATAAAAGACTGGAGTCATGCTTCCTCCTCTTCTGGGTGAAAGAATCACAACATTGCTTGATCTCTTATACACACAGTATCCTACATTAACGGTTTTACTTAGCAGCAACTACTGCTCTTGTATTAGAACAAAAACCACGCTGTTCCTTCCCTCAGTGCTTTCAATGAACCGTAAAAAAGCAGAAGCCATTGGAGATTGAACAAAAAGCCCCAGCATAAGGCACCTTGGACTATGTAGTCTTATAAATACTCCACTCACTACACAGAAGCAGCTGTGGCTTCCCAGACTCTGCTGAGAAGACACTAGCCCTAGTTATCTTCCCAGATCTGGAGTACAGCTGGTTTCAAGACAAGAACACAAAATTCCCTTCAGTCAAACGCCATCGCTGGTTTTCTTTGGTGGTAAAAGTGATGACAATGGAGGTTAATAAGACAGAGCTGACAGTCCCCTACTAACTTGATCTTCACTTTACTAGCTGATACCACATTCAAGACCATGAAAATAAAAGATTTAAGTTCATATCTGGCAGGTGACACATTTCTCTCATAGAATCATTTTGGTTGGAAAAGACCTTTAATTTTATCAAGTCCAACTGTTAACCTAGCACTGCCAGGTCTACCTCTAAACCATGTCCCTAAGAACATCATCTACGCATCTTTTAAACCCCTCCAGGGATGGTGACTCCACCACTTCCCTGGGCAGCCTGTTCCAATGCTTCGCAAACCTTTCTGTGAAGAAGTTTTTCCTAATATCCAATCTGAACCTCCCCTGGTGCAACTTGAGGCCATTTTCTCTTGTCCTGTCACTTGCTACTTGGGAGAACAGACCAACCCCCTCCATGCTACAACCTCCTTCCAGGTAGTTGCAGACAGCGATCAGGTCTCCCCTCAGCCTCCTTTTCTCCAGGCTAAACAGCCCCAGTTTCCTCAGCTGCTTCTCACAAGCCTCTAGACACTTCGCCAGCTTCGTTGCCCTTCTCTGAACTCTCTCCAGCACCTCAATGTCTTTCCTGTAGTGAGGGGCCCCCCAACCAAATACAGTATCCGAGGTGTGGCCTTACCAGACGGTGACAGATTGCCCTGTGAAGCAAACATGACTGAACTCTTCCTCCCTGGAAAGGCTCAGAGCTTCACAGCCTCTCCCTCTGCTCCAAGTAGGCAGGGGTTTTGTATATCCCAAAGACAGAGGGGTTTTTATTTCATATAAAGCTCTCTCTCTGAAAAACCAGGCTTGGTTATTACAGACAGGTTTATTTCTAACCCTCCCTGTTACTTACACTTGGCCCAAGCCAGATGAAAGGATCACAAAGGCAAGCAAAACTTTCTCTGAAAATGTTCTGGTTGTGAACATATTTATAATAAACACTCACAATGTGGATTTTGCTCATTATTTTGCTAGGAGTCAATAAAGCATTAACGACAGACATGTGCCAATCTATGTTTTATTCCAACTACTATGCATTATTTTATTTTTGTTTTGTTTGGGGTTTCTTTTGTTTAGTTTCCTTTTTTTTTTTCTTTTTTCTTCTTTTTTTCTTCAAGCTACCTATGGGAGAGTTACTGTGTGCTATGAAACTAGGCTTAATCTTTTTTTTTTTTTTGTAATTTTGTAATTTTGTAATTTTGTAATTAAGTAACAACTAGTAGCTACTTGGGTCTCTGTTCAGTTATCATTCTAATTTTTCTCTTGTATGTGTTCAGAAGCCCACTCGACTTGTATCTAGCTCATCACTGAAGCTGGCTACAAATGCCCTCAAGATTGCTCCTCCAGCATCACCAGCTGTCTGATATTCACTGGGAACCTACCAACAGCTGAGCAGCTTCTGCAGCTTTACCAAAATACACGGACACCTGAGAGTATCTGGGCAAGGCTGGTAGGGGCTGCCTAAATAACCTCTTCAGCCACTCCACAAAGTACAGCGCCACTGCACCTGGCAGCGTATGGGGGGGGGCATAATAAAGGGTTGCAAGAGACACAGAAACAGTTTTATGGCTAGGCAAGCATCCACTGCTTCAGCCATGTTCTCCACTTATTTTAGGGGCAAAGATGTTTCCTGCCTTTTCCTCCAAAGCAACGAGGCCTCCAAGGCAGCACCTGCTCCCCCATCCCTTGCTGCCTTTGCAGGGACTGACCATTTCAGGCACTTCCACGGCCCAGGTTCACCTCTCCCCTCCCTACCCTACCTTCCAAGCTGCCCCTAGCGAAGGGGAAGGCTTTTCTTGGTAAAAGTAAATGAGATGTTCTTCCTGTTCCCCAAGGTCCCAAAATAAATAATAAGCTATGTATTTATTTTTTCTCTTTCCTGTCCATGACTATAACTGCAGCTCTGTGAAGCCTTGAAGAAATAGATCTGAAAAAGGCCAATCTCCTAATCTGTAAATAGGACTTCTGTTTTTCTGATGGAGCTGATCACTGTGCAAGCTAGTCCTCTGAACATGCTGCTACTTTGAAATACTATTAAAATATGAAGGCATGGTTTAGACATCAACCCATAACTGCTCAATTTTCAGCTTTCCTGATTAAAAGTTTTTGATACAGAAACATTTCATCATACACATTTCATCATTATAGCTAGGATAGAAAGCAATGCCAAGAACAAGAACAAGCAGGTCCTCAGAAGAGGCAGCTGCAAAGCACGTACTGTGGTGTGTGTACTCTTGGAGTGCTCAGACAACAAGTTTTCTGCTCATACCAGTAGATGTTCTTGCATGCATAATCATCGTTTACGTAGATCTAAAAAACTCGCCTATGAGAATTATCTTTTTAATTTAAGATATACAGATTACTAAGCTTAATATATAAAGATGGCAAGCTAAATTTACAAAGTAAACCCCAAACTATTCAAAATACTGAGATACACCATAATGGTGCAGGGTTTGAAAAAGTTAAATTTTCATGGTAGGATACCACAGTTTCACAGCAATCTCCACTAGAGTACACAGTTCCTTGCATAATTAAAAAAAAAAAACCAACTCAGCAGTTGGCAGTTGTATTCATCAAATGTCTGTTTTACTTTCGCACTTGTAAAGTTGGTTCTGATCAAGAATGTTGAGCTGGTAAAATTGTATTATTCAGAAAGCCATGAATACCTCTTACACTTGCACTGACAGCTTTCATGTGTCAGCTCTGCTATGCTGGCAGCCGCACATTAAATTACTACTACCCTCATTGTAAGCATCCCTCCAGCAGTTTTTCCCCAGCTGATAGCCAACCTCAGAATTTAAAGAAAAACAAACCAGCTTTGATGTGAACAGAAGTGTCTACAGCACTTTGCAAGACATCACCCATACACACACAGATATATGTAACATATAAAGGCTTCTGAATTTGAGAATTTAAGGCCTCATAGAAAACAAATCTGAAGGACAAGTGCTCTGCCATCCAGCTTGGCCATGCAGGGCACCCCAGAGGCAGCACCGCCCGTTTCCAGCCTCAACTGCAGCGCTGGGGCCAAGAGGCCCCGATTCTCACAAACGCTGGAGAAGCCCACAGGACAGGCTCTGTGATTTTTAAAGTTGGTGCATGACCTCACTACACAAAACCAGTAATGTGCAGGGAAATTTCTACTTTTTTTTGTTACCCTGTTATTGAATAACTGCCTTGATTTAAATATATGGTCAGATGTCAAAGACAAGCATTATTTTAGTAACTCTGAAATGAACTAAATAAAACCTGACCTCATATCGCATCAGATCTTCATTAATACAACCTTGTCATTGGGGGAAACAACAAAATCATGTTAAAACTGGGTGAAAAAAAGCTGTTTAATAATATTCAAGAATGTTTCTTTAAAATTTCTTACTACATTCAGTATCATCATGCTGAAACCAAGACATATCGTTCTCAATATCCAATTTTATTTTAAAAGTCAGAAAATAATTGATTTTAGAGTCTTCATAAATTCTCATAAAACTTGGTAAAATACCTATGAATGAAGGAAAGCATATCTTCAGAGGCTTACCTTACACCCACCTTGTGCTACCTAAGACTGTTTTCAAAATGATCAAGCTTTATTACTTATTAAGATCAGTTGCTGGGATTGAGACCTTACAGTAGAGTGCCAAATCTGTTCAATACTTTTGAAGAAAATGGCTATGATTTAAAGCATCTGGTTACTAATCAAGTACTCCCCAGCAGAAACATCATTTTAAAATCTGGCAATAAGGCAGAATGAATCGCTCAACAACTACTGAATCCAAGATAATTTAGATGGAAGAGACAGGCCAAATGATAATAAATTAGTCTTCTGAGATAGTCCTGGAGAACACCTGTTTTCCCTTTACATATATTTTCTTGCTAATACTCATACATTATGAAATACTGGAAGAAAAGTATGAGAAGGAAACCACCCGGCCGGGCTCTGTTTGGCCCCTAACTCAGTGATTTATCCTGCTCAGGTCCTCAGCCTGTGTCCCAAAAGCCCCAAATCCTGCATGGATCTTTCCCAGTTCCTGTTAGCTCTTGTGCCCAAGACGTACGGAAGCTTACATCTGATAACAACACCTGCATCTTTAAAGTTTAAGAAGTCAAACAGGTAAATTTTTCTTTATCCATAAGCTCCAACGCTCTACTAAGAATTTACTGTATCAACATTGTATGGAAGGACATGGGAGAGATCGTCAGAAATTAGCCATTATTTCAGCTGTGGTCACACTACTCTTCCCAGACAGTGTCACTCACTGGACAGCACAAATAGAAGATACCTCTACAGAAGACATAGTCTGTTCAAGAATTGGCTTAGGTTATTGGGCCCTGCAAAAAAAGAATCTGGCTGAGAATAATGAATGACCTGCAATACCCAGGAAATTAGAGGATCTAGCAAACCAGATATATTTTGTCTGTTAAATCTGTTTCAGGCTAGATCTAAACTTTTGACTTTACACTCTGTGACTAAATAGTTTAATCAGTAATGAAGCTGAAATGCTTTGATGAAATATTTGTACATACAAGAAAAATTACATTGCTCATCGAACAAAACAATCTCTTCTGGGGATTCACTTCACTTCAATGTTCAGTCAGCAGAATATCATGGAGAAATAAATATGTTCCACACCATAAAACCCTAGCATTCTAATACTGAAATTAAAACTAAACTAGCCAACACAAACACAAAAGGTGGTACTAGTAACAGACATAATTTATGTTTCCGATGAGCCAAGATACAATATGTACATAATTACATTTTTTGTATCTAGAAAGATTATAAAAACATAGAACAAAACATTTGAGGGATTATTTAATGCTATTACTACTTACATCACAGACATCTTAGGACCAGGGTCCTAATTACAATTACTAATTACTTGGCACTATATGTGCATTTTTACTCTCCCTACCCTGAAAAGGTTGGACTTCAGATAACACCATCAAACCAGCAGGTGAATCCAACATTCAGGATAAAATAAGGATGAAGCTAAGCAGTGAGTCTAAACCCTGCATTGTGAGCAATAATCACAGTTTTCCAGATGCCTCAGCATTTCAGTGATATCTTTTGTAAGCACAAGGCAGAAAAAAAATTCTTTCCTTTTTTATCTTAAAATATGTCAACTTTTTAGATTAGCTTGGCTGTATTAAACGTACTTACAAATAAACCTCACCCTTTTAAATTGATGCAAATCTTGAACCATTGCATGCATGGGGGATACTGCCACTTCACCTACACAGCTTGGCATGAATTTTCATTTGTCAAAATTCAAATTTGGGACTTCCCAGGAACAACACAATCCCTTCCTCTGATGGCACTACTGTAGCATTGCAATCAGTGATAGCAAGAAAAGCAAAAGAGAACTTCAGTGCATACTTAAAAAAAGAATATCATAAATATACTAACAAGAAGAACACTCAAGTGCTGGCTGCTCCCCTCCCCCTTGTACTAATCTCTGGCTTGACAGTTTATTTAAGCGCTCAGCTCAAACATTAGTGTTTCAGTAATGTTTCTAAAGATACCAGTGAAATGTAAGCTGCACCTGGTACATTATTAAACGTATTGTCGGGCTTTATCTCTACACAGACCTTACTTAATGCCCTATTGCTAATTAGAGCAGCCAAGAAATGCTGCAAGATATGAATAAGTGTTAAAAAATATTTATAAACATTTAAAAGTCTTAGCCAAGGACAAGGTTCCGGCAAGAAGAAAAATGAGATGACAATTACTCACAGTCTATTTTCCCTGTAACTTACTGAGTGTACCAAATTATTTTAGAGAATGAACATATTTATTTATTTGATCAGCAGTGTCCCCACCAGTTTTATATAACCGCCTTACATCACTCATCTGAGGAAACACGCTTCTATGCAATGACACAGGTTTTACCCCACGCACCTGCCACACACATTAGTAGAATGTCAAAAGGGTCTCATTCTGCAGGACCTACTCCGGTTACCATCCTGCACAGCACCATGGCTTGAAACCCAGCAAAAGTCCAAACTTTCTTATTCCCATTAGGTCAAAACCGTCAAAGATTCAGATCAGGGAAAAGTGACCCCACCGCTAAGCAGGTTGTTGACTGCAGGGGCAACCCTGCTCCTCGTGTCACCCTTTCTGACTAAACACCCTGGCGTGTCCTGTGGCCAAGGGTGCCAGATGCAAGGCAAGAGGGCAGGTGCAGAATCATCCTTTTCAGCAGCCACCTGCCATCAATCATGTCAAACTGCACCCTCAGCATGCACACTTCACAAAATAATTTCTTGTATGAAATTGGCAGATTTGGTATGAGCAGGTTTCTCAATCAGCTAAATAGGTGGGATGTCCTGGGGGAAAAACTGATGCTGAGCACAACATAGGGGGCAAGGACCACAGAAAGCAGATTAGGTGCGGCTATTAGGTCTGGCAAAAGCTGTGCTGAATAATTCATGGTTATCTTAGGAGAGAAAAGGGCACGCACCAAGACCTTCTCTCTGAAGGAAATACCTATTTATTTCCAAAGGCAGTCAGTAAGTGCCTTTATTGCTTACATGCTATTCTTTAAACACAAAACATAATAAAAGCTTTCTTAAAGCTGGACATTATTTGATGTTTAATAACCGTATTCCTTTCAGCTTCTGTATGCAAGATTGTTGCACAAGTTACAAATACTCAAAATATCTTGTATTAAAACCCCAAATAGGGACATCTGTGTGACTAAATATTTAGTGTGAACAAAAATCCACTGTGTTGTTCTGACAGAAAGACATTTTTATGTTTTATTAAACGAGACTGTTTAAACCTGCGTAACCTAAATTTGTATATTGTTATAGTACTAAGCTCATTTCTAAAAATGAGATAAAAGCTTTTAGCTGTTGATCAAGCAAAACCAAAATTACCTGAATGACTATCATGAAATATGACTTCTTCCCTTCTTTTGAAAAGAGACAACCTTAAACTACCATACTCCTGCTTTGAAATTTTCTGTTTTCTTGGCCAATTAGTTTTATTTTTAACAATGCTAAATATTATCACACTCTTTTTTCTATCATAGAGTGGAAAATACTGAAAATTTCATCTTAATATGGAAGAATGAGTGATACTATTTACATATTTGCTCATACTGAAAGAAAACCTGGAAGTCTTCTTCTAATTCCTCTACATATTTCTGTAACCAAGGGCTGCAAAATATGCATGTGCTGTTTGTAATTAAAAACGTACAGAAAAATTTAGCAATGAAGAAAAACCCCACAGAAACAAATGCAGGCAACAGACAGGTTTCTACCCTAATGAGACCACAACCCAGAGAAATGTTCAATTAAGTATCAGCTAGTGTTTTCCTCTAGCACATCATCCGGTTCCCGCTCCTTCCCCTGCTCACGGCCTCAACTCACTGGCAAGATTTCTGTACGTTGCACTTACTATTGTTATTTCATCCCTTTAGGAGCCTCCTGCATCCGTTAGAGCAGCTGTTTTCCTTCACAGCCCTACCCAGCTGAGTTCACCTTGGCAATCGCTCAGCTAAAGAAAGTGTTCTGGACAATTACCTCCTGCACCAGGATGAGCATTTAAAGATGTCATAAGAGAGAAAAACAGAAGAATTGTTCTGACGAAAGGGCCATACGTGGGTAACTGTCTATAAATAGAGTGAGGGTGAAATTAGGTGCCTAACGACTACTTGAAGAATTGGAAAATACTGAGCACTCCGCATAAGGACAGATTCCACACTCTACCGTGGACAAACACACAGAGCAGTCACTGCAACAGTGCAAATGTGACATTATGAAAGAGACTATCAAGACTGAATCTCACTTCATTGTTTCATTTTGCCCTTCTACTCGCGTGTACTTAACTCGTCTGTCTTATCACTTAATTGCGTGTGCTTTGGGGCAGGGAGTCACTAAATGCACAGCATTTTGAACCATGAAACTTGCAAATCTCACAGTAAACTAAATTATTAACAATAACAGCAAAAGCAACTACTATCTCTGCAAAACCTGATTGGCATTATGCTTATTTTTAGAAGCTAGGTTTATGATTCTTTTTTTTCCCCAACACAGAATTAAACACTACAAATCAGATTGCCATTAAATATCTGGATTATCATTAAATATCTAGACCAGCTAATTTGTCATGTAAGTTTTTCACTAGTGACAGGCATTAGTCTGTTGTGTCTTTCATGATACCAATGCATTGGCTTTCCCAGTACTATTTGTAAAGCAGCAGCAAGATTTTGGGAGGCTGTAGACCAGTGTCACTTTCTTTTTCACCTCATTAATCCTTCAGACAGTTTTGATGAATCCACAAGGAGGTTGGACACCCTCTGTGACACTTGCATCCTCATGAAAGCTCCTTTGCAAAATCAGAAAGGACCCTCTGTTATGTTCATCCATCACTTCAGTGCAACACGCTCCTACCCTAATGCCAGTACTCAGCTGTTAGCCTGCAGCAGGAGAAGAAAGGCTTTGCAGTCCAGGTAGGTGGAGTCTGAGGGACAGCTGGGTCAGATATGCAGAGCAAGGCACAAGATTATCATTCCAGCTAATATATTGACACCGATTAATTCCAACTTCTTGTAAATTCAAGATTAGCAGAATTGCCACTGATATTGCCCTCCACTACTCCTATTCTGATAATAAGGGTTGAGGTGAGGATACTCCTCTATTACTGTCAACTTTTCAAATTTGCAATGATTTTTGAAGTAGTTAATTTTATTTATCCAGACCATTTTCATTCCTGGAAATGAAGTGGTCTTTATGGCCTAAAGCTCAGGTAGACTGATGCATTGCAATGAGATCTTTCACACCCTTGCAAGTAAAACTGCTTTCAAATGAGTGCACAGCTGCCAGTGTGTGCTTGATGTATTTGCTTTGAAATTATTACACTATTACCATCGATTCCTCACGCAGGTCATTTTCTGTATGCCAGTGAAATCCCCAGGATCCTATGCATTTTGTCAGAATTTATTAGAGCTACTAAGAAATCTGTAGTGTTTGCATAAAGAGTCTTTATTAACTCTGGAAAGTAGCCTACAGTAGCCATGTCTAAAAGTGCTGGAGTGAAAAATTCTAAAAGATTCTCTAGATGACAGTAAAAAATACTGTGTGAATCTTCTGTTGCTTGAAAGTGACTCTATTTTACTACAAATACAATCTCCAAAATCAATATTTGAGCACAATAAAACACTTGCTTGCCACTCTCTTTCAGCCTCATAATGCAGTCATTACCAGTGTTCTTGTCCCTACCCAAAAGCTGTCAGAAAGATTTTGAAGACACTAAAAATTACCTAAGGAACACAAATGTTTGACATTACAAAGAATAACCAACACGGTCAGCATCATGGCCTCTTGTCATTTGTATCTTTTCTGTTATGAATGTATCTTATCATCAAATTGCACAACAATCACCTTAACTGTACAAGTAAAATTACTGTATTTTGCTTTTTGTTCTCATTCTTCCAAAGGTGTATTTTTCTTAGACTTCTTTTTGCAGAGCAAAGGTACCAGGTCTACTGTTTTATTGCCTTGAAGATCAAGTTTTCACCTTCCTTTACAATTCTGAGCAGTATTTTCTGGTCTTTTATCTTTACATATTTTGCATGAAGGAATTAAAGGACTATCCTTTGTCCACTTTAATTTCCAGTGATTAATAAATAAAATCTTTTCAATGTATCTAACAAGGATATTTGCATCACTGGAGAAGAAGGAGGAGAGAAAAACCTTTTCCAGAAATTTTTGGAATACATTTATGGGAAGTTAGTTTCTGCTTTTCCTCTAGTCTTTTTGGTAAATTTTAACCTATGAGAAAACAACTGTTACTACCATATGTTTGGACTCTATCTCATCATGTATGGTTATGATTTAGAGCTATGCAGTTCATAAAAAAATGACTCAATATGCTCTTTCATTGGCAATTATTTTTGGCTATCATTCTTTTAAAATGCCATCCTTCCCCTTATATCTCTCAAAATACATATCATTCTGACCAGTAAATGATCAGCCTCCACTGACTCACTCAGTGTTTAACTGAAATTTATCAGCACGTTCTCCAAGTGACTAGGGAGGTCTCTTTATGATTCAGCAAATATTTTCGAAGTATTCTGTGACTATTTCATAAAAAACCTCAGATGTTCAAATTCCGTTATCAGAGAGACCTAGAGGAGAGGTCTAATCAACTTTTGTTTCAAGATCTCAACATTCAACAAAACAGAGTCAAAACTTGAAACAGATTCTCCAAAGGCCATGACAAAAAAAAAATATTGCTGTGTTCTTTATGTTAGATAGATATTTGATGAGCTTGACAAAGGGACTTTTATACCTAATTTAGATGAAAAAAAAGAGAGAGAAATCTAATATAATCTTATTTCTTTTATCTGCAGGGGCACTGTTAAAACGGTGATCTTGAATTCTGCTTTTACTGATACCACTCCTTTGTGATTCTTTCCACAAAATAAACTTTTAGCATTTTAAGATTAATACAGACTAACAGCTTTCTCACACACATATTCTCAGGTGTGCATGCACAAATACACAGGCTGTCCTAGTAACTTGCCATTTAGCCCATTTAAGTCATTCCCATTCTGAGCACCTATCAAGTGCTATCTCACCTTCATGCTTTTAAGATTCTTGTAATGCATTTTGCGTTATTTTTCTTTCCCATTCTTGTGTCACTCACTCATTACTTCAGCCACTTTCACACATTCTCACTAATGCTGTTGTTTTCAATTAAATGCAAATTCAGTAGAAGTTAAAATTGTGAGTCTTCAACATTCCTATAGATCTGACTGTGAAAATAGATTAGCCTAGTGAGGGGCTTTTCATATTGAGAATTCGTATCACTTTCTGGTTTAAGTAATTTCAACAAAATGCATTATTTTATGTTAATGCATCTGTGGTTGTAGGAAGTAGTACAACAACCATCTCTTTCTTTAAAAGTAACAATCTTCTCTCCTCGGGTCTAGATAATTGGGAAGAATAAATTTTGTCTAATGCTCTCCAGCACAGAAAGTAAACCCTGCAAGACAATTTCTTGCAAATAGATTAAAAGAAATTCTGTAATCTGATAGCAAAGCAAAATTATAGTAATAGTTTCTGAAGTACTCCATATGTTTCTGTTTAATTCCTTTTAGTCAGTATGGATCACTAGCTGGTTATGGAAAGGACTCTAAGCATGGTGATTTGAATTCCAGGTAAAAGGCAAATCTCTAGCAGAAGCCATCAGTGGGCAGAAAGGTAAGGCTGACTTCGTTATTGCTGATTAAAAGAAAAATTACAACACATACCTGCTTCAGAAGATCTGGACTAAAATAAAATTATTAAATTCCACGGTAGAGCATGGAGGAGTCCTCACTCTTTTCAGAACTCTACAGTAAGGACCCTGACTTCACATCACTTGAATTTTATTTCTTGAACTATGTGGTAAAAACAGATGAAAAAACCCCACAAGTCTGACTGCAGCGAAGTCTGCAAACCACAAAAGGATCTGCAAAGTGACTGCATGTTAAGCACTGGTTCTTCAGTATCTCAGATTAGTTCAGACACAGCACAAAAAAGCAAATGCCAAGCCTTTCTGCATTGAGATTCCTCACTCACTAGAGGCACGGTTTTATGTAATTGTTCATAGACATGTGACATACCACAGGAAAAAAAGAAGAAAACTGAATAAAATGTCTGCAGTGCTTTGATACCATCAGGCTGGAGAGTAGAAGGACAGCTGGAAGTACTAGAGAATAGACTGACAAACTTCTCACTGCATCATTGGGAAAACTGATCAATTCAATCAAATCACCAGTTCAGTAACTATAAAAGACAAATAACCTTCCACTGTGGGGGCAGAGGCAGCAGGAAGAAGAAAATGGGAAAAAGCAAGAAGAACAGAACTCCACCTGGTGACATGTACACAATTTATTTTTTACATTTGTGGCTTCTCTTCCTACTAAATGTCTGGTTATTTTTCCTTGGTTATGTGTATATTCTTCAGGACAAAGAAGATGCCCTCTAGGACTGCAAATGGCTTAGTACATAGCAAACACTGCCCCAGAGGTACTTCCCAAGTTTTTGGGGTTTTTCTGCCCTGGTGCCAAATTGCTCAAGTAACAATTTCTTACAAAACTTATCAATTACAGAATTCTTTTTTTTTACTTTCATATAAACACAAACAACAACAGCACTATTTTGCACATCATTACAATTCACCTTCACCATGCCAAATCCACCTTCACCATGCCAAATCCACAGCCTTTTCTCCTTTGTAGCTTTTTTTCCCAAATACTTATGTCCAGCGGTCAAAAACATTTAAACAAACTGTAAAGTCTTTAAATAAGAGGAGGAAATTAAGTGCACCTAAACTATAATCCATTCTTTGTAACACGGCGCATAGCTTTTCTAAAAGAAAACCAGCTGTTTACTCACCATCTTACTGTATCATTTTTTGAGATTTAGTATAAATCTTGGCACTGGCTTTTCATTTCTGATCTTGAATCATTTCAAGTAATTTTAAATAAGAGCACAGATCTAAAATGATTTATTTTCTGCATTATCATCTTGTTCTGCTTTACCACAGTGTTAAGCACGGCTACATTTTAAATAAGTGTTTAGTTCATTAAGCTAATTTAGGCATTTTAGTTCCATCTAACCCAAAAAAATCTAATTCACAATTCCTACAAGAAAGATAACTCACACACCTAACAGAGATGTTCAAAGCTGCTGCTGTCTTGAGTCTTCCAGTTCATCCTCTAGGCTTTTATGTTTTTACAGGGATCAGTTTACAATTTTTGTAGATCTGTCAGCAGATTCAAATTAAAATTAATTGTCTAAACTTGTAGACTCATGAGAACAGGTCTGCTGTTCTTCACTTAATGTTACTGAGATTAGGCTTGAAAGCACAAGAGGAAGGGAGATGTAGGGCTTTCTGAAGCCTATGTAATGTTTTGTTGTCAAACTATCATTGTTTTAGGAAGGACACCATCAAAGGCACAAATAGGGATTTTACAGCAATTGAATTATGTCTATTTTTAAAAATGGATCCCTGCTTATAGGAGAAAAATATTGCTTTTACCTTACTGATAAGTGTGACGACATCACCTTCTCGGATTGTGAGTTCATCATCATTCTGTGCTTCATATGGAAATATCACTTTGCAATACTCCTTGGCTGAAAGGAAGAACATTCAATGTGATAAATTATCACTTTATAACAACTGCTTATCCAAGGGTGAAAATCTTCCTAAAATGTTCCACAAGTGTCTCTTTCATTTTCTTGCCATCTTTCTCTTTCCCTTTCCATTTTAGACCTTCATAAACAGCATGAAATATTTAAAAAACTGCACACTGATGAGCATTCCCACACACGTCATCCAGGGACTTGGCTCTGTAGCCCCAGAACCATTATCTCAAATGAAATTGCTCCAGACGGCAACCTGCCACAAACCATTTCTCTTAGAGTTAGTCTGTATCTGACGCTTGCTTCAATAGTTCCACTGGTATGGCCTTCCACCAGATCATATAAATTTGAAGCACAAAGGACTCAGTAGGTTGACATAGCTTATCTATCTCCTGGTGTGCAAGAAAGCAGATATTTCTGCATCTGTGAAGATGATAAAATAATAAATAATTCATTAATAGATGTAAAGAGTTATGGTTGGACTCAATCTTAAAGGTCTTTTCCAACCTAAATGATTCTATGATTCTATAACTAAACCTTCTGTACACTTAGCATAAAAGTTTTGAGCATAAGTGTAAAGTTTCCTCTTCCCTTTTCCCTTTACTGCCTATAAATAAGGGCATCATCTCAACTTTCATCTGGAAAATACAGGAGCCAGCACTCCTACTCAGAAATCATAAAAAGCAGTTGTCATGAAAAGAAGTTACTTACAAGATGTTGCTGTGCAACAGACAAGTATGTCAATGTGCCTTACAAATAAAAAGGGAATATGTATTCCAGCTGTTAAATAATGTCTAGAAGTATGTGATGCTCTAAGACAGCAGATTTGAAAAGACCAAAGAAACACACACAGAAACTACTGGACCCTTTGTAGAAGGGCATGTGACTTTTTAGAACTGTTCACCTCATTTAAATGTCTCAATTTAGATAATCTCTACCTCTAGTCAACTGTCATATTCGATGCGGAGAAACAGGTAGTTGCAGGCCACAGAAATCAAAATTCATTTGAAACAACAGGACTAATTTCTTTATACTTACTGTAAAGAGAACCTGCATGATTACACTTATGTGTATGTGAGGCTCCACTGGAGGGCTGCTGGCTGTAAACACAGTCAGCCTGAGAAATGAAACAGGACTAATGGGGAAGAGGAAAGCTCTTCTCCAGTTCACACACTGCCACTCAGAAATAGCATGAATTTTATGTGGCACTGGTTCAAGTAAACAAGAATTTCTTAGGCTTCACAGATTTATTTTCCTGAACACAAAAATTTAAATTTATCTATGATTGTTAGCACTTGGTCTTCTGGCCCTGCCCCGTACTGGGTCTGTATGGGATGGATTTAATTTCCTCCACAGCAGCCAGCAGGGTGCTGTATTTTGGATTTGTGACAAAACCAGCACTGATAACACACCAGTGGTTTGGCTATTGCTGAGCAGCAGCTGCACAGCGTCAAGGCCTTCTCGTCTTCCCCACACTGCCCCTCTGCAAGTAGGCCAGGGGTGGGCAAGAACTCGGGAGGGGGGACAGCTGGAATGGCTGACCCAAGCCCAGCAAAGGGATATTGCAGCCATGTAACCTCCTGCTCAACAATCAAAAAGGGTGAACTTCAGGGTGTTGGTCTGGGAGGCAGCCACTGCTTGGAGACTGGCTGGGTATTGGTCTACTTGTGATAGGTGGTAAATGATTGCCTTTGGGTCGCCTGTTTTTTTCCTCTTTCATTCACTTATTAAACTGTCTTTATCCATGAGTTTTCTTGCTTTTGCTCCCCCTGTTCTCTCCCCTACAGGGGAGCAAGTGGCTGGGTGAAGATTAGCTGCTGGCTGCGGTCAACCCGCCATAACCTCTCTGATGTCTCTGAATAAACAAGAGACAGATGAAGACAACAAATATGATCTTTGAAAAAGAAATATGAGCAAGGAAAAAAATAAGCTTCTTTCACGGTTTCTGAGAGCAGGGAACACTGTCAAATAAACATTTGGTAACACTGTCAAATGACTGGGCATGTGAGAACCGCCATGTCACAACTAAGATTTCAGGCGATGAAAGGGGTTTCTAACTGCTAGTTTACTGCATTCTGGAGAAAGGATTTGGATTTGTCTTCATGGATCCAGCAAGGATGTTTCACCTGCTCACTATCTTGTCGTCAAGACAGTGTAATAACATTTAACGTAAAAGCTGGTGGAAAGTTGACATATACTGACTTAGGCAGATGCAGAGCAGCATATAAGAGAAAAATGAGATTCATCACGCTTTTACACTTCAGTGTGTATGCTTCTTTAAATAATATTTTTTTCCTATTCTGAGAGTATCTGCATCCTGAAAAACAGCTTTGCTAAATAATAGATTCAATGCAATGTACAGAGGTAATGTAGATAGAATACCATACTAAGGAAGCTCACTGCTGCATATTCAGGGAAGTGTCTGGTTACTGGAAACAGACTTAGCACCTCTTTTTTAGGATACAGAAGCCAGGCTGGGTTCTCAGAGGCAAACACCACCTAGGCCCAAGGAGGATCATTCCTGAGTATCCATTCTAAAGTACATAAATTGTTCCTCCATTCACTGTGTTATCTATACACTGTATAATCTCAAAGATTAGATGGAAAGCCAAGCATAACACACAGCTAATCAACTGAGAAGAGCAGCCACTGTACCACACTAACAGTACTATTCTGAAAGGATGACAGTGGTGCAGCTCTCACCCAAGGCATGGATGAATCCCACATGTTTCAGGTTAAAGAATGATTTGAACAGCAAGTGTCTCCACGGGGTTTGTGTCTCCCGAGTCCTATAACAGGCAATCCTCCTTCAGCTCCCCCTTGCTATATGAAGACTGTAAATCTGAATAATCCTTCAAGATGAAGACCTTGACAGACAAGAGTGGAGAGAAGCTTGTGGCTTCAGCATCTGAAAAAGTCAGTTGATAATCAGAAAAATGCTCTCTTTCACTTTTTTTTCCCATCTTTTCCTCTGAAAGTATATGTCAATGTGGATCTCACAGTAAGTGGCTGCCAAAAGCAGCAAGACTTTAACCAAGGAATTCATAGTCTTTCACATACAGCAAATGGCTACGCATCTTTGCCTTCTAGTTTTGATGTCAAGAATTCTATTCTTCCATGACCTGTTCACCGTCCCTACTAAGCTCTTACTTTTTCCTTTTTTTTTTTTTTAAAAAAAATACCCAGATAACAGAGAAACACGGAATTTAACTACAGAAAAATGTCAAAAACCCCAGATCTTAAGCTCAGCCAAATACTGATGCAGTTCATGAAAAGCAAGGAGACAATCTTGTGAGAGGCACCAGAGGAAGCTGGGGGAGGCTCATGGCTGCCCCATGCACTGAAGGTTGGCACAAGGACACAGGGTGAAGGTGCTGCTGTGGAAAAAATACATGGTGTATGTACAGTAGAAATCTGGACTCCTTGAGCGCTATTTGCACTGACATACACTAAGTCAATACGTTCCCCTTCCGAACAAGGGCCCTGTGGATCACGCTGCAACAGAGCTAGCTCTCGACAACACAAATGGGTTTGGAACAATGTAAGTGACTGGACAAAATCAGCTTTCAAACTTCTCCTAAAGGAATGGTAGATGAACGTGATTTAAGTAAGTAAAAACAAAGCAAATAGGACTCAAAATAATACAAACCTTTAAAATCAGATGAATAAAAGCAGAGAATAATCTAATACATTATGTCACTTTGGTACTAAAATTGTTGTTTTTCAGCAGAGCGTGATACCACAAGAGGATATGGAAGCATTTAATTTCAACAGCTATGTTTAAGTAGGAAGGAAGAAAAGATAAAAGGAAATACTACTTTCAGACACAGCACTGAGAGACCAACTGGAACTTGCTGAATTTGGGGTTTTTCCAAGTGGGAAAAAAACCAAACCAAACCAAAAAAAACGAGACACCAAAAAACTAAAGGTCAAAATAATATATTCTATTACAAGTGTGGTAAATAGACTTAAGCCAAATTATAGCTTCAAACTAGGATGCCAATACTAAGTATCCCTCAATTGCAGGTGATAAATCTCATTTTTACATTTGACATCCAAGGCTGGGTTTAAAAATCACAGATGGTTCTTCTATAAGCCTCTCTTTTTCCCTCTGATCTAAAGACATTTAAAAAAATACCTGCTAATAAACCCCCAACAGCAGACATCTTGGAATCAGTAAGGGAGGAGAAAAGATGATACTCATGAGCTTTTTAGTCCTCATATATTAATTCAACAATAATTTACCCTGTCAGACCACAGAGTCTCTCCCTGCAAACTCAGAGCTCCTCCTAAGCAAAGGAGAACAACCTGCCATGGGCAATGGGCATTGCTCAGTGAACTGAGTGAGCAGACAAACCTTACTACACATCTTACAACTCAACAGCCTGGATCTAACACAGGGTGTGCAGCTTCTGGCCCAACACATTCTGAACTGAGAGGGCTTGGGCTAGGTATAACCCCATTTGAAAATATGTACCCTTGGCTGCATCCACGGGCAACCACCTCAAGGGTATGTGTGGCTATGGTGGATCCTTTTGCAATCCTCACAGGAAACCTGTATGTTCCATTACTTCTCTGAAGTGCCGGTACACCAACACACGCAGCATAGGGAATAAACGAGAAGAATTAGAGATCTGTGTGCAGTTGGAGGGCCATAATCTCATTGCAATTATAGAGACACAGTGGGACAGCTCACATGACTAGAATATTGTCCTGGAAGGCTATGTAATTTTTAGGAAAGACAGACCAGCAAGGTGAAGTGAAGGAGTGGCACGTTATGTGAGAGAGTAGCTTGAATGTTTTGAACTCTGCCTGGCGGGGAGGGATGAAGAATGAGTTGAGTCCTTATGGGTGAATATTAAGGAAGAGGCTAACAAGGGGGACACTGTTGTGGGTGTTTACTACAGGCCACCTGATCAGGAAGAGAAGGTTGATGAGGCTTTCTACAGACAGCTGGAAGTAGCCTCACGATCACATGCCCTGGTTCTCATGGGAGACTTCAATCACCCTGACATCTGCTGGGAAGACAACACAGCTAAGCACACACAGTCCAGGAGGTTCCTATAGATCACTGATGGTAACTTCTTGACATAGGTGGTGGAAGAACTTACGAGGAGAGATGTGCTGCTTGATCTTGTCCTAACAAACCAAGATGAACTGGTTGGAGATGTGAGGGTTGGGTGCAGTCTTGGCTGCAACTACCATGAGGCGGTGGAGTTCAGGATCCTGTGTGAAGGAAGCAGGGCAATAAGTTGGACTAAACCCATGGACTTCAGCAGAGCAAACTTTGGCCTCTTCAAGGTCCTGCTTGGAAAAATCCCACGGGATAGGGCTCTAGAAGGTAGGGGGGGGTCCAAGAGAGCTAGATTATATTCGAACATCACTTCCTGCAAGCTCAAGACTGATGCATCCTTATCAGCAAGAAATCAAGTAAAGGGAGTAGGAGGCCAGCCTGGATGAGTAAGGAGCTTCTGCCAAAACACAGGTGGAAGAAGGATGTTTATGTAATATGGAAAAAGAGACAGGCCACCTGGAAGGAATGTAAGGGGGCTGTTAGAGTATGCAGGGATGCAGTAAGGAAGGCCAAGCTCCACTTGGAATTAAATCTGGACAGGGATGTCAAGGACAACAAGAAGGGCTTCTTCAAGTACATCAGCAGCAAAAGGAAGATTAGGGAAAATTAAGGTCTGCTCCTGAATGAGGTGGGTGCCCTGGTGACAGATGATACAGAGAAGGCAGTTACTGAATGCCTTTCTTGCTTCCATCTTTACTGCTAAGACTGGCTGTCAGGAATCCCAGACCCTGGAGGTAAGAGAGAAAGTCTGGAGAAAGGAAGACTTTCCCTTGGTTGAGGAGGATCAGGTTAGAGATCGTTTAGGCAAACCGGAATTACTGGAGGGAGTCTAGTGGCAGGCTACAAAGATGATCATGGTTCTGAAGCATCTTTCTTATGGGGAAAGACAGAGGAAGCTGGGTGTGTTCAGCCTGGAGAAGAGAAGGCTGAGAGACGATCTCATCAATGTTTATAAATATCTCAAGGGTGGGTGTCAAGAAGATGAGACCAGACTCCTTTCAGTGGTGCCCAATGATAGGATGAGGGGCAATGGGCACATACTGAAGCACAGGAGGTTCCGTCTGAATATGAGGAGAAACTTCTTTACTCTGAGGGTGCCAGAGCCCTGGAACAGACTGTCCAGAGAGGTTGTGGAGTCTCCTTCCCTGGAGACATTCAAAACCCACGTGGACATATTCCTGTGTGATCTGCTCTGGGTGAACCTCCTTTAGCAGGTCAGCTGGACTAGATGATCTCCAGAGGTCCCTTCCAACCCCAACCATTCTGTGATCCTGTGATTTTTGAACTGTACTGTCCCAACTAGACTAGGTACAATGACAATACAACAATAAGCATCTTCTCTGCCCATGTTCTAGTCCTGTCCTTTGGAAAAAACCATTGCTGCCTTCTCTGACAGATTGCAAAGCCCCAGGGTGACGTGCAATTCCCCTTCCGAGCATCATCCTTGTAGCTCAGAAGCTGGAAGAAGCAGCAGCAGCTGCCATGAACTAGATATTTATCTCAAGTGGGCTGTCACTGCCCACATTTAATTGAGGAAAAAATCTCAGGACCATCCTAAACACTATAAATGGGCTATCCTCTAAAAAGAACAGGATGTTTTACGGGGACAGTTAACATACATCTCCATTCAGCACCTTATGTCCCACAGTCTGTCCTGAGTTCAAAATGTGGCTTATTTAATACAGTCTCAAGCCTGCCCAAAAAATCATTGCTTCTAAGAGGAAGAACAATAGCAAGAGATAACATAGCAAGAGATAACATTTCTACAGAATATGGCTGCTGCGTTACCTAGGCCATCACAAGCACTATATTTCACCCACAGAATTCAGTGGCTCAATGAGTATTTACAATTGCAGTATAAAGCACTGACGTCAACATACAGACCTTCCATATGACTTGGGGTCCTGCAGTGCTGTAGCGGGTAAATTCATTTGTTTGTATTTTGAGAGACTGGTTAAATATTATACTGCTCAAACTAGAACTAAGCAAATTCCATTTACTGTATCAGTGGACCCTGTTCACTTCAAAAGCATGCCTCTTCTATTTGTTCTCCTGCCAGGCTCTTAGGATGAGCTGTGACATTCAAGACAGCAGTCCACAGACAAACATACCTTCAAGCTTAAATTTCACAGGGGACAGCGACTCTGGAATTTGCTTTTCCTCTTAGGCCACGATGACAGAGTTTCCTCCTCTTATCTCTGCTGCTGCTTCCTTGTTGTGAAGCAAGAACTGCTCCACCCCATGGCAAGACTTCCTCCATCTCAGGCAAGCTAACCACTGGGCTGGATTCACCCTTATAACTTTTCAGAAATTGATTATTTTTTTTTTTTTTAGTAAAACAAAAAAACCCAGCAAACCTGTACAGTTGATTTTTGAGGCTTAAGTATTTCCCCCCGATTAAGCCTAAATCATACTCCAATCAATATGAACACAAACAGTAATTTTAAGTAAGAAAACAAGCAGCACTGAAGTAGTATTCCTTCAGCTTAAGCTTCCTCTCTTTAAATATCACTCATAACATGTGTCTGAAATGGAATAAAACGTACAAAATCTAGTGAAAAATTACAACGTTACCAAAAATATAAACCAGATGAAAAAAATCCAAACACTGCATTCAGCAGAATTTGGTGTTACTATTAATCGCTACACTCAAGACTCATAAATGGATCGCACTAGTAAATATTTTCATAGAACTTCGAGAGATGCAAACTGTCGAAACACCACCTCACCAAACAAAAAATAGAAACAGAACTAATTAGAGCCGCATTAATCTAGATTCGACTACTCCTTATACCTTCTACCGTCATGCAAAAAGATAAGTTGCTTGCTAAGATTTTGGTATTCCTATGCAATAGGTTAACATGAATTGTAAATAGTCAGTGAGTGGAGTAATCAAATGAAGTGCCAGAGTTAATGCATTCGGTGACTTAGCTGTTTTGTTGTCTGCTTATTTACACTCATCTTTGCAATCTCAGTAATCTGCAATAGTTCTCTCCGTCATTGTGGATGTTTTTGCTTTGCTGAATTTTAGAATCCAACAGAGCTACTTAAAAATGTATATATATTTGCTACAATATTGCCTTTCCACCACAAGCCACTCAAACTAAAAGCAATCTGCCTCATAGAAAAAACAGTATGTCTCACCCCAGAGGTAGAATTATAAGCACACATGCATGCATATGCCATGCCAGCTATGTAAAAGAGATGGAAATTCAACAGTGGAATAATTCCCCTTGAAGTCTAGCACCCACAAGCCTAAATTAAACAGCTTTCCCCTCTTCTCTTCAAAGATGCATTCTTTCATTCCTAAAAGGTTAGTGATGTTTTCCAAGGGACCACTCAAACTCTGTAAGGATTTGTGCTTTCACTGTGCTCCCTCTTTGAGCAAAAGTCCTCCTTGGCCCTGAAGAGTCATCTGTTTATCCCCCAAATTCTTAAGCCCATTTTTAATGGAGATTTACATAGCAAATTGTTGGGAGATGCACCTATAGAACATACTGCTCTGTCACTTGCTCTGACCAACTCATCCCATTGCAGAACTTAGGCCATCTTGCATACACTAACAGCAAATGGTGAGCACATCAAGTGTCTTGCTGCAAATCACTGCCTTATCACATAAGAAAAGCTATAAGAAAAAAGCAGACTCAAATTAAGATGTGGGAAGAGTCAGTAACCATCACTTCATGCTGAAGCCTCTGTGGCCAGAGAGAAAAGATGCTACTGCTCCCTGTTTCCTCTCTCAGCATGTTCTTTTACAGTGCAACTGAACTTTTTTTATCCATTTGAGACTAAGAAATAACATTATCAGTCATGGGAAGGAACAGGTGAAACATGAAAAATTGTAATATTCTTCTACACCTATAATTTCTCTCGTGCTTGCAGCACACATCTCCACCAGTAATCTCAAGGGAATCTGAATCACATATCCAAAAGCTCCCCCTCCATACTGAGCTGAATTTATGGATCTTCTGTTTCTTGCTGCTTCTTTGGAGAATGGCGCGCTACCTCTTTTATTCAGCAATTTAAGACTCCAAGGAAGACTGGGATTCTACCATCCCAGGCAAAAGTGAAAGCAGCTGAGGTCCAAGGTGGAATGATACTTCTGTGCTGAACACTACAATTACAACATTCATCAGTTCTCTTAGTCTGCAAACTTCCCTGGATTCAATGCATTTTCAAGCTTGTTCATGGCAGGTTTTTAGAAGAAAAAAAATGGAGAAATGACAAATAGTAGATAGACCACAGTCCTACGCCAGATTCAGATTACATTCGTCATGTTTGATTATCAGACATTAACTGTATTGTGAAAAAATTATTCCTCCACTTATATCAAAAACCAAACCAGACTGAAATATGTTTCATTTTCACTGAAAGGTTTTTCAATTTAAATGAAGCACAACTTCAACTGATTGAAAAGTATCTCCTGTGATGCCACTTGGGGCTAAGACAATTATATATAATTACATTATATCAGAGCTTCCTACACATGTGCTTCTCTTTCCCAAGCAAGAACAAAGACCCCAAAAATTCCACTGAGGCCCTAGAGATTCAAGAAAAGACAAAATGTCCTAAATAATAAAGTTTAGGTAAATTCATAGAACATGCAAAGATACTGTACAAATAAGCAGCACACCCTTCGCACAAGTTCTGGCAAAAGGGATGTTGAATGATGTTTGCACACAACCATGGTAAAAACAGACGGCCACAGAAGAAGAGGGGTTTTCTGACCAAAAAGACAAGTCTGAGGGAAATTACAAAGAGGTGAAAGAAGAACCAACCAGATCCCAAAAGTGTTGATGAAGAAGTGTCTCTATCTGTGTCAACCAGAGCTCAATGTGTCACTATAAAAGGTATAGTTCTCTAACCACCGTTCAGAAGGTTTCCGTGTTCCACATTATATTAATAAGCGTTTGAAGTATGAAACCCCAGTACCCTGCAATTCAGTGAGCAGCTTCAGCTGCCAGAAGCATGAGCTGATGTGGAAAGAGGCAGCCATCTCCCAGCCTGGCTTACCACACAAGGGCTAGTACTGCAGGGAGGAAAGTCCAGGGGGCTACCCTTTCTGATGGCACCTGCACTCAGACCAGCTTAACCTGCTCATGCTGCAGGCTGGGAAAGGTAATTCCAAACCACAATGGTTCAGGAGTCCTGCTCTACACTACCAGTTTGCACATTTTTCGGTATTTCAAGTTCTCTCTTCCTCAGGGCAAGATCTCTCGCAGTACTTCCTGTTAACAGCCTGGTGACACAAGGGGAACAAGGTAAGAGGATGCAGCAAGTCAATTAGCGTGGGGCACCTAATCGACAATAACCCACTAAAAGCTGTTTTAAACTGCCTTTGCAACTCCGAAAAAGAGGCAAAACAGGTCATAACCATATACGTCTCTCAGACAGCCCCTGCTCTGCTGGTCCAGATGTTTGCCCTCCTATGTCTATATGTATTCCAGTTCTGAGACAAAATGTTATTTGCTGACTATCTAAAAGGATGAACACATCAGAGAAGAAGGACTGTGCAAGACTTAAAAAACTCAACACTTTATATTATACTCAGTTTCTTTTCTAAGGCATGGCTGTTCTCTGCCTTCTTATTCTTTTCTTCCAGAATCTGTAACATTTACTTGTAACTTTATATAAATAAAATCAAAAGATGGGGAATATATATCTCTAAGTTATTTGGTAAGCTATTAATAGTTACATATGCCTTCCCAGAACAGCACTGAGATCTGCCTAAAAGATTTAATTATTGCTTTTTGTTTACTAAGCACTGAAATGACAAAAACAGAACTGAAGTTCTTGGACACTTCATTTCCCATACAAACTATACCACCCACACAGATTATTGCTGCCACAGAAAGACAAAAGAGGAAAAAACAAGGGCACTCACAATGAGATATATTTTTCTATGACCTACCTACAAGTTACAGCCTGAAGTTAAATCTTATTCAACTCTGATTAATTTCGAAGGACGCTCAAGGCTGAAAGCTGATCACATAATTTAATTTGATTTTTGGTGGCAGAAAACTCAAGGTAGGACTACCAGAGCAAAAACAATTCAGGGGATTCTGTGAAACAAAGCATTCTGTCTACATACTGTCTACTCAAAGTTTATCCTAAATATATATATCTGCATTTTGCTTTTCATATATAGAGGACGCTCTTTCAACCAAAACCAGAGAAAAGTGTTCAGCTTGGTTTTAAGAGGCTTAACAGCACAAAGTGCAAAGAAGAAAAAACTATGAAACCTACTTTTTGTTCTGCTGTCCACTTCTATTTTTGTTGGCTCCTGAGTTGCTGTGGCTGAAGGTAATTTCTTCCCAACACTCTGAAAAAAAGTAATTATTCTCCTTTAAAATTTGCAGGTTCGGTTAAAAGTTGGACAACATAAAAATTGTAATAGAAATACAAAATATAGGAGTAGAAAAAGTACAGTAAAGAAACAGAGGCAAGTTAAACTATACTTAGGTTTGTCGGGGGGGGGGTGTTACCTTTTTTAAAAAATTATAAAGAATTCAAATTTTCGATCCTCAAATTTTCCCTTCAGGAAAATGTTTACTAATATTTTTAAACATTAACCGCTTAACACAGTTTCAGGGGAGAGTCACAGAAGCTTCATTGGTGCACTGCATATGTGATGAAATTACTTAAGGAAAGGTGCTATTCAGTACAAAAAGTAAAACTGAAAAAAGAGTGAGGGAGAAAAACCCTTGACTTCTCTCTGTACAAAGAGTATCCATTTCAGTAATTCTAGACCGAGTGTGATTTTTAAGTTGACAACACCTCTTTCAATGGTTCCCATTTTTGTTTATTTTGAGCAAAAATAACTTACAGAGGAGTACTGCAATAAGCAATAATCAGCTTCAGACAGGTAAGCTGAAAGAACAGTAAACAAACACTATCTGCACCCCCAGCAAAATAAAATAAAATTGGTGATATTCATCTTTTTGTATCTTCACCAACAACTATATGCATGCTATCCCGTCTCTCACTCAGGTTTTCTACCTATCAAGAAAACTGTCTAGTTGAGGACATAAGCATAATTATTACTTGTTTATATAGATACATAGAGTACGCAAAAGCCCCATCTGTAGTTCCAACATCCTTTGCTGGTAAGGTATGCATAAACACCACAAAACCTCCTCCATACTCCAGTGACCTTCTGAGTAAAAGCTAAGAGACAAGAGACCTAAAATTTACTCTTGAAGGCATTGAGGACCTCTTGGGAACCACGAGGAAAACTCTGGTCAATATGAGAAGCAATAGGAGTACAGCACTTCAAGTAGTTGAAAAATTTCAAGGTGTATAAAGAACATGAAGAGTCATTTTGTACATTAACTATGTCAACATTTTTCTATGAAAAGGAGTAAAATACACGCACAGGGATTTTAGGCTGGCAAAAGAGCACCTCTGGAAGAGAGGTAAGTTTTGAGAGATGTGCACAAGACAGTCATCGAATTTGTGTTGACATGTAGGACAAACTATGAATTGGAATACCCCAAGTGTCCTGTTGCAACTTAACTTGCAGGTGGCAGCAGAAACAACTGACCTTCTGATGAGCTTGCAACTCTGCCTACAATCCAGAGTTTGTGAACTGCTTGGGAAGAGAGATCAGCAACAAAACTCTACAGAACCTCCCAACTTCTTTGCCAAGGTGGGAATGAGAGACAAGAAGTGTCTGAAGCAGTGATTAGGGAGGTAACAGAAAAACAGGAGATGACAGACTCCTGCAAATCAGGAGAGGACAAAACTAAGAAAAGAGCATGACCTGGCTGTGCTGAAGAAGCTTAAACTCAAGAAGGATGACAATGAAGAACTGACTCTGAGATGTAGCTGGACAGCAGTGAAAATTGTACTGGAAGAGATGTAATGAAGAATGTGACGCTACTGGGCATTCGCACAGATAAAAGCACCGAATGCCTTCAACATGAAAGCAAGACTGGGAAGACAGCCTTTGGTTCAGAGGCAAACAGAGCAGTTCCAGATAACTGCACGTCTTGGTACATGCTCGTTCATGATCAAACCTTTATTTGCAGTTCAGCTTCATAAAATAGTTTGGAAAATGATCAGAGCACATACTCAAAACAGCACTGCCATTTAATTCAGAAAGGAATGTTTACTAAAGGAATAACAAAAATTTAATTTAGGGGAGTTTTTCTTTTTTAAAAAATGCAATTGGTATTCAAGAACAATTAATTAAAGGAAAGCATTTGGTAATTGCTTTATCATACATGAATCCTTGATCTTATGCCACGAAACCAAAACTCAGATAAACCCACAACAAGCTAAAATTTAACAAGGTAAAAATCACAGCAAAAGGCAAGGAGGAAGAAACTAGTGCATCCCAGTGGCAGGGGATGCTGCAATGTAATTTCTTCATTTCTAGAAGCAGATGCAAGAGCAGTGCTTGAAAATATTCATTCATTTGCTCATTCAGAAAGAATGCCTGTGCAGGTGATAAATCAGCATGGAGAACCAACTGATTCGTTGAGAACAGAAAAGAGAACACCATCCGAACAAGGCTGTTCTCTTGTTGGATGCTAGGAGACAGGTCAGAAAGCAGTCTTTGCATGAGTTGCAATTTGTTCAGAAGAGAAGGTAAAAAGCCCAGGGTGCAAGGTGGCTGAAAACATGATTCTCTTTGCACATAGAAAAAATAGCCTGAGCAAAGAAATGAGAAACCGGCCTCCTGACAGGTCTACTGATACATGAAGAGCAGCACAAAACTCAGTGCAGCACATGGAAAGTGCTGAAAGAACACAGTGACCTAGAAGATCCAAGGATCACTTATTGTAGGATGAGCAAAGTTGTACCAAAATTCTGCGATGAAGAGAGGAAGGTATGTTTATATCTACTAGAAGGACACAGAAAGTCACAATTCAAATAATTTAAACAAGTGTTGCACTGAACCCACCCTAGTGAGGAGGGACACCTGAATTTTTTGTGGGACAGGGACAGAAAACAAGTGGAACTGGTATTCTTTAATTGTAAGGGGAATGCACCCAAGGATTTATAAGGGTGATATAGAAGCACCACTGACAGGAAAAAAGCAACAAAATGGATAAGCCACACAAATCTGTTTTCAGGTGGACTTGTGCTGCCAAGATATTTTACTCTTCTTGTAAAATGGTACTAAAGAAGATTTTTTATTTATTACAATTTATTTATGTTTACATTTGGTCTACACAGATCCATGCATTTGCATGGAAAACATTTGTAACCACTTTCTGAAAACATCTCCATGAAATTTGATACAGTACTCATTTGTTCATTAGGAAACATGCAAGAAAAACTTTCCTCACCCCAAGAGACACTGAATACTCTATGATCTGTTGGGTCTGGTGGTTCTGCTTTAATAGGATAAAAACTCAAGCATAACTAAAATCTGTGTGCTGAGAGTCCCAGATCAAGTAATTTTATCACAGCTATCAATTTTTCTGACAAGAAAAGAGAAATGGGAGACAGACACATCTCCTCCCATGCGAGCCAGAAACTTTCCTTCTGACTCTCCAACTGTTTACATCACACGCACTCCCGTACTGGTCAAATATCTACCAAATTTACTACTGGCTAGGAAAACTAAGCAAACCCAACTTAAGTCCTTGCTGATCCAACACACATCTCCATGACACAGACTCTTCTTCTCAGGGACTCATCACTATAGGGTATTTTGGTCTCTCCTCCAGTTGAAGGCCAAGCGTAATTTATCAAAATCTCTTTCACTTCTAAAAAATGAAACATGGCAGCGAAGAACACTTTAATTGGGTTGAAATGAATTTTTCAATATAATTCTTCCTCCTCTTCTGTTCTTCCTTTATGTAAGAAGGTCATTCTATTTGAGAAAAAAATGTACTCCGAGCCCTTCTAGACACATTGGTCTACACTGCAAAACACTGATACACAACTCCAGTTTTCACATTATTTAGTCTTCTTCATTCCTACCTATGAGGCTCAACATTTCCAAGAAGCAAGCAGATCTTAGCCCTTTGGGGCACAGGCACAAAACGAGATTTAGAATTTGAAGGACTTTTTGGGCATCTAGACACTCCAAATCCAAGAGCAGGATCCTCAACCCTGCCAGCATCCCATGGTATCTCCCCGGGATGAACCCTCTATCTCCATTTACCTAACTCCATGATTTTGTCAATAATGTTTGTAATAAAAAGTCACATGCAGCATGAACCAGAAGGCCCATAATGGCCCCGTCTCAGCAGTGCCCTAATCGCCAGGCTGCGAAGACAAGTGAAGTTCTGCATTTTCTCTCTAGTTGCATATATCTTGAGTTCTTGGCTGCAGAATGGTTTCAGCACCAGCAAAAAGGGCAGCATATTTCCCTCGCCTTTATATCTCTAGCCTGGTGGTTCAGAGACACTCCTGAAGAGTACCATTTCAGATTCCCTCTATCCTACTCCAGTATGCTGATTAGCAGAAATCTCACCTCTAGATGGTGGCAGCCAGCCTTGTTTCACTTACGTTGCTCCATAGATCTCACTCTAACTCGCTTAGTCTTGTCATGCAAGAAACGTGGTGGAAGTAGGGTTCAGATTTCCTGACTCCAAGCCTAGACTGACTCCCAACACACAACAGAGCGTATCAACAGAGCAGGCAGAATCTTGATCCCGCTATTTCTGCAAGGCATGTATAATTAGATTATTTAGCTGTCAGACACAAATCCCCCTAATCGCTTGACAAGTGAATCCAAAAGATGAAAGGGGATGAAGTGCCCTCTTGCTGCAGAAATAGCTGATAAAAGCATGAATAATGACCATGATTTGGTGTATAGATATTCAGAGAGATAAGACAGATTTAACAGCAACCTGCCAGTCTTAATGCTTGGTTTTACGAAGCCAACGGAAGGACAGTCTAGCACTAAATAACAGGTTCTGTTAGCAGAAGAGGCCTTGATGGCAGTTTGGTAAACTGGAAATCCCAGTCTCTGCAGACCAGTTTCCTCTGATACTGAATTAACAGTGATTACAAAAGTGGTTGAGGTGGCACACAAAGTTGTGTGAATGAGGTCACAGTACAATCTAAACAGTCTCATTTCCTTTCATTTATGTATTTTGGCTCAACTGCAATCCTTGTAACAGCAGAGAGCAACACAAGAGAATCAGAGCACGTAATGGGCAGCATACAAGTGAGTTTTTCTCACTTGAGGGCACTCCGGCCTTTCCCCACAATTATTCAACCCTGACCAGAGGAAGAAAAGTAGACCTGTGATCAAGTTTCCTCCTTCAGGATGTTTTAAAAATATATTTCAGGGTTTTCTGTTGTTACTGAACACTGACTTGTCTATTTACTTCTGCTATTCAGATTGTATGTCTCTAGAACACTTCATCTCAAAATTCAAATGGAATTGTCACTTGTGCACCAGCTAGGTCTATACATAAGATTTTGCTATGCTTCTTTGCACTAAAGGAACATACTTCTCCTTTGACTCTCCGTTAACAAATATAGGCTTCTCTAAGCAACAGCTTATTTACTCAGGGGAAAAGGGGAAAAAAAAAAAATTACCCAGCATCAGTATTTATTCTGGAAAGAGTATTGAAGTCTACCCTAGATAAAATATTTTGGAACTGCTACTTGAAACGTAACTCCTTAAAGATATTCTTAAGGAATACATCAGACACTAAAGAATTCATAAAAATGGGCTGTATGAGCTGGAAACACTCATGTTTTGAAGCTTAACATAGTTTATCGGTTTGAATAGTGAAAATACAACAATATGCACTGATGTTTTTTTTACAGGGGAGGAAAAGAGAGTTATGTATCCTGAGAACTTTTAGAATTTCAGAAAACCTCAGTGATTAGGTCAGGGGGAAAATGTGCCCTGTTTCTTTGACCATAATACTTCCTTTTAACATTCAACTACTATTTTAGAATCTTGTTTATATGCATGACAAATTTTGTCTATAGGTTATGTGCAAATCTGAGGCCCCTATTAGTGACAATATAAAAGTTGTATTCTTTAATGTATTTTTAACAGTTCATTTTGTAACCGAGAACATTTTTTCACAAAGAATCGGAAATGGTCACTATATTGTTCCAGCTCTGGATGAACAGCAACATAAACAAGCTTCTCACTGATTATGTATAATGCTGGTGCTGTGAAGGGGGAACCAAATTAATTTCTTTTTTTCTAATATGCTTTAAGTGCTTAAGGAACATCATCAAGTCCTTTATTCATCCTACCTGGTCTAACTTACATTTAAAAAAAAATTGAAAGAGCCTAAATATAAAAACCCCAAAGGTTTTCAGATGTCAAAATGCCCTTACTCTGTCAGAGATAAAATAACTGTCCAGAATTTCAATTTTTCCCATGATACCAACATCCAACTGCACATAAAGTACTTTCTGTGACAGCGTGATCAAGTATTGCTGTCCTGAGGTTTCCCAAAAGGACAGAGTTAACAGTTTTCCTAAAGGGTTACTGCATGGCACTTCAAAGAGGGTAATGGGAATTTTAAGAAACCTTTTCAGAGAAAAAAATTCTTTAGGGAAAGTGTGATTAAGCACCTACCTCACATTTGAATGCCTCAGTAATGTAAAATAGCTTATAGCTTCTTCATCTGTACCTACTTTCCACCCAGCTGTGCTTTGGTGGAAATACCATCCATATGCTCCTGAACTACAATTATTAATATTTTTTAATACCAACTAGATATTATATCTGCCCAGTGCACACCCAGCTAATATAGAGAGCCTCAGCTGCCCAAGCTGCACGCATTTCTAACACTGCCTATGAGAACGTTCCAGCCACAACACAGGGTAATTTCCTTAAAACTAGGTTAGGTGAATGAATGGGCCAGGAAACAAGTGTTCATCAAGTCCTCGAATACAACCAGACTGTTGCAAGCACAGGCAAGCAAAATCCTTTTTTATTCTCCTGCTCCTAGTTTACTCTGAGTATGAGCAGAGAGACAGGATATCTCACAACTGGTGTCTTGAAGGTGTCTCATAATTCATGTGCTATGAGCAAGAGACAGGGAACAGCCCGGTCACCACCCAGGCCCACCCAAAGATGGCCATGTCCCCAGGGAGCCACCCTTGGCCGTGGATTCCTGCCACCACTCCTCCTCTCGGCCGTGGCATTAGCATGTCTGCGTGGGGAGAGGAAGGAATTAATCCATGTAAAAAAGTATTGCAGAGGGTAAGGAAGACCAAAATAGAGTTTTAATGTTATCTGCTTCAATAAACAGCTGCACAAACATTTGGGTAGAACTGTGGCAGGAAAATTTATGGTCATAGGGATATGGTGCAAGTCTCAGGTGCAGCGCTCCTTTATACCAGCTTAAGCTCACCAGGAAAGCACGGTGAGCATGGCACAGTGTGCTTTAACAGATCCTGGAGCCAGCATGTCACATTTTGACTATGCTCAGGGCAACCCAAGGAAAGGTTGCAGTACTGCTGGCCTTCACATCATTCAAAAGACAAAATATGAATGACACTCAAGTACTGAGCTCTACATACCAGATGATACTTCCATGAAGAACGGGTGCCCTGACCACAGGATCGGCTGTGGCATACAACCACAGAAATTTTTTAGCGGGATGTTTGGCAAATATTTCACAGAATTCAGACAACAAAGCAATTAACGTATTTTTAAATTTCATACTATAGTTTATTTGCACATAGTCAAGCTATATAACATTCTACAGGACAATCTGAAAATAACGCATTTTCACATAGTCCATATTCCAGCAGACTTAAGTGCAGTTTTTCCAACTGATGTCTATACTAGATGATATTTGGACTTGGATGAACATAGGCCTTCTGAATTACAGCATATCTTTGTAAAGAAATATATAATTTTTTTCTTTTGAGAAAGATTTTACCCATGAAAGGTTTTACCCTTCTACAGCAAGGTTGCAAAACCCTGTATTTAGGTGCTGCAAAGGGCATATGAACTGCTGGAACCTTAATCCACTCTGTCTAGACAAAATCAGCAAATCTCTAAATAACAGATGTCCCTCCAAATAAAATCCTGGTCTTACAAAGCAAAAGAGCAAAGCTTTCATCCCATCGGAACTCCTTGAAAATCAACATCATTTCAGCCATCAGCATGACTCTTACCACAATTAACAAGTTTGGACAAAACGAACAAATTGTCTGAAGTCAACAGCGAAAAGGTGAAGGCCCCGTAACTGCTCACAAACAACAGTCCTCTGGGAAAAGGCCACTACGCCAGCACTGCTTTAGAGGAAAGCAGCGTTCAAGTAGTCAGCAAGGAAATCCTGCTTGAATGTTAAAGGATTTGGGAATTAAGATGCATATGCAGAAAAACTAAAGGTATCTTGGGGAAAAATGTTTCCTAGTGTTCACACAGAAACAGATTTTTACCAAATACAAAGGTTATTTCTTGAATGCGAAAGAAAAAGGCGGAGGGGGCGGTATTACGACACAAAAATAGTATGTCAGTGTAAAGCCTACTACAATACTCTAATTCTCATTCCAGAGAATGGTAAACAGGTTGTGATTACTTCACACCACAGCTGGTTCACTTGGGGCCCTAGAAATAGAGTACTGAATGTCAGAGCACCTTACAACTGCTGTATCTGTCATCCACTGTCGTGGCACTGGAATCCAAGCAGACAAGCAAGCAAACAAAGCAAAGGAAACAGCACAGAGGTCTCCAAACTAGAGAAATTTTAGAACAAAATATGATTTTGCTGGGGCTTTGTTTTCCGATTCATCACAGATGCTTATTCTTCTTATGTAATTCCTTTTTACAGTTGAAAAAAAAGAAGCAACACTATCCATTATCATCAGTTAAAGTCCTTAAACTACATCAAGCCTATGAACAAATGCATTGAATACTTAAGGAACAGTCACATTTAATTTGATTAAAAATTATTTTATTTTTCAAAATAACTGTAACTTCTAAAATTTTTAATGAAAGAAGTTACTGGTGCTTTACTTAATTAGGTCAAAAAGTATTTGGAAATCACATACAAAGACGACCTATAAAACCACTTACTGGGACAGAAAAGGAACAATTTATGTGGTTCTGAATGTTCAAGACAAAATAAAGACAAAATGGCAAGCCTGTACTACCTTTGACGCACCACTGTGAAGGTATGACATACAGCAGAAAGGCAAGAGATAAAGGAAGACTGGGACGATTTAATCAATTTATGTCCACATTCCTTGATGGCTCAGACTTTCTTACTCCTTCACATTTTATTTGATAACAACAATTAAATGTCTATTTTTTTTCTGGAAAAAGTACTTTAAAAGAAGAAGGGAGAACAAGAAAGAAACAAAGATCAGAGTAGTAAGTTCTTTGGTAGATTTTCCAGGCGTGTGGGTTTTTTAGGAGAAAGCATTAGGTGCTGCAATTAAACTTATCTTGTATTACTCAAACTTGATCTATTTAATGTGTTTTTCACTATTATTTATTATTTTAATAATAATTTAGCATGATTTCTTGGCTTAGCCTTTCAAAAGCTAAGAAATCTTAAAGTTTTGCATTTCATAGAGACCCTCGTTTCTGCTGTGTTATAGCTACAGGTGAGTCGATCACATTTTACATGAGATCTGGTCACACTTCTCAGTACAATGGCATTCAACTGGTTTTGTCACTGAGATGTAAAATGACAATATGTTGCAGTTCTGAAGTAGTTATTCAAGATGGAATTCATTTCATTTAAACGTCATCTATGAGCCAGATGTGTACATATGGGCCAGGCACTGCAGGCCTCCCTTCTGTCACTGGAGGTAAACAGCCCTTTTAGGGTGTAATTCATCTGGACATCTCCTTTGGTATAAGAAAGGTCATGTCCTAATAATGCTTTTTGGACTACAGACAGTGAAGAAAACTTGAGTCCTACCAATATCATAGACATCTAAATTCAGTCAACAGAATCCCAGGAGAGTTGCTAAGACAGCAGCCAGCTAATCTAATCATAGATGTGTCTTTATCTATCTGTATCTATTTAAGTATCTCTCTGTCTACAAATCTATAAACTCAGCTATCTAATCAATAAATGCTGGTGTTACAGCAATACAATGCTGTCTTTTTGCAAGTCCAGTATGAGCTTTACTACTTTACAAGGACAATTCTCGGCAATTTTCATTAAAATACACAAATTAAGAAGTTGCTGGTCCTGGCACCTAAAGATTGAAACTGTGACCAAAGTGCACAGTAAAAACTAAAACTGAGATGCGTAGAAAGAGTTTATTGTTCTTCCTTCTCTAAAAAGATTAACTTGGATAAGTAATCAATTAAAAGACAGAAAACAAAAGGCAGGATTTCATCTTGGTGACCAGTGGAATCCTTCAGGAATCGAGATCAAGGATTTTGTTCACAGATGATCCAGAAATGGGGAAAGACATTCAAAACTTCAGTTCAAATGGAAGTAAAATGACACACTTGGAGGAAAAAACCCACTATCTTAAGACAGAAACGATGGACTTTGAAATACATTGCTGTTAATATTTTGGAAAGAAATAAAGAGCAACGGAAAGAGCTATCAAAATATATCCAACACGTAGATCATTGTGTGCAGTTCTCACTCCCTTTCCCCCTCCTTACACATAACCCACCTCAGTCCCTAAAGAAACTGGAAAAGACAGAAAGTCACCAAGAATGATCAAACTTGTGGAACACATTCCTCATCCTGGAAAAAACACGTCTATGAAAATCAGGAGTGGCACTGAGAAGGCAGTTAGGGAGGACTCCCTCATTATCTCTTCCAATAATAAGAATTAAGGACTATTAGACTAAATTAGCAGGTACCACATTCAAAACAAACAAAGGGAGGTAACTCCTTCCCACAGTGTGCGATCCAGCTGAGTGGAACTCTTTCACAGGAGTTACAGATGCCAACATGTTACATGCAATGAAAAGGTGACTACCTGATTTGACGAGGAAAAAAAAAATCCACTAGGGTTATTAAATGCAAAGTTCAAAATGACTAGAGGCTGTGAAGACACTGCAGGAATTTCTCCGTATGTTTAGCCTGTTGTTGCACTCTTCCCTAGGCTTCCAGTATTGACCTCTGTTTGGAGGCACGATACCAGCCCCGGCACAATTCTGATCTCAACTACAGATGTCTCGTGATCTTCAGATTCCCTGGAAATCTCATTGTTGAACATATGGAAATGGAATATTGAATACGGTACACTTTGGAAAGTAAATTTAAATAAAGCAAGGTGACAAAAAAACAGAGTGATAACACAAGGGAAACTTCAAAGGATTACTCCAACTTCTCTTTCCTTCCAAACATTATCAAACAAACTTTATGTTTTTCAGCTAAAAAGAAAACAGAACCATAGGGAGAACAAAGATATATGGAGAAAATAATTAGAAAAGTCTTCAAAATTATAAAGCAATAACTCTTACAAGTTAATTTAAGTCCTCTGGTTTCTAAGCCAGTACAGAAGTTTTCAATGGAGAAAATGCTCTATGGCATGTAAGTCTGCTTTCCTGGGCTCTCTTTTGTAGTTCTCACAGAAGCAGAGAAAACCACTGAGAGTCTAAAATATTATAAAAAAGGAAACAAAGGATTGACAGTCAGCTACTGTAACAAAAAAGACAAAGCCGCTGTAGAGAAATACACATTTACATTTCCTGTTTAGCCACCTCAAACTTCTGACCTGCAAGATGGACTACGTCTACCACAACACTATCAGTGAAGTGCTCAGAATAACTTATCGACCTCCTGAATAGATTTGACTCTGTCGAGCAGCCTGAAAAGGCTTTAACAGTCTCTGACTTTCTCTGAGAAAGTGCTATAGATTTAAGATGTCTTCGGACGCACAGTGTTTCAATATTTCAGTGTTTGAATCCACACTGCACCCTCAGCAATGGCATTGATGTTTATGCTGAGCTGTAACTGTTTATATCCTTCACGTTCATGTAATTTATATTTTTGCATTAAAAGAAGAGTCTCAAACCTTCATAATGGGAAAGACATCTAATTAGAGAGACTGTTTCACTGATTCCTAACTTCCCATTTACAACTATAAAACATCTCTTCAGTGATTTCAGAACTGCTTAAATGGAAAATTACTTTAGTTCTTTGTTTGCAGCTGCTGAGCTCCATTACGAAATGACCTGAGCCAGCACCAAATGTCCCATCCAGCTATCCATGCGCTAAAACTACCAGGTGTTTCACAGACCACCAGAAGTCTACAAACCACAGATGAAGAGTATCTTCATTAGCGTTATGCAAGTCACCAGAGAAATATGTGCTATTTCAAATAACGGTCAACAAATAAGTAGGTAAAAATATATAATGCAAATTTCTTATTTTAACTTCTTGGATGGAAAAGGAGGTAGGAAAAAATCATGAATGAATATGAACAGTGAAACGTAATTTTCATTAAAACTCTGGGTAGCTTGGAGAGCAGAAGAGTGCACATTTTGCTTTTTACATCAATATTCTCCACAGTTAAATCTGTTCAACCAGCAGATGAGTTCAGACTCTAAAGCTTTGTAACTTGGTGTTTTGACAAGTTCTTAAAACCTCATGTTACGGGCAGGGAGGGGAGCGGAGAGGCTTTTTTCTACTGATATGGCTTGATGTGCTGGAGATAAACCTATGTGTCTTAATTCACATGCTTTATAACACTTACATTTCTGTAAAATTTGGAATCCTGACATTTGATGCTGTCAGGCTGTCAGTTTCAAATCATTAATGAACTAAAAATCTGCCTTCCCAAAAGGTTAATGGTGAGAAAGTGAATGTAAGAGTTTAGATTAGGTAGATGCTGCTGAAACAAATGGAGCAAGACATATTAGAATCACTGACGAGGAAAAACACTTTAGTAAATGAAATTTAAAAAAAAAAAGGCAAATACAGAATGAAACCCACACAGAACTCTCTCCCAACTGCCTCATCTCAAAGCACTGAAAGCACGCACATCTAAATGAGTTCTATGAACACACTCATTTTCTTTCTTCCTCAAACTACAGATTTGCAATGCTAGAAGGTGCTTTTGTAAAGACAGTATTTTTTGGAGCAGTTAAGTCTTCTTTCTTCCCTGCTTTATTTATTTCTCATTTTCCCATTTTACTGACTGTGGCTCACACAAATGTAGAAGATCATGTCTCCTTGCACCCTTCACCATGAATTCTACCATTTTCAGGCTGTAGCTCACAATTAATTCCTATCTCTTCTAGGAAAAATCCTTCAGCCAGTCTGCACTGAGTCAATGAAATTCCCTTCTACTCCCCCAGGGGAACCATGCCTGTCCAGATTGCTGTTGGTTAACTGGCATGATCCAGATTGTACCATCCAGCTTAGAAACTGCTGTTATGAAACCTCTCTCTTTTGGGAAATTAGTGAACCTTACAACCACTACATGGATTGCCAATTCCTTTTGCAGCAGTAGGGAAGGCTGTGCAGCTCCTTTCATCTCTTGAAAAAAAAAAGTCTAGGAAAACAACACGTAGGGAATGGCTCTTCTCTTTGTTTTTGAAGTGGCAACAATACTTCTTTGCTCTTTTGTGAAATTTATGATGCTGACAACAAACTGCCAAGTAGGTGTTCAATTATATTTTTCAAATTCAACGATTAAAAAGAAAAACTAAACCCATACTGTCATGCAGATAGTCCCAGACTTAGTGCTGACAGCAAATATTTCTTCCATTCTGGGATTATATTTCCTCTTTTCTCCTCATGTTATCTTTAATTTTCATTTTTTAGTGTTCTTCTTTGTTTTCCCTCACCTTGCATCACTGAAATCAGGACAGAAGTTACTGAAGCAAAACAGTGAGATGTTTTTATTTTAAACTCTTACAGGGAAAACTGCGGAACAAGTGACAAAGCAAAATGTGTTAGCATCTCCATCCAGTTCTCTTTCAACTGACTGGAATTTCATCTCTTTTCCTTTGAATGAAGCTCTGAAACTCAAAACACAAATGGAAAATGACTATATTTGTATTTCAGCTTTTCAGCCAGTGCTTCAGGTACAGAGACTACTGCAGAAGAAACGGTAAGCTGTATATGCGGATGTCTACTGCTCTTTGGGTGGCCAGCGAGTGGCAAATAGCCCAGGCCCAGCAGAAAGCAGGAACCAGCAGCCCCTATTTGGCCACCAGTCGCAGTTGCATAAGAACGTCCTCTCCAGGAGCTGAGGCCTCTCTCCCCCTCCTCGGCTTTCATTAGAAAGTTTTTACAAACCATTTAGTCAACTAACTGTAATAATATAAGCTTATGTCCATTGTATTTTAAGAACGGTTTTAGAAACACAGAATGCCACTGACCTGCTATAGAAACACATGCAACAAAGAGTTAAAAAGGTATCTTGGCCTACAGACTTTTTATCCCACAGAGTGCCTGGCTGGTCTATGATCCCTTTGCCCTCTTCCCTTCCTCCTTCCTCTCTTTTTTTTTAAGGCAGTAGAAAAAGAAAGACATATGGCACATTTTAAGAGAAATGGCAACTCGGAAAACTTGTAGCTTCACTTCTGCACATAGCTTACTGACTTTAGCTGTGAGAAGCCAAAGGTGAGAGAAATTTACTTTTTTCTACTAAGAGTCCCCAAAGTATCTGCAAATCATTAAACAGTTTACTTGGTGTCTCTCCATTCAGCTTTCTATAAAATTTTACAAGCATCAGTTGACTCCAGTTTTCCTTGCTGTTTCTTGAAGGAAAGGATAATTTCTATTTAGATTTTATTATCTCAACATAATTTTCTCAAAAAAAATCATTCGTATCAGTTTTCCTCATTTGTACAAAAGACTCCAAATGTCATTTCACACAGAAGAGGAATTAGTAAAGCTCCTTCTTTTTTTTCTGCCAAAAAGAAGAAGTCCAATCTTATTCGTGCATTTGAGAATGACAAAAAAAAGGGGGGGGGGGCTGAATTTTTGTTTACTAAGTAAACATTTGAAAGAGCAACACATCCTGAAGACTGTGCAACTAGTCTTGCTTAACTGTAAACTTATATTATTCTTTAGAGTAAGAAAACTGAAACCAAATCATATAGAAATAAAAAACATCTGTGCAAGTTTAATGGCCAAACAGTCCAAAAGGAAAAAAACTTAAGCTAAACAGAGTCAGGACAGAATATGTTTTCACACAAAAGTAACCCCCTATTCTAATACAGTTCTCTATAGCAGAAATGGACTTCAGGATCCCCAGCACTCTTTCTCTTTCTTCACTTTTTACCTACCCAGCATCTGCAAAACGTATAGAAGAACTAAAAACCCTGTAGTCTAATTCTGTGCTCTGCAGAATATATGTTACGATACAGTTTTAAACAGTCACAGAAAAAAACCCGAAACAACTAATTGTAAAAGAAATACCTCCTCTCCCATTGTCAAGCCAAGCTGCCTTTCAGCAGCTCCAAGTGTCCAAGAAGAGCCCTGGAGTCCTGCCCCTTCCTCGCATGAGCTCAGCTCAGCGAGAGCGGGAGCCCGGCCCTGACACTGACTCACACTCCGGGCCATCCCAGGGAAACAAAGGTTCCACTTGTTTATATCACAGGAAATCTGGAGCTTTTCCTACCTCTGCTCACTCCCAGAGAGAAGTTTCCTCTCCTTTCTCAAGCCAGCCTAATCTCTGCTGGCTTCTTCAGACCAACAGCTAGGAAAGGCAATGTGAGCGAGGATGTACAGAGATTCTGTGAATAGCCCAGGCAGAAAGTTTTGCAAGTAACTCTACGGAAAAAAATGAGCTTATGAAGCTTATGACAAATTCTGAGTGTATTGGTCTCTCTGTTAAAAAAAAAAAAAAAAAAGCTGACATTTCATGTCATTTATGCCTTTGTTCTGGCTTTTGTTTTTTAAAGAAAGATGATCAAGAAACTGTTCCATGATTTTCTGTTACATGACAATCTTATAAATTCTTAATACAGCCTCCTCACAGACATTTCAATTTTAAAATTACCGAGAAAGGGCAGGGGAGGGAAACACATCATGGGTTTCTTAGAGAATTTGGAAGAAATTAAAGATTTATATTTAAGCAAGCCACAAGATACACTCTCACTCCCATTTGACCTGATATACTATTCAGTAAGCATTTACACACAAACACATCTACTATGGACGTACTTAGGCACACTCAACACATTCCCTACAGAGGCATTCTCATGGGAGTGCCAATAGAATTATGGGACAAGAAAAAAAGCCTCTAAGCTGATAGAATAAAAAGATAAAAGCAAAAAAATTGGTTGTCTCTAGTTTTAAGAACCAGTGTAAGAAAGGACATGATAAATTTAGACAGTATGGAGATTTTAAAGAGGAGGACAATAAATTGTTAAACATGCTTCCAACAAAAAAAAGAACAAGAAAATAATTATTTTGCAGAGCCAGGATATTACAATATATTTTCTGCTACAACAGTGAAATATGATAACATAGGGAGGATATACAATTTTCTTCACTGGATTCTTTTTTAAAAACAGCTGTCCCCTAGGGATTATATATATATATATATTCGGTCCCAATCCACTTGAGAGGCTTCGAGTAGATGATCTCTGTGATCCCCTTTAGCCTTATACCAAAAGTAAATCACAGCTGATCTGAGTAGGACTATCACTGTAAGTAAAGATCTCCAGAAAAAATATCGGGATGTTTTAAAGAATGGAAATGAGCAAGAGATGATGGCTCACAGAAAAGGCAAGAGTTCTTGCAGCAACACTCCCTGTGCCTGCATCACGTTGCAGAACAGGTTCAGGAGTGACTCAGAGCAAAGTCAGGAGGCTTCCTGAGCCTGCAACCCCCTTCCTCAAGATTTCTGTTTTCCAATCACTAATTATTTTAAAATTATATTAAAATACATCATTACTTTCACTTCCAGAAAACAGAAAATAAAAATGGTATTTGTTTTAAGAGAGAAAAATAATCTGTAACACATTTATAGTTTATACAATTTATGAGTGTACAAAAGTAGAAGTACTACAACCAAGTATGACTTTTAAAAATAATTCCTGACTAGGGAAAATTTAAAAAAGGAAACACATTTAGAAAAATTCCACAAACTAATGAAGCTAAATAGACTGCAAAAGATGAGTGTATGAATTGTACTCTTGGCAAATTAGAGGTTATATTCAGTTTGGTTTGGTTTACATCCATCAGTCTTTTTAATACCACATCGAACATGAAAGTTGTTTATGTAATTTTCAAAGTCAGACAGATATTTCATTTTTTTGCATAACTATATTCATTCTTTCAATTTTCAAAGTTCCTATGTACTAAGAATAGCAAACATAATTTCATTAGAATTTTTATAATCTTTTCAAAGATTAAAAAAATTAACAACTCAGATGTAATAAATTAAAAAATAAAGTTAAATTATTGGACATAATACAAGTTGGCCAAGAAAAAAAAAAATCTTTTTACTCAGAAACACTAAGATATTTTATAAAACTGTTTATTCCTAATGCCGTCATTATATTAATTTAAATCCTTTTATATCAATTTGTATAAATTAGATTTTACTTAGGTAGATTTTACTGCTATTATAGACATACTATATTACATTAATTCATGAACCAGTTCTCTTGAAGCTTATCTGCAAAAAAAGCCAGCTTGCATGTCAATACTGTTACTTTCTGAAGCATTTTCTCCATTCTGAATTAGAAACATGATACAAATATTTCCTAGAAATTCAGTTTATGTCTCCATCAAGTATCTCTGAAACTCAGCAAATCAGCTATATATTAAACTACTTTAAACTTTATTTTAAAGCACTGCATTTGGGGGTTTTTAACCATTCTTCTTTTAAAATGCTTGTGGGGGGTATAAGGCTTGGTAATGGTACAGACTCAACTGAAATTCAGAGATTTACTGTGATTAGCAAGCTACCAATCATCGGCTGATCCACAGCAACTTACAACATACATACTTTTATTCTCTCCCTATTATGAAATATAATTGCATTAGCTTAAACCTACACATCCTGTTTTTCAGACTGAAGCATCCTAAGATTTCCTAATCAAAACCACGACTGAAAAATTAGGAGTATTCCCTCCCAGAGAGCACTCCTCTAGGAGAATTTAGAAGCCCAGTGCTCTCCCTTAGGAGGACAGATGAGATTTTCCTTGTTAGTTTTAAGAGTAACTTCTGGTACTATCAATACTTCTTACATTACTCTGCTGCTGTTTTTAGATGCTCTTCAAGTAGTTCAAGTCAGGAACATAATGTGAAAATGGTTTTCATGCACATGCTTGATGTGTTTCTTTCATATGGACAAATATTTTCTGAATAAAGACTAATAACACACATATGAAGTCTCCTGGCACAGACAATGACTATCTTGCATTTATTTAGAGTCCAAAAGGTACTTTCCTAAAAACAAAAGCCTAAAAAACATCACAAGCAGCACAAACCATTGTATGGGAAACCTCCTCTGCCAAAAACGGCCAGTGCAGACTGATGTGGAAGCTGAACCATGTCACCAATACCTGGACAACTTTGTTCAGGCAGCTTGAATGCTTACAAACCAAAGTGAGAAAACATGAAAGCACAGATATCTGGTGGGCTAGCAGGGAAGGGCGGGAAGTACAGAGGAGATCAGGAGTCACTCTTCAATCATGTAGCACAGTTCAGTGACTCAGCAGAGACTCACTGCCAGCCAAGGTTATAGAATTTGTTCTTCTCTTTAAATTTAATTTCCCATTTCCCGTTCTGTTCCCTTGGTACCAAGTCCTGCTTTGAGTCAGCCTTCCCAAAGGGGTCATGCTGCTTTTTGACTGTCCCTCATTTCATGAGCCAACCATACTTCCCCTACCCTTCCTTCTTATTGCTGTGAATTAGTTGCTCTAGAAAGAGTAACGATGTTATAAATAACTTATTTATAACATCCACAGTGCTTCATGAACATCAGCCACCATTTGCAAACATGTGCTATTTTTTTGCATAATGAAAGAAACACATAAATCCTGTTTCCTGAGAAATGGCAAGTTAGACCAGCAGAGGAGCGAGCCCCCCGCTGTAGGCAGCCTGGCTCTCATGACAGCGACAGAAAGAGGTCAGTGTCCTTCTTCCCCTGTATCTTCCCTCACAAGACAGCACTAGAATAAATGGTGAGGGCAGGGATGCCAGACTACAGCAGACAGCAACTTGAAAGCAAAACACGAATGCTGCTTAAACAGCTGAGTGCTTCCCTCTGCTCCTACACAGCATTTGACACGCAGCTGATGCTTGCCACGACCACGGCTGCCATCACTGATGACTGTCTCTGAATAAATGAACACCAGGAGCCTGTGCTTTCAAGTGCAGAGTGCTACATGTGCTCAGCAGAGGACTGAGGCACGCTGTCCACATCAGCAGGCGTTCTTAATAGCGTTTGTATTCAGTACCAGGTGGTTTTGTTCGCATCCATTTTTTCCATTATCTCAGCATTTTGAACACTGGCTTCAACATTCCTGTTAGGGGAGCAAGCACCTCCAAAGGCATCGGAGGGGAACAGCAAGCAGCAGCGAGCTGTGCCATAGGAAGCGCAGACCGACATGTACAGCACCCGCAGCCAGTGCCAGCTGCGCACCATAGGTGCTGCTGGGCAGCGCTGGCACATTATCAGCCGGTTTAGAACACCAGGAAGAGCCTCCAACTTGCATCTCTCCAAGATTTCTTTTTAAATGACAACTGAAAAAATAAGGGGGAAAATGTTTTCTACAAGCAAGCAGACAGGGGTCGACAGAACAGGTGTGGGAAAGACGTGACTGTCAGCGCAAGGCATTCACCTCAGGTTCTGGGTCCCCAGCTCACCAGCTCAAAATAGAAACTTGGAGCTTGCAGGCACTCAGTCTCAGAGTTTACAAATTTCTACCTTATTACAGAGGACAGGTAGAGTCAATAATTGACATGAGCTTCTAGCCCTTATAACTCTTCTGCCTACTTCCATTATTTCTTCTCCATTTCTTCTCTCCCAAACATACTAAATAAATACAGAAATAAACATTTCTGTATACATTCAGTGCTTTGCAGTGAGAAGGATCCCAAATATCAGTTAACTAGATCTTACAAGTTGTTGGATCTACATCCATGATAGCCTCCCCCTATGTATTAAATCATTACAGTGGCTGCAACATTCCCCACTTTGATGGTTGAGTATAATTTACATTAAGTTCTGGCAAACACTCATGTGACCTCATCAAAGGCTGTTAATGAAATCTAGGTCTGCTCAAATTCACCACTGCTTGCCAACTATGAATGTCTTGCCTGAAGAAAAGTACAAATATATCTCAAATGGAGAATTTTGAACTAATTTTCCTATACTTTTCAAGGTTTATTTTTAGATACAGGAGAGGAAAAAGTGATCGCTTGTAAGAACGGAAGCACATATAGATCGTAATGGAAGGAAGCCCAACCTAGAAAGAGAAGCTTTAGATAAGCTACTACAAAATGAAAAAGGAAAAAAAAAAAGGCATGAACACCTGTATAAATGTCTTGAGGCTGCATGAGCAAAAGGAGGACATTTGAAACAGGCATTTCTATTTGACCATAATACTTGTGCTACTTTAACCATGTTACACTGAATTTTCTCAGGAGACACAACTTACCTATATGCATACTGTATTTCTTCTAAAAATTCATCTGTCAGCAAGCTATGTCTTCAGTCACATGAAGCATTGTAAATTAGTTCACTTACACCAATGGTTAATGGAAATTTGACAGAGCCAAGGAATCTGATTCCAATTATACATGGCCAGTGGTCGATTCATCAATGCAAACAGGCAAAGAAAAGGACTACAAAGCACAAGTATTTGATTATTTTATTTTTTTAACAAAGCACAGCTCAGATGGCACTGCTCAAATTAAACTCCCACAACTGCATCATTAATTTCCCTAGGATAATGTGCTTCTGTGATTTTTAGAATAAAGAACAGCAAAGCAATGAATTCTGCACACCTATAAAACCAATGGGGTTTCACGCAATTCCTCAGTTTTATCTTTAGAGAGTTTATTGATCACCTTAAAAGACAAGGGCCACTATATCCTACATTGTTACCACTGGGCTAACACTTGGAGCACATCAAACTGCCCGGTGATTTATAGGAGAGTATAATGGCATCTGCTTCTGCTCAGCTAGCAGCAATCCTTTCTGTCCTCATAATCCTGCCAATATTTGCGTAAAAGCATTCTTAACACCTCAATAATACATATCACCTCTGCGTGAAAGATGATCTAAACTTATGATTCATAAAATTGAAAACACATTAGAACACCAAGAGATAACACCAACAAAATGAGACTCTTGATTCTTCTGTAAATGGGACTGACATTTTCCATGGGAATTACCTTGTTCTAAATAATCCAACGTTATAAAATCCTCACAGTAATTTATTGATATTTTTAAAAAAAATCAGTAGTTGTTAAGAAATATTTTAAATCAAAAGGTAGCAGTATCATTACAATAATATGTGTTTCATCAATAACTGTATCAAGAAGAAGCAAGAGAAAGAGTTTTAGGGTCTCCAAACTCGGAGCCAAAAAAAAAAAAAAAGAAAAAAGAAAAAAAAAAAAGAAAAGCATTGTTTCTGCCTCTTCAAAAGACTGCAAATCATTGAAAAACTGAGGCTACTTGTAAATGAGCAAGGCACATACCAGGGCAAAGATCTCATTAAAAACTACATTGCTAGAGAAAACTTTGTACTGATTTGGCACTCTGCATCATACATTGCAAGACTTTTGATCCAGTATGCAGAGCCCTCAAGCTAAATATGACTTTGCTTGGAATGACAAACTTAAAGCAGGATTTTCTCTCTCAGCCAGCATTAAATGGCAAAGAACATGGTAATGATGGGGGAGGAATTTCTTGCAGCCAGGAGAGAAGTGCTTGGGAGGTTAATGTTTTGCAATCGTAACCAAATGTGCCAGTGCATCACGTTTTGGTACCACAAGCAGGCAAAGACAACGGTGCTGAAGCCTCTGAAGGGCACTGCTCAAAGATTAACCAGCCTGACTCTAGACAGGAAAAAAGCAACAACAGCAAAGATGTGTTGCTTTTAGTTAGCGACACACTTGAAACACAAATAATGGATTTTACTAACAAAAATGAAGCCATTATTTTCCATAAACCATGCCAACTTTAGGTGAAATCTGACGATATAGGAAGGAAGGTCTGTGGGTAGGATGGAGAATTTTTTAAATATTCTGAAAATTCTGGGTAACAAACCAATTGATTTATGCTGCACAAATATTTGGTCTTTGTGAATAACAAAGGTAAGACTTTTCATTATTACAGAGTAAGAATTCCCTTCAGGGAATGAAGGCCACTTCATAAACACTTTGAGGACACTTCACGTTAGAACAAGGCACTCCAGAGTCCAAAGGATATGTAATTTACTTTAACCAGTTCCCATTTACAATCACTACTCTAGCAACAGTTGTAATTATAGTAAACTGCAGACACAAGAAATCCTCATGTGGCACTAACAAGGCCTTATCATTTGTAAATTCTAATTTGCCTATATCAGACTCAAGAGAACTGAATTTTGTGCAACACTTGAATTCTGGTCTGTGCCTACATATGCATCACCTTTACAAGTGAATGCTTATGTTACACACCAATTATAAATACTATTATAATGTAAATTATAATAGTGTGTTTATCTTACATTATTTTCTTCCTCTGCTGTGTATTTCCTTTACATACTTAGATGTGGGAAAGTGTATAATTTAAAACTCACCTCTTGTAGAACTGCATTATTAAAGAGACATTTCCTGATGCTACAGAACACTTTACGTCCTGAGTCCAAAAAAACCCCCAGGTTTAAGTACAGCCATGCATGAGTTTAGGTCTCCCTGCTATCAGGTGCTTCCTATATAAAAAGCAATTTTCCTTAAACAGGACTTGTATGAACAAGATCACAGGCAGCGATCAAATGATAAAAACAAAGATCCTCCAAAATAGAGTAAAAAAAAAAACCAAAATGCCTTTTATTAACCAACTTCATGTGCTGGGAAAATTCTTTTTCAGCATACTTCCAAAGCTTTCACAAAGCCTAATCACACCTTAAACACTGGCAGGTTGCCAGGGTCACAAATAAACCACGCTGCAGATAGAGACCATGATGGCTCCACGCAAAGCTGACTTCACTGCTCTCTGCCCCACTCCCTCACTCTGGCAGGAGGAAGGTTCAGTGGTCAGTGAGCAGTGAGCACTGCCAGGCCTGGCCTGGCCCTATCTTGTATCCCAGGGGGGCTGCTTTGATGAGGTGCCACTGGAATACAGCTCAGCATGTCCTGGTCCTGCACGTTAAGCATGCCCTGCACGAGAGTCAATAAGCCCATCCAGAATCAGAAGGCAAGCAGGGTACCCTGCAGACTGTGAAGAAGTCAGAAATGGTTAAGGAGTAATACAATCTAGGTTTTTCCTTTGTTTAGATTATCCTAGCTCTCCACTACCCTCCTTATAGAGAACATATATTGCAGTCTACTATAAAATATTAACTAAAACTCCCTCAACATAACTAACTTAAGTTTCCACCACGCCTCTGCAGGGTCTCCCCTTCTGCTGTACTGCTGTACCTCAGGGTGGATGTGGGAGTGGGTGCTGTGCTATAAACCAGGTCATGCAAATGATCTAGGTAAAAAAAGAAAAGCTTTTTGGGCCAAAAGATGTAATTCCTGAAGCAATCACAACTCAAAAGGTGAGAAGCTGCTGCAACCAGGGAACAAGAGCAGCTGCCCAGGAGCTTCTTAATATTACCGAGGAGTCAAAGAAAATGCATCACGTAACTACTGCCATAGCAGAAGTCCAGGCTGTGGAAGCCTCCTAATGCTTCTTAGTGTATCAGTAACACCTTGCAAATCTAATTGTTCACTTAAAGGAAGGATTTCACAGATTTTTCTTTAGTTGTTACTTCATTAGGAACAAATGCACTTTTTCGTCTGTTTCCCTAATGAACATAGCTCAGAGTTATCAATCCTTTTTAAAAAAACCCAGATAAACAAAGCCAAAACCAAACAAAAACCCCCAAACAACAAACAAACCCACAAACAAACAAAAACCAACCAAAAAAAAATGTGCCTGCTCCAGTTTAGTCGAAACATCTCATTTTGCTTTCTAGTCTCTCTAATTTACTTAGTGATAGTCTTGGAGGCTTTGGAACAAAGCGTGATCTCTAAAAAGATGGTCTGCTTCAATTTATCAGAAAGTAAATTTTTTCCCCAAGTGTTCACCTCAGGACTTTATTTTTATGTCACGTAGAACAAACCCATAAATAATATGCTTTCTGTTTTACTAATCCCTTTAAAAAGCTATTTGAGGTATTTATGTATTTGCCACAGCTTCCTTTTTTTTTTTTTTTAAGCAAACTGATGGCACTGTGACAGTTTACATAAGAATTAGCAATTTCTTTTTACCATAATCTGAGTAAGTGAAAACATGAAAAGCCTCTCCAGTTTTGCAGTTTTGTTCTTTAACAGAAAGAGTTCTCTAACAGAGGAGTAAACCTTTAAGCAACATAACAGTTCACACAGGCAGCAAATCTCACTGGAATCCACTTTTGGATGCGTGGCAAAAGAAAAAAGCAGAATCTTGTCCACAGAAAGATTAGGAAATAATGACCATAAAGCTTCACGTTTTGGCCAGTGACAGAATTTAGAACTTCAGGATGAAAACTTCTTTAAACAAACACCAAGAGAGAATTAAGAACTGACACGTACCTTATCTGCTGGGAGAAAATCATTTTCAACTTCTATTGACCTTGGTCGTAGCTTTATAGGTTTGTCTTTGAAGATATCTCCAAAGCCAACACCCTTGACCTTTTTGGGTTGGATTGTCGTGCCTCCATTGGCTCCTTCTGATTTTGTGCTGCAGGAGTCACCACCATCACTCTCAGAGCCTGTAGCATCTTTTAGGCCTGTGAAACGAAAGGATGAAAGAAGGAATCTTAGGTGTGAAGCTCATGATTTTGAAAACAGATTGTGACTGGAAAATGATCCCTCCCACCATCCTCTAACGGAAAATGAAACCACAAGAAATAGGTAGAGAAGATGCTCTCTGTGCCATGCGCTCATTTTTGAGTTTTAAAAATCACTTTATTTCATCGCATTGGTGTACTAGTTAGTACTTACACCAATCTACAAAACATGCATACTCCAATATCAAAACTGCATGAAGCCGCTCATTCCTTGAGTACCATGAAAATCCTTTTTCCTCTGACAAAAATTATTTGGAAGAGAACTCAATAAATGAAAGAGTTAAATTCAGTTGTAGGGCACCTATCCTGTAAAGCCACTTAAAGCTAACAAGCAGTCAGACCAGGCACACTGTACCTTAAATCTGTGTGACTCATATCAAGCCAATTATGCAATTAGTATCTAAAGTTACATTACCTAACTGAAAAAATATAAAGCTAAAAGCTGTTTAAACAAATTTGCAATAAAATAAGCTGCATAATACGTTCCCTGCTGAAAATTAAATCTCTCTGCAGCACAGACAGCCTCATAAGAAAAGCACCCATGCACACTATCTGCTAGGAATATAATAAATCAAAACTGACATTCTGATTTGCATTACTTCTCTCAGAGAATAGGAAAATTTATCTGTGCTTATCTGAAATATCTGCTGTTTGAATAGCACAGGCCACAGATGCAATATGGTGATGCTTCAGCCACTTTGCAGAAAGGTGCAGAATCAGGCCAAACAGTAACTGACAGCAAAAGTGACCCACTGAAGATTCCTCCAATTGAAACTGTTCCCTGGATCCTTTAAATCTTCCTTCATAGAATCACAGAATGTCCTGAGTTGGAAGGGACCCACAATGATCATCGAGTCCAACTCCTGTCCCTGCACAGGACAACCCCACAGTTCACACCGTGTGTCTGAGGCCTTGTCCAGTCTCTTCTTGAACACTGCCAGGCTTGGGGCCGTGACACCTCCCTGGGGAGCCTGTTCCAGTGTCCACCACCCTCTGGGGGAAGAACCTCTTCCTAATGCCCAACCTAAACCTCTCCTGGCACATCTTCCTGCCATTGCCTTGGGTCCTGTCATTGGTCACCAGAGAGAAGAGCTCATCGCCTGCCCCTCCTCCTCCCCTTGTGAGGAAGCTGTAGCCACCATGAGGTCTCCCCTCGGTCTCCTCTTCTCCAAGCTCAACAAACCAAGTGACTTTAGCCACTCCTCTCACAGCTTCCTTTCCAAACCCTTCACCAACTTTGTGGCCCTTCCTACATTACAATCTGACTTAACTATGTTTCCTGGAAAACCACAGCTACTGCTGCTACTACAGCAGCCATTCCCCTCACAAGGATTCATGGTGCTACAGATGTGGATCTTACAAGTCAAAGAAAGAAAAATTTCAAGTAAACTTATCTTTTTAATTAGTTTTGTATCAAAGTCCACAAAGTGATTGCAATGGAGTTTCATCATAAGAGGTTGCCAATACAGAAGATTCTTCTTTAAAATCTAGACACCTATAATCAAGTAGAGATATACTAATCTCTTTCCCTCTTCCCTTTGGTAAGTAAGTAATGTTACCCCAAAACTATCTGTATTTCTGCCAAAAGGAAAGAAATAGTGCTAAGATAGGGCAAAGTCTACCGGATACCTATAAAAGGGCTACAAGTTGTGGAGCACATGGGATGTTTTATAAAACCTTCATAATGCCTCAGTTTCTACAACTCTCTGATATGTATAAGCAACAGAAACAGAATGAAACAGCATTCCTGAGCTGAAAGCATCTGAATATTATTTCCAGCCTACACTAGAATAACCCTTCAAAACCAAACAGAGGAATTACCTAAAGAAAAAATATATTTGTGAAGCAAATAAAAATATTGATGAATAACATTTTTAATATTGACAACTGAATGCTTTGCTTTTGCCTCCCTGACTCAAGTGATGGCTTCAGTTTTAACAATCAGGCAGTCTCCATCCAACAACTTTCTGCCATGCTGGTGAGCAGCGACTTGTTTTGGGGGAGACTTCTTCCTGGTAATTCACTGTTTAGGAATACAACTACCCAGTAAAACACAGCATCTTCTTCAAAGGCAACTTTAAGCTTCTCTGACAAAGGACAGACACAACTGCAAATCCTATGGCCTACAGGCAGAACTTCATGACCAAGGACACAAGGGGCTCACCTGTTAAATTGGTTTCAACACCAGGGTGCTGCTAGGAAATGAAACCAGGAATTATGTATCAGGCCAGGATTTTTAGTAAAGCTAAGCAGAAAAGTCATCATATGCTGCTCTGAGGTTTTCTGTATCCAAAACATGAAAGGAGTACGAATGCAGAATTAGAGAAAGTTCCCAACTAGAAACAAACAAAAAGACTAAACACTAAGCAAAATGCTTAGGCTCTCTGCCCTCCTGAGTGGCTCCTACATCTACCTGTTGAACATAGGTAACATTTCTGTTTGTTCAAGCATGCAATTTAGATAGCACTGAACAAGTTATTTGTTCCATAAACTGTTCAGGACTGGAATTCTAAAGCATTCTAAATAATATTATTACAGTTCTTTTCTTAAATATGCTGGGTCTTAGTCTCTTTACAGGGACCTTTTTATTTATTTTCCCAAGATGTCCTAGGGGAAAACTTCAAATCTGGTTTCACTGGTTTATTATGGTAGTTGGAACGATAGTATTCCTGCCATGAGTAAATTCTGTGTGCTCTTTCTCTTCCAGAGCTCATGAAAGCAATAACCAGGGAATTCAAGCATTCACTGCTCTGTGCTGTGGTTGGCGGGAGGGGAAAGGTTTTCCATAGCAGAGCCATTCTACAGTGCAGAGGCACTCAGAGATGCAAGGGTAAATTAATTAAGCCAGAGAAGTATAAATCTCTTCAGGTAACACAGCAAAATCACTACCTCTCTCTTCTTAATATGGGATGGGAAAATTACCCTCTGGCAAAGGTTCCTTCTTTCATCCTTTCATCCTTATCAAAATCTCCTCAGATTACTCTGTGATGGAGGGAAGGAGCAGTCCAGAGACCTTCCTCCACAGGAAACTGAATTTTAACTGCTAAAATCCATGACTGCTCTTAACCACTCCCTAAAATGAACAGAAAAACTGTCTTTAAAATAAATAATTAAAATAGGTTTTCTGCATTGCTAATTGTGGGGAAAGAGGATCTGGACCTTGGCCAGTGGATAGAAGTAAAATATGGTAGTAATTATGGAAATTAACTTAACAGGTCTCACACGGACTTCCAGATCTTTGAAGCCTGCATGAAGGAGAGATCAGAAACCTCAAGGGGCTCCAATAAGAATTAGGCTTTTGTTTCTGGGTTTTTCATTATGGCATCTTCATCTGTTGTGACCATTCTTCTATGATGAGACATCACACCTTGTATCAGAAACCTCACCTCAGGCTTACAACAGATTTCCCTAGCATCATCCATCTGTGTTTAATGATAATCCAAGTGTCTTTTTATTCTCTATGCTGCCACACAGCTTTGTCTCAGTACACAGTCCTGATAATGAAAGCAACGTAGGAAGTAGCAGCATTTTTTTTTTAAATTATGACAGAACAGACTGAAGTGATGACTGTCCAAGCTAAACTGCTCTTGAGTGGCCAGATACAGAGGCTAGCCTTACAAAGCTCCTTCAAAGTTAAAAGAGTTCTTCCATTCTTCCTGATTGACTGGGAAAATGACATAATTTATTATTTTTTGACTGACACAAAATAAGGAGCCCTCTGGACTTAAATAAATAAGAACAAAAGACCTGTCTTTTCCAAGAACTAGTTTGCTCTTGCTAATATTACTTCATGCCTGAGAGCAAGACGCAAAGGTGACAGAAGAGGAGAACTACATGCAGTGGAAACTGAGAACTAATTTGATAAAATGAAGATCTGCAGCAACATTAAGAAACAATAACGCAGTGTTTAAGTACAAAACTGTCCTGCAGAAAACAAACTAACACGCCCTTCCTCTTAACGACATGCTAAGGAGAATCTCTCTTACCTTCCCCTCAAGGTGAGATATATGCCTACACCTCTGATTTATACAGATAAAGAACTTGCAATCAAGGATTTGCAACGCTATGCCCACCCTTGCCTGAAAAATTCTCTCATTTATTTTTTCATTGGGTTGTTCCCATATCTATCTCTCTATATATATCTATACACCAACATATATATATGCCAGCAATTCTCTCCGAGCAATCCTGCCACGTGCAGCTGCACTGGCCTCCCTGGCCCTGCCCACACAAGGAAGGGATAGCTGGTAGCTGAGGTGATCCTCTTATTCAAACTGGAAAAATGTGCTTCTTCCAACCATCCTCTTTTTTTCTTTTCTCTTCAGCTTTTTATGGCCTTTTTTGCTGCTACAGCAAACAGCTTAGTGGGATAAACAGACACGGGGGGATGGACAGTTACCTCAAAAGACAAATTTAGCCCACAGATAGAGCTGGGAACTAAGCAGGAATCTGAGTGACCTAGACTGTCAGATGACAATTTTTAAACGTGAAATTTTCAGCAAGAAGAGCTACAGTTAGCAGGGAGGTCAGGTCGCTAAATGGGCATTAAAAACTGGAGAGTATTTCAGTTGGCGCGGTCATCTGCTGCTGCTGCGGACCAAGACACCCACGCAGTCTGACACAGCTGTGGTGAGGCTGTGAACTTGAGCACTGAGGTAAGGCCACCAGCTCAGCAAACAGCTATCCTCAGAAACACCCAGCACAGCTTTTGCTTTTAAGTCTAGTTATTAAATACTTCAAGTATAGCCAGGATGGGATAAAAGCTACAATAATCAGGCCTCTCACTTTTTTTTGTTTGTTTTTGATTTTTAATTTTTAACAGTAACTCTTCTAGAATCTGCCAGCTCTCTGTCAGCATTTGGAAAACCGACAAGCTAAGTACATAACACCAACAGGGTGCTCACTAACCTGCCTACTATCACACCAGTCCTAACAGTAGGAAAATTTGTCAGATCTTTAAAATTTCTCAGGAAGGACACAAATCTGTTGGGAGTGTCACTTCCCATTTCTGGCTCTACAAGCAAAGACACTATTGTTTTCCCTGGATTTACTGTTGCTGAATCATCTGTGGCACCATAAGGCACAGCTCAAATCTGAGTGTTGGATGCACTTTTATAGTAAGCTCCTCGAAGTCTGAACAAGGGCAGCATCAGCAGCAAGAAGTTAAAATTCCCAGGAGCCAACTGTTCACAGCTTTTGGCTGGGACAAAATATGGGACTACTGACACAGGGCTATTTTAAAACACTCAGAGCAATAAGATCCTCTGTTGCTCATGCTCTTTACAAATGCAAGATAATTTTGTATTCATGAAGATTAACTTCTGACAACACTGTCTGCAGAGAGTTCACACTTCACACAAATTTTTTCCTCTATTGATATAGAAGAGACATTAGTTTTCTCAAGACATTTCAAAAACACCACACTCCTGCTATGTCAGTTATAGGTTTTTTGAGAGCAACATTCTGAAATGTACCAAAACAGATTAGCTCAAACAGGGACTAAAAAGAGACCACAACATCAGAGTTAATTCACCAGTGGCCCTAGAGCTGTGCTGGCATCAAATCAAGATTCTAAATCAGAAAGATATTTAGGGATGATAAAGGGCTGTGTAAACTAAAGCTGTTAAAACCAAAAATAAACAGCTGCGATAAAATTAACTCCATTCAAAACAGGAAATGAATTGTTTCTAAATAGCATAAAATGGCAGGAAAAAAGGGGGAATACATTGCGAGTTTTACAGAGCTTTCTATTTCGAGCTGCTATTTAGCAATTTAATTTTTGTTCTTTATTCTGGGTTGTTCTCTCCACAGACAATTTATGGCACTGGGCAAAAGATGGATCACTCTCACAATGTATAAGCTAATAAGGTTATGAGTCCTCTAAGCACTTCTCAGGCTAGCTCTGTTAAGTGATGTAAAGGTCAGCTGTTCAGAGACACGCACCTGAGACGATGCAAAGGATCTCCTGGTTTGGTGTAGCAGCCAGGAAGAAATGCTGTCAAACATGTTTAGTAGAACAAAGAACTGTGTAAATAGAGCTTATTGGGATTTTGCCTTTTATGGAAGGGAAGGAAGGTGAGGGGAAGTATGTCCTTTCCTTCTATTTAGAAAATGACAGTGAGGAATGCCCAAATGACTGATCTGAATGACGAAGAAGGTGAAGTTATACATGGCAACCGCAGTAGGTGAGACAGGAACTGTCCTTCCTTTTCCTCACGTACTGGCAAAGACAGAACAAATACCCACGGCCTATGAGGTATTTCTCTTGAGCTTGCTTTCTACCAAAGTCCTGTATTTTGATGAAGTCATATCCGACAACATCCCATAGCACAATAAAAAAATCAAAACCAGAACAGGAAGTTGGATTTTAAATATTACTGTAGAACAACGCCATGTAGATCCTTCATAGCCTAACGGTTAATAAATTCATGCTTTAAAAAAAAAAATTATGCTGCCTTACCAAGAGGGGTTATACATGTACAAATGGCTGAGGCAGACTATCTCAATACTAGTCATTATTTGTTATTCTCAGTTATATTCCTTGAAGAAATGTAACCATGTAATCTAAACATTTTGTCATTTCCTTTCAGTGTGTTAATTTTCCTTAACACAACAGCTCTTGCCGTGTAAGAAACAGCCCTAAAACCTCTATGCTTGCACAAGAAATCATGCAGGGAAAGGGGAGCGGTGTCCAGCACTACACAGCAACATGCATTAAGGGCAACACAGCACAAGCATCTTCTGTGGGATGAACGCAGAGCCATCAATACGCAAGTTGGTGGCTTCACCTCATCCCCAGCCATTTCCCCGAGTACTGTAAGAGCGAATAGAAACAATCAATCATTCAGGAGCTCTACAACTGTAGCATCGTCCTCTTCATTTTGGAACTATTTTTCACCACCTTTGTTCTCACCAAGTACAGGAACTTATTACACATGAAAGGACAGGTAAGCACCCACAGCCAAAAGGATTCTTTACCTGCCACTCAGCAAAAACCGGTCTTTTGTGAGACTCATGGAAAAGCACTTGTGGGAGTCTGAACCAATGGAAGGATTTAACGTGTTTCACCCCAGTCAACATAATTCTTCCATCCACCACCCACGATCCATCGCCATCCATACATTCATTCTCCAGAAAATAGGATGCTTATTTTTAATCATAAAAATTTCCCTCACCCAATTTTAGCATTGTTCTTTATCAGATATTATATTTCATTGTAACAGCTGTGTATTAAATATGTTCTTCTTTGTAAGCAAGTTATAAGAAGTTGAGGTGAAATAAAAAACTGTAATTGTGCTTTCTTCAGAACTGTTAAAACCACATTTCGGTTTATCATTTAACTTCGCTCACATTCAGACACTCTTAAATGTGGTTCATAACATCATAAATACATCAAGCATATTGGTTTCTTTGAACTCTGACAAGTCATTGTTTGCCAAGGATTAGGGGGAGGGTAAAAAAAAGAAAAAAAAAGAAAAAGTGGTGGAGCAATAGAAAACACAAGTAAAGTTACTCACGAATATTTCTGTTTCAACGATCCTGTCTCATCTTCTTCCATTATATCTAATATCTATTACTGACAGCATTGTGGATCCACATACAAGGAAAGAGAGGTAAATATTTGTCAAATCAAGCATTTTATCTGCCCTATTCCTCATTTATAGCATCTTTGAAGAAAAGGAAAGTGAAGGAAGAAAGAGAAATAAAACCAGTAAAAATTAAAAAAAAAATCCAAGAAGCATTTTTCGTGGAGGTGCAGCAAAGTTGCAGGATGAGAGAAAAGAGGGCTGTGATCAACAAAACAACCAGTAAGTAATTTTTGTTGCCGTGTGTCCCTCTTCGCCCAGCATATGCAGTAGCAAAAATTTTCTGACAGCAGGTTAATGAGCAAAGTGCCAAAGGAGTTAGAATTATTGCTGAGCAGAGCCTGGCATACCTACTGACCAAAAAAGCCATGTCAGCATATGAAGGCAAGGCCGAGTGTTTACGCAGGAAACAATCTTGCCTGTCGGTGGAAGGTCTCTCTAGAAGCAGCTACACACTAATTCAACAGCATTTGGCTAGTGCAGGCCTTGGTGAAGTAAGAAAATTTCTTTTAAACACAGCAGTTGCGAAATAGCTTTCAAAATGAAAGTATTTTAGTGCTAAGCGTATATTTGTAAAGTAAATGCTCTAAGCTCGCTTCAGAAGTTGAGCAACGCTTCATGCAATGTGATACAGGTGAATCCAAGCCCCCTTTAGGCATAACTAATCTAAAGCTATGAATTCACGAGCTTAATTTAGGGAGAAATGAGAAAGCTGAAATTAGAGCAGCTGTGGATTGTTTGAAACAGACATCCCTAAATGAAAACAATTCTGTGGAATGCCTCCAAATGATTTTCACTGGAGAAATAAAGACATGGATATTTCCCTAAAAATAAGGATCACAGATCAGATATGAAATGGAAGGAGCTGGTGACACCTTCAGGAGGCCTGCTTGGGAAGAACACAAGTATGCAGGTAGTGAGTGGCCAACTGATGTAGCAGGAAGAATAATGAACCCTCCTTTTTGTGTGTTAGTTTGAGAGATAGCATCTCTGATAGTATAAATGGTGCCAAACCTCATTTTGTTTAAAACTTTCCCAGATGACCTGCTTTTGTGTATCACCTATTTCAGTCCCAATTTCAAATCAGTAAGCAACAAAGAGGCCACAAATGTAGCTGGACATCCAGCCTTCTGAGATGCACTTGTACAGAGAAAGCAAAATACCTCTGTGGCATGAAAAAAAACCCCATGCAAGTCTCACCCAAATGCCAAGGGAAGTAGTATTAAACAAGACATCTTTGGTCAGCTTTAAAAACAAAGTTTACATGGGTGTTTGCCCAGAGCAACATGAGACAATCTACTGTGGGTTAAGCTGCCTTCTTGCAGCTGGTTATCAAGCATACCTGTAGGTACCCATCCAATCCTGTACTCTGTGAAATCAGTCTGATGAAATTTATTTTCTGTGGCACGGCATAGCCATGAGCCAGTCTTATTAAGAACTAAATGCAGAGGTCTAGCACAAGCGGAAAAATGACTGAATTCTTCCTGACTTCATTTAGGCTCACTCTAAATGACTTTAAAAGAGACGAAGGGCCATTTGACACTTAATGAAAACCAGGCTGGGCATGGAGAGCAGGTTTCTGGAAAACTCTGAAAGGTAATGTTAGGGCAACACTGCCCAGAAAGACTAATGTTGTGGAATCAAAGGCTCCAAAGGCAGATCTTGCATCTATTTTGAAGCTAGCTCTTAAAGTCAGAAGTCAAGCAAAGTGGAGCTCTAATTTATAAATCCTTATTATGCTCATCAGATAGGTGGATTCGAGGACATGATGGTTGAAGAACTCTGCAAGAAGCATGCAATTTGAGTGATGCATAAGCAGTCATGAAGACTATAAGGTGAGAAACAGCAGAAAAATGTGAAGACCACCAGCCACATGGTCTGCTCCAGCCAGACCAAGAGCTTGGTTGGAAGCTTGAGAAGAGCTGCAGAAAACAGAAGAATTCTCCACAAGCAAATACTCAGAGCTGCACACATCCACAAAGATTTTTGTTTAAAAAACGCCACAGTTTTTGTTTTAAAAAAAAAAAGGTATAAGTGCAAGTTATCAGAATAGAAGACTCCACTTCAATGGCTTCATCCTTTGCTGTGAATACGCATAAGACAGAAGTCCTCAGAGGTACGAGAGCAAACACATCCACCGAGAAAGGAGGAACAAGGGCAGCACAGCTTGGATGTTCAGAAGAGCAAGCTGTCTGGGACGAAAGCAGATGCCGAAGTTAGCACAACATCCTGTTCACCAGAGGACAGGACTGAACACTTTGTACTCAGTCACTCTGAATGTGACTCAGTAGGATGCCTTTCTGCTAGATTTCTCAATAAGAAAGCAGGTGGAAGGACAGATTTCTGTCTTCCTTGCTTCCTCTGTCTTGCATCTGATGTCATCAGCCTCTCTTCTTCTGTATTAACAGGGTAGCAAAAGCATATGAAAAGCAGCATGTTCCCTGCTTCCAAAATGCAGAAGGTAAAAACCTGAACATGAAATGAAAGTAGCTTTTTTATCTTTTACCTTCCTTGGCAGAACAAACGTATCAACCAAAATGCTGTGAGTAATAGCTGTCAAAGACAGAATGCCAAATGAAGAGCATGCATTAAATTGAAAAAAACCAAAACCAAAAAACAACAAAACACACAAACAACACACCAAACACCAAAACCCCATAATGTTCCTTAAAAAAAAGCAAAGCATATTTTATGAATTCAGCAATCATAATGGGAACTTTATTTTTAGAGCAGAAGGAATTGTAATTCAAAGATTTGTGGTTATTATCAATCCTTTTCCTTTTCAGGTGCTAAAAATGATGGGACTAAATGGTCTTAACTTCAATCCATAGCTGAAACCCAAACATCCCACGTAATTCACAATTTATTGTAGGCTTACACACATATGTTATATGGACACATAACATACACATGCACAGAAGGAACGAGTGCATTCTTTCTGCATTAAGGCTAGGCAGTTCATCAGCAGCAAACTGACTTTAGCTTACAGACAAATATATGCACGTAGAGTAGCCATAAGTGAGTAGCAGTGGCACATTTTACAAGTGTAGATAAATCAAACAAGTATTGAGGACTAAAGCTATTGCTTGTTGATTTTGAATCACACTCACTGTTATAGCGTCTGTAGCTGTCAATCTTTGCCGGTGCCACTCTGTACAGAATTGTCCCTTCAAAGGCAGATTTTCCTGACAGCAGGCAAGAGAAGGAAAGAGGGAAAAAAAGAGAAGGGGCAGGGTAGGGGTGAAGAGATCGAATGATGGTAAAAAGAAGGGAGAGGAAGAAGTTTTAATCTGTATTTTCAGTCACTAACATTTTTAAAGCCTCATTAGCAAAACAACGAGAATATTAACAAATGTATCTGATTGTACATGAAGTTAAAATATTCATACTGCATGTATGTCAGATAAAAGAATCTCATGATTTTGCTAAAGCTGTTATTTACTATGTTCAACAGAATGCATTTTTTCAGAGTTTTTGTCTGTTGTCCATCGAGGTGCGAGACTTGCAAATGAAATTATTTGTCTGTCTTATTCAGCCTCCTCATGGAGCACAGGGGAAGCCTGAAAAAAATTATTACTGCAATGATGTACTCACAGTGGCTCAACACTCCTGATGCAGATGTAGTGCACTCGAACAAGCACAGCTGACATCCAAACAGGGCACTGAAATACTCACATGTCTTTAACATACCAGGATCCTGTGAGCATCAGAAATTCTGCATCTTTCCAAGATGACTTATTAGAACTGTTTTAGACATGGGAACTGCTCTTAAACAATGCCTAGTTGAAGGGACAGCACACTAAAACCTAAATAAATCAGTTTTTCAGCCAGTAGCTTAATCAGGCGTTTTGACTCAGCGTACACCAACAAAAAGAAAATACTAAAATTAAAAAAAAGAAAACAACAACCCCCCCCCAACAAATCTTAGATATTTAAGATAACATCTTTATTATCAAAACCATTAATTTATTGGGTTTTTTTCTTTGATAGCAAGATAACTCATGCTCTGACATTTATGGTTTGAAATTCAAGTGAAGGTAAAGGCATTAGCATCTGAGGTGTTTTATGTGTTTGTTTTCTTTCAAATGTGAGGTAACCAGGCAAGCTTCAAGAATATACCAATATCAGCTTGTTGTCAATCTCACCTAGGTATACCATCATAAAAAATAACATCTTCAGTAAAATTTTATAGCAAAACAGCCAGTACACCTGAATTGTCTCAACATAGCATCACACCCATTTTGGTACCAAGATCATGTATTTTTTTCCTCTGCATAATATTCCGTTGGACTTCCAGAAAATAAAAAGCTATACTCATTCATGTATTGTAAAAAGACATGTCTTTGTTTTGTCCTTGCAGTTTAACTAACAACAAAAGTTTTTCCTTGCCTTATTTTTACATAATGAGGAACGAAAAAAGTCACAAATCCATCTTTCCACCTTGTTTTTACAAAATACCATTAAAAGAATGCTATTAAAACAGTCAAACAACAACTAAGAAACTGCTAAGAGAAAGGTATGTTAAGTTTCATGACACTGGGGAGGGCCAGAGAGACACTAATGGATATCTACAGTTTAAAGAAGTCAAAATACAGGAGGCTGCCTGACAGAGCCATCAGCTGATGAGTCTGTCATCAGCTCTAACTCCAGCAGTCATGAATTCTCAGTGGCCATCACTAACAGGTTCTAAAAATAGTTGATGAATACGATGAGGCTTAGCAATTCCTGAACAGACAAACACAAGAGACATTGCCATGGACATACTAAAATGCTTTTGAAATCACCTCCTTAATATTAAGTTGTTATTCTTTCAGATACAGTTTATTTGACTCCTTGACAACTTTTTGCTTCTTGACAGGCTGTAATGACAAGATGTGATATTGAAAATATTCTTAAAATTAATACTAGATATCTGAGAAATCTAGAAAAAATATTACAGTTCATGTATCCATTTAATATAATAATACAATTATAATGTATACTTTCTGTTCATGCTGTAACAGTCAGTCAAAGGAAAGCTATGTCTTATTTTAAGAGAACGCTTTGAAGAACAAGGAACTGTTGTTTACTGTAGGGGTACCTGAACCTGTCCATAGTTACATTCTGAAATACGCCTTTGAATACAAAAAATTTGGCAGTCACCTTAGAGCTGGGACAAATACTTTAAAAACAGACAAACCAACTCCCAAACCCACAACCTCTTGATCTTGTAACAGTCTGACTTTCCAATCTGCTGAGCACCCACCATCTGAAAGGAAGCACAGGTTCCCAGTCCTTTCCAAGTTAAGGGGCAAATCCCACTGTCCATATTCAGAAATATTTATGCATTTCCAAAACTAGCCCCAGACATTTTCAAAAAAGAGGCTTTTTGTTCTGAAGAAACTTCTGAGTTATTCTATGGTAGAGCCTGAAAAGAAACCAAGATAATTCCTTCTGGCCATTTACTCTGATCTGCCATGTAATTTACATGGATACAACAAAAGCAATAAAATCAGGCAACACCTTTCTCCCTACTGGGCCTGTGTAGGCCATAACAGAAGGACAGAGCAATATGCATTTTTATTAACCTTATTCCTAAAAGCCAAGTCATATATTTTTTCTCTGCTGCATTTCTTACACTTTGAGTTCACCAAAAATTACATTTGCCCTTCTAAAACAGCTCTCTTTAGAGAGGGTCAGTAAAATGTGATTAAAAGATCAAGCATTAAATTCACCTAATAACTAAAAAATACTCTTGTGTTTGCACAGTGTCCCTTCTCCGAAGATCCCATGCTACTTTCCCAAGTCTCATAGGAAACCTGCCAAGTGTTACCTTCTCCATTTTACAAGCTGGGCTGAAGAGTTCCAGGTTGCTGCTCAAGATTGCAGAACCAGCCCCCAACCCTTACTAGGTCCCTCTCAAAGCTGTGTAGAACCTCAGTGACTGCCCAAGGTTCTAGTTCAAATGCGGGTACAGCTCCTCGTACCTGAGTGCTAACTTAATAATCTGGAATTCATTTTCAAGGATTCTGCCTTACGAAGTCCTGTGATACAGACATATTCAAACAATGTTTCCAGAGAATCAAAAAGGAGTTGTTGCAGATTTGAAGTGCTGTCATGTCTTGTCATCCACACAGGAAGGAGTTGATCTAGAGATATGAATGTACACCCTTTTGAGATGTTACCCATAGCATTTCAACAGCAATGCTAGCCTGACGCCCAAATCTTGCAGAGTTTACTTGTTTGGTTTTTATTTTACTGTGTTTTAAGATTAAGCATAGATACTTGGAATGAGATTGTAATTCCTAGTCAGTTGTAAAAACTTGTTGAAATTTTTGCAATCTCATTACGGAGATTTTCAGATCCATATAGTACCTGAATAGAGCCGCAAAAAGTACCACATGTTAGAGAGCAGCACATATAACAATTATATAAACCATACAGAAAGAACCGAGTTAATGGCTATTTCCCATAATTCTGCTAGGGAATGCAGTTCTTAAATTGATGGTTTTACTTTAAGAAAAATAAATTTAAAAACCCCAGCAAAACCCTCATAAAAATCTCTGTGTCTCTCTGAGGAGTTTTACAGTGCTCTTCTGCTTTATAAGTATTTTGCTATTTATAAAATAGCTCCTAATAACACATCATCTTAGCTAGCCACAAAGCACCTCCAAAGAGTTACATTACGTACAAGAAAGAAGAAAACTCATCACTCGTATCTCAGCTATAGTTATCTTCAATTTAGTTAAAGAGGCAAAAATGGTATCTGTGTTACTGTTATCTTCGCAAAACAAGTATCACAGGTTTAGGTTCCACTGACAGTCAGAACCAGCACAGAAAACTGAGTTTGAACTAAGCACATGCCATTATGGATGTCAACAAAACAAGCCAATGCTTTGTGGCTGCTTTTACACACTCCAATGTACATTTTTGTTAAAAGATGCTTTTAGGGTGCTTATTATCAATTAAATGTTACCAAATTACCTGAGGAAGGAATATTCATTCATTCATACAGATAAAATTGGGGTATTCCATCCTGAACAGTATCACTTACCATGTTCATTTATAGAGTACCGAACACTACAGAATCCAGAGTTGAAACTACATCTACACAATTAGTTCTTCTAAGACTTCAGTTTATAATGAAAACAATTAATGATAGCATATACGGGTTATTGAAAGCAGTTTGCTCTCTCACTGAAATGTGCAGCTTCACTTAATGCTCTTTGTCCCTTTCAATCACGCTAAAACTGTTAACTTCCTTAAAAAACATTTCATTCTGGTCTGAAGCTACCTTTAAATATCTTTAGCAGCACTGACCACAAGACTAGGTCACCAGTGCCACTACACAGGAACATGTACTTCATCATGAAAAGAATATGAAAAATTTTCATCATTGCAAAGGTCAGGTTTTTTTAGGATATTATTTCCATATTGGGATATTATTTCATTTTTGCTTGTTAAACCACAACACTTGTTCAAAGATCTCAGAAGAACACTACATCACAAGGAATATCTGCAGTGCTGAAAATAGGAAGACCTTGGCAGGTATTGTGGAATTAGCCCAAAATATGTAAATACAATTTACTTCTTTCCTTTTCACTAAAGACTGAAAATTAGCCACTGAATTAGGAAATAACAAGAATATCTGTTTGAAGAACAGAAAAGACATGAAGATCAACAAGTGTCCATTTCATATAACAACATAGTTTTGGTTCCGGTTATTCTCCAAGGGAAGTTATAAATTGGACAACCCACTATCATGCTCATACTATTGCAAACTTAAGTTACCAAACATGCGTTTCACCTGCAGTAGTACTGGCCCACTGTAAGTGAGAGAACAAAGTCCATGTCCCAGTTCTGGCCTTTTTCCCTTTGGCTGCTGGGGCAGTGGGTCACGGAGGTGATAGTAACATGCTCAGCACCTGGAGGGAAAAAGTGCCGCATGTCCCACACCGATAATTATGAACCCTTAAATCTACTGGAGTCATTACAGAAGGCATGGCACTTTAATCCCTTGTTTAAATAAGCACAGCCAGTTCATAGATGTTTAGTTACTTTTCTCAGTTTCCACATCTAAAGACAAAAAAAAAAAATCTAATCTAATGAAATACAAATCAATTAATCTATCATCGCCTTCTCTGTTCTTGGTCTGCTGCAGCTTGGCAAGTCTTAACACAGCTCAGGGAGTGATGCCAATATCAAAACTCAAATTGCATTGCAAATACACACTTATCATCATTTGACCCTTTCACAGCATAAATTTAAGAGCATAGCATTCAAAACCACTTCCAAACAAGAGATATGAATGCAGTACCCTATCAATGTGTTGCAGGTAAAGACACGGACATAAATACAGAACATCAATAAGATTTTTTTTCCTTACTTGGCTTTACTAGCTCTTCCTGTGCTATTCCAACATCATCAGAATCAGACAATTCCTTTATGAAGTTGGATGGAAACATGCCAGTCTTTCCATTGAGTATACCTTCCCACCAGCCCTCTTCCACCTGCACCAAGACAAAAACAAAAAACAGTTTTAACATAAGCAACACTCCACAGAGTTACATTATATACATGATTCTCAGTAACAATGACAGTAATGATTTTGAGCAGTTTGCATTAATTTCAGGTGTAAGAAGCATATGACATGGGCTCCAAGCCAGAACATGTTTTTGTTGTGGGTTTTTTTTTTCCCAAGTAAAAACAAGGAAGATACCTGTACTCACAGGTGAACGTCAGCAGTGCTGACAGCAGTCAGAAGCATGGATGTGCATTAAATAAAAGGAAAGGAGAACAACTAGAGAGCACGCAGTGTCTCCATATTTCATTTTTATGGATATCAAGTCGATCGGTAATTTTCAGTGCACACCATACTTCTACTCATGACCATCTTCTTAATGTAAGGGTTTTACAGATTGTAAGAGTTCAAATTCCCTAAGCAGTTAAAGGTGAAAGAGAAATGCCTGCAAAGGGCTATTGAGAGAATCTAAACTAGGTATCTTAATATTAATCATGGAAATATTCCTGCCTCCCCCATAAAAATCAGAAATTCTCTGCTTTAAAAATTAATAAAGTTACTACATCATTAATACATTAATACAGGAAATCTAAGGAGAACAAAGAACAGTACTAATGTATATTTGACTCTAGATTTACAAAGACCTACTGAAATACATATTAATGATACAGTCAGAAGGAGGAGAGAGGCTTCCTAGCCCAATCCCGAGAGAAAATATCACTTAAAAATGACAAACTCCTTCCTGTATAACCCATTCTGGGTTGAACAGCAGTGTCAGGCAGTGAAACAACAGCCCTTAGAAACAGATGCCTTTAGGTTATAACAGGACAGCAAGAAATGACTTATTATATGCATCAGCTAAACATACCCTTGACAGATAAATATTTTACATCTGTCAAACACTGTTCATTTGCCAAAAAAATAACAGGGGAAGACAGTGTCCGTCTGTGACACATCAGTCTCCAATAATGTTTGACTCATCTCTTTCCTGCCCCCACAACCAAAATCGTGAAAATAGAAAGTTAACTTTACAAGTTGAGGGTGTTCACATTTACTGTTAGAAAACCAACCCCACATCTTAAATGGTACTAGTTAATTATTATTGAAAACAAAAGTCTGTTTTGTATCATTTATCCATGAAAATCTCAGGTTCTTAGAAAACAAATCTGTTATCTAACATGTTTAGTTATATAACACAAGCAAATATTTCCTCAAACTACAGAGGAATGGTTGAATTTATTTCAAATTAGCTGCACATACGATTTGACTACAAAACAAATTCTTGTTACTCCAGCAGTATTTCCTGTGCTTTCTCTCCATCTCATCCATACATACAAGTCTTAAAGTCTCTCAAAGGTAATATTTTATTTTGTTCTCTTCACACAAACTAATAACTATATGGAAAACTGAAAGTGCATGACCCACAGCACTTAGAAGACCCTACAAATTATATTTCTTTATATATTATATACCATTACACAGAAAATACACAACATGGCCAATACACTTTGAGTTATAAAATATTTCAATTTTTCTAATGCACTATTCCCAGATGGCTCTATTGATTAGAGCTAAACATTAAACCATAACTGCATTAGCTGATTGACCAGAAGATTAAACACAGGGGAATTACACAGTTCTAAGACCCCTGCTTTACAACATGCTGAGAATTACTTGAGAGAAAAAAGGTGACCAACATCACTCAGTTCCATCTTTACCTCAAGTAATTTTCTCTTGCTCCTTTCTTCCAGGGTAACATGTCACAGTTTTCTTACAGGTTAACATTAGCACTCTTTATGTTTATGCATGGATCTCTATGTACGTGTATAGAAAGACACACATACAAAGATCTTTAGACAAGCAAATCTAAATTGGGTGTGAGTATACTCACAGCATTCATTAGCTTTTTATAAGTTTTCCAGCTGATACAAGAATGATTTATCTGAAAATAACATGTCATATTAAATAATTTTACAAATTCAGAAAAATCTAAAGCAGAACACAGATTTCTGCCCCTCCCCCCCCCCCCCCAAGAAAATGCAGAATGATGTTAGCAAGACATCAGAGGTTCAGGTCAAATTTGTCTTCCAAAGATTAATTAGGAAATTTGCATCAAAAGCCTCAAAAGTTTTAAGTATTTTTAAACACTATAGCTACATGATACATACTTTCAAGCCTCAAAACACACCAGCTAGAGATTAAACCATACAATGAAGAAGACACTAAAATACCCCCAGGATTTAGTTATCCCAAATTGGGGCAATTCATTGCCATAGGGTTTGAAATGTCACAATAATTTCCAGCCAATAAAACCTTACAAATGAAAATCCATTATTCATGTGGGTAATCCATCTGGAGGTACAAGCAATCAATAAAATTTGTTCCTATACTACTATAACAAAGTGCTTTCAGGATTTATACATCTAGGTCTTGATTTATGCCCAGCATTCATGTGCCGCACCAAACCAACTAAAAAGAGGAGGATTTCATTCAGTGTCCCTATGCCAGAAAATAAGTTCTACTATTCATAATAACCTACACACATATTCTAAGTTCAGCCTGAAAACAAAGGTTTTGGTTTAAATTTAGAAGAAGAATCTTTCCAATCTGCCAAATATAAGTGGCTACAACTAGAGGTATTTTCAAGACACGTTTTCAATGTGTTATATCTGTTCACTGCCTTTCTGTTCACTGCATGGCACGTCCTCATCTTGCCAGGCCCCTGGGCTGCCGGTACTGCTGTCACACCATATTTGAAAGCAACAACATACAGAGAAGTACTTCATTACTTCACTTCATATATTTATGGAGGTAACAACACGTGCACCCAACTGCAACTCAGTCAATGTCACGTGTGGGGCAGGGACAGATGCAATAGCAGACAACTATCTGCAGTCCAGTCCTTGGATGTCATTGAATGAGATACGAACCACAGTATCACCAGAGAATGGTGCATCATCTCTAGAGAAAGTCATCCCATTAAGAAGCCTTACCTCTGGGATTTAAAGGGAAATTTAATCTACATAATTATTATGCAACATTTAAATGTTCTTCCAGTATTGTTGGGCTTTGGTTTTGTATACATTTCCAATGAAGAAAGAATACTTGTATTTTGTTTTCAATTGAATTGCTCAATCACTAGAGCCTTTTTTGCTGTAGATGAGGTTTTTGGAAGCTATAAACCAAGTACAGATTAAAATCATTCAAAAAATACTGGTTTACTTTGTTAGAAAGTGTTTAATCAAATTGTTACAGCTCAGCACACAATAACAACTAGACTAGAAAGACAGTAAGAGGTTTAATAGTTAATTTTACTTACAAATAATACTATAAATAAGAATAATGAAGCGCTCAAAATAGATACCATGGAAGTGGACAGACAAGAAAATAACACAGAGAATTATATGGGTGAGACATCCATTCAGACAAACAAGACATTCTCAAAAAGGTATACAGATGCTAGAATATTAAGCTGCTCAGAAATCAACAAAAAATATTGAAAACAACCCATTTCAAGCTTTAAAGTTAAAAAAAATAAAAAAGAAAATAATATGATAGAAGTTCAAGCCTTCAGGCAAACATAATAGTTCTACTTCAGACTGGGAATGCAGTTTTATTATGTAACTGTAAAGCAACCAAAGAAAACAAAACCACTTCAGTAGGTCACTAGGACTACGAGATTAAGATATTCCAAAAGTGAGGAAATGTTACTTTTTATTTTCTGTCCATTTTCTCTTCATGGCAAATACAATCTGCAGCATCCCCCTTTAAAGAAAGAAGTGTCAGAGCCTGTCACCAGCCTGACCTGCAGTGCAATAAATCTTGTTGCTACAAGCTTAGAAGCACCTTCCCCTCAGAGAACCAGGTGGCCACCCCTGGAACACCAGGATCAGATACCCAAAAAGAGCAGGAAATGCTGAGGCCAGCTACCAGCATTTGCTTGCCAAAATATCTAAGAATGCCACACCTGCTTGCTTACACCTTGCTAGATAATTAACAGGCTAAAGTTGTTAAATTATTTAAATGTTCAGCTCTTTGGAATTACCAACCTAAAGTGTGTTTCCAATAAGCTCCTGTATCTGCCTGTTTCACAAGGTTTTCTACAAGCTGTGGCTTTGCCTATGAGGCTGACAGACATCTTACAGCTCAGCTAGGGCAAGCAAGGAGGGCTCTGAGTCAACGAAGAAAGTCAGGTGGAAGAAAGTCTCCCTGGATCACAACAGAGTCTTTCTGGGCTGTTAAAAGTGAAACACAGTCCCAGGAATAAAAGCAACGCCAGAGGCAGGCAACAGGAAGGAGAGAAGCCCAAAGTCAACTTTCTTTTGCTTAGAGAGAATTTGAGCACAAAAAGCAAAGGAAAAAAACCTCTCTTCTTTTATAAATTCTGAAGGAAGATCTTGAGCCTGAAGGACGAAAGCAATCATATGTTGAAAGGGAATTAAAAATATAGATTCCCAAAAAACAAAATAAACAAATCATATTCACTGCCAATGGGAAAAGAAATTTTGGAAGCAAAACCCCAACAGAAGACGGTGCCTACAGTGCCACTTGATGGCTTATTCTGGGAGTGCATTTGGAGAGGGTCATACCCACGAAATGTCAACCAGCCCTTGGGCTTCTGCTGCAGCACATCTGGAAGCTGTCTGATAACTCTCGTGCAGAAGGGAAGAATTAAAACCTGCACAAGTACCTTGCATTAGGGGATCTTTTCTGCCTCAGAGTTCTTCATTTTACAATGTCAAAATGTGCTTTTGGTTTTGGGGGTTTTTTTTGTTTGTTTTTGTTTTGTTTTGTTTTGGCTTTTTGTTGGTTTTTAGCATCACCTTCTAAGAAACTGAGGGGCAGTGAAAGCAATCACAAGGAACTTGAATGACCCTATAAAGAGTCAAAGATATTTGCACCCTTATTTCCAAAAAAGGAACGCAAACCTTCCTACCATATAAACTAACCAAACAAGCAGTAGTCACAGAAGTTGTTGGAATAGAATCAGGAAAAACACCATACCATAGCATTTCACAGAAAAGTAACTGAGGGATGTGGAAGCACAGCATTCGTTCCCAGGTGTTTTACTGCAGTAGTATACAGTTCTGCACTTGTGGCACAGACCATACCCTTGCCACTATTAAATATTCCCCTTTCAACTCTACGGCTGCCAAAATAAGCCACTGTAAGGAAAGTCCAGCTCTATCCCTGGTATTTATGCTGTTCCTGGAAATGTGTTGAATTACTTTACCTTGTAACAAGAAGAAGAAGAAGAACAACAACAACAGCGACAACAACAAAACAAAACAAAAACCAAAAACTACACCGACCTTACCCAAATGGAGCAACAGATTTGTAAAAATCCATTCTGCATTTTTATGATTTCAAATGAGTTACTTACAGGATTCGATCACGTTATATATGGCAATGTTAACTAAAAGTCAAAGAATAAGCTCAGTGGTATTACAGCATGTCTCAGTCAAAGACTCAGTTATGAGCTTAACTCCATGCACTACACATTGCTTAAAAGCTGACTTCTCAGCAGGATGAGGCCACAAGGAACATAGCAGCACGGCAACAGATTAATCCCAAAAGAAAGCAAGTTCCGAACTGTTGAATGACATGCCAAATGTCCTTATTCTGATTCTACAGGTTAATTGTCTGGCATCCCATGAAAGTCTAAGGGTGAAACATAATTGGAATTCAGGTATCTGCATTTAATAAGACAATTAGCTACAGTTGTATTTTGGGACAACTGTAATTAGAGTTAGAGCTAATGAACTAGGAAAAAGACAAGCAAAAAGCTATCAATCACATATTAAACGTGAATGTAAACAATAATGAAAATGCTTCTCTTGTTAGTTTCAAATGCACTTTAAGTCTGTTAATTAATATCTCATGGGTATCAGTGTCTGTGTAGTTATGGAAACCTCTAGTTAAAGAACAAGTATTTTTATCTATTGTGATGAATGTTTGATCTTATTAGAATTAATTTTTAACTATTTAGAGCAAATAGGAAGGAACTGTATCTCAAAATTTACACTTGCAGTTGCCGTTGTTTCAATCCATTGTCCAACCCCAAACCACTTCTGCCACAACAGGAATTTCCAACAGTAGCTACCACTACCACAGACATAAAAACCTTTTCAAAAAGTATCTTAGTCAATCTGTTGGTATCAGGAAGAAGTATCTGGGACAGGTTTAGATGCTACTACACCTCAGGTCTTGGTTCGTACCCTGAAACAGAGGTGGGATAAGGGAAGACATCCTCATCCTCAGCATGTGGTATCAGTGTAACCCATTTTCACTGTGGGTCTGGGGAAAGACACTTGGGCACTGATGGAGGCAGCTAAGGAGAAGACCTGAATTACCTTCTGCCAACCCTTTGCTGAAGGCAGTGACTTTCGAGGGCTTTGAGGAGGAACTGAACTCATTTCTTGAAGGATGAAGCCAAATTAGCACAGTATAACAGGAAACAGCTTTTCTTTGCAACACGTAAAGTTTAGTGAGTTGTCAGCCGTGACATTTTAAACACAGTTTTTGCTAAATAGCCACATAAAGATACATAGACAATATTTTTGATCTAAACAATATCTGTTTTAGTTTGCTGTCAGTTAAGAATTTATTTACTTCCAAATAAACAGAAATCCACAGAGATTTGAAAATATTCATCTAAGTCAATTTAAAATCAATTAATTCCACTGATGCAACTTAGGAGGACACAATAAAGTATTACCTGTGGGAATCTGAGACCTTCTATTCATGAATAAAAAGACAGGGTAAGAGAAAGGAACAACTGGAAATGGAAAGTGAATGACCATTAACGCTCTAATTACCTGCTGAACTCTGGTAAATTATGCTGAAGATGCTATCATCCAGTTTTTCATCTTGAGTAATGATAAACAAAATTGATATTTTGCAAGAATTGCCTCCTGTTGTCGCCTATGTGGGAGGGGGTTTTGCTGTTGTTTTGGGGTTTTTTATACAATAACACAGAGTGATTTTGGCCCTTGCAAAAAAACCTCCATTTTCGCAACTGAGTAATAAGTAGTCACTCACATCAAACATTTATCATTTGAAATAAGGAGCAGTATATAATGACATAAACACTGTGAACGTTATTTCAATGCAATGGCACATTATGTAGCGCTGCCTACAAGCAGAAGGGTAAACAATGAAATCAGTACATAGGTTGGTGCAGCTTTCTACATTGAATAACAGTTCCTGTTTCAAAAGAAAAATTCTGCCCTACTTTTTCGAGGAATTAACACTATTCTGATAAGGGCAGAAGAGGAAGTAATATCAGCAAGTAGTCAACATCAACTGCTTGGTATGAACCATTATGGAAAATAAAGGTCACACAACAACACTTCCTGAGGTGCTGAGATTTTTTTCTCTTAATTCCTTTATTTTTCCTCTTCCACCTAGAGTCAGACAATGTCCTGGATCACATGAATGCACCAGATGTTGCCTGAGGCAGAGCTTCTGTTTCAGTAGCCGACAGAACAGAGTATTTTGTAAGGTCAAAGTGGGCACAGCCTCACCTGTGTCAGCTGTTCTTCTTTGGCACTTACTTATGGCCAGCACTTCAGGCCAGCCATGAGCAACCCTATTCCACACTACAGTAAAACCAACTCCAGTATGACATTCTTTAGGAGTGTCAATCAAAAAAAGCAGCCCTAGACAATACAATGTCTTAAACCTTAGAATAAGTATGTTGTCAATGCTTTCTTCAACAGCAGTAATTGAAGGTACAATTATGAGTTTAAGACTACCAAGTCTGTAACTGGCAATCCAAGTGAGTTTCAAAAAACGTGTCCTTAACTGTAAGCACGTGCATGCAAGCGCGGGAATGTTTCATATATCTACATCTTTCAATTTTAATGCAAACTTTTTCAGACTCACTTGAATTTAAATAAATCTGTTATTTATAATTAAGTTGTTCAAATTTATACAAAGACAAGAGATGCATTTCATAAGAGAAGTCTAGTGTCTCATGTAAATTATTTAACCATACAATTCATTTGGCAGAGTTAATTCATTGGCTGCATACTAGGAAGGGGTTTTATTCCATCCCTTTACTCTTGAAAGAGAGACTTAAAAGTTTTTAAGTAGGGCAACTGACAGAAGATATTTGTGTGGCCATGTGAGGTCAAATATACCTCAAACTGTGCAATGAAAACAGGTCATGTGCTGTTGTGAATCTAATACTAGGTTCACGTTGTCTTCAAAATATGGTCTTAAATATCTTACAGCCTTGATACCCCCCATTACAATTCTGCTCACTGACAGAATAAGGTTAGTTACATGACACATCACATCTGATTCCAGGCAGAACTACATGCAGAGCTGGTGTGTGCAGCTAGCTTAAAGGAAAACCAGTGATCACTAAGCTTCTTATATTCAGATGTGAGAATTTAAACTCTCGTAAGAAAATACTGGATGTCACATAGATTGCAGTAGAATTTACATTATTTTAGAGCTGATTTCCTAAGTGACAGATGCAGGAAAAAGAAAACTAATCATGTATCTTTGATACGAAAAAAAATGTTGACTTAGTAGCTGCTGAGTCACAAGGAAAAAAATCCTACAAATAAATGATACGAGCTGAAATACACCTTTTATCGGCTGCTTGAGCAGACTAAGCTCCTAGATCTTTTTAAAGATAAGTAAATAAAGACTAAATGAGTTTTACTGCTTTCTACTTAAAGGCTTCACATTAGCATTTTGACTTTCGGTTCTCATGCTATGAAGCTCAAGAAGATATTTCTAAAATCCCTAATGGAACAAAACTGAAGATATTGGGAGTAAACAGTATTCCTTGATCCTGCAATCAGATTCACTCATGAAAAGAAAATTTCTGTATCTCTGTCCAAGTTTTCATCATTTGTTCCCAGTCCTTCTAAGAGATGTGCATTCATTTTCCACATCCTTTTCCATCCAAAATAAGTGCATCTTGAGTCTGTAAAGAATTTTTGGTTTGGTTGGGTTTTTGTATGTATGTGTTTTTGTTTGGTTGTTGTTGTTGTTGTTTGAAATTGATTAGAGTAAAATGAAATTGTTAAAATTTGCAGGCAAAGATGACAAAAGGTGAATGTCATGGCTGAACTCCAGAGGGCTTCAAGTAAATTTCCAAAATGTGTTTAACTCTGTAAAGATAATTCTTCCCTGTGGCTGGCTTACTAAAACTGGGAAGAGTTTTTTCTGCTATAATCTTCATTCTTCAGAGATATAAATTCAGTAGCCCTGTAGCACAAACTTAGAGCTTTTTTCCCTGAACAGAACTGAGAAGCATCAACTGATCAAGTAAAACCAGCCAAAGTGCTACAGGGGAAAAAATCCTTACAAAATCCATAAGTGAACAACCACATCCCCTCACTCCCAACAGTAACCCAAATCAAACATGTCAATATACCAGAGAAGAAAAATGTCTGGTTTAAATTACGTCTTAGAACACACAGTATCTGAGATCTTGGCACGAACAAGATATGTCAGAACTACATGTATGTGTATTCCACTAAAGATCCGCTCACCTCTCCCACAACTTCAATGATGTCACCAACTTTTAATTCCAGTTCATCTTCATTTTGAGGCATATAACTGAAAGCCACCTGACATCTTCTTCTTCTGTTTCTCTCTCCTGGTGGAAAGGAAGGAAACAGGGAAATTGTAAAATGAAAACAAAATTCCATGCCAAACACAAGCCAGGGGAAACAGTTAAAGATGAGATATTATTCTTTGAGCACTATTAAAAGAATCAGAATATTTGCAATGCTTACCACATCTGCCTAGTATTAATTTACAAAAAGAGGGTGGAGAAAAGATTACTGGTGCATATTATTTCCTTCAACTATCTTTATAATTCAATGCAATTAATAAATGAAAATAAATCATGGGGATTTTTTCCTTTCTGTAATATAGTTCAAGAACCAAAATTTAACTAATAGATTGTGCTTCCTAGTGACAGGATAAACAAACTTTACCCAGAGGATCTTTCCAGGTGTATTTCCTATGATTTCTGTTCTAGGCTAATGCTCCATACACATGGTGTAGGCAAATCCAGAAAGCGGAGGGGGTGATGAAGGGATTCAAAACCTTGTGGCTTTTGCTCATATGGAAATAAGCTCTCAACTGATCATTTTGTCCTGTATCTTTTTTCTCCATAATCCTTTCACGGGTATACAAATATCTCACTGACCTTTTTTTAACGCATATTCTTTCACATATATATACACAGAGATATATATGTATGCACAGCTACTTGTAAGGTGCATATTTATGCACTAATATCAGAGTAAAGAAAATAGAAGAAAACCCCAAAGAGCCCCAAAGTTAGGTGTGTCATTGAATTAGAGCAGTTAAGACAGGCTAATTTCGACGATCAACCAGCTACTGGAAATGATGTTACCAGCCATCTCTTTCTTCACCTCAGACATCCAGGCTACCATGAGAAGCTGGTATGAGGGTGCATCTCTGGATGCACAACTGGAGAGAAGCTTGAATTCATAGCTCTGAATAGGAGTAAGACCCCGTAAGACCCCTTACTTGACCCTTCTGCATCACGCGTTTAAGACAGACAGATAAATGAAAATATTCATTTCCAGAGCTTTGTTTGCCAGATCCATTGGCTTACATATAATTATAGTCGTATGATTTGTCGCAGCATGGAGGTGAGAACTTCTCAAAATCAAGTTGCCAAAGCTTGCTGCTCGGCCTCTATTAGCTGAAGGACAACTTAATGACATGAATCATGACCATGTTGGAATGTGGTAGGAAGAGAGAAATAATTCAAAACACAAGATTCACTGATTACTCCCTCTTCTCTAGAAGATGTGGAATGTATAAACCATACTACATCATATTATTTATATATATGTATCCACGCATATATATGTACTCTACGCAAGTAAATGTACTTTCTCTTATGCTACTTCTCTTAACTATTAAACACGCTTAATACACACCAAAATCGGTTACGTAAACACTGTCTAAGAACGGCCTTAAACTGACATTAAATTACAAAAATTGATCTTATGGTCAATTATCTCTCCTGTAACATTTCTTGATGATCCTGCTCTAGGGCAAACGATAATAAAAAGTTACAGAACTTTTTTTTTTTTTTTCCTAATCTATTAATTGAAACTAGAGAAAGAAGGGAGAAGGGAAGCCATTGAATTTGGCTTTCTGACAATATTTTTCACAGCAACTGCAATTCTGCATGAGTGGCAGCTTTTTGAATGTTAAAATTAATACCTTAATGAAATGTAACCAAACTCACTCAAATTAGCTCTTTTTTCCACCTACAGATGACTGTTCGTTCTTCACTATCTAAACTAAAATGGTCCTAAACTGACAACTTTACACAGCTGCATTCAAAATAACTTAAATATAATAAATACCTTCCATGTTGAGTGCTTGTTTGTGCAAAAGAGGATGGCTATTTTCCCTAACGATAACAGTCCCAATATGATTTCTAATGTCACGTAGCAAATGATGTGCTGATGTTGCCTGATGTGACAGATGTCTGTTGCCATCCTACTTAATAATCAATATTGTGTGACTCTTGGACAATATTTTTGAGAGAGCAAGAAAGAAACACAATTCTGGATGTTAATAATAAAACTATTAATCTTTTCTCCCCTCTTGTCCCATGAAGTTTTTTTACTACTATATAGAAAATCTAGCAAAAGTCTGCATTTATCTCCATTAGTCTCATGGTTATCTCACTGCTCTCCCTCTCCTCCTAAACTTTCTCTAAAGAAATACCGAAGTAGAGAGCAGCAAACCAACAAGAGGCATAGACTCTATGTACCAAATAGTTCCTCTCTGTAGTCTAATGCCAGACTATCCAGAAGACCCAGCAGTGAATCCCTTTGGTTTCAAGGTGTTGCATGCTAATGTTTGGAGTGGTTGAACAGAGCATGAGTGGTGTGAAGGGCTCTACAGAGAAGGCGTATCTGTTTTTTCCTACACTAAAGCAGACTGGGTAATACAGCAGTATGAGTTTTCTAAGAAAACAGAGCTGATAGGAAGTCAAAGTAACTAAGCCATGCATATACAAAAACTGTTAGTAAAGAAAAACTCCAGTTTTGCAAACGCACTAGTCCCATCCCAGCCTCACTGATTTTTTCTCTGTTTCTTAACTAGCACAAAGTCTCCAAAGGCAGCATGGTCAGGAACCAGAAAGACCAACTTGGACAACTGACAAGCAGTTTAGAAAGAAACAATGAAGTCTTGCTCTTCTGTCACCATTTCCTCTTTTGCTAATATTTCCAGTAATTGCAGAGTATTATTACAGTCTGTGCTTTAACTGCTAATCATATGAGATTTAAATGGCACACCATGACTTTAAAATGTAAGTAATTTGACTGATTGATGTAAAGTTAATTTAAAACCATATAGGGCAGCAATTACGCAATGAAGACTAAAGATACTTTCTAATCTAATTCATTTTTTATGATTTCTAACTTGATGGAGAAAATAATTTGTAGGAGTTTTTTTGCATTTTTCTCCACACTTGAGCATAAACTGAGTTACTTGCAAGTGAAAAGCTACCTAGTGGTGAAAAGGCAGCTAACAAATCCAATACTTCAAAATCAGAAAAGGTGTGCTGCGAAGTCCTCAATGGGTTTTGAAAGGCTTAGAACAGGCTTAGAAGAAGAAAAAAAAGGGATCAGTGAGCTTTTACTGGCCCATGTATAACAATTTGTGGCAAGTAACCTGCTGCAGGCAGCACCACACTGCGCTCTGCCTGCTGGTTGCAGCTCTAGGCTTTTTCATTTCCCACGGTTACGGTGCGACATCAGAGCAGTTTAAAGGCAAAACATCTATGAGCTGCAGGTTGGGAACTAAGCATGATACATTTAATTCAGAGCGAGCTATCATACAGAAATAATGTCACTCACCCTTGTAAAAAATACTGGCTCCCATTTATATAGCAATAATGCACCTCAAAAAAAAAGAAATAAACCACATGCCTAGTTTGTGCACTTTATTCTTAGAACAAACCAGACAGCTGAGTGTGTACAAGGGCGCTAACAAACCAGTGTCTGCAAAGCGCATCACATCTGAAGCAATAGCACCAGGAGCTCAACAAGTGTGCCACACAGCATGCCTGAGTTTGCTCCGCTCCCTGTAAAGGCTGTGTTAAGGGCACTGTACCCTTACAAAGTGCTTGCAGATCCAGCACGGAGGAAAGAAAATGGACCTTGCATACATTGCAAAAGGTGTCACATGACACACCTTCCGAGTTATACTGGCTGCCTCCTTATCGGCAGCTGTTGATTGCCAACTCCTGCTTACCCCACCTGCGGCTACTGTTCCCTCTGCCCTGTGAGGTGAACCGCTTCTCCAGTCATTCCCCAAACACTTTCACTCAGAGCAAAACTTGGCAGCTTAGAAGTGCAAATGACAGTCTTTGCTAAAACAGCTCCTTTCAGGCTTTATCCTAAGATTCACCTACCTCTCACTGTAGGTGTCCCTGAGTCAGATGTCTAAACCTGCGCTTATCACTCAGGAGTGGAGAGAACCTAATACCTCCAGAGGGTATTTAATGTCACTGTAAAATAGACAACTATAGTACATCAGATGAATGACTCTCTTGAGATGCCTTTTTCTACTGGTGCGGCTAAATCAGACTTCAACATCTAACTTTAAAATGCCTAAAGTTAGGTCAAATGGAAAAAGAAGTGAACATATCTTTAGAAACTTAAAACAAATAAACAAAAAAAATCTTTGAGGGCAGAAATCTAATTCATTTCAAAGTAGCGTTTGATCAGATTCTAAAAATGGTGTGGTTGCCTGTGACACCAGCAGACCAATAAAGAGGCTTCCTCCAGCTGTACACATACAAGACAGAGCATGATTTCTAGACATTTAAACACCCCTCTGGCACTAGCAATGAAGACGAAGGAGGGGCAATGACAACGCATTGGCATTCAATGCTTACTTTTGTAAGTGGCACCAAAAGCTGAGGCAACACAGCACAAGAAGTCACACTGGTCCTTACATGCTGCCATCAGACCCAGGAAAGGTCACAAACTGACAACGTGGGATTAGATGAAAAGTGCAGCAGATAGGAAGTAAACTATTTCAAAATGAACTGGGATTTTTCAAATCCAGACTACTTTTTTTAAACTTAAAACCTCTATCATGAAACAGATGTTTATACAAATGTGTGCATATATGAACAGGTTATACTTTTCACTGGTGCCGTCGTCTTTGCGGCCTGTCCTGTCAGTGAAAACCACCACTCTACATACTAATCCATTTTTTTTCCCACAAGAGAACAAGTACAGCATTTTTTTTCATAGCACAGTATAGCTATTCTATAAAATTAAAAAACCCCTATATTCAATTAAAACCTTCAGAGAACAGACCCATGGAGCAAATGTCTGTCCTTCTCCTTGCTGACAAAAGGTATACCCTAAATGGCTGACAATCTCTTCAAAACTAGGCCCCATAGTTTTGTAATAGGATCTGTCTTAAAAAGAGACATAACAATTATCACTGCAGCTCAGACAAAAAATCCAACCCAATTGCTCCTTGATTTATTATTGGCTTTTAATAAAGGAGTGTTGCTACAGAAATTGCATGGGTTAGGCTGGGAACAGAGTCAAGGTTTGCAGCACGAGGAGCCTAAAGACATCTTTCCCACACCTAAAAAATGTCAAACACATGAAAGCACACAGCAGCTACTGCAGACCCACATATTTCCCTCTACTGCAGGCTTGCCGGGCAGGCCCAGGTGAACCACGGAAGGAAACGGAGATCCACTGGGCCACCCTTCAAGTAGATGCAAAGTGACTGAATCCAGTAAAACTGTGTGGCAAAGAGGCCCCTTTCAGGCAGGTCTGTAAGGAGGAAAATGACAAGTTGGAGGATCCTATCTTCTGTTTCAGATTTCCCTGCACATTGGCATCATCTGCCCATCACCCGCAGTTGCACTTTCCATCCTTCCAGCTTTCAAAGCTGTATCTGTAGCCAGGGGTAACTGGCTCAGTGCACAGTGTCTCCTGGTTAGACAAGCTGGGCTGTGATATGACTCAGCTAGAAACCAGTTCTAAATTAAATGTGCAAAAAGACAAAAGGGAACTATTGTACAAGTAAGAGATGACATATATGCTTTTAGGTTGTATGTTACTGATTTTACTGGTACTGATGGAGCTCTGGTACAGCTATTTTGGACTGCCAGTCTAGATGGTTGCTGTATCACTTTTGGTTATAAATCATTGAATTGTGTATATTAAAATGCAAATATTAAGAAAAAGGTTGAGCTACAAGCTTACTTCTGAAAAAAATTCTACTTAAAAACACTACCCTCAGCAGATGCTTTTGAGAAACAGAAGTTACCTAATTAAGAGCAAACAGCATTAAAATGTTAACTTTTTAGATTGCTTTTTCAAAGTATATTGAAGATAGTGTTAAGAGACTTCAGATAAAGTCTTGGTCACACTAGTTTTAATGTGGATTCTGTCACTATCTTCTACAACACAAGGACGCCACCACCTTAAACCCACCCACTAGTACAAATGCAATTCCGATTTTAAAATGCACAGGAACTGTCAAGTTGCAATTTCCTTCTTATCCTAGAGGATTCTGGCAGGTTTTTTCTGACCTGGGATGTGACATGTCAATTCCAACTCTCTCATCACTCACATGCTGTTTAGAAGGGTAAATGCTTTTGGAGAGATGACCAAAAAAACCCAAAACGAACACCCTACTGAGGTCTGTCTGTTCTCTGTCTAGCACAAAACAGAAGTAAGCTGGGTGTTAGTATTTCAGGGGGGCTGGGGAAGGGAGTGTTGGTGGGGGTTTTTGTTTGGTTTGCCTTTTTTCTTTTCATTTGTGACATTAGTATACCAGAGAAGAGAAAGATCAAACTGCAAGGAGGGGTGAGGGGAGACAGAATATCTGAGGTGCTTCCAGTACTCTACCAAACTGCTTGTGTAAAGCTGCTGTGTTTTTCTACAAGCAGATGAACTGGGAAATGCCCTGTTTTGACGTGTGCAGCTGAATCCTGGAGATTGCAGGACTCCATTAAGCACAATTAAGCCACAATGCAATATGCCATCGCTGCTAGTAATATATTACTCTGAGTATGTTAATGTTCTACTGTTACTGAGGAGTAGGTTTTCTCTTTCTTGCTAGACGCCACAGCAACATTTCCAGGTTTCTGCCATCTGGCTGCTGCTCTGAATTTTATGACCAAGATTTGTCTGTGAGGAACCTATGAGCCTGGAAAACATATTTTTTTTACACCATCACATTTTAACACATATGCACCATCAGAATAATGGCAATTTGAATATAATTATCCTCGCATTGTTCAATGAATTCATTCTTTTGTTAAAAACATGCAGAGATATTCAGGCCTTTTATCATGTATAAGCCTTTTGTATAACAGCAGTAATTACTGGAAGCAACTTAGAGCAACAATGTAGTACTAGTGGTCATATGCTTTTGGGAGAAAACCATTAATTAACTAAGAAGTGGAGCATTTCCATATGCCACAGGAGGAGCCAGGCTTGTGCATTTGACAATTAGAACTGAAATACTAGTGAAGCTGAGATCATTATTCAAGCCTAAGCCAAAGCAGAAGGAATTGCCAGAAAAGCAACTGTAAACAAACTCAAAAGACACTTGCATAGGTTAACCATAGACCACCAAAATGTTTTTCTTTCTGGGACTGGAAGTGTTAAAATGCATATAAAAGGAGTAGAAACTTCTGCAAGTGCAACATCAAGAATGCAGTCAAATCATCACCAGTGAATTAGACAAGGAAGTCTAAACTCCAACAGGAAAGTCTTGACCTTCCCATACAGGCTGAATATTTTATATTCCATCATTTAAGGGGAAAGTGTAAAACACAGTATTAAACTACACATTAACTCGACCGCATGGAGAACTGAAAATGTGCAAGTTCATCAAAGCTACTAGTTTTACTACCTGTATCTTTTCAATTTCATAGTGTAGATTATTATTTTGGATTAGCATTACAGGTGAAACACTCCATCACAGGACAAAAACTGGAACTTGGTGACAGGGTTTCAAACAGTTTTTTTTAAACTGTACTTTAAAAGCAGTTGCACAGTCCTGGTAAAGACTGGAAAAGCTCATTCAGCTTCTCATCTGCTTACAGAGATGCAAAAATATTCCTCAGCAGCAAGCGGTGCCTTTACACCACCTTTTGCCGAATGACCCATTCTCTTGCCCATTCTCAACAACAACAATTTGTTGCTCTCATCTAGTGCCATTCACAAGCAGTGCATTTCAAGGTGGAGTAAATATTTCTGTTCTCACTGTAATGCTGAGTAAGCCAGAGCATGTGTCAACAGAAAGGCTTGCCCTGGTCACCTGTAGCTTTGTGACTTCGTTCACTGCAACATGCGCTAGGTCCCGCTGCCTGGCACTGGGCTTCCCCACCATCCCTTGTGTAGTGAGTACCTGTTGACATGAGGGGGGCTATTACCCAACAGAAGATCTTGCACTTCCCTGCGTATTTGGTTTCTTCTCTCACACTCAGAAGAAAACTTTCAAGTATACATTACCAAAAGAGTTTGCTACACCGGCTACTAGCATATAATTAATACAAAATGACTGTATAAGGAGCTTTAAGAAATACTGCAGGCAATAGATTTCTGTAGCAATAAATTAGCTTTTCTAAAGAATGAGGCACACATGCTTGAAGTATTCTTTCTTGGATAGCAGCTGAAGTTTCAAAGTCCAAGAACAGAAATACAAGATTTGCAAATGGCCCATAAAAGGCCTTTTCTCTTTTTATTCTCATTGCACACCTCTCATGTTGTCATGAGATAATCCCAAAATATTATCCCCTCAGCCAGGTTTTGAGATAGTAGTCGACTATTTTGCTCTTTGCTGCTTTTTTGTAGTGATCTCTAGAGAAAGTGTTTGAATAAACCAAAACCAAACATGAATTGCTATTGCATCTTTCCCGTTTCTCTTATGTTCCATCACATAATTCACACTGCTAAAATTGCCTACGCACAGTAGCACTTCACAACATACAGTGAATGAGAGCAAATAACTCTAATTTGTGGAACCACTGTGCACATTGAGCTTACTATGTGCTCTCCTCTCTATAAATAAAGTCACTTATATCAAACCACATGGATTCCTAAACAGTAATCTCCAAAAATATTAACTTTGTACTACCGGCTTGCTGCCTTGAAGCTGACTTCAGTCCAACTTAACAAAAAAAGCAATTCCAGAACAGCTTTAAAAAGTATGCCTTTTTCTTAAAGAATGCGAACAGTGGTGCTACTTCACTTTTAGCTATCAGAGTATCAGCACTTTTTGACAGGTTCAAAATCTCTGTGATGACATTACATTGCAGGTCTTACTCTGACCTCTGCTACATCAGTTTCAAGTAAGTCTCTCTTATCAAGGCAAAACCCCCCAACATTGTCAAGATTTTATTTTCACTCCAACAGGTAACAACATACATTGAACAAATGCCTCAAGAAATGATGGAAAGATACAAAAAATATAGCAACCCATTTTCTGGTTGCTGCACTCATGAGAGCCATTATACAATGAACACATGCAATATATCAACAACATTTAACGAAAAAAACCACTCTCTTTCATACTGGGCACTTGGGACATCAGTCAGATTTTTAACCTAGAATCTTGTTTAACCTAGAATATCTATACAATTTAAATATTCATTTTGAAGCCATTAAAGGAAATCAAGTTAAACAAAAAATATTAACACGTTCACAGACAAAGCAAACACATCACTTTCCTGACCAGCAGTGTTCTGAAATCTAGGAAACTAGATGAAATTTGCCACGAAACACAAGCCCAGACAAATCCTAAATTCTAGGAAGCCCATGTGTGAATCTAGGCGATGTGCTGGTGAACTGGGAAAATGACTGACCCAGTCTGATGTAATGGGTCTGATTCTGCAACACTTACACCAAGACGAGTAGTCACTTGGGCAGAAACACTCGGGCATGTGTCTCCCATGGCAATTAAGCCACGACATTTTCAAAACCTTGTAGAGAACAGAGCTGTGGGAGGACTGCTCTACTGGGCTGCTGACATGTACCAGCTCAGCATGCAAGGTTACCCAACTACCCATCCTTCAGCTCTGCTAAAACGAAAACACAGCAGGAGGAGCCCTCAATTGTACTCCTCGTGTTAAGATTCGTTGTTATTTCTCAGCTTCCATCATGAAACTGCTATAATCCAAAATAACCTGCAGTTTTAAAGGGCATGTTGTGCTGCTGTACTTTGTTATTTGAGGGTTGCACAAATGCCCAGGAATAATGTACAGAAGAGCAATAAATAAATATGATAAATTGAAATAAATCCATTCTTTTTGCTGCTGCTGGCCCTCTGAAGCCCCAGGCACCATTAGCTGTATGACAACTGGTACGTTTCCCAAAAGATCTCTCAGTTCTGAGAATGAAAATTAACATTCACTGTGCCATATCCTCAAAAATGAACAGTGCCACAGTATCCATACACGATAGTTCATTCCACCAGCACAGGACAAGTGTTTCTGTATCAGGCAGACAAGATGTGTACCACTGTCCTCCAAAACTGAGCAACAAATGGGAAAAACAAGAAACAAACCCAAAGGCTATCTGTTTTGGCAAGTTACCAGCCTGCATATAGAGTGCAGAGGCAGAACATGTCGCCCCAGGCAATGTTGAAGGGGAGGCAAGAGTTCTGCAATAGCTGCATCTAGTCAGCTCTGCAGCATCTTGAGCTTTTGGTGGTGAGAAACTCTTGAATGCCACAGAAATCTTCCCATATTTTCTTGGTTGTTCTCATCATTCAAACAAGCCTCTGTGGTATTTATAAGCATTCATTTGTACTAAATTAAACTGACAAATGCACTATTAAGAGCAATGGCTCGTGGTAAGAAGGCTGCCAGCAATTTAGTTCTTTAGTGTCATTTTCAGAAGATGCAACACACAGATAAATGTTCTTTCAGTCTTCTTCCTTCTTTTTACTTTTTTCACAAGATTCTAACACATTCAAAGAGCTGTGATTTATCAAGGGGGTGTTTAATCAAAAGATCTGAAAGGTATAATGTTTAATTCTCCCATTACTGCCTTGTACCTTTAGTTCTCATGGAAAGCAGGCCTTATACCTTGAAATCCCACACATCCGCAGGTTTATAGCTCTGAGTTTAAGGGATTTGCTTGACTGCAATCACTAATGCTAAACCAACAACACATATCAACGGTGACAAATCAAATTGCTCACGGTGAGCAGTGCATTTTCTCCAGTGCTGGAGAAGGAGGAGCATGGCACTTGGCTTGGCAAACCACAGAACAAGATTCCACTTCCTGAAGTTAGGTTTAAGCATTGAACTTTATATTGTTGATATTATGCTGCATCCCAGTTATTCCATGTCAAACTCCCTTAAGATTTTCTTTCTTGCTTCCAGGCATGCTCGGCTTAATTCCTCCACCCTGACTGTCAGAGATTATCTTTGGTACCTCACCTCTTACAAGACAAAGTTCTTCAGGACAAGTTAGCTCTTTAGTTGCACCTGCACAACTTCACTACCTTTCAGCGACTCTGACAAAGAGTTCCTACACAGGTCTGTAGAGAGATCACAGGCACAACCTAAGAAGCAAATTAGAGAAGTCCTGTCACGTCTCAGCCTTTCAAAGTACCGTCTACTCTAGTGCAAGTCCACCTGTTAACCTCTGGTTTGCCTTGCTTAAGAGCATTTATCCAAACACAAATGCATGCATCAAGGTCTGGAAAACTCTCCAGGTAAGCTGCATTGAACAAAACTAACTATAATTAAATAATTCCTATGCCACCCCCCAATAGTGCATTACTAATAAAAGTGGAAGCAAGTGATGCAGAAACTTAAAAAACTTGCTCATTAGCGTATCTGATTGCACCTTGTACCTCTCAGGAAACCTCAGACATCTACATACTACCATTTCTTACAAAAAGCTTACTAGGCACTACAAGCAGAACTTTTAAACTATACCATGCCTATTGACTTATCTTCCAGATACTGGCATATAGGCAGCATTTTTCTCCCTTATGACTATGTCTTCATTTCATTTGGCTTTTACTTGCATTTGCATGTCATTTCACTGCTGAAGAACACCTAGAATTGGACAGGAATGATGGCAGCATAGTTCAAATGATCAAAAGGCTTGCTGCCAAAAGACAAATGTATTTTTATCCACAGAACACCCAGAGAACTTAAACTATAGTTACAATCTCTTTGAATAGCTTGCTAGTCACTATTTGATCTCCTTTGCTGCATTTATCACAAATGACTAACCTCTGGTTCCAGTCCTGAGTGTTCCATTTGTCTACCCCAGAGGTCTAATTTCATCATAATGACCAACATAATTAAATGGTAGTAACATGGGAAAGATTTGCAAGTCTTAAGATATTTAGGCACCTGAAAGGTTAAGCTCACTCTAAAAGATCCCTCCTTCTGCATCTTTCAAGCGCTTCGTAAAACCTCTTCCACAGTTAGATTTTTAACAGAGCACTGGCTGTTATTGCAAGTAAGTATCCAAGGCAGACAGCAACAAACTACATGATGGAATATGTTATAATCCTGAGCTGCACTAAAAAAAATAAATAAAAAATAAAAGAAGAGGACTTGCTCAACATTAAAGAAGAGACAAAAAGAAAGGGCCTCCAAATACTTGCCTTCTGAAAAGCGAAAAGGGAAACTCACTCAAAGTTAAGGCAAATTCAGTCAGGAGAGCAAGGAACAGGAGCTGTTTCAGCATAAACAGAAAACTAAAAACATGGAACATCTTACAACCTCAAGAAGAGACGCCAGTACAAAATGATACAATAATTTGCCCCTATGTGCTCGACCCAAATCCTGTTGCTTACAACTATCCAATACTCTACTTGTCTGGTGTTTTCTCACTGTTCTCTTATAATACTGTTTCCCTACATGAACAAAAATAAAATCCCTGAAATCCTGCAGTGATGCATTTTTGTCTTTACAGTAATGAAATAAAGCAATTAAAAAACCCAAGGACACTCTATGTTTATGAGAGCAGAAAAATTATGGGACTGAGTCTGTGTGATTAATGTATGAATCACACTGCTCAAAAATGTCAATACAATAAAGCATTCTTCTGTTACTTCTTTCTCATAACCACTTTTAAAGCACGAAAACATAAATACACACAGCTTTTCATAATATACTCTTGGCACTTCATTACCCACAGGATTTACAATTATTAAATGACTTTCCAGTAACATATTCCCTGTTCTGTATTCCTTTATATTATTCAAGATTAAGATGGTAGGATAACATAGTCATAGGTGTAACCTGATATTTGAGCTGTGTATATGGTCACAGGTATGCATGGGTCTACAATTCTATTCCATCACTTTGGAAGAACCTGTATAAAAATGTTTCTTGTTTAAGTACTATGCACATGGAAGCCTCTCAGAACCTTGCTGCCATCATAGCTCACTGATCATTCATGACTTTACCTTTTCTTTCATCTATATTACACAAAATGCAATAGTGAAACGTTTTAATTGCTTTATCAGCAAGCAGGAGCATTGCTATGTCTAAAGATGGCATTCGCATTTGTTTAGAGAGGCCCAAGTACATCCTCCAGTTTCACCACACACCCCTTCAAATGTTGAAGCTACGATTCTGAAAGTTGAGGAGAGCTTCTTGACATAGAGTGGAAAGGGACACAGGAAAGCACGTGACCACAAAAGCAATTGAAACAAGACATGCTTACAGGGAAGACAGCTGTCAATGACCCCCTCTGTACTAGAGCTCGACGTTTTTGAAAGCCCTTGTGTTATATGCTGTACCCGACTACTTCAGGTACAAACATCAACTAAAATCTTGCTTTAAAAGCAGCTTTTTCTTGTTAATTTCTGATGCTGCTTGGAGAAAGGGAACAGGAGGAGTATACGGCTTCCATAGGCAGCCCTTGCTTCACCAAGGCATTTCAAGCCTCTTGCCCTGGCTGCCTCTCGGTCATGTCTCGTGTTGTACACACATCCCCACAGCACAGCTGCAGCCACAGACAACTTCCCCTTCCAGGCTCATGCTCGTATTTGTCCTCAGGGGAAAATGATTTTGTATGTTACGAACAGCAGCAGCATGTTTGCTTACAGAGTACTATGAGCTACACTATATCCTGATACAATCATCTGTAAATATTAAGTCATCTAACTAATATCCATCTGAATATCTTCACAAAAAGCAGAACCTGGGAACTAACATGAACCCTGGCTGTTCTTATAAAGTGTGTGCTGCTTGCATTATTAAAAAACAGAGCATAAGGAAATTCAGTAATATAGAAAGCTTCATTTAAGTATAGAAGAAATGGCCATCAATACCTAAGACGAAAAAATAACAAAAGCAAATCTAGGACTCCGTATCTTAGACAAAATTATAAATCAAGCACCACACAAAAGATACTTGATATCTCTGTGCTGCAAGGGAAGATTAATATAAATATATGTAAAGCTTTGTGTAATTCACAGTGTTTTGCCTTTGAAGACAGATGCTGAAGCATGGAAAACATCTGATAACGTATTTGCCTCTGAGGTAATTAATACTTTTTTAGTTACAGAAATACCCTTGTAAATAACTTATTACTTAAGTTTTGGTGGGATTTTTTTGAGTATATTACATTTATTTGTCTGCTCTTAGATGGCTTGTTTTATTATTTTGCAGTGTTCATAGATGTTCAATATCTTAAAACCCACTCAGAGAGAAGAAGCCTGCACCGAAACTCCAATTTAAACAGTCTTTTGTAAAGACAAAGAGAGTACTTAGAAAAGAGTGTGGTAAAGTGGGATGATGACTCAGTAGCAAGAGGCAAAAGCAAACCCAGCACTGTTTCATCTCCTTTTTCAACAGATCAAGTTTAACCTGAAGCTGGGGTGACAACAAATCTGATGACCATTTGGCCTTCACTGCGAGACCAAACATGCTCTTGCAAATCAATTTGCAATGGCTATGTATGCACATAAAAGACCTCTGAACTCCAAATAGCTGAGTGAACAAAGCCAAATTTGTATGTGGAAACAGAGGAATACAGAGTCACAGAGTCTATCCAAAGGAAGACCACCCCTCTGATACAGAATATAGCACTTCATGGCCACATGTTTGCTTGCAGACAAACCCAGAGTGACTATGCAAACATGGCCCCTTCTTTTACAATACATAGTATTGGCTGCTACTGCAGAACTGTCAGTCCTTCAGTTTTCACTTCAGTTTCACTTCAGTTTCACACAGATCCACGAGTGATAAAATATTCACCCATGTATCCAGCCTTTTTCTAAAAGTGGGAGTTTATAAATACACTCTGAGTCAGAATAATTACTTCACATCTTATTTTGTTTCCAATATTTTAAATGCAGTGTGTTCTCAATGTAGAATACCAAAAAGAATACACCATCATGTTTGTTTCAGGTTGCAAAAGTTTTATTGTAACTAGTCTCTGGTTATTCTTTGGCATCTTCAAAGGAGACCTGGGTGGTGGGAGTTTGTCATGCCTAAGAGATTAGCATATTAATGCAAGAACCTCACCTAATGAATAGTTACTGCAGAGAAATGCCGCCCTGGTGAAGCTGAAAACACAGGCTGTTCTGAATTAACTTTGAAAAATTTCATACAGTTAAAGAAATGAAGTGTCCTTTGAAATGTGTTCTCACCAATGATCAAAGTTCTGCATGAAGTGCCATATTTGATGTATAGCACAACAGACGATCAGTCTTCACGTTTGCCCCATGCCCAGCTGACTTGCCTGTAGCCAAAAGCTGACTCACAATGAACAAAACAGATGATAGTCCAAATACAGAAGAACAGCTTCTCCTCATTGAAAGCCTCGTTGAACCAAAATGTTTGTGAGCAAAGTCATTCATTGATCTAAGAGCTTTTCGAGAGTTTGAGATCCAAAAGGCAATAAAATAGAAGAAAAAAATATATTTAGACTATACGAATACTGTCTTGGCTGCCCACTGTCTTGAGTTATTTTCCTGTGAATTCATAATCTTTAAGACATCTGTTATCTCAAGCTGGCAAAGAAAAGAATCTCAAGGAGGAGGCAAGCAAATGAATCATTTATCATCTGCCCTCTCTCCTCCTGACTGCTTCTCTGCTGATTTCAAATAATACAGGAACAGTTTATTTATAAAAAGCACCATTGATATCTTCTAATTTCAAACACACATTAACTGATTTTTTTTTCTTCTACTCATGCCACCTGCCCCAATTTCCAAAGTTGTATTTACTTACCTTGTATATATTCAGGGTTCTCATTGTTTTAATCTTTGTTCTACATGCATATATTCTTTGTTTTAAATGACTATTGTGAGATGAAAGTGAGAAATAAACGACTGATAGCATGATCATCCAAATACATTTTTCAAGAGAGGCAACTGAAAATTAATTGCTCCAGTGCTCTCCAGCATGGGAGCTATGTGGTGTTAAAAGAAATACACCTAAGTCTCTAAAAGCTTCTCTGTTCAAAGCTGCAAGTTAAAAGATTCAATGCACTACTGGGACCAGCTGACCACACGACAGTTACCAGAGCCATCTACGCTGGAGTTGCTGCTCTAATAGGAGAACACTGGCAAGAGAGGCAGACACACTTGAGCAGTGCTTGGCATGGATTTTTAAAAATACCTCTTTGACCTTCAACTCTTTCCACATTGGCTAATGAACACTATGGCCATTATTCACTCATGTTTGCTTTTTCAGCTGAGTTCTCCCCTATCGACAACACGCTTCCCTCAGCCTTCCTGACATCCTTTTATCCTTGCCACATTTATCTTTTTTTTCCATGTAAAATGACACTTTCTAGAACATTCCCTTCCAGAAAGTCTTTGTAAATATAGAGTAGTAAGTTTGTATTTTAAAAAACTAGCCTAAGACATGGTGTGTCTTCATTTTGCAGTAACATACAACTTGTGCCTTAAGCATTCAAGACTACAAGCTCCTGACTGTACAGCATCCGGCTATTTGGCCAGCAACCAGAAAAGAAGGAAAGCAGGGTTTTCATTGGACTGGGATGTCTAGTTGGTAATGGCATATAGCTAACATTTTTCTTCCCTCTTTTTTTTTCTTTTTAACTGGGAGGGTGGTCAAACACTGGAGCAGGTTGCTCAGAGAGTCTGTGCAATCTTCATCCTTGGAGATCTTAAACAAACCAACTTGACATGGTCCTGGACAACTGGCTCTAGGTTGTCCTGCTTGAGCAGAGGGTTTTCAGAGGTGCCTTCCAACCTCAGCTATGCTGCCAGTCTATTTTAAGGGTACCCCTTTAAACCCCCTATGCCCCATGATTCTATAGTATTTCTGTTATTAATCTTCCTTGCCTACAGCTCGATTGCTAAAATCCAGCCGAGCTGCTCTGATGCACTCTCCTTCCTGTAAGTCAGTCTCTGACAGGCAAAGATGCTAAGAGCAAAGCATGTTATTGCAACTAGGTGTGAGCTGTCAGCAAACTCACAGAAACTTGATTTCATATATTTGATGCCTTTCCTTGTTTACAAACCTCATGTTAGTACAACCCATCCCGCAGCTCACCAGGCCGAACTGAACTCCCTTAGGATCTTATTTGCAGTAAATGGCACTTGGGATCAGAGGCAAATATTAGAACTGCAGACTGTGAGGACTGGCATTTCACTAGGGAGCTGCAGACAGCATCTCTTTAGCGCTTTTAATTCCTCTCTTGCTTGTTAACCAGTAAGACTTCCATTTAGGTAACTGAAAGACGAGGGGGAATGAAGCCTTCATCATTATACCAAAAATCCTCCAGAGCTACTGTTTATTTTTATTCTTAACCTCAATATGAAATCAGGTAGATAAACTGGTCACTTCATACTTGTATTCCCAGTTTTATGGCACAGAACTGCCTACAACCTGACTGCAGAATAGATACTTGTTAGGTTTTGCATCTTTATATTAAAAGCTTGTCTGCCTTTTAATTCCATAGTTCTATTTTCTACATGTCATGACAACTTCCCCTATAAAATTGAGAATAGTAAGTGATTAACAAATTAAACATTCTGTCCCCTAGTCAAGGGAACTATTGCCAACCATCTTTCTAATTATTTTAACATACCTTGCTTTTTCAGCTTTTTACAAGTTTGCAGTGGATTTTAAATTACACAGTGAAAGATTTCTATACAGAAATAACACAGTCCTACTACACTGTACCAAATTCCAACTTCTAAGCTGTACATAGTTCCCCATCAAAAACTTCAGTTGCTTTACTTGCTGCAAATCTCCCTCATCTAGTATTTAACCCAGACTTCTGCTCTCCATGACCCATCTGAGCTTTTTTTCATTTAAATCATTTCCTGGACACTTCCTGACCTCTTATGAATTCCCAGAATTAACCATGACCCGTGTAATTTAGGATAACGTTATGCTGAGTCAGTAGTCTAGCAGAGAATTCTGAGACCTTAAAACATAAGAAGTCTTACGACTGTAGTTGCAAAATGAGGCAATAACGGCTGATGTTGCATCTTGCAACTTCTGCAGAACTAGATACCAGACTATACAGATCAAGGACATCTGGAATCTGTCAGGAGTCTAACATAAGTCTACACAAGGTACACATGGTACTAAATGAACTAAGGAAATGCAAATATACAGCATTTAAAGTTATTTAAAATGAATGGAATATCTGGTGAATGACTGAAGCTTGTGTGAGGGTACTTCAATTGGTTATTTTACCACTGAAATATCCCCAATGAATGCATGACAGAGGATGATAGTCAACAGGAAAATACATGACCTAGTGTAAAAAAGAGCTGCTTAAATGTATACAATGGTTTAAATTCAAGCTACTGGAAGGCTGGGATGCTACTGTACCCTGTCTGATCATTAAACACAGTGTTATCCCTGTCATCTACTACTGCACGTGACTCAAGAGATCGGAGCAATGAATACAGTGCCAGGCTGAGCACTGTACAGGTAACAAAGCTGATAAAATCTAGTCCCTGGAGAAAACAGTATCAGAAACAGATTGAGGAGCAGCCAAGTGTTTCTGGGGGGAAGCAGATGTATGCTGGGCTGCCATGAGTGGCCTGGGTTCTTGCATTGCCAGTGCTCTCTGGAATATTTAATGGAGTAGAGTGGCAGATTTATGAAGATGCAGCCACAGCAGATGCTATACTAACAGCTAAATCCACGAGGGGCTTCACTGGGGCGATGCAGCCAAGGCAGAGGACCATGCTAGTGGCACTATGCCCTCTCTGACTTCACAACTCATTCCCAGCTAATTTGGGCATCTGCAGGGAGCTACTTCTCACCATGAGGACCTCTGCCCAGCCTCCGCTTCAGTTGCTAAATAAAGTCAGTGCTGAAGTTAGGAAATAATGGCTCTTGCTGTGTGACAGATAATAATAATCTTTCATATTGCAATCTTGTGCTTGGGGCCAAGAATTCGCAATCAACCACTTGTCAGCACTTCCACATTTCACTCTCTTGTCAAGCACAACCACCTTACCATCATCAGCAACATGCTTTGAATTTTTAAAGAGAATGATATTACAAATTAACACCAAGCAAAAAAGAGGCACAAATGTGTTTATAATTGAAAAGCAAATGCAGAAAGATATAGAAGAAGAACTACTGCAAACTACTGGTGCATCTTAACTGTGAAATAACATTAGAAAGCAGCGAGATAACCATAAAAAACCAAAGATAAACAGTACAATACATCACAACACACCACTAACAACAGCACAACTTTCCATGCTGTGAGCACTTTGATAATGGTGGAGTAGACTGTAAGGGAGGAAATTCTAAAATAAGATAAGACATGCATGAAGTATTCAGTGAATAAAACCTAGGAAATGTCATGCCAGTGGAAACAAGAAATACACTTTTGCAGGCATAGTATCTTGTCAGTCAAGTCACTGCACCTTCGTAATATAGGCATCTGAAAACTGAAAGCCAACATAGCTAATAATGCCATTCTACTCAGAATAATCCAAGCCATGCATTATCAGCACTGCCTTATACCTCTAAGTGTTTTTCAGATCTAGTTACAGCAAAGTAAACTTAACTTTAGGGGCTTTTAACCAGATGAATTGAAGTATTTCACACTGCATGTGAAAAATCATTCTAA